>NC_133325.1:226786261-228246261 GCF_042186555.1 Aquarana catesbeiana
AATACATTGCAGGCAGTGTACACAGTATCTATTACAGTGTGTACAGTTTCTAAAAAGGGTTACCCTGTGTTTGGTCTCAGCTACAACTAAGGAAGGGGATTTCCACGCCTTAGCTATGGTTTGTTTCGCAGCTGTAAGAAGTTGAATTAACCATTTTCTGACCAGCCGCCGCAGTTGTACTGTGGCAGAATGGCACGGGCAGGCGAATCGTCATTATGTTACGGCGGCCACAACGATCTGCATGAAATCTGGCCTGGACCTGGTGATCTCTCCTGATGAATGAGATCCTTCCCCTGCATGTGTAAGTGTAAACACAGCAGGGGAAGTGATGTCATCTCTCCTCGTGTCTGTCTTTTCCGTTCCAGACTGAGGAGAGAGAGCATATCACAGTAAGTGCACCAACACAACACTGATACCAGTTCACGAAGGTACACTTGCCACCCCCCGATCACGCCCCCCAGTTAACCCCTTCACCCCCTGTCACTGTACTGGTGTCATTAGTGACAAAAATCAGCGTTAGGGTAATTAGTATTAGGCCCAGATAGGTCTAGGGACCCCCCAAACCCCCCTAAAAAAGGTGTAACCCCTTGATCACCCCCTGTCACCAGTGATAACTGTATAAGTGTCACGGGTGACACTGGTTAGCTAGATTTTTTTTATAGCGTCAGGGCACCCAATGTATATTACCCAATAAATGTTTAACCCTCTGATCACCCGGCGGGTGAGATCAGTTAGGTTTTAGAGTCAGTCGGGGTATGCGTCGCCCCAGGCAGCATCAGATTAGTGCCAGTAGCACTAATACCCACACACGCACCATACACATCCCTTAGTAGTATAGTGTCTGAACAGATCAATATCTTATCTGATCAGAACTATATTAGCATCCCCAGCAGTTTAGGGTTCCCAAAAATGCAGTGTTAGTGGGATCAGCCCAGATACCTGCTAGCACCTTCATTTAGCCCCTCCGCCCAGCCCAGCCCACCCAAATGCAGTATCAATCGATCACTGTCACTTACAAAAACACAACACACATAACTGAAGCATTCGCAGAGTCAGGCCTGATCCCTGCGAATGCTAACAGTTTTTTTGGTACCATTTGAATCAGTCGCTGACAGTCAGGTGCTTTTTTCTTGTGAGTCTCACTAGTGTACCAGTAAATTTAGAGACCAAAATGTCAAATCGAAGGTACTCTAGTGAAGAGGCCTACACGTTTCTGAGCATGACAGATAGTGAATAGTAAATCACTTATCTGTCAGATTCAGGCTCAGAATATGAACCTGTAGACAGCAGCGGCACCCTGACAGATAGCTCTGACGATGGAGTCGTGGTCCCTGCCAAGGTCAGGCGTACCAGACCCCGTTCTTCTGCTGTTGTTGAGGTGCAAGAATTGCAGGGCTCTCATATGGAGCAGAGAGCCAGTACTAGTGCTGCTCATCCCTCTGGTGAACTAGGCAAGCACCAGTGTCCTAATACACCCTGGTCGTAGGCAAACCAGCACTGCAGTAACACGTGGTGACGTGGCGAGTCCCATAAGTGCAGTTCAAGCTGATGCGTTGGCTACAACAACTAGTGTCCCACAGCCACTAAGAAGAAGACAAACACAGGCCCATCAAGCCCATAGTGCCCTTCCTGCTGCATTCGACAATCCTAATTGGGAGCCCACCACTTCTGCAGCACCCATACTTCCCTCATTCACTGGCCAACCCGGAATTCAGGTGGAAACAGTTGATTTTACGTCACTTGATTTTTATTTGCTATTTTTCACCAAAGATCTCTATAGATCTATTGTGGACCAAAGCAATTTATATGCTGGTCAATTCATCGCCGATAATCCCCATCTGACCCTTGCCAGAGATTGAAAACCAATTACGGTTTCTGAATTTAAGACCTTCCTGGGCCTATCCCTCCTCATGGGCATAACTAAAAAGAGTGAGCTGTGGTCATATTGGTCCACTGACCCAATTCACCATATGCCTGTGTTCTCTGCCTCCATGACCAGGACACGATATGAGCAGATCTTCCAGTTCATGCACTTCAACGATAATGAACTCTGTCGTCCTCAGGGTGACCCTGAATTTGATCGGCTCCACAAAATTCTGCCCCTTGTAAACCACTTCAACCAATGCTTTGCAGCCTTGTTTACTCCCCATCAAGTTGTCTGTATTGATGAGTCCCTGATTAAGTTTTCTGGACGCTTGTCATTCAAACAGTATCTTACCAGCAAGTGTGCCAGATATGGGGTCAAGATGTACAGTATAAGCTCTGTGATAGGGCCACAGGCTATACATATAGTTTTATGGTTTACGAGGGAAGAGATAGTCACGTAGAGCCGGAGAACTGCCCAGATTACATAGGGAGCGCTGGTAAGATTGTGTGGGACTTGGTGTTACCCTTATTCGAAAAGGGGTACCACTTATATGTGGACAATTATTACACGAGCGTGCCACTTTTTAGTCACTTGTTTGATCATGGAATTGGTGCATGTGGCACTGTGCGATCTAATCGCCGGGGCTTAGCCTAGCGGCTTGTAGATTCCCATCTTAGGCTGGGGGAGAGAGCCTGCATGAAGTGTAATAATTTGCTCGCTGTGAAGTGGAGGGATAATTGGAATGTTTTTGTTCTGTCCTCCCTTCACGCAGACATGACGGTTCAAATTCCTACGGCGACAGATGTTGTGGAGAAACCCCTCTGTGTTCACAAATAGAACCTAAATATGGGAGGGGTGGACCTCAACGACCAGTTGTTGGTGCTGTAGCTAATTGCCCGTAAGGCCAGACGCTGGTACAAAAAAATGTCTGTATACTTATTTCAATTGGCTCTGCTGAACGCTTTTGTGCTATACAAAGCTTCAGGACGAACTGGATCCTTCCTTAAATTCCAGGAAGAGATCACAGCCCTTCTGTTTCCAGACGGTGCTGTGGCCTAACTTCCATATCCAAATGCAGTAAGCCGGCTGTTTGAGAGGCATTTTCCTTATGTCCTCCCTGGTACCCCTACCCAACAAGCACCCCAAAGAAAATGTTGTGTCTGTAGAAAGTGCGGATATAGGCATGACACCCGCTATAATTGTCCCTCCCTGACCATCCTGGTCTTTGCATTGGTGAATTTTTTGAACACTACCATACACAAGTGGAGTATTAGCATAGGGTACAGCACTGCACAGACTAGGACACACATTTACATGGTCTCCAAAGATGCCATCACATTTTGGGAGACCCGAACTTGGAACCGAACCATTACAGTTACAAAAAAAAGTGTTAAAAAAAGTATAAAAAAAACAAAAAAAATATAAAATAAAAAAAATAGTCATTTTAGTGTTCTCTCTCTCTCTATCCTCTCTTTATTGTTCTACTCTTTTTTACTGTATTCTACATTGCAATGTTTTATTGTTACTATGTTTTATCATGTTTTCTTTTCAGGTATGTAATTATTTTATAATTTAGTGTTTTCTGTGTTTTATTGTTAACCATTTTTTTGTTTTCAGGTACGCCATTCAGCTGCAGCACAGGTTTATTTATCTTGACAGCAACAGTGTTTGCTCCAACGATACGTAGAGCCATGACTCCAGCGCTGTTGGAGGTGATTTCACCACCACATTTAAAAAAAAGAGCACATATGCCGAAGCATGGGGGCAGGGGTGGAGGAGCGATTTGCTCCTAACATTAATTGCCCCCATGCTTTGGCATATATTTTTTAGGCACAGACTGCGTTAAAAAATGTTTTATTTTTACTATGTTTTTTTTTTTTTGAAAAATTTTTTATTGAGGTTTACATAGTATAAACAGGTACAGCGCAGTAATATCAAAGCAGGTTAGCTCATATACATACAAATAACTGCATATGTCTCAGTATAGATAAGGTGGTAACAAAACAAAACTATCTTGTATACAAGAAATAAAAAAGAGAGAAATAGAAAAAAAAAAAACAAAATACAAAAAAAAAGGGGGGAAGAGGATCTGCCAAGCGGATTACTTTTTCTTAAAGAATAATAGCTGACCAGCATTTTACACAATATGATGGGTGTATGTGCCATTACAACCTCAGGAGTGGAAGCATAGTATAGAGAACAATGACCTATAATGATGCATTATGTTCAAACAGTAACAATGTTGGCTGTGTGAGTAACCAGTGTCAGGGATATGGGGGACATGGAAGTCAAGCAGCTGTAATGACTTTGTGTAGAATTATGGTGGTTGGAAGCTGGGGGGGTCCGTCTGAGTAGGATTTTTAATTTTAAGGTTGCCCAGAGAGTTTGAGATATCTCTTTTCAGGTACCAGTCAGTGTATCGGAATGGGCGCATGACGTCTTGTAGAGCTGTCTGGGTTAACGTGGCTTCTATATATTTACGCCACCTCATGAAGAAGCGCGAAGTAGAGCGAAAGTTCAGTGAAATGGTGTCGAGCCGTTCCATGTAGAAAAGTGACATCATAGCTTTTTTTACTTCAGGTAGGGCAGGTGGAGTCGTTAAAATCCAGTGTTTCATTATCGTTCTGCGGGCTACTAGAAGGAGTAGATGTGCCTATTGGGGAATATTCATAGGTCCTCTGGTTGTTGGAGGAGATGTTTGGGGCGTGTATCCAAATAGGCATAATAGTTGATCCTTTGGGATATGTGCTTTACTGATTTTGCCAATGTGGTCCAAGACAGAATTCCAAAATGTAGTTATGGCTGTGCAGTCCCAAAGACGGTGCAATAAAGTGGGGCGTGGTTCCGAGCACCAAGGGCATTTCATTTGACTTGGATTGTCTTTGGTGAAGTAGAAAGGGTAGTATGCTCTGTGTATAATCTTGAATTGGGTTTCCCGCCACGTTTCAGATATCGTAAGTTTGCGGACTTGTCTGTATCCTTCAAGTATTTTTTCTGATAGTTCATCATCTCCTAAGATAACAGACCATTTATGAAACGGTTTGAGGTGGTATTTTGCAGATTGATGTTGGATGAGTAGAGATTGGTGATGGAATAGTCATTTTGCTGTAATACTGTGTCTATGAAGGATTTCTGGAAGGGATCAGATTTGGGCCCATAGCAAGACTTCAAATAATCGATTAATTGATAGTAGAAGAATATGTGTTTTGATGGTAAGGAAAATTCGCTTGCCAGTGATCGGAAAGGTTTGAAGTGTCCCGAGATGCCTTGGTATATGGAGACTACTTTCGTGAGGCCATTGGAACCCCATTGGTCAAACGCTTTGTGCATTGTGGATGGGAGAAACATAGGGTTTCCTTGAATGGGTAAATGTCTTGAAATATTTGAGGGAAGCCTCAGTAATTTTCGTACTTCTCTCCAGGCAATTATAGTATCTCTGATAAGTGTATTTGACTTGAGGTGAGGTGGTAGGGCGTTGAGATTAGAGTGGAGGATAGCTGATAGCGTGTGAGGTGAGGTCATTGCACCTTCAAGAAGAGTATTGCAATATTTCGACTTTCCGTTCAGCCAATCTAAACCCTGCCTAATCAAACAAGAGAGATTATAAAAACGTAAATTGGGTAGACCCGCCCCACCCTCAGACTTCGGGAGACATAATTTTTGTAGCGCAATACGTGTTTTTTTGCGAGACCAAATAAAAGTAATTAATGCTTTATGTATTTTCTGTACATCTGAGTGTTTTAATAATAAAGGTATGGTCTGCATTGGGTAGAGCAAGCGCGCAAACGACACCATTTTGAATAAGTGGCATCTCCCAAAGAGCGAGAGGGGGAGGGCCGCCCAAGCTTCCAACTCCTGCACAATCTTAGTTATTAGAGGTGGGTAGTTAAGTACATAGAGAGAAGAGGGTTCACGTCCTATGTGTATGCCTAGATAAGTGATATATTGGGTTGCCACTGTGAATGGTGATAGATGTTTCCACTTAGTTGATAGTCGTGGGTGTAGTGGTAAGATTTCGCTTTTGTCGAAGTTTATTCAAAAGCCTGAGCTCAGTCGAAAAGCCGCAAATAGTTCTCGCAGTTTGTCAAAGTCTGAAAGAGGGTTAGTGGAGAACAACAGTATGTCGTCTGCGAATAAAGCGGATCTGAGAACTTGGTCTCCTATTGCGATCCCGCTGACTCCATCTTGTGCGTTGAGTAGTCTGGATAGTGGTTCTATGGCTAAGTTAAAAAGTAAGGGGGAAAGTGGGCAGCCCTGTCTCGTTCCCTTAGTCAGAGGGATCGAGGCAGACACGAAGTCAGGAGTGACAAGTCGTGCTGTCGGAGATGCATACATTTGTTGAAGGAAACTCAAGATAGGACCTGTGAAGCCGAATTGTTGTAGTACTCGAAATAGCCAGGACAAACTAACGTTGTTGAAAGCTTTCTCGGCATCTAGTGATATAATAGCGACATCTTGATCTGGGTGTGTTGTAGCGTAGTGTAACGCCGTTAGTACTTTTCGTATATTTAAAGTGGCTGAACGACCCGAAACAAATCCCGATTGGGCTGGGTGTAGCAATGAAGGGAGAAGATGTGCTAAGCGTGACACAACGATTTTAGAGAGGATTTTGACATCTACGTTTATTAGGGATATTGGGCGATAGGAACCTGGCAGTTGGGGGTCTATTCCTTTTTTAGCTATCAGTTTGATGTGGGCTTGTGTCCCTGTAGGAAGATATGGTCCCCCATCCCACATGGCTGCATATACGTGTTTTAGGGTGTCTGGGATGAAATCGTTGGTCATTTTATAAAATTCAGCCGTGTATCCATCAGGACCTGGAGCTTTATTAGATGACATAGTTTTGATCGTTCGCCGGATATCGTCTGTTGTGATAGGTGCATTAAGTGACTCTAGTTGTGCAGTTTGAAGTCTAGGTAGACGTACTTTGGACAGGAGAGCTTCCGTAGTGGCTGGATCAGTTTGGTCAGCAGCATATAAATCTGTGTAATATTTTGTGATTATTTTGCTGATTTCATCAGTAGATGTAATTAGGGATCCATCCGCATTTCTCAAAGTAGAGATGTGGGTGGGTCGTCTCGTTCCTGCGCACAGTTTAGCCAGTAGCTTGCCAGCTTTGTTGCCATACCTGTGAAAATGTAATTTAGAGTATGCCATCTTAGCCGCCTCCTGTTGTTCCGCCCAAAGATCAAACGTGCACTTAGCTTGTCTCCATGTTCGGATATTATCGGGTGTACGATTTAAAGTTAAGCAGCCATGGGCTGTACGTAACGCTTCACTAGCTTGTCTGTATTGTTGTTTAGAGTGTTTTTTGAATTGTGTGGTATAGGAAATGATCGTCCCTCTTAGGAAGGCTTTGCCAGCTTCCCAGAAGAGATTGGGTTCGGTAATATGAGCTCCATTGGTGGAGACATAATCGTTCCATGCTGTGTTTAGCGTGTGTTGAAAATCTTGGTTGTCCATCAAGTAAAATGGAAAGCGCCATATGAGCGAGGGAGATGAAGGTGCGACCTGCGTCATGCATATAGATATAGGGCTATGATCTGATATCCTAGCATCTAAAATCTCTGATTCGCATAAGGTGTTGATTAGTGCGGGGGAGGCAAAGAAGTAATCGATGCGTGAAAAGGAGTTTTGTGGGGGTGAGAAGAAAGTGTACTCTCTATCTGTCGGGTGGTAAAGACGCCAAGTATCAACATATTGCATGGAAGTAACTGCTTGTGCCAGGAGAGTATGGTCGGGTGTTTGCGAGGTGGGAATATGTGTTCGGTGGGTTGAGTCTCTTGTGCGGTCTGCTAGCGTGGACATGACCGAATTGAAATCCCTGCCTACTAAGTGTAGTGTTTCAGGAGCGGAGAGTATCCATTGCACCATGTCTTGGAAGAAAGAGGTGTCTGGCGAGTTAGGAGCATAGATGTTAGTGATAAAAAATATATATAAAACACAAAGCGCTGTGATGCTAAATAGCTGATAATTACACATAAAACCAAGTGAGGCTGCTATCAAAAGAGAGTGTTTTCAGAGTCACTTAAAAAGAATAAATAATGATATTTGAAGCGCTTCACAATGTGCATGAAAATGAATATATAAGAATAAATATAAATATAAATAGTCAAATAAATCCAGCGGTGAGTAAAAATTCCTAAAAAATCCAGCAATCAAAATAGTGTAAAATTATAAAAAATTAGTGACACCAAATGTGTAAAAAAATTCACATAAAAAATTCACATAAAAATAAATATATAGGGATGTATTCAGAAGGTTCAATTATACAGGTGTAGAATCCTGATTGGTATAGAGCAGGGGTCTCAAACTGGCGGCCCTCCAGCTGTTGTGAAACTACAAGTCCCATGAGGCATTGCAAGGCTGACAGTTACAAGCATGACTCCCACAGGCAGAGGCATGATGGGACTTGTAGTTTCACGACAGCTGGAGGGCCGTCAGTTTGAGACCCCTGGTATAGAGCTTTTGATCACTAGCAAAGCTGTTTAAAAACACTTGCTTAATCAAGGTGCTCATTGACCTTCATAGTAACAATGTGCTTTTTGCTTCCATTCACAACCAATGTGAGAATCATAAACAGGCAGATAAAAGAAAAAAACAATCATTGTGCAATAGTTAGGATACCAAGGTACACAGGCAAACTTCAATCCACTCACGTGTGCCTTATAATGATAAGGCATATGCAGGTTTTACTATAGCAGTCAGCCGCCTTAGACAGGAGCAGATTCAGTGCAGTACACTGTGTGATACTGCTGATCTGCACAGAGAGTCCTTGGCTCCTCCCACGCGTTACATCACAGTCACGTGACTTTTTCAAAGATGTTAGTGATAGCCACTTGTTTATTGTCTAATGTCATGTGTAGGGTCATTTTGCGGCCTGATGAGTCAATCCTAACGTCCCTTAATGTGTGTTTTAAATTTTTATGTATTAATATAGCCACACCCACTTTGCGGCCAAGTGCAGGCGATCCATACACTGTACCCACCCACAATTTACGTAAGCGGGTTAGATCATCTGCAGACAGGTGTGTTTCCTGTAGTAGGGCCACATCCATCCTAAGACGCTTCAGATGTCTAAGAATAGCCATCCGCTTACATGGAGAGCGGAGTCCCTTGACATTCCATGAAGTAAACTTTAAGTGGTTCTCACCGGTTGAAGAGGCTATGTCTGATGTTGAGGAGTATATTGGGTTAAGGGTATGAAAGAAGATCCCCTATCAGACAATGCATCTGCAATCTGAAGGTCACCAAAGTTTCCTGAGGTTATAAGTATTGAACAGGTGAATACATTCGATAAATAAACATAGCTATGGATAATATAAAAGAACAGCTTGGCAGAAGTTAAATGGGAAAAACATGTATTATGGGCTTCACTTTTTTCCACATGAGGTTCGAATACTTTTCATGGCTCCCACCAATCTCCCATTCCACTCTTGGCTGCAGGTGTTAAGCCAGAGGGAGGGGGGTAAAAGGGCATGGGGAGGAGATGTGAGTAAATTGCAAGTCATAAGGACTGAGGTTTTACATGGGGCGTATCAAGTCCTCAACTAGGAGGGCGGCGTCCTTGAAGGATTATTTTTTGTAAAGTAGAACTAGAAATAAGGGGAATCAGAGGAGCGGATCTGCAATTGAAGCCTCAGTGGTGGTTAAACAGCTTAACCCGTAAACAATGCGAGTTTTACAAAGCAATATCTCTATGGTTAACCAAACAAATATTGAGCAAACAAAACCGTGCCTAAATATAGCAGCATGTTGCAATATTAACTGCGGCTATTCATTTAGGCATATAGGGTATAAAAGTTGTAAAAACAACTTGAGGAAAGAGAGCATGTGGGGGGAGTAATACTACCCGTCTCCCAGATAAGTGGAACAACATCTGGTCCTTGTAGGTCATCAGCGGTGTCCTGAACGATCCTCTTTCTGTGTAGCACGAAGACGCTTGTATGGGGGTTTGGTTGGACTACGTTGGGGCTTAGCAGATGAAGATGGAGGGGTCCCCGATGTTGCAGCATAGTCCTCTGTAGAGTTGATATGTTCTATTTCCGTGCCCAGGGTAGAGACAAATTTTTCCGCTTCGTCAGGCGTGGTGAAAGTGAGTTGTTCTCCATCATGTGTTTGAACTCGAAGGGTTGCCGGGTAGGCCAAGGAGAATCTGAGCTGATTGTTGTAGAGAATGGAGCATATTGGAGAAAATGCCTTGCGCTTATTCATGACCTCAACAGAGTAATCCGCGAACAATAGCAGTTTCGCGCCATCTACTGTTAGTGAGCGGAAGCGACAAAACTTTTGCATAATGGCATTCTTATCTGCATAGTTCAAATATTTGACAATAACATGTCGGGGTTTTATGCGGGTTTCCGTGTATTGCCCAATGCGATGCACTCTTTCTACTATGCATGGTATGCGGAGGCCTAGTTGTTCGGGAATGATCTTTGCACATATGTTTGTTAGTTGTTGAGTAGTGATTGATTCAGGAAGTCCTATTATCCTTAGATTGTTTCGTCTCGAACGATTTTCGAGATCGTCGAGTTTATCCCAAATCTCTCTGTGTGTAATGCTCATACGTGCTACTGCAGCAGATGTAGCAGCAGCTTCATCTTCCAAAGAGGAGATCCGTTCCTCTGTGAGTGAAATCCTCTGTGCTTGTGCCTGTACTTCTACATGTAGCAGCTCCAGCCCTCTGCTCACTGCTGTGTCTACTGTGGCAGCAAGAGTAGGTCCCAGCAGCGCTACAACTGCCTGGGCTATGCCTTCAGGAGAAGCAGGGTCAGCTGCTATTGTTACTGGGGCTGAAGGATGTAGTGAGGACGGCTGTGTAGGCAGTGGAGGCGGCTGCAGCTGTTCTGCTGAAGAAATCACGGCCGCCATTTTGGCTGCGCCTGTCTCTGTCCCTCCTGCCTGTGTCAGTGAGGAGGACGCCGCTCGGGCATACGATCGCTCTACAAAGCGATCCATGTGTGTCTCCTCTGTGTGGCAGTGTAAGGGGGGGTCTCCCCGAGGCGGTCGCTGGGCTTTTAAGGCCGTTTTTATGGAGAGTGTAGCGGGAGCTGAGGGTTCCTACCTCCTCCTCATGTGGCGCCGGAACCGGAAGTTGCTACTATGTTTTATTGTATTTGATTTGCTGGTATGGCGAGTCTTACTGTTATACTGTAATGTTACTTTGTTCTATTGTTAACCATCATTTACTTAGCAGGTACGCCATTCTGCTGCAGCACTGATTATTTATTTATCTTGACAGCAACAGCATTTGCTCCCACGATACATAAATCAGCGACTCCAGCGCTATAGGGGGTGATTTCATCACCACAGTTAAAAAAAAATGGTGCATGTATGCCCATCATTAGAAGTGGGTGGATGGAGGGTGGTATTCTAATGATGGGCATACCCACCAATCAATCTTTTTTTGTTCAGCCCACAGGCTGCATGAAAAAAAGAACATTACAATGTATGCCCAACAAGGACCAGCAACTTACTGGTATGTTGCTGGACTATGAGTGGTTATACCAGAATGATGCCTGCAGGTTTAGGTATCATCTTGGTATCATTCTTTTTAGCCAGCGGTTGGCTTTCATGTAAAAGCAATCCTAGCAGCTAATTAGCCTCTAGACTGCTTTTATAAGCAGTGGGAGGGAATGTTGTTCCCCCTGTCTTCCATGGTTTTCTCGTGCTTTCCTGTCCCAACAGGGAACCCAAGAATGCAGCTGGTGGTTCTGCCAGCTGACCATAGAGCAAATCAGAGACCAGAATGACTCCAAACATATCTATGGCCTAAGAAACCGGAAGCTACGAGCATTTTATGACTTAGGTTTTGCCGTATATAAACAGCACCATTGGGAAATTGTCAAAGCATTTTATCACGCCAATCTTGGTGTGGTCAGATGCTTTGAGGGCAGAGGAAAGATCTAGGGTCTAATAGACCCCAATTTTTTCAAAAAAGAGTACCTGTCACTACCTATTGCTATCATAGGGGATATTTACATTCCCTGAGATAACAATAAAAATGATTTTAAAAAATTAAATGAACAGTTTAAAAATATAATAAAAAGCAAAATAAATGATTAAAAAATAAATAAATAAAAAGCACCCCTGTCCCCCCGTGCCCATGCACAAAGGCGAACGCAATCATTGGTCTGGTGTCATATGTAAACAGCAATTGCACCATGCATGTGAGGTTTTACCACGAAGGTCAGATCGAGGGCAGTAATTTTAGCAGTAGACATCCTCTGTAAATCTAAAATGGTAACCTGTAAAGGCTTTTAAAGGCCTTTAAAAATGTATGTAGTTTGTCGCCGCTGCACGTTTGTGTGCAATTTTAAAGCATGTTGTGTTTGGTATTCATGTACTCGGCATAAGATCTTCTTTTTTATTTCATCTAACATTTGGGCAATATAGTGTGTTTTAATGCGTTAAAATTAAAAAAGTGTGTTTTTTCCCCAAAAAATGCGTTTTTTCAATTTTAAAAACTTTGTAACAAAAAGTGAGATCTGCAAAATACTTAACATGTCTCTCAGCAGATAGCTTGGAGTGTCTAATTTCCAAAATGGGGTCATTTGGGGGGGGGAGGGTTTGTGCTATTTGGGCATTTCATGGCCTCCGAAACTGTCATAAGCAGTGAGAAGTGAAATAAAAAATGTACACCCCATAGAAAGCCTAAAGGTGGTGATTGGTTTTAAATATAAGATATGTCATGGACTCAACATGCCTCTCAGCAAATAGCTTGAAGCGTCTTCTTTCCAAAATGGGGTCATTGGGGGGGTTGTGCTATCTTGTAATTTCATGGCCTCCGAAACTGTGATAGGTAGTGAGGAAGTGAAATCACCATTTTACGCCCTTAGAAAGCCTGAAGGCAGTGCTTGGTTTTCGGGGTCCAGTACACGGCTAGTCTCCCAAAAAGTCTCACACATGTGGTATGTCCGTACTCAGGAGAATCAGCAGAAAGTATTTTGGGTTGTAATTTCACATATGCCTATGGTATGTTTGAGCAATAGATCATTTAGTGACAACTTTGTGCAAAAAAAAAACAATTATCATATTCCTGCAACTTATGGCAAAATATAAAATATTCCATGGACTCAACATGCCTATCAGCAAATAGCTTTGGGTGTCTACTTTCCAAAATGGGGCCATTTGGGGGGGGGGGGGGGGGTTTGTGCTATCTTGGCATTTGACCTTCTAAACTGTGATAGATAGGAGTGAAATCAAAAATTTCATCAAATGCACCCTAGTTTGTAGAAGCTATAACTTTTGTGCAAACCAATAAATATCAGACTATTGACACTTTTTTACCAAAGACATGTGGCTGAATACATTTTGGAGTAAATGTATGACTAAAATGGAGTTTATTAAATTTTTATAACAAAAAGTAGAAAATATAATTTATTTTCAAAATTTTCTGTCTTTTTCCATTTATATTGCAAAAAATAAAAATTGCATAGGTAATCAAATACCATCAACAGAAAGCTCTATTTGTGGAAAAAAAAGGACACAAATTTCGTTTGGGTACAGCATTGCATGACCGCACAATTATCAGTTAAAGTGCTTTGGTCATTGAGCAGCCAAATCCTCCTGGGCCGAAGTGGTTAAAAGAATATTTAATTTTTATTGTTTCACTTTAAGCATTATTAAAATCACTGCTCCTGAAAAAAACAGCCATTTTTTATTTTTTTTTTTGCATTGATACATGTCCCCTGGGGCAGTACATGGGTCCCCATACACTTTCTTATGGCAATAACTTGTATATAAGCCTTTCAAATGAGCACTTTTGATTTTTCATGTTCGTGTCCCATAGACTTTAACAGTGTTCGCACAAATTTTTTGCTTGTTCGCATGTTCTGCTGCAAACCAAACCGGGGGTGTTCGGGTCATCTCTTCTGAATACCATAGTCAGCCCTTAGACTGGAAACAGCCACAAAACCAAGACCAGATTGTGAAAGCCCACCGGTCACAGGAAATATCACAGGGAAAAACTACAGACAAAAGGAAAAAACCCAATCACTTCCACAAAGAAAAAATGATGAAGCCTAACAAAGGTAGAGGCAATAGAGGAAAAATATAAAAAAGGATAGCACAAACCTGTGGGAGAAAATAAAATGGCAGCACTAACTCCAGCAGCAGGTTTCAGCTCTGGTGTGCAGAGAAACTCATGCAGCATGGACTGCAGCATCCAAACACATGTGGTGCACTCAGGTGCACCACATGAGGTTCTGACATCTCTAGGTAGAGAACTCCTCAGCCTAAAAAGACCACCAGAAGGGGCTCTCCACATTGTTGGTGCATTTAACAACCTAAAATACAGGACTGCGCCTGGGAGAAACTGAACTCAGATGGACTCGGACTCAGTCGGCAGGTAAGGACTTACTGCAACATCACAGTCTTGTGGATATAGATCTTGAGGACAAAAAGGAGAATGGGGGAGGTTGCTCTAGCTTTCCTTTAATAAATTCAACACCTTCCTGCCTGCCCTATAGCAGATTGATGGCTGGGTGGGACTTTCCTCCTTCTGAGTGGACATCACATGACATCCTGTTAGAAAGTGCTGCTTGCCTGGCTGCAGGACCACACAGCAGCGCAATCTATCACTGACTATGTCCACCAGACACAGCCGATGACTGATCAGTGTACCGGCTTATTGCCGGTACCATGTGACCACTGTGACCAATCACAGCAGGTCACATGACAGTTATAAACAGTGGATGGCTTCCTTTCATTCCATCCATTGTGTACAATTGTGTATAGCTGTTGGTCAATGTGATCACATAGTACAGACAGGGTCAATCACAGCCTATCTGCACCATGAGATTATCTCTGGTCTAATCACAACAAAACAAACTGAGTGAATCTGTTTCATTCAGTAAAATGCTTTCTTATAGAAATTTACTGCTATAAGCAATCATAATGTGTAAAACAAAATCCTGCTCACTTCTCCAGAGTAGTACAATGTTACTATGGTAACATTATATTGCTCTGGTCACAGTGTCTGAAAAAAACAAAATCGTAAAAAAAAGAAGAAAAGTAATACAAAATGTTAAAATTTAAAAAAAAATATTACTTTTTTTCGGACTGTCACCAGTCAGTGTCCGTGATCACCACCACACCAGTTATATGATGATGCTGAACTGCATTGGTGACAGTATCTAAAAAAAAAAAAACATTCTGAAAAAAAATTAAAATTGAAATTTTAAGCCAGTCCTAGGGACAGCAAATCACATCCGCATCCTAAATTATATATTTGGAAACAAAAGAAAAATGAGAAGAGTATAGCTCTCTCATACAAGGAAAGGACTTTAAAGGATGTGATGTTATCACTGAGATGAGCACAGAAACAATATAAGTTTTAAAATATCATGTTCATTGTACAATTAACCATAAAAAACATCATACAAGATAATCAGTAGATATGTGAACAACATGTGTCATGTTGACAGTAATGATACTTGTTCCCAGCAGAAGCTTGAAGAATTCTTTGGCATAGAGTGATCCAACGCATTTTGGAGAGTTACAACTCTGCTTCTTCAGGGAAACTCAATATGCATCTAGATTAATTAATTGAATTCAGAAAAAAACATCATTACAATCACAGAAAATCTATGGTTGCTTTTGTAATTTTTATAACAAAAATTAACAAATAATACAAATAATAAGAAAATTGTATCGCTATTGTGCTCAGCAATTACAGAAACCTCTAAGTATATGTAGCCTCCACCAAAGGGCCATTACCCGATAAATAGTCAATAGTGTCAGATCTATAGACTCAGTCTGGCAGACATCAGATCACACTTTGAACGGAATAAGGCAAACATCACATATAGAATAGACGTAACATTCATAAATGGGTCACAGTGAAAGACGCCCACCACTAACCACAACCACTCAAGCAGACCACAAGCAGCTCCAAAACACATAACCACACCACACTCAGCCCCCTCCACCCCACATCCACATAAACACATCACCACCCCCCACGCATGCAGCACACATGCACACACACATAATAATCTACCCCCCACATGTACAATCACACCAGCCACACCGTAGATACGACCCTCAATGGACATTAAATCACATAAATGTTACTGATGTACAACCCCTCCCACCCCAACACAGCTCACCCCTATCCACCCATCACCAACCACCATCCAAACAACCACAGGTGAGCAAAATGGACAAGTACAGTCCACCATAGGTGGACAAAAGGTGCCACTCCCACCTAGATATCAGCCATACACAGATGCCATGGGACACCAACCCACCTCCTAATCCCCCCCAAAAAAAAACCACAGTCAAGAACAACACACATAAACCACCACTCCGCACAGCACCCCATGTGGGCCTGGCACCCGCACAAACACAGCACCACTGACCACATATATCTACACCAGAGCAAGCCACACAAAGCAACAGACACCCATACTAATGTATAAATATCAATAGCAGAATACATTTTGGCCTAAATTTATGAAGAACAATCATTTATTTGCAAAATATTATAACAAAAACAAAGAAAAATGTGGTTTTTTTTCTACATTTTTAGTCTTTTTTCATTTATTTATAAAAAAAAATAAAAACTGTGATGATTAACCACTTTAATACAGGGCATTTCCACTCCCTTTCAGCCCAGGCCAATTTTCAGTTTTCAGCGCTGTCACATTTTGAATGACAATTGCGTGGTCATGCAACACTGTTCCGAAATTAAACTGTTATCATTTTTTCCCCCACAAATAGAGCTTTCTTTTGGTGGAATTTGATCAACCCTGCGGTTTTTATTACTTGCACTATAAACAAAAGAAAAGTGACACGTTTGAAAAAAAACACATGTTTTTTACGTTTTGCTATAATATCCCAATTTAAAAAAAGAAAAATTTCCATTCAGTTTAGGCCGATATGTATTCTTCTACATATTTTTGGTTAAACAAAATCGTAATAGGTGTATATTGATTGGTTTGCACTAGGGATGAGCCGAACACCCCCCTGTTCGGTTCGCACCAGAACATGCGAACAGGAAAAAAATTCGTTCGAACACGCGAACACCGTTAAAGTCTATGGGACACGAACATGAATAATCAAAAGTGCTAATTTTAAAGGCTAATATGCAAGTTATTGTCAATAAAAGTGTTTGGGGACCTGGGTCCTGCCCCAGGGGACATGGATCAATGCAAAAAAAAGTTTTAAAAACGGCCGTTTTTTCAGGAGCAGTGATTTTAAAAATGCTTAAAGTCAAACAATAAAAGTGTAATATCCCTTTAAATTTCATACCTGGGGGGTGTCTATAGTATGCCTGTAAAGGGGCGCATGTTTCCCGTGTTTAGAACAGTCTGACAGCAAAATGACATTTTGAAGGAAAAAACTCATTTAAAACTACCGCGGCTATTGCATTGCCGACAATACACATAGAAGTTCATTGATAAAAACGGCATGGGAATTCCCCACAGGGCAACCCCGAACCAAAATTAAAAAAAAAAAATGATGTGGGGGTCCCCCTAAATTCCATACAAGGCCCTTCAGGTCTGGTATGGATATTAAGGGGAACCCCAGCCAAAATTTTAAAAAAAAATTGACGTGGGGTTCCCCCTAAATTCCATACCAGACCCTTCAGGTCTGGTATGGATTTTAAGGGGAACCCCGCGCCAAAAAAAAAAAAAAAAAACGGCGTGGGGTCCCCCTAAAAATCCATACCAGACCCTTATCCGAGCACGCAACCTGGCAGGCCGCAGGAAAAGAGGGGGGGACGAGAGTGCGGCCCCCCCCCCCTCCTGAACCGTACCAGGCCACATGCCCTCAACATTGGGAGGGTGCTTTGGGGTAGCCCCCCAAAGCACCTTGTCCCCATGTTGATGAAGACAAGGGCCTCATCCTCACAACCGTGGCCGGTGGTTGTGGGGGTCTGCGGGCGGGGGGCTTATCGGAATCTGGAAGCCCCCTTTACCAAGGGGACCCCCAGATCCCGGCCCCCCCCCTGTGTGAAATGGTAAGGGGTTACTTACCCCTACCATTTCACTAAAAAACTGTCAAAAATGTTAAAAATGACAAGAGACAGTTTTTGACAATTCCTTTATTTAAATGCTTCTTCTTTCTTCCTTCATCTTCTTCTTCTTCTGGTTCTTCTGGCTCTTCTGGTTCTTCCTCCGGCGTTCTCGTCCAGCATCTCCTCCGCGGCGTCTTCTATCTTCTTCTCCTCGGGCCGCTCCGCACCCATGGCATGAGGGGGGAGGCTCCCGCTCTTCTCTTCATCTTCTTCTTCATCTTCATCTTCTTCTTCATCTTCTTCTTCTTCTTCTTCTTCTCTTCTTCATCTCTTCTTCCTTCTTCATTTCTTCTGCGGGCCGCTCCGCATCCATGCATGGAGGGAGGCTCCCGCTGTGTGACGGCGTCTCTTCGTCTGACGGTTCTTAAATAACGGGGGGCGGGGCCACCCGGTGACCCCGCCCCCCTCTGACGCACGGGACATGACGGGACTTCCCTGTGGCATTCCCCGTGACGTCACAGGGAAGTCCCGTCAATTCACCGTGCGTCAGAGGGGGGGGCGGGGTCACCGGATGGCCCCGCCCCCCGTTATTTAAGAACCGTCAGACGAAGAGACGCCGTCACACAGCGGGAGCCTCCCTCCATGCATGGATGCGGAGCGGCCCGCAGAAGAAATGAAGAAGGAAGAAGAGATGAAGAAGAGAAGAAGAAGAAGAAGAAGAAGATGAAGAAGAAGATGAAGATGAAGAAGAAGATGAAGAGAAGAGCGGGAGCCTCCCCCCTCATGCCATGGGTGCGGAGCGGCCCGAGGAGAAGAAGATAGAAGACGCCGCGGAGGAGATGCTGGACGAGAACGCCGGAGGAAGAACCAGAAGAGCCAGAAGAACCAGAAGAAGAAGAAGATGAAGGAAGAAAGAAGAAGCATTTAAATAAAGGAATTGTCAAAAACTGTCTCTTGTCATTTTTAACATTTTTGACAGTTTTTTAGTGAAATGGTAGGGGTAAGTAACCCCTTACCATTTCACACAGGGGGGGGGCCGGGATCTGGGGGTCCCCTTGGTAAAGGGGGCTTCCAGATTCCGATAAGCCCCCCGCCCGCAGACCCCCACAACCACCGGCCACGGTTGTGGGGATGAGGCCCTTGTCTTCATCAACATGGGGACAAGGTGCTTTGGGGGGCTACCCCAAAGCACCCTCCCAATGTTGAGGGCATGTGGCCTGGTACGGTTCAGGAGGGGGGGGGGGCCGCACTCTCGTCCCCCCCTCTTTTCCTGCGGCCTGCCAGGTTGCGTGCTCGGATAAGGGTCTGGTATGGATTTTTAGGGGGACCCCACGCCGTTTTTTTTTTTTTTTTTTGGCGCGGGGTTCCCCTTAAAATCCATACCAGACCTGAAGGGTCTGGTATGGAATTTAGGGGGAACCCCACGTCAATTTTTTTTTTAAATTTTGGCTGGGGTTCCCCTTAATATCCATACCAGACCCGAAGGGCCTTGTATGGAATTTAGGGGGACCCCCACATCATTTTTTTTTTTTAATTTTGGTTCGGGGTTGCCCTGTGGGGAATTCCCATGCCGTTTTTATCAATGAACTTCTATGTGTATTGTCGGCAATGCAATAGCCGCGGTAGTTTTAAATGAGTTTTTTCCTTCAAAATGTCATTTTGCTGTCAGACTGTTCTAAACACGGGAAACATGCGCCCCTTTACAGGCATACTATAGACACCCCCCAGGTACGAAATTTAAAGGGATATTACACTTTTATTGTTTGACTTTAAGCATTAATAAAATCACTGCTCCTGAAAAAACGTCCGTTTTTAAAACTTTTTTTTGCATTGATCCATGTCCCCTGGGGCAGGACCCAGGTCCCCAAACACTTTTTATGACAATAACTTGCATATAAGCCTTTAAAATTAGCACTTTTGATTTCTCCCATAGACTTTTAAAGGGTGTTCCGCGGCATTCGAATTTGCCGCGAACACCCCAAATTGTTCGCTGTTCGGCGAACTTGCGAACAGCCAATGTTCGAGTAGAACATGAGTTCGACTCGAACTCGAAGCTCATCCCTAGTTTGCACAAAAGTTATAGCATCTACAATATAGGGGATAGATGTATCCCATTTTTTTTCACTAGTAATGGCCACGATCTGCAATTTTTATCGTGACCGACATTGCGGCAGACACATCGGACACTTTTGACACTATTTTGGGACCATTTACATTTATACATATAAAAATGCACTGATTACTGTATAAATGCCACTGCCAGGGAAGGGGTTAACACTAGGGGGCAATCAAGGGGTTAAATGTGTTACCTGGGGAGTGATTCTAACTGTAGGGGGAGGTGACTCACAAGGGGAGGAATCCGATCAGTGTTCCTTTGTACTGGGAACACACGATCGGTCTCCTCTCCCCTGACAGGACGTGGATCTGTGTCCCGGCTCTGTTACCGGCAATCGCAGGCGCCCAGCGTTCATCACGTCCACTGGGCATGCGCATTGGCTCCCAAATGACGCATGGGTGCGCACGTGCACCGCGGGTGGCGCCTGCGTACCCCCTAGATGGCCATGAAGCCCAGGACGTCATATGACGCCCGCCCAGGATGGGAAATCTCTCCTGCGGATGTCATTTGACCATGGGCGGGTTAGGAAGTGGTTAAATACCATCAAAAGAAAGCTCTAGTTGTGTGAACAAAATAAAAAAAATGTGGTTTGGGGACAGTGGTGCATGACCGTGCAATTGTCATTCAAAGTTCAACAGCACTGAAAGCTGAAAATTGCCCTGGGCAGGATAGGGGTAAAAGTACTTGGTATTGAAGTAGTTAAATAGGCCCTGTGGGTGGAGATTGGGTGGAGCTTTATCACATGTAGGCTGCCATATTGGCATCAGAAAATAACTTTATTCACCCATTAACAGCCAGCAGCAGGTGCATTCCCAGGAACACCCCCCCCCCCGATTAATTGTACCCTTATTGTTTTTTTTTTATAATTGTATTTTTATTAAATTATAAAAGGAAAAAAGGAATATATACAATCTTGTTTCACATTTATACATTGCACTAGCAATAGGAGCGCAAAGTTAACAAACATATTGAAATATTGAAATAAAAAAGAAAAACAAACACCAAAAGGGAAAAAGAAAGATAATTGCAAACAAATGATGTCCATGGATACAGGGCACAGGGGTGAACCATATCACTTCTTAACAGTAGATAAAATAGTTGACTCGTAACTATATATTAAAATTCAGGAGCAGTCATGAAGACCCAGGATATTCTACGAAGGATATAATATAAGCATTAAGAGACCAATAAGGGATCAGTGGTATATATAAAGAGAGGGAAGGAAGAAGGGCATATAGACAAGAAAAGTATGAATTGAATACAACTTAAAGCATGTTGTTTGGCAGAGGTGTCCCAAAATCCGATAGGTTCCCAAATTTTATTAAACTGGAAGATGGAATCATGCACGGAGGCCGTTAAAAACTCCATCCTTTGAATCTCAGCCACCAGATGCAAGAATCTGGACCACGGAGGAGGAGCGTTGGACAACCAGCACAATGGAATAAGTCTTCTGGCTGCTAAAAAAATATAGGAGATTAGCCAATTCTTTTTTTTTGGTTGTATTTGGAAGGGGAAGGCCCAACAAACATGCAAGGGATCCAACGGGAGGGACACATCCGCCACCTTCTGTATAAGTAAGCTCACATCAAGCCAAAAGAGTTGTATCAGAGAGCACTGCCAAAAAATATGAAATAGAGATAACCCGTATCAATTCCGCAGCGCCAACAGAGCGGCGAGATCGAGGGGTCAAATTTATGAATTATATCAGGTGATCTATACCAAAACATCAGTATCTTGATGGAAGTCTCCCTTTGAGTTACACATTTAGAAGACTTAAAAATAGAGGACCAAATCCTATCCCACATTTGTACCGTTATAGGTCGACTCAGTAAATGGGACCATCTTCTCATATAGTGGTGTGTGGTCTCCTCAAGAGGGGTCAACTCATGGAGGATATGATAGATGTAGGAGATTAAATGTAATTGGTGTGGGCCCTGAGCGCATAGGTATTCAAAAGTGGTAGGTAGAGTAAGAGTCAGGGTTGAGGATTTAGAGTGGAAGAAGTGTCTTACCTGCATATAAAAATGTAAGAAATGGGAGGGTATATCGAACTTCTCACATAAAGTTTCAAATGAATGCAATCTCCACGTGATGGGATGAACTAGGTGTCAGAGCTGAAAGAGAGTTGCGTTAAGCCACGGGAAAACCCTGCCCAGGGATAAGCTATCTGGTATCAGAGGATTAAATAGCACATTAGCAAGAGGAGGACATGACGAAGCGAGGGAGTAGGTTTTGAGACACTTACGCCAAATGGTTAGGGTAAATGCCATTGGAGCAGTGCACTGATGTTTGTATATGGGATCCAGAGAAGGGGGGCACCCCAGATTAAGGAGCATGGATGTACCGGGTATAGCACTCCCTTTTCAATGGCAGTCCATCGATTAGATGCATGTAAAGTGGACCACGAAATGATAGCCCTCAAGTGTGTGGCGTAGTAGTATTTAGTAATAAGAAGAACAAAGGGTTGCGCTAATACTAGTAGTGCGTGATGTAAAATCTACAGTGCAAGAGGTTTATACAGTGATCATACATAACAAATAAATAAATATAAAAATAAACCAGTGTGCAAAACATATGGTAATGGTGAAAGAAACAGTCCCGTCCAATTAGGCATCAATAAAATGTCATAGTGAGTTTAGATCACCAAAAAATAAAAGTCCAAGTGACAATAGGTGTATTTCTGTAATAGCGAAGAGGGGTCCACCACCAGAGAATAGAAGGGGTTGCTTCTTACCAGAAGGCCATGACCCCCCACCACAGAGGGTCACAGCAAGCAGAAAACTTTAAAAGCCAAAAGATGGGAACTGCCAGCGGTGTCCACCAGAGGTCATCTCAACATCAGCCACACCAACGAACCCATAGCAAAGGTATCATGGAATATAGAAGGGGCTCACATAGTGTAAAACTCTGGTCTGTGTATCACACAGACCAGAGTTTTACACTATGTGAGCCCCTTCTATATTCCATGATACCTTTGCTATGGGTTCGTTGGTGTGGCTGATGTTGAGATGACCTCTGGTGGACACCGCTGGTAGTTCCCATCTTTTGGCTTTTAAAGTTTTCTGCTTGCTGTGACCCTCTGTGGTGGGGGGTCATGGCCTTCTGGTAAGAAGCAACCCCTTCTATTCTCTGGTGGTGGACCCCTCTTCGCTATTACAGAAATACACCTATTGTCACTTGGACTTTTATTTTTTGGTGATCTAAACTCACTATGACATTTTATTGATGCCTAATTGGACGGGACTGTTTCTTTCACCATTACCATATGTTTTGCACACTGGTTTATTTTTATATTTATTTATTTGTTATGTATGATCACTGTATAAACCTCTTGCACTGTAGATTTTACATCACGCACTACTAGTATTAGCGCAACCCTTTGTTCTTCTTATGCCTATTTACAATTGATGTTTTTTGTTGGGATTGCTGCTTTACATATACTTTTTTGGTTTACAGCGCAGTTTTTTTCTATTTTCTATAGTATTTAGTAATGTCCGGGGCTCCCAGACCTCCCCTGGATCCTAGAGAAAATACCACCGAACTCGCAATGCGGTGGGCCCTACTGTTCCATATGAATTTTAAAAAAATTCTCTGGAGTACTTTTAGTTGAGAGGAGGGCAGGGCAACTGGCAATGTTTCAAAGTGGTAAAGCAACCTGGGCAAAATAGACATTTTGAGGACATTGATCCTACCTAACAGGGATAGAGAATATCTTGCCCAGGTCAACAAAGATTTATTGATGTCTAAAATCAGAGGAGGAAAATTTACAGAGTAAAGGGAAGAGTAGGAGGGGGTAAGTAAGACACCTAAATATTTGAGAGAGGTAGTACACCATTTATAGGGTATGAATCTTTAAGCTGAGATAGTAGGGGCATAGCAATGTGTATGGGAGGGGCTTCAGTTATGGAAGTGTTAACTTTATAGCCGTAAATTGCACCAAAGGAAGTCAATAGTTTATGTAGAGAAGGGAGAGATATCAGCGGGTTGGTAATAGTTAGCAAAATGTCGTCTGCAAAGAGTGAAAGTTTATATTCCTCCTGTCGCATCACCACCCCACGAATATCTTGATGGGTAGGAATAGACTCGGCCAGGGGTTCTAAACACAAGATAAAAAGTAAGAGTGATAAAGGACAACCCTGCCGAGTCCCGTTAGTCATGGGGAAACCAGGCGTCAGGAGGGACGACATCTGTACTTGGGCTGTAACAGTCGAGGAAAGAGCCTCTAGAGCTTTCAGAAAAGGGCCATTAAAACCGTATGTTTTTAAGGACGCAAACATATAAGGCCAACGCAGCCTATCAAAGGCCTTCTGTGCATCTAAACTTAAGATCAGTGCCGGATGAGAGGACCTGTCTAGGAGATCTATCAGATCTATTGTGCTGCGGGTATTATCCACTGCGTGCCTTCCCCGCACAAAGCCCACCTGGTCCCTATGGATCAATTTGGGGATAAGCGTAGATAATCTGGGTGCGAGGATTTTGGTAAATATTTTATAGTCCGAATTTAGAAAGGCTATGGGTCTGTAATTATCTGGAATAGAGGGGTCCTTACGAGACTTTGGGATAACTGAGATGAATGAATGGGAAAAGTGCGGAAGTGGAGATGTACCTTTAAGCAGGGAGTCATATAGAGTTAACATGTGTGGGGAGAGGACATCAAAGAAAGTTTTGTAATAAGAATAAGGCAGACCATCAGGGCCAGGTGACTTATGTAGTGGAAGATTCTTAACCACTGCCAGGAGTTCCTCAGCCGTTATGGGGATGTTCAAACCATCTAGATCTGTTGCAGACAATGTTGGTAGCTTTATATTAGAAAAGAAGGATTCTAATTTTTCCTGTGTGAAATTAAAATTATTCTCTGGGGTCAGTCAGTTATACAATTTGCTATAGAATTTACCAAAGATCCCGGCCATCTCACGGGGACAATACGTTCTAGATCCGTCCGCGTGCTGGAGAAAGTTGGGGAACGAGTTAATTGGTCGTGGGGACAGTTTATTTACTAGCATGCTATGGGGCTTATTAGAGTATTCATAAAATTTCTGTTTCGTCCACAATAGGGATCTAGCTGCTTTTTCTAATTTTATCAATTTTATTTGTTCTCTGAGGGAGATGACCTTAAGTAGTTTCATCACCGTGGGTGCACACAACAGCCTATGCTTCGCAGCTATCAGGGCGGATGTCAAGGACTGTATAAGTCCATCTCTATCTCTCTTTAACCGTGAGCTTTCAGCAATGCAAGCACCACAGAACGCGTCCTTGTGCGCCTCCCACAGCGTAGAAAACTCAGCCACTGACCCTGTGTTAAATTGAAAATAATCTCTTAAACTCTTTTCTAGGATGGAATGGGAGACTTCGGATTGTAAGAGATGATCATTTAAGCGCCAATGACAGGATTTGGTATATGCCTTGGAGAGCAATAGGTCCAAGATAATGGGTGCATGGTCCGACCATGAAATGGGGGATATGTCAGATTCGACCACATAGGGGATGAGTGGGGATGAGATGAAAAAGTGGTCGAGACGTGAATACATCCTATGCGCTAGAGAATAGAACGTGAACTGTTTAGCAGAGGGATGTTTTATCCTCCCTGAGTCGAAAAGCCGATGCGATCTAATACATCTACGAAAGGCTGCAGCTTGAGATGTAATCCTTTTGGATGGTATAGTACTAAGGAGGGTTTGTCTATCTCTAGTGGGTGATATAACCAGATTAAAGTCCCCACCAATGACCATAAAAGGTTGCAAGCTATATTGGGGGGGTGTCAAAAAGTTTGTTGAGGAACTCGATCTGTCCCGTATTTAGGGCATATAGATCGACCAAGGTGAAACCTGTTTACCTTAACAGGACATGATTTCCTTATTAATATTGCCACTCCTGCCTTGCCCGTGGAATCAGAGGCAAGGAAGGAGGTGGGAAAAAACTTTGAGGCAAATTTAAATGAGCCTCCTGCTCGGAAATGTGTTTCCTGTAGCATCACCACATCAGCGCCAGATGCCCTGAAGTTCTTTAGAGCGACCCAGCGCTTGGCAATGGAACCCAAGCCCTTCACATTGTATGACATAATTCTCAAAACCATGAATGTGGTCTATTCAGATATTCTAGTGTAAGGGTAATGAAAGAGATAGAGCATATAACATTGGCTACATTAAAAGAAACATAATAAGCATAATACTGTTTATGAGTGGTACTAGTACTCGTTATTTTTCGGAATCTAGGTATGAACATACATATCCTGTGATGGGACTACTCCAGAATAAAGGAGTGAGGGTAATGCAAACTCAACCTATAGAATAAAACTATAAGCATGGACATAAAGAGAAATAAAAAGAAATAAAGATAACCAGCATACATAACATCAAACAAAAGAAAAAAAATTTAAATTGTTGAAAACCTGAGAGGTCAATACATCTCAGGAAGCCCTGGATATAATCCAGGTCCCAGTAGGAGCATGCACAGACTTCCATCAGGAGACACTAGGTTTAAAAAAGGAAAGGCCAGCTGCTCACCTTATGAGCTTGGCAACATGTAGAATAAGTCTGACAATGAAAAACCTGTTAACAATGAAAAGAAAATGTCAGCAAATAAACAGAAACATTTTGTCAACGAAGGCGTTTAAACCTCTAATGGAGGAACCTCATGGGATGAGAAAAAATTTTCCATACTCCGAACAAGTAACAGAGTAGGCACAACATTTTGTGAACCAGAACAGCAACTTTGTTTCATCTGGGTCATGAGGAAACGGAACCACAAAAGGCATTGGAGTGGGGATCCAAAAAATGGGAAAAAGAAAAAACAACAAAAAAAATCTACAAAAAAGTTTAAGGAGGTTGTTTAGAGGAACGTAGGTGTTGAGGTGTGGAGAGATGTTTCTTGGATTTGCCCCTTACAGGGGTCCAGATGCGGCTAGGGGTGTTTGGAGGCAGACAAACCTGGGCGGCAAGAGGTATCAGATCCTCTTCCGGAAGTGGAGGCAGACCGGGACTTTTAAGGAAGGCGTCTGCTTCCTGCAGTTCACGCAGGTTAAACTTGGTTCCATCTTTAGATACAGCAAGGCGAAAGGGAAAACCCCAGTAATATGTAATCTTATGATGTTTTAGATAAGAAGTAATTGGACGTAGGTTCCTTCGTTTAGCAAGGGTGATGGGCGAGAGGTCGTTAAAGATCTGCAATTTTGCCCCCTTGTACATAATTTGGGATTTGTTACGTGTGGCCAAGATTAGTGCCTCTTTACTTTCAAAATAGTGAAACCTCACCATGACATCTCTAGGTCTGGCTCCTGCTGGGGGTTTTGGGCCCAAGGATCGGTGCGCTCTATCCAGGTGCTAGGGATAAGCTTCGAGTTCGAGTCGAACTCATGTTCGACTCGAACATCGGCTGTTCGCCAGTTCGCCGAACAGTGAACAATTTGGGGTGTTCGCGGCAAATTCGAAATTTAAAAGTCTATGGGAGAAATTTAAAACTGCTAATTTTAAAGGCTTATATGCATGGTATTGTCATAAAAAGTGTTTGGTGACCTGGGTCCTACCCAGGGGACATGGATCAATGCAAAAAAAAAGTTTTAAAAACGGACATTCATTAATAGCCGCATAGTAGTTTTAAATTACTTTTTTTCTTTTGACATGTCATTTTGCTGTCAAACTGTTCTAAACACGGGAAACATGAGCCCCTTTACAGGCATACTATAGACACCCCCCAGGTACGGAATTTAAAGGGATATTACACTTTTATTGTTTCACTTTAAGCATTATTAAAATCACTGCTCCTGAAAAAACGGCCGTTTTTAAAACTTTTTTTGCATTTATCCATGTCCCCTGGGGCAGGACCCAGGTCCCCAAACACTTTTTATGACAATAACTTGCATATAAGCCTTTAAAATTAGCACTTTTGATTATTCATGTTCGTGTCCCATAGACTTTAACGGTGTTCGCGTGTTCGAACAAATTTTCTGCCTGTTCACAAGTTCTGGTGCGAACCGAACGGGGGGGTGTTCGGCTCATCCCTACCAGGCGCCAATCTATGTCCACAATTATGGGGGCCAGGTTGTTAAAAAGGCCCAAAAGGTATGAACGTAGGTCGGGGTCCCCCACCATCTCCGGGATTCCTCTGAAGCGTAGATTCCGTCGTCTTTCTCTGCTCTCTAAGTCCTCTTGCTGCAGTTGTAGCTGGGAAACCAAGAGGTGAAGATTTTGGTTTTCCTCCTCTATAGCCTATACATAAACTATCATCTCGTCAAATTTATTTTCAAGAGTATCTGTACGTTCCCCAATCTGGGTTATTTCCCCTCTCAATTCGGCGGCCAATTTGCTCACCTCCGCTGAGACATAAAACGTGATTTGTTGAAGTAAAAGCTGTAGTTTAGTGTCCAGGATGTCAGGAGTGAGCATCTCATGTGAAGGTGGTGGATTGGGAACTTGGCTCTGAGTGTTAGCTACTGGAGGGTTCACTGGATCTTCCGTATCCAGGGATGAATCCAACATGGTGAAAGGGTTCGCTGAGGGGTTCAGGGGTGTAGATTGCGACTCAGTAACAAAGCGGTCCATATTTGAACCCTTGCGCAGCCCAAATTGTGGCTTGTAGTAGCGCTGCTGCTGGCCAACTTTGCCCATGAGGTGCTTGTGGAATATAGTGGTCAGTCAGGCTTACCTCCGTAGCTATGCATGTTTATAGAAGCATCTCAGAGGTCTCGGTGAGCAGGTGAGGGCCCTGAGTTCAATTAAGCAACATCCTCCATGAGAGTAGAAGTAAGTTCTGCAAACCGAAAGGTATCACTAATCGATGGCCCCACAGACCAGTAGTGTGACTGTGGAAAGTAATCAGCAATTAGTATGCTCTGCAGGAGCTTGTAGGAGAAGAAATGGATATATAGTGAAAGGGGCATGAAAGATATTCCCAGGGTGTGCCTGGAGCAGCAAGATGGCCGCCGACCTCCAGGGGTAGGCCGAAGCTGCAGACTTTCCTATGCTGTGGCCGCTGGACAGGTGAGCACCGCGTCTGTGGATCCAGGAACTCTCCCTATCAAGATCGGATGATGACTCCCCAGGGGGTAGATAGCACGGGAGGTACCGGTGATAGGGGTGATGTGTGGACACGATTACTCACTGTGACCCGCTTTTAGTCAGCTTCCAAATCCGAAGCCTTCAATGGAGCGGTAGGCTGCGAATTCATTTTTCTAATATTGTAAAAAGAAACTAAAAATACTCCTTAGTAGAAACTGTGGGCATATAGGGTAAAAATTTGTTTAAATGGCCATGATATAATTAACTCTACTGATATGAACTTATGATTAACTCTACTGATATAAACAAAAAACAGTATGACACCGACTATGACTATGACATAAGGTCAAAAGGTTCTCGCTTCTATATGCGTGCAGTACCAATATGGATGGAAAGGCTAGAAGAACAAAGTGAAAAACCTAGGATTTGACCCTTTTTACTAGAAAAACATATGTATAATAGAACAAAACACAATGAGTAGGAGCTAAGTACTATTAGCAAATTGAAAAAACTGGCACGAAGAAAACACTGCATCAAACTTTAAATGTGCACATTAATGAATGAAAAAGATATGCAAGCATAAAGTCCATAAGTGAATGAATTCCAATACCAAAACGGAATACTCTGAGATAAAATTTCTAGATCTTCCACCACGAGTGCTCAGTAGGGATGAGCCGAACACCCCCCTGTTCGGTTCGCACCAGAACATGCGAACAGGAAAAAAGTTCGTTCGAACACGCGAACACCGTTAAAGTCTATGGGACACGAACATGAATAATCAAAAGTTCTAATTTTAAAGGCTAATATGCAAGTTATTGTCATAAAAAGTGTTTGGGGACCTGGGTCCTGCCCCAGGGGACATGGATCAATGCAAAAAAAAGTTTTAAAAACGGCCGTTTTTTCAGGAGCAGTGATTTTAATAATGCTTAAAGTCAAACAATAAAAGTGTAATATCCCTTTAAATTTCGTACCTGGGGGGTGTCTATAGTATGCCTGTAAAGGGGCGCATGTTTCCTGTGTTTAGAACAGTCTGACAGCAAAATGACATTTTGAAGGAAAAAACTCATTTAAAACTACCCGCGGCTATTGCATTGCCGACAATACACATAGAAGTTCATTGATAAAAACGGCATGGGAATTCCCCAAAGGGGAACCCCGAACCAAAATTAAAAAAAAAAAATGACGTGGGAGTCCCCCTAAATTCCATACCAGGCCCTTCAGGTCTGGTATGGATATTAAGGGGAACCCCGGCCAAAATTTAAAAAAAAAAATGACGTGGGGTTCCCCCTAAATTCCATACCAGACCCTTCAGGTCTGGTATGGATTTTAAGGGGAACCCCGCGCCAAAAAAAAAAAAAAAACGGCGTGGGGTCCCCCCAAAAATCCATACCAGACCCTTATCCGAGCACGCAACCTGGCAGGCCGCAGGAAAAGAGGGGGGGATGAGAGTGCGGCCCCCCCCTCCTGAACCGTATCAGGCCACTTGCCCTCAACATTGGGAGGGTGCTTTGGGGTAGCCCCCCAAAACACCTTGTCCCCATGTTGATGAGGACAAGGGCCTCATCCCCACAACCCTGGCCGGTGGTTGTGGGGGTCTGCGGGCTGGGGGCTTATCGGAATCTGGAAGCCCCCTTTAACAAGGGGACCCCCAGATCCCGGCCCCCCCCCTGTGTGAAATGGTAAGGGGGTACAAAAGTACCCCTACCATTTCACTAAAAAACTGTCAAAAATGTTAAAAATGACAAGAGACAGTTTTTGACAATTCCTTTATTTAAATACTTCTTCTTTCTTCTATCTTCCTTCATCTTCTGGTTCTTCTGGTTCTTCTGGCTCTTCTGGTTCTTCCTCCGGCGTTCTCGTCCAGCATCTCCTCCGTGGCGTCTTCTATCTTCTTCTCCTCGGGCCGCTCCGCACCCATGGCATGGGGGGGAGGCTCCCGCTCTTCTCTTCTTCTTCATCTTCTGCTCCTGAAAAAACGGCCGTTTTTAAAACTTTTTTTTTCATTGATCCATGTCCCCTGGGGCAGGACCCGGGTCCCCAAACACTTTTTATGACAATAACTTGCATATTAGCCTTTAAAATTAGCACTTTTGATTTCTCCCATAGACTTTTAAAGGGTGTTCCACGGCATTCGAATTTGCCGCGAACACCCCAAATTGTTCGCTGTTCGGCGAACTTGCGAACAGCCAATGTTCGAGTCGAACATGAGTTCGACTCGAACTCGAAGCTCATCCCTAGTGCTCAGTATGAAGATGGGCACTCACCAGAGCTGTTTGACCCCTTTTTACAGGACGGTCAGAAAAAACCTTTGGGAACACCAGATTGGTTCCACTACTGGAATAAATCCATTCCAATGGCCACTGAGGAAGGAGCTAGAATGTGAGAAATTACTCCACAGGAGACACGGATGAAAGTCTCATAGTGTAGTCATTTTTAATAAAGTAAAAACAGCAGCAATGATAGCAGTTACACTCACATGTGATAATGCCTGGCCTGGCACTAAGTGTAAACAGTGTGTGTGAGTCAGCTGATCCCTAGGGGTAGTGTGCATTCCACGTCCCACTCTGAAGGTGCAAAGCCTGGTTTGGGGTATCAAATATGGACCCAGAACTGACAGATCCTCTGCTCCGACATATGTTTCACCGTGAATGGCTCTTCAGGAAGTTACTTCCCGAAGAGACAATCATGGAGAAACATATAAATAAATATATACGCTGCGCTTTCCAAAGTCATACACTATACCAGTGTAAAAAGAAACATATAAAAAACATCCAATAGTGAAAAAAAACATCTTTCCTAACAGTGGAAAGCGACAATAGTGCAATAAATGAACACAAATATTAAAAATAAATGTAAATATTACACATATATTAAAAATAAAAGATGTGTATATAAAAGCATAAACAATGATGATAATAGATATAAAGTGCTACTGTGCAAAGAGGTGCAATTCCCACTTTTATGATCCTGTATAGATTATCAGTGACCCACTATTGCATAGAAAAGTGCTCCTGTGCATGTGCATAGCATCCAGTATTATATAGTATATCAATATTGCATTGCTGGGTTGTTCAAAGAAGTGCTCCTGTACAAGTGTATGGTATCCAAAAAGAGTCTATCCAGATGTAATAAAGTTCATGCGATTATAAAGTTCATGCGATTATAAAACAGCAAAGTGCAATAAAGTTCATGCCGAGGTGTTCCTCACTCTGGTGCTTCCCTTAGTTATTTAATGCTCACATCAGAGCGTCCGACCTTGCAACTAAGTGCAGTCAAAACACGCATATGAACCACCGCTGGGCTCTTGTAGTTACACCGGAATCCTGGACTCGTCAGTATGGTACCTCGGTGAGTGTATAAAATAAAGACTTGATAGTGTAATAGAGTTTTAATGGTTTAATAAACAGAAAGCAAAAAAGGCCCCCCAACTGGGGTACTCACATAGATTAGGTGCGCCAGTGCACCACTCTATATTACGTAAAACAATAGTAAATACCGGACTGGTATCAGGATGGTATGTTGTTCCTCTCTGTCAGATCACCTGAGCAAATGTGCCATCCTGTCCCCTTCCCCTGTTAGGAAAGGCGTTTTTTTTCACTATTGGAGGTTTTTTATTTGTTTCTTTTTACACTGGTATAGTGTATGACTTTGGAAAGTGCAGAGTATATATATTTATTTATCCACATTTGCATGATATATGAGGCATGTTTAATGCTTGCAGCTGATTTTTGATAATTAAGACATTTTGGATTAGTGGAGGCTCACAGGACTCTTAGGACATTTTAGCTTTCACCAAACCCATATACCTGTTAGTAGCCCCATGGATCCATTTGCATTCTTTGACAACAGAGAATTAGATTCAGAAGAGTTTTTTTTTTGTGAAGTAACCGATAAGGATAATGACATCTTACATTGGTTTAGAAAATTGGGGCATTGTATGGGCAAGAAAAGTAATATTTGGTGGGATTTGTTTACCATGAATAAATATTTGAAGGATAATATGGTACCTAGTAAACTTAGATGGGACGTACCCATAAATGATGGTCTGTTAAGTGAGGATGATATCAAGTATGGTATGCATTTTTTGACGGTAAAGGTAGGGAGGTCATGGACTTTTTAACTAAAAGGAAACAACGAAAAATGAGGCTAATAGAAAACCAGATTAAGGAAATTTGTGATAAGACTGAACCATTTAAAGACACTACTGAATATGCTAAACATATGGGGGATCTTCAGAGAAACATGCAAAAGAAGGATCTGGAGAATAAGAACACTAAGGAAAAGAAATATCTCCGGGATTTAGGAGCTTACCAGAAAAAACAAGTGTTTCGATGGCAGGCAACAGTGAGTGCCAACGGAAATGGGGCTCCTCAAGAATTGCCCATTAATGACAGTAATAGGGCGTACACACGGTCGGACTTTGTTTGGACATTCCGACAACAAAATCCTAGGATTTTTTCCGACGGATGTTGGCTCAAACTTTTTTTGTCTACACACGGTCGCACAAAGTTGTCGGAATTTCCGATCGCCAACCACGCGGTCACGTACACCACGTACGACGAGACTAGAAAAGGCAGGTTCAGAACCAAGCGCGGCACCCTTTGGGCTCCTTTTGATAATCTCGTGTTAGTAAAAGTTTGGCGAGAGACGATTCACGCTTTTTCAGACTCGTGGCTTTCAGATCGTTTTCTGCCGTTCAGTTTGTGCTTGTGGGTTTGTATCTGCTCTTCAGTGCGTGCAGCAAGTTCCGCGTGACTTTAGGTAGTCATTGTATTCTTGTTCGTTCGTTACTGGTTTTCAGGTCGCTCTTCACAGGCCTTGCTGTTCTTCAGTGCGTTCTGTTACTTCGTTCTGAGCAGCCGACCGTTTTCTAGCCATGTTTCGTATGCGTACTCCTCGTAGAGTTCGTGCTGTGCGGGGGCTTGGTGTAGGGGTCCTGACCTTGACACAAGTCCAGTCCATGAACAGGGTGGGGAGGAGTTCATGGACCAAGAATTGGTTGCTTCAGCGTGACCAGTTCTCTCATATGCCTTTGCTCCGTGAGATCTGTGAGAATAATCCTGATGATTTCAGGAACTTTCTCAGGATGACGGACTCCGTGTTTCACTGTTTGTTGGCTTCGCTGACCCCCTATATCAGCAGGCAGGATACCTGCATGAGGCAAGCCATCACTCCGGAGCAGAGGTTGGTCGCTACCCTGCTGTATTTGGCCACAGGGAGAAGCCTGCAGGACTTGAAGTTCTCGACAGGCATCTCCCCCCAGGCTCTGGGGATCATTATCCCAGAGACCGGTTCTGCCATCATCCAGGTCCTGCAGAAGGAGTATATGAAGGTAAGATTTTTATCCTTTAATATCACATTTTATTGTATTGAATGTTTGATAATATCTTGTATTTCTTTCCTCATTCCCTAATTACCATGATTGTAATATGCTGTGAATGTCCCCTTTGTTCTCATGCATGCTGGATTTTTATGTAATTATTATTTTAGGTCCTTCATACATATTTGCCCTTCACTAACCTCCCCAGCATGGTGTCTCCTGTCCTATATTCACCTCATGTAGTCACTTAACAATGTATTTTATCAGCTCCATAGTAGTGCTTTACCCCAAACACCCCCTAAAATGTTTGGAAATGTTATTTTTGATTTAAATTCAGGCAGAGTGGCAGAGGCTTTTTTTTGTGGTGTCCCCAAATAATTTTTAGTAACCCTCCCTCCCCCAACTGCTAAGTCAGCTGATCCCAATTCTCTATCTATCCTCAATCATCTATCTGCTGACTTTGCCAAACCCATACACACTATACCCACCTCTTTACTGGTCAGATTTATGGATGAATTCCCCAAAGCATGTAGTGCAAGGGCCTGCCTGTATACTTTCAAATGGTACTGTTTAAAGTTTTTGTATCCTATTATTATCTTTACAGGTAATAGCAGAATGTCCAAATGTCCTCAAATGTGTACAGTGTGTATTTATATCTTTGTATTATGACACTTCTTACCTGTCCAGTGGGCTGCCAATAGTGTAACTAAGGAGGGGCTGTTCCAAGTAATACCCATTATTTAGGCATTCATCTCTCAATGAAGTGAAGAGGGTTACCTGTCCAAGATTTCCACGCACCCCCTATAATGTTAGAAATGGCCCATGAGAGGGGGGGAGGGGGAATATGATAGGTGTACCTTATACTTTGGCCTTGTTAAATTCCCCTTACTAAATGCTATCTGGAGGTTGCCACATAATGTTTGTGCCTAATCTGCTTGCCATGTTTCTGTAAAAAAATAGTAATGTTTATTGTTTTTTCCTCAACAGTTTCCTTCCACGCCACAGGAATGGCAGACTGTGGCCTCCTACTTTGCCCAGCAGTGGGACTTTCCTAACTGCGGAGGGGCAATTGATGGGAAACACGTCCACATCGTCCCACCACCCAACTCGGGGTCGTACTATTATAACTACAAGGGGTTCAATAGTATAGTGATGTTGGCGGTGGTGTCGGCTAATTACGACTTCTTGTATGTGGACGTGGGGAAGAATGGCCGGATGTCCGATGGTGGAGTCATCGCCCAGACGGAGTTCTACAGGCGTCTCCAGAATGGCAGCTTGGACTTGCCAGCTCCAGAGGACAATGTTGAAGGACTCCCATTTGTGTTCGTTGCTGATGAAGCGTTTGCACTGGGGGACAACCTGATGCGGCCATTCCCAATGAGGACCCTCACCCCGGAACAGAGGGTTTTTAATTACCGGCTGGCCAGAGCCCGAAGAGTGGTGGAGAACACATTTGGAATCCTGGCCAGCCGGTTCCGCCTATTTATGACACCCATCCATATGGCGGAGTATAAACTGAACCATATTATACTTGCGTGCTGTGTTCTCCATAACTTTTTAAGGAAACATTCGGCCAACTATGCTGGCTCAGTTGGGCCTGAGGCCGGAATCATACATCAAACCACACTGACGGCGCTTGAAAGTGGCCGTCCTGGCTTGCCCTCCCTGAGTGCACGTGATGTCCGGTTACGCTACCTGGAGTTCTTTGCGGGTAGGGGGGCTATCAATATGCCAGACAATCTGTGAAGCCTTTTTATACTAAAAAAAAAAAAAATTCTTTGTGGACATTTACTGCTTGTGTTTGTTTTAGCTGACCCTGACAAAAATGTTTTGAGTGCAGAAAATGGCGTGATTGTGTAACCTTATACAAAGCACTGTTGGCTGTTATTTACTAAATGCAAAAACACATTTCACTACAAGTGCACTTGCAACTGCACTGAAACTGCACTTGTAGTGCAAAGTGGATTTGCCCTTAGGAAATAACCCCCATTTTCTCATAAAACAACAATTACATCACCCCAAAAGTGTTGTAGCGTTGAGACAATAATCCACACATTCTTGATTAACAATCTTTTTAATACCTGCACAATCACATGTGCATTTACCAAAGGTTTTTCAAACAAACCAACATGTTTGTTGTATAACAATTTTTGTGGTGGCATTATCAAAAATCAAAATGTCCATTTTATAGAAAACAGGCCTGTGTAAAACCAACAAGAAAAGACACAAATCTTGAACTTACAAACGTCACATTTGGTTGAATTTGAAGGCAATATCAGACATGAGTATTTAGGAACTGTGTTTGATATTGCGTTCAGATGGGGGGAAATCACCCCTGGAAAAGCCAAATTTGGAAGATGCACACAAATTTCCCAATGTCAACATGTGCTAGCTGCCATCACGGGGGATCAAGGGATGTGTTTTGGGGGAGAAAGCCCTTCCTCACCGCTACTTTATTATTGAGGAAGGTGTTGCACCCCCAAAACGCGTCCATTGATCTCCCGTGATGGCAGATAGCACATGTTGGCACACTGTGTGCATCCTCCAAATTTGGCTTCGGGAAAAATCACAAAAACATTTAGCACATTGTAGCACACAAAAGAAGAAAGTGATTTGGAGGGGTTTTAAACTCGCCCCAAAACATCAATGATGTTTTTATATTTTGGAATAACATCATTGATGTTTTGCTTGATGATTTCCAATTGTAAATTACACCCCATGATCTCCCCGATCAGGATCTGGGCACTTTCTGATGTGAAAGGATCTGGATCCACAACATCACGATCACCTAAAAAGAGAGGAACCCCAAAATAAATTTGGTTTAAAAAAAATGCCGCCATCCATCTCTTATGTGAGCCTGTGGTTGCAGACACTCACCTGTTGTGGTGACTAATTCCACCACGTCTTCATCCTCCTGCTCAGCTTGTGTTGGGGGGATTTCCCCTTCTTCCAGAGGGGGGGGGGCTCTGGTCTCCTCAGATGAGGGGTGTCCTCCGAGTCTTTTAGCCCCTATGTAAAACAAAAATGGTATACTTAGCACACAGATATTTAATGTCAGAACTATAAATAGGAAACATTGCTTGGAAGTGAGGTACAATTGTCTATTTTAGCAGAGTTCCAAGATGTAGCTTTTTTAGTGTCCTTTGTCAACCTGCAATACTTTACCTGTTTGGTACAAGCTTCACAGATGGAGACCCCCCTATAGTATACACTGGAGCACCTGTGTGGCCCCCCTAATAAAAATGGTGTTCTTTTTTCCCACACTATAGTGCTCCAGTGTCCAGATGTGAAAACAGCTGCTCAGTGTCCTCTCCTTACACAGAATCTAGTTTGCATTTCATTCTAGTAACAAAGCCATCTACACAACCCAATTCTTTGAAGACAAGTATAGGGCGTCAAAATGGTGGCCAAATGCATATGGGCTAAACAATGGTGTTTTATAGTTGGAACGAAAAATGTTTGATCCGAACGAATAATGTGCCCATGAACATGAAAGTTGCCATTTTAAACTGTACAACAGTTCCTAAAAGCACATGGAGCAGCAGGAACATAATAAACACAAAAAGAATAGGAACACAGCACAACTACTTACTTTTTTGCAGCACTCTCCGGATCTTTCTGTACTGCTCATGTTCTCGTAATTTCAGGTCTGACCACCGCTTCCTGAGCTGATCTTTCGATCGTCGTACCCCGAAATTCCGGTGCAGACTCCTGAACACTTTCGCCATGATCTTGGCCTTTCTGATATTGGGGTTGGGGTAAGGCCCATACTTTCCATCATAGTCGGCCTTCTTCAGGATGTCCACCATTTCCAACATCTCCCCAAAGGACATATTTGAGTCCTTAAATCTCCTTCTGGATCGGGACGTTTCAAGCTCCGGCCTTTCCTCCTCCTCCTCGTTGCTACAATTAGCACGCACCTGCTGTCTATCCGCCATGTGCTCTTCCTCCACTGCGCCGAACGAAAAGGGGCGGGGAATAGACTAGAAAGAATGTCAGGGGCGGGCGGAGTTATACGCATGCGCAGTGTGTATAAAGCGTAACACACGTGCGTATTACGTACGATCTGTGAGCGGAGGAAGGAGCATCGGAGACGCCAATCGTGATAACGAAGGTAAGATCTAAACTTGCGCCTATACTGCTTCGAAATGGAAGCCTATATTGTAACAAGATTAGGGGAGTTTTGCCTGACATTAGGTTTTGTCTTGTGTTGTGTCTTGCAGAGAAAATGGATGGGTTCAATGACCACAATTTCCTGCCCCTGTTCATAGACAAGTACAGGGAGCTGCCCTGTCTGTGGCAAGTGAGACACCCCCACTATAATCACAAACAGAAGAGGCAGGCAGCGCTGGAGAAACTGCTGGAGTTGGTGACGCCGGTGGTCCCCACAGCAACCATCCCTTTTTTAAAAGCCAAAATTGGTGGCCTGAGGAGCACTTATCTTAGGGAGCGCAAGAAGGTCACAGATTCCCAGAGATCCGGAGCTGCAGCAGATGACGTCTATGTCCCCAGGCTGTGGTACTACGAGAGACTGTGATTTCTGTCAGACCACACTGAAGTCAGGGAATCCCTCTCCACTCTTCCTTCCACTCTTCCTTCCACCCCAACTGAGGCTTCCGATGTCCAACCTGGGCCTTCCAGCCAGGAAGAAGTGGAGGAGCCCAGCTGGAGTCAGGTATAGCACTGTTCTACGGATTTCTGGTCAATAAATAAATTATGTTTACTAGATGTTATTATTGATCACTAATTGCTGATTAAAAAAAGTGTTTTACATATCAATAGACAGTAGTGGGCACCCAAAATTGGGACAAGAATGAAAAATGCTGGGCTCAGAAGGATAGTCTGTTATATTTGTTAACATTCAATTTGCAGCAGTCAGGAGGTGAAAATTGTGTGTGATTGATTGAAAAAATACTAAAACTATGTCCCTTTTTCATACACAGGAAGACCTCAGCCAGGAGGAGGTTGTGGAATGTGGCAGTCAGGAGGAGGTGGGGGTTAGTGGCAGCCAGGAGGAGGCGGGGCTAAGTGTCAGCCAAGAGAAGCCTAGGACCAGTCGCAGCCTGACTGAGTCTCAGGTCCCTCCCCTCCGCCTGCCATATAAACGAGCCAGGAAGGCCACTCCGAGTCCCGTGCAGGATTCAGCATTCAGGCTGATCCAGGAGGCTTCTGCGTCCCTCAGAGCCTTACCCACTCCTGAAGAGGCCTTTGCCTGCATGGCTGCCACCAAATTGCAGGGCATGCAGGAGGGTCAATGCAGGCTCTGTGAGGACCTGCTTTATAAAGTCCTACGTAAGGGGGTGAGTGGGGAACTAACACCCAAGACCGACGTGGTTGAGTTGGACCATCCTCCACCTCCTCCTGCTGCCACAACTCCACCACCACAGCCACCGCGTGGAAGGAGGCATGGAAAGAAGACTAGAGAGTGATGACCCTGGGTTCAGTCTGGTCTGACAGAAGATGCAGTCTCTTGTATGACCACAGCCTGGGGACACAGATGTCATCTGCTGCTTTCCGGATCTCTGGGACTTCTGGACCAGACTGCCCTCCCTTAGATAAGGACTCCTCAAGCCACCAATTTGGCTTTCAAATGATTGATGTGTGCCCTGGGGGTCCAAGTCTTCGCCCACTTTTGCAGTTTCTCCAGCGTTGCCTCCCTCTTTGTTTAGTTGTGACCCCTTAATAAAATTTTTTAGGTAAATTATACTCTCCTGTGTGTGTTTTCATCCAAAAAGGACAGTTTGTTGGTCAGGATTCAGGTACATTTCTAACATAAAATGTGAAATTAACAAGGGACAACAACACCAAACAATCTCCTACAGATTAAATAGAACAACATATCAATGGTGTTGTGGGAACTTGTCACAAAAAACACACAAACATTTTCGGGAGTACAAATCAAAATCGCAAAAAAAATAAAAATAAAATACAAACACAAAAAAAATCTACATTAAAGCCAAAAAATATATAAAAAATATACAAAAATATGTTGTCAGATGTGAGAAATCAAAATATATTGAGGGAATCACGATAAATAGTAATGAAATAAGTTTGTGAGAAGTGTGTGTGAATAAGAGCAGCAAAAATACTTAATTCTTGTCACATTATAAAGAAGAAGAGAGTGCGCTGTATTAAACCATTTTGAACATTGCAGCGTGACGAAAGTGCTGTATCCATTGCGAACGCTAAGTTTACTAGAACAAGCTGTTCCGTCTTGGAATTTCTTCTGAGCATGCATGGCACTTTGTGCGTCGGAACAGGCCACACACGGTCGGAATTGACGCGATCGGATTTTGTTGTCGGAAAATTTTATCTCCTGCTCTCCAACTTTGTGTGTCGGAAAATCCGATGGAAAATGTCCGATGGAGCCCACACACGGTCGGAATTTCCGACAACACGCTCTGATCGGACATACATGCTCCGATCGGACATTTTCCATCGGAAAATCCGACCGTGTGTACGGGGCATAACAATGGAGGGGACCGCAATGTGGGACACAAAACACCGCAAGCCCAGAGACAATAGAATCCACCTCAGCAAGCACAACCCACTAGAGAGTACCCCATGAATTGCAACCCAGAAAGGGAACGGGGGCTCCACCAGGACAACCGCATAATGTTAGAAAACCCTATAATGGCCAATATGGCAATAGAGGGCATAATTATAATGGAGGCAAATCTCCCTATTATGGCCACCCACACAATCGTGGTTATTGGAATAATTGCCATCAGGGGAACAATAACCAATGGAGAGGTAACCAATCAGGGAATGCACCTTATTACAAAGGATCACAGTACAATGGTCAGAACCTACACAATATAACCAGTACCCACAACATTATCAATATAGAATACCACAAAGAGTGGGACCACAGCAACAGTCCACCGCAGGGTGATCACCAGTACCAAGGAGGGCTACCCCCCAACAGGGGTCCCTGTCAGGGACGTGTTGGTGGTCATCGGGCTAACATACGTGCACGCAGGTGCACGAGAGGCTTTTCCAGAGCAATTCAGCCAAATTTCCCACTGGGGGGGCGCAGGCGCGCTTCCGTGTGCGCCCGTTCGCGCGTGCGCGCCCCCGTTCGCGCTAGCGCTGTTTGGCGCCAAAGTCCCTTTAAATAGATGTCAGTTACTTCCATCAGGTGCTGTTCATCTGCAGCTCTGCACCTGAGTTCTGTAATCTGCCTATTGTTACTATTGTGAATTGACCCGGCTCCGTCTGACTATTCTGCTATCTCCTACCCGACCCGGCCTGCCTGACCTTGCTGTATCCTGTTACCTGTTGCCGATTACCTGCCTGCCTGACTATTCTGTGATCATCCCTTCTGCCATATACCTGCCTGATCTCCTGCTGATACGGACTGTTTGACTCTGCTTTGCTTGTGTCCTGTGACGCTGCTCACCACCTGCTCTTCCAGCTCCAGGTTCTGCTGCTGCAACATCCTTCTCCTGCCTGCTAACAGATCCGCTTCTGCCTACCTGCATCCGCTATACAGCCTCCCTGAAGGAAGTCTCATCAGCTCCTGCGCTGGCCATCGCAAGAGACCGCATCAGGCACTCCTACCCACTGTGCTCAGTAGACTACTGTCCCCACTCCAGTGGCTTCTGAACCAGTGCTTAAGAGAGGTCTCCTTCCACCAGTCGGGCTCAACTACCAGGTACCTAACAGTACGAACAGCCATGTCTGAGCCCGCAGGAGAGGCCTCTCTTATTAAGGAAATCTGTACGCACTTAGCAGCACTCACGCAAGCCGTACAGACTTTGCAAGACAGTTATACCAGACTGGAAGGTCAAGTTCTGAACCTCAGTAGCCCAGGAGGCGCATCTCCTGCTCCAGCAGCAGCTCCAGCTCAAGCCACTGTATCTCCCTCTGTGGTTATGCTTCCACCCGAACCAAGGGTTCCCATCCCTGAGAGGTTCTCTGGGGACCGCACGAAGTTCCTGGCCTTCCGCAGTGCCTGTCAGTTATATTTTGCCTTACAGCCACGGACTTTCTCTTTGGAGGCTACTAAAGTAGGATTTGTGATATCCCTTCTGCAAGGAGAGCCGCAAACCTGGGCTCATCGCCTGCTGGAAAACAACTCAGCACAGATCCAGTCCTTGTCCTCTTTCTTTGAGGCCATGGCCCAATTGTATGATGACCCGCAGCGTACTGCCACCGCTGAGTCAGCTTTGTTCGCGCTCCAGCAAGGCCGCAGACCGGCCGAGGACTATGTCACGGACTTTTGACGCTGGAGCGCGGACACACAATGGAATAATGCGGCATTACGCCATCAATTCCGTATGGGGTTATCAGAGAGCCTCAAGGATGAGCTCGCATGGGTAGGAATGCCGGATACCCTTGAGGAACTTATTGCTTTAACCATCCAGATCGATCGGCGCCTTCGTGAACGCCGATCTGAACGCTTCTCCCAGCAAACGCGCCCCATGTGGATGACTGCAAAAGTTCCAATGCCTACTTCCCGATACCTACCTTCTACCTGCTCCAACACGGCCACTCCAACACCTGATGTTTCGGAACCGATGCAGTTAGGACTACTGCGTTCTACTCTATCTCCAGAAGAGCGGGCACGTAGACGTCAGCTGAACCTCTGCCTCTACTGTGGTGGGACAGGCCACTATGTGAACAACTGCCCGGTCAAGACCAGTAAGTGTGTTTCCTCTACCCCGGCCAGTTTTTCAGCATTAACCGCCAATGCCACTCAACTTGCTCTCCCTCTCTCGTTACAGCTCCAGGGAAGAACAATCCGGATCAACGCCATCATTGATTCTGGGGCTTGCAGCTGCTTTATTGACTCTGTCTTTGCTGCTCAACAGAATCTTCCTCTGAAAGACAAAACACACAGACTTTCCGTTTTTCTGGCCGATGGGTCCCACATAAAATCAGGACAAGTCTCTCAGGAAACCCTTCCACTGCTTGTCACCTGTTCAGCTCAGCATAAAGAGTTCCTGATTCTGGACGTTATCTCCTCTCCTTTGTTTCTGATCATTTGGGCATGCCTTGGCTTCAGGCCCATAATCCCCACGTTAATTGGTCTACCGGTGAAATCAAGTTTCTATCTCCCTATTGTCAGAGACATTGTTTACCTGAACCCTCCAAACCAGCTGCCACCTTACTCTGCATGGATGTAGATCCAGATCACCTCCAAACCATACCAGAAGTTTATCACGAATTTGCAGATGTTTTCAGCAAGAAGGGAGCAGACTCCCTACCACCCCATCGCCCCTATGATTGCCCAATTGAGTTGCTTCCTGGGGCTGAGATTCCCTTCGGGCGCATCTTTCCATTATCTGAGAAGGAACAAGAGGCTCTTAAGCTATACATTAATGAAAACCTCGAAAAGGGCTTTATTCGACCTTCTACCTCCCCAGCTGGAGCTGGTATATTCTTTGTTGCCAAAAAAGATCAGACTCTTCGTCCATGTGTGGACTATCGGGACTTAAATAAGATCACAGTCAAAAACCACTACCCGTTGCCCCTGATACCTGAACTATTTCAGAAGTTGAGGTCTGCTGTTATCTTCACCAAGTTGGATTTAAGAGGGGCCTACAACCTGGTCCGCATTCGGGCCGGGGATGAATGGAAGAAGGCTTTCCGGACCCGTTTCGGGCACTACGAGTACTTGGTCATGCCCTTCGGCCTATGCAATGCCCCTGCCACATTCCAGCATCTGGTCAACGATATATTCAGAGATTTCCTGGACATCTTTATGATAGTTTACTTGGATGATATTTTGATCTTCTCCAATTCCCTTAACCAACATCGAGAACATGTTCGCAAGGTCTTGAGCCGTCTTCGTTTACACGGACTGTATGCCAAAGCAGAAAAATGCGAATTTGAACAAAGGGACATTCAGTTTTTGGGGCTAGTGATCTCTCCTACCGGCATTAAAATGGATCCTCAAAAAGTGTCCGCTGTGCTAGATTGGCCAGCCCCTCTGGACAAGAAGGGCGTACAGCGCTTTGTCGGATTCGCAAATTTCTACAGAAAATTTATTAAAGGATTCTCTGCCATCATTTCACCTATTACGCAGCTAACCAAGCAGAACTGTCGTTTTCACTGGAGCTCTGAGGCTCAGGAGGCCTTTGAAGAATTAAAAAGACGGTTCACCTCAGCTCCAATTCTCAGCCATCCTGACCCATCCCTACCTTTTATTCTGGAGGTGGATGCTTCTGAAGTGGCCGTGGGTGCAGTCATCTCTCAGCGACAGGGGAACAAGGATCTGATGCACCCTGTGGGTTTTTTCTCCAGGAAACTCTCGCCGGCTGAGCGAAATTACGATGTGGGTGATCGAGAGTTACTGGCCATTAAGGCAGCACTAGAAGAGTGGAGGTATTTGTTGGAGGGTGCGGTCCATCCGGTTCTAATATATACGGATCACAAGAACCTTGAATATTTAAGATCTGCTAAAAGACTGAAACCTCGACAAGCCCGGTGGGCCTTATTTTTCACACGTTTCTGTTTTCATATTACCTATCGGCCAGGAACCAAGAACGTAAAACCAGACGCGCTGTCGCGCATGTTTGACCATCCCAAGGAACCTTCTGTACCTGACACCATCCTGCCAGCAAATAATTTCCTACTCCTTCAGACGGACATCCTGTCCTTGATCAGACAAGCATCACCAGAACCTTCAAGCCTTCAAGGACTTGCTGTAGTACCTCGAGATGGGTTATTATGGAAAGGAAGTCAGATATTTGTGCCAGAAGACATCCGAGTCAAAGTGCTGAGCTTGTTGCATGATCATCCACTTGCAGGACATTTTGGGGTCCGTAAGACCCTTGAACTCGTGCAACGCACGTTCTGGTGGCCTAACATGAAAGAATTCTGCAAAAAGTATGTTAGCTCCTGTCCTGTTTGCATTCAAAATAAAACCTCTAGGAACCGAGCTTGGGGACTGTTGAGGCCGTTACCCATACCAGATAGGCCCTGGAGGATGATAGCAATGGATTTTATTGTCGAATTACCATGCTCAGAAGGATGTTCGGCGATCTTTGTAGTCGTCGATCGTCTGTCCAAAATGGCCCACTTTTTGCCCTTAAAGGGGACACCTTCTGCTGTAGAGACTGCCCTTGTATTCATCAAGGAGATCGTCAGGCTGCACGGAGTTCCTGCAAATATAGTATCCGATAGGGGGGTGCAGTTTACGTCACGTTTCTGAAAAACCCTATGTGAAATACTGAAAATTGAATTGGCACTGTCTTCAGCGTATCACCCCCAAACAAATGGGCAAACTGAACGGACAAATCAAACGCTAGAGCAGTACATTAGATGCTTTACCTCATTTGTACAAGATGACTGGGTGTCCCTACTACCTGTAGCGGAATTCGCTTACAATAATGCTAGCCATTCTGCCACGGGTCAGTCCCCGTTTTTTGCCAATTATGGTTTTCATGTGTCTTTCTTACCAGATTTTCTTCCAGAATCCCCAGTTCCAGCGGTCCAGGACACAGTACAGTTTCTCAGTCACAACAACCGGATGCTACAGGAAACGATATCCAAGGCACAAGCAGACAGTAAGAGGTTCTTCGATCAAAAGAGAAGAGGAGATCTAGACCTGCAGATTGGTGATAAGGTATGGCTGTCTACCAATAATATTAAACTAGCTTGTCCTTCCAAGAAGCTTGCTCCTAAGTTTATTGGACCTTTTCCAGTGAAAAAGAAGGTTAATGAGGTGTCTTACGAACTGTGTCTACCTGACTCACTTAAAATCCATCCTGTGTTCCATGTGTCATTATTGAAGCCTGCTGTAACCGATCCCTTCCCTAATAGGGGCACCAGGGTCCCTGAACCTGTCTTGGTGGACAGAAACGAGGAATATGAGGTGGAGGCTATCCTCGATTGCAGAAAGAGATTGGGGCAGGTACAGTTCTTGATCAAATGGAAGGGGTATGGTCCGGAGAACAATTCATGGGAACCCAATAACAATATTCACGCTGAACGTTTGATCCAGGCCTATTTCTCTGCTCATCCTGAGAAGAGGAGTTATCTGGGCATCCGGAGGCTGCCCGTTGGGAGGGGGCAATGTCAGGGACGTGTTGGTGGTCATCAGGCTAACATAGGTGCACGCAGTTGCACGAGAGGCTTTTCCAGAGCAATTCAGCCAAATTTCCCACTGGGGGGCGCTGGCGCGCTTCAGCGCGTGCCCGTTCGTGCGTGCGCGCGCCCCCGCTAGCGCTGTTTGGCGCCAAAGTCCCTTTAAATAGATGTCAGTTACTTCCATCAGGTGCTGTTCGTCTGCAGCTCTGCACCTGAGTTCTGTAATCTGCCTGTTGTTACTATTGTGAATTGACCCGGCTCCGTCTGACTATTCTGCTATCTCCTACCTGACCCGGCCTGCCTGACCTTGCTGTATCCTGTTACCTGTTGCCGATTACCTGCCTGCCTGACTATTCTGTGATCATCCCTTCTGCCATATACCTGCCTGATCTCCTGCTGATACGGACTGTTTGACTCTGCTTTGCTTGTGTCCTGTGACGCTGCTCACCACCTGCTCTTCCAGCTCCAGGTTCTGCTGCTGCAACATCCTTTTCCTGCCTGCTAACGGATCCGCTTCTGCCTACCTGCATCCGCTATACAGCCTCCCTGAAGGAAGTCTCATCAGCTCCTGCGCTGGCCATTGCAAGAGACCGCATCAGGCACTCCTACCCACTGTGCTCAGTAGACTACTGTCCCCACTCCAGTGGCTTCTGAACCAGTGCTTAAGAGAGGTCTCCTTCCACCAGTCGGGCTCAACTACCAGGTACCTAACAGTCCCACTCAAGGGGAGGGTTATTATTATTCTCCCAAACCAAAAAGAGTGAGGTATGACAGACCACCACCTGACCAATATGAGGTTCCTGTTCATAACAGCTATCAACCCCTGTATGACGCAATTGATCAGCATTACGAAAACATTTTTTAGAGAAGGGTCGGGTGGATTCCACCCAGGATGAAAGAAACACAGGAAGAGGGGAGGACGAGCAGGACAAAAGATACAACAAAAAAAGAAGGCGGGAAGATTAGGGGAAGGTATTTACAATCTTAGTGGTACCGCCCTAACCAGGGAAGAGACTTTAACCTTAGATAAAGGTATAAACGTTTGACCGAGCAGGAGGATGGCCACGTAATAGGACAGCTCCCGCCGTTACCACTCCACAGACATCGCTAACGGAGGTAATTATGCTCTAAACCCGCACCTTACGATGGGAACTACATCAGCCTCTAGATCTCGCTCCCCCGTGAACAACCCGGAGGAATCAGTCAGAATATACCGGAGATGTTCTGGATGCAGCCGAGCAATATGGCGCCTTCCCGCCACAGGACACCTCAGACCTCGGCTCCACCACCAACAGAACCCCTTCCTATGCCTCAGACGACAGTGCCACCACTCACTGGCGACATGATCTCAGGATTATCGCAGCCGACATTAAAGATACCCTGTCAGCCGCCATTGCTGATACCCTCCAGCATTGACAACTATACACTCTGGATGCTCTGGACAATTGTCTCTCACCATCGAACAATCTTTTCCTTGGCATTTCCTTGGCATTTTCTGACAAGACTGACATGCGCTCTTTACAGGAATATGTACTTCACCTGATGATCCCTGAACTGTCTATGTACATAAACCGGGCCTCCAGGCCATATAACAGACGGGACAGCATGTGTTCTCCACATGAGGTGTGCTCAGGAACTTAGAGATTTAGCTCTACACTGATCTAGTTGATCCGGGGTGTACTTCATCTCAGTACCTATAGCACATTGTAAAATTGTATAATGTTCTTAGTGACAGCATGCCAATATCTCACAATAGACATACAGGGAAAGGCAGGGTGGTGGCTACCATCCCCCCCTTCCAAAACTATCTCTCTTGCTCCTAAATATGACTCATACGACCAGCACATTGGAGACAGCAACTAACAGTATTCAACCTATCAACATAGCTTAGAGGGTGGAGGGATGGGGGAGATGGTGACTGTAACGATCACGCTAGCAGCTGCAGGTGTTGACAGACTCTGCCTCGTCTGAGGAACATCAACCTCATACGAACATGATACATACATAGGCAAAGCTAGCAGGGACTTTCTACACTATATACGCAGTTCAGAACCTATATCACGCAATGTCTACCATCCTGCCTTCCTAGTTCTGAAACTAAGAAGCAGCAGAATGTACGTAATGGGAGGGTGACAGAACCGGACAGAAGCATACACCCCACATGCACATAGTATACGGTACGATAGACTAGATTGAATGAACAGCTTTGGGGCGCTACTATGCAAAGCTGTATAAGTACACCGCCATCCGATGTGATTGTGGTCCTACCGACACAAGATCTGACGATTTGTGCTCATACCCGCAGGTGACCTCTGCTGTACACTACCCAGGGGCTTATATCAGGGGATGATGATGCTCTGCTACACAGAAATTATCATAACTAGGGATGAGCCAAACACCCCCCTGTTCGGTTCGCACCAGAACTTGCGAACAGGCAAAAAATTTGTTCGAACACGCGAACACCGTTAAAGTCTATGGGACACAAACATGAATAATCAAAAGTGCTAATTTTAAAGGCTTATATGCAAATTATTGTCATAAAAAGTGTTTGGGGACCTGGGTCCTGCCCCAGAGGACATGGATCAATGCAAAAAAAGTTTTAAAAACAGCCGTTTTTTTCGGGAGCAGTGATTTTAATAATGCTTAAAGTGAAACAATAAAAGCATAATATCCCTTTAAATTTCATACCTGGGGGGTGTCTATAGTATGCCTGTAAAGGGACGCATGTTTCCCATGTTTAGAACAGTCTGACAGCAAAATGACATTTCAAAGGAAAAAAAGTCATTTAAAACTACTCGCGGCTATTAATGAATTTAAATAAAGGAATTGTCTAAAACTGTCTCTTGTCATTTTTAACATTTTGACAGTTTTTTTGTGAAATGGTAGGGGTACTTTTGTACCCCCTTACCATTTCACACAGGGGGAGGGCCAGGATCTGGGGGTCCCCTTGTTAAAGGGGGCTTCCAGATTCTGATAAGCCCCCCGCCCGCAGACCCCCACAACCACCGGGCAAGGGTTGTGGGGATGAGGCCCTTGTCCCCATCAACATGGGGACAAGGTGTTTTGGGGGGCTACCCCAAAGCACCCTCCCAATGTTGAGGGCATATGGCCTGGTACGGTTCAGGAGGGCGGGCGCTCTCTCATCCCCCATCTTTTCCTGCGTCCTGCCAGGTTGCGTGCTCGGATAAGGGTCTGGTATGGATTTTTGGGGGACCCCACGTTGTTTTTTTTATTTTGGTGCAGGGTTCCCCTTAAAATCCATATCAGACCTGAAGGGTCTGGTATAGATTTTGAGGGGGACCCCACGCCATTTTTTTTTTAAATTTTGGCCGGGGTTCCCCTTAATATCCATACCAGACCTGAAGGGCCTGGTATGGAATTTAGGGGGACCCCCACGTCATTTTTTTTTTTTAATTTTGGTTCAGGGTTCCCCTGTGGGGAATTCCCATGCCGTTTTTATCAATGAACTTTTATGTGTATTGTCGGACTGGCAATTTATTAATAGCCGCAAGTAGTTTTAAATGACTTTTTTCCCTTTGAAATGTCATTTTGCTGTCAGACGGTTCTAAACACGGGAAACATGCGCCCCTTTATAGGCATACTATAGACACCGCCAGGTAAGAAATTTAAAGGGATATTACACTTTTATTGTTTCACTTTAAGCATTATTAAAATCACTGCTCCCGAAAAAACGGCCATTTTTAAAATTTTTTTTTGCATTGATCCATGTCCCCTGGGGCAGGACCCAGGTCCCCAAACACTTTTTATGACAATACCATGCATATAAGCCTTTAAAATTAGCACTTTTGATTTCTCCCATAGACTTTTACAGGGTGTTCCGCGGCATTCGAATTTGCCTCGAACACCCCAAATTGTTCGCTGTTCGGCGAACTGGCGAATAGCCAATGTTCGAGTCGAACATGAGTTCGACTCGAACGCGAAGCTGATCCCTATTCATAACTACCTACAGGGATGACAGCTGCAGAAGGGAGGCAGAAGGTAGGAGACATAAAGATGTTTATATGCTATTGTTCATGGTTAGCCTCAGGATTTACACACACGTATATAGGCTTTTCCTAGTTTACAGTTTAAGTATTTAAACATTGTATGATGTTATTTTAAGGTTTCCTCAACAACTTGTTTTCAGCTCCATGTGTCATTAATGCATGATCCCTAACAAGCTCAGGGATCCTACCACACATGTCCACCCCACACACTCTTTTCATATACACAACACCAGATACACACATTTCACCTCATATGTGCTATTTTGGTTCTGCCTAGGTTCTGTCACACTCTCACACCATACCCCTATGGCATACTTAACTTCATGGTTTTACTGACCGTCACAGTCAAACAATCTTACATACTAATTTCCCATTTGGCATTACCTATTATACCCCTCATGGTTCTTCACATACCTACAATCAAGGTCCTCCACTCATCTACCCTTAAGAATGGTAACGGCGGGTTAGACTGCTATTTGGTGGTACTCCTTGTGTTAAACACTTGCCAAGCCCCACACAGTGTAGTGGAACGGAGTAGGCCTAAGCCTAGACCAGACTCCACTGGTGACGCACTGTACTCATATTACTCCCTCTCCGAGTAGAGAAGGTTAACTACTTACCCCCCTCCCCTCCTCCCACATATTATCATCTCCTATAGGTGGATACCCACTCGCTCTACTACATACCCCTTGATCACTAGCTGCTTATATATCTTAAGCCCCAAAATGACTCCCCCCCATCCCCCTAATGGTGGACACACACACCCATGGCGCGATTGGCTGCGATTGGAACAAGCTCACTTCACAAATGAAATTTTGCTCATTAAATATGCGAGGGCTCAACATCCCTGAGAAGAGATCTCAGTTGCTATACACTCTACAGAAAAACAAAACCCAAATAGCATTTATTCAGGAAACCCACTTCCGCTCCGATAATATTCCTACGGTTTATCATGCCTCCAATGACAAATCAAAAACTAAGGGAGTTGCAGTCCTGTTATCAAAGAACTGCCCTCCACAAGTATCTGAAGTTAAAAGAGACACTAATGGTAGATACATTTTCCTCAAGGGGACCCTACATAACAAGCTCATTACATTACCAAACTTATACGCACCCAACAAACAGCAAGTCCCCTTCTTCCGTGAAACCATACACCTGCTCACCAAATTCTACTCAGGCATCCTCATCGTTGGGGGGGATTTCAATATTGCACTCACTCCATCCCAAGACTCTTCTAATGGGACATCTTCTATGCCATACAGAGCCCTCAGAACGATCAAAAAACACCTCAAAGACCTGACCTTGCATGACACTTGGCGTACGTTACACCCAAATGAGAGAGATTTCACGTTTTACTCCTCTCCTCACAACAAGTATACTAATTGATCATTTCTTCATTTCCCAGAATGACCTAATGTTGTTATCAAAAGCCGCCATAGACCCAATGGTGCTCTCAGATCACAACCCCATATCCATTACACTGGACATACCAGCAGTCCGAACTAAAAACATGATCTGGCACATCGATAACTCTATTTTAACAGATCTTGAAATCACTAAAAAACTCACTACACACCTCACCCAATACTTCGCTGAAAATATCACTGACGACTCCAACCCGACTGTAGTATGGGCGGCGCATAAATGCGTAATACGTTGAGAAATAATTTCTTTGACTGCCAACAAAAACAAACTCAAACAAAGCCGCATTGCAAAGCTGGCTGAAAAAATTCACACTCTAGAACGAGCACATAAATGGTCCCTAGCCACTAAATCACTCGTAGACCTATTAAAGGCCAGGGAGGAACTTTTGGAAGAGTTAGGTAAGACATTAAAATGCAAATACGTCTTAACGCAAAAACTGTTCTATGAATTCAGGAACAAGTCGGGGAAACTACTCGCCAGAGCTCTACAAACTAAAAAAGCAACACATACTATCCACACAATAAAAGACCCAGCAGAAGATATTGCCAATCAATTTGTCCAATATTTCACCAAACTGTATAATTTACCTAGCACGAATGCAACAGGTCATACTATAGAATGGCAGGAAGCCATAAAAGATTGCCTAGCGCAATACTGTCCATCTACTCTAACATTAGAAGACGCAGCAACTTTAGAACACCCTATTAGTAAAGAAGAATTCGCGACAGCCATCCAACAACTTAAAACGGGTAAAAGCCCAGGCCCAGACGGACTGACCGTGAGCTACTATAAGACTTTCCATGACATACTTCTCCCTCATAACTCTAAGACATTTAATACCTTATCCTCCTCTCAGCAAGTAAATAAAGATCTACTGGAAGCCCATATCACGCTCATACCAAAACCAGGCAAAGATGAGACATTAGTATCAAATTATAGACCTACTTCTCTCCTTAATGTGGACTTGAAATTATATGCTAAAATTCTTGAAAATCGTATACTCCCTCTCCTCCCCAAACTGATCTCACTTGACCAGGTAGGGTTTATCCCTGGTAGAGAGGCTAGGGATAACACCTTAAAAGCTATAAACATCCACCATTGGCTTTTAACTTCTTCCAAACAAGGTTTCTGTCTCTGGATGCAGAGAAGGCGTTCGACAGGGTGGCTTGGGATTATATGATGGCAGCGCTGCAGGCTATGGGATTTCCTGCACATTTTTTCCAATTGATCTTGGCACTGTACTCATCCCCCACGGCCAGAATTAGGGTCAATGGCCGCCTGTCGAGCACTTTCTCCATGTCAAATGGCACACGCCAGGGGTGCCCATTATCCCCTATCATCTTTGTCCTCACATTGGAACCCCTACTACACAAACTTAGGGCTAACCCCAATATAAAAGGCATTGATGTCAGAAACAAACACTACAAAGTAGTAGCATACGCTGACAACATCCTCCTCTTCCTCTCTGACCCCCTAAACACCATACCTAACTTACTACAAATTATCCAACCTGAAAATTAACTTTATAAAATCCAAAGCCCTCAACATCTCTCTCCCAACACCATTAGTACCTTTATCCAAGCAAATTTTCCTTTTGGATGGGAACCACATGCCCTAACGTATTCAAATCCCCTCCAAACTTGATGAGCTTTACGATAGAAACTACTCTCCCATACTCTAAACCATATGGAAAGATCTCCTTAAATGGTCTTCAGGACAGTTCTCCTGGTTTGGTCGACTTGCCATTCTAAAGATGAACATATTACCCCGTATATTATACATCTTACAAACCATACCAATTACACTCCCACTCTCATTCTTTAAAACTTACAAAAGTCTTTGCAGGAACTTCATTTGGGCCTCCAAATTCCCGAGACTGAGCTGGGATAGACTGTCTCTTCCCAAACTGGAGGGTGGGTTAGGTCTCCTAGATATTTCCAACTACCACGCGGCTTGCCACATTACTAGATTAATTGATTGGCATATTCACATACACACGAAAGATTGGATTACAATTGAGGATTCTTTCGCCCAAATACCTCTCACCCATGTACCATGGATTGACGCCAAAGCAACCCCTATAGAACACTCTACACACCCACTGATGGGACCAATGCTTCTTAGTTTCAGGGAAACGTGTAGTTCTCTCAAACTGACTCCATCACCAGGCTCAATGACCCCCATAAACAGCAATCCCAACTTCCCCCCTGGTCTCCTGGGAATTAATGCAAATGTCACGAACTCAGGACATACATTGAGAGCACATCAATTCTTCCAAAATGACACGCTCATCTCTTTTACAACCTTATCCTCCCAGTTCCCAGTTCCCAGAGAGTAACATTCCATTTTTAAAATTCTTACAAATATGACATTTTCTACATAGCACCAAACCTATCACACAATGGTGTAGAGACTAACATCCTCTGGAAGCACTATGCTCCAATACGAGTCCCCAAAGACACTTAGTATTGACGGTATGCTCGCTCCTCTTTGGCAAAATCAACCATAAATCTAACACAGTCAACCAGAGATGGTAAAATGAGCTCCACTCCACTATCCACAAAGGATTGATTAACATCTCAGCACAGGAAAACAGTTGCAAATTGTACTCGAGATGGTACCGTACTCCTGAACGGATACACATATTCCATCCAACTATCTCACCGCCGTGCTGGAGATGCAAATCTAGCGTGGGTTCCCTTCTCCATATCTGGTGGGACTGTCCACACATACAACCTTTCTGGGAGAAAGTACACAATACAATCACCCAAATCACAACATACTCATTGGACTTCACCCCAGCTCAATATCTACTACACTACACATGGCTACCACAATCCACAGAAAGTCTCTAATGCTTCATCTCATTGGAGAAACGCTATCCCCCTACAATTCCCGAATGGCTAAAATGCATTGAGAAAATTGCAGAGATGGAAGATTTAATGCATCAAGCCAAAGACAACCCGACGAAATACCAAAATATGTGGGCCTGTCGGCTACACTTCAAATATTCCCCGGTGTTTCAGGATTTAGTTCACAATCCTTAACCCTACCCACAGTGAGTCCAAACCGTAGCATCCTATAATCTATCATCCCCTTCACCATGGGTGAAATACCTGCCTTACCACCTATTCATGCATCTTCTCCCACTCTATACATAACATACCTCCAACTCAGTCCCAAAGTAGAGCACTCTGACTTTGTCAAAGTTATTAATTACACGCATTTTATATTCGATACCGGCGTACCCCTTGTATATGAAGCCTAACTTATTACACTTTAGAATACATACCCCCATTTAAATTCCAACACTGTTATGCCCGTACACACGGTCGGACATTGATCGGACATTCCGACAACAAAATCCTAGGATTTTTTCTGACGGATGTTGGCTCAAACTTGTTTTGCGTACACACGGTCACACAAAGTTGTCGGAATTTCCGATTGCCAACAACGCGGTGACGTCAACCACATACGATGAGACTAGAAGAGGCCAGTTCAGAACCAAGCGCCGCACCCTTTGGGCACCTTTGGCTTATCTCGTGTTAGTAAAAGTTTGGTGAGAGACGATTCGTGCTTTTTCAGACTCGTGGCTTTCAGATCGTTTTCTGCGGTTCAGTTTGTGCTTGTGGGTTTGTATCTGCTCTTCAGTGCGTGCAAGCAAGCTACGCGTGACTTTGTCATTGTGTTCTTGTTCGTTCGTTACTGTTTTTCAGGTCACTCTTCACAGGCCTTGCTGTTCTTCAGTGCGTTCTGTTACTTTGTTCTGAGCAGCCGACCGTTTTCTAGCCACGTTGCGTATACGTACTCCTTGTAGCGTTCGTGCTGTGCGGGGGCTTGGTGTTGGGGTCCTGACCTTGACACAAGTCCAGTCCATGAACAGGGTGGGGAGGAGTTCATGGACCAAGAATTGGTTGCTTCACCGTGAGATCCGTGAGAATAATCCTGATGATTTCAGGAACTTTCTCAGGATGACGGACCCCGTATTTCACCGTTTGTTGGCTTCGCTCACCCCCTATATCAGCAGGCAGGATACCTGCATGAGGCAAGCCATCACTGCGGAGCAGAGGCTCGTCGCTACCCTGCGGTACTTGGCGACAGGGAGAAGCCTGCAGGACTTGAAGTTCTCAACAGGCATCTTCCCCCAGGCTCTGGGTATCATTATGCCAGAGGCCTGTTCTGCCATCATCCAGGTCCTGCAGAAGGAGTATATGAAGGTAAGATTTTTATCCTTTAATATCACATTTTATTGTATTGAATGTTTGCTAATTTATTGTATTTCTTTCCTCATTCCCTAATTACCATGATTGTAATATGCTGTGAATGTCCCCTTTGTTCTCATGCATGCTGGATTTTTATGTAATTATTTTTTTAGTCCTTCATACATATTTGCCTTCACTTTCCTCCCCAGCATGGTTTCTGCCCCTATATTCACCTCATGTAGCCACTTAACAATGTATTTTATCAGCTCCATAGCAGTGCTTTACCCCAAACACCCCCTAAAATGTTTAGAAATGTGATTTGTGCTTTAAATTCAGGCAGAGTGCCAGAGGCTTTTTTTTGTGGTGTCCCCAAATCATTTGGAACCCTCCCTCCCCCCAACTGCTAAGTCAGCTGATCCCAATTCTCTATCTATCCTCAATCATCTATCTGCTGACTTTGCCAAACCCATACACACTATACCCATCTCTTTTGTGGTCAAATGTATGGATGAATTCCCCAAAGCATGTAGTGCAAGGGCCTGCCTGTATACTTTCAAATGGTACTGTTTAAAGTTTTTGTATACTATTATTATCTTGATAGGTAATAGTAGAATGTCCAAATGTGCTCAAATGTGTACAGTGTGTATTTATGTTTTTGTATTCTGACACTTCTTACCTGTCCAGTGGGCTGCCAATAGCGTAACTAAGGAGGGGCTGTTCCAAGTAATACCCATTATTTAGGCATTCATCTCTCAATGAAGTGAAGAGGGTTACCTGTCCAAGATTCCCCCCCATAATGTTAGAAATGGCCTATGAGAGGGGGGGATATGATAGGTGTACCTTATACTTTGGTGTTGTAAAATTCCCCTTAATAAATGTTATCTGGATGTTGGCCAAGAATGTTTGTGTCTAACCTGCTTTCCATGTTTATGTACAAAAATACTACGTTTTTTTTGTTTTCCTCAACAGTTTCCTTCCACGCCACAGGAATGGAAGACTGTGGCCTCCCACTTTACCCAGCGGTGGGACTTTTCTAACTGCGGAGGGGCAATTGATGGGAAACACGTCCACATCGTCCCACCACCCAACTTGGGGTCGTACTATTATAATTACAAGGGGTTCAATAGTATTGTGATGTTGGCGGTGGTGTCGGCTAATTACGACTTCCTGTATGTGGATGTGGGGAAGAATGGCCGGATGTCCGATGGTGGAGTCATCACCCAGACGGAGTTTTACAGGCAGCTTGGACTTGCCACCTCCAGAAGACAATGTGGAAGGACTCCCATTTGTCTTCGTTGCGGATGAAGCATTTGCGCTGGGGGACCATCTTATGCGGCCATTCCTGATGAGGACCCTCACCCCGGAACAGAGGGTTTTTAATTACCGGCTGGTCAGAGCCAGAAGAGTGGTGGAGAACACATTTGGAATCACGGCCAGCTGATTCCGCCTATTTCTGACACCCATCCATATGGTGTAGTATAAACTTAATCATATAATCCTGGCGTGCTGTGTTCTACATAACTTTTTACACCAACATTTTGCCAACTATGCTGGCTCAGTTGGGCTTGAGGCCGGAATTCTAAATGAAACAACCCTGACGGTGCTTGAAAGTGGCCGTCCTGGCTTGCCCTCCCTGAGTGCCCATGATGTCCGGTTAAGATACCTTGAATTTTTGCGGGTGGGGGGCCATCAATGTGCCAGACAATTTGTGAAGCCTTTATCAAATTAAAAAAAAAGCAAATCTTTGGTGACATTTACTGCTTGTGTTTATTTTAGCTGACCCTGACAGCAATGTGGGGAGTCCTGAAAATGGCGTGATTGTGTAACCTTATACAAAGCACTGTTGGGTGTTATTTACTAAAGGCATAGACACTTTGCACTACAAGTGCACTTGAAACTGCACTGAAACTGCACTTGTAGTGCAAAAAGGATTTGCCCTTAGGAAATAACCCCCATTTTCACAGAAAGCAGCAATTACATCACCACAAAAGTGTTGTAGCGTTGAGAAAATAATCCACACATTCTTGATTGACAATCTTTTTAATACCTGCACAATCACATGTGCATTTAGAAAAGGTTTTTTAAAACAAACCAACATGTTTGTTGTATAACAATTTTTGGGGTGTCATTATCAAAAATAGAAATGTCCATTTAAGATAAAACAGGCATGTGTAAAACCAACAAGAAAGACACAAATCTTGAACTTACAAAGTTCACATATGGTAAAACTTGAAGGCAATATCAGACATGAGTATTTAGGAACTGTGTTTGATATTGCGTTCAGATGGGGTGAAGTCACCCCTGGAAAAGCCAAATTTTGAAGATGCACACCAATTTACGAATGTCAACATGTACTAGCTGTCATCACGGGGGATCAAGGGACGTGTTTTGGGGGAGCAACCCCTTCCTCTCAGCTACTTTATTATTGAGGAAGGGGTTGCACCCCCAAAACGTGTCCATTGATCTCCCGTGATGGCAGATAGCACATGTTGGCACACTGTGTGCATCCTCAAAATGTGGCTTTTCTAAAAATCGCGAAAACGTTTTTAAGATTGTAGCACACAAAAAAACAAAGTGATTTGGAGGGGTTTTAAACTCGCCCCAAAACATCAATGATGTTATTATTTTTTTGAATAACATCATTGATTTTTTTCTTGAGGTTTTCCAATTCTAAATTACACCCCATGATCTCCCCGATCAGGATCTGGGCACTTTCTGATGTGAAAGGATCTGGATCCACAACATCACAATCACCTAAAAAGAGAGAAACCAAACAAAAACAGGTATCAAAAATATGCTGGCATCCATCTCTTACCTGAGCCTGTGGTCGCAGACACTCACCTGTTGTGGTGACAATTTCCACCACATCATCTTCCTCCTCCTGCTCTGCTTGGGTTGGGGGTATTTCCCCTTCTTCCAGAGGTGGGGGGTCTGTGGCCTCCTCAGATGAGGGGTGTCCTCCGAGTCTTTTCTCCCCTATGTAAAACAAAAATGGTATAATTAGCACACAGATATTTGATGGCCGAAATATAAAGATGAAACATTGCTTGGAAGTGGGGTACAATTGTCTATTTTGGCAGAGTTCCAAGATGTAGCATTTTTATTGTCCGTTGTCAAGCTTCAAGACTTTACCTGTCTTGTCCAAGCTTCACAGATGGAGACCCCTCTATACTATACACTGGAGCACCTGTGTGGGCCCCCTAATAAAAACCCATCTACACAACCAAATATTTTTCATACAAGTAGGTCCTAAAAAATGTTGGCAAATGCATATGGCCTAAACAATGGTGTTTTATAGGCCGAAAGAAAAATGATACGAATGAATAATGAGCCCATGAACATGAAGGTTGCCATTTTAAACTGTACAACACTTAAGAAAAGCATATGGAGCAGCACGAACATAATAAAGACAAAAAGAATAGGAACACAGCACAACTACTTACTTTTTTGCAGCACTCTCCGGATCTTTCTGTACTGCTCGGGCTCTCTTAATTTCAGGTCCGACCACCGCTTCCTGAGCTGATCTTTCGATCGTCGTACCCCGAAAATTCCGGTGCAGACTCTTGACCACTTTCGCCATGATCTTGGCCTTTCTGATATTAGGGTTGGGGTAAGGTCCATACTTCCCATCATAGTCGGCCTTCTTCAGGATGTCGACCATCTCCAACATCTCCCCAAAGGACATATTTGAGGCCTTAAATCGTCTCCTTCTGGATCGGGACGTTTCCGGATCCGGGCTTTCCTCCTCCTCCTCGTTGCTATAATTAGCACGCACCTGCTCTGATTCCGCCATGTGCTCTTCACCCACTGCGCAGAACGAAAAGGGGCGGGGAATAGACTAGAAAGAACATTAGGGGTGGGCGGAGTTACACGCATGCGCAGTGTATATAAAGCGTAGGAAGGAGTATCGGAGGCGCCGATCGTGATAACGAAGGTAAGAGCCAAACTTGGGCCTATACTGCTTCTAGATTGAGGCCTATATTGTAACTAGATTAGGAGAGTTTTGCCTGACATTAGGGTTTGTCTTGTGTTGTGTCTTGCAGTGAAAATGGATATCTTGAATGATACCGACTTCATGTCAATATTCATTGACATGTCCAGGAGGTGGCCGGGCCGAGCAGGCTGCCTGATATCCAGGTCCCTCCCCTACACCCGCAAAGAGAAAGTGGCAGGAAGAGAAGTACCCTAGAGGAGGCTGCCATAGGCCTCTTTTGAAAGGCTACAGAGGCCCTGGGAGCACCACACACTGTGGAGGAGGACTTTGCTGGCATAATTGCGTGTAAAATGCAGCGGATGGAGGAGGGCCAACAACTCATGTGTGAGTCATTAATGTTGGAAGCTCTCAATAAGGGGTTGAGGGGCCAAATAATATCTGATACCCACATTTGTGACCTCACACATGGTCCTCCTCCTCCTCCTCCTCCTCCTCCTCCTCCAGGTCCTACTCCTCCTCCTCCTCCTCCTCCTCCTCCAGGTCCTACTAGTCCTCATCCTCCTCCAGGTCCTACTCCTCCTCCTGCCACATCTCCAACAGCAGAGCCCCAGCTGGGAAGGAAGCGTGGAAGGAAGACCAGAAAGTGATGACCCTGGATCCAGTCTGGTCTGGCAAAAGATGCAGCCTCTTGTGGTACCACAGCTTGGGGACACAGATGTCATCTGCTGCTTTCCGGATCTCTGGGACTTCTGGACCAGACTGCACTCCCTTACATATGGACTCCTCAGGCCACCAATTTTGATGTTCAAGAATTAATGTCTGCCCTGGGGGTCCAAGGCTTCGCTAATTTCTGCTGTTTATCCAGCATTGCCTCCCTCTTTGTTTGGTTCTGAGCCCTTAATAAAGGATTTTTGGTTTCAATTATACTTGCCTATGTGTGTTTTCCTTCAAAAGGGACAGTTTGTTTGTGAGGATTCAGGTACATTTCAAAAATACAATGTGAAATTAACAAGGAACACCAACACCAAACAATCTCCTTGAGATTAAATAATACAAGATAATAATGGTGTTGTGGTAACTTGACACACAAAACACACACAAAAATATTCTGGATTAAAACTAAAACTAAAATAAAACAAAGATCAGCCTTAGAAAAAATACAAACCTAAAATATAAAAAAAATCTGCCTTTAAAAAAAAAAAAAAAAAAAAAAAATATTTTTGTCAGATGTGACAAATCAAAATATATTAAGGGAATCCCAATAAATAATAAAGAAATAAGTTTGTGAGAAGTCTGTGTGAATATGAGCAGCAAAACTACTTCATTCTTCTCACATTATAAAGAAGAAGAGAGTGCGCTGTATTAAACCATTTTTAACATTGCACCGTGACGAAAGTGTTGTATCCATTGCGAACGCTAATTTTACCCGACCGAGCTGTTCCGTCTCGGAATTTCTTCTGAGCATGCGTTGTACTTTGTGCGTCGGAACAGACCACACATGGTCGGAATTGACGGGATCGGATTTTGTTGTCGGAAAATTTTATAGTCTGCTCTCAAACTTTGTGTGTCGGAAAATCCGATGGAAAATGTCCAATGGAGCCCACACACGGTCGGAATGTACGACAACACGCTCCGATCGGACATTTTCCATCGGAAAATCCGACCATGTGTACGGGGCATTACAGATGTGTAATACAACATAATATACCGGCTATGGAGGATACATTGCTCCTCCTCGCATACCAACATTGTCGACACACCGCAAAATATAACTACTGCCCCCTCCCCATTGCACAGTATGTTCCCGTTAGGGGTGCTTGGGTTGGGAGTAGGCATGTCTTGGTCTACCTAACCTTACCATATACATCCTCCTATCATCATCCTGTGGTGACACCTGACATCATTAGGCACGTTTAAGCCGGCTAGAACTGTTAAATATAGATACACGTCCCTCACTAACTATTTGTAATAGAACTATCAGTTATGCTACAATGACATAGTCTTTTGCCACTGTAAATAGAAACTTTCTTATGACTCTGACTGTTTGTACTGTATGTATTCATCTATACTACTACTGTCATCACTTGTAAATGTTTTGCTATTACAAATAAAATCTTTTGAAAAAAAAAAAGATAAAGGTATAAAATTTGCCCAGAAAAAAGGTCTTAACAAGTTTAAAATGTACATAGGGATTCAAAAATTCATCTGCAAACTTAATGTGAAGAAATATTATGCTCAGAATCCTGCAGAAAAAGCAGCAATGGAGAGCAACTATACCCAATTAAGAAACAACTCGGTGTTTAATCCTCATATAATTAATAACAAATACGTGGACCTTTTTAAAAATTTGGTGACAACTGATCTAGAACTACTCCCAATTAAAAAAGTATATGAACAGAGGGACATAAGGAAAGGCCTTAAAAACTTGGAAGGTAAGAAAGATAAGATATTGTGATCCGCCCAGCTGATGGGGGGGGGGGGGGGCATTGTCGTGTTGTCCTTAGAACAATATAAAAATGAAATGGATAGGATTCTAGAGGATAGAAGTACCTACCAGATACTAAAGTTTGATCCCTCTTAGGTTTTTAAAAATGAATTGGAATCCATCATACAATATGGCACAGAGAGAAATTTACTAAATAAACATGAAGAAAAATACGTGGTACGTTTGCACAGGTGATCTGACAGAGAGGAACAACATACCATCTCGATACCAGTCCGGTATTTACCATTGTTTTACCTGATATAGAGCAGTGTACTGGCGCACCTAATCTATGTGAGTACCCCAGTCGGGGGGCATTTTTTGCTTTCTGTTTATTAAACCGTTAAAACTCTATTACACTATCAAGTCTTTATTTTATACACTCACAAAAGTACCATACTGACGAGTCCAGGATTCCGGTGTAACTACAAGATCCCAGAGGTGGTTCATATGCGTGTTTTGACTGCGTATAGTTGCAAGGTCGTGCTCTCTGAGGTGAACATTAAATACCTAAGGGGAGCACCAGAGTGAGGAATACCATGGCATGTTCTGGATTTTATAATCGCATGAACCTTACTGCACTTAGCTGTTTTATAATTGTATGAACTTTATAATCGCATGAACTTTATTACATCTGGATAGACTTTTTTTGGATACCATACACTTGGACAGGAGCACTTCTTTGAACAACCCATACCATATAATACTGTATGCTATGCACATGCACAGGAGTACTTTTTTATGCATTAGTGGGTCACTGATAGTCTATACAGGATCATAAAAGTGGGAATTGCACCTCTTTGCACAGTAGCACTTTATATCTATTATCATCATTGTTTATGCTTTTATATACACACCTTTATTTTTAATATATGTGTAATATTTATATTTATTTTTAATATATGTGATACCGTGATTTTAATCATTCCTATTACATCTAAACATTTACTGGTCATCTAGTACAGTCCCTTCATGTTTTTTTTATCAAATAAACTTTTTTTTCTTTATTATTGTCACTGATGGATTGACTTCATTCTGGTCTTAACCCATTGAGCTCTGACTCACATTGGGGCTGCACAGTGCACATCACTCTTTTTCTGTCTAATTTCTTCCTGAGATTTCCCTATCATCTCTCCCCTATGGAAACATCCACTGATCTGAAAGCAGTATATTTCTTGCTGATTGGAATGTCTTCCTTTGTTTTTTTTTTTTTTGCACTGATGTTGATCTGTTTACTATCCAAGTTGCTGCCAAAAGACTCAATGATTTGTTAGTGATACTAAAGGGTATTATTTTTTCTTTAAAATAAAAAAGATATCATATTTACCTGCTGACTGTCTCCTGTAGTATGTCTGTAGTCTCGGACCATCTCCTGTATTATGTCCACAGTCTCTGACCATCTCTTTTATCATGTCCGCATGCTCTGACCATCTCTTGTATTGTGTCTGCAGTCTCTGACCATCTCCTCTAGTATTTTGAGGGGGAGCCTGGAGCTCCTCTAAGTTGTTGTCTGTTGTGTTTAGACTTTGCTGCATGCAGGGAGTGTTGTCTTTTTTTGTAAGAACAGATAAAATAAAAAAATGGAGTTCTCCTGACTGCTTGAATTTTTTTTATGAAAACCATGCACAGTAATCGTGATGCATCGTGATTCATCGCAGAATCAAATCGAATTGTTGACATGATAATCCTAATTGAATCAAATTTTGAGGCCATTGCAGACACGTACCTCTACTGCCCAGTAGCTCGCAAATTCACCCATCCCCAATCAGGAAAACTTGTATTGCTATCTCCGAGTGGGTCTTATAACATAGACTGACACACTCACTCTCATGTATCCTCCTTTTGTAAAAATGTAATTTGTTGGACCTTATTCATTGCACTTTAACAGAATTTTAAAAGCTGTGCTCCCTCTGAGAGGTTCCATGTCATGTGTGCTCCACCATATAGAAATCATTTAATAAAAAATAGTACTTTCTTACCTAATTTTACAAAGACAGGGTAAAGGGGCCTTGGACACTAGATCACCCCAGAGGAATGGAGAAGCCCCTTTTATTTACTCATAAATCTTCCATTTCTAGTTATGCATGGGAAAAAAGATACATGTTAGATGGTACAGAGATCCCATCTCCCTCCATCTTGTGTTTCCATCAGTGTTAGATTAGTGCTGGAGATGTAGTGATGAAAGGGGTATGTACCTTCACATCTGGTGGGAGTGTTGTAAGTTTTTCTCTTTTTGACAGAAGATGTGTGGTGTTTATAAAAGGATCTATGGTGATTCTGTAACTCCTTCTCCTGATATTGCCTTAATATCCCTTATTCTGGGTCCAGTAAGCTCTCCTAAAAGATGTTTGCTGACACATTTTCTCTCAGCTGCAAGACAAGCAACAGATATCCTTTGAAAAAATTCTACTACTACTAATTCTATGAAGAGTGAGAGTTTAAGGCTTTTCCAGATTTCCCTCCAGGCAATAGCTGTGTCTCGGAGTAAGAGGTTATGTTGAAAAGGCGGAGGAAGGGATTTCCACTTACAGTGGAGGAGGGCTACCAAGGAGTATGGGTGAACCATCTCGGATTCCAAGGGAAAATTGGAGTAGCAAGATGTTTGGGCTACCCAATCCAAACTTATCCTCAAAAGGCAGGCTAGGTTGTAGGTTCTGACATTTGGGAGACTGATAGCCCCTTCACGTCTGGGAAGATATAACTTTGTGAATGCAATGCGTGGTCGTTTGTTCTGCCAAAGGAATTTGGAGATGGCAGCATTGAGAGATTTTGTGTCCTTATGGTGTAGAAGCAAGGGAATGGTTTGAAGTGGGTAGAGTAGGCAGGCGAAACTGACCATTTTCACTAGATGGCATCTTCCCAGGAGCGAAAGAGGCAGATCCATCCAGTTGTCTAGTTCTTGGGAAATTTTTGTGAGCAGGGGGGCATAGTTGAGGTGATAGAGAGAGGAGGGTAATTTCCCTATTTTTATTCCTAAGTAGGTGATGTGGGAGTTCGCGACTGAGAATATGGATTTTGGAGTCCAGGAAGGGTTGGACAGAGTGCCTATGGGGAGGATTTCACTTTTGTTGTAGTTTTATGCGAAGGCCCGAGCATAGTCTAAATTGATCAAAGATTGATTTAATCGTGAGCATGTCAGAAGAGGGGTTTGCTGAGAATATAAGGACATCGTCCGCAAAGAGTGAGGTACGAAGTTCATGTTTACCAATGTTAATGCCATGTAGTGGGGCTATGTGGGACAAATATCTAGACAGGGGTTCCAATGCAATGTTGAAAAGAAGTGGGGATAGGGGGCAGCCCTGCTGTGTGCCTTTGTGGAGACGGAATTTATCTGAGAGGAGGCCTGCCGCTACCAGCCTGGCTGCTGGGGCGGTATACATGGTATTTATAAGATGGGCGAAAGGGCTTGGGAATCCCATTTTAGTCATGACCATGGAAAGCCATTCAAAACTAACGTTATCGAAGGCTTTCTCCGCATCTAGAGTAATGATAGCATGATCTCCCTCTGGGTTAGGGATGAGCTTCGTGTTCGAGTCGAACCCATGTTCGACTCGAACATCGTCTGTTCACCTGTTCGTCGAATTGTGAACGATATGGGCCGTTCGCGCCAAACTTGTTTGGCGCATCACGGCCCATAATTCACTGCAGCATCGCAGTGCATTGCTGGCTGATGATTGGCCAAGCATTCACTATGACCCGCATGCTTGGCCAATCACAGCGCCGTCTGTAGAGAGAGCTGTAATTGGTCAAAGCCAGGGTGGCTTTGGCCAATTATGGCTCAGGGGGTTTAGTACACGCCCCACACTATATAAGGCCGCCTGCATGGCGGCCCCATGTAGTGTGTGTCCCGGCGTTGAGAGACAGAGACAGAGAGACAGTGCCATTTGATTTAAGTTAGATAGATTAGGCAGGACAGTCAGTCAGTTAACTGCACTTACAGTGTATTGTGTGTATATATATATATATATATATATATATATGCATCCCAGGTGTTGTGTATATCTATCTATCTATCTATCTATCTATCTATCTATCTATCTATCTATCTATCTATCTATCTATCTATCTATATTTATATACACTGTATTCAGTTTAGCTAGATCCGTTCCTGTTATTATCTTCCTACTGACGGGCAGGCTTGTGTTGTTACAGTATTTACAGCTACCTGAAGAAAATTGCTGGTGTTCTTCTGATCCTATTAGTACCACAGTCAGGCAGCTAGACTTTTTACAGTTAGTGTAGTGCGTCCTCCTCACAGTGTTCCGCTAAAGCTACAAGTTCGTTTAGTGTGACCTCTGCACAGTGTTCAGCTAAAGCTACAAGTTAGTGTAGTGCGACCTCTGCACAGTGTTCAGCTAAAGCTACAAGTTAGTGTAGTGCGATCTCTGCACAGTGTTCAGCTAAACCTACAAGTTAGTGTAGTGCGTCCTCCTCACAGTGTTCAGCTAAAGCTACAAGTTAGTGTAGTGCATCCTCTGCACAGTGTTCAGCTAAAGCTACAAGTTAGTGTGGTGCGTCCTCCTCACAGTGTTCAGCTAAAGCTATAAGTTAGTGTAGTGCGTCCTCCTCACAGTGTTCAGCTAAAGCTACAAGTTAGTGTAGTGCGTCCTCTGAACAGTGTTCAGCTAAAGCTACAAGTTAGTGTAGTGCGTCCTACTCATAGTGTTCAGCTAAAGCTACAAGTTAGTGTAGTGTGTCCTCTGAACAGTGTTCAGCTAAAGCTACAAGTTAGTGTAGTGCACAGTGTTCAGCTAAAGCTACAAGTTAGTGTAGTGCGTCCTCCTCACAGTGTTCAGCTAAAGCTACAAGTTCGTGTAGTGTGACCTCTGCACAGTGTTCAGCTAAAGCTACAAGTTAGTGTAGTGCGTCCTCTGAACAGTGTTCAGCTAAAGCTACAAGTTAGTGTAGTGCGACCTCTACACAGTGTTCAGCTAAAGCTACCTGTAAAAGGTTGTTGGGGTTTTCCTGATCCTATCACTACCGCAGGCAGCTACATTATTTTAATGTTAGTGTAGTGCGTCCTCTTCACAGTGTTCAGCTAAAGCTACCTGTAGAAGGTTGGTGGTGGTTTCCTGACCCTATCACTACCGCAGGCAGCTACATTATCTTAACGTTAGTGTAGTGCGTCCTCTTCACAGTGTTCAGCTAAAGCTACCTGTAGAAGGTTGGTGGTGTTTTCCTGATCCTATCACTACCGCAGGCAGCTACATTATTTACACGTTAGTGTAGTGTGACCTCTGCACAGTGTTCAGCTAAAGCTATCTGTACAAGGTTGGTGGTGTTTTCCTGATCCTATCACTACCGCAGGCAGCTACATTATTTTAACGTTAGTGTAGTGCGACCTCTGCACAGTGTTCAGCTAAAGCTACCTGTAGAAGGTTGGTGGTGTTTTCCTGATCCCATCACTACCGCAGGCAGCTACATTATTTTAACATTAGTGTAGTGCGTCCTCTGCACAGTGGTCAGCTAAAGCTACAAGTTAGTGTAGTGCGACCACTGCACAGTGTTCATCTAAAGCTACCTGTAGAAGATTGGTGGTGTTCTCATACTACAGGCAGGCAGTTGATTTTGCTAGCTGCAGTATCAGTATATATATATATATATATATATATATATATATATATATATATATATATATCCCAGCTTAGTGCAGCTACATCCCACTGCAGGCCATTAGTATGTCTGGAAGGCCAACAAGGCAAGGCAGACAGTCACAAGCCAATAAAAGAGGGCAAGCAGGCTCTGTTTCTAGAGGCAACAGAGTGCTGGTCATGGAGACAGTGCATCCTCATCAGCACGTGGCCATGGGACACGCTTGGCCTTTTTTTTGGCAGCTGGCCGTGTTGAGCCACAACATGCGGAAGACTTGGTCGAGTGGATGACCAAGCCGTCCTCATCCTCCTCATCCTCTCTCACCCATGCTCAGGGTACTTTGTCTGGCAAAGCAGCTGCCAATGCGGCTTCTTCCCTCGGCTCAATGGCATCAGTGACTCCTTCCGTAGCCCCACCATGTCCTCCTGAGGAGTCCCTCGAACTGTTTGACCACAGTGTTGGGTACATGCTCCAGGAGGATGCCCAGCGTTTAGAAGGCTCTGATGATGATACTGAGCTAGATGAAGGCAGTAACGTGAGCACGGACAGAGGGGGTGCCCAAGGAGGACAGCAATCTGGCAGTCATGCTCTCCCTGCTGCAGCATATTGCCAGGTTTGCTCCAGTGATGAGGAGGGAGGGGATGATGAGGTCACTGACTCCACGTGGATGCCTGATAGGAGAGAGGAGGAGGAGGAGGCACGTCACCAACGAGGCAGGATGCCCTCCAGGGGCCAGCCTAAGGGCAGCACACTGACTGTAACACACCGCAAAGCTCCGCATGTGCAGGGCGCTGCTGTCTCTGCGCATTATTCCAAAAGTTCTTTGGTGTGGGCCCATTTTGAGATGAGTGCATAAGATCCCACCGCTGCTATTTGCAACATATGTCTCAAGCGTATCTCGCATGGCCAAAACATCTCCCGCTTGGGCACCACATGCTTGACCAGACATATGTTGACCTGGCATGCAGTTCATTGGCAAGCGTACCTAAAAGACCCACACCAAAGAACAAAGAGGATCTCTCCTTGCTCCTCATCAGCTGAGATCTCCAACCCCACTATACCTTCAGTCCTCTCTGAGACCTGCACTGAGAGGAATGAAGGTGTACAATTAGGTGTGTCACAGCCAAGTACTTGTGGGCAATCTGCTTTTGGTACACCGACGTCAGATTGTACCAGGCAAATTTCCCTGCCCCAGCTGCTGCACCGCCAAAAGAAGTTTGCTCCCAGCCATCCACATGCCCAGCGGTTGAATGCTAGCTTTGCAAAATTGCTAGCACTTCAACTGCTACCTTTTCAGTTGGTAGACACTGCCCCCTTACGTGAGCTTGTGGAATGTGCGGTTCCTCAGTGGCAGGTACCCAAACGCCACTTTTTCTCACGGAAGGCGATTCCGGCTCTCTACCGACATGTGGAAGGCAATGTCCATGCCTTGCTGGACAGGGCGGTAAGTGGTAAGGTGCATATTACCGCTGACTCATGGTCCAGCAGGCGTGGACAGGGACGTTACCTAAGTTTCACGGCGCATTGGGTGACTCTGCTGGCAGCTGGGAAGGATGCAGGACAAGGTGCAGTAGTGTTGGAGATTGTTCCGCCACCAAACCTCCAAAATGCCACTACTAATGATTCTGACACACCTCTCTCGTCCACCCCCTCCACTTCTTCTTCCTCCATGGCCTCTTCCTGTGCTTTGTCCTCGGAACCAGTGTTGCTCCGTAGGCGTTCAAGGGGCTACTCAAGTATGCAGGCCAAAAGATGCCATGCGGTGCTTGAGCTGCTGTGCTTGGGGGACAGGAGCCACACTGGCGCAGAGGTTCTGTTAGCTCTGCAGGGGCAGGTTCAGAGGTGGTTGACGCCATGCCAACTTAAGGCAGGAATGGTGGTTTGCAACAATGGCACCAACCTCCTCTCCGCCCTCCGACAGGGACAAATGACCCATGTGCCCTGTTTGGCTCATGTCCTTAACTTGGTGGTGCAGCGGTTCTTGGGCAGGTATCCGGGCTTACAGAATGTCCTGAGGCAGGCCAGGAAAGTCTGTGTGCATTTCCGCCGGTCATATAATGCCAGTGCTCGGCTGGCAGACCTCCAAAAGGAATTTAACCTGCCCAAGAACCGCCTAATCTGTGACATGCCCACCAGGTGGAACTCAATGTTGGCCATGCTGGAGTGGCTGCACACGCAGCAGAGGGCCATCAATGAGTACCTGTGTGACTATGGCACCAGGACAGGGTCAGGGGAGCTTGGTTTTTTTCCCCATGCCAGTGGGCCATGATCAGGGATGCATGCACTGTCCTGTGACCATTTGAGGAGGCCACGAGGATGGTGAGCAGTGACAGTGCATGCATCAGTGACACTGTCCCCCTTGTTCACCTGTTGGAGCACACGCTGCGTCGAATAATGGACAGGGCACTTGAGGCAGAACAAAGGCAGTAAGAGAAGGATTTCCTTAGTTCTCAAGGCACCCTTTATCCAGACAGTGTTCTTGAGTGCCCGCCGATCACACAGGAAGAGGATGAGGAGGAGGAGAAAGAGGAGGATTGTGTCAGTATGGAGGTGGAGCCTGGCACTCAGCATCAGCAGCAGTCTTTAAGGGATCATTTACAGTCCCAAGAAACACATCGACTTGTAAGTGGCTGGGAGGAGGTGGCTGCGCATCATGTCGTCCTTAGTGACCCAGAGGACTCTGGACCGAATGCCTCAGCAAACCTATGCTGCATGGCCTCCCTGATCCTGCAAAGCCTGCGGAAGGATCCTCGTATTCGTGGTATCAAGGAGGGGGATCATTACTAGCTGGCAACCCTCCTTGATCCACATTACAAGGGTAAGGTTGCGGACCTTATCTTGCAGTCGCAGAGGGAGCAGAGGATGAAACATCTTCGGGAGGCCTTGCAGAAAGGTCTGTGCAATGCATTCCTAGAGTTTGGGAGGTTACAAACTCCTGTTTCTGGACAACGTGTTGCTGAGGCTTTGGTCTGTCAAAGAAGGAGCGGTGGAGAAGGTGGCCCTCTGACTGATGCGTTCAGACAATTTTTTAGTCCACAGCCCAAAGGTATGATCGGTTCCAGCAACCATCGCCAGCGTCTGTTTTACATGGTGCAGGAATACCTAGGGGCAAGATCTGACTTGGACACCTTTCCCACCGAAAATCCTCTGGGTTACTGGGTCTGGAGGATGGATCATTGGCCAGAGCTTGCACAGTATGCAATTGAGGTACTGGCATGTCCTGCATCCAGTGTTCTTTTGGGATGCACATTCAGTGCTGCTGGAGGCTTTGTAACCGATCACAGGGTGTGTCTGTCCACCGACTCGGTTGATCGACTAACCTTCATAAAAATGAATCAGTCTTGGATCACCACCAGCTACCAAGCACCTGATGCTGATGTAACCAAATACATTTTTTTGAAATGTCAGATCCCTTCAAAGACTGCCTATGCTGATGCTGAGTGACTATCCTGTTATACTGAGTAATTATCCTCTTCCTCCTCAATGATCATGATGATAGCTTGTAAGAACATTTTTGGTTCTGGTCACTGCCAGTCCCGCCACCAGTGCCTAAGGCCCAATTTTTCAGCCCCTGTTTAACAGGGGCATGTAATTACAATTTGTGATGCAATTCTTTGCAGCAGGGCTAGTTCCTGCGCTCCAACTAGAGTATCTGTGAGGGGTTGCAGTGTTGTGGCACCAGCACCAGTGTCTAAGGCCCAATTTTTCAGCCCCTGTTCAACAGGGACATGTAATTAGAATTCTTGATCAAATATTTCACAGCAGGGCCTGTTTCTGCACCCACCAAGAGTATCTGTGAGGACTTACAGTGTTGTAGCACCAGCACCACCACCAAAGGCCCAATTTTTCTGCCGCTGTTCAACAGGGGCATGTAATTACAATTCTTGATCTAATATTTCACAGTAGGGCCCTGTGAGGGCTTACAGTGTTGTGGCCACAACAACACCTAAGGCCCAAATTTCTGCTGAGTATATAGGGCAGGCCCCTACTTTCAAACATCCAACTTACAAACGACTCCTACTTGCAAACGGAAGGAGACAACAGGAAGTGAGATGAAATGTACCCCTAGGAAGGGAAATTCTCTCCTGTAAGAGTTAATATGGCAAAAATTTTTCTCCTTTCCACTGATGCTTTATCACCAATCCTTGTTTCACAAAAAAACCCAAATTTTCAAAAAAACATTTGTCATTGGGACAAAAAGTGAGGTGAAATCTTCTGAAGAGGAGCACAGACAGCAAAACAAATGTCACAGAGGTGATAACCCTTCCCTAGATTTTCCAAAAAGCTTAAAATAGATTTTTTTGGCTGGAGCTAAACACGTTAAAAATGTACCAGTTCGAGGGCAGGAGGCGGAGCCTAGCAGAGCAGACATGCATTGTTAGAGCTCCACACCGCTGAGGAGAGAAGAGAAGGACAAAGCGGAGCCTGCAGGCTCAAAAGGTATCCATTTGAACCTTTTTGCCCCAGGGAACAAACTGTGAAAGTTTGGGCAGGAAATATGGTACTGGGAGGAAACCGTGGCAGAAATAAAAATCACCTCACAAAGAGCTCACAGGCACTCACTGCAGCTGAAGCAGTTCCAGTCACCTCACAATATACAGCATCAGGGCGCTCTCACAGACAGAAAATGTCACAGCAAGACTCTCCATTTGAGTCAGATACAGAACAAATCCTCTCACAAACTTCTCCACAAGCCTCCTCAGTATCCCCAGTAATATTATTACAATTTGAAAGGATGCTTCATAAGGCTTTAAAACAAACCTCAGACCAAATAACAAAAAGCCTAACCAAAGAAATAAGAGAGCTGGGAAACCGCACCGCAGCCTTAGAAATAAAAATGGATGAAATTGAAATTACAACCCAAGAAAATATAACAGAATTGGAACAATTAAAAAAAGAGAATTTAATACTTCAAACTAAGCTCGAAGATTACGAAAATAGAGCCAGACGTTCAAACTTGCGCATAAGGGGAATACCTGAAACTGTGACAGACCTGCAATCTACTATTACTGCTCTATTACAAGAACTAAAGCCAGATATCCCTATGGAACGTTTAGAACTGGACAGAGTACACAGAGCCCTCACAGCCAAAAAGAAAGATGGACCCCCACGTGATATAATCACAAAATTTCATTATTACAGAACGAAAGAACAAATACTAATTGCTGCAAGAGAAAAAAAGGAACTTAATTTTCAAGGACACAATTATCAAATTTTTGCTGACCTATCCCAACTTACTATTACTAAAAGACGATCCATGAAACCCCAACTAATGGAACTGCAACGCCACAACATTATGTATCAATGGGGCTTCCCCTTTTCGGTCAGATTTAACTACCAAGGTACAATTTACAGAAGCAGATCAGCAGATGAACTACAACAAACCCTTTTAAAATTAAATCTGACAGAACCCACAAGCAGCAACACTCCCACACGCAGAAGAATAGCGTCATCTTCACCTTCAGGCAGCACCCAGAAAATTTCAGAACAAAATGGGAATCATCATTCTCACAAAAGAGGCCGTTATGCCACATCATCCATGGACCAAGAAGATTCAATGGACTGACATCCTAATTCCTGATATCTCTTCATTTATTATACTAAGAGATGGTTCTCTATAAAAAACCTATATTTATAACTGAATGTAACTGCATTCTGATAGTCACACACTGTGTGGGATCATGTTACATTCCAGTTATATTTCTTATTACTTCTGATTCATATAGCCTTAGAATATATAAGTGAAATAAGGAAATTCTTGTTCAGTTATATATTATCAGGTAATAACAATAGATTTATTACTTTTTAGGACAAATATGTTCAATAATCCAGAAGTAATGGAAGCTTTTTCTTTCTTTTCTTAAAACAAATATATTATTACCTAACTAGTTCCTAGAATTATGTTTTTGTTTATTCTAATCTGAAGCAATACAACCTCAATTTTATGAGTTAACATATCTAAACAGTTACATATGAATAAAATATGTAATTGTTTACTCTAAAAGGGTTAAAATCCCAAAATAATTCAAACTATCTTCATCAATACCAAAGTTATTAACAGTACCTTTCTAACTGAATTATTTAGCCTAGGGCAAGACTAACCATATACAACCACCCTGGAATAAATAATTTCAACAAAAACTATATTCTGCACTCCAATTAATGAAACATCATTTTGATGTCTTTTGACATAGCACTTCTCTCCTGTAAGCGGAAGATCCGTGTACCCCCATTAGCCCTCCTCATTCTCCCAACCATATTATGTGGGAGTGTGACGAAGGCACTTATTCCCCTGAGAGAGATATTTATTCTCTTTCACGGGTAAATTGTGATTACTTGCAAAAAATAATTTATACAATGTATCATCTAATCTCATATGTTTTTTGTTTACTCTTTACTCCAGAATTCACTGGTTTCTTTTCTATCTATTCATCTCTTCAGTCCACACAGGTTGATCTGCGCAGTCAGCTCTGCATAACAAAAAGTAAGTCAAAACTATTTGATCTATTGCCATGACACCACTGAATATACTTTCCCTGAATGTTCAGGGAATAAATGTCCCTCAAAAAAGGACCAAAGCCTTCCGTACTTTCCATAACAAGAAGGCTCACATAGTATGCCTCCAAGAAACACACTTCACCAAAGATTCTACTCCAAAATATATTTCTCCTTTTTATCAACAAATTTACACGGCTTCTGCCTGTACCAAGCAAAGGGGAACTCTAATTGCATTTCACCGATCCACACCATTCACCTTATCATCAGAAATTAAAGACCCAGAAGGTAGATACCTGATACTCATGGGTTATATAATGGATACAGCAATCACGGTGATTTCCTACTACGCTCCTAACAAACAACCTACACCATTCCTCTCACATATATTACAAGTGATTAATACACACAAAATAGGAACAGTGATAATGTGTGGGGATTCGAACCAGGTCCTCCTCCCATTTCTAGATAAATCACCTTTTACACCATCCAAAATAACCTCTAGATTACCTTTTTCTCAACTTCTTTCCAAATACAATTTGGTAGATTCATGGAGAGAAAGTAACCCAATGAAAAAGAAATTCACTTATTTCTCGCACCCTCATCAAACCTTCACCAGAATAGATCATATTTTTCTAACAATAGGAATGATACCAGAAATTATTGCATCAGATATAATTCCGATTCCGTGGTCTGACCATAATGCAGTATACACTACTATAGCCTCAGCCATACCAAAAGCGCATGACCCAACGTGGTACTTACCGGACATAATGCTCAAACACCCACTACATCAGATGGCCATTGAACAAGCTTTAAAGGAATACATATCAATTAATAATACAACAGACATCTCCCCAATAACACTGTGGGAAGCTCATAAGCCTGTCTTGCGTGGTACAATACAAAGACAAATGGCACTATTTAAACGGGAACGCAAAAATCTAGCAAAAAAACTAGAACTCAATTTTAATGCAGCCTACATATCATTTCAAGATAATCCATCTCAGAGTACAAAATCTCATCTGGAAAAATCTAGATTGGAATACGATCTATTTCTCACTGAGTCAGTTGATAAATCCCTCAAACGCTCCAAACACAATTTCTACATGAATACAAACAAACCAGGTACATATTTGGCTCGGGCATTAAATTCAACTAACAAATCTTTCAAACCAATACGTTTGAAATTATCAAAAAATGTTTACACTTGTAATCCAGTTAAAATAGTCCATAAATTTCACTCACATCTCGCAACTTTATACAAGACAAACAATGAATTTAATCCTACAGAAGCTGAATCCTTCTTCTCAAAAATAACCTTACCTGAGTTATCTCAGAATCAAAAAAGCAGTTTGGATGAGCCTATAACTATAGATGAAGTTGCTAACGCCATAAAAGACCTAAAACTTAACAAAAGACCAGGCCCAGACGGCTACTCGGCTTTATACTATAAAACATTCTCAGAAATACTCTCTCCCATTCTCACTGAAACTTTTAACAAACTTCTAGATGGACATTCTTTTCGGCAAGAAACACTAATGGCAATTGTTTGTATGATCCCAAAACCCCTTTCTGATGATACTTCCTGTGTGAATTATCGGCCTATCTCTCTGTTAAACCTCGATATTAAATTATTAGCAAAAATAATAGCAAAACGCCTCAATAGCATTATAGGAAAATTAATACATAGAGATCAAGTAGGCTTCATGCCAAATAGACAGGCAGGCGATAATATACGCAGGGCAGTGTTATTGGCACATATTGCTAAAAAACGGAAAATCCCTTTATGTTTTCTATCTCTCGATATTAAGAGGGCATTTGACACAGTATCCTGGCAATATATGCAATATTCATTACAAAAGTGGGGTTTTGGACCCCACTTTTTAACATGGATCAAAGCATTATATAATAAACCCAAAGCCTATATAAAATATGCTGGATACAAATCTGAAGCCTTTAATATCGAAAGAGGTACCCGACAGGGTTGCCCATTATCTCCCTTATTATTTGCCCTTATACTCGAACCCATGGCCCAATACATCAGAACAAACCAAACTATAACTGGCATTGAAGTAGGAGGTATTACACACAAATTATGTATATTTGCAGACGATATATTACTTTTTCTATCATCACCACAGGTCTCTGGTCCTAACTTAATACCAGCTCTTGATGGATTTGCAGCCCTATCCGGCCTTATGATTAATCCTAAGAAATGCCTAGTGCTTAATATTTCACTCACAAACATGGAATTGATCCCGGCTAGGGCTGCACTCCCATTCACATGGGCAGAAAAATCAATCCCATATCTTGGAATTCATTTAACAGCATCTCATTCTGACTTATTCTCAACCAATTATCCTCCTGTATTAAGACAGATCACAAATCTAATAAAACAATGGTCGCAACTTCCTTTATCCTGGATAGGGAAGATTAATGCAATCAAAATGACTATTCTACCCAAATTGCTTTATCTATTCAGAGTCCTCCCTATTCCAATTCCTTCCTATTTTTTGAGAATAGTACAAAAAAGAGCAACTTCTTTTATATGGGGATCTTCTAAACCACGTATACCTATACACACACTACATCTTCCCAAAAATAAAGGAGGCCTGGGATACCCTAATTTTACTAACTACTACAGAGCAGCACATTTGGCCAGTCTGTCCAAATACCATGCAAAACAGGAAATCCCATTATGGGTATTTATAGAGGCTTCAGAAAATGACCCTCTATTAATATCAAATTTATTATGGCTTGATCCTAAAGACCGCTTTAAAATTCATAATCCCATAACTAAACACTTCTTATCTCTCTGGGATAAAGTAAAAACCAAATATCAGTTACAATCTCCACACAATCCTCTCCTTTCTTTTATCAGAAATCCGGCCTTTTATCCGGCATGGATCTACCCAAATTCTTTTAAAGTTTGGACAACATCAGGCATTCAGACACTAAATGACTTCATAGCATCTAAATCATTCCTTTCATTCCCATCGCTTAGAGAAAAATATGATCTACCAAACTCTGAGATATTTAGATATCTCCAAATCAAAAATTTCTATACACCATTCCTAAAGGGGGATACACCATTATCCCAATTATCCATTTTTGAATCAATCTGTACAAAAGATCCATTTGCTAAAGGTACAATTTCATCACTTTATAATCAATTATATGGAGTAGCAAATCTTAATAGACCCTCTTACGTTCAGAGGTGGGAGGAGGACCTGGGACGAACTTTAGAAGACACGGACTGGTCTAATATATGGCTCACATCTAAGTCATCTTCACCCAACATCTTGGCACTGGAGACAAATTATAAAGTCCTAACTCGCTGGTACCTTGTACCCGCTAGAGTGGCAAAATATTCACCTAATACCTCAGCTCTTTGTTTTCGAGGATGCCCAGAAATAGGCACATATTTACACATATGGTGGACGTGCCCAGTAATCCAAACCTTCTGGAAGGAAGTCTTCGTGATTGCATCTAAAATATTTAAAAAAATAATACAACCAGATCCATATTTAACTTTACTTAATCTAAAACCGGAATGGTTAACACTCTCTCAATTCAAACTTATGATCCAACTAATAACGGCTGCAAAACAAACAGTGGCCAAGGCATGGAAATCTCCTACATTGGTACTAGCAGAAACAATTCACAGAATGAATAATACAATGTCCCATGCTAAGATGGTAGCCATCGATCAAAATCAAATTCCAAAATTTGAAAAACTCTGGCATCCTTGGATAAAACAACAGTTCCTGTCAAATTTCAATGACTCTGTCCTGTTGCCATGGTAACAGATTAAATGACTTACAGAGACACCCATTCTAAGGCTTCAAAGAGAACTAAAAAGAATAATAAACTGACGAGCGGGACAACCTTGTGGACCATACCTCTACCTTTCAACCCTTTTTCTTCTTTCTCTTTCCTTTTCTCCACCTTATGATTAAAGCTCATTATCAGAATTTATTTGACCTATATACACTCTACTTGTAAACAATATGTATAGTAGGTATAAATCATTTAAATACCTACAAAAGTAACTAAGGAAATGATATATATCTTTAATTTAGGTTTACGTGAACCCAATTTTTAATATTTGAAATTTCATGATATTTACCTATATAAACCCTACTATAGAACAATGAGCTTACTTTATAGATCCTTGTAAACTTACTTTATGTATCTTTATGTATCTTTATAACATTGTATACTCAATAAACTTCTTTTGACAAGGAAAAATGTACCAGTTCAAAATTATAAACAAATTCTACTTAACAACAAACCTACAGTTCCTGTCTTGTTTGCACCACCTGTATACTGCTGTTCAGAGTATATAGGGCCTGGGGGCCTCACACCTTTCCTTTTTTAATCTGGGTGCGGGGTTCCCCTTAATATCAATACAAGACCCAAAGGGCCTGGTAATGGACTTGGGGGTACCCATGCCGTTTGTCTCACTGATTTTCATCCATATTGCCAGGACCCGACATTGCATTAAAGCCGCAAGCAGTTTTAAATTACTTTTTTTTCTTTAAAAATTACATTTTGTGCATGGACTGTTCTAAGCACGGGAAACACGCGTCACTTTACAGGCATACTATAGACACCCCCCAGGTACGATAGTTAAAGGAATATTTCACTTTTTTAATTTATACTTTAAGCATCATTAAAATCACTGCTCCCGAAAAAACGGCCGTTTTTAAAACTTTTTTTGCATTGATGCATGTCCCCTGGGGCAGGACCTGGGCCCCCAAACCCTTTTTAGGACAATACCATGCAAATTAGCCTTTAAAATGAGCACTTTTGATTTCGAGTCCCATAGACGCAATGGCGTTCTAATGTTTGTGCAAATTTTCGGTTCGTTCGCAGGTTCTGGTGTGAACCGAACCAGGGGGTGTTCAGCTCATCCCTACTCTGGGTTACATTTGGCGTGTTCCAGGGCCATCATCACCTTTCTGATGTTCATGGTGGCTGTTCTGCTCTTCACGAACCCTGATTGGGCAGGGTGTATCAGAGAGGGTATGATGTCGGCTAATCTGGTGGCAATAGGTTTGGAGAGGATCTTGACATCAAGGTTTAGGAGTGAGATAGGTCTATATGAACCTGGTTCTTGTGGGTCTTTACCTTTTTGGCTAATAATTTAATGATGGCTTGGTTACCCGTGGGTAGGTAGGAGCCACCTGACCATATGTGACGGTAGACTTTGTGGAGGGTGGGTTCCAAGAGTGTTTGTAGGGATTTGTAGAATTCACCCGTGAAGCTGTCTGGGCCTGGGGCTTTGGATGGGGCTAGGTTTCTAATAGCATTGGAAATTTCAGTGAGGGAGATGAGTGCGTTTAGAGCATCTAATTGAGAAGGAGAGATTTGGGAGAGGGTTGTTTTCTCAAGAAAGGAAAGTGCTATTGGTGCATCTATGGGGTCTGCCGCATATAGGGAGGAGTAGTATTGTAGCATGGCTTCATTTATGCCTTTTTGAGTGGTTTTAATGTTACCCGATGTGTCTCGGAGGGATGCAATATAGGTCGGGCGGTTGGACCCCTTACAGAGTCTTGAACGGAGTTTACCTGCCTTATTGCCGAATTTATGAAGGGTAGCATCCATGTGTGCTTTTCTGGTCAGTTCAAGAGTTTCAGGCCAAGTGTCAAAAGATTGCTTTGCTGATAGCCATGTCTTCCTATTGTCAGGGGAGTCGTCTGTGTATAGGGATCATTGCACTTGATGCAGTCGGGAGCTGGCCAATTTGTAATTTTTGAGGGTGTTTCTCTTAAAAGAGGCAGCATAAGAGATTACACGTCCTCTGAGGAAGGCTTTGCCTGCTTCCCAGAAAAGATTAGGGTTGTCAGAGTGCAATGCGTTGGTTGAGGAGTATTCAGACCAAGCATTTTCCATGTATTGTTGGAAGTCAGAGTTATTGTGAAGGTAGGATGGGAATCGCCATATTTTGGTATTCGGGTGTAGATCAGGGTTGTCGAGCATTGTCGAGACGGGTGCGTGATCAGATATAGCAATGTCATGTATGTCAGCATCAGATATCAGTGGGACAAGGTCGTCTGAGCAGAAGAGGTAGTCAGTCCTGGTAAAAACATTATGGGGGTTGGAGTAGAAAGTGAATTCTCTATCAGCTGGGTGACGGAGATGGAGGGAGTCCATCATGGAGGCCAAAAGAGTTTGAGTATCGGAGTCTGGGGGGGGGGAGTGTGGGCGTTTGGGAGTAGATCTATCGTCGATCAGATGAATCGTGGAATTGAAGTCCCCGCCGATTATGTGTGGGAGGTGTGGGTCACGAAGGAGCCAGGTTGAAAGTTCACTAAAGAACAGTTTAGTGGGGTTATTGGGTGCGTAGATGTTTGAGATTATCAAATCTTTGGTCCCTAATTGAATGTGGGCTGAAATAAGGCATCCCTGGGAATCTGATTCAACAGATAGGACCGTGCAGGGGAGGTTTTTATGTATAAGTATCAAAACCCCTGCTTTGCGTCCATTTGAGTCGGAGCCTAGGACCGTGCCCACACATAGTTTTTTCATACGGTGGAAGTCAGGGGTGGAAAGGTGGGTTTCCTGGAGTAGGGCAATGTCGGTCTTCAGTCTTTTAAGGTGGCAAAGGATCTTCATTCTCTTATTGGGGGAACTAAGCCCTTTCACATTCCACGAGACTAGTTTCATATTGGGGGGGTCATAAGGGGGGTATGTGTTGGTGTTATACAAGTTGCGTGCGCTAGTATGTGATGGTGGGCTGCAAGTACATGCTGGGATATAGGGGAGTTTGGGTTGTCTGAAAGTATGGAATTAATGTCATTTGGTGTATATGTATCATAGAATGAGGGTGCATAATGAAGGGAGGGGTTCAGAAGGAGGAAGGTAAAAGAGAAAAACAATAAAACATATTAGAGAAACTTCACTTTTTTCCGCATGGAGTCACTGTGTAGGCCAGCTCCCATTGCAAGACCCATTGACTGCTGTACTTAAACCCATGTTTAGGAGGGTGATATATGCTGGCAGCTTGGGTTGTGCATAGGGAGAGTGGTCTGAGCTACGCAGGGATGCCAGGAGAGAAAATCATTGTATAAGATAAACATTAAACCAATTTAACAATTTAGCAGTATGTAGAACATTAGAAAAAACTCGGCCTACCAGTAATTGAAGTACCTGGGGAGGAGGAGAGAATAAAACTGAGAGAGTAATAGAAATTTTGGTGAGAGTCATCTCAGCTAGGGTTGCGTCAGCATGGCCAGTTGAAGAGCATTAGTAACTTAAGCCAGAATGGAGCTGTGAGAGTGCTCTTCAACGAGGTGTGGAGCGACGTTGGTCTGGGTCAGAGGCTCTAAACCATTTTGGAGAGTCTTTGCGTGGGCTCCTTTGGTCTAGAGCACGGTTGACAGGATCTGGTCTGGAAGAGGGGCTGAGGTGGGGACCTGTGCGAAGTGATCTTAGGAAGGCCTCCGCCTCGGATGGATCATGAAAGGAGAGCTGGTCACCATTAGGGGCTTTGAGTCGGAGGGTAGCTGGGAAAGCTAAGGTAAATTTGATTGGTTGCTGGTGTAGCTCTGAGCAAACTTTTTGGAAGGCTTTCCTTTTCTTGGATACTTCAATGGAGTAATCTGCGAAAATCAGGGTCTTTATTCCGTCAATCTGGAGAGATCTGGATTGCCTGAATTTCTGTAAGATGAAAGTTTTATCTGAGTAGTTGAGGTATTTGTCGATTATTGGTCGGGGCAATTTGCGATCGGAGTTAAAGGTTCCCATGCGGTGGGCACGTTCTACTGTGCAGGGGAGTGGGAGGCTTAGTGCTTCGGGAATGTGCCTTGCACAAAAGTCCGTGAGGGCTGAAGGCTGCAGCGATTCTGGAATGCCCACAAATCGCAGATTACTCCTTCTGGACCTGTTTTTCAAATTGTTCAATTTCTCTAGGATGTATTTGTTTGTCTTGTCTTGGGCCTGCTCTGTGGATTGTGACTGGTACAATTCCTCCTCTATATTAGCTATTTGATGTTCAGCCTCATTTAGCCTGGAGGCATGTTCCCCTAGCTGGGCCTGGAGCTGTTGCATGCCTGCGCTGACAGCTTTCTCCACAGAGGCTGCTATCATTGGGGAGGGGAGAGCTGCCACAGCCTGTGCAATCATGTCTGTGTTATGGGCCCCTATGTGCTGAGTTGAAGTGTCAGCTAGTGGGGAGGAGGAGGTTGAAGCACCGCTTACCTCCATGTTGGGCTCTGTTTCTGTGAAGGGCTCCATCTAGGCCGAAGCCGGGGCCTCGATTTGTGGCTGTGCCATTCGCGCCGTAGCGGCCGCGTGCGATTGCAGGCCGTTTTTTTCAACAAAACAGTCCATCTCGTGACCAGATGGTAGGTGGAGGTATTGCCGGTGAGTGTAGCGGGTTTGTGGGCTTTATAGGCAATTTTTGGAGTCGAGCTGCAGGAGCTGAGGTGAAGAGCAGCTACTCCATGCGGCGCTGGAACCGGAAGTCCCGAATTACCCTTTTAAAAGATTTATTTATATAAAACATAAGACAGATTTCACTCGCATTCACTCGCATCACAGATATCTCTCAGAGGAAGTCATGAGGAGTGACAAAACTAGTAAGAGGGGCTTGAGAGGCTGACGTGTGAGGAACCAGGAAGCAACAAAGGAAAAAAGAGCCAGTGTAAAGGATGGGGGAGCGCTGATAACCAGTGCTGCAGAGCCAGCTATGAGGTGAAACCTTTGTCCTAGCACTTGTGGATACACATATCAAGGTGGATTTTAATCTGAAGAAATGTGAGTGAAATCTGTCTTATGTTTTATATAAATAAATCTTTTAACCACTTCAATACCAGGCACTTAGACACCTTCCCGCCCAGGCCAATTTTCACCTTTCAGTGCTGTCGCAATTTGAATGACAATTGCGTGGTCATGCTACACTGTACCCAAACAAATTTTTTATCATTTTGTTCCCACAAATAGAGCTTTCTTTTGGTGGTATTTGATCACCTCTGCGGTTTTTATTTTTTGCGCAACAAATAAAAAAAGACCGAAAATTTCGAAAAAAAACAAGTTTTTCTTTGTTTCTGTTAAAAATTTTTCGTAAATAAGTACATTTTCTCCTTCAATGATGGGCACTGATATGGCTGCACTGATGGGCACTGATGCGGCGGCACTGATGGGCACCGATGAGGTGGCACCAATGAGGTGGCACTGATGAGGTGGCACTAACGGGCACTGATGATGGGCACTGATAGGCGGCACTGATGGGCACTGATAGGTGGCACTGATGGGCACTGATACGTGGCACTGGTATGCGGCACTGATGGGCACTCATAGGTGGCACCGATGGGCACTCATAGGCGGCACTGATGGGCACTTGTAGGTGGCATTGATTGGTACATATGGGTGGCACTGATGGGTACTTATGGGTGGCACTGATGTGTGGCACTGATGGGCACTGATAGGTGGGCACTGATGGGCACAGATGGGCATAGATGGGCACTGACAGGTGGCACCAATGGGCAATGACAGGTGGCACCGATGGTCAATGACAGGTGGCACTGATAAAACATTGCTGGGCAGATCTGGGCATTGCTGGGCAGATCAGTGACATAATGGTGCCAACCAGTGCCCATTTGTGGGCACTGATTGGCACAGATTGGGCACATGTGGATGGCCATGGGGTACATACCTGGCCATCCATGTTGCCCCCTCCCTGGTGGTCCTAGTGGCGATCCCTGGTGGTCCAGTGTGGTGATCTGAGGGGGGCTGCACTGATAAACAATCAGCGCAGACCCCCCCTGCCAGGAGAGCCGCCGATCGGCTCTCCTCTACTCACGTCTGTCAGACGCAAGTGAGGAAGAGCCGATCAACGGCTCTTCCAATTGACAGCATGATCAGCCGTGATTGGACACGGCTGATCACGTGGTAAAGAGCCTCCGCCTCAGGCTGACACACCGCTCCACCGATCGCCGCGATGCGCACCCCCGGGGGCGCGCTGCGGCATGTTATCCTTCTGGACGTCATATGACGTCCAGTCAGGATAACAGAACCACTTCCCGGACGTCAATCCGCTATAGGGCGGGCGGGAAGTGGTTAAAAAGGTAAAACACACTGACCTGACATAGAGATGGATGCCTAATCCCTGAGCTCCTGCCGCCACAGGAATATCCTGACTGACTTTAGAGGAATTCAGAACCCACACAACTCTCAAACTATGGGTACTGCCTCCCGGAATTCTTCGGCATCCAGATCTTGCTCCCCTCGGGAACTGAACGGAGGATTAAGCCAAAATATCCTGGAGATGTTCCGCTCGCATAGAGGGACCATGGCGGCTTCCCGCCACGGAGCGACCCACACGCAGCCCCAGCCCTCGCCTCCGACGGTACACACGCTGCCCCCACAATCAAACTCCCAGATTCATAGTGCCGGTATCGTACTCTCCCCACAACCGCATCTCAATATGCAAGACCTGAGGGCGATTGCGGACGATATAAAAGATACCCTCACTGCCGCCATCTCGGAGCTCAGATTGGATATACACTCCCTGACTGACAGAGTCCTCACCGTTGAAAAGGCCACAGAACACCATGATTCGTACATATACAAAGCAGCCACTCGAATCGATTCCCATACCTTACAGATGAGGGACATGCAGTGACATTTAGAAGACCTCGATAACAGAGGCAGACGCCACAACCTCCGGATCCGAGGCCTGCCGGAAACGATTGAGGGAGACAATATGCCCCCCGCTGTGAATAGCCTCTTCAACAATCTCCTCAGCAGACCTCCACAAACACCGATAGCAATGGAAAGAATCCATAGGGCCCTGAGACCCAAGGACAGGGAGATAGACCCTCCAAGGGACATCATCTGCTGCATCGTTGATTACAAAATCAGCGAGGAAATACTCAGACAAGTGAGGGGCAGAACACAGATTTTACACGACGGACATATTGTTCAGATATACCAAGATCTGTCTGGAATTACTCTGCAGCATCGTCGGGACCTAAAACCCCTACTTGACACCCTCCGATCGAAAGGTATCCAGTACAAATGGAAATATCCTTTTTGCCTGTCAGCCTCCACGATGGGTCGCACGGCCCTTCTGAAAGTGCCAGAAGACCTGCCGCACTTCTGCAGCGTCATGGGAACTCCACTTGTTGCTGTACCTAACTGGTACGCTGAATTCCGTCACACAGTTGCCAAGAAATCAGCTCCTCAGGCAGAACCGATGGAAGCCCAAGAAACTCGGTACCGCAGGAGAAGATCTCCGTCGGCCCCTCGGCTCCCCACCGGCCCTCGTCCTGGATATCCAGATGTCAGTCCTACCGATTCCCCATGCAACAGAAGGGCTCGCAGGGACCGCTAATCTATTCCACATATTCAATGAAGCTAGCTCACTCGTGCATGGTTGAACATGTTTGAACTGTTTTCACTCTGTTCCTGACAATTGTTGGCTTTTATGTTCACTTTGTTTTTCCGTAAATTTTTTTTCTTTTTTTTTTTGTTTCACAAGGACCAGCAAACCTGACTCTCTCCTGTCCCAGCATTTAATACAGGCTCTCACTTCCCCCTCTCGAAACCTTAATATGGGCGCGGATCAAATGTCCTCAGTTTGAAAGTATGCTTCCACGCCCACTGTCATCTCTGCCCAGCAACATCCCTTCACAGTGGCAACTACAAGACCCATAACGCGCCGCGACACAGAGGCCGCCGCTTCTGACCTTCACGCATGCTCCAACCCGCCTCCTTCTGAGCCGCTGACTACAACCCTGCTTCATAGACAGCGGAACTGCACCCAACCCGTCCTGCATGTGATTTGGGCTTCCTCCCGCAGACTGCTTCCCTCGCCCTCATCTAAGGACCATTCTAGTGGGACAGCCCCCGAACCCAAGACTCGCACTGGCATACATGGGCTCTATGGGCGCTGCCCGTCTCGATTGGCTGGCTCCTAACCTGAACTCTGGATCTTGTTTGGAACCTCCCCAATCTAATGCTGATCTCTGGGCCGACTCATTAGCATTTCAATGATCAGCAGGCCATTTCTTATTAGTATTTCCTCATACTACTGAAGAGCTGCCAGAGTCCTGGACTATGAGCCCTCATGTTCACCATCTGCTCAGACTGCAAGTATCTTTGTAATGCTATTCTAACCCTAAGGGACTGATCTCATCTGTTCAATCATTTCAGTTCATTTCTAGATTGTTCTTTTAATATGTTTTAGTTTGCTTTTCTGACCCGGGCTCCCTGCCTGACTCAGCTGCTCATGGCCTTCCGATGCTTCCCCAGAATCGCAGGCTCCGGCTGTATTGGGTGCTATCACATGGGCACGGCTCTGAGTTTGGCTATGGATCCTAGCTCAGAACTTGAAACATTCCCGTCTCAGGGCCTCCTTGTTGATATAATTTGCCTACCTATAGTACTTATATGGCAATTTTGTATTACTTAGACTGTTTACCTATAGTATTGTTTTTCTTGAACATATTCCTCCGTTAAGAAAATAAATGAACCTGTGGCGGCGGACCGTTTTTATATACACAGTCCTTCTCCACCGTTCTGGTTCTAGGTCAATCCCAACACGGTCGCCTTACTTGGTGTGGTCACCACCTCATCGGTGCTCACCTTGTATACGCACTGTAAATTACCGATCTAGTGTACATATAGAGGTAGGTGGATATTCTCCTCCACACCTCATAGGTAGTTCCTAGTGTCCCTCTTGCTCCCTCCCAGCGAACCTCTCACGTAATATCATCAGCTCGCCTTCCCCGGTCCACACCCTTCCTCTCCCACGATCAACCCATGGCCAACCCCGTAGACCCCCGACCGTCTCTCCGCGATATGCGCCCACCCGTACAGACGCTTACACTTCACTCGATCAACATATGAGGCCTCAACACTCCCGAAAAATGGTCGAAACTCCTTTACTCCTTGCAACGAACAAAAACGCACATAGCCCTTATACAGGAGACACATTTCCGATCAGATTCCATCCCTAAACTACAGAGTAACTACTTCCCCACGGTATACCATGCCCCTAACGCAGAGACAAAATCCAAAGGTGTCTCCATTCTGATCTCCAAACATTGCCCCCTTCAGGTTACTGAGGTTGTCAAAGATCCACAGGGCAGATTCCTGTTCCTCAAGGGAACCCTTCACCAACGACCCATCACCATAGCCAATATTTATGCCCCCAATTCCCATCAAGTCTCCTTCTATCTCCACCCTCCACCGACTCATAGGCTTCCAAGTGGGAACTTTGACTTCAACGTTGCACTGAACCCCTCTTTAGACACCTCCAATGGTGCCTCTTACCTTACCTACAGGGCTCTTCGAGCAATCAAATTGCAATTTACAACATTACTACTCCACGATACATGGCGCACACTCCATCCCAATGTGAAGGATTTCACCTTCTTCTCTGCCCCACACAGTAAATACTCTAGGATTGACCACTTCTTTCTTTCCCAAAATGATCTATCCCACCTCACAAAAGCTTCAATCGAACCCATGGTACTCTCGGATCACCACCCGATCTCTATGACATTAACCTTGCCAACGACCCAAGCCAGATCCCATATTTGGAGGCTTGACAACTCCCTTTTGACCGACCCGGTTAATATACAACAGATAACCACAAGCCTCTCCCAGTACTTCACAGAGAATACGTCCGATGACGTTGACATTTCCACCACATGGACCGCACACAAATGTGTCATCAGAGGTAAATTCATCTCCCTGGCCGCCAACCGCGCTAAAGCTACACAAGCTCGTATCACCGAACTTACTACACGAATCACTAAACTAGAACGTGCCCACAAAGCTTCATTAGCTGTTTCCACGTTAACCGAACTTACACAGGCTAGGGAGGAACTTCTCATGGAAATTAACAGTAAAATGAAACGCAAATTTGCCTTATCTCAAAAAATGTACTATGAATTTAGCAACAAAGCGGGTAAATTTCTAGCAAGGGCACTACAAGCCAAGAAAGCCTCCTATGTTATCCACAAACTCAAAACTCCCACGGGTGACACTTTAGTTACTACGGAAGACATCTCTGACCAATTCCTTCGCTACTTCTCTGATTTATACAATCTCCCTCCAACACGCCCCACTAAAACTACCCTTCAGCGCACCTCATTTCTGTCGGATTTCCTCGATAAATACGCCCCAACCCCAATTAACCCATCTGAATCTTCGGATCTGGACCGTCCACTCTCAAATGCTGAGATCCTCACAGCTCTAAAACAGATGAAACCAGGTAAAAGCCCGGGCCCGGACGGCCTGTCGGTTGGTTACTTTAAATCTTTCCCGGAAATCCTCATTCCTAACCTTACCCGAGCATTCAACAATCTCTCTGCCTCTGATACGACTAATAGAGATATCCTTGAAGCCCATATTACCCTTATCCCCAAACAGGACAAAGATCCAACGTTAGTCTCCAATTATCGTCCGATTTCTCTACTCAACGTAGACGTCAAACTATACGCCAAGGCACTGGCTAACCGTATCTTACCCCTACTGCCCAAATTAATATCTTTAGACCAGGTCGGTTTTGTCCCTGGCAGGGAGGCCAGGGACAACACGGTTAAAGCTCTGAATATTCACCACTGGCTTACCAAAACGTCTACTCAGGGGTTTTTTCTATCCCTGGACGCCGAGAAGGCGTTCGACAGGGTGGCTTGGGACTACATGGAAGCTACACTACGTGTTATGGGCTTCCCACCCCACATGATTCGGATGATTATGACCTTGTACTCCTCCCCGACGGCGAGGATAAGGGTCAACGGCCGCCTGTCGAACGCCTTCTCGATTTCTAATGGCACCAGACAGGGTTGTCCCCTCTCACCCTTAATTTTTCTATTGACCTTGGAACCCATGCTATGCAGGTTACGTGATAACCCAGATATCAAGGGCGTTCAAATCCACAATAAACATCATAAGCTTGCCGCATACGCGGACGATATCTTACTCTTTCTCACTGACCCGGTCACCACTATCCCTAACCTCCTAGCAGACTTCTCACTGTTCAAAAATTTATCCAACCTCCAGATCAACTTTACGAAGTCGAAAGCACTCAATATCACACTGCCTGACACACTAGTCATGCAATGCAAACTCAACTTCCCCTTCGGTTGGGAATCTCAGGTGATAACATACATAGGCATCAAAATACCAGCCAACCTCAGAGACCTGTATACATGGAATTTTCAACCTGCCTTACAGAATATTCAAGGGGACCTCCAGAAATGGCGTCTGGGCTCCTTCTCCTGAATAGGCAGAACCGCCGTTCTGAAAATGAACATCCTGCCTAGACTCCTCTACCTATTACAAGCGATACCAATTAAACTACCTATATCCTTCTTCGTTGCCTACAAACGAATGTGCAGAATTTTCCTGTGGGCAGCTAAGACCCCCAGACTGAGCTGGGATAGACTGGTCCTTCCCAAGCTGTTGGGAGGATTAGGTATTCCTGATCTCCAAAAATATCATTGGGCGTGTCACTTAACCAGGATTGTGGATTGGCACTTACACCGCTCCGATAAAGACTGGATCTCCATAGAAGGCTCACTTACAAGTACTCTACTATCCTCCCTACCCTGGATTAACCACAAATCTATCCCTAAACCTTATCTAGACCATCCACTCATTGGTGCTACATTACACATTTTTAATGGGGCATGCAAGCCATTAGCACTCACGCCCTTCCCAGGACCAATGACCCCGTTGGACCATAACCCTGACTTCTCCCCAGGCTTACGGCTGTCTGACCAGACCAACCATACCTACTACTCACGTGCTCGGGCTCACCTTTTCTTTCACCAAGGCAAATTGTTACCCCACTTGTCCCTGATCTCAAAACTTCCAGAATATGACATTCCCTTCTACACCTACCTACAAATCTGGCATTTTCTCACGCAGACTAGTCCAACCTCCAACTGGCACAGAGACTTTACTCCTTTCGAACTGCTTTGTAGCGGTGAAGAACCCCAGCGCCACTTGATCTCCATCATCTACGCTCTCTTGTTCTCCAATCACAAACTTAAAGATGATGCTATCATTCGACGCTGGGAATCTGAGCTATCTATTGACCTCTCCACAATGGAATGGGAACGTATATTAAGCCATACTCACAAGGGCTCCATTAACGTATCTATCCAAGAGAATAGATACAGAATATTCTCGAGATGGTACAGAACGCCCATTAAGGTCCATCAATTCCACCCATCTGTCCCTCCCACCTGTTGGAGATGCCACCCATCCGAAGGCACCCTCATACATATTTGGTGGGATTGCCCCCTCATCCAACCGTTCTGGACCAAGATACAAAGCAAGATCACCCAAATAACCACCTACACCCCCTCCTTCACCCCTGCTCAATACATGCTCCATCATACCCCCATGTCCCCCTCCGCTTACAAAAAATCCCTTACTATACACCTTATCAATGCCGCTAACCTCTGCATTCCTGCACTATGGAGAAACTCAACCCCCCCGTCTGTGGAAGATTGGTTCCGACGGGTGGATAGGATGGCGGAAATGGAAAAACTTATTAACCAAGCTAAAGATACTCCTCTCAAATTTACTACCACATGGGCATGCTGGACCCATTTCAGGGAATCAAACATACAAGCTGCGCCACTTGTCAGCCCACCTCCACCCCTACACGCTCCATAAACGGAATTCAACACTCCTGTATACTCAGATCTTCCCCCCAAGGATCCGCTCATGTATTCCCCCCCCCCAAACACACTCAGCGCTGGACAGCGCATCCTAAAATACTCATTAACGTCCTACCTTCCCCCTCCTAACCCTGTCTACTCCCTTACCGATCCAACTAGAGGTTCTTCCCGAATATAAATGGACACACTTCTGTACTTTTCCCCATAATAAAATCCCTAACCGCATGGGAACGTGCTCACGGACTCTGATATACCGAACATGTCTAACCCCCATCCAGTCTACCTTGGCCCCCACCCATTCACAGCACGGTCCCTTTAGGGGTGAATGGGTCCCAGGCAGACCATCTTGGTATATACCGTCTCTTCTTTTAGTCACATACGACCACGCATTCTTCTCTCCCCCTACGCATAACAAACCCTCAAAACACTCCCACGCTACCCCCATGTCTTACTGAACTCTTCTCAACCCAGTTGTCTACGACTCTCTTATGTTTAGCAGCTTGTAGGCATGTGCATTTCGTTTCGTTCCGAATCGAAATTCGGACGAATTTTTCATTATTCGGAAATTCGGATGCATCCGAATTTCCGAATTACAAAAGTAAAGAATTTAAACGAATCCGAAAAAAAAACGAACGAATTCGAAAACATATTCGAATCGAATTCGAAAACATATTCGAATCGAATTCGAAAACATATTCGAAAACATATTCGAATCGAATTCGAAAACATATTCGAATCGAATTCGAAAACATACTCGAATTCGAAAAAAATAGAAAATGTTTTTCTAAAAAAAAACAATAAGATAGAATATAAAATAATAAAGCAATAGAATATATATATATATATATTTTTTTTTTTTAATTATTCTCTTCTATTGTTTTTTTATGCTTTTCTTTTCTATTATTTTATATTTTATAATAGTCTTTTCAATTCAAATTCAAATTCATTCTATACGAAATTCGAATTTCGGTACATGGCTTCTGAAGTTTGAATTTCGTATAGAATGAATTTGAATTGAAAAGACTATTATAAAATATAAAATAATAGAAAAGAAAAGCATAAAAAAACAATAGAAGAGAATAATAAAAAAAAAAAATTATATATATATATATATATATATATATATAATTTTTTTTTTTTTTATTATTCTCTTCTATTGTTTTTTTATGCTTTTCTTTTCTATTATTTTATATTTTATAATAGTCTTTTCAATTCAAATTCATTCTATACGAAATTCAAACTTCAGAAACCATGTACCGAAATTCGAATTTCGTATAGAATGAATTCGAATTGAAAAGACTATTACAGAATATATAATATATATATATATATATATATATATATATATATATATATATATATATATATATATATATATATATATATATATATATATAAAATATATTCTGTAATAGTCTTTTCAATTCGAATTCATTCTATACGAAATTCGAATTTCGGTACATGGTTTCTGAAGTTTGAATTTCGTATAGAATGAATTCAAATTTAAATAGAAAAGATAGAAAACAGAATAGAAGAAAATATAATATATATATTATATTTTCTTCTATTCTGTTTTCTATCTTTCCTATTCAAATTCGAATTCATTTTATAAGAAATTCAAATTTCGGAAGATGGTTATATATATATATATATATATATATATATATATATATATATATATATATATATATATATATATATATATATATATGTGTGTGTATGTGTATATTATATATATATATATATATATATATATATATATATATATATATATATATATATATATATATATACATATATATATATATATATATATATATGTATAACCATATATATAGTTTACTTTTTCAAATTCAGTTATTGTTTTTTCAAATGCGGTAGAATTTTTTCAAATTTTATAGTTTTTTTCGAATGTGGTAGAAATTGTTCAAATTTGACAGTTTTTTTTGAATGTGGTAGAATTTTTTCGAATTTGATATTTTTTTCGAATGTAGTAAAATTTTTTTTGAATTTGATAGTTTTTTTTGAATGTGGTAGAATTTTTTCGAATTTGACAGTTTTTTTCGAATGTTGTAGAATTTTTTCGAATTTGACAGTTTTTTTCGAATGTGGTAGAATTTTTTCGAATTTGACAGTTTTTTTCGAATGTGGTAGAATTTTTTCGAATTTGATAGTTTTTTCGAATGTGTTAGAATTTTTTCGAATTTTATAGTTTTTTTCGAATGTGGTAGAAATTTTTCGAATTTGACAGTTTTTTTTCGAATGTGGTAGAATATTTTCGAATTTGATATTTTTTTCGAATGTGTTAGAATTTTTTCGAATTTGACAGTTTTTTTCGAATGTGGTAGAATTTTTTCGAATTTGACAGTTTTTTTCGAATGTGGTAGAATTTTTTCGAATTTGATAGTTTTTTCAAATGTGTTAGAATTTTTTCGAATTTTATAGTTTTTTTCGAATGTGGTAGAAATTTTTCGAATTTGACAGTTTTTTTTCGAATGTGGTAGAATTTTTTCGAATTTGATATTTTTTTCGAATGTAGTAAAATTTTTTTTGAATTTGATAGTTTTTTTTGAATGTGGTAGAATTTTTTCGAATTTGACAGTTTTTTTCGAATGTGGTAGAATTTTTTCGAATTTGATAGTTTTTTTCGAATTTGTTAGAATTTTTTCGAATTTGATAGTTTTTTCGAATGTGGTAGAATTTTTTCGAATTTGACAGCTTTTTTCGAATGTGTTAGAATTTTTTCGAATTTGATAGTTTTTTTCGAATACGGTCGAATTTTTTCGAATGCGGTCGAATTTTTTCGAATTCGAATATGAAACGAAACAAGTTCCGAAAACGAATGTAATGAATGCAACGAATTTAACTAAACGAATTTAGTTAAATAACGAATCGAAACGAAACTAAACTAAACGAATTTTTTCATCCTGCACATGTCTGGCAGCTTGTAGCCAATTTCACCAAACTCAAATGGAAGCTTCGGGAACACCAAATTTTTATGGTTGGCTTAACATATTATTTCCTGTTTTCTGTATTCCTTATTTGCTAATTTACAATGTAGAAGCTGTAACATGCCTGCTTTCTGCCTGACATATTGTTGTTATTGTTAATCTGATAAAATTCAATAAATATTATTTGAAAAAAAAAAAAAAAGGTAAGACACTATTGTGAGCTTTATTACTGTACCTTGCATGTGCGCGATGTGAGTGGAGACCAATGGTAAATGAATAAGGATGGAGTATAGCCTGTGATATGAGATGCCTGAATAAGTGGATAAGCCATAAGAAAGAGGAAAATCTAAAGAGGCCAAGCAGAAGATTGATTGTAATCTAAAGGCATAGCTATTAAGCCTATAAGGTGAGGGCACAACTGGTGATGGTGACACGAGGATAGCTATATATATGTATGTATATAGATAGATAGATAGATAGATCGATCGATCTATAGATAGATAGATAGATATATATATATATACACACAGAGGTGGGTTTGAGTGAAAATATTTACCTTCATTCATCTAGTGATATCACAGATCACCAAATGGACTGTTTGATTGTTTTTGCACGATCGTTCTCTTTTGTTGTTTTTTGCACGATCATTCTTTTTTGCACTATTGATTGGTATTTATAAGGACACTGTGTGCAATAAGGAGTACATTGCACTGTATTGCTAGTTTTAAGACATATAATTATTTCTTTTGTATAGTATCAGGAAATTTACAGCATATTGCACTTTTTTATATATATATCATTTTTGTATATGCACATTGGATATAATTCTGTATATGCACATTTGATTTTTGATTTTTGGTATAGCACTGCACTTATTTTGTATCATTTTGTATTTTCACATATTTTGGAAGTGTGGGAAGTGCCGGCAGCTTTTTGGTACTATATACAGTAGCAGCTCACAAGGTTTTATCTAAACCCATAGCAAGTGAGTTTCTATGAGGGCACATGGAGAAGAGGAGGAGCAAAGATTGTTGGCAGGGAACCCAGAAGAGAAGGTTCTGGCCACTTTGTGGAATACAATTGCACAGAACAGATGATTATAACATGTCGATTGTTTTATTTAAACATAAAATGCCCTTGGTAACCCTTTAATAATAAAATAAAGAAGTAGTAAGGGGGTTATACATTTCACTGAATGTTGTTGTGAGCACTGTATTTTTTAAATGTTAGGTGTTTTAGTCTAAATAGAATATTTATATAAATGCTTGTTTTGGGGAAGGAACTTGTAGATTAAGGAGTACAGAGCTGTGGAGCATGCTTGCATTTTATTTTAGAAGCCACGGTATTTTTATTTACAAAAAATTACTTTCTGTTCAGTGAATGACTACCTCTAGAGACGTGAAGCTCACCCCCAGATATGTTAACCTGTGCATGGGTTGGGTGGGAGAAGTACCACATCTAATTGTTTTAGGGGCAAATTAAAGCATTTCCCTCATTACACAACAATTTGCCAGTAGTCATTTTTTTCCCCGAATACTTAAATGACTATATATATATATATATATATATATATATATATATATATATATATATATATATATATATATATATATATATATATATATATATATATATATATATATATATATATATATATATATATATATATGTATATATATATATATATATATATATATATAGTCATTTAAGTATTCGGGGAAAAAAAAAAATATATATATATATATATATATATATATATATACCTTTGATTTACCCGTGAAAAGCATCTGCCCCAGCATCTGCCCCAGATTATATACTTAGATTTGACATTGATTAGGTGAAAAGTGTGTAAAAAAATCAGCATACGGGCCAATCAGTCAGTAGTGGTTATTCAGGCCATGTGAAAATGGCTATACCCAGCGGCCAATTATTCAGAGCTATAAGGAACTGTTAAACTCTAGAAGGGATTGAGAAAGAAACATTGGAGATAGAGAGGCAATTTCTCAAGTGTGCCCAGGAGAGCTGTATGGTAAGCGAGCCTCAAATGAGGTTGCGAAAATTATGGTGGATAATTTTCTGAAGGAACAATGTTTGAGGAAGAAAGAAGATACTCAAAGTGAAGATCAGTCAGTTGCTGACTCAGTCGAATGAGAGATCACTTGTCCAACATTAGGACATGAAAAAAATGCAAATATATCAAAGTATTTTGTGGAACATAGAGAGGATAGATCAGCATATCCGAAGCAGTGATTGCTTTTATCTATTAAGCAAGAGAAAAGTATACTGAATCTATAAATTAAAGTGGAGCTGCATCCAAAAGGGAAATCTCTGCTTGTCTGCCACCCACCCTCAGCTGTCACATTCGGCACCTTTTAGTGGGGAGGGGGAAGTGGGTACCTGGTTTTGATAGGTACCCACTTCCAGCTCAGTTAACTGTGGCAAAGTGAGCAGGAAGTGTAACACCGGGCCTGGTTGAGGACACTGCTGGATGCCTGGACAGGTAAGTTCCATAATAGTAAAAGTCAGCAGCTACAGTATTTGAAGCTGCTGAATTGTAATTGGGGAATTGGGGGGGGGACACCGCTTTAAATACCTGTATCCCAAAAGGGAAGAATTATTATAAATAGTGATTAGGTCATACTTGTGTCTTGGTTTATTACACATATGCTTTTCTAATGAGAAAGGTCAAACCCTAGGTTTTGCATATTGGTCTCCTAAGATTTCCATCTATATTGGTCTTGTATGCATATTGAGGTGAGAACCTTTTGATCTTAGCTTGTATTGTTTAGATACTATACTGCCTTTAAAGGTTATATCTATAGGGATATTTTATAATATGGCTGTTTAAACTAATTTTACTCTATATGCCCACAGTTTCTATTAATTAGTCTTTTTTAGAATGTATTCATTAACTATTAGAATTGTTTATAAAGTATGGGCTTTTAGAACTATCTTGGAGGCGGGGGTTGAAGGAATAGTGGCATTGGCAAAATGGTAATTTCTAGGAAATTATGTGATATTAAAGTGACTGCAACCCTTAAAAAAAAACAACATACTTCCGTCCCTTTAAGGCACAAGATATAGCACAGTGCTTTTGCTATGTCAATTGTCCATTCCTATGTTCTACAATACCTGGCTGATCCTGCCTGTTCCTGTCTTCCCCCCTGTACACTGACCATGTTTATAATGGCTACTGCTCTCTGATAGCATGGTCAGTTTACATGCCTGCATCATCCAGCTGTCTGCACAGCATCTCTGCATCTCCCCCTCCCTCTCTCCCTTTCAGCTCCATAGTCTGTGTGAGAGCCGATCTCCTCCCCGCCCCTCTCCTCTCCTCTCCTCTCATGCCTGTGTAATTCTAATCTCTGCAGCTGCTCCACTACTTGTAAAGTAAAGAGATATGTATTAATTACATAGATCCTCACTGGTTTAGGTCCCTGTTGAGTACAGTGTGTGTGTTTTCCTAAAATTATAAAGCTAAATACCTTCTTTTTAGAGCCCTCTGCTAGCTTGTATTCATTAGAGGGAAATCATAGCCCCTCCCACTGTACTCACTTACATCAGGAAGGGAAGCAGAGGAAGGTCACATGAAAGGCAGTAGGGCTCTGCAAATAAGGTATTATTTATAGGGTATTATTTATATTTCATTATAATTTTAGGAAAACGCATACACTGTAGTGAACAGGGACCTAAAACAGAGAGAATCAAAGTAATTAATACATGTGACTTTACAACCACTTTAAGATCCTGGGGCTATATTAGCAACAGAATATAGTCTTGTGGTATAAATATTTTTCTCTTACATCCTATATCCTCTGGTATTATTTAGGATTTTCCTGGACAATCTCCTTTGAAAACCTTTTAAGTTATGTCAGTAAGAGAGTTTAGGCAGGAGATGGGTTAGAGGGTACATGTAGGCCCATTTAAGTAAACCAATAACCTTTCTATGTTATTTTGAATTGATTGATGTATATAAATGTCTCCTCCCTTGTCAATCCCATCTCTGCGATTAAGCCAATCAGCATGAAAGGGGTTGGCTTTTTGTGCCTAAAAAGAGTTCTCCAGAAGTTACATTGGTCATTGGTGTGTGGTCTCTGGATTATTGTAATCACCAATTAAGATTTAATTTGAACTACCAACCACCTTCAATATTACAGAACAATTCCAAGTGAATGTGACAAACTACAACTAGCTATACAATGTCCTAGATAAATGTGAACCCTAAAACATACATAAAATACACAAAAAGTAGCATAAAAGCAACTAATCATCTAATAAAGGTAAGCTTTACATTCTAGTTTAGAGAACACAAAAAAAAACTAAAACTAACCTCTAACAAAACTTAAAAAAACTAGAGACTACATATTACTCTTTTTAGAAAAAAAAACTCTTTCAATTAAAACATGGTAAACATTGTCCATGTCAACAGAAAATTAGAAAGAACGTAATAGCTATTTAGCTGATTCAGTATTAATTTATATCATTAACATGAGTTTTGTGCTTAATTGGATAATGTTGCCATGCTTTTACTAATCCCAGCTACTTGGCTTGCAGAATATGTGATTTAGTAAAACCGCATATATTTTAAGAAATTGCCTGTTCAGCTTTATAGAAGAAGAAAAAAAAATCCATTGTAATGGTTTAAACCAGATAATACATATTTTCCATAGAAAGTGTGCTTTACATTAATTTCTGATTATTTTTTATGCTATTAATCATATAATTATTATTATTATTATTATTATTATTATTATTATTATAATACAGGATTTATACAGCATCAACGGTTTACGCAGAACTTTACAACAAAATGGAAGACAGTACAATTACAATACGATTTAATACAGTAGGAATCAAAGGGCCCTGCTCATTAGAGCTTACAATATAAGAAGGAGGATCAAAAGATACAAAAGGTAATAACTGTAGGAGATGGGCTGATTGAGAAAATAAATGTACAGCTCTTAGGTTCGGGCAGGAAGAGATGAATTTTCAGGAATCATCTAAAAGTGGACAGGTCTTGAGAGGAATGAAGAGAACAATTTGGTTGGTATTTTGAGACAAGGTAAGTAATGTAGCTGGTGTTGTAGATGGGTGGAAGCCAGTGGAGGGATCGGCATAGAGGGGTAGCAGACACTGAGCGGTTGGTAGGGTGGATGAGTCTGGTGGCAGCATTCATGATGGACTGAAGGGGGGAAAGCCTATGTAAAGGTAAGCCAATGAGGAGAGAGTTGCAGAAGTCAAGGCAGAGATGACTAGGGAGTGAATTAGAAGCTTTGTGGTGTCATTGGTTAGAAAGGGCCGTATTTTTGGAGAGGTTGCCTGGGTTGAGGCAGCAAGCTTTGGACAGTGACTGGCATGTGGGGATGGGTTGATAGTTGAGCCTTTGATTGAGAAGTTAGGGGAAGGGGCAAGTAGAGGAGGAAATATTATGAGCTTGGTTTTGGATAGATTGAGTTTCAGGAAGTGGTCTGACATCCAGTCTAATATGTCTGATAGTAGATTAGTGATGTGTGAGGAGACTGATGGAGTGAGCTGAGGGGTAGAGAGATAGATTTGGGTGTCATCAGTACAGAAATACTATTAAAAAGCCATGGGAGACAATCACCTGAACCAGGGAGGAGATGTAATCCAAGAAAAGGAGAGGTCTAAGAACAGAACCTTGGGAAACCCCAATAGACAAAGGAAGAGGAGAAGAAGAAGTAGAATAGTAAGTGACATTGAAGGTGCAGTGGGATAGGTAAGAGGAGAACCAGTGAAGAGTACAGTCGTGAAGACAAAAGGAGTGGAGTGTTTTGAGGAGGGGGAGGTCCACTGTGTCAAAGGTAGCAGAGAAGTCCAGGAGTAGGAGTACAGAATAGTGTCCACTGGTTTTAGCCATTTGTAGATCATTTGTGAGTCTAAGGAGAGCAGTTTAAGTGGAGTGCTGGGGGTGAAATCTGGACTGATGGGGATCAAGAAGCTTGTTTTCAGTCAAATGGTCGCTCAGTCGCTTGTAGGCCAAACGTTCAAGGAGTTTGGAGGAAAAGGGGAGTAAGGAGATGGGGCATAGGTTGTTAAGATTGGTGAGGTCCAGTAAGGGCTTTTTAAGTATGGGGGTGACTAGTGCATGTTTTAGAGAGTTGAGGAAGATGCCAGAAAAGAGGGAGCAATTGAAGATGTGAGTTAGAGAGTGTAGGATAGAGTCAGAGGATGACTGTAGCATTTGCCAGGCAACAGGGTCAAGGGGGCAGGTGGTTAGGTGTTTTTTAGAAAATCATTTAGCAACCCTGTAGTAGCAGGTTTGAATGAGGGAAGTAGTGATTGTACCTGTGGACATTGAGTGTTAAGTGGGAGAGATATCTGCTCATCGAAGATCTCCTCATGAATTTTATCAATCTCATTTCTGAAGTGATTGTCGATCTCCTGGGCAGTGAGTGAGTGGGCAGAGACAGTGAAGGACGAAGTAGAGAGTTGAAGGTAGAGAAGAGTTGATGGGTCATATATGTTGCATGTGAAATAATGACAGTAAAAAAGCTTCTGAAACACACCAACCTACAGACAAAAATAAATGAACAACAATTCAACATACAAGTGCATATGAAAATGTGTATATATGATGATAAAACCTCAAAAAAAGTCCAAAAACATACAAAAAAAATATATATATAAAAAATTATATATATACTGTATGTATATAGAAAAAAAGTCCAGAGCGGGTGTGATCCTACAGACTCTGTGGCTGTATCAAATTCATCCTACACAGGTATATCAGATATTGCACATCGATCCTTGCGGGGGACAAAACAAGCAGCCAGAGGGCTTCTTACCAGATCTGTTGGACTCCTAATTACGGGAGTCGTTCTCGCAAGAGTGACTGAAGGAATCAGCTTCTGGTCTCCATCTCTTCAATAATCTGCATGCACACCTGCCTGTGTTTCTCCTCAATCACGGGGCTGTTTTCTTGGATGGTGAGCCACAGGTCTCTCATGGTCTTTTTACACAAATATTTCCATAGAGTGTTTTAGCAGGAAAATAAAGTGGTTCTTTATTTTATCAGCTCAGCTCAGAGATTCCATTCAGGTTTTATAAAAGGAGAAAAAACAGAGGGGAACTCATGTGCGGTAAATTCTTTAGGAGTTTATTCCAACAATAAAAACTTTTCCAAGCACATTTAAAAGGATAATATAAAAAAAAACACTCAGCAGCAACAAAAATTCATTCACATTGCCTGCTGGTGTGTGGTGACGTCATGGACAGCTCTCCTACCAACCGGTTTCCTTGTAAAAAGCATAGACTGGGAATGGATATATCCGGGACATCAGCCACCACCTACTTTTATAATTAGGCAGGAGTGACACCGGAAGTATGGATTGGATCCGATCCTCCCCCAGTGTCACACATAATTATACAACACAGTGGCAAATTTACACAATTCAAGTGCAACTAAAACACTAATGCCGCATACACACAAGCGGACTTTCCAGCAGACTTGGTCCGGCGGACCGTCAGATAATTCGATAGTTTGTGGGCTCCAGCGGTCTTTTTTTTCCCAAAAGTCCGACGGACCTAGAAATGAAACATGTTTCAAATCTTTCCGATGGACTTGGCTTTCTAGTGTACAAACCGTTCGTCTGTGTGCTAGTCCGAAGGACCAAAACTGACGTATGCTCTGAAGCAAGTACAAGACGGAAGCGCTCAGTCTGGTAAAACTAGCCTTCGTATTGAAGCTAGCATATTCCTCACGCTGCTAATTCTGTGATCTTTTAATACAGCACATTATTTTCTTCTTTATAATGCGAGAAGAATGAAGTTGTTTTGCTGCTTATATTCACACAGAGTTCTCACAAACTACTTTCTTCATTATTTATCCTCATGTCATGACTAATATTATAGTTTTTAAAAGCCAGATCTCCATAAATAATGTAGAAAATTATTTATTTGACTCATTTTTTTTACTTTTATATTTCAACAATATATATTTTACAATTTGTGAAAAATTATAAAAAATCTATTGATTTAAATGTGTAATTTTTTTTAGGAGTTTCAAGTTACCACAATAACATTATTATCTTGTATAGTTTAGGAACCTTAATGAGGTTGGTGTCCCTTGTTAATTTGACATAGGGGGGTTATTTTCAAAAAGCAAATTCATTTAGCACTACAAGTGCAAAGTGCACTTGAAATTGCACTGAAAGAGCACTTGGAAGTTCAGTTGCTGTGGATCCGAGGGGCACATGCAAGGAAACCAAAAAAAAATCATTTTAGCTTGCACATGATTGGATGATAAAATCAGCAGAGCTTCCCCTCATTTCAGATCTTCCCCCTCAGATTTACAGCGACTGCACTTCCAACAAGTGCAGTTGCAGTGCAATTTAAAGTGCACTTTGCACTTGTAGTTTGCACTTGAATTGCGAAATGATTTTGACTTTTGTAAATAGCCCCCATAGTCTTTTTGACATGTACCTGCCTACTCACAAACAAAATGTCCTTTTTGAATAAAAACACATAGTAAATAATTTTAGGTAAATAAAATAGCCATTCATTCTGGGAAAAACATAAATGAGGAAGGCAACACTGGAGACACTTTTGGAATTTGTGAAGCCTTTTGTCCCCCAGGGAAAGCATCAAGTCAGTGGAAATCAAAATTGGGATCTTGCGGCGTTCATGTAATAAGGAGCACAATCTGCGTCTTCTGCCAGAGCATACTGAAGCCAGACAATCACTTTTGACTCTTCCGTGGAGCCTTCCCTGCACGCTGCCCTGCAGCCTTCCCTCCACGCTTCTCTGCAGCCTTCCTTGGAGGCTGTGCCTCTGGTGGTGTACTTGTGGCAGGAGGAGGAGGTACTTCATCAGAAATATGGCTGGTTTGAGTAAGCTGGCCCCTCAACCCCTTCTGAAGAGCCTCATAAAAAATCCCCTCACAGAGGAGGCATTGTCCCTTCTCAAGTTCCATCAATCTGGTGGCCAAATAAGTACCATAGGCCTCTTCAGCATTGGGGGGGTTACTCAGCATTTGGCTGGCTTCCCGAATAAGGGCAAGTGATTCCTCCTCTGTTCTGGTCATCCCTCTGGGCCTAATGGTGGTAAGGCAGAGGGGAGGCACCTGGCATTTGGTGAGGCTTCTACTGGGCCCAGCCACCTCCTGCCTGCCACTGGGCATGGCCTCCTCCTCTTTACCACTGGGCACGGCCTCTTCCTCTCTACCACTGGGCAAGGCCTCCTCCTCTCTACCACTGGGCATGGCCTCGTCATGGCTGAGCTCATCCTGTGTATAAAAAAAAAGGGACATAGTTGTAATTTTTGCTTCCTCAATCACACACAATTTTCAGCTCATGACTTGCAAATATAATTTTAAACAAATAGAAAAGGCTATCATTTTGACCCCACCATTATTCTAGCTGTTCACCAATCTTTGAACAACATTTTTGGCCACTACTGTCTAGTGATATGTATACATAATAATAATTGTGATTAAATCATTGATTTGTAAGCAATTCAAACATTTTAGTTTTTTTTTTTTTAAATCAGAAAGGTGTTTATTGAACAGATTTACATAGCTTCCATCGTACAAGCTTCATGCAACAACATACATTCATGTGAATAGTACATTCCAATCATCATCTATTACCGAAAATCCTATAACATTGCAATGCTCTACCAATTTACGGTCAATAATCGTTTAAAGAACCTCATGGGCCCCCCCAGGACATTGTAGTAGTCTGGACATTACCAACTCCTTAGGACTCAGTCCAGGGGTATCTAACCATGGTGCCCAAATCCTCTCAAATCTGTTGGAGCTGCCTCTATGTTGGTAAATGTATTTTTCCATAATCAAGGTGTTACCCATATGCGTTATCCAAGATTTTACTGATGGCGGGGAGGACAATTTCCAGCCAAGCAATATAATTTTGCGTGCTTGGAACAGTGCCCTAGTGAGTGCTATTCTAGTCATCTCCTCCGGGACATTATCTTCTAGGACTCCTAAAATACAGTGAATTGGGTCAAGGGGGATGTCAGTCTGGAACACCTGATTAAGTGTTCCCATAACCTCCCTCCAATACCTATGGAGTTTTGGACATCTCCACAGTAGATGAATGAGATCACCTTGATGTCGCTTACATCTGCTACATATAGGATCAGGCCTCCTACCCATATTGTAAAGTTTAAGTGGGGTGTAGTGCACTCTAAGTACTATATATAGTTGGGATACCTTTTGGGCCACATTGAGAGAACATATATTAGTGGATTGCAAAATTTCTTCCCATTGATCTCCCGTAATTGGACCTATATCTTGCTCCCATAGGGATGGTGCCCTAGTCGGGTGTGCTTTCAAAAGTTGCATCAATAGCATTTGATAGCAATATGAGATGAATCCTTTGGTTTCTGTGCTGGACTGTATCAAATGAAAGATAGGGGTGGTTGACAGAGTCCAGGGAGCAGCTTTTCCCTGTGTGTCCACCGCATGTTTGAGCTGGATATAGGAATAGTACATGGTATTTGGCAGGTTATATTTATTTTGTAGCTCTGAAAACGTCAGCAACCTGCCATTTCTAAATATATGGGATAAAAGGATAACACCAAATGAACGCCATTTGGGACCCTGTTGCAACTTTGCTAACTCGACGTACGAAAGATTCCCCCATATTGGGCTGTATTCCGTGAAACCTGTCACTTCCTGCAACTGCCTTCCCTTGTTCCAGATTTTCTGCATTAAAGTAAGAGTGGGTGTCAGCTTATTGGACTTGTGAAACAGTTGAGCCTCAAGGCCTAGAGGGACTGTTTCCACTCCTGTCCCAATCAGCATTAACTGCGCCGATGAGTCAGCAGGGTCCCGGGCCATGGAACCACCAAATGTTGCAGCTGAGCTGCTATATAGTACAGCCAAGGGTTGGGTACTGCCAGCCCTCCGCTGTCCTTAGGGTTTTGTAACTGTTCCAGCTTGATTCTAGGTGTACCTGCATTCCACAGTAATCTCCGGAAAAGAGTGTTAACCACCCTAAAAATGTTTAAGTGTATCACTACTGGGGAGTTGTGTAAGAAATAGAGTAGCTGCAGCATTAGGATCATTTTTATTAAATTTGCCTTGCCCGCCAGTGACAATTTAAGCCTGTTCCATGTATTAATTTTGTCCCTAAATCTGCATAGCAGGGGATGTATGTTTAAGGGGCAATATTCCGCTAGTTTAGGTGAAATTTGTATGCCTAGATATTTAAAAGATGACGTTACCGGAACCGAGCAAGAATCTTGCAGATTCACCACTCCCCCCTCGTCCAGCAACATCAGAGCTGATTTAGACCAGTTAATTGTCAGGCCAAACATTTTAGTTTACATCATTAATATTTAGACAATCCAAATTTACCAAAAAAAGTATACCTGGCTGCAGCTGGGCACATCCACTTCATCAAGGATGAAAGGGCCCGGTTCTTCCTGGGACGCCTCAGCTGGGGTGGAGGGAAGGGTGGAGGGAAGAGTCGAAAGCAATTGCCTTGCTTCTGTCTGGCCATCCAGAAATCTCTGTTTGGGGTAGTACCACATCTTGGGGACATAAACCTTGTCTGCTGCTGCTCCTGATTTGAGGGAATCCTTTATCTTCTTGTGTTCCCACCTGTACATATTCCGCAAGATCCCAATTTTATTTTCCACTAACTTAATGTCTGCCTGGGGGACTCGAGTCTTTACAAACTCCAGAAGTCTCCCCAGTGTTGCCTGCCTTGCTTGCTTATTGAAATACAAGGGGTGCATGACCTATGACCTCCCATAGGTTTCAGTTCTCTTGATGGAGGTCAATAAAATTACTCAAAAAAATCCTCCTCCTTAAAGGGATTCATTTTTTCTGAAAGACAAGACACAAGATAAAAACTGTAATGTCAGTCCAAACTCCCAGTATTATTTTTATCAGAATATAGGGTGCACACACCCACATTTAAATCTTACCTTCGTTTATGACGCTCGCTACTTCCGTTCGGACATACGTAGGCCAGCGTACTAGCTTTATATGCACTCCGCATGTGTCATGCTCTGCCTGCGTCGCCCGCCCCTGACGTTCTTTAGGACGATTTTTCCCCACCCCTTCACTCTTCGTTGCGCAGTGGGAGTATATAGATAAAGATGGCGGAGAGATTATCAGGAACTAGTGCAGAGGAAAGCCCAGACCCACAAACATCCAGATCCAGGAGGAGATATAAGGCCACCAAAATGGCCTTTGAAGAGATGGTGGAGATGGTGGTCATATTGAGGAGGGAGGACTATGATGGCAAAAAAGGACCGTACACCAGACCCAATATGCGGAAGGACAAAATAATGTCCTCAGTTGTCACCACTATTGAGCAAAAATTTGGAATTAAACAGGCTAAAGAACAATTGAGGAAACGCTGGTCTGACCTAAAAACTAGGGAGCCAGAACAATATTGCAGAATCAAGAAGGTGCTTAAAAAAAGTAAGTACTTGTCGTGTGTTCCTATTGAGATACTTAACTTGCATGCTGATCCATATGCTTTTTGTTTATAGAGCATCGTTCGTAAAGATCGTTCTTTTGAAACTACATATGATTATAATAAAATGTTGTTAGTTTAGCAAGAAATACGATGGTACAGGGTTCTACATACATTTAGGTCTTGATAATTTGTCGTATTAAAAGAAGTTTAGGATATTGTTGTGTAGATGTTTTTGAAACTAGAATGCTTAATAAAAAATGATTCAGTGTAATGTAAGGACAGGACACAGCAGCTGTTTCCACATCTGGACTCAGGAGCACTAGTGTACTGTGTGACACCAGAGAACATTTTTGAGGGTAATCCACACAGGGGCTCCAGGGGATACTTGAGGAGTCTCCATCTGTGAAACTTGGACAAAAATGGTAAGTATTGTAGTTTTGTTAAAAGGGAATTTGAATCATGTCTTAAAATAGTTTTTTTTACAAACAGACAATTATCCACCACTTCAAAGCAAGGTTTCATATTCCTATTTCTGGACTGAAATATCACTGTGTTAAGTATACCTTGTGTTTCATTCTAATAGGGGAGAAAAAACTCAGACAACAGTCAGAGGATCCCAGGACCCCACAAACTCACCAGCCTGAATCAGGAATTACCTCAAGCCCAAGCCCAAGACCACACCCACCCAAGGATCTGGAGGAAGGAGAGGTGGAGGAAGTGGGCGAGATTTGCACCCCACCAAGTGAGTGTCTGACACCCCAGCTTAAGGTAATCTATTTAGGCGTGCATATTTCTAAATACATTTTTCTCCTCAAATTTTAGGTGATGTTCTGGTTGTGGAAGGCCAAGAGGCAGAGCCATTTAGCACAGACAGTGCACAAAGACTCATTGGGCAGATAATGGGCTGGAATGGCCAAATTGATGCAATGCGCAAACAAATTGACAGTATGAGAAATCGGCTGGACAGCATGCAACAGGAAATGAAGAACATGATTGATGTTTTGGGGAGAATATAATCACTTTTTGCCTAAAGCATCAATCATGTACTTCATTTCAGTTTAACATTTTATCTTTTTTATGTTTTTCAAGTTGTTAAATAGTAAAAACCAAATTTAGCAGATGCACACGGTGTGTCAACATGTGCTATCTGCCATCAGGGGATCTCAATGTACACGTTTTGTGTTTGCAAACCCTTCCTCATAATGCTAGTTTATGAGCGGAAGGGATTGCACACACAAAACACGTCCATTGATCCCCATGATGAGAGATAGCACATGTTGACATTACCCATTTGGACTCACAATTTGTGTGCATCTGCTAAATTTTGCTTTTACATGGGTGACATCACCAGCACATTTTTTGACATGTTGAACTTTGTAAATTGCAGAGTTGTGTTATTTTATTATGTGTGAAAAAAACCCTGCTGTAAAAAGCAAAGTTGTATAAACAAATATTTTTTTAAAAATATGCATAAAATAACAAAAAAAATAGATTGATAAAAAAACTAAAAAAAAATGATAAAAATAATAAAAATTTAAATGACATTTAAAAAAAAATGCACCTTTGAATGTGTGCACAGTAAAATGTTTTTACTACAACAATGTGTGTGGCTTCTTCTTTCAATACTCAATACCAGTTTTGTAATTTTTTTGTGACAAAGGGCCTTATTGACTAAAGGGAAATGCACTTGCCACTACAAGTGCACTAGGAGACAGCCAAAAATAAAATCAAACAAGAATAAGAACAAGAGATTTGATCCAAATTTTTTTTTAAAATTAGTTTAAATTTTAAATATGTTCTGGCATTGCAATGGCCCCCCTACCATTAAAATAATTGACATATCTGTCCCGCACTTGACGGGCGGTTTGGGGGGCCACGCCAGGCCTGTGAGTGCAGATTCGGCACTAAGTACGGCCTCCTGCACAACAGAAGTTAGATATGTTTGGGAATGTCTTCTTAAAAAATTATATATATATATATATATATATACATATATAGAATGCAACAAGACATGATGAGATAATTTATTTTATAGTCCGCCATATTGATGGCCGAGAGGAACAAACAGAACTGGCTAGACATAATCCTGAATGCATTCTCCACAACTCTTCTCGCTCTGCCCAGCCGGTAGTTAAATATCATCCTCTCCGGGGTGAGGGACCTTTGGGGGAACGGCCTCATCAGGTGCTTGCCAAGAGCAAAGGCTTCATCTGCGATGAATACAGAGGGGAGTCCCTCAACGTTCTCGGCATCAGGTGGCAATCCCAGGCCACCAGTCTGGAGATGCTGGCACAACTCGGTCTGTGCGAAGACTCCTCCATCCGACATCTCGCCTTTCTTCCCCACGTCCACGAACATAAAATCCAATTGTGCCGATACCACCACCATCAATACTACACTATTAAACCCCTTATAATTAAAGCAGTAAGACCCCGAATGGGGTGGTGGCACAATGCGAACATGCTTCCCATCGATCGCCCCTACACAGTTGGGAAAGTCCCAATGGTCAGCGAACTGGGAGGCCACAGTCTGCCATTCTTGTGGCGTGGAAGGAAACTGTGGAGTCAAACAAGAAAAAAAAAATATAAGTACTTTTAAACATAACTTTTCTAGCGGATTACACAAAAACATTCTTGCATAACAGCAGTATAACATTTTTTAAAAATGGAGCTGACAATATACATTGTTAAAGGGACTAGGCTATAGGTGTATACGCGCCCAGGATTGCATGGTGGGGAGTACCACGATGCAATCGAACATCGGCTGTTCACCAGTTTGCCGAACAGCGAACAATTTGGGGTGTTCGCGGCAAATTCAAAAGTCTATAGGAGAAATCAAAAGTGCTAATTTTAAAGGCTTATATGCAAGTTATTGTCATAAAAAAGTGTTTGGGGACCTGGGTCCTGCCCCAGGGGACAAGGATCAATGCAAAAAAAGTTTTAAAAATGGCCGTTTTTTTCGGGAGCAGTGATTTTAATAATGCTTAAAGTGAAACAATAAAAGTGTAATATTCCTTTAAATTTCGTACCTGGGGGGTGTCTATAGTATGTGATCCCAGATCACTGGAGTTGAGGACAGTGACCGTAGGAGCACAGTGGGGTATGAGTGCCTGGTGGATTCTCTGGAACCTGAGATGACGTCCACTGGGAGGCACTGGAACTGGCTGGAGTGCCGGGTTCAGGTAAGCTGGATGCAGGTCAGCAGGCTGCAGGTAAGCTGGATGCAGGTCAGCAGGGGTGCAGGTAAGCCGGATGCAGGTCAGCTGGATGCAGGTCAGCTGGATGCAGGTCAGCAGGCTGCAGGTAAGCTGGATGCAGGTCAGCAGGGTGCAGGTAAGCCAGATGCAGGTGAGCTGGATGCAGGTGAGCTGGATGCAAGTCGGCTGGGTGCAGGTGCGCCAAGAAGCAGCAAACGCACATGGGTGTGCACAGCAGGCAGAAGCAAGGTCAGACAAGCTGGGTCATACACAGCGGATCAGATCAACAGAATCAGCAGGCAAGGAATGGTAAAGTTCAGGCTGGTTCTGGTAGCAGGAGATCAGGCAGGCAAGCAAACAGGATCAGGGTCAATGGAGAGCCAAGGTTCAGGATTGGAGACAGCAGCGTAGTCAGAGAGCCAGGTCAGAAGGTGATCAGATGCAGATTACAGGAACAGGAAGAAGGTGAAGCTGCAGATCAAACAGCAAGAGCTGAATGGTGGAAGCCCCTCTTAAAGGCCACTGGGCGCCAAAGCCGCGTTACTGTGCGTGGGCGCACGATCTCCGCGATCGGCGCATGTGCATTGGCACACGCCTGTTCGTTACTGGGGACCTGTTGGCGGGGATGCGCCTGAGCCCTATTGCAGTTCTGGAAGTAGTGTGTCCATGACAGTAAGCCTGTAAAGGGGCACATATTTCCCGTGTTTAGAACAGTCTGACAGCAAAATTACACTTGACGGGGACTTCCCTGTGGCATTCCCTGTGATGTCAGAGGGGGCGGGGTCACCCGTTACGTAACTCCGCCCCCTTCTGACATCACGGGGAATGCCACAGGGAAGTCCCGTCAAGTCCCTGTACGTCAGAGGGGGACGGGGTCACCGGCTGGCTCTGACCCCCATTATTTAAGAACCGTCAGAAGAGGAGAAGTGTCACACAGCAGGAGCCTCCCTCCATGCCATCATGGATGCTGAGCGGCCCGAGGAGAAGAAGGGAAGAAGACGCCGCGGAGGAAGATGCCGGACGAGAACACTGGAGGAAGAACCAGAAGAACCAGAAGAACCAGAAGAAGAAGAAGATGGAGGAAGAAACCGAAGGAAGATAGAAGATAGAAGACAGAAGACAGAAGATAGAAGAAAGAAAAAAGAAGAAGCATTTAAATAAAGGAATTGTCAAAAACTGTCTCTTGTCATTTTTAACATTTTTGACAGTTTTTTTGTGAAATGGTAGGGGTACCCTTACCATTTCACACAGGGGGAGGGCCGGAATCTGGGGGTCCCCTTGTTAAAGGGGGCTTCCAGATTCCGATAAGCCCCCCGCCTGCAGACCCCCACAACCCTTGGTTGTGGGGATGAGGCCCTTGTCCCCATCAACATGGGGACAAGGTGTTTTGGGGGACTACCCCAATGCACCCTCCCAATGTTGAGGGCATGTGGCCTGGTACAGTTCAGGAGGGGGGGCGCTCTTTCATCCCCCCCTCTTTTCCTGCAGCCTGCCAGGTTGTGTGCTCGGATAAGGGTCTGGTATGGATTTTTGGGGGGACCCCACGCCAATTTTTAAAAAATTTTGGCCGGGTTCCCCTTAATATCCATACCAGACCTGAAGGGCCTGGTATGGAATTTAGGGGGACCCCCACTTTATTTTTTTTTATAATTTTGGTTTGGGGTTCCCCTGTGAGGAATTCCCATGCCGTTTTTATCAATGAACTTTTATGTGTATTGTCGGACCGGCAATTCATTAATAGCCGCAAGTAGTTTTAAATGACTTTTTTTCCTTTGAAATGTCATTTTGCTGTCAGACTATTCTAAACACTGGAAACATGCGCCCCTTTACAGGCATACTATATACACTTTTATTGTTTCACTTTAAACATTATTAAAATCACTGCTCCTGAAAAAACGGCCATTTTTAAAACTTTTTTTGCATTGATCCTTGTCCCCTGGGGCAGGACCCAGGTCCCCAAACACTTTTTATGACAATAACTTGCATATAAGCCTTTAAAAATAGCACTTTTGACTATTCATGTTCGTGTCCCATAGACTTTAACGGTGTTCGCGTGTTCGAACAAAATTTTTGCCTGTTCGCAAGTTCTGGTGCAAACCGAACAGGGGGGTGTTCAGCTCATCCCTAGTGGGGAGAAAAAAATGATTTACCAAAAAAAAACATGCGTGCATGAAGATAAAGGGGACATTCACAGCATATTCCAAGCATGGTAATTAGGTAATGATGAAATTAATACATTAGCAAACATTAAAGACATATCATGTAATGTTAAAGGATAAAACTTACCTTCATATAGTCCTTCTGTAGGACCTGAATTATGGCAGAACAGGTCTCTGGGATAATGATCCCCAGAGCCTGGGGGGAGATGCCTGTCGAGAACTTAAAGTCCTGAAGGCTTCTCCCAGTCGGCAAGTAACGTAACGTGGCAACTAGCCTCTGCTCTGCAGTGATGGCTTGCCTCATGCAGGTATCCTGCCTGCTGATATAAGGGGCCAGCATAGCCAGAAGACATTGAAAAACAGGGTCCGTCATCTTGAGATAATTTCTGAAATCGTCAGGATTATTCTCACGGATCTCACGGAGCAAAGGCATGTGTGAGAATTGGTCACGCTGGCACAGCCAATTTTTCGTCCATTAACTCCTCCTTGCCTTGTTCATGGACTGGGCTCGGGTCAAAATATGAACCCCAACACCAAGCCCCCATGCAGCACGAACTCAAGAACGGGTACATCCACGCACCATGGCTTCAAAACGGTCGGCTGGTCAAACAAACTTAAACAAACGCACTGAAGAACAGCAAGGCCTATGAAGAGCGACCTGAAGATCAGGAATGAGCGGACCAGAATGGCCTGCTATACAGGTTACAAACTGACCAACACGCACTGAAAACCAGATACAAACCTCACAAGCACAAACTGAACCGCAGAAAATGATCGAAATAAGCTGAAGTCTGAAAAGCGTGAATTGTCTCTAACCAAACTTCTACTAACACGCGGTAAACACAAGATTAGCAGAAGGAGCCCAAAGGGTGGCGTAGTGGGGCTTGAACTTCCTTTTTCTAGTCCCGTCGTATGTGCTGTACGTCACTGCGTTCAAAACCATCAGATTTTTGGAGTGATCGCGTGTGTCCAAGTCCGTCCGTTTGTAAGTCCGGCGGACCTATGCTACAAAGTCAGTCGAAAAGACCGTCTGACCTAGTCTGTCGAAAAGTCAGCTCGTGTGTACGCGGCATTAGTCTTTAGACCTTGTGTCAATAAAACACTGTGCCATAAAATAGAGAGCATTAAACATACAGCAATATATGCATTCCAAATACATAAAAAAATGGATTCAATACCAGAGCCCAATTAGCAAAAATGTGGCTTATAACATTTCTAAAATTATCAGCCTATGTATATGGAATAATATTAAAATAGATGATTTGATAAAATAATAATGAAAATTGAAATTAAAATTAAAAAAAAAGTCACCAAAAAGAACAGATAGGTTTCTAACTAGCTAAACTGGCATAACGTATATACCTCTTCTCTGAAATTCCAAAATAACTTAAAAAAGGAAGTATTATCATAAAGAAAACATCCTCAATACAAAATGCTACATCTTCATTTGGAGGGGGGCCTCCTATCTGTTAACGTATAGAAGCCCCTGTACCACACATATTACCAGGCTAGAGGTCTTAATAAAAAGGTGATAAACAGGGATGCAAAATACACATATCCTGTCTAAATTACCCCTCTTTCTGGCAGGATCAAAAACCAAAAAACTTTTTGCTTAATAAAAGACAAAATCTTTCCGTACCCACCTAAAAACAAGGTGCAAATTCAGCTATGATGGATTTGGCGAATATTATGAACCACAACTCATACAACCCATTACGTCCTAATATGGAATTGGCCGCTCATCTATAAAGTATATGGAGTCCACTGTAGCACATATATAAGAAGAAGAGCAGCCTAAAAATCTCTAAATGGAGGTATTGAACCAAAGAGACATAAATGCAAAAAGGTAACGTATCCTGCCAAGACAGCCCCTATTGGCAGGATCAACGGCAAAAAGTGCCTATGAAAAAACAGGTTACTCTACACACCTGTATAAAAAGGTATTTACCAATAACATCCTGATTGTGAAAAATTCTCTATATACATATATGTGAAATAAAAAAGCTGTGTTGAATGTATAGAGTGATAAAACTATTGTGACATATAAGTATTAACTGTGCATCAGATAAAATGAAGGTAATGAGTACTCCATATGACCCAATGCTATGTCAATGTGACAACACAATGCTGATATAGCATGCATACAAAAGAAAACAATAAAAGGCTACAAGAGCTCTCTAAGTGTCCAATTGACTCTGATGGATTGCTGAACAAATATTCCACAAGATGTATAGTTCAAAGTAAGAGTTTAAACGATGATTCCTCAGCCCTCTATTTCGTTGTGACATAAAAACATGACACCCAAGAAGATGTGACAGGGTACAACAGGAAAGATCCTCTACCAATGATAATACTGCCGCTTACCAGCTTGCTAGGTCTCTTGTTTAAGGAGATCACATATGCCTGTGGCTTGTTCCCCAGCCCCGGGTTTCTGTGCTTAGATAGCAAGATGTTTCCAGATATTCCACTCAAGATATCCACAGTGTGAATGGTATTCACTCATTCCCCATGTAAGAATAGAAAGGCTTCCATAGCGTAATTATTTAAAAACATATATTATTTTAAAAAACAACAATATTTCGCTTACAATGTTGCCATGGGTATAAAAGCGTTTTCAAATAGTACTTGAGCCGGCCGACTCTCAATTGCTGCCCATTGCTTCCGGGACAAGCATGGTTCGTGGTGACGTCAGAACACCAGGCGGCGTGCTGACTCACCGCAATATATACACAACGAACAAGACAAGAACTGCCCAGCTCTGAGCTGCTGGTGTTCCTCCATAAATTCGCCATTTTGGAATAGGGCAAATGTCCATACACCACATAACGCTGGAAGTAATCTGATTTAACAACCAACATTTGAAGTTTGGCTAGTAACCATATCAAATAGCTGCTAACCAAATGGGGATAATAGTGACTTCAAATGAAAAATTGAGTAAAAAAGAATATTAATGACTAACTCATAAAGCAAACCTATATTGCCTTGATCCCACTCATCTTTCTGCATCCAGATAAGACGGTGAGATCATTAAGCCAATATGTATTGTTAATCACATATAAAAATACTACAACTATACTATAACTATAGACCTTGTATCAGTGGGAATTTATGGATAAACTCCACATCACTACCACTTTGTACAGAGTTAACACTCCCCCAAATGGTCCTTTCATGAGCGCCCAACACACTCATAAAAGTTCCTCAGCCTATGGCGATGCAACAATAATGTCGCAATATCGCCTGTTAAATATAAAATATATAAAAAATGACATAATATATATATTACAATATTTAAAATCAAAGAAAAAAGGAGAAAAAAGCTCTAAATATTTATATTAAATTACCAAATGCCCCCTTTATTCAAAAAGGAGAAAAATTGGACCAAATACTCAGCTCTAACCAATAATTCCCCTCTCCCACCCATGAATAAATGAACAATGGGTGAAAGGATAGGGAAGCAACAAGCAAAGCATTAATTTGAATGCTGTCTCAAAAATATTATTAAATGCTTTTGTCCATCTATGTGGACCAAAAACGCCAACATGGTGACCTAAATGTTGTCACAAAAAATATATAGAAAACATTAACTAGTCAATTGTACACTTAGAGAGCTCTTGTAGCCTTTTATTGTTTTCTTTTGTATGCGCGCTACAGCATTGTGTTGTCACATTGACATAGCATTGGGTCATATGGAGTACTCATTACCTTCATTTTATCTGATGCACAGTTAATTCTTATATGTCACAATAGTTTTATCACACTATTTATTCAGCGCAGCTTTTTTATTTCTCATTCTGTTTATTGTGTGTGTCTCACATTAAGTTGCAGCAGTTTTTCTCATATTTTTGATTTCACTCCATGAGTGACACCAGGACAGCGCAGAAATGTATTCTTACATTTTACACATATAGATACAAGCTTACAGCAGCAGTCCTACACTTTCATGGTGTATTAATTTAACTTCAATATCTATTAAGGTGAATGATAATAATTTTTTATTTATTTTTATTTTTCTACCTCTTGCATTTTAAACAATCATGGACATCTTTGAGTATAGAACCTCTGAGATAGTCAACACTGAAGGGGTGTTTGAAATGTTTACGGAAAGAGATCGTGATCTGAGTGGGTTATTTGTTAGACTAACAAATTTAACCATCTCGGAAATCCACACACAGTGGGACATCGTGTTCCTGGAAACTTATATTAAACTTAATATGGTTCCCATAAGCCTGAGATGGGAGGTTTGCCCCCAAAAGGGCGAATCAGAATTGGAGGAATGGTTCCGATATTTCAATGAAGCCGGTCTCAGATTCCTTCAGTTCCTGGTTTCCAGAAAAAACAGCAAGTTGGTTAGACTTGGAGAGATCAAGGCTCTCAGGGACAACTTACTTAGTCACAAGGAAAGTGAGGGATATAAGGGGAGGACCAACAATTTATTAAAGATCCTTGATAGGGAAGAAAGGGAGCAGAAAATTAAAAAAAGAAAAAAGTACAACAGGGATTATGGGGATTATCAGGTGAACAGCGTCTTTGATTGGCAAAAAAAAAACTGGCAGCTGAACAATTAGCTAGACCAGACTCTAGAATGGAAGCAATCACTCAGGGTGAGGAGGCTCTATTAGTAACTCCCTTGGAGGTGCAACATCTACCCACGGGTAACCAATCCCAAAAATACCCAAAAAATCTCAGAATAGCAACAAATTTGGGAAAAAGTGTAGACGAGTGTCTTATCAGTCATCGCAGAGGACATCAGGACCAGGGAGAGGAGGGCAACATATGCGGAATTCAGGGTGGAATCACCCACCCCCACAGAGACAGGTAGTAAATAATGATCAGGGTTATGGAAATTATCCAATCAGGGACAACAATACAACTATAGTAGATATTCCTCCTATGGTATGAGAGGCCCTGATAGAGGACCATATAGTAATCATGGTTATAATGTGCCATTTAACCAGGGTTCACATCATGGGAATTGATCCCATTCTGAAAGAGAATGGGACGACCAGGATTATGAATATGGTGTGGACACACATAACCGTTTTTTCCCCTTGAGGAATAGAGAAGGCCCTACACGTTATGGCCACAGCGATTATGACCATAATGGTAGGGACCATGAGAGTTTTAGGCCAGGTCCATCCAGGGATTACCCCAATAATTCTAATGAGAGTGGTCAGGAACAGCAATATTGGGTTTTTCCCAGGCCCAATCAAGGGGTAAAAAGGCCGGTAGAAAACAAAGAGGAATCAGAGGGGGGAGGAGATCACAATCAAAAAAACTAAGGATGTGAGGAGAGATGGCATTTTTAACTTGAGTTCCCAAACCCTCACAAAATCTGAAACTGCCCTGTTGAATAAAGGCTTGAAATTCGCACCACCAAAGAAATTAAAATAAATTTCAAACTTATATGAATATCCATAACTTTTTTTGCAAAATTAACATCAAACAGCATTTTGCAACTATTCCAAACGCTTCAACGTTTAATCCCCCTGGTGTTTTGGCCCCATTCACTGAGGGTTTTCAGGGATGTTCTCCTGTGCACATCCACAGTGAGTTCCCATAGGGGTGGTGTCCTGGGTCGTTCCTGGGCTGGGTGACTGTCCCCACTGAGCACCCCCAGAAATTACCTCTGTTTGGGGTCCCTGTATCTTTGGTCAGGAAACAATAGGACAACCCCACAGAGACGGGGATCTTCCCTCCCTGATCCAAAGGTGCCTGACTTATTGTTCTAAGTTGTTTTATAACCTATGGAAAATGGTCAATGTCAACTGTTATACACATTAATGCCTGTAATTGTTACTTTATAAGATTGTAGGCCATGTGGGCCAATGAAACGACTGTCTAAATATGTTTTTGTTCTTTTTCCAAAACTCAATAAACATATTGAAAGAGATAAATGTGTCCTTAGTCATTTTCTCTGTCTCAAAAGTGAGACATCAGGGGTCTGTTTAGACCCTTGATAATTCACCAAAGCCCCTTAAGGTGGGTCTTAAAGAATATGCAAAAAATATTAAAAAATTAAATTGTAAAAAAGAAATAAAATAAAACAGTAAACAAATAATAAAGTATTAAACATCAAAAATAAAAAACTACTGACACCAGTGGCAGAACTTCTAGGGTCACAAAGATTGCACTTGCAACTGGACTTTGGCGTACCACCACCGTGGGGGGACCCAAAGAAGGCAGGAAGGTGGCCCACTGCAGGACCATAATTAAGGGTGCCACGATGGGAATAAAGGATCAGTGGGAAGGGCCTCGGTGGGGGGGCCAGGGGGGCCCTTCATGTTTTTTTGAACTGGGGCCCTGAAGGTTCTAGATACACCTCTAGCTTGTAGACTCTATACCTTTCACACAGACTAAATAATATACACTGATTTGGGTTACCTTTACCACATAAATGTATCAGCATACATCTTGGCCTAAATTAATGAAGAAAAAACATTTATGTTCAAAATTTTATAATAGAGGCTAAAAAAGTGTTTATTTTCAAAATTTGAATAGCTGAGTAATTGTGATTTAACCACACGCTGATTTACATCAGCAGAATGGCATGGGTGGGCAAATGGGCGTACCTGTACATCCCGCCCTCCCCATGGGCGGAGGGCGCGATCGTGCCCCCCCCGTGCCCGTGGTGGTCAGATTTATTAGGGGAACGATCAGTCCCCAGGGCCAGACCAATGATTTATGGTCTGGACCTGGTGATCGCTCCTAACGAATGAAAACCTTCCCCTAACTGTGTAAGTGTAAACACAGACAGGAGGAAGTGATGTCATCTCTCCTCATGGGGTCTTTTCGATTCCAGTGAGAGGAGAGAGGACCCAAGACTACACTTACACCAGTACACACAGGTACACTTTCCACCCCCCGATCACCATCCTGATCCCCCCCTCCAGTTAACCCCTTCACTCCCTTTCATTGTGTCACCAAATGCAGTTTTCAGATTTTTTACTGATCAGTTACAAGTTTTTACTGATCAGTTAGAAGTTACAACAGAACCACCAGAAGAAAAAACAAAAGGGAAAAAGTATTACAATTATTGCAATAGGCTTCTAAATGGAGATAAGATCCACCACTTTTACCATGGAGCTTTCCATTCACTGTAGGTAAGGAAGTAGAGAAAAAGGATCAAGATTAGAAAGATAAAGAAAGATAAAGATAAAGGAGAAAGTTAAGGGGATGTGAAAAGTGAAGTTGTACTACTAAGATAACTCTGAAATTCTGAGCTTTTGTTTGATGTCCAAACATTTTTGTAGACAACAGGAAGCTTTGTTATATATAGATAACCAGAAAAATCCAATGTGATACTGCATGAATTTACTAAAGAATCATTAGGGAACCTTCACAGATAGTACACAATCATACGTTTCTGGAATCTTGCCTAAGTCAATAAATTTTCATAAGCCTGGGAGTGTCTGAAGACAAACCAGGGAGACCAAGTTTTATGGTAGCGTTCGATGATCTCAGAGGACTGGGCTGCTGCGTCCTCCATCTCACAGATGTATGAGACCTTGTGTAACCACTCTTTTAGTGTGGGGGTACATGTTGATTTCCAGTAGAGCGGAATAAGTAAGTTGGCTGCATTTATAAAATGTCTGGAGAGAGAAGATTTATATTTCCTGAAAGAGAAACTTGACACATGCAGCAAACAACACGCAGCATCAAGCTTTAGTTTGGTCTCTGTGATTTGTCGAATGACCTTCTTGACTTTGGACCAAAATGGTAGTATCATGTCACATTGCCACCAAATGTGTAGCAAAGTACCTTTTACCTTGTTGCATCTCCAGATGTCTGAGGGTACCACCTGTGTAATTTCATTGGAGTTGCATACCAATGGGTCAAGACCTTATAAGCTGTTTCCTGCATTTGTGTGCTGATTGGGACAATATACAGGCTCTCTCCCATTGGCTGTCAATGAACTGTATTCTCAATTCCTCTGACCATCTCTCTCTGAACCTGTCCACGGCTATTGTCTTCATATTTTGCAACCATGCATAGGAAGTGGAAGTGGATTTCGCTACCTGTTCTCCACAAAAGCACACCCTCTCAAATTCTGTGAGATCTCTGGTAAAGTGACTCCTGCGAGTAGCATTATTGACATAGCTGCATACTTGGAAATATGACCATATGGGCAAGTGGGGCGTTTTGTTATCAGTTTTGAATTGGGTAAAATATTTTACTGTCTTTTTGGTAAAACAATGCAATGCAAGGAGAGACATCTTTGTGTCAGCTGATTCCAGTAGGTGATTGCCTAAACCCGGTGGGAAATCTGGGTTATCTTGTAACGGGGTGAGGGGGCTCAGGGGTGTGGAGAATTTGGAATGTTTGGTGAGATTGTGGAAAATGTCCAAAGAGGTGCATATGAGAGGATGCGCTTTCTCCATGAAATATTTTATATTTTGCCACAAGTTTCTGGAAAATTACACTTTTTTTTTTGCACAAAGTTGTCACTAAAGGATATATTGTTGAAACATGGCATGGTTATATGTGGAATTACACACCAAAATATATTCTGCTGCTTCTCCTGAGTACGGGGATACCTCATGTGTGAGATGTTTTGGGAGCCTAGCCGCATACAGGACCCCGAAAACCAAGCACCACCTTCAGGATTTCTAAGGGTGTAAATGTTTGATTTCACTCCTCACTACCTATCACAGTTTTGAAGGCCATAAAATGCCAAGATAGCCCACCCCCACCCCACAAATGACCCCATTTTGGAAAGTAGACACCCCAAGCTATTTGATGAGTGCCATGTTGAGTCCATGGAATATTTTATATTTTGCCACAAGCTGCAGAAAAATAATTTTTTTTTTTGTTTGCACAAAGTTATCACTAAATGATCTATTGCTCAAATATGCCATGGGCATATGTGAAATTACACCCCAAAATACATTCTGCTGCTTCTCCTGAGTATGGGGATACTACAGGTGTGAGACTTTTTGGGAGCCTAGCCGGGTACAGGACCCCGAAAACCAATCACCGCCTTGGCCCTGAAATGTCAAGATAGCATAAAACCCCCACAAATGACCCCATTTTGGAAAGAAGACACTTCAAGCTTCCATGTGTCCATGTAATATTTGATATTTTGTCACACGTTTCGGGAAAATTACAATGAATTAATTAATTAATTTATTTATTTTTACACAAAGTTGTCACTAAATTATATATTGTTCAAACATGGCATGGTTATATGTGGAATTACACCCTAAAATACTTTCTGCTGCTTCTCCTGTGTATGGGGATATCACATATGTGAGACTTTTTGGGAGCCTAGCCACGTACAGGGCCCCAAAAACCAAGCATCGGCCTCAGGCTTTCTAAAGGCATAAAATTGTGATTTTACTCCTCATTACCTATCACAGTTACGGAGGCTCTGAAAAGTCCAGATAGCATGACCCTATTTTGGAAAGTATACACCCCAAGGTATTTGATAAGAGGCATGGTGAGTATTTTGCAGATCTCATTTATTTTTGAAAATGAGCAAGATCTGCAAAATACTTAACATGCCTCTCAGCAAATAGCTTGGGGTGTCTACTTTCCAAAATGGGGTCATTTGGAAGGGGGGGTTATGCTATCTTTGTATATATGAATCCTGATGTACTGACGGCCTATCTCATTTCTTGAGTCCCGAAAACACCAGAGACGTGCAAATATCCCCCAAATTACCCCTTTTTGTAGACAGTCCGAGGCATGGCGAGTTTTTTGAAGTCATTTTTTGTCACAATTTGTTTGGGTAATAAAAAAATTTAATAAAACATTTTTTTTCACAACTTTTTTACACATTGTCACCAGTGCAGTACAGCATCATCATATAACTGATGTGGTGGTGATCAGGGACACTGACTGGTGATATTATGAAAGAAAAAAAATATATATTTTTTTTATTTTTTCTATTTTTTTAGCATACTGTGACCAGAGCAATACAGTGTTATCATACTAACACTATGCTACTCTGGGGAAGTGGTCAGGATTTTTTTTTTACACATGAATTTCACTATATAAGCAACTTTTTTACTGAATGAAACTGATTCATTCAGTGTTTACTATTGTGAGTAGCTGTGATTGACAACAGCTAATTACATTGTACAGATGGGCTGTGATTGGCCCTGTCTGTACCATGTGATCACTATGATCAATCACAGCTAGCAACACAATTGTACACAATGAATGGCATGAAAGGAAGCTGTCAGGGACAAGCTTGCCATAGTGCAGCCGAAGCTCCTCCGCATCCAACCATGATGGGAGGCTCCCGCTGTGTGACGCTTCTCCTCTTCTGATGGTTCTTAAATAACGGAGGGCAGGGCCACCCAGTGACCCCGCCCCCCTCTGATGCACGGTGACTTCCCTGTCAGCCCCCTCTGACGTCACGGGGAATGCCACAGGGAAGTCCCTGTGCGTCAGAGGGGGCGGGGTCACCGGGTGGCCCTGACCTCCGTTATTTAAGAACCGTCAGAAGAGGAGAAGCGTCACACAGTGGGAGCCTCCCATCATGGTCGGATGCTGAGCAGCCCAGAAGACAAAGGGAAGAAGACACCGGCGCCGCGGAGGAAAATGCCAGACGAGAACACCGGAGGAAGAACCAGAAGAACCAGAAGAAGAAGATGGAGGAAGAAACCAAAGGAAGATAGAAGAAAGTAGATAGAAGAAAGAAGAAGCATTTAAATAAAGGAATTGTCAAAAACTGCCTCTTGTCATTTTTAACATTTTTGACAGTTTTTTTGTGAAATGGTAGGGGTCCCCCCTTGTACCCCCTTACAATTTCACACAGGGGGGAGGGCCGGGATCTGGGGGTCCCCTTGTTAAAGGGGGCTTCCAGATTTCAATAGCCTCCCGCCCGCAGAACCCCACAACTACCGGGCAAGGGTTGTGGGAATGAGGCCTTTGTCCCCATCAACATGGGGACAAGGTGTTTTGGGGGCTACCCTAAAGCACCCTCCCTATGTGGGGGCATGTGGCCTGGTACGGTTCAGGAGGGGGGGGGCGCTCTCTCATCCCCCCCTCTTTTCCTGCGGCCTGCCAGGTTGTGTGCTCGGATAAGGGTCTGGAATGGATTTTTGGGGGGACTCCACATCATTTTTTTTTTAATTTTGGCGCAGGGTTCCCCTTAATATCCATACCAGACCTGAAGGGCCTGGTATGGAAATTAGGGGGACCCCCCACATCATTTCTTTTTTAAATTTTGGTTTGGAGTTCCCCTGTGGGGAATTCCCATGCCGTTTTTATCAATGAACAGATGTGTATTGTCGGACCAGCAATTTATTAATAGCCGCAAGTAGTTTTAAATTACTTTTTTTCCTTTGAAATGTCATTTTGCTGTCAGACTGTTCTAAACACGGGAAACATGCGCCCCTTTATAGGCATACTATAGACACCCCCCAGGTACGAAATTTAAAGGAATATTACACTTTTATTGTTTCACTTTAAGCATTATTAAAATCACTGCTCCCGAGAAAACTGCTATTTTTAAAACTTTTTTTTGCATTGATCCATGTCCCCTGGGGCAGGACCCAGGTCCCCAAACACTTTTTATGACAAAAACTTGCATATAAGCATTTAAAATTAGCACTTTGATTATTCATGTTCGTGTCCCTTAGACTTTAACGGTGTTCGAGCGTTCAAACTAATTTTTTGCCTGTTCGCATGTTCTGGTGCGAACCGAACTGGGGGGATGTTCGGCTCATCCCTACTCCTCACCTATCTTGACCTTGGCTTGCCTTAAAGACTTTTTTATATCTTCCATCTGCCTGCTATCCTGTTGCCAACCTTTGCCTGTATCTTGACCATTCTCTGCCTGCTGTTTATACTTATACCTGATCCTCTGTTGCTAACCTGGCTTGTCTGATCCTGCATCCAGTTATCCGTCTGTCCTAGTGCCTGGTCCTACATCTGCTGTGTGCTTGCATCTGCTGTTCCTGTTACCATCTACTGCTTAAGCCGACCAGCCCAGCTCAGGTGATGCACCTGCCGCACACTTCTGCAACCAACAGAAGATCTTGCAGGCACCATTACCTCATTAAGCTCTCGCAGCCACTATCGCAACACCAGTGGCCCTTGAGCAGGGGCTGTATGAGAGGTCTCCCTCTACACGTCAGGCTCTGCCACAAGGTACGTGACAGAAGCCATCCCTTGTGTACAATTTTCATGTGAACTTCTGTGATTGGTCACAGTGACCACACGGTACTGGCAACGGGCCAATACACTGTTCAGTCATCAGTGATAGATCGTGCTGGAGTGCGGTCCACAGGGCGCATGCAAGGTGAGTTCTGGGAGGACGTCATTTGACGTCCACCCAGAGCAATGAATGTCCCACCCAGCCATCATATTACAATATTGGTTAATCACTAAAATTAATTCACAAATCAGTAGCAGAACACACATGGCATTTGATTATTTAGCATATGCAAAATTACTACGTGAACTTCCAGAGCAAGAACAGTTTTGTGAACCAGGTTGAATGGAAACAAAATCTGTTCTTGAAAACACATCAAAATAAGAAGTTTAACACTTTAGTTAAAAGAAAAAGCCTTTTTTCAGATATAAGAATGCTTCCATGTAGATAAAGTCGGCAACCAAGTGAGGATAAATAAAATGTCTCTTTATTTCATCCAAGGACTACACATGTTCCAAAATGAGCCAACACTAACAAGTTTCAGCCTATCAAGGCCTTTCTCATAGTTAGTCTGACATAACCAACTAGACAGATATATAGCAAGCCAACCCCGACTCCACTCCCTCCAGCTGGGATCACAATTGGTCATTTAACCATTAGGTGTTCTGCTGGAGAGAAAGGGCAAGCTATCATTCAATGCATCTGTCACTACAACAAACAATGAGTACAACATATAATAACAGATATTGAGTCAAAATAAAATAAAGGAATACATATATACTACAGTAGATTAGTAGTGGAATATCTAGTAAGTCAAATGAATAAAAACAGCTGCAAGAATCTAATATTTTCATGTGGCACAGTTGGATAATGTAGACTTAGATAATGCACAGTTGGATAATGTACAGTTGGATAACATGCAGTTAGGTAATATACAATTGAATAATGTGCAGTTAGTTAACATACAGTTAATTAATGTACAGTTAGATAGCGTATGAATTCAGATGCAGATCCAGGTCTCATCTTAGGTTTTACCCTTTAGTTACCCTGATTTGCAATCTGTGAATCCACCATGCCTGCTTCTACATTAGCTTATGATGTCTATCTTCCCCTCTAGGTAATGCTTGAACTCTATTTTTTCCACAATATCTAAAAGGAGTGGTGTCACCCCTATGAATTTCTTTAAAATGCCTTGAGACATTAGATATCTGTTTGGATTGTGGATTACTGGAGTCGCAAAAATGCAAACCCTCAAGGGACGTATTACGCACCCCACATACTGTACACAACAAGTAGTGCAGCAAATGCGGTTCATAACATAAGGTCAACAGTCTATATAATGTTTGATTTTAAATTTCTCACCCGTGACTAAAGATTCAGAACTCGTTGTGCACAAGTTTAAACGACAATACCTACATGTGTTCAAACAAGCATAAGAGCACATACAAGTGAGCCAAGTGGGAGATTTGTCTTTTTGAGGTGAACATGCTTAGAGAAAGGAACGAGCCCAAGGTGGGGGCCCTGTGGCGAGAAAACCTGCAGCCCTATTGTAAATTAAGATGTAAATCTTTATCTGTGTACAATATGGGAAGGCTTTTTTGATAATATGAATAATCTGATGATATTGTTTAGAAAATGTGGTGACTAGGGATGGGTAAATGGTTCAGTCTGAGCACGAGTTTGCGCCGAACATTTACCTGTTCGATTGTTCGCCAAACACCCGAATTTGCAGGGTGTTTGTCCCAATGAACACCCTGCAATACACTGAGCGCTGCACAGTGCATTCTGCTCCTTCATTGGGCAAAGCTTTGGGCAGAGTGCAGTGTAAGCTGGTTGTTAAGGAGCCGGGCTGTGAAGCCGGCTGCAGCATCTTTAAAGCGGGGTTCCACCCAAATTTTGAACAATATCTGTATGTATTCTCTTCCTTGCCTAGATGCTGACATGCCGTTTAAAAAAATTTAAATCGCCGTAATTACCTTTTATTTTTCTATTCTTCTTTGCACTTCCTGGTTCTCCTCCCGTGGGAGTAGGCGTGTTTCTAGCCTCTCCCAGACTCCTGGGAGCTAGTCTCAGGCTTCCCAGGATGCCACTGAGCATGTGCGGGAACGAGCGGTGAATGCTGGGAGCACAGCATTCACCACATCCAGGAAATAAATGCTTGTGGGCTTCAAATGCCCACAATGAAGATGGAAACCGCCTGCAGTGAATAATATAAGTTATTCTTTCCGACAAAATCTGACACAGGCGGACATATTACACACAATATGTGAGTATGTAATGCTGAGAAGAAAAGTTTGTGAATGAACTAAAAAAAAAAAAGATAGGTGGACCCCCGCTTTAACAACCGATGAGTCATCAGCTGTCAATGGGTTTCCCCACTGACAGCTGAATAATAAAAAAAGTACAAGTAAAAAAAAGAAAGAAAAAAACATTGTGGGATCCCCCCAGTGCATACCAGACACTTTGGGGGATTTGGAGGGGAACCCTGCACCAAAATAAAACAAAAAATGGCAAGGGATCCCCTAAAATCCATACCAGACCCTTATCCGGGCATGCAGCCTGTTAGGTCAAGAAAGGGTGGGACGAGCGAGCGCCCCCCCTCCTGAACCATACCAGGCCACATGTCCTCAATATGGGGGGATGGGTGCTTTTGGGAAGGGGGCTCTGCTCCCCCCACCCCAAAGCCCCTTTTCCCTTGGGTTGTGGTTGTTGGGGTTTGCGGGCGGGGGGGCTTATCAGAGTCTGGAAGCCCCCTTTAACAACGGGGCCCCCATATCCTGGCCCCCCTATGTGAATGGGTATTGGGTACATAGTACCTCTACCCAATCACCGAAAAAGTATACAAAAGAAAATACCACACAAGACAGTTTTTGACAAATCCTTTATTAAAAAAATTAAAAAATAGTGTCCCTCGATGTAAATCCATTGTCAATCACACCGTATGCCGACCCAAAATATAGAAAAAATGCTCCACCTCCTGGGAGGCCACCTGCCATATGTCCGCTCTATGTTTTGACATTTCTTAAATAAGCAAGGGGCAGGGCCACCTGGTTACATCACCCAGTGGCACCGGCCCCTTATAACATCACGTGAGAGCCCCCCTACCTCAAAGCACCCATCCCCTCATGTTGAGGGCATGTGGACTGGTATGGTTCAGGAGGGGAGGCACTCGCTCTTACCCCCTTTCCTGACCTGCCAGGCTGCATGCCCAGATAAGGGCCTGATATGGACTGGGGGGATCTCACACCATTTTTTTTCTTTATTTTTTCAATAGCTGGGTGCCGACAATTATTACGGCAAGTCATTTTAAATGGGATTTGATTCATTTTTTTTTTAGAAATGTAATGCATGCTACAAATGTGCCATTTTACAGGTACATAAAGGGGACCCCCCAGGCACTATATTTAAAGACATTTTCTCATTTTAATAGATTAATTAATATATTAATGATTAAAATCACTGCTTTTTTATTGATACATGTCCCCCAGGCCAGTACCCAGACCCCCACACCTGTTTTATGGCCAAGTACTTGCATATAAGCCTTCAAAATGGTCACTTTTGATTTTTCCTGTTCGGCTCTCATAGACTTCAATTTGGTTTGCCGTTCGGGTTAGAACATTTCCACTGTTTGGGAGTTCTGCTGCAAATCAAACAGGGGGATGTTTGGCCCATCCCTAGCAGTGACAAAATAAACTGTTCCCCTCTCTAAAACTCTTCCCACATTGTATTTTTTCTTTTGTTGTTTCTATTTTCATCTGCTGATGATAAAGGGGCGGTGGTGATTTTAACTAAAGAGCAATACTCTCCTGCAGCCCTGAGAAAACTATGGGATGAATAAACTTACAGGTTGCTTAAAACAGACCCCACAAAAAGTTTTAAAAGTGCTTTACAAGAATTAGACAATAGGAGTAAGGCATCGGGCTTGGAAACTGGCAAAATAGCAGATTACCTATTGATTGATTTGAACTCAATTATACCCAGCTTTCATTTCTCACCAAAAATACATGAGGAGAGAGAGCAGATGCAGGGCCGCCCTATAGTGTCTGGAATTGGCTCCCTCTTACAATGTTTGGGAGAATGGGTAGATAAATTATTACAACCTTTGGTGTTAAGTTTGTCAGGTTATATTAAAGACAGTGGAACCATTTTTTCTCAAATCAAGAATATTGATTGGGCTCCAAAATTTTTTATGGGCCACATTGGACATCAGGGCTCTGTATTCTTCCATTCCCCACCACCAAGCATTACAAGCTGTTCAACACCATCTAAGGTTATACAGTTTGTATCAGAGGCTTGACTAGAATCTTCAGGGCGCCGGTGCAGGAAACCATGATTCCCGGCAGGGCCCTTCCCACTGATCCCAAGGCCTGAGGGCAGCAGGACTTGGATAGGAGGGGCAGCATATAGAATAACAAATCCCCTCCATTTTCCTCCTGGAGTGGCTGATCGCCTATGGGAGGGAGAGAAGGAGAAGCTGGCTTTTTGTGGCTGTAGGAGACAAATGGAGGAGTTTTGTTCCTCTATAGTCCAAAAAGGGGCCAGATGCCTGAATAAGGGGTGGCCACAGCGGCCATGGATAGATTCATGCTATGCATGAATCTATCCATTCTACATATAGTGGGGTGGTGTGATAGAGGGGGCGGCACCCATTTGCCCTTAATGGATTGGCCGTCCCTTAATGGCAGTGGTGGTGGTGTGGGGGGGAGAGATCAGTGGAACTGGTGATGGTGTGGGGGGATGGGATCAATGGCAGTGGTGTTGGTATTGGGGGAAACAGTGGCAGCGGTGGGGGTGGTGTGGGGGTGGTGTGGGGAGGGAGGGATCAGTGGCTGCAGTGGTGGTGGTGGTAGTGGTGTGTGTGGGGGGAATAGATCAGTGGCAGTGGTGGTGGTGTGTGGGGGGAGGGATCAGTGGCAGTGTTGGTTGTGTGGGGGGGAAGGGATCAGTGCCAGTGGTGGTGGTGGTGGAGTGGGGGGTGGGATAAGGGGAAGTGCTGATATTGGGGGATGGGATCAGTGTCACTCACTTGCAGATCACTTTGTTCCCCCTCCTTGCTAGGTCTTAGTGTATCTTTGGCTTCCTTCCTGTATCTCCAGTAACTTCTATCCCGACATGAGATCTCCTCACATGGTGGAGAGCTCCTCCCCTTCACTCTAATGGCCTGGCTTAAGTCAGCTGATTTTCTCTTTTAGTCTTCTGTCCTGACATGGCATTGCCCTACCCTACTGAACTCAATGGGTGGCAGAGAGGATGGGCGGGGCCCATGTGCATGTGAGTGCCCTTGAGTGTAGGCAGAGAGTATGGGCCAGGCAGGGTCTGTGTCCCTGTGAGAGTGCACGTGAATGACCAGTGCCCTCCTACAGTGGCGTGGAACTCTTCCTCCAATGTATTGAATTCCTTTTAACACATACGTTTTTTATGTTTGATGGACGTTATTACACTTAATGCTGTGGAGCGTCCATATGGGTAGGATTTTTGCCTTTCAAAAATCCTACCCATTGGATGTACATTGGATGGTGGGAGGAGACTTTACTCTTCTTTACTCTTCTCCAATCATAACCCATATAACAGAAACCTCCATTGGTTTGGTCATTTCATAGACTATTTGTTATTGATTAGGATGGGTGGCAGCAAAACATTGTTACAATTTGTGGAGTATTTGAATAACAATCACCACAATTTACATTTTACTTGTGACTTTCAAAATATTATCATACATTTTTTAGATGTCACTTTGATGGGTAATTCTGTTACAAGGGAAGTTAAGTCCAGGACATAAAGCCTTGTGCTGGAAACACTTCTGTGTATGTGACACCCCCTGTATACAATTAGAGCTATACCTGTGGGAGAATGTGTCAGAGCCCACAGAAATTGCTCCATACAGGAATCTTTTGAGATGGAATGTGAGATAATTAAGACTCAGCTCTTAGAGAGAGGTTTCACCGTGTGGAGCATTGACTGTGGTATTAGGTTAGCTAGACAGTGGAATTGCTGTCAACTTTTAGCAGCAGGAGGAAGCAGAAACAACAAAAGAAAAAAAATACAATGTAGGAACCGATGTAAAAAAGGGTCAGTTTCTTTTGTCACTACATTTTCTAAACAATATCATCAGATTATTCATATTATCAAAAACCCTTTCTATATTGTATACAAATAAAGATTAACATCTTATTTTACAACAGGGCCGCAGGTTTTCAAGCTGTAGGGCCCCCACCTTCGGCTCACTCTTTTCTCCAAGCATGTTCATTTCAAAAGACAAATCTTCCACATGGCTCACTTGTATGGGCTTATATGCTTGTGGTTTGAACACATGCGGGTATTGTCCTTTAAACTTGTGCACAAAGAGTTCTGAATCTTTAGTCACGGGTGAGAAATTTAAAATCAAACTTTATATAAACTGCAGAACTTCTTATGTTGTGTATCTAATTTGCTACACTACTTGCGTACAGTATGTGGGGTGTGTGATATGTCCCTTGAGGATTTACATTGGTGAGCATTTTTGCGACTCCAGTAATTCAGAAGCCAAACAGAAATCTAATGTCTCAAGCCATTTTAAAGAAATTATGGGGGGTGTACCACTCCTTTTAGATATTGTGGAATAGATAGAGTGCAAACATTACCTAGAGGGGAGAAATACATTGTACTTTTTTGCAGAAGGAGGAATGGTGTATTCACAGATTGCAAACCCGGGTACCCAAAGGGTTAAACCTAAAAGGGGACCTGGATTTGCATCTGAATTAATATGCTATCCAACAGTACATTAACTAACTGCACGTTATCCAACTGTATGTTATCCACCTATACGTTAACTAAGTGCACGTTATCCAACTGTACATTACCCAACAGTTCGTTAACTAACTGCATGTTATCCATCTGTGCATTATCCAACTGTACACTATCCAATCATACTATATCCAACTGTGCATTATCCAACTGCAAGTTATCTAATTGTACCCCCATGAAAATATTAGTTTCTTGTAGCTGTTTTTATTCAATTGACTTAATTGATATTCCACTAATAATGTAGCATATACTGTATGTATTTCTTTATTTTATTTTGACTCACTGGGCTCCATTCATAGAACCAGATCACATGTGGTATTTAGGTGTTTTCCCAAATATCGAATGTGATCCTGAAAATGTCAATTCACTACTGCTTTATGTGGTATTTACAGCATAAAGCAAAAACGCTCAGTAAATACTGCATAAAACAGGAGTGAATGTCAATTCAAAAAAAAAAAAAACAAAAACTGCATGCACTTAATAAGTAGTGGTCCTGGCATGCGATATTGAAGGAACCAGCAGCCGCCGGCATCCTTAACAACCAGTAATCAACCTGTTAAGGAGCAGACGACCACCACATCCTTAAGTCATCAGCTGTCAGTGGGGTTATCCACTGACAACTGAAAGTAAACAAAACAATTGCTGACAATTAATCATAAATCAGGAAAAAATTGTTCCCCCCTTTCCCCAATCCATACCAGACCCTTTGGGTCTGGTATGGATTTTGAAGAGAATCCCCACACCAATTTGTTTTTTTTTAAATGGCATTGGGTCCCCCCAAAATCCATACCAGACCCTTATCCAAGTATGTAGCCTGGCAGGTCAGGAAAGGAAGGGGATGAGCGAGTGCCCCCCCCTCCTGAACCATACCAGGTCACATGCCCTCAACATGGAGGGGTGCTTTGGGGCAGGAGGGCACCTTGTCCCCATGTTGATGGGAACATGGACCTCTTCCTCACAACACTGGCTGGTGGTTGGGGGGTCTGCAGATGTGGGTCTTATCAAAATCTGGAAGCCCCCTTTATGTAAATGAGTATGGGGTACATAGTTTCCTTACTCATTCACCAAAAAAAAATGTTTAGTGTAAAAAAAAAGACATTAGACAGTTTTTGACAAGTCCTTTATTTAAAAAAAAATCTGCCAGTTCTGTAAGATCTTAAATAACTAATGGGCGGGGCCACCCGGTGAGTGATCCTGCCCCTTTGTGGCATTACAGGCCAGGTGCATGCTGGGTCAATGATTTCACAAGGGGCGGGGGTCACTCAGTGATGTCACTGGGTGGCCCGCACCCCATAGTTATCTACAGTAAGAACTGTGAGACGTCAGAGCTGGCAGATGGCAGGAGTCTTCAATGCGAACTGACCTTTTTTTATTCTTTTTTTGGGTTGACAGTGGCTGCAGGTATCGTGACTGACAATGGATCTACATTTTTTTTTTTTTTTTAAATAAAGGACTTGTCAAAAACTGTCTAATGTCTTTTTTTACACTACACATTTTTTTGGTGAATGAGTAGAGGAACTATATACCCCATACTCATTCACATGGGGGGGCGAGATTTGGGGGGCTTTCAGTTTCCAATAAGCCCCCTAATCCCCTACAACCACCGGCCAGGGTTGTGGGGAAGAGGCCTTTGTCCTCATCAACATGGGAAGAAGGTGCTTTGGGTAGGAAGAGCCCCCCTGCCCCAAAGTACCCCCCATGTTGGGGGAATGTGGCAGGGAACCCTGATAACAGCTGATGACTCATTGGTTATTAAGGACGCGGCTGCTCCTTAACAACCAGTTAGTGACAGCATGTGGTAAAGATGCCAACTACCACTGGTGGTAAATTAACATAGGCTTTCATTACTAAAATATTGCATGACTTCATAAATTAATTAATGCAGTATTTTAGTAGTGCTTTTTAGTGAATGCTAAAAATGTCTGAAAAACGCTATGCAGTATCTTACCTCATACTCGGTTGCAGTAAGATACTGCTTTGTAAGTGGAGCCCACTATCTGTTATATGTTGTATTCATTATTTGTTGTGGTGACAGATGCATTAAATGATAGTTATATGACTAATTGTGATCCCAGCTGTGGGGGTGTCTAGCTTGCTATATATCTGTCTACTGCGAGTAAGGATGGGCTTAGACGTGTTCGGATCATAACCGCCAGGAAGCCGTCACTGCACAGTGCCAATCATAGGCAGTGGGGCATTTCCCAGCCGGCAGCCACACATACACACACTGCCTATGATTGGTGGTGTGCAGTGACGACTTCCTGGAGGGTATGATCTGTGCAGCACGCAGTGCATTGCAGGGTGTTTGGAGGGGCAAACACCCGCTGAACACCCTTCAAATTCAGGTGTTCGCCGAAGGGGCGAACAGGCGATGTTCAGGCTGAACTTTTGCTCGGCCCAAACTGTTTGCCCACCTCTACCAGAGACCTTGCAATCAACTAGAGTTCAGCTCTGTGTATGTTATGCATGGGTATCTATGATTTAGCTCCTTTCTGACAAGAATTATCCTTCATCCTACCACCCATCTTGTGTGAGATGAGTAGGGTGAAATTTTTTAACATTGTTCAATGCAGTATCTTATAAGGTTACTGATTTATCAATGTATTACCATCTACCCTTTTGATTGTACAAAATGTGTGGTATGTTTATGCTACTGTATCTGTATACAGTATGTTTGAGTTCAATGCAATCTTTATGGAAAAATGTACATTAATTAGGTGATCCTTGTTCAAACTAATATAATGCAACTAGGAAGTTTTATATGCATAGACATATTATGGCGATTGGGTGCAAATCCACTTCAGAGATTATGCATACCATAGAAATACATTATTTTTTATTTTTTTATTTCCTTTTCTTCTCTCCCTCTCTCTAGATTTAATATGTGCTACTTTGACGTATATTTTTTAATCACTGTTCCATGACCGTCAACAGGGGTTTTGGCATTTAAAACACTAGCGGTCTACAATGCTCAATATAGAATAATTGTCTGTATGAAATATACTTATAGGTATATTTATATACACATACATTTTTGTTATGTTAATTGTATGTAATGTATTAAAATGATGGCTTGCATGATGTCCCTAACTCCAGGTGTTTTCATGGCTTATCCATATTCATTGGCCTAAATATACTTGGGTTTTTGCTATGCAATTCATGCATTAACCACTAGGTGTCGCAAATTTTCCACTCTGGCTGGATCTGCCCTCATCCATCATGGCTGCCACGGACTCTGCCCACTCCTGGGGTGAATTCCTGGGCCATGGTCCTCTCTTTTGGTCCGTCCCAGCAGACATGCGGCTCCGCAGGGAGAATGGGGAGGCAGTTACGCTGCCCTTGCTCTTGCTGTCGGAATGGACCAATTTCTTTGTGCAGTTGTGGTTGCCCATTTTGGGGACATTGTGTATGCGCAAGTTTCTGTGGGGTCGGGCCTGGTGACGTAGTTTGACGTGGGGGTGGCGTCGGGCAGGAGTTTCTGTAGATAAGAAGGGGCTGACGTGAGAGCAGCACATGCTGCTGCAACATAGCTGGATGGATATCTCTCCCTTTTCTTCCTCTCAAGTAAACTAGTGAGACATGTACGGAGCTGTATTGTACAGGAAGCAGAGTACAGACATGAAAGGGTGCAAGGAACTTAGGGAAGGAAGAAGTAGGATAAGGAGGGGTTTAAGGAAGTTAGGGATATGTTGGGATTGGTGGATCAGTGTAGAAGGGGAGGAGAGTTTTAATCAGTGCTTAAGCCAGGGGGAATTATACAGCAGTCGTGAGTTGGAGAGTCAGGAAGAACGTTCCCTGAGGCAGCTGAGAGATAGCAGGTAGCATGAGTGGTTTAGAGCAGCTATGGGTACAGCTTAGGGAAGCAGCGGAGACCCATGGAGCAGAATGGCTGCAGAGCCAGATTGTATCCACACTACAGGGGGTTGAGCAGGGCCCATCCACTGCGAGGCCTGCCTCATCACGGGCTAGGAGGTCTAGACCTCCGGAGCGCCTTAGTCCTGACATCGCTCCCAGGACTCAGAAGAGACTGGGGAGCCCGAGTCGGACCCCCTCGGGACCCCCGCCGGCAAAGCAGACACCCAAAAGAGTGGGCGGGGGGGCAGCAAGGAGAGACAGATTGCAGCATAGTCACGGGGGGAGGCGTAATGCGGACACCCAGGCCAGCCCCCACTGGTGCATCTCCACGGGATAGACAGCAGGCTGCCACCACCGGCGATGCTCCGGTCGGGGTGGCAACCCGGCGAGGGAGAACGGGACGGTCGGGCGCCGGCATGGCCTGTGAAACGGCCGGCGGCTTGCCTCGTGGCGGCGCCATCTTACCTCAGGGAAGAGGTCCAGCCAGTCAGCACAGGGATCGTCAGTCGGGAGGCCCCGCCTCCAGGTTCAGTGAAGGGCCTGGGAGGGTTGGCCAGCGCAATGCCTGCGTGAGAGACAGGTCGCCGAGTGATGACATCATTTCCCCATACGAGGGGAACGGAGGTAGGAACCCTCAGATGGATGTCGCCCCCCCTCCGGTCGCTCAGGCTGCAGGATGAAAGTCGGCCAGAAGAACAGCAGTAGAAGAACAGCAACTGATACAGAGGGACAGCAGCAGCAGCGAGGAGGGCGAGCTGAGCGATGATCCACAGGAGGCAGCGGTGGAGTCGGGTCCGACGGCTGGTGGGTCTTCTCACCTAAGGCAGCCTGGTAAGCGAACGTCTGTTTCTGTTACTAATGTTTATGGGTTGACTGAAGCAGGGGGAGTCAGGGTGGGGGGGGATGAGCAAGGTGCCGTAAGGGGGGGAGAAGGGGATTTATGGGAGTCAGTGAGGGAGTTACTTCGCCGCCTGGAGAGCGGGGCTCCGCAACCCTCATCCCCCATCAGCCCCTGGGTACCACAGCCCCCAAGTGTTAGGGATCCGGTGGTTGTAGTGGACCCCCCGCAAAGGCCGACGACGTTGGTGGTGGCCGAGACACAGACGGGAGGTGACGGCGTGGGAGATTCTACAAAAACCACAACGCAGGAAAAGGATGCGGAAAAGGTGAGACTGGCAGATGCGGCCAAGTGTGAGGTCTACGTTTGCTTCGAGGGACCTTTGGGGGCGCATTTGAAAAAAGAGGTAAGAGAAAAAATTTGGAAAAACGAGTTTGTGGAGATATTCTCCTTGCTCCCATTAGAAAAGTTTAATTTAGACAGGGTAAAGCCAGATGAGAGTAAAAAAGAGGAGGAAGAGAAGGTACAGATTAATTCCACGCACGTTTGCTAACTGGTTGCAAGATTTTGCAATTCTGGCTAGCGTGATTGGGGAAAAAGCCCCCGAGAATTGCTCGGCATTATTCTGTTATTTAGAAGCGATCAGCGAGGCACATCGAGTATATGGGGGTTTAGCATGGCTTCGTTATGACGAACAGTTTCATCAAAGGAAGGCTATTCGCCCATCGATTAGAAGTTGCTGACGTCATCCAGGGCTGCGAGCCCGTTTTTTCAAGGGGGGGTCGGCGGCACCTCCTCCGCTGGATCGCTGGCCCCAAAAAAGAAAGGGGTGTGCTGGCAGTTCAATGAAGGCAACTGTCGTTCGGGACTTCATGTCGCTACAAACATGAATGCTCCGGATGTAGTGGGGGCACCCTTTTGCGCGCTGCTTCAAGCAAGGAAAAGGTCGCACAGGAGACATCGCTGGAAAAAGGGATGACGCCGGTGAGACTAGAAAGGATGCTACCTTTCCTAAATAGGTACCCGGATAGGGCGGCGGCAATGTTATTAGAAACAGGGTTCAGGGAGGGTTTTGGAATTCCGAGTTCATTGCGGGAGGTTCCGCCAGTAGCAGACAATTTGAAGTCAGCACGCCTCCACCCGGAGGTGGTGTCGGCTAAGCTGTTTAAGGAAGTTACATTGGGCCGGATGGCTGGGCCATTCGCTTCCCCGCCGTTACCAGGGTTAATAGTTTCCCGTTGGGAGTTGTTCCGAAGAAGGAGTTGGGGCAATATAGGATGATACATCATCTGTCCTACCCAAGAGGTGTTTCTGTAAACGATGGTATTGACCCGCAGGATTGTGCGGTTACCTATACATCGTTCCATGCAGCTGTCTCGTGGGTTAGAAAATATGGTAAGGGCGCCCTCATGGCTAAAACTGATGTGGAATCAGCATTTTGATTATTGCCGGTACACCCGCACAGTGTGCATTTGTTGGGATGCTGTTGGCAAGGGTCGTACTTTGTGGACCGTTGCTTGCCAATGGGTTGTTCCATTTCATGTGCACTGTTTGAGGGCTTTAGCTCATTCTTTGAATGGGCGGTTAGGGAAGCGGCAGGGATTAATTCAATTATCCATTATTTGGATGATTTCTTGTGCATAGGCCCCCCAGACTCCAGATGTTGTGCAGTGTTATTGGGAACGTTACAACACCTGGCTGACAGATTCGGGATTCCGCTGGCAGCTGACAAGACGGAGGGCCCAACATCGGAATTAGTTTTTTTGGGCATCACTATTGATTCCATGGCGATGGAATGTAGACTGCCTGAGGACAAATTGGTGGCGTTACGGAAGGAGGTGAGTATGGCGGGTAAGAAGCGTAAGCTGCGGCTGAAGGAATTGCAATCCTTATTGGGAAAATTGAATTTTGCATGCAGAATCATTCCCATGGGTCGTATATTCTGTAGGAGGTTGGCAGCGGCCACGGCTGGGGTGAGAGTTCCCAATCACTTTGTCAGATTGACCAGAGAATTGCAGGCTGATTTAAAGGTGTGGGATGCGTTTTTGGAATGTTTTAATGGGAGGTCTGTGTGGCAAGTGGGACCGGTCAGCAATGCTGATTTGGTCCTGTTCACAGATGCGGCAGGATCGGCAGGATACGGGGCGTATTACCAGGGTAGATGGAGTGCAGGATCATGGCCGGAGATTTGGAGAGAGGCAGGTTTCCTGCGAAACCTGGTCCTCCTAGAACTGTTTCCCATTGTTCTGGCAGTAGAACTGTGGGGGGAAGAATTGCGGAACAAAAAAGTTAGGTTCAATTGCGACAATTTGGGGGGTAGTTTGGGCAATTAATAATATCACGGCCTCATCCTCACCTGTGATTAGATTGTTAAGACACTTGGTGCTCAGTTGTTTGCGCATAAATGCATTTATTTATGCTGTGCATATCCCTGGAGTGGACAATAAGTTAGCGGATGCTTTGTCTCGTTTCCAGTGGGAAGAATTTCTCAAGCTGGCACCGGAGGCAAACCGGGTAGGGGAGCCATGCCCGTCGGAACTGTGGAGAGTTGCGTTGGAATCACCGCAGGATTGATCCGGCAGTCTCTCAGCGCAGGAACATGGAGGGCTTATGAAAAAGTGTGGCAAGAATGGTTTGCCTTTATGGAGGAGGTAGGAGGGTCAGAGGACTCTATTGACGTACAAACTTGGGTTTTGTGTTTCATTTGTAGGAATTATGAAAAAGGGGTCTCTGGGTCGGGAATAGGAAAGAAGATGGCGGCTTTAGCCTTTTTATTCCAATTAAAAGGAATAAACTTTTTCACCTTTTTTTCACTCTACACTTGTATCATTGTCTCATGAACATCACCTAATAGGTTTCTTCTCTGTAAGCACGCTTCCCGTGTTTGCTTACTTATTCTTTCAGAATTCTCACTGGTCCCTTTTACATCCCACCTTTATCTCTGCTTTGCACACTATCCAGCAGGTATATCACTACCTACACCCCATCCTGCACTTTTGTCACCCTATTTTTACCTTTTTTCCTCCATGTATCCCTATTTTCTCTGTGCTTGACAGTGCTGCCGGGTGTATCATATACAATATTTTTAATTATCTTACAGATTTACTGGCCACTATTGGCACAATACCCAATATACTACATTTGTTCCCTGGTTGGGGACGTTTTCAGTGTGGGCCTGTTACTTATGGGCGGACTTCTATACCTCAGCTCCCGGGGGGGCTTGATATGGTGACCACTGCACACCGGGATTATTCGGAGTTCAGTGTTCCAATGGGATGTAAGTTTGTGGATTTGACCATCTCTATGCTCTATATATATCTTTTTACATATAATACTTTCCATATCATGGGCCCCATTTTTTGATTTAGAACATCTCCATTATTTACAGATATTCAATATCCGCTCCTGATGAGTCGGCTAACCGACGAAACGCGTCGAGCTGTTGAGGATGTAACCCCTCACATTTCCACCAAGATTTTTATGAATTTTACTGTATATTACAAGTTATACTCATGAAATATGTATTATTGTCCCCTTGTTATGGCAATTATGTTTTACACTCTGTTTATATGTATGCAATTTACTTCCCAAGATGTCTGCATATGCACTGAGCAATTTTTTGTTATATATAACGTTACGCAACTTGATACTCATGTACATTAAAAGTATTTATTTTTACTCTCAAATTTGTGTTTGAACCTGCCTCATTTAAAGTCCCATACTCTTTTATTATTTTTTGAATTTATAATTAGGGATGGAGGCGCACTACCCCCCTTTCCTTGTGCGCTTCATTTAAAGTCCCAGTATATGGAGATATACATTCCCCCCTCTGTTGTATGTTGAAACCGGGATGGAGGCAGAGTTCTTACACAATGGGTAGCATGTAGCTACCCCTTTTATACTCATATATCTACCCGAAGGTTTGATGGGACCTTATAATCCCCAACCTCTGGATGTTATGTACTATTTTTTATGCACTTGCGATACGTGGGGTTTTAGATATTTCCCCCCCTTTTTTGTACTGACTTATGCTCCACAGTTTTTTCATCCCTAGTGGATATTGTTCATCGTGCCTGCTTTGCTTTGGTTGCTTTTGTCTTCCATTTCCCGGGAGCTGCGATTCGCATCAGGCGCCGCCCCTTGCCGCCCTTGCTATTCACGGGTGTCATGGGGACGGCTAGCCTCGTGCGTATCAACGCCACGCATTCCGCACCAGTGACGTCCTTAGTTGGCGCCGTCTGGTTTTGCGGTTTCTCCATCTGGCTGATACATTGGCGGGATTAGGTCTGGCGCCATTGGCGGGCAGACGCTTCCCACCCGTCATCACGCTTGTGTGACGTTGGTATTGTCTGCCCTATTTGACCGGCTCACCTGGGAGTCCCCATTTACAACTGACCAGATGACCGGCTTGCACTGCTTGATTTACTGCACACGTACAACCTATACCTGGTACTACAGGGTAATTCTATATGTCACGGCTTGTTTATATTCTACTTTTTCACCTTTTTTTCACTCTACACTTGTATCATTGTCTCATGAACATCACCTAATAGGTTTCTTCTCTGTAAGCACGCTTCCAGTGTTTGCTTACTTATTCTTTCAGAATTCTCACTGGTCCCTTTTACATCCCACCTTTATCTCTGCTTTGCACACTATCCAGCAGGTATATCACTACCTACACCCCATCCTGCACTTTTGTCACCCTATTTTTACCTTTTTTCCTCCATGTATCCCTATTTTCTCTGTGCTTGACAGTGCTGCCGGGTGTATCATATACAATATTTTTAATTATCTTACAGATTTACTGGCCACTATTGGCACAATACCCAATATACTACATTTGTTCCCTGGTTGGGGACGTTTTCAGTGTGGGCCTGTTACTTATGGGCGGACTTCTATACCTCAGCTCCCGGGGGGGCTTGATATGGTGACCACTGCACACCGGGATTATTCGGAGTTCAGTGTTCCAATGGGATGTAAGTTTGTGGATTTGACCATCTCTATGCTCTATATATATCTTTTTACATATAATACTTTCCATATCATGGGCCCCATTTTTTGATTTAGAACATCTCCATTATTTACAGATATTCAATATCCGCTCCTGATGAGTCGGCTAACCGACGAAACGCGTCGAGCTGTTGAGGATGTAACCCCTCACAATTCCACCAAGATTTTTAAGAATTTTACTGTATATTACAAGTTATACTCATGAAATATGTATTATTGTCCCCTTGTTATGGCAATTATGTTTTACACTCTGTTTATATGTATGCAATTTACTTCCCAAGATGTCTGCATATGCACTGAGCAATTTTTTGTTATATATAACGTTACGCAACTTGATACTCATGTACATTAAAAGTATTTATTTTTACTCTCAAATTTGTGTTTGAACCTGCCTCATTTAAAGTCCCATACTCTTTTATTATTTTTTGAATTAAAAGGACGCAGGGATGTCACAAAATCATTTATGGTTCACAGGGCTTTGCGGGGTTATAGAAAAGGTTCTCAGAAGAAGAAGGACTCCAGACGCCGTGTCATTTGAGGTGCTGGGGACGATTCTGACAAGCCTCCACAAGGTGTGTTCAGAGTATTTTGAACAAGTACTCTTTCGAGCAGCCTTTGTGGTGGCATTTTTTGGAGCATTTAGAATCGGGGAATTGGTCTCGCCATCAAAAAAGGTGGTGGGAGGTCTGAGGTTGGGTGATGTGCAGTTTTCAGATCAGTCAGTTCTGATCTGGATACGGCGATCGAAAACGGACCAGGAAGGAAAAGGGGTCAGAGTGGAGTTGTTCAAGGGGTTAGAACCCCAGTTTTGTCCAGTAACGACCCTGAGTCAGTTCTTCGATGTGCGCCCGACAGGGGAGGGAGCATTTTTTATACATAAGGATGGTTTGTGTTTATCCAGGTTTCAGTTCACAGCAGTGCTGAGGAAGTGTTTAAAAGAAGGAGGGCTTTCCCCGGGAGAATATGCAGGGCATTCTTTCCGTATAGGGGCAGCCACGGAAGCAGCTCGCTGGGGACTTCCAGAAAATGTAATAAAGAAGTTAGGCAGATGGGAATCAAACAGATTTCAGATATATGTTCGTCCACAGTTATTGTGAAGTATAGTTGGTTATATAGGTTAAGATTAGTAGACGGTAAAAAATGTTGGCATGTCGTTGGTATGTTTCTTTGTTATTTCTTTTCAGATCCCCCCAGATGTCTCATTTGGATTTTGGGACACTCATATGTTTTCTGGGGGGCAAAACGGGCGGACATCAGACCTGAAGGTAGACAGCTACGGCTTAAGAGAGAGGAGGGCACGGTCAGGTGGTTGGGTATACCGGGTATGAGGTGGCAGCAAGTGGTTCCTGAGGTACATAGATTTTCCAGGTTGGACAGGGTCCCTGACATATTGGTTCTTCATGTGGGAGGAAATGACTTGGGTATTAGACCAATGAGGCAGGTCATAAAAGATATCAAATGGGACTTTCTCAGGCTCCGGGCATCCTTTCCAGACATGCTGTTCGTATGGTCCGATATAGTTGCCCATATGTCTTGGAGGGGGGCACGATCATGGGAAAAACTCAATAAGACCCGTATAAAAGTCAACAAGGAGGTGGGCAGGTTTGTTGCCAGGAATGGGGGTATTGTGATACGACATTGGGAATTAGAAACCGACACTTGGATGTACCTGAGAGGGGATGGTGTTCACCTTAACCCGGTGGGGATTGATCTTTGGTCCCTGGGGCTGGAGGATGGCATTAGAAGAGCATTTTTAGTGTGGCTGCGGGCACAAGCGGTGTCACACTTGTGCCGCGGTGGCGCTTGGTCCTTGGCGACAATAGTAAATATATATATGGATATATATATATATATTGTTTACAATGAGGATTGAAAACGTTGGGACACATCCCAGGATGGAGTTTTCCGGTTGGTCCAGTCAGTTTTTGGACCAACTGGTAATAAATGGGGGTCTGGGTCAGTTAGGGAGTCCTCGCGGCGAGTTAGCGGCTGGGGACAGATCTAACAAATGGGGCTCAGGCTCAAAAAGTGATTGGGGTCGTCAGGGACCAGCAACAAAAAGGTTACTGAGAGTCAGAGTTAAATATTTTAAATATTTTGAATATTTAAATGTTATAAATATTGAAAATTAAAGTTACAGTTTTTTATTGGTTTTGTTAAATAAAGGCCGATAAGGCCATTTACATCCAATCCAGGTGTCGGTGTCATTACTTAATAATAAAAATGTATGCATGTATTGGTAGGGAAGTAAGGTATCTGGCTACCCTATTCAAGACATGTACGGAGCTGTACTGTAAAGGAAGCAGAGTACAGACATGAAAGGGTGCAAGGAACTTAGGGAAGGAAGAAGTAGGATAAGGAGGATTTTAAGGAAGTTAGGGATATGTTGGGATTGGTGGATCAGTGTAGAAGGGGAGGAGAGTTTTAATCAGTGCTTAAGCCAGGGGGAATTATACAGCAGTCGTGGGTTGGAGAGTCAGGAAGAACGTTCCCACCCTCCCGCCCTAGCTGAGGGGTTGTTAATATTTTAGGAGAGTGTGGTTGGCGCTTGGTCCTTGGCGACAATAGTAAATATATATATGGATATATATATATATATATATATATATATATATTGTTTACAATGAGGATTGAAAACGTTGGGACACATCCCAGGATGGAGTTTTCCGGTTGGTCCAGTCAGTTTTTGGACGAACTGGTAATAAATGGGGGTCTGGGTCAGTTAGTGAGTCCTCGCGGCGAGTTAGCGGCTGGGGACAGATCTAACAAATGGGGCTCAGGCTCAAAAAGTGATTGGGGTCGTCAGGGACCAGCAACAAAAAGGTTACTGAGAGTCAGAGTTAAATATTTTAAATATTTTGAATATTTAAATGTTATAAATATTGAAAATAAAAGTTACAGTTTTTATTGGTTTTGTTAAATAAAGGCCGATAAGGCCATTTACATCCAATCCAGGTGTCGGTGTCATTACTTAATAATAAAAATGTATGCATGTATTGGTAGGGAAGTAAGGTATCTGGCTACCCTATTCAAGTACTGGCTGTGTGTGTTCCGTACTATTCGGTTTTGGAAGTAGATATATACTATGTATCTGTAATCTCTTGTCTAGGGGGTTTCTTGCAAATTAAATGGGTATTCTACTGAATACTTGAAGCAAATAATATGCAGCACTAAATTATTAGGAGAGATAAATGGGCCCTAATGATATTTACCTTGCTGGCTGTGTTGCTATGCATATTCAGCGACGCCTTATATGTTATATACAGATTTTTATAGAATGGGCTGTTTGCTGCTCTATCCAGTTTTATATTTCCTTGTGGAACAGTATTTGCTGGCTATACTATAGAGCAATTTCTGATCCATCACTAAGGATATATAAACGGCTTCAGTTTAACACTCCAGAACAACTTCACAACTGTCTACTGAAGTCATATTCTTGGTATGATGATACCATTATCACAGGCTTTTGGCCATTGTTATATACTATACTGGTAAAACTGGGAATTGACTATAACATTTTTTAATAGATACCTGGCTGTTTTAAAGCGGGGTTCCACCCAAATTTTGAACAATATCTGTATGTATTCAGTTCCTTGCCTAGATGCTGACATGCCGTTTAAAAAAATTTAAATCGCCGTAATTACCTTTTATTTTTCGATTCTTCTTTGCACTTTCTGGTTCTCCTCCCGTGGGAGTAGGCATGTTTCTAGCCTCTCCCAGACTCCTGGGAGCTAGTCTCAGGCTTCCCAGGAGCACAGCATTCACCACATCCAGGAAATAAATGCTTGTGGGCTTCAAATGCCCACAATGAAGATGGAAACCGCCTGCAGTGAATAATATAAGTTATTCTTTCAGACGAAATCTGACACAGGCGGACATATTACACACAATATGTGAGTATGTAATGCTGAGAAGAAAAGTTTGTGAATGAACTCAAAAAAAAAAAAAAAACGATAGATAGGTGGACCCCCACTTTAATCTCTGGTATGCAGGGAGCTCCCACGTCCGCCAGGGTGGACCCACTCTTTTCTGCACTGCGGCCTATGTTGCTGCCTTGGGTAAAGGTCATGATCACGTATTTGGGAGGGGCACCGTGCTCGCTGCTATTATGTTGTTGTTACTATTAGTCATGTACGTGACATCTTATTATGCATATTATGATTAACTTGTTCTTTTCTTTCTCATCTCTGTTTTATTATGCACTGTCTCTGTTTCTATAACATCATAGTATGCAAACAAAAGCTCCTGAATAAGTGGTGAATACCCACGAAACATATTTAACTGGTACAGCCATTTTCTGTTAGTTGTACCCTCCCCTGAATGAATAGATAGAGATATATTTTAAACAAATATGTATGTTTTAAAATGTTGATGTAAATTCAATAAACTCTACTTGTTTTATACTCTTGTGTACCTTAAATTGTTACGGTACCATTAAAGTCTACTAGCCTCAAACACAAATTTTTCCAACATTATTTCTCTCGATGCCCATTTGCATTCACTATGACCCGTCAAAAATAGTTTTTATTTCATGAAGCATACTATTTATACATGCATTTGGATTTTATTGAACAGCCCTAGAAATGGAAATATAGTTGGGCATTACCACTCAACTAAAGGTTAGTGTATCACCACCTACAGTATATGGCAGAACCTTTACTTAAAGTGGTTGTAAAGCCACTTGTTATGTCTCTACAATCCCCTCTGTTAGATAATAACATGAGCCCCACTGTATGTCCTTTATTTAAAAAAAAGCCAATATCTACCTTATTTCAGAGTGTCGCGTGACTCCTCAGTTCTCTCCTCCTCTCCTCCCCTCTTCCTGGCTGATGTCAGTGGGACTTCTCGGCCCCTCCCTCTGTATCCTTCAGATTGGGAGAGGAGAGAGCTGAGGAGTCATGCGAGCGCTGGAAGACAATATGATATAAGGTATAATTTTGCTTTTTTAAAATAAAGGACATACAGTGGGGCACATGTTATTATCTAACAGAGGGGATTGTAGAGAAATAACAAGTGACTTTACAACCACTTTAAGTAAAGGTTCTTCCATATAGGTGGTGATGCACTAACCTTTAGTTGTGTGGTAATAACCCAACTATATTTCCAATTCTAGGGATGTTCAGTAAAATCCAAATGCATCTATATACAGTATGCTTTATGAAATACAAATTATTTTTGACAGGTCATAGTGAATGCAAATGGGCATCAAGAGAAATAATGCATTTCTATGGCCTGCAAAATCTCTGAAGTGGATTTGCACCCAATCACCATAATATGTCTACGCATATAAAACTTCCTAATTGCATTATATTAGTTTGAACAGGGACCACTTAATTAATGTACTTTTTTCCATAAAGATTGCATTGAACTCAAACATACTGTATACAGATACAGTAGCATAAACATACCACACATTGTGTACAATAGAAAGGGTAGATAGCAATGACAAATCAGTAACATTGTAAGATACTGTATTGAACAATGTCAAATAATTTCACCCTACTCATCTCATACAGGATGGGTGGTAGGACGAAGGATAATTCTTGTCAGGAAGGAGCTAAATCATAGATACCCATGCATAACACACATAGAGCTGAATTCCTGTTGATTGCAAGGTCTCTGATAGAGGTGGGCAAACAGTTTGGGCCAAGCAAAAGTTCAGTCTGAACATCGCCTGTTCACCCCTTCGGCGAACACCTGAATTTGCAGGACACTCAGCGAGTGTTCGCCCCTCTGAACACCCTGCAATGCACTGTGTGCTGCACAGTGCATTCTAAGCCCTGATTAAGCAAAGCTTTGCCCAATCAGGGTGCAGTGAATAGCTGGTTGTTAAGGAGTGTCCAGTCAAACAATGCATGCTGAGTCGGTGACATCACAAGGGGGCAGTGCCATCAGGTGATGTCTCCAGGTGGCCCCGCCCTTACCTTTTATCTTCTTCAGGTCCAGTGATGGTGCTGACATCTTGATTGACAATGGACACTGTTTTTTTTATTTTTAATAAAGGAATTGTCAAAAACTGCCTCCTGTTTTTATTTATTTTTACACTTTTTTGGTGAATAGGTAGGGGTACTCTGTACCCTATACTCATTCACATAAGGGGGAAGGATCTGGGAGCCCCCTTCTTAAAGCCCTTCTTAGCCCCCTGCCCACAGATCCCCTTGACCACATCCCAGGGTTGTGGGAATGAGGCCATTGTCCCTATCAACATGGGGTGCCCCAAAGCACCCACCCCCCATGATTAGGGCATGTGGTTTGGTATGATTTTGGGAGTGGGGCACTCGCTCGTCCCCCCCCCCATTTCCTGACCTGCCGGGCTGCATGCTCAGATAAGGGTCTGTTATTGATTTTTTTGGGGGGGGGGGACTCCATGCCTTTTTTATTTTACATTTTGGGATGAGGTTCCTCTTAAAATCCATACCAGACCTGAAGGGCCTGGTTTAGATTGGGGGGACCCCCCACGCAGTTTTTTTTATATTGCCAGCAATGGTATTGTCATTTCATTCATTTTTTTTTTTTTTTCTAGAAATGTCAGTTTTGCTGCAGTAAGTTATATCTATGGTACAGATGCGCCACTTTACAGGCAGACTAAGGGGACCCCTAGACACTATTATTTAAAGTAATTTTTCATTTTATAGTTGCACTTTAAGCATTATTAAAATAATTGCTCCTGTAAAAACAATCTTTTTTAAAATCTTTTTAGTCATTAATAAATGTTCCCCAGGGCAGTACCCGTACCCCCATACCCTTTTTATGGTCAATTACTTTTATATAAGCCTTTAAAATGGGGACTTTTGATTTTTCAAGTTTGGGTCCCATAGACTTTAATAGGGTTCGCCATTCAGGTCAGAACTTTTTCTCTGTTTGGGAGTTCTGGTGCAAACCGAACAGGGAGGTGTTCAGCCCATCTCTAGTCGCTGGCAAAATGCTGAGATAAGGCATATATAAGCTATCCAAGAGGATGGGGGGGCTCCACAGTAGTACACTCGATGGTCTGAATCAGTAGTGATTCCACCAGAAGAGGAAAGGCAGAGAGGTAAAGAAAATAGAATATGAGAGACAAAAGGCTGGTTTGTAAAAGAAGAGTAAAACAAGGAGAGGGAGAGAAGAGAGAAAAAAAGGAAGGGGAAGGAGGTGAGTAAAGGAGAGAGTAAAGTTCAGTGAGGTACTGGTGACTAATGCCCGTATACACTGTACAAAAATTGTCCAATTTTTCTCGCCATAGCTCAGTGGTCATAACAGTTTTCATTTGGTAGCACTCTATGTTGTACAAATTCTCTTGTCCGATTTTGTGATGTCCAGACATTATATCATATATTATACGCTGTGATGTAATCTACGTGTGACCCCGTAGCCACGCCTTTGTGCTCCATCTTGTTTATGAAGTGATGTGCGTTCTCCGTCTTTGGAAAATTTGTATCTTTAAACCATAGATTAACATCTATTCGCCGCATTTTCACGACGGTACAATTTTCAAGATGGACATGAAAATATCAGAGGTACTTACCATAGCCGGCCTTGAAGTGTTGGCTATCCACAACCAGCTTAAAAAGAAGCGAAAGAGGAAAACCTGGTGCAAGAAATGTCTGCAGAACCATGACCAGTTCTCACATATGACACTTCTGAGGGAATTACAGGAAAATAATCCTGACAACCTCAGGAATTATTTAAGAATGACCGACAAAAAATGACCGTCCGGCAGCTGGCCAATTGCCAGGTGGCAGCGCCAAGGCCCTGTACACCCAGCCCAGGCTCCCAAAGGAGACTGACTCCAGCCACAGGGTACAAGGATGTACTCCCCAAATGCCAATGACAGGAGGACTCAGTGAACCCTGCATAGATAAAAGAGATAGAATGATAACAAAAAGCATCCGCTCTTTAACCACTTTTTGTTTACATGAAAAAAATATTTTTTTTGCTAGAAAATGACTTTCTTTCTCGTATATCATGGGACACAGAGCAGCCATATACATTACTACCTGGGTTATGTGCCACCTATAGGTGAAAGGACACTGGTACTGTAGAATAACCAAAAACAGTGTTCCCCTGTGTAACCCCTCACATACAGGATGTGCTCTAGTTTTTTTGCCAATGTCTAAAATGGTGAATGGTCACTTTTGAGCTCACTGTGAGCTTCCATGCTGTAATCCCGCACAGGTTCTTAAGAATCAAGGGACAGCGTTTCCAGATCGGATCCATTTCAAAAAGCTACTATGCTAAGATAACTGGTACCCAAGCCTCGTAAAGAAGATTAAGGATCGACAACAAGGTTTTTCCTATAATGCAACCTTCGGTTGCTGACCCTGCGTAGTGGAATCCTGGACACCACAGCATGCAGGGTGCTGTACAGGTCCAAGGGAGTGGACCCTAAAACATGAAAGGGTATCCAGTCCTTGAAGGTCCAAGGTGACAGAACCCACCACAATGGGTGAACGCGGGACCTCTGGCTTAGGCTATTGTCCTGTGGTGGGAGTGGTAAGTGATCCTGTGAAAAACCAGGGTCCAATTATTATATATTCCCCTGCAACAGTTGTATCAAGGCTGACATGTTTTGAAAAAAAAACTTCTCTTTTCTATGCTTGCTTTACCCTCTAGAGGGCATAGGTTTGCTGCTCTGTCCTTCTCTTCCCAGAGCTGCACAAGCCGTGGGAAGCTTTTAAAAAAAAAAAAGCCTACAGTCAGAGGTCTTGTTGGACAGACTGGAGGGACACAGAGCAGCCTATCCTGGTGTGACATGAGTCCTATGAGTGATGGTAGGTGCAGCCTAGTTATGTTGCATTGACTGGAAAAACAGGTCATTTGTATATGTGCTGCAGCAAGGGGCACATGTGTTCCATCAGTGGCCCCTGTAGAGGCTAAACGGAACACTGCTGCAATAGCCTCACCTGAAAGACCGAATGCCTCTGGGCAGTCTGAGCCACTGCATCTATCCGGCATTGTGCCTGCTACCAAAAAAAATTGGCGTGGGGTCCCCCCAAAAATCCATACCAGACCCTTATCCGAGCACGCAACCTGGCAGGCCGCAGGAAAAGAGGGGGGACGATAGAGCACCCCCCTATGCTTCTTCTTTCCATCTTCTTTCTTCTATCTTCTTTCTTCTATCTTCCTTCGGTTTCTTCCTCCATCTTCTTCTTCTTCTGGTTCTTCTGGTTCTTCTTCCGGTGTTCTCATCTGGCATCTTCCCCCGCAGCGTCTTCTTCCTTTCTTCTTCTCGGGCCGCTCCGCATTCATGGGAGGCTCCCGCTGTGTGACACTTCTCGTCTTCTGGCGGTTCTTAAATAACGGAGGGTGGGGCCACCCGGTGGCCCTGCCCCCCTGACACACGGGGACTTGACGGGGACTTCCCTGTGGCATTCCCCATGATGTCAGAGGGGGGCTAGGTCACCTGTTACGTAACGGGTGACCCCCTTTGATGTCACGGGGAATGCCATAGGGAAGTCCCCGTCAAGTCCCCGTGCGTCACAGGGGGGCAGGGCCACCCGGTGACCCGGTGCAAAGTTTTGGTCTGTTTGCAAGTTCACCCGGTGACCCGGTGTGAAGTTTGGGTCTGTTCGCAAGTTCTGGTGTGAACCGAACCGGGGGTGTTCGGCTCATCCTTAGTCATGACCATATTTGATCAATGAAGTCATCCAGGATCCCAGGAAGCTTTGTTTACATACAGCAGCTGGCCAGCAACCTGCCATTTTGGGATGGGTGTGTAACAAGTAAACATTGTAGGATGGTGGATCATCATGGCAGCTGGTAAATGAAGTATCGGTTGCCAAAAAGGAGAGGGCAGCATGCACACAACCCTCTCCTGAACCAGACCAGACAACTTAAAATAGCAAAATAAATAAAAAACCTTGCGAGCCACATACGGGTAAATGCCTTATAAAAATAAAATCAATCATAGGCCAACATCAGCAGCAAACACTAAATCACGTTCCATAATCGTGTAAGTGAAACATAAAAACAAAAATGTGTCTGCGCTAGATGATAAATAATATTACTAAAAACCAATAATATCGAAAAATATATATAAACATACAATAGTAAGTGCTAAGTGCAAAAGTGAACATACATATACATCTATGTGCTGCAATAGACTACTGATAGATCAGAAATAACTGATGGTGCATATATCCACAGTGCAAAGTGCTATATTAAACACACAAAATGAGTGCCCAATCAGAAGAAAAACAATGACATTCCTCATATAAGTGTTTGAGGTTCAACCAGTGTAAATCCAAAACTGCATAAAGTGCTCAAAATAGTGTCCATAATCAGTGAAGCTCATCCATCATGTTCTTCAAAAGTGTAGCACCATAAAACATGCTTTAGTGCCCTCCAGTGATCCCCATAAGCATATGCGCTCACCTTCCAGCGAGTGACACAGTGTTTAAACTATGTCAAAAAGCGCTTTGGAGCCACTCCTGTGCTCAAATGGAATCAACTGTGTGGACCTCCAATGCTCCCAATCATGATTTTATGCAAGAAAAAAGAGACTCCATAGCGCAATACAGTTTAACAATAAAGAATATTTATTAAAATATATATGGGACTCACCCCTTGCAGGGGTACTCACATGCTACAGGTGCGTCAGTGCACCTTTCTATATAAGCATAAATCAGCCGATCGTAACGGTATGGCGTGCGGTGCGGTGTGTGCCTCCAAATCTCCTGCTCTCTCTCTCTGCTGACAGCTCCGTCCAGGCCCCTCCCCTCCCCCTGATGAAGGCACGTGATCCCGGTGCCGAACACGCGTAGGGGAGGGGCCTGGACGGAGCTGTCAGCAGAGAGAGAGAGCAGGAGATTTGGAGGCACACACCGCACCGCACGCCATACCGTTACGATCGGCTGATTTATGCTTATATAGAAAGGTGCACTGACGCACCTGTAGCATGTGAGTACCCCTGCAAGGGGTGAGTCCCATATATATTTTAATAAATATTCTTTATTGTTAAACTGTATTGCGCTATGGAGTCTCTTTTTTCTTGCATAAAATCATGATTGGGAGCATTGGAGGTCCACACAGTTGATTCCATTTGAGCACAGGAGTGGCTCCAAAGCGCTTTTTGACATAGTTTAAACACTGTGTCACTCGCTGGAAGGTGAGCGCATATGCTTATGGGGATCACTGGAGGGCACTAAAGCATGTTTTATGGTGCTACACTTTTGAAGAACATGATGGATGAGCTTCACTGATTATGGACACTATTTTGAGCACTTTATGCAGTTTTGGATTTACACTGGTTGAACCTCAAACACTTATATGAGGAATGTCATTGTTTTTCTTCTGATTGGGCACTCATTTTGTGTGTTTAATATAGCACTTTGCACTGTGGATATATGCACCATCAGTTATTTCTGATCTATCAGTAGTCTATTGCAGCACATAGATGTATATGTATGTTCACTTTTGCACTTAGCACTTACTATTGTATGTTTATATATATTTTTCGAACTTAAAATAGCAAGTATATTTCCGTTTCTAGCTAGATAGCTTTCTGATACCCCAAGTTTTTGCATGTTAAAAGGAAATGCACAATAAAAGAAGAAAAGAGGTAGCTGCAGTAGGTATGATAGATAGAACAGCAAGAGGTCAAAATAAGAATATCAAACAAGAGTATTTTAGCTCTTTAGCACAACATAAACAGTTTGGGAAAATTTTTACCAAACTTCAGTCCATTCTGTTGGGAGACAAAATCTTAGGTCTAGTACTCCCAAATAAGCCAGATTTCCTGTACAGGAAAGCCATATAAACAGAGAAGTTCAGTTTGGTATAGGTAGCCCCTAACATGGAACAGAAATAAAGTATAAACAAGGTTGCAGAGGACATCCGAGGTCTTTAGTTTAGTGCTATAGATGTTTCCGTTATGTAAAGGTTATAGTGTTCTGGTGAGTTATTTGGTGTGAAGCTTTCACAGTGTGAAAAGACATAACCCGGGACCCACAATTGGTTTGCTTATCAACAGAAGCCAGGTGGGAATCACTTTTAAATTAATACATTTTACTGCTTTCTAAGTTTTCATGCAAGCATGTTATTTGAAGGATTCATGTATGTTTAATGTTACCTTTTAAGCTGCAATAAAAGACCCTCTGAAGGCTTTTTTTTTGTTTTGTTTTTGCACGTGTACATGTTTATGGCTCATGCCAGTGTCAAGCTACCAAATGTAGCAGAGAACCATTACTAAATATTCAACCACACATTTCAAGTCAACAGTCTTATCTTTATGTATCTTAAAAGCCCCACTAATACTGGTGACTAGCAAGGATCAGCTACCAGTTTAAAGTGGTTGTTAAGCCACTAACTGAACATCATATCATCCCCTCTGTCACATAAAAAGCTGTATCCTAGCGCCTGTGCTTTATATATAAAAAAAGCAGATTTCTACCTGTTTTAACAGTGTCTTCCAGTGACGACACTACTCCAGGCTCTCAGCTCTCTCTGTCTGATATCTCCAGTGGGCGGAGCCGAGATTCCCCTGCTGACATCAGCCAGGGTGGCAGGAAGGAGAGGAGCAGAGAGCCTGGAGTCATGTGATTGCTAGAAGACACTGTTAAAACAGGCACTAGGACTCAGCTTTTTATCTGACAGAGGGGATGATATAATGATCAGTTAGTTTTGAAGCAGCAAGGAGAGGAGCAGAGTGGTGCTAGTGAGACATGACAGGCAGGGAGGGGGAGGAGGACAGAGGGGACACAGGAGAGCTGCAGACAGCAGCAGATGACAGAGGCACATACTGACCACGATGTCAGGGCTCAGCAGCCCTGGTATATCATGGTCAGCATACAGAGGGGAGGGTAGAAACTGACAGGATCAGCCATGTATATTTAGGTGATACAGGGGGGCAAAATACACAGCAGTGTGCTGTATAACCTGCTTTAAGGGAACAGGATCCATTTTTTTGGGGACTAACAAACGCTTTAATTCCTATGTTCAGACCAAATTTTGCTTGTTTGAAGGTTCAGAAGAACAGCCAAATTATATGGGTGCCAAGCTGAACGGAGGTAAAATGTTTAGCAGCGTTATTACAATTACTGCTACATGTGAGCAACATACTGCTCAGGGCTTCTGGTTATTATGGAGGCAGCAACTGCTGAGGTCCTAACAACCAGTGAAGTATCACCGCTTGGCCCATTCAGCTGTCAACCATGTATTGCTGACTGAGAGGTAAATGTAAACAATGAGATGGAGATAATATAGGATAGGATTCATACCAGACCCTTTAACTCTTCTGGTATAGATTTTTTTTCTTGTTTTGTTTATATGCCCCCCCCCCCCCAAATCCATTAACAAACCATTACCTGAATATGTAGCCTGTCAGACCAGGAAGTGATGGGAAACCCCCCCCCCCCCAATCCACACCAGGCCACATAGCTGCAATATAGGGAGGCTAACTTGCCAAAGAACCCCCAGCAAAGCACCATGTCCCCATGTTGATAGAGAAATAGCCAGTTTCCTTTGACCCTGGCCTGGTGACTGTGGGGGTCTGCAGTTGGATTCTTATAGGAACCTAGAAGCCCCCTCAAAAATAGGGGGGGCCCCAGATATCAGTTTGCCTATGTGAATTAGTAAGCGTTACTAGGTATCCTTACACATTCACCAAAAATGTAATTTGTAAATAAAGGCACACATGTCTTGTATTAAAAAAAATAGTCCCACGATGTAAACCCCTCACCAATTACATTGTCCAGTGATGAAAATCCTGGTCAATCATGATGAACAAAGCCCATCAACTCGCTGAAAGAAAAACTCACCAACATGTGTTATCCCATTGATTACTTATAAAACATTAAACAAAAAGACAGTGACATCAAATAGCACAACATATTTGATTTACTTCTTAATTTTTTTGTGAATAAGTAGATACAGACTATGTTTGCATTACTCATGCATGTAGAAGGGCTAGTATCTCTGGGCCCTTTCTTTTTAAAAGGGGCTTCCATATTCTGAAATGCCCCCTGCCCACAGACCCCCACAACCACTGAGCCAAGATTGTGGGGAAGAAGCCCTTGTACTCATGGGGACAAAGTGTTTTGCCAGGGTTGTCCCTATATGTTAAGGGCATATGGCCTGTTTTTTCAGGATGGGGGCTGCACAACCCCCCTCCTTTTCTTGGGCTGCCAGGGTCCATGCTCAGATAAGGCTTTGATATGGAATTTGAATAGCAACTTATATCATCTAGTATTCATTTGATCATAGTTTCAAGATTTTAAATTCTTATGTATGAATATCCAGACAGGAAAATCAGAAATTTACACCTGTTTTATTTATCTGAACATTTCTGTAGAGACAATCTGATCTGCAGAGAATCAAACAATTCAGGAATCCAGATAACCAAAGCAAAAAAGTAAATACATCGACTAGTGGTGCATTCACTCATCACTACTTCTTATCAGTCAGAAGTCACACTCAGCTACCATGAAAATGCTACAAATACAAATTCTGCTGAGTAAGAGCAATAACTTACATACTGCTTGTATATTTTTTTGTAAACCAATAATGGGAAATGTGTGCCACTCAGGCTAAAAGGGAAAGCAATCCTGTGTCCACCACTGTGAGTGCAGGCCAGAGAAGGAGCTTGTCTCTGCTTCAAACAACTGTTGGGCAAAGCATGAATACCATGAAGATGCACATCAATGCAGACCCACTGTGACAGCGAAATTTGGCTGCACGCAGAGCACACAGCCAAATCTCCTGTTTCTAATAATAATAACAATTTTGTCTAATGATATAAATGCATCTTACCTTTTGATCGTATGTCTCGCCTCTGGTTCCCCATTTCCCAGTAAAACAAACATCAACACTCGTGTTGACTCGTTAAGACTCGTGGCCACTCATTACAATTAGAAGAAAAGAGGTTTAACCTTAAACTACGTAGAGGGTTCTTTACTGTAAGAGCGGCAAGGATGTGGAATTCCCTTCCACAGGCGGTGGTCTCAGCGGGGAGCATTGATAGCTTCAAGAAACTATTGGATAATCACCTGAATGACCGCAATATACAGGGATATGTAATGTAATACTGACACATAATCACACACATAGGTTGGACTTGATGGACTTGTGTCTTTTTTCAACCTCATCTACTATGTAACTATGTAACACATTCTTACGTTCTCATCCCAGCATGCCTGACTCACTCAGCCCTGAGTCTGCCTTTATTTACATATCAACAGGAAGTCCCAACTTGAGGGTGTGCCTCCAACAGCCAAACACCTTCTACAAAGTTTGTGACCTCACAGGAAATGAACACAGGATGTGAATGACCATATAAGGATGCAACAGGATGTGAGAATACAGAAGCCCTTCCAACAGGGTTAAATACAGAACCAATCAAAGACATGTATACATTCAAATAGAAATACAGTAGTGATGTGTGCAGACGGTGGTGTGCAAAACCATGCGGCAAGCACATGGCTTTGAACACGAGCGCGTGCACACTCCCACTGTTACCAGTGATGCAAACCATACAAAATTATGGCTCAGTGGACCATAATTTTCATATAGTTATGCTATAGTTCCCATGTACGCAGACATGTATGCTCGGAGTCATTAATGCAGTCGCCATGAGGTGGTCAATCTCTTGATAAGGCATAAACTAACATCTCTAAAAGAGCAACAGATCTGCCATGTCCACAGGAAGGTTTTTGCAGCCAATGGTCTTCCACCAACGTCTGTATGTGCGAATACGCTCACATGAGCGTATTACAGCAAAACCGACACTGGGGGACATTTGACAACATACATTTATAAAAGTTTCCACAACAACTGGTTTTGGAATTATTGGCAGGGGCGTGGCCTGACCTGGCATGAAGAAGGACGCTTGAGTCTAAAGCTCCCGCTACCACAAGCTGAATCTTTTGCCTAACAAGGTAAATTCACCCCACAATCCATCCTTCTGATGGGGACTGCTTCCTGCTCCCCTCTGAACTGTCAGGGGTTATGGTCCCTGATATGTTCCGCTCCACCAAAGGGAACATGGCGTCTTCCCGCCTCAGCCGCACACAGACTACGGTTCCCTCACTGACAGGGATGCCGCCCGCAAATCCACTGATAACCCCCTCAGATGGGAGGGATGATGAGGACTCCCCACACCCGCATTTGAACATCCATGATCTGAGGAAGATCGCAACAGACATAAAAGATACCCTATCCGCCGCCATTGCGGATCTCAGGCTGGACATTCATGCGCTCACTGACAGGGTGCATACTGTTGAAAAAGTGACAGAACGACATGACACTTTGCTTAAACAGACCACACGCTATGTTGACTCCCACACCCTCTAAATGAGGGATATGGAAAGGCATATGGAAGACCTCGGCAACAGAGGCAGACACCACAATTTGAGGGTCGGGGGTGTGCCTGAATCGATCAAAGGAGACCAACTATCTCCCTCTATCACGGGACTATTCAACAACCTATTAAACAGGCCACCCCAGACCCCCATTGATATGGAGAGGATCCACAGAGCCCTAAGACCCAAAGGCAGAGCTGATGATCCCCCAAGAGACATCGTATGCTGTATAGTGGATTTCAAACTTAAGGAAGACATGCTTAGACAGGCGAGAGGCAGATCTCAGATAGTACACACGGGGAAGATGATCCAAATATGCCAAGATCTTTCAGGCATCACGCTGCAACACCGCAGGGACCTGAGACCCTTGCATAATGCCCTTCGCGCCAAAGGGATAGCACAAATGGAAATTCCCTTTTTGCCTCTCGGCCACCTCCCAAGGCCGAACAGTGCTCCTAAAAGTGCCGGAAGATTTACCCCATTTTTGTGACACACTGCGCATCCCGCTGGTAGAGGTACCTAACTGGTATGCGGGCTTCCGCCACTTCACTGTGAGAAAAGACCAACCACCTGCTGAACCTATGGAGGCACAAGATACTAGATATCAGAGGAGACGATCCCCTTCTGCTTCTTCTCATCGCGCCACACCCCGTGGCATGGGACGGGATTCCAGCCCCACCACCTCTCCTAGCTCAAGGAGAGCTCGGAGGGACCGTTGACCCCCCCACAGTTATTACATGGCTTGTGGTTATAGTTCGGCCACATTTGGCTTCTCTGCATTTGCGTTGACTACTTGTTCACACTGACTGTGTTATGCTGCCACCTTTGCCATGAACCTCTGTTGGAATAAAGAACCCGTTCATGTGAGTCTCCAAACTGTCCCCTCATGATGCTATAACAGCTTCTACCTGTCAACACACCCCATGGACATCGTGCAATCTACAATGAAAACTACAACCCCCACAACTCCCTGTGGCTTGCCTCCTGCGCATCCAGAGTGTCACGTCTTATAGTGCATTACTCGCTTCCGGCCCTTCGCTCTCACGAAACCGGCAGTACGAATGACACGTCCCTCTCTCTCCGCCGTGCCTTCAGACTAAATGAGGATTGCCTCTTTACAAGGTACAGCGGAGGTAACACCACCATGACAGGCCATACAATCAACTAATCATACACCCCCAGGTTTCCGGATGACTCAACCAGTATTGAAGGTAACCATAACACAACAGTGTACTTAGATGTCCAATGACCAACATCACCAATTCTAGCCCACGCCCCTAGGGAAGGTTTGAATACACTGACATCCCTGCTGGCCCTCCTTAATTTGAATATGCTGCCATCCTCTCACCACCGCAAGGACCACACACACCTCTCCTGGAGCTATACATGGCACCCCATACCTCCCTGCCTACAAGCACCGAGACCCTCATAGACTTCCTTAGTGCACCCTTGTGTTTCATCTAGATCTAAGTGTACCTACGCTCCCGCATGGCTGGAATACAGTAAAGCGATAAATTGAGTCCATCAACTCTGCTTCCTACCTACCGTAGACTGCGTCTTGATATCGGACTATACGAGACCATGAAGTACCCATTTATGGTCCTCCCATAACCTGCTATTTTGATTCTCACTGTCCACTGACTGGTTCCTGGCATACCTTGCACAGAGTTTCAACAGTTTGAATTGTTCCTTAAGGTATAATGTCTAGATACGGCTCTGATGCTATATTCTTGGTCTTATACTGACTCAGATTTAGATGACAATGTTTATTTGTATGTTATATCCGTTAATATCACCCTAGTCATGATTCTATAGTTCTGACTAGGGATGAGCCGAACACCCCCCTGTTCGGTTCGCACCAGAATATGCGAACAGGAAAAAAGTTCGTTCGAACATGCGAACACCGTTAAAGTCTATGGGACACGAACATGAATAATCAAAAGTGCTAATTTTAAAGGCTTATATGAAAGTTATTGTCATAAAAAGTGTTTGGGGACCTGGGTCCTGCCCCAGGGGACATGGATCAATGCAAAAAAAAGTTTTAAAAACGGCCGTTTTTTCAGGAGCAGTGATTTTAATAATGCTGGAAGATGAAGGAAGATAGAAGAAAGAAGAAGCATTTAAATAAAGGAATTGTCAAAAACTGTCTCTTGTCATTTTTAACATTTTTGACACTTTTTTCGTGAAATGGTAGGGGTACTTATGTACCCCCTTACCATTTCACACAGGGGGGGGCCGGGATCTGGGGGTGACCTTGTTAAAGGGGGCTTCCAGATTCCGATAAGCCCTCCGCCCGCAGACCCCCACAACCACCGGCCAGGGTTGTGGGGATGAGGCCCTTGTCCTCATCAACATGGGGACAAGGTGTTTTGGGGGGCTACCCCAAAGCACCCTCCCAATGTTGAGGGCATGTGGCCTGGTACGGTTCAGGAGGGAGGGGGGGCCGCACTCTCGTCCCCCCCTCTTTTCCTGCGGCCTGCCAGGTTGCGTGCTCAGATAAGGGTCTGGTATGGATTTTTGGGGGACCCCACGCGTTTTTTTTTTTTTTTTTTGGCGCGGGGTTCCCCTTAAAATCAGGTCTGGTATGGAATTTAGGGGGAACCCCACGTCATTTTTTTTTTTTAATTTTGGCCGGGGTTCCCCTTAATATCCATACCAGACCTGAAGGGCCTGGTATGGAATTTAGGGGGACTCCCACGTCATTTTTTTTTTTTAAGTTTGGTTCGGGGTTCCCCTTTGGGGAATTCCCATGCCATTTTTATCAATGAACTTCTATGTGTATTGTCGGCAATGCAATAGCCGCGAGTAGTTTTAAATGAGTTTTTTCCTTCAAAATGTCATTTTGCTGTCAGACTGTTCTAAACACAGGAAACATGCGCCCCTTTACAGGCACACTATAGACACCCCCCAGGTACGAAATTTAAAGGGATATTACACTTTTATTGATTGACTTTAAGCATTATTAAAATCACTGCTCCTGAAAAAACGGCCGTTTTTAAAACTTTTTTTTGCATTGATCCATGTCCCCTGGGGCAGGACCCAGGTCCCCAAACACTTTTTATGACAATAACTTGCATATTAGCCTTTAAAATTAGTACTTTTGATTTCTCCCATAGACTTTTAAAGGGTGTTCCGCGGCATTCGAATTTGCCGCGAACACCCCAAATTGTTCGCTGTTCGGTGAACTTGCGAACAGCCAATGTTCGAGTCGAACATGAGTTCGACTCGAACTCGAAGCTCATCCCTAGTTCTGACATACAGAATGCACTGTCATCACTACCTGAATAGATCATTGGACTTTCCACCGCAGACCTCTGGAGGCCCGGTGGCAACCCCAATGGCTGACCCTTCACCCAGGAAGCAGGGGTGACACACCAAAAATTATTAGACATATATCATCAAGTTATTTCACCACACTTCTACCCATATCCTTCTGTCATTGCACCCCACCAACTCATTGCACTCCACCAAGTCTGAATGGCTCTCCGTACCACGCACTCCCTCAAGGAAATGTATCAACCCTCCTTCACATCCACTCCTTGCCTTGTGGTGGTGGGACACACATGACCTATTGATACTCTACCCCTCCAATTTCTAGGTTCTAGCCAACCCCCACACAGCGACAAAGCAGTGTGCAGTTACGCCACTTACGGTGTGTGCACTGCTTTTGAGTTGTACCTCACCGATTCCCTCTGATTTTGAGGCAGGTGATCAGACCCCTCAACGCCTCATCGGTGTTTACGTAGTTTTTACTATGTCAGACCTCAGACTACAACCACTAGAACAGACCCCTAACCTCCTTACCTTACAACCCCCCTCCTTCCACACCCATTTCTCCATGGCGGAGGACGTCGGATCACACATCACGCCCCCCTATGAGGCTCAACCCCCTGTACAACTTAAACTCTGCTTTATAAACATGCGCAGACTCAACATGCCAGAAAAAAGATCACAACTACTTTACTTCCTCCACCAATCGAAGGCTCACATCGCCCCAATTCAAGAAACCCACTTCAAAACAGATAATATTCCCAAACTTCACAACAAACATTTCCCAACTGTTTACCATGCGTCCAATAACGACGCCAAATCTAAAGGGGTATCTATTTTAATCTCTAAACAATGTCCCTTATACGTATCAGAAGTCCAAAGGGATCCACAGGGGAGATTCCTCTTTCTCAAAGGCACACTCCACTGGTGACCCATCACAATTGTGAATGTCTATGCACCAAATACACAGCAGGTAGCCTTCTTCAGACAAACATTCCAGCTACTGCTCACATTCCAAATCAGCACTCTGATCATCGGCGGTGATTTTAACATAGCCATGAACCCCCCCTTGACACGTCTAACGGCTTGTCATCACTAACATACAGAGCCCTCCGCGCGATAAAATCACAATTTAGTGATCTACTGCTCCATGACACATGGCTCACACTACACCCCAACGAAAAGGACTTCACCTTTTTCTCCCCTCCACACAACAAATACTCGAGACTTGACCATTTCTTCCTCTCCCAAAACAACCTGTCTTTTCTCACCAGAGCCACTATTGAACATATAGTACTGTCGGACCACAACCCGTTTACTATGACTAATTCTCCCTAAGACACAGGATAGATCCAATATTTGGCGCCTTGACAGCTCCCTTCTCATGGACCCAGAGATAGCTGTGATGATTTCCAAGACCCTCTCCCACTACTTTACAGACAACACATCGGAGGATTCTGCCCCAAACACAATATGGGCGGCACACAAATGTGTAATTCGGGTTGAATTCATCTCACAAGCAGCCAAACGGAGCAAACTAAAGAAAGCACGTTCAGATGAATTAACCAACCGTATTTACACACTAGAACGAAAGCACAAGTCTTCCCTTGCTGCCAAAGCCTTGACTGAACTGACCCAAACCAGGGAAGAGCTCTTGGAAGAACTACACAAAACACTAAAACGTAAATATGCCCTCACACATAAAATGTTCTATGAATTTGGCAACAAATCTGGCAGACTGCTAGCCAGACCCCTACAGGTCAAGAAACACACACTATCCACAAGATTAAAGACCCTGCAGGCAACACTTTAGCCACATCAGAAGAAATTGCAAACCAGTTTGTAAAATTCTTTTCCAAATTATATAATCTCCCTACCTCACCATTGTCAACCTCCACACAAGACAGGAAGGCAACAATTCAGGAATTCCTACATCAATACTCCCCACCCTCTTTCACTATTGACGAATCTACAAGTCTAGATACCCCACTGTCCATAGCAGAGACCTTGTTAGCACTGAAACAATTAAAAATGGGAAAGAGTCCGGGCCCGGACGGATTGACCGTCAGTTATTATAAATCCTTTTCCGACACTCTCATCCCCCGGCTCATTCAGGCCTTCAATAACCTATCTCCTTCCAGTATAGCCAACAAAGATATCCTAGAGGCCCACATCACACTCATCCCTAAACCAGATAAAGACACCTCAATGGTTTCGACATACCGCCCCATATCACTCCTCAATGTAGACGTGAAACTCTATGCCAAAGCTTTGGCTAATCGCATCCTTCCCTTACTTCCAAGACTAATTTCAAGTTGATTTTGTCCCTGGCAGGAAGACAACACCACTAAAGCTCTGAATATTCATCACTGGTTGTCTGCTAATTCCACCCAGGGATTTTTCCTGTCCTTGGATGCGGAGAAGGCGTTAGACAGGGTGGCCTGGGATTATATGGAGGCGACACTGCAGGCGATGGGTATTCCACATCGCCTAGTGCAGATGATTCTGATTCTCTACTCATCCCCCACTGCCAGAATCAGGATTAATGGCCGCCTGTCGAGCGCCTTTTCCAACTCTAATGGCACCCGCCAGGGATGCCCCCTGTCCCCCTTAATTTTCATACCCACCATGGAACCCCTCAAGCTAAAAGATAATCCGGATATCAAAGGTGTCGAGATCAAGAATAAACAATACAAAATAGCTGCCTACACGGACGATATCCTACTCTTTCTAATGGACCCTGTAACCACCATCCCCAACCCACTCAAAGACTTTGCGCTGTTTAAAAAACTCTCTAATCTCCAAATAAACTTCTCAAAATCAAAAGCCCTGAACATTACCCTCCCGCTGGCACTTGTAACACAATGCAAACATAATTTCCCTTTTTGCTGGGAACCCAGCTCTATCACCTACCTTGGTATCAAACTCCCTACCAGACTGACTGACCTTTATGTACAGAATTTCCAACCTGTTCTCCAAGCCATCCAAGGTGACCTTCACAAATGGCAAACCGGACCTTTCTCGTGGTTTGGAGAATAGCTATCTTAAAAATGAATGTGTTGCCCAGGCTTCTTTACCTCTTTCAAGCTATCTCCATTACACTCCCTCCTTCCTTCTTTTTGTCCTACAAATGAATATGCAGGAATCTCGTTAGGTCCTCTAAAGCGCCCAGACCGAGTTGGGAAAGACTGACGCTCCCCAAACTACGAGGGGGTCTAAATCTTCCTGACATCCAAAAACATCACTGGGCATGTCTGCTGACTAGAATAGTTGACTGGCACATCCATGAACAAAGTAAAGACTGGGTCCAACTTGAAAAATCTTTTGCCCAGACTCCAGTACACCACTTTCCATGGATCAATCGCATCTACGTCCCCAAAGATTTTACCTTACATTCCCTCATTCATGCCACCTTGGTACAATTTAGGACTGCGTGCAAAAAACTGAATTTACATCCCACACCCGGACCTATGACCCCACTGGATAACAACCCAGAATTTCCGCCGGGCCTATCCCTACATGTCCTGACTGAGACACCTCCCAGAACCCAAATTAGAGCTCAACAATTCTTCCACAACAACAAACTTATGTCACATCAAGAAATGTCCAATAAATTCCCAGAATATAACATCCTTTCTTCAAATTCCTACAAATCTTTTTTTTTCCAGGATTCAAAACATACCACTGTATGGCATAGAGAGTATGAGTCTTATGAACTCCTATGTACTAGCAAAGAACCCCTCAAACACCTCATTTTGATGGTATGTGCACTCCTTTTCTCGACTCACGATATTAAGAAAGACAAAATTGTTAGAAAATAGGAAACAGACCTCAATATTAACCTAACCACTGAAGAGTGGGAGCGCATATATAGCCACGTTCACAAGGGATCTGTCAATGTCTCTACCCAAGAAAACAGATATAAACTTCTCTCTAGATGGTACAGGACACCTGACAAGATACACAAATTTCATCCCAGCCTCCCTCCGAAATGTTGGAGATGCAACGCAGAGCTAGGTACACTGTATCATATCTGGTGGGACTGCGCACTCATCAAACCTTTTTGGGCAGAAATTCATGACCAAATCACTCAAATAACCACATACACTCCAGACCTCACACCCGCACAATTTCTACTGCACCACACTTCCATTCCTTTATCATCATATAAAAAATCTCTTGTTCTACACCTCATAAACGCGGCTACTCAATGCATCCCAATCCACTGGAGAAGTACCTCTCCTCCCTCCATTACAGAATGGCGCATGCGTGTGGATAGAACTGCGGAGATGGAAAATCTCATTCACCAGGCTAGAGACAACCTGACACAATTCAGGGAAACATGGGCTTGTTGGACACACTATTGAGAATCCACGCAGGATACCAATCCTAAGCCTAATTCTCCTTCTACAAACTAGAGAACTCCTTCTGTGTACCGAATTGACCCTCCGTGCAGTTCCGCCATCCCCTCCCCTGAACTCTACCTCCAAATTAACCTCTGAGTCAAATGACTATTTTGCTTACTTATCTACAATCTTACACAACTGACGTCTTTAGATAGAAAGACCCCCCAGTAAGGCTCTTAGAGACTAATTCTGTCTTGTACATCTGACGTTTCCGAGCCTGGGATCCAAATACCAGATAAATGGGCTCATACGCTCAAAAAGGTGCACCGACCCTGCTCCAACTACAGAACAGTGCACGTACAAACCCTGCCCTTAATCACAGTTAGATCCCTTTAGGGGTGATTGGTAGTAGGGGTAGCTGTGGTCGGTGCACGCCTTCCAGCTGAACAGGGCCCACTACAGGTGAAAACAACTAACTCTCCATACGAACACTCATACAGAACCTCTTATCCACATACCTATTGTCCACTTTACCCACTTAGGGAAGCGGATAATACTGAATACGACAGATCAATTCCAATGTATATCGTATACTGCTGATACTATGTTGACTACCTGTGCTCCAACTGTTGCATTATAAAGGTCTGTCTACCTTTCCTGTATGTTAAAAATGTCTGCTTAATATATTTTAAGCTTTTGATTGCTGTAAATTTATAAAAGGTTAATAAAAAACAAGTTAAAAATGTTTATCAAGAGATTGCTAGAAAGAATTGCTTTCCATGAAATTGCATGTGATATAATTGATCCCTAATTCACAATTCTGTCATAGAACAATAGCAGTGTTTATAACTGATATCTAACATTTGATTCCTATATAAAGAGATTTCAAGGAATGAATGGCAGGCTCAGCCTGGGCTCCTGCCAGGCCATGCCCCCACTGTGTTTCACTCCGCCCTTCAGACTTTAAGTTTCAAGGGGCGGAGTGAAACACATTGGGGTGTGTGCCTGGCAGAACCCCAGCCTTAGGCTGCCATGCATTCCAATATCAGTGGACTTGCATTGATGTGCATCTTCATGGGATTCGTCCTTTGCTCAATAATTTTTTGTAATTTGAATTTGTGTAAGGCATCTACAGCTTTGGATTTAGTGAGTAGGTATATAAAATGCCTCCCAGTGTTACTAATTTTACAGGGACCATCAGACTGGTTTATAAAGGCAACCTATACAATATGTTCAGTTTGAGCATAGAGACTGTGTGGATTATGGGAAAATGTAGCATTTCCAAATTATTTGTAAACTCATAACTATATTATCTTGTATAAAAACAATGTATGCTATCAGAAATATAATATATAATGATCTCAGGAAAATTATATAATAACCTGGTATATAGAATATTATAACTATTAATTTACAGTGTCATGAGTTGCAAAGAAATACAAACTGTTCCAGTGTGGCTCATTGGTATTATTATTTTTTTTTTAAATGAACAGAACCCTGAAACACTGAGTGGTCAATCTATCACAACTATTGAGGGCAAGGCACTTTGAAAAGTAATTTCAGCATAAAGGTAATATCTACAATATTTTGACCACCTACTCTGTTTTATAACTGGTGACATATACTGTCAAATGCAAAACTCATTAGCCTCCTGGGGGACATGTGGTTCAGCAATTTCAGATTTTTAATTGGAAAGAGCACTCACTCAGTGCTAAAACTGAATGTTTTAATAGAAAGGTTTTGTGAGTTTTTATTGTTCTGAGTTTCATGGAAAATTTTAACCATACTGTGGATGTTGGTTTAGCTTAAAGGAGCACATTTTCAGCTAAGCAAAGTGCTGTGGAAATTGAATGGCCTTGCCTAGCTGAGAAGGCTAATAGGATCAAACAGAAATCTGCAGCATCCTATTTTGCTGTTGTCCCTAGTGACCTTGTTCATCATTGACACTATTGTCATTGAATTGAACATAGTTACTTAACAGTTCAGTGAATTTACTAGGCTTTTTCTTTACTTTCTTCTCAGTAAGAGCTATGGCTGTTTTCAATTTCTTTTCCCAAAATATGGTTCTCAAGAAATAAGTCCAAGTTTTTTTTTTTTTAAATGAATCATGATTTAATGTTATAGAAAATTTAATATGCAGCATTTACTCCTTTAGGAGCAGGGAATGTAGTGGTCATAATCATATCCCAGGAACATATGCAGTTCTATGGGCCCCAAGCACTTTCCTATTTGGTTCCCCTCCTCTACTTGTGAAATAAGAAATGTGTTGATGTTGCACGCCTATGCTGTGCGGCAGAGATGTGTACATTTTTAAATTAGATGGACAGATATACAAATTCTTTTGGCAGATGTTAAAAATAGTCTGATAAGGTTCCTTGTGGTAAAATCAGATGGAGAATGGCAAGGAAGGGTTCAGCAGTTTCCAGCAGCTCATTTGAACCAGCTCCTCTGAGTTTTACAATAATAATCAGTGCTGGCCCAGTACCGCTGGATTATTTTGTATATTCATGAAGCCACTCATCAGCCGTCAGGAAAATGTGCAGTAATCCTTGGATGAAATAAGGCCAATCAGTGGAATAATGAGGAAGCATTTCTGTGTTTTTATGAACCCTTTTGGAGTACAACATTTGCCTGCCGTCTAAGATGATGATGGGAGTCTGGTTGAAGGAAATGATTGATTAAGGCTGATTTATTTCAATGTTTTGATGAGTTTAAACCCCATAGGAGAAAGAGTGCCTCACGTGGTGAAGATTGGGAGTTGGTGTAGAGTGCACATGCAATCCAATACTTAGGATCACCTACCACTATAGACTCATTTTGCAACATCATCATAATTTATAATATACTCTTCTGTGAAGCTGGACACTTAACCAGCATTAGCGCTGGTTTAGCATTGGACTGTTTTATTAATTAGACTGTTTTTATATGTTTCTTTTTTGATAAAAAAATACATGCTAAGCAATTCAGGAAATCATCAGTTGAGGAAAGTGGATAGTGACGCATGAATACTACATACTGTAGCAATTTACACAGCATATCACTGTTCAATCCACATATAAATGACAACAAACATGTTGAAGTATTTAAGAAATTAATACTATAGGATCTGGGAAATTTGAAACCAATTAAGAAGTCAGATCCAAAATAAAGAGAGAAAAGAATGCAGAGCCGCATGAAGAGAAATTATATAGTAATAAGGCCAGCTGATAAAGGAGGGGGAATTGTGATCCAATCCAAGGACAAGTACCATGAAGGAATGTGTAAATTATTGGAAGATGAAAACACTTACCAGAAACGTATGGGCAATTCAACAGTGAAATTTAAAAAATAACTGAAAAGAGTAGTACACTTGGGGGTAAAAAAGAGAATACTGGACAAGAAAGAAGCAAGACATCTGGTCCCAGAAATGTGTAGAATACCTGTAATCTACACAGTACCAAAAATACACAAAAACAAGAAGATACACCTGGAAGACCTATAGTCAATGACATCAATTCCATCACAGCGAAACTAGGTCAAAATATAGATTTTTTATTTACAGCCTGATGTGCAGAAGACCAAACATGTACTACATTTGAAAAATTTGTGTCATTGGCACAAATATTAATCCAAAATAATAATAATAAACAGAGGCTTCTGGGTAATCGTTGACGTCACTTCCTGTCACTGACCCGCATCAGATCAAAGCTTGGAACGCATGCCAATTCCGGTAAATGAACACGGCGGAGCTGAACCCTAAAACAAGCTGCTGGAAAGATTCAGTGCCGGTCTAGAGGCACTTTAAATTGTGAGTGCACATTTCAGACATTCTGGATATTGTTTTATTGGCTAAAATAAATATTTTTTAAGTACATTTCGCAATGATGGATGTTTAATTTAATTTTTGTCAATAAAATTTTTTTATTGAAAATTGAGGTGGTTAATATGGTGTGACATGTGAAACTTAGAAAAACATATAATAGTGATAACTTTTTACTGCAGCTGTCACTAATGTGCTCCCACAGAAATCAGTAAAAAACAATATAGGTGTGACAGCGCTGTAAAAGTGAAATAAACAATTATGGTGATAAACACTGACACTGCAATAATATGAAAAAAGTCCAAAAACATAAAACGAATGAATCCACGTTGTGCAAAAAAATGAAAAAATATAAAACAAAAATACAAAAACAAGCTTGTGTGATATCTTCAGACAACCTCCATGAACAGAGTGCTCCCACCACTTCATGCAATGCTCGCTCACCTCCTTTAAATGACCCTGCAAGGGGTCACACACGCCTTGCACCCTGTGCAAACATTCCCTCCCAAGGATCGTCAGAGAATCTCGGTGGCTCAAAGGATGAAAGTAAACAAAAGCAGGTAGGTACTCCTTCCACTGTGCTGCTTCAAACTTTAAATCCACAATGACCACCGGTGAGTTCAGCAACACATGAAAAAAAAACAAGAGAGAGTGCCTCCTATGGTGCAGTATCCGAGGGGTTAAAAATGAAACCACTCCACCCCAGCTAGCATTGAACTCACATTTAATGAAATTTTTAAAGCATTAAAAATGACATGACAGTCTCACTCAGTAGTAGTAGTCCACCGCCAGGCTCCACCTCTACTAGTTTCACCACCTCCCACATGGCTTCATTTGGAGGAATGAGCCCTGCGGCTATGGTGGGATTCATTTATAGTGTCAGATATAAAAAATATCAATTACCTTGTTTGAATACAGCTGGGGCATTTGAAAGATGCCCGCATATGCTCAGTGTAAGGCCTCATGTTAGCACTGCTCATTGAAAGACTTACGTCGCGATATTATGACACACTTCCGGGTTAAACAGGAAGTGGTCATAACGCAACTACTTCCGGTCACAAATTGAATACGCAAAAGGGCTTCAACAAAATGGCTGAATTTAGGGGACATAAAAATCAAAAGTAGAGGTAAAACCTTCAATGGAATATAAAACTCGCCAGATAATTATAAAAAACTTAGGAAATGTCTCTAGGGAATTAATTTTAATACAAAAGCAGGATAATATGCAGATGAAAAAAACATCCTAACAGAGAGGAAAATATAAAAATACCTTTCAAACGCTGCAGCTGTATTAAAACAAGGTAATTGACATTTTTTTATATCTGACACTATAAATTAACCCCGCCATAGCCGCAGGGCTCATTCCTCCAGTTGAAGCCACGTGGGAGGTGGTGAAACTAGTACAGGTGGAGCCTGGCGTTGGACTGCTACTACTGAGTGAGACTGTCATGTCATTTTTAATGCTTTTAAAATTTCATTAAATGTGAGTTCAAGGCTAGCTGGGGTGGAGTGGTTTCATTTTTAATACTGCGCTATAAGAGGCACTTTCTCTCATTTTTATTTATGTGTTGCTGAACTTACTGGTAGTCATTGTGGATTTAAAGTTTGAAGCAGCACCGTGGAAGGAGTACCTACCTGCTTTTGATTACTTTCATCCTTTGAGCCACCAAGATTCTCTGATGATCCCTGGGAGGGAATGTTTGCACAGGGTGCAAGCGTGTTTGACCACTCTGTTCATGGAGGTTGTCTGAAGATATCACACAAGCTTATTTTTGTATTTTTGTTTTTTATATTTTCATTTTTTTGCACAATGTGGATTCATTCATTTTATGTTTTTGGACTTTTTTCATATTATTGCAATATCAGTGTTTATCACCATAATTGTTTATTTCACTTTTACAGCGCTGTCACACCTATATTGCTTTTTACTGATTTCTGTGGGAGCACATTAGTGACAGCTGCAGTAAAAAGTTATCACTATTATATGTTTTTCTAAGTTTCACATTTCACACCATATTAGCGTGCAACTACCTCAATTTTCATTTGCACTCTTTATCTCACACTCAAGTTGCGCAACTTATGGAAGTTTTTGGATTTATAGAAACACGGGAGATTAATTTAGATGAAGTTTTTAACACTCAGAACACTAATCAATCTTACACGATTGAAATCACTTTTAGGAAATTAGGACACCTAATTGAAAAGAAAATGAACACATGGTGGGACACCACAACCTATAATAGGTAAATTAGGGAAAATCTAGTACCCAGGAGGATTAGATGGGATGTTCCCATCAATGATGGTCTTTTAGATCAGAAATCTATTGATGAGTGGTTCCAATTTTTTTAACAGCAAAGTAATAGATGTACTTACATTTTTATTAGAAAGAAAACAAAGAAAGATGCGCAAATTAGATCAACAGATAGCCGAGCAGAAAGCCACACTAGAACCTTTTAAAGAACTACTGGAATTTTAGCTAATCAGCTAAATAATGATTTGGAGTTCAAAGACCAAGAAATTAAGAATCGTAAAAAGAAAAAATATCAAAGGGATATAAATGATTATAGCACCAGTTCAGTATTTAAATGGCAAAGCAAACTGAAGGAAGGAGATTTGCCCCCAGCTAGCTCAACACCAGAAAAGGAAGTTAGAATAATCACGAACGGCACAAGTGGAGCCAACTCTCAGGATACAAGACGTCCTGGTCCCCAATCCAACCAACAACACCTAGGGGACCCTGAAGGCAAAGAGATGATCAAGGTTACCATAGAGGAGGAGGACATAGAGGAGGAAACCAAGGAAGAGGGGGAAGACCCTACTATCCATACAGAAGACCCAACAATTATGTAAAGTACAATCAAGGATACCAGCAATATGGGAACCAAAGAAATGACAGAAGGAGCACAGGACCGGGTTACCAAGGGCATGACAACCAACGTGACCATGGACATCGAACCAGAACCCCTCGCCTACATATTGTAGACAGAAACAGCAATAAACTATTATCACCAAGGAAGAACCCCCCTGCAAACTCAAAACAGATATGAACCCCTGAGGGATGATTGGGACACAAACAAAACACCAAGTCATTTTTTTAGAGGAGCGAAATCAAGAGCGGACCCCGAAACGGATGGACAGAGACGACAGATCAAGAAGAAGTCCTCCAGGAAGAGGGGATTCAGAGCAGGATACAAGAAGCAAGCGAAAAAGAGAATATTAGGGGAAGGAATTTTTAATTTAACAGAAGTACTACTAACCAGAGAGGAAACAATAGTTTTGGATAGAGGATTGAAATATGCTCCAGTAAGAAATATGACCAAGTTTGACATATATGTGGACATCCAAAAATATGTAAGAAAATTAAACATCAAAAAATATATGATGTCCCAACCATTAGAGAAGAAGACCCTGAATAAAGAAGGAACCTCTCAATACACAACATTGCAAAATAAGTCCATATTCAACCCACCGGTGAGTGACAATGGTCACATTGAAGTTTTTAAAAAGATGGTGGTACAGGATCTACAGAGTATGGAATTGAAAAAAGTAAGGGATGCTAAGGACATCGAAATTGGAATTAAACGTCTAGAGAATAGAAAAAATCTCGTTATTAGACCAGCAGTTAAGGGGGGGGCTAGTCATTCAAACCAAAGATGTGTACCACGCTGAATTCAAACGACAACTAGAAGATAGTGAAACTTATATTCCATTGAGAAGTAACCCTATCAGAAGCTACAAAAACAAATTGGAATATCTTGTGGACAAGGGCATAAAGAAAGGTGTGCTGAACAAAAAAGAGAGTAGATATTTGATAACTAGTACCTGCAGAATCCCAATCATATATGCAGTCCTCAAGATGCACAAGGATAATAAGAATCCGCCCGGATGCCCTATTGTCAATGGAATACAATCAGTAGGGGCAAGGCTGGGTCAATATTTGGACTATCATCTGCAACCATTAGCACAGAAAACCAAAGCATACCTGAGAGGCACTAAGCACCTTATTCAATTATTGGAAGAAATCAAAATCGAAGGTCCATGTATACTAACTACAGCGGACGTCAATTCTCTATACACAATTATTGGGCATCAGGAAGCGGTTAAAGCAGCCCAATGGGCATTGAAGCACCTAAGTAAACTTTCAAGGAAACAACGGGCTTTTTTGTTGGAGAGTTTAGAATATTGTTTGTCACACAACTACTTTTGGCATAACAGTAATGCCGCGTACACACGGTCGGACTTTTTGGCTACAAAAGTCCGACAGCCCGTCCGACAGACTTTCAACGGACTTTTGGCGGACTTGCGGCGGACTTTCTAATGAACTGACTTGCCTACATACGATCACACAAAGTCCGACAGCCTAGTACGCAGTGACGTACACCAAGTCCGACGAGACCATAAAACGGAAGTTCAATAGCCCGTACGACACCCTTTGGGCTCCTTCTGCTAATCTTATGTTTATCTCGTGTTAGTAGAAGTTTGGGGAGAGACGATTCACGCTTGTGAGACTCATATTTTTCAGTTTGTTTTAACTGTTGTTCAGTCTGTGCTTGTGAGGTTTGTATCTGCTTTTCAGTGCGTTTGGTCAGTTGGCATTGAGCAATCTTTGTTTTATTGTCCGCTCGTTGCTGATTTTCAGGTCGCTCTTCACAGGCCTTGCTGTTCTTCAGTGCGTTCTGTTAAGTGTGTTCTGACCAGCTGACCGTTTTGAAGCCATGTTACCTGTACGTACTCGTCATCGAGCTCGTGCATTGTATGTGCTTGGTGCTGTAGTTCATTCTTCAGCCCAAGACCAGTCCATGAACAGGGCGAGGAGCAGTTTATGGACGAAGAATTGGTTGCTCCAGCGTGACCAATTCTGTCACATGCCTCCGTGAGATCCGTGAGAATAATCCTGAGGACTTCAGGAACCTTCTGTGGATGACGGACCCTGTTTTTGACCGTTTGGTGGCTTTGCTCACCCCTTATATCAGCAGGCAGGATACCTGCATGAGGCAAGCCATCACTCCGGAGCAGAGGCTAGTCACCACGTTGCGGTACTTGGTGACAGGGGGAAGCCTGCAGAGCTTGAAGTTCTCGACAGGCATCTCCCCCCAGGCCCTGGGGATCATTATCCCAGAGACCTGTTCTGCCATCATTCAGGTCCTTCAGAAGGAGTATATTAAGGTAAGAATTTTATCCTTTATTAGCATCACATGTCATTTTATTTAATGTTTGATAATGTAATGTATTTATTAACTCAAACACTACTTACCATCATTGCAATATAGTGTGAATGTCCCCTTTTTGTCCTCATGCATGCTGTAATTTTTTCTGTTCTTTTTTGTCCTGCATGTATATTTGCCTTCACTAACCTCCCCAGCATGCAATGCTGGGCACATATCCACCTAGTCTACTCACTTTGAATGTATTTTGTCAGCTGCATTGTAGTTTTATTCCCCTAAACTCCATCCAAATAGTGTGTGTGTCATTAACTCAATTTCCACCCCCCCCTAATAATTTGCTCTAATGCTCTGAGGTGTTGATTTTAAAAAAGCAAATATATGTTGCACTTTGCAAAATGCATTTGCACTCTACAAGTGCATTTGCTCCAGGGCTTTAGTAAATGAGCAGAAGCTCTGCTGATTTCCATCATCTAATCATGTGCAAGCCACAAAGTTTTGGGATTAATTGCCCTTGCATGTGATTGGGTACTCCTTGCAACATGAAGCCTTTTTACCTTACCTCATTTACTAAGCTGTGGAGCAACTGCACTTGCAGAGTGCAACAACTGCACTTTTCAAACTGCACAGCCTTGTAGCCTTTAGTCAATCAAACCCTGCGTGTCCTTAAACTTACTTTATAATTTCACCATCCTCTAAAATGTAACAATGTGCCATCAGAGGGGGTGAGCAATCTGATAAGTGTGCCTTTCCATATTATTTGTTCAAGAAGATTTCAATTTTTTAATGTTATACTGATGCTGAGCAATATTGTTTTAATAAGTGTAATGTTCTTGCAATGTTCTTTTCAAAATTACTGATTTTTGGTTTCTTGTTTGATTCCCCAGTTCCCTTCAACGCCACAGGAATGGCAGACTGTGGCATCCCATTTTGCCACCCGTTGGGACTTTTTCAACTGTGGAGGGGCTATAGATGGGAAACATGTCCACATCGTGCCACCACCCCATTCGGGGTCATACTATTTTAATTATAAGGGGTTCCATAGTATTGTCTTAATGGCGGTGGTGTCGACACAATATGACTTTATGTATGTGGATGTGGGGAAGAATAGCCGGATGTCGGATGGAGGAGTATTTGCCCAGACGGAGTTCTACCAGCGTCTCCAGAGTGGTGGCCTGGGATTTCCCCCTGATGCGGATAACGTGGAAGGACTCCCCTTTGTCTTCATAGCAGATGAAGCCTTCGCTCTGAGCAAGCACCTCATGAGGCCATTCCCCCAAAGGACCCTCACCCCGGAGAGGAGGGTTTATAATTTCCGGCTGGCCAGAGCGAGAAGAGTTGTTGAGAATGCTTTTGGGATTCTGGCCAGCTGGTTCTGCCTGTTTCAGACATCGATAAACCTTGCAGAATACAAACTTAATTACATCATTTTAGCGTGCTGTATCCTGCACAACTTTTTGAACAAACATTCCCCAAATTATATTTTGCCAGTTGGGCCTGAGGCCGGACTTAATATTAGTGACAATCTGACGGGCCTGGATACTGTCCATACTGGCTTGGCCCCTCAAAGTGCCTGTCAAGTTCATGATCAATATGTAAATTATTTTATGGGTAGGAGGGCCATTGCAATGCCCCAGAATATTTAATTTGTCAAAATAAAAAATCTGGATCAAATCTTGAATTATATTTATTGCTTGCCTTTCTTTTTGGGTTTCTCCTAGGTTATCGTAGAGCACTTGTAGTGCCAAGTGTATTTTCATTTATTAAATAAGCACCATTGTCACTGTAAGCAACTATTTTAACTTTAAACAAACTGATACTGAGTATTGAAATAAGAAACCACACATTTTGTTACTTACTACACAGATTTTTTTATTATTCTGTGTACATTCACTTATGCGTTATTGAAAATTTTTGATAGTCCAAAATATATCTATATTTATAAATTATTAACAATAGAATTAGGTCATTTTTGTTTACAAAATTTTATTTTAGTTTTGTTTTAACAAACAGGCCTCTTGTTTATTTTATTTTATTTTTTTTTAAACAGGCCTCTATTTTTTATTTATTTATTTTTTTAAAAACAGGCCTCTATTTATTTTTTTTTTTAAACAGGCCTCTATTTTTTATTTATTTATTTTTTTTAACAGGCCTCTATTTTTTATTTTTTTTATTTTTTTGTTTTTTGGAAAACAGGCATAACATTTTGATAAGAGATAAGAGAAGGCCCAGAATGGGGTCAGCAAACAAGGAAATGAAGAACATGATCAATGTTTTTTTTTTGTAGAAAAAGGGCATTTAGATTCTCCCCAAAACATCGATCATGTTCTTCATTTCCTGCTGCATACGATCCAGCCGATTCCACATTAAATCAATCTCCCCATTCCAGGCCATTAGCTGACCAATTAGTCATTGGGCACTGTCTGTGGTAAAATGTTCAACCAGGCCTAAAATTGAATGAAAAAAGATGTGTTTAGAAACATGCAGCCATACGTAGATTACCTTACCATAAGCTGGTGTCTCAGACACTGACCTGGTGGGGTGCTCATGTCGCATACTTCCGAAACATCCTCGGGGGTGGAGCTGTTGCTTGATTCAAGCACAACCAGATCACCTAAAATAGAGTATAAAATTTTATTTTAAAAATATACAGCCATACATAGATTACCGTAAGCTGGTGTGTCAGACACTCACCTGGTGGGGTGCCCATATCGGCCACCTCTCCTACCTCCACATCCTCAGTGGGGCTTGGGCTGATTTCCCAATTATGGTGTTGTTGCGGTTGGGGGTGACTGGGTTCATCTTGTCTTTTCTCCCCTATGTGAATGAATCTAAAAATATACTTACCACACAGATATTTTAGTACATAGTAATCTTAAATTGTAGTGAAGTGGTGTACAAATTGTCTGTTTTTTTGTAGAGTTCCTAGTTTAATACATTTTTCAAATTTTTAAAGACACATCTAGATATATATAATCTATCTATATCTATCTATCTATAGATAGATAGATAGATAGATAGATAGATAGATAGATAGATAGAGATATATAGAGATATATAGATATCAATATATATCTAGATCTATCTATCTATCTATCTATCTATCTATCTATCTATCTATCTATCTATCTATCTATATATGTATGGCTGCATATTTTTCTCAAAAATCCTTGAGATGGTTCTACATCTTCATTTGAGTCCAGCTGTGTTTGATTATACTGATTGGACTTGATTAGGAAAGCCACACACCTGTCTATATAAGACCTTACAGCTCACAGTGCATGTCAGAGCAAATGAGAATCATGAGGTCAAAGGAACTGCCTGAAGAGTTCAGAGACAGAATTGTGGCAAGGCACAGAGCTGGCCAAGGTTACAAAAAAATTTCTGCTGCACTTAAGGTTCCTAAGAGCACAGTGGCCTCCATGATCCTTAAATGGAAGACATTTGGGACGACCAGAACCCTTCCTAGAGCTGGCTGTCCGGCAAAACTGAGCTATCGGGGGAGAAGAGCCTTGGTGAGAGAGGTAAAGAAGAACCCAAAGATCACTGTGGCTGAGCTCCAGAGATGCAGTCGGGAGATGGGAGAAAGTTGTAGAAAGTTAACCATTACTGCAGCCCTCCACCAGTCGGGGCTTTATGGCAGAGTGGCCGGACGGAAGCCTCTCCTCAGTGCAAGACACATGAAAGCCTGCATGGAGTTTGCTAAAAAACACCTGAAGGACTCCAAGATGGTGAGAAATAAGATTCTCTGGTCTGATGAGACCAAGATAGAACTTTTTGGCCTTAATTCTAAGCAGTATGTGTGGAGAAAACTGCTCATCACCTGTCCAATACAGTCCCAACAGTGAAGCATGGTGGTGGCAGCATCATGCTGTGGGGGTGTTTTTCAGCTGCAGGGACAGGACGACTGGTTGCAATCGAGGGAAAGATGAATGCGGCCAAGTACAGGAATATCCTTGACAAAAACCTTCTCCAGAGTGCTCAGGACCTCAGACTGGGCCGAAGGTTTACCTTCCAACAAGACAATGACCCTAAGCACACAGCTAAAATAACAAAGGAATGGCTTCACAACAACTCTGTGACTGTTCTTGAATGGCCCAGCCAGAGCCCTGACTTAAACTCAATTTAGCATCTCTGGAGAGACCTAAAAATGGCTGTCCACCAACGTTTACCATCCAACCTGACAGAACTGGAGAGGATCTGCAAGGAGGAATGGCAGAGGATCCCCAAATCCAGGTGTGAAAAACTTGTTGCATCTTTCCCAAAAAGACTCATGGCTGTATTAGATCAAAAAGGTGCTTCTACTAAATACTGAGCAAAGGGTCTGAATACTTAAGACCATGTGATATTTCAGTTTTTCCTTTTTAATAAATCTGCAAAAATGTCAACAATTCTGTGTTTTTCTGTCAATATGGGGTGCTGTGTGTACATTAATGAAGAAAAAAAATGAACTTAAATGATTTTCGCAAATGGCTGCAATATAACAAAGAGTGAAAAATTTAAAGGGGTCTGAATACTTTCCGTCCCCACTGTGTGTATATATATATATATATATATATATATATATATATATATATATATATATATATATACATATATATATATATATATATATATATATATATATATACACACACATATATATATGTATATATACATATAGATATATATATACATATAGATATATAGATAGATAGATATACACATATATAGAGAGAGAGAGAAAATATAGATAGATACATTAACCACCTCAATACAGGGCACTTTCACCCCCTTCCTGTCCAAGCCATTTTTAAGTTTTCAGCGCTGTCGCACTTTGAATGACAATTGCGCGGTCATGTTACACTGCACCCTAATGACATTTTTATTATTTTTTCCCCACAAATAGAGCTTTCTTTTGGTGGTATTTGATCACCTCTGCGGTTTTTACTTTTTGCGCTATAAACAAAAGAAGAGGGACAATTTTGAAAAAACACAATATTTTTTACTTTTTGCTATAATAAATATCCAATTTTTTTTTTTTTTTAAACAAATTTTTTCCTCAGTTTAGGCCATTATGTAGTCTTCTACACGCCATCGGTCTCCTCTCCTCTCTGACAGGACGTGGATCTGTGTTTACATGCACAGATCCACGGTCCTGCTCTGTTACCCGGCAATCGCGGGTGCCCGGCGGACATCGCGGCCGCTGGGCACACGCACCGGGTCCCGAGCGACACAGCGGGCATGCGCGCGTGCCACCGGCGGCGCGCGCCCCCTAGTGGCTGGGGAGGGCGAGGACATCATATGACGTCCGCCCAGAACAACAGAAGCCTCATCCCGCCGTCATATGACGGTGGGCGGTGGCTTAGTGGTTAATAAAAAGATATAGGTCTGTATATATGTAACGAGGTTTATTAAGATCATTTCAAACTATATAAACTCGTACATTAAAGAAAAGCACATGGAGCAGTATACAAGGTAATAAACAGAATATGAACACACGTCAAGTACTTACTTTTTTTAAGCTCTTTACGGATCCGTCTGTACTGATCCGGCTCCCGGAGTTTGAGGTCGGACCATCTTTTCCTAATCTAATCTTTTGAGCGCTGTACCCCAAAAGAAAGATGTAATGTCTTCACCACCTTTGCCATTATTTTTGCTTTTCTAAAATTAGGCCGGGCGTACGGTCCATACTTCCCATCATAGTCATTTTTTCTCAGAATTGCAACCATTTCCACCATCTCTTTAAGGACATATTGGAGGCCTTAAATCTCTGCTTCCCAGATCTGGACGTTCCGGCCTCCGGGCTTTCGGCGCTACCTGAGGTAGTACACACCTGATGTGTCTCCACCATTGTTCATCCCACTACGCACCGTACAAAGAATGGGCGGAGAATCTTCGTTAAACTAGAACGTCAGGGGCGGGCGACGCAGGTGGAGTTTCACACATGCGCAGTGTATAAAGAGAGGTATTACGCATGTGTCATACATATGTTCTGTGCGTAAAGACAAGGGGCTGAAAATATGCGTAAAGAAAAAGAACGTCAGGGGCGGGCAAAGCAGGCAGAGTTTGACGCATGCGCAGTGTATAAAACGTTCTTACATATTGTGTCGTACGTACATTCTGTGCGTAGTTGATAGTGGACCGGGACGTTAGAAAACAAAGGTCATTTTACATTTTCAAATTTTGTAAAAACTTTTTATCAAGCACCCCATATGGCTTGACAGATTGATGAGGCCTATGTTGGGATAAGATGATGAGGGTTTAGCAGAAACATAAGTGTTTTTTGTCTTGTGTCTTTATCTTTTACAGACATTATGAATGCTAAATTTAAGGAGCCTGAATTTCTGATGGCTTTTATCGATCAATACAGAGAGATGAGGAATCTGTGGGAGGTAAAACACCCTCAATATTATCTGAAACATGTAAGGAAGTCAACGCTGGAGAGACTTCTGACATTTGTCCAGACGTACATCCCAGAAGCAACGATGGAGATGTTGTTATCGAAAATTGGGATCTTGAGGAACATGTATAAGAGGGAGCATAACAAGATCCAGAATTCCCTGAGATCAGGAGCATCAGCAGATGATGTATATGTACCCAGGCTGTGGTACTACAATAAACTACGTTTTCTTGATGACCAGACTGAAGCCAGGGCATCACTTTCAAGCCTTCCCTCCACCCTTCCCTCCACCCTTCCATGCACTCTTCCATGCACCCTTCCTTCCACCCCAGCGGAGGCTGATGAGGACCAAGCTGGGTCTTTCATCCTGGAAGAACCGGATGTGACCATCTGGAGTCAGGTAAATTAATTTCAAAAAAATGTACTGTCCTAATATTGATGATGTTAACTAGATGTTATAATTGATGAAAATAATTTTCGCCTAAAAATGATTGACGTATACATATCAATTGACAGTAGTGGCCAAATATATTTGTCACCAGCTTTAAAAAATTATGGTGTCTGATTTCTAGACTCTTTTATTAATAGATGTATTAACATTGAATTTGCAAGTCACGAGAAGCAAATTGTGTGTCATTGATGAACCATAAACAAACAACCAAAACTATGTCCCTTTTTTATACACAGGATGAGGTCAGCCAGGAGGAAAGTGGGGAAAGTTGCAGGCAGGAGGAGGCCGGGCCCAGGGACCGCCAGGAGGAGGCTGGACCCAGTGTCATCCAGGAGGAGGCAGGACCCAGTGTCATCCTGGAGGAGGCAGGACCCAGTGTCATCCTGGAGGAGGCCGGACCCAGTGTCAGGCAGGAGGTGGCTGGGCCCAGTAGGAGCCTGACCCTGAGGCTCCCCTCCGCCTTCCTAAAAAAAGGGCCAGGAAGGGGACGGTGACACAGGAGGCATCCCTGCGCCTCATGCAAGAGGCCACCAATTTTTTGAAGAGCCCACCCGAAGCTGAAGAGGCCTATGGGTGCTATTTAGCCAGCAGGCTGCTTCAAATGGAGTGGGGCCAATGCCTCATTTGTGAAAAACTTTTTGCAGAAATGATACACAAGGGGCTGAATGGCGAGCTAACTGCCAACACACAAATACACGAGGCAGCCCCTCCTCCTCCTCCTTCTCCTCCTGCCACAACTCAACCACCAGAGCCACAGCCTCCAAGGAAGGCTGCAGGGAAGGGTGCAGGGAAGGGTGCAGGGCAGCGTGGAGGGAAGGCTGCAGGGAAGAGAAGAAAGTGATGGCCTGGGTTCAGTCTGGTCTGACAGAAGACGCAGGCTGTTGTAGTACCACAGTCTGGGGACATCTATATCATCTGCTGCTGCTGTTGATCTCTGGGATTCCTGGACCAGATTGTGCTCCCTCTTATATGGACTCCTCAAGATCCCAATTTTCTTGTCCACGGACTTTTTCCAGCGTTGACTTCCTCTTTATTTTCTTTTTGCCATAAATAAATGCATATTTTAGTTTATGAAAAGACTTTATGTGTTTTAATTAACATCATTGATTTAGAGACAATGTCAAATTAACAAGGGACAACAATCTCCTTGAGGTTGCAAAAACACCAAAAAAAAAAAAAAATATAATGTTCTAGTGGTAACTCAAAAAAATAAAAAAAAAATATATACATAACCAAAAAAGGTTCTTTTGTGTTAACTTTATATACAAAGAAAAAATCAAAATACAACTTAAAACAAACAAATTTAAAACAAAAAATAAATGAAACAATATGTATTTGTGTTCAATTTAAGAACTACAAAAATCAAAATCAAAATGGTTCTTTGTGGTAACTTTACAAACACACACAAAAAAAAAAAAATTAGATAAAGCTAAAATAATTTCGACAATAATCATAAAAAAAACAGGATAAAATCTACAATAAAAGATGACTCCCCCAAAAATAAAAAGTGTAAAAATTAGTATTAAGTATGGAGATATGGCTTTTCAAAAAAATACTATATCATTCATGAGATCAAAGAGAAAAATAATCCAGAAATCAGTTTGGGAGAACTCTGTGTGAATAGGAACAGCAAAACATCTTCGTTATTATAGCATTATTTTAAAGAAAACATTAAATGCGCTGCATTCAACGATCACAGAATTTGCAGTGTGAGGAATGTGCTACCTACAATACGAACACTAGTTTTACTAGTGCTTCTGTTTAGTTTTTGCTTCGTTTTTTTGTCCGCCAAACTAGCATACAGACGACCGGATTTCGGGGTCCGGCGGAGTTACGACGTAAAGATTTGAAGCATGTTCCAATTCTAAAGTCCGTCAGATTTGCGGCTCGAAAAGTCAGCTGAAAGTCCGGGGAAGCCCACACACGATCGGATTGTCCGCCAGACCTAGTCCGTCGGTGTCCATCGGACTTTTGTAGCCGAAAAGTCAGACCGTGTGTACGCCCCATAATTGTTTCAAACAGATTAAGGGTATTGCCATGGGGGCAAAATTTGCCCCAAGTGTGGCCATTATTTTCATGGCTCAATGGGAGGAAAAGGCCATCTATGAAGACACGCAGAAGGTACTGCATCTAACAAACAATATATTGATGATGTACTCATAGTCTGGAGAGGCACGGAAACTACATTAATGCACTTTCTTAACAGGCTCAATCAGAATAATCAGAGCATATTTTTCAAATGGGAACACGATACAAAGCAAGTCCATTTCCTGGATCTCACGATATCAGTGACAGAAGGAAAATTCAAAACTAAAACCTTTTTTTAAAACGGTGGACAGGAATGGTTATATACCTATGCCATTTTGCTCCATGGTTACTAAATGTACTGAAAGGTCAATTTATGAGGCTGTAGAGAAATTGTACCAATGAAGAAGACTACAGAGAACAGGCTGATGTAATCAGCAAAAGATTCCTTGAAAAAGGTTACCAAGAAGCCCATATTAATCAACAATTAGTAATGGTGAATACAATAGATAGGGTCTCGCTAATAAAAGATAAGCCAAAACAAAATATTTTCCAAGACCATATGCCCATTATTCTTAATTATGGAGTACAACACAGAAAAGTAGAAAAGGTGTTCAAAAAACATTGGCCCATACTTACCACAGATAAGCATCTTAAAGAAATATTACCATCTAACCCAAAATTTACGTATAGACGAGCTCCAACTTTAAGGGACAAAATCGCTAGGAATGTAGTAGACCCTCCCAAAACACCAGATTTTACTTTCTTCTCAGGTAAAGGATTTTTTCCATGCAGACAGTGTTATGCATGTGTTCGGACAAAAAAATTAAATACCAAAAAGGATACATTTTTAGCCACAGCGACAGGAAGGGAGTACAAAATAAGGGAATGTATTATATGCCATACTGAGGGTATAGTTTACGCCCTACAGTGCCCTTGACAAATTCAGTACATAGGTCGCACAGAGCAACCTATTTGGAAAAGAATTCGGGAACATGTACAAAATATAATTAAAGGGTATCCCAAGCATAGCATATCCAGGCATTATGCAACCCACCATAATAAAGACCCCTCCTCCCTCTTATTTTGGGGGATAGAAAAATACCACCCACAATGGAGGGGCACCAATTAGGTCAAGTCTTTGAGTCAGCATGAGTCTTTTTGGATACATGAGATGCAAACATTACAGCCATTGGGACACAACATTGAGTTCGACATTAATTGCTTTATAAACGCTTTTTAAGGTCATATTTTTTAAAAATTAACCAGCATTTTTTAAAAATTACCAGCATTTTTTTAAAAATTACCAGCATTTCTAATATCGGAATTTTTATATTTCCCTCTCTGTTAGGATGTGTGTATATATACGTTTTTTCACCTGCACATTTTTTAAAAAAAATTACCAGCATTTTTAAAAAAAATTACAGCAATTTAAAAAAATTACCAGTATTTTTTAAAAAATTACCAGCATTTCTAATATCGGTATTTTTATATTTTCCTCTCTGTTAGGATGTATATATAAGTTTTTTTCACCTGCATATGATCCTGATTTTTTATTATAATTGATTCCCTAGAGACAAAGGACATTTTAATATAGGGATTATGGACATTTTCGATTGGTGATCCTGTTTTACATCACTGTATCCTATTGTATATTATGATCATATTACTAGATGCCGTGTTTATTATTTTTAGCCATTGATGATGCTAAGCATATTTTATTGTTATTGTTTATGTTTTTTATAATTATCTGGCAAGTTTTATATTCCATTGAAGGTTTTACCTCTACTTTTGATTTTTATGTCCCCTAAATTCAGCCATTGTGTTGAAGCCGCTGTGTGTATTCAATTTGTGACTGGAAGTAGTTGAGTTATGACCACTTCCGGTTTAACCCGAAACTGTGTCTTAATAGCGCAACGTAAGTCTTTCAATGAGCAGTGCTAACATAAGGCCTTACACTGAGCATGTGCGAACGTCTTTTAAACGATGCAGCTGTATTCAAACAAGGTAATTGACATTCTTTTATATTTGACACTATAAATTAATCCCACCATAGCCGCAGGGCTCATTCATCCAGATGAAGCCATGTGGAAGGTGGTGAAACTAGTAGAGGTGGAGCCAGGCGGTGGACTACTACTACTGAGTGAGACTGTCATGTCATTTTTAATGCTTTTAAAATTTCATTAAATGTGAGTTCAATGCTAGCTGGGGTAGAGTGGTTTCATTTTTAACCCCTCGGATACTGCACTATAGGAGGCACTTTCTCTCGTTTTTTTTTCATGTGTTGCTGAACTTACTGGTAGTCATTGTGGATTTAAAGTTTGAAGCAGCACAGTGGAAGGAGTACCTACCTGCCTTTGATTACTTTCATCCTTTGAGCCACCAAGATTCTCCGACAATCCCTGGGAGGGAATGTCTGTACAGGATGCAAGGAGTGTTTGACCCCTTGCAGGATCATTTAAAGGAGACGAGCGAGCATTGCATGAGGTGGTGGGAGCACTCCGTTCATGGAGGTTGTCTGAAGATATCACACAAGCTTGTTTTTGTATTTTTGTTTTTTATTTTTTCATTTTTTGCACAACGTGGATTCATTCATTTTATGTTTTACATTTTTTTTATTGTTTCACAGAGAAAATATAATATAACATAACATCCATAATATCAATGGAGAAATATAATGAAACTATAGAAAGTGAAATGTTAAACAAGTCATAAATTAAATGAGTACCAAGTCCAATGAGCTCCTATGAGGTATACTGCAACATAACCCTATCGCGTGAGGAAACCCTTTGTACCCTTTGGGAACGTGCATGACCCCACTCTCCACCAAACACCCCTAAAGGGAACACACTGTGCCCCCCACGACCTACACCCTCCTGAGGGGGTTACCAGAGATGAGGGAATGAATCCTAGAACTCCTGGGATATCAAATTCTAGAGATATTTCAGAAAAACAAAAAACGTGAGCTAGGAGCAGAAACACTGTTAGTTTGTGAAAGAACTAACAGTGTTAGAATCTAAGAATCTTAAACAGAAGTAAATAAACCAGAGTCATATCATGAAGACTCGTCTGTAAAACTATTGGAAGGGCAAAAAAGAAGAAAAAGGGGAAACAGGAAAAATGAAGAGAAGAAAAGGAAAAGGAAGGAAAGAAAGAAGAGAAGAGTGAGGAAAGGTGCCTTTCTACTTGATGTAAGTCCCTAAGCTCAGAGTCCAGCCATGCTATCAATGCCAGGTATCAGGGAAATTCCGAGATACTGAGCTCAGGGTTCCAAAATCACTTTAAAATTGCTCAGTCGTGCCCAATAGGGAACTCACCAGCTTTTCTTGTGCCATTATGCATGAAATCTTTCTTTTCATGGATAATAAAGAGACCGTGGGTTGTTTCCATGCTGTGGCAATAGTCATTTTAGCCCCTGTCAAAATAAACAAGATCAGTTTATGAGTGAAATTAGGGATGTACAATGCTAGCTCATTAAGCAAGGCTATTGCAGGAGTCTGGGTACAACCAGTGACCTTACGGATAAGATGAAAGACTTTATTCCAGAACCCCCTGATTCTGGGGCATTCCCACCATATGTGGAGCATAGTACCTAGGCCCTGACAGCCTCTGAAGCACAGAGGAAATGAGGATGGGAACATGTGGGCCAATCTAGTAGTGACTAGGTACCATCTCAGTTTGATGTTGGCCTCTAGGAGTGATCTAGAATAGGATTCATACCAGTCCTCCACTTCCCAGGTGGTCTAGAGATCCCTTTCCCAGGCAATCATATACAGTAATTTGTTAGGATTTGTAGCAAGTAACTCATAGATTACAGAAATCCCTCCCCTGTGCGCCATGGCTTGACCGCACCAGCATTCGTATTTTGTGAACCCCGGGGGGTTAGGTTTATTTGACCATAGAGAATGAATGAAGCGAGATATTTGATGGAACCTGAACTTCTCAGTAGTGGGGAAATCAAGCTCCTTTTCAAAATGTTTAAGGGGTAAGGGGCCTGTGCAAGAGAAGAAATGTCCAATGCGGTACACCCCCTTCTCCAGACACCATTTGAAGGCTCTGATGTCCATGCCAGGTTGGAATAGAGGGTTATGAAATAAATGAGCTAACGGTTGATACTCAGAGACCAGGGAGGGAAGCTTTCTTAGTGTATCCTACAAGGAGAGTGAGTGTGAGAGGGTTGGAGCAAGAATTGGAGGTCTGCTTTTGGATGGGCACCATAACAAAAAATCCAAGGTGAACCTAAGCGCTGCCTGTCGTTCGATGACTATCCAGTCAGGATTTTCAACCTTCAGGTAAATGGTAGACAATTGAGCCAACCTAGCAGCTTGATAGTACTACAGGAGATTCGGAAGGCCCAGCCTCCCTTGATTAGACAGGTTAAAAAGATTGCAGTGGGAAAGACGAGGTCTCTTCTTGTTCCAAACAAATTTAGTGACTTTACCCTGAAAAGTTTTCAGATGGTCCCTCCTAATCTGGATAGGGAGGAAGCAAAAAAGATATAACAACCTAGGTAATAGAGACATCTTGACCAAATTAATTCTGCCTGTCCAAGATATGTCATGAGTTTCCCAGCTCCTGAGATCCGCCTCCAGTTTCTGATACATTGGGCGGTAATTCGCTTGATAAAGACTTTCTATTATCGACATGAGATTAATCCCCAAATATTTAATGGAGGTGTCACTACATTCAAATTGGTAAGTGTTCTGAAGGAGGGAAACCAGCGAGCTAGGGAGAGACACATTAAGAGCTTGAGACTTTGACATATTAACACGTAGGCCCGAAACCGCTGCAAACTCATTTAATAATGCACAGATCACAGAGAGAGAGGAGGGTACAAATACCCCCCAATAATAAATCATCAGCAAAAAGGGTGCATTTATGTGTTGTTTGGCCACACTGAACACCCCTGATATCCGGGTGACCTCGAATTGCTATTGCTAGAGACTCAATCATCATGGCGAATATCAGGGGGGACAACGGGCAACCCTGACGTGTACCCCTGGCTATCAGAATCAGGTTGGAGTAGAGTCCCTGGATTCAAACTTTGGCCTCAGGCTTCGAGTACAGAGCCTCCAGAATCCCTATAAAGTTCAGGCCAAACCCCCAACGTCTTAGCACCGTGAATAGATATGGCCAGGAAACCGAATTGAAGGCCTTCTGAAGGTCCAACGATAGTAACATGCTTTCTTGTATGTGACCCCCTGCCCAGTTCAACTGTAATACTGAAATGAGGTCCACCGCCCTTCTCACTTGATCAGGTCCCTGTCTACTAGGAATGAAACCAACCTGGTCTTTGTGGACATAAAGGCCTATAAACAATGCCAGACGATTAGTCAAAACTTTTGTTAAGATTTTAAGGTCATTGTTAATCAATGATATGGGCCTATAGTACCCTACAAGACTTGCATCTTTTCCGGGTTTGGGAATTACCGAAATATACACCATGTTGAGTTGGTTTCCTAGGAGTGCCCTTAATCATTGAGTTGAAGAATCTGGTAAGTAGGGATGAGCCGAACACCCCCCGGTTCGGTTCGCACCAGAACCTGCGAACGGACCGAAAGTTCGCACGAACGTTAGAACCCCATTGACGTCTATGGGACTCGAACGTTCGAAATCAAAAGTGCTCATTTTAAAAACTAATTTGCATGGTATTGTCCTAAAAAGGGTTTGGGGACCCAGGTCCTACCCCAGGGGACATGTATCAATGCAAAAAAACTTTTAAAAACGGCCGTTTTTTCAGGAGCAGTGATTTTAATGATGCTTAAAGTAAAAAAAAAAAAAAGTGAAATATTCCTTTAAATATCGTACCTGAGGGGTGTCTATAGTATGCCTGTAAAGTGACGCGTGTTTCCCGTGTTTAGAACAGTCCCTGCACCAAATGTCATTTTTAAAGGAAAAAATCTCATTTAAAACTGCTTGCGGGTTTAATGTAATGTCGGGTCCTGGCAATATGGATGAAAATCAGTGAGACAAACGGCATGGGTACCCCCCAGTCCATTACCAGGCCCTTTGGGTCTTGTATGGATATTAAGGGGAACCCCACACCCAAATTAAAATAAGGAAAGGTGTGGGGCCACCAGGCCCTATATACTCTGAACAGCAGTATACAGGCGGTGCAAACAAGACAGGGACTGTAGGTTTGTTGTTAAGTAGAATCTCTTTGTAATTTTGAACGGGTACATTTTTAACGTGTTTAGCTCCAGCCAAAAAAATCTTTTTTAAGCTTTTTGGAAAACATAGGGAAGGGTTATCACCCCTGTGACATTTGTTTTGCTGTCTTTCCTCCTCTTCAGAAGATTTCACCTCACTTTTTGTCCCAATGGATTGGAAAGCATCAGTGGAAAGGAGAAATGTTTTTCCCATATTAACTCTTACAGGAGAGAATTTCCCTTCCTAGGGGTAGATTTCATCTCACTTCCTGTTGTCTCCTTCCGTTTGCAAGTAGGAGTCGTTTGTAAGTTAGTTGTTTGAAAGTAGGGTCCTGCCCTATATACTCAGCAGAAATTTGGGCCTTAGGTGTTGCTGTGGCCACAACACTGTAAGCCCTCACAGGGCCCTGCTGTGAAATATTAGATCAAGAATTGTAATTACATGCCCCTGTTGAACAGGAGCTGAAAAATTAGGCCTTAGGCACTGGTGCCACAACACTGCAACCCCTCACAGACACTCTAGTTGGAACGCAGGAACGAGCCCTGCTGCAAAGTATTGCATCAAAAATTGTAATTACACGCCCCTGTTAAACAAGGGCTGAAAAATTGGGCCTTAGGCACTGGTGCTGGTGCCACAACACTGCAACCCCTCACAGACACTCTAGTTGGAATGCAGGAACGAGCTCTGCTGCAAAGTATTGCATCAAAAATTGTAATTACACGCCCTTGTTAAACAGGGGCAGAAAAAATGGGCCTTAGGCACTGGTGCTGGTGCCACAACACTGCAACCCCTCACAGACACTCTAGTTGGAACGAAGGAACGAGCCCTGCTGCAAAGTATTGCATCAAAAATTGTAATTACACGCCCCTGTTAAACAGGGGCAGAAAAAATGGGCCTTAGGCACTGATGCTGGTGCCACAACACTGCAACCCCTCACAGACACTCTAGTTGGAACGCAGGAACGAGCCCTGCTGCAAAGTATTGCATCAAAAATTGTAATTACACGCCCCTGTTAAACAGGGGCAGAAAAAATGGGCCTTAGGCACTGGTGCTGGTGCCACAACACTGCAACCCCTCACAGACATTCTAGTTGGAATGCAGGAACGAGCCCTGCTGCAAAGTATTACATCAAAAATTGTAATTACACGCCCCTGTTAAACAGGGGCTGAAAAATTGTGCCTTAGGCACTGGTGGTGGCGCCCAGAACCAAAAATGTTCTTACAAGCTATCAGCGTGATGATTGAGGAGGAAGAGGATAATTACTCAGGGATAGTCACTCAGCATCAGCATAGGCAGTCTTTGAAGGGATCTGAGATTTCAAAAAAAATTGTTCGGTTACATCAGCATCAGGTGCTTGGTAGCTGGTGGTGATCCAAGACTGATTAATTTTTATGAAGGTCAGTCGATCGACCGAGTCAGTGGACAGACGCACCCTGTGATCGGTTACCACGCCTCCAGCAGCACTGAATGTGCGTTCCGAAAGAACGCTGGATGCAGGACAGGCCAGTAGCTCAATTGCATACTGTGCAAGCTCTGGCCAGTGATCCATCCTCAAGACCCAGTAACCCAGAGGATTTTCGGTGGGAAAGGTGTCCAAGTCTGATCTTGCCCCTAGGTATTCCTGCACCATGTAAAACAGACGCTCGCGATGGTTGCTGGAACCGATCATACCTTGGGGCTGCGGACCAAAAAATTGTCTGAACGCATCGGTCAGACAGCCACCTTCTCCACCGCTCCTTCTTTGACTGACCGAAGCCTCAGCAACACGTTGTCCAGAAACAGGAGTTTGTAACCTCCCAGTCTCTGGAAACGCGTTGCACAGACCTTTCTGCAAGGCCTCCCGAAGATGTTTCATCCTTTGCTCCCTCTGCGATGGCAAGATAAGGTCCGCAACCTTACCCTTGTAACATGGATCAAGGAGGGTTGCCAGCCAGTATTGGTCCTTCTCCTTGATACCACGAATACGAGGATCCTTACGCAGGCTTTGCAGGATCAGGGAGGCCATGCAGCGTAGGTTTGCTGAGGCATTCGGTCCGGAGTCCTCTGGGTCACTAAGGACAACATGGTCCGCAGCCACCTCCTCCCAGCCACGTACAAGTCCATGTGTTTCTTGGGACTGATCCCTTAAAGACTGCTGCTGATGCTGAGTGCCAGGCTCCACCTCCATACTGACACAATCTTCCTCCTCCTCCTCCTCCTCGTCCTCTTCCTGTGTGATCGGCGGGCACGCAGGAACACTGTCTGGATAAAGGGGGCCTTGAGAGCTAAGGAAGTCCTCCTCTTCCTGCCTCTGTTCTGCCTCAAGTGCCCTGTCCATTATTCCACGCAGCGTGTGCTCCAACAGGTGGACAAGGGGGACAGTGTCACTGATGCATGCACTGTCACTGCTCACCATCCTCGTGGCCTCCTCAAATGGTGACAGGACAGTGCATGCATCCCTGATCATGGCCCACTGGCGTGGGGAAAAAAAAACAAGCTCCCCTGACCCTGTCCTGGTGCCATAGTCGCACAGGTACTCATTGATGGCCCTCTGCTGCGTGTGCAGCCGCTGCAGCATGGCCAACGTTGAGTTCCACCTGGTGGGCATGTCACAGATTAGGCGGTTCTTGGGCAGGTTAAACTCCTTTTGGAGGTCCGTCAGCCGAGCACTGGCATTATATGACCGGCGGAAATGCACACAGACTTTCCTGGCCTGCCTCAGGACATCCTGTAAGCCCGGGTACCTGCCCAAGAACCGCTGCACCACCAAGTTAAGGACGTGAGCCAAACAGGGCACATGGGTCATTTGTCCCTGTCGGAGGGCAGAGAGGAGGTTGGTGCCATTGTCGCAAACCACCATTCCTGCCTTAAGTTGGCGTGGTGTCAACCACCTCTGAACCTACCCCTGCAGAGCTGACAGAACCTCTGCCCCAGTGTGGCTCCTGTCCCCCAAGCACACCAGCTCAAGCACCGCATGGCATCTTTTGGCCTGCGTACTTGCGTAGCCCCTTGAACGACTACGGAGCACCGCTGGTTCCGAGGAAGAGGCCATGGAGGAAGAAGAAGAGGAGGGGGTGGAGGAGAGAGGTGTGTCACAATCATTAGCATTTTGGAGGCGTGGTGGCGGAACAACCTCCAACACTACTGCACCTTGTCCTGCATCCTTCCCAGCTGCCAGCAGAGTCACCCAATGAGCCGTAAAACTTAGGTAAAGTCCCTGTCCATGCCTGCTGGACCATGAGTCAGCGGTAATATGCACCTTACTGCTGACCGCCCTGTCCAGCGAGGCATGGACATTGCCTTCCACATGCTGGTAGAGAGCCGGAATCGCCTTCCGTGAGAAAAAGTGGCGTTTGGGTACCTGCCACTGAGGAACCGCACATTCCACAAACTCATGGAAGGGGGCAGAGTCTACCAACTGAAAAAGCAGCAGTTGAAGTGCTAGCAATTTTGCCAAGATAGCATTCAACCGCTGGGCATGTGGATGGCTGGGAGCAAACTTCTTTCGGCGGTGCAACAGCCGGGGCAGGGAAATTTGCCTGGTACAATCTGACGTCGGTGTACCAAAATCAGATAGCCCACAAGTACTTGGCTGTGACACACCTAATTCTACACCTTCATTCCTCTCAGTGCAGGTCTCAGAGAGGACTGAAGGTCTAGTGGGGTTGGAAATCTCAGCTGATGAGGAGCAAGGAGAGGTCCTCTTTGTTCTTTGGTGTGGGTCTTTTAGATACGCTTGCCAACGAACTGCATGGCAGGTCAACATATGTCTGGTCAAGCATGTGGTACCCAAGCGGGAGATGTTTTGGCCACGCGAGATACCCTTGAGACATATGTTGCAAATAGCAGCGGTGCGATCTGATGCACTCGTCTCAAAAAAGGCCCACACCAAAGAACTTTTTGAATAACGCGCAGAGACTGCAGCGCCCTGCACACGTGGAGCTTTGGGGTGTGATGCAGTCAATATGCTGCCCTTAGGCTGGCCCCTGGAGGGCATCCTGCCTTGTTGGTGATGTGCCGCCTCCTCCTCCTCCTCCTCTCTCCTATCAGGCACCCACGTTGAGTCAGTGACCTCATCATCCCCTCCCTCCTCATCACTGGAGCAAACCTGGCAGTATGCTGCAGCAGGGGGAGCATGACTGCCAGATTGCTGTCCTTCTTGGGCACCCTCTCTGTCCGTGCTCATGTTACTGCCTTCATCGAGCTCAGTATCATCATCGGAGCCTTCCAAACGCTGGGCATCCTCCTGGAGCATGTACCCAACACTGTGGTCAAACAGTTCTAGGGACTCCTCAGGAGGACATGGTGGGGCTAGGGAAGGAGTCACTGATGACATTGAGCCGAGGGAAGAGGCTGCTGCTTTGCCAGACAAAGTACCCTGGGCATGGGTGAGAGAGGATGAGGAGGATGAGGACGGCTTGGTCATCCACTCGACCAAGTCTTCCGCATGTTGCGGCTCAACATGGCCAGCTGCCGAAAAAAAGGCCAAGCGTGTCCCATGGCCACGTGCTGATGAGGATGCACCGTCTCCATGACCAGCACTAGACACAGAGCCTGCTTGCCCTCTCTTATTGGCTTGTGACTGTCTGCCTCTCCTTCTTGGCCTTCCAGACATACTAATGGCCTGTAGCTGCACTAAGCTGGGATATATATATATATATATATATATATATATATATATATATATATATATGTACTGATACTGCAGCTAGCAAAATCAACTGCCTGCCTGTAGTATGAGAACACCACCAACCTTCTACAGGTAGCTTTAGCTGAACACTGTGAGGTGGACGCACCCCACTAACTTGTAGGTTTAGCTGAACACTGTGAGCAGGACGCACTGCACTAACTGTAAATAGTCTAGCTGCCTGACTGTGGTACTAATAGGATCAAAAGAACACCAGCAATTTTCTTCAGGTAGCTGTATTTACTGTAACAAGACAAGCCTGCCTGTCAGTAAGAAGATAACAGAAACGAATCTAGCTGAACACTGTGAGCAGGACGCACCCCACTAGCTTGTAGGTTTAGCTGAACACTGTGAGGTGGACGCACCCCACTAACTTGTAGGTTTAGCTGAACACTGTGAGCAGGACGCACCCCACTAACTTGTAGGTTTAGCAGAACACTGTGAGCAGGACGCACTGCACTAACTGTAAATAGTCTAGCTGCCTGACTGTGGTACTAATAGGATCAAAAGAACACCAGCAATTTTCTTCAGGTAGCTGTATGTACTGTAACAAGACAAGCCTGCCTGTCAGTAAGAAGATAACAGAAACGGATCTAGCTGAACACTGTGAGCAGGACGCACCCCACTAGCTTGTAGGTTTAGCTGAACACTGTGAGGTGGACGCACCCCACTAACTTGTAGGTTTAGCTGAACACTGTGAGCAGGACGCAACTAACTTGTAGGTTTAGCAGAACACTGTGAGCAGGATGCACTGCACTAACTGTAAATAGTCTAGCTGCCTGACTGTGGTACTAATAGGATCAAAAGAACACCAGCAATTTTCTTCAGGTAGCTGTATTTACTGTAACAAGACAAGCCTGCCTGTCAGTAAGAAGATAACAGAAACGGATCTAGCTGAACACTGTGAGCAGGACGCACCCCACTAGCTTGTAGGTTTAGCTGAACACTGTGAGGTGGACGCACCCCACTAACTTGTAGGTTTAGCTGAACACTGTGAGCAGGACGCACCCCACTAACTTGTAGGTTTAGCAGAACACTGTGAGCAGGACGCACTGCACTAACTGTAAATAGTCTAGCTGCCTGACTGTGGTACTAATAGGATCAAAAGAACACAAGCAATTTTCTTCAGGTAGCTGTATTTACTGTAACAAGACAAGCCTGCCTGTCAGTAAGAAGATAACAGAAACGGATCTAGCTGAACACTGTGAGCAGGACGCACCCCACTAGCTTGTAGGTTTAGCTGAACACTGTGAGGTGGACGCACCCCACTAACTTGTAGGTTTAGCTGAACACTGTGAGCAGGACGCACCCCATTAACTTGTAGGTTTAGCAGAACACTGTGAGCAGGACGCACTGCACTAACTGTAAATAGTCTAGCTGCCTGACTGTGGTACTAATAGGATCAAAAGAACACCAGTAATTTTCTTCAGGTAGCTGTATTTACTGTAACAAGACAAGCCTGCCTGTCAGTAAGAAGATAACAGAAACGGATCTAGCTGAACACTGTGAGCAGGACGCACCCCACTAGCTTGTAGGTTTAGCTGAACACTGTGAGGTGGACGCACTGCACTAAATGTAAATAGTCTAGCTGCCTGACTGTGGTACTAATAGGATCAAAAGAACACCAGTAATTTTCTTCAAAATACTGTAACAAGACAAGCCTGCCTGTCAGTAAGAAGATAACAGGAACGGATCTAGCTGAACACTGTGAGCAGGACGCACTGCACTAAATGTAAATAGTCTAGAAGATAACAGGAACGGATCTAGCTAAACTGAATACAGTGTATATATATATATGCAACACCTGGGATGCATATATATAGACAATACACTTTAAGTGCAGCTAACTGACTGACTGTCCTGCCTAATCTAGCTAACTCAAATCAAATGTCACTGTCTGTCTCTCTCTCTCTCTCTCAATGAATGCCGGAACACACACTACACAGGGCCGCCGTGCAGGCGGCCTTATATAGTGTGGGGCATGTACTAAATCCCCTGAGCCATAATTGGCCAAAGCCTCCTTGGCTTTGGCCAATTACGGCTCTCTGTTAACGCGGCGCTGTGATTGGCCAAGCATGCGGGTCATAGTGCATGCTTGGCCAATCATCAGCCAGCAATGCACTGCGATGCCGCAGTGAATTATGGGCCGTGACGCGCCACACGAATTTGGCGCGAACGGCCCATAAAGTTCGGAATTCGGCGAATGACCGAACAGCCAATGTTCGAGTCGAACATGGGTTCGATTCGAACACGAAGCTCATCCCTACTGGTAAGGTACGGGGTCAAGGTGTAAATGAATGTTTTGTAATAAGGCGTTGAGAACCCATCAGGCCCTGGTGCCCAGGAGCCCCCATCTCTGCTCTGTGATCATCAGATAGCTTTGGTAGGTCCAGATCTGACAGAAACTCATCTACCCAATTAGGGTTTGTATGTTTGTCTGCTCTATAAAGGTTCCTGTAAAAGTCCTGAAAGGCCTTCATAATGCGCTGTGGGTTAAGGGTAAGAGTGCCATCAGCCTATCTGATTTTGGGTAATGAGTGGGAATAAAATCTGGGGTATGGTTTTGAGGCAAGCACGGGTCCTATTTTGTCATGTCTCTGGTAAAATTTACTTCCAGTCTATCTAATGGATTTCTCAGCCTGTGCTGTGAGGGCCAAATTCAGGGCCGCTCGAGCTGCGTCTAAACTATGCCAAGGGACTTTAGCAGGGTCTTTTTTTATGTTGCTTGTGCAGGTCACAGAACTCTCTCTCTCAAGTCTCTCTATGTCTCCCATCCTGTCCCTCTTCTGTTGTGCCCAATTTGTATCAGTTTACCTCTGATAGTCACTTTGTGTGCTGCCCAAAGAGTCTCAGCCGAAATATCCCCCACATCATTGAGGCAGAAAAATTCCTGCAGAGCCCTCTGTATTTAAGTAACCCTGATGGGGGATTCAGAATGGACTGGTTGAGAGTCCAATGGGAGGAACATTGTCTGGGACTGTCTCTGCGCAATGTTAGGAGGACCATGGAGTGATCCGACCAAGTCACATCTAAGATTTTGGATGAAAAGTCTGATGGAATGTGGCAAGTGGAGAGAAAGATGTGATCGATGTGTGAGTAGGATTGGTGTGGGTTCGAGAAATGGGTGAAGGCCCGAGTGGACGGGTTCAATTCCCTCCAAATGTCAGCTAGGTGAGACTGGAAAATCAGCCTTGCAATTTGGACACTACCCTTACTAAGTCTAATCATTTGTGACTGAATGGGTTTGGACTTGTCAATACCCGAGTCAAAAGCCATATTAGAGTCACCCCCCATAATTGTGATACCTTCTATCAGTGGGCCTAGGGTGTGAAACATTTGTTGAAAGAACCTCGTCTGACCTCTGTTGGGGGCATAGTAGGAAATGAATGAGTAAAGATGGTCATCAATAGTGCCTTTTACTAGGAGAAATATTCCCTCCGGGTCTCTGTATTCCAACTGTACAGAGAACTTGAAGTGTTTCGAAAATAAAATCGCCACCCCTCTCGTCTTATCATCTGCATTGGCCATGTAAAACGAGGGGAAATGTGCATGAAGGAAAGAGAGGGTGTACCACACCGGATAATGAGTCTCCTGCAGGAGGAGCACATCAATGTGACGAGACCAGTATACCTGAAAAGCCTTCCGTCTCTTTATAGGAGAATTTAGTCCCTGAGTGTTGTGGGAGACTATACGTAAAGGAGGCGGAGTAGTGTTGCCATTAGCCATGGAGCCTAAGGAAAAGAATGTAATTCAATCTATGGTCACTTACCTTATCCTGAGCAGGAGACTGGGGAATAAATGTCACACGTGGAACTTGTAGGATAGCCGAGAGCAGCTTGTGAGGGATAAACATCAGACAGGCTGAAAAAGAAAAGAGGTTAGCCAGGAAAAAAAAGAGAAAGAAGAAACAAATCAGCAACATCTTAAAGAGCGTAAAGAGCATGAAGTGGAGGAAAAAAAACAAAAAACAAAACAAAAAAACAAAACAAAACAATGTCAATGTGGATGTAGATGTGGGGCTCCAGGCCCCAAAATAACAAATTAGCAACCGTCAGAGGAGTAGGGGGCAATTCTTATGCAGGTTTGGATGAAGTTCTCAGGCATTGCTTCTAACCTGAACATAAAGAAGGTGAGAGAAGCATAAAATAGACAATAAGGCTAGGTGTAACCCTATCAGGGGGGAAAGTTATCTCTGATTCTCTTGGGTTTGGCCTTTCCCCACAGTGGTGAAGTGGGGCTCTGAGGTGTAGGGCGCTTGGCAGACCCCTGTTGAATGTTGGACATGTCCATCTCCGAATCCTGTGAGATGAGCTTGAGGTCCAGAAGTAAGCGCTCACCCTCAGGGAAGCTGGGTATTGCATGCTGTTTGCCCTTGTAGGTGAATTTCAGTGCAAACGGGAATGCCCAGCGGTATTTGATATCCTTCTTAGTAAGAGAAACCAGGAGTGGTTTCAAGGATCTCCTCTTCTGTATGTAGAAGGGGGAGATATCAGCAAAGATCTGGACATCCTGACCCTGGAACTGTGTACGATCCTGTAGGCGGGAACGTTTCATCACTTCTTCCTTAATGGAATAATAGTGTGGCTTCTCTCGGGGTGCCATCTTTCCTTGGAGGGCCCAAAGATCTGTGAGATCTATCCAGTTCCAACTTGTGAGATGGGACAGAGAGGATCAGGTATTTGATAACTTCCTGCACGGCAGACGGGACATCAGTAACTGTTTCAGGGATCCCTCTGATCCTAAAATGATCCCTCCTCATATGATTCTCGAGATCATCAATCCGGGCCTGGGCCCCTTCAAGCTGCTCCTGCACAAAGTGCAAATGGTCCATATTTTGGTTCGCTCTGGAGATTGTAATGTCCAGCTTGTGTTCTATATGCTCAATTCTGGAGCCCAGGTTCTGGAAATCTGACCTAATTTCCTCTGTGATCCTGTCAGCATTTTGAGTCAGGTCTCTGAGATTTTGGAGAAAAGTTCTGAGACATTGAAAGCTACATCAAGAGCCTGCACAGACTGAGTTGTAATGGAGTCTGGATGAGCAGGGGAAGCTGCTGATGAGGACATCCCATAGGGCCCTATGGAGCACTCTGTCAAGGACACTGTAGAGGCTGGTGAAGGGGTATCCTTGGCTGGAGTAGGGCCAGACATCAGAGGAGTGTATGGGAGGGTGGCCGGTTTCAGCACTTGCCTGGCTGTGATGGAGGAGTCCTCTGTGGCCTGGTCTCGTGTCTGTGCAGTGGCCACCTTCTTGGGGAAATCCCAGCCATCTATGGACTCAAACTGGGGTCCCAAGGATCGCTTGGCATGTCTGCCCGGCATGTACCGGACCTCCAAAGCCTCCCCCATCTTCCCCCATTATTTGTGGGGAGCCAGGAAGCCGGATGCCATGGCTATCGTCTCTGTGTGGCCGGCAGTGTGCAGAGCTTCGGGCTTACGCCATCGTCTTAGGAGACTCCGCGCATGCACCTTTTGTTTAATTTAATTTTTATGAGATACTAAAACTGGCATGCAGATATGAGGAGTATCTAGTGGCAACTCAGGTGAAGGAACGCCAAGATAGTGGAGTGGTTATCCCAATATGAATCAAAGGCAAAACTTTTTCTAGGTTCTGGTGAGTGCCCATTTCAGAAGGTGGTGGTGACACATGAAGTGGTGAAAAGTCCCTTTTTTTAGAGTACGGATGTGAATTGGAGCACATAGAATATATATGAGAAATGGAAGTGGGGATTATTGAAAAATATCTATGTTCTGGGGTTGTAACATTTTGCCCATGACATTTTGCACACAATAATTTGCACTTTATATTGATTTATTGGCACATTGCACTTTGCAGTTTATAGCTTTTTATTGTATAGGCTGTATGCAAAGTATAGACACCGTTTTAGAGGTTATATTGTACTACGACTTTTTGGATCAGTGCAGTTACACTTTCATACACATGTAGTACATTTACTTAGTGATATACCAACAGAAGAGGGATCTATATTATTGGCAACTGCAGATGTATTATCTTTTTATTTTTTTTTACAAATGTTTTCTTTTATTGAAATTGAAAAGTGTACAGCATAGAAACAGTCTCTTCAACACTGGGTTATTCATGAAGGAGAATGGGGGCCCGCTCCGTAGGTCTAAATGGAGTCAAGGTTGGAGGGAGAAATTAACTTGGAATGTTATTGAACTACTAGATATATTATCTCTTTATTTTTTTTCCAAATGTTTTCTTTTATTGAAATTGAAAAGTGTACAGCATATACAGAAAAACAGGAACAATAGCGTAACAGTAGTTCAATAACAGGTAGTCATAAAGCTATGAGATACCGTAGCATATAGAAACAGTCACTTCAACACTGGGTTATTCGTGAAGGGGAATGGGGGCCCGCTCCATAGGTCTAAATGGAGTCAAGGTTGGAGGAAGAAATTAACTTGGAATGAAGGTAAGTGTGTGTTCGGTAGTAGCGTAGGATTGCGGGCCCTGTAATATAGGGGGAGGTCCTGACTGATAGGGGAAGTAAGTAAGATATAGATCGAATTGGAGTTGGGTATGGTCTTATGATAAGTAAAGTAGTTTTGTATTGTCCTGTGCCTAATCTCTGGGTGCGAAGTTTTATGTCCGTGTGAAGTGGGGAGGATATGTGATTAAGCGGGTATCGAAATGACATGCTTATAGGGGGAGAGGGGGGTGAAATGGAGGGTAAGGAGGGGCTGAGGGGAGGGGGGGTGGGGAGGTGGGATGTCTCTGGCTTCCCTCGACTGTGGTCCTACTCCTGAGTAGAAGCAGGATGAGCTTTGGCTGAATTTTGGCTAGTGGTTACTTGTTAAGGGGAAACTTGATGAGATGGGAATTAGTAATTGTGGTTATAGAGTCTGAGGATAGTCTGAATGGATTCTATCTCAATTTTGGACCTTTTTTAAGTGGTTGGGTTCAGGACGTCGGAGTATTCACGTGATGTCTGGTAGTGTAGCCAACAGGCCCACTTATGGCTGAAATTTGTCGGGGGGGGGGGCTCGCAAAATGTGAATGAGCTTTTCCATTTCGGCAACTTTTTGAATTCTAGTGGACCATTCTTTGAGAGTGGGCACCTGCCTTGAGTTCCAATGTATGGGGATACATTGTTTTGCTGCATTGATCATATGCATCGTTAAAGATTTGTGGTAGGAGGTGTGTGGTATGGTCGAATGATGAAGGAGGAATTGGGCCGGGGTAAAATCTAGAGTGTATGAAGTTACTTGGGCAGTTATGCGGCTGTCCTCTGACCAAAAATTTTGCAGTGGGGAACATGACCACCAAATATGCAGTAGGGTGCCCCTTTCTTGGTGGCACCTCCAACAGGTCTCTGGAATATCTGATTTGAATTTGTGTAGAAGTACTGGAGTGCAGTACCATCTGGATTGAATCTGTTTTCTTGGGTTGTTATGTTTGTTGACCCTTTGTGTATGTTCAGGATGATTTTTTCCCAGTCCTCTGTAGTGAGTGAAATGGAGAGCTCTGCTTCTCATTTTTTACAGGCAGAGCTTTCATTGGCTTTGAGATCATCGAAGATGAGGTTGTGTATGTAGGAGATAAGGTGGTGTTGAGGTGTTGTCTTAGTGCAAAGAGTTTCAAAGGGGGTGAGTAGTCTTGAGCATTGTTTGTTCTTGTCCAAGGTTGTAATGTATTGGGCAATCAGTAGGTATGTCCAGGTAGGGATAGGTGGCCTCTCTAGTCTTGTGGCAATCTTAGATAATAATTTGCCTTGGTGGAAGAATTGGTAAATTTTAATATGGTCTAGAGGTCCATTGTCGGAGAGGTAGCGGCGGTGCATTCCTGGAGGGAAGTCTGTGTTTAATTTTATTGGGGTCAGGGGTCCAGGGGTGGAAGAAATGGCAGTATGTTTACACGTCTGGTGGAAGCAGTGTATAGTGGGCCCTATTAGGGGGTGAAGGCGGATTTCTGGCAGAAAGTGGCAAGGAGAGATCCATGGTAGTGAGTTCAGTGGTAGGTTTGTAAAGGAAGCTTCCAGAGATACCCAATCTTTGTGGGAAGCGTGGACATTCCAGTCCACTATCCTGGTAAGGTGGGTAGCAGTGTAGTAGGATAGATTCCTCGCTGGATGTTCCTGACAGTAAGAAGGAAATTGCTTATCATGGTGAGGGGAAATAATACTGGGTTGGGGAGGGTGGATAGGCGGAGGTATTCCACTCAAAGTATGTGGTACTAGGGTAGTTAATGTTATACATTGTATCTTATCTTGTAAGGAATGCTTAGTTTGTTAAATGTCTTGTATAAGAGTAGGGTTTGGTAAAGAAACTCTATACAAATCAAGTTGTACCAGTCATTAGATCATAAACATGTAACTTAAGAACTGAGATATAGGATTTTTTAACCTGAAGGTTTTAACAGAAGGTTTAAGGTCTACATGACACAGAGTGAGGTAATAAACATGGGTCATTATATAATTTGTAAGTTTAACTTTGGTTGTAAGATTTGAAAGAGTTGGATGCATACCTGTGGGAGTAGCATAAAGGCATTTACTGGCCATTGTTTCCGGGTCCGAGGCTGACATGCTCAGTCTTAGTCCATTGGGTCACACTCTGTTTGTGGGTCCCACTTAATCAAATGGGAGGGTGTGTATTGTGCTCCGGTTAGGAGGAAGAATTTGTTCCTCTGTGTATTATGTGTCATATGCCCTGTACACATGGTCGGATTTTCCGATGGAAAATGTCAGATCGGAGCGTGTTGTCGGAAATTCCGACCGTGTGTGGGCTCCATCGGACATTTTCCATCGGATTTTCCGACACACAAAGTTGGAGAGCAGGAGATACAATTTTCCGACAACAAAATCCGATCGCGTCAATTCCGACCGTGTGTGGCCTGTTCCGATGCACAAAGTGCCACGCATGCTCAGAAGAAATTCCGACATGGAACAGCTCGGTCAGGTAAAATTAGCGTTCGCAATGGATACAGCACTTTCGTCACGCTGTAATGTTAAAAATGGTTTAATACAGCACACTCTCTTCTTCTTTATAATGTGACAAGAATGAAGTAGTTTTGCTCCTCATATTCACACACAACTTCTCACAAACTTATTTTTGTGTTTTTTTTCTTGGGATTCCCTGAATATATTGTTATTTGTCACATCTGACAGAATTTTTTTTTTTTTTTTTTTGGTGATTTCAAGCCATTTTTGGTTTAGATTTTATGTTTGTATTTTTTCCAAGGCTGATCTTTGTTTAATGTTATTTTTAGTTTTACTCCAGACTATTTTTGTGTGTGTTTTGTGTGTCAAGTTACCACAACACCATTGATATCTTTTATTATTTAATCTCAAGGAGATTGCTTGGTGTTGGTGTCCCTTGTTAATTTCACATTGTATATTTGAAATGTACCTGAATCCTCACAAACAAACTGTCCTTTTTGAAGTAAAACACACAAAGGCAAGTATAATTCAAAACAAAATTCCTTTATTAGGGCTCAGAACCAAACAAAGAGGGAGGCAAGGCTGGATCAACAGGAGAAATTAGCGAAGCTTGGGACCCCCAGGGCAGACATCAATTCTTGAACATCAAAATTGGTGGCCTGAGGAGTCCATATGTAAGGGAGGGCAGTCTGGTCCAGAAGTCGCAGAGATCCGGAAAGCAGCAGATGACATCTGTGTCCCCAGGCTGTGGTACCACAAGAGGCTGCATCTTTTGGCCAACCAGACTGGATCCAGGGTCCTCACTTTCTGGTCTTCCTTCCACGCTTCATTCTGGGCTGTGGCTGTGCTGTTGGAGATGTGGCAGGAGGAGGAGTAGGACCTGGAGGAGGAGGAGGAGGACTGGGATGACCTGGAGGAGAAGGAGGAGGAGGAGGACCTGCAGGAGGAGGAGGAGGACCATCTGTGAGTTCGCAAAGGTGTGTCTGAGATGTAATTTGGCCCCTCATACCTTTATTAAGAGCCTCCAATATGAGCGACTCACACATGAGTTGTTGTCCCTCCTCCATCCTCTGCATTTTAGAGGCAATGAGGGCAGCAATGGCCTCCTCCATGGTGTGTGGTGCTTCCAGGGCCTCTGTAGCCCTCCAAAAGAGACCTATGGCAGCCTCCTCTAGGGCACTCCTCCTCCTGCCACTTTCTCTTTCCAGGTGTTGGGGAGGGACCTGCAGAACAGGTAGGCGGCTCGGCCCGGCCACCTCCTGGCTTGGACTTCCCTGTGTATGAAAAAGGGACATGGTTTTAGTTTTTGCATCATCAATCACAATCATAAATTAGTGCTCCAAACTAACATCTAGTTAACATCATTGATTGGACAACCAGCAATATTTAGAGGAATGCTGTACCTGGCTCAATCTGGGCTCCTCCACTTGTTGTTGCCTGGAAGGCCCAGGTTGGGCGTCAGAAGCATCTGCTGGGGGGGAAGGAAGCGTGGAAGGAAGACTGGAGAGTGATGACATGGGTTCAGTCTGGCCTGCCAGAAAATGCAGCCTGTCATAGTACCACATCCTGGGGACATAGATGTCATCTGCTGCTCCGGATCTCTGTGAATCCTGGACTTTCTGGCGCTCCCTTACATATGTGCTCCTCAGGCCACCAATTAGGATCTTCAAATATGTGATGTCTGCCGTGGGGGTCACCTGCTTCACAATTTTCAACAATTGATCCAGTGCTGCCTTCCTCTTTGTTTGGTTCTTGTAATGTGGGTGGTTGATCTCCCACAGACATGGCAGCTCCCTTAACATATCAATGAATATTGACATGAAGTCATTATCTTTTAATAAGATATCCATGTTCACTGCAAGACACAACACAAGACAAAGCCTAATGTCAGACAAAACTCTCCTAATCTTGTTACAATATAGGCCTCAATGTAGAAGCAGTATAGGAACAAGTTTGGCTCTTACCTTCGTTCTTACGATCGGCGCGTCCTATGCTCCTTCGTCCGCTCACAGATCGTACGTACTACGCAGGCGTGTTACGCTTTATACACACTGCGCATGCATGTAACTCCGCCCACCCCTGACGTTCTTTCTAGTCTATTCCCCGCCCCTTTTCGTTCGGCGCAGTGGGTGAAGAGCACATGGCGGAGTTAGAGCAGGTGCGTGCTAATTCTAGCAACGAGGAGGAGGAGGAAAGCCCGGAAACGTCCCGATCCAGAAGGAGATGATTTAAGGCGACAAATATGTCCTTTGGGGAGATGTTGGAAATGGTGGACATCATGAAGAATCCGACTATGACGGAAAGTATGGGCCTTACCCCAACCCCAACATCAGAAAGGCCAAAATCATTGCGAAAGTGATCAAAAGTCTGCACAGAAACTTCGGGGTACGACGATCGAAAGATCAGCTCAGCAAGCGGTGGTCAGACCTCAAATTAAGAGAGCCCGAGCAGTACTGAAAGATCCGGAGAGTGCTGCAAAAAAGTAAGTAGTTGTGCTGTGTTCCTATTATTTTTGTCTTTATTACGTTCGTGCTGCTCCATATGCTTATCTTAATTGTACAGTTTAAACTGTCAATTTTAATGTTCATGGGCCCATTATTCGTTCAAATTTTACAATTTTTTACAAATTTTTTTTTTTCACCCTCTAAAACAACATGCCATATGCATTTGCCCACATTTTTTAGGGCCTACTTGGATGAAAAATATTTGGTTATGTAGATGGGTTTGTTACTAGAATGAAATGCTAACTAGATTCTGTGTAAGGAGAGGACACTCAGCAGCTGTTTTCACATCTGGACACTGGAGCACTAGTGTGGGACACAAGAACACCCTTTTTATTAGGGGGGCACACAGTTGCTCCAGTGTATACTATAGGGGGGGTCTCCATCTGTGAAGCTTGTACAAGACAGGTAAAGTATTGCAGGTTGGCAAAGGACAATAAAAAAAGCGACATCTTGGAACTCTGCTAAAATAGACAATTGTACCCCACTTCCATGCAATGTTTCCTATTTATAGTTCTGCCATCAAATCACTGTGTGCTAATTATACCATTTTTGTTTTACATAGGGGAGAAAAGACTCGGAGGACACCCCTCATCCGAGGAGAACAGAGACCCCCCACCTGGGGAAGAAGGGGAAATACCCCCAACCCAAGTGGAGCAGGAGGAGGAAGAAGATGTGGTTGAAATTGCCACCACAACAGGTGAGTGTCTGCGACCACAGGCTCAGGTAAGAAGAGATGGATGCTGACAGATTTTTGATACCTGTTTTTGTTTGGTTTCTCTCTTTTTAGGTTATCGAGATCCTTTCACATCCGAAAGTGCCCAGATGCTGATCGGGGAGATCATGGGGTGTAATTTCGAATTGGAGAACCTAAATGTAGTGATCGAATATATTAATATATTGGGTGTATAGATGTAGAGTGGGTATGATAATTAATATTTAGGTATTATTATATTGATGATGTAAGTACTCTTCCGCAGCAACCCAATTCTTCCAGAGAGATGCACTTTATTGACTTCCAACACAGAACAAAGTCCAAAGTCCACAGATGACAAAGAAATCCGACAGAGGAAATATAATTCAGAGACCCATATTATTCAGTCTTCCCATATAATTCAGTCTTCCCAGCCATGCACAGACAAGCCTCCCTCATACACAGACAAGCCTCACTTCCCCCAACTATAGACTGAATGCCGTGTTATATTCACTAAATATTGAATGGCTGAGCAATTTGATTGGCCATTTCAATTTAGGACTTTGATTAGCTTTTGTCTTTCAAACAGACAACAACTCCCAGCCGTGAACAGTTGCAGTCATAAACCCGCCCCAATTTGCACTCCCGCATATCAACATCAACAAGTCCCCTTTAGATATATGTAATTAGATTAGATTAACATACCACCTGAATACCCTTTGAAATGTTCAAATAGACTTGCATAAGATTAACACATCAAAGAGTCTTCAGCTGTTAAAATTCAGTTGGACAAATCAACCATTCGGTCAACATTGACTGCATGTGTACATACACACAACAATGTCCCACATAAATCGGTGAACATTACAACATATTACAACATATACCCCCACTTGGGTCGGTTCTAACTACTAGAACTGACCCATAAATCAAACAACAAAAAATATCATTTCGATGTAAGGTACTGGATGCTTTACAATGGCTGATATAAAATATGAAGTTGAAACTGGTTACATCTCTCTTCACCAGCCTCTAAAATATCCCCATGAAACAGTTATTAGATTATATAACTTTTAGACCATGACTGGAAAAGGATTTGGTAAACATCAGTGGCCCATCTAGCTGTTAGGTCTTATTATATCACATCAAGATCTTGAATATTGCGCAAAGACGAGCTGATGTCACAGTCCATTCTTCGGTCTGACTTCATCACATCTCTCACCATCTCACTGAAAGTAAACTTGGTATGCTCTGGGAACTCCAATCCACATGAGTCCAGGATTTTTTTCATTTCCAGGCTCAAGCTTTCCATTTTTAAAGATGCTTTTACGCAAACACTCTACTTTCATCTTTATAGTAAGAAGAACTATCAATGTACCAGCACTCACTTTCAAGGTCAAAAAGGTTTGGATATGGCAGTAAAACTATTTCCTTGCACTTGACATTCATGAGTCCATCTTTGTTGATTGCCAGTCAAAATTTGCTTTTGTAATTTGCTGTAGGCCACAATTACACTTGAATGGTATACCAACATATACATATACCCCCACACGATGGTTCAGATAGAATAAGCTTGACATCAGTGTTTATCAGATCTTCAATCCAGACAAAGCGGCAGTGGAAATTCTTGCCAGTATCTTCACCATGAAAGGTAGAAAGGTCTTTTTCATCCATATATGTCATAGCCTTTAGCATATTATAAACAACTGAATCAACAAAGTTTCAAATCATGACTAGAGTGATGAATTTCACTCACCCCTCTTATAAATTTAGGAAAACCACCCAACATACTAAAATTTATGCTATGCCAAGCCATTGTGCAGCATCTCACCTTAGATGTCAAATATATTGATCAATACGCTTTATGTAATATGTACAGATGTTATGAAAATCATTTTAGGTTAAAATGCTTCTCTTTGGTTTTAAGATAAAGTTCAAGAAATAAAACAAACAAAAATAAAAAATGAAAAGCAAAATATATCAGGAAAAGGGAGAAAAATTAAAAAATTAGGGTGTTGAAGAAAAAAGAAAAAAGGTCCATTGCTTGATGAATTTCGAGAGAGTCCATAAATACTTTATAATTCCTTGTATAGTGATATATTGTCTATTCAGCATTTCTCCCCCACTAGCCAGCAATTTCAGACTGTGCTTCTGCTATTCACATGCAAGCCTCTTCAGACTTCCCTGAAATACAAAACTCTCCAACAAAACTAATTAGCAAGGTCTTTAAACGTTGTTTGAAGTTAAAACAAAGCATTATTTACACGTTTACAGTTTGAAGCTAATTCACCCCCACTGCTAGAGAAGTGTCATCTGCATTCAAAAACAGATCTGAAGAATGTACATCTTCTGCATTTATGACACCCTGTACCCCCTTCAACTGCTGTAATAATTTATCACGTTCCCCTCTCATCTTGTCATACTCAATTTTCAGGTGGTCATATTTCTGTTTTAACTGAGAAAACGGTATCCAAGTCTTGGACCTTTTCTTATTATTATTTTGGTCAGCTCTGTTTTTCATATAATTATCACCTGTGTTTGACCCGGAGTGTCCTCTCTGGGTGTTATCATAGGATATTATCTTCTGATCTTTATGTTCAGTATTTGTCCTAAACAATGTGGCTAAATCAATTTTGACAGCCTGCTCATTTGACTTTCTCCATAAATGGTCTGCTCTCAACAATATGTCTTTTAAATCATGAGGATTTGGGGTAACTAATAAAATATTTTGTTTGATATCTTCATGCAACGCATCTAGAAACATACTCATATGTATCAAGCCACCACGCTCAAATGCAAGATTATTACCGACCAATAATTCCATAATAGTTGCTATCCTGTGTGACAATTCATAGGGAGATTCATTTTGCATTTGTTGGATCCTCCCATGAATAGTAACATCAGAACGTACACCATACAAAACACATAATAATTCCAGTAATATGTCCCTTGTCCTCAGAGGCTGAATACAGATTTGTTTAATTCTCATCCAAAGACCACTTCCTACAGAATGTTGCAAAACTCTTTCTAAGTCAGATGGGTTGAGATTGTACATATCTCTGACTTGCTGCACGTCACAAAACCATTTTAAAAATCTGTTTAAATCATGGTATGGAACCATTCCTATTTCTTTAAGAATTGCGTCTAATAATTTTGATTTCAAAGGCTTCATTACAAGCTGAACTTCACCTGTATTATTATTATTGTTATAAACTGTGGTAGTCACAGTGGGGGCAGCTGGTAATGAATTATCAGATTTAATATGAGGTTCTGTTTGCTGCAGATTGCTGAATCCAAGATTTGATGCATATCTGCATTCCTGAGATCTCTTCTCTAATTCCATAATTCTTAATTTTAATCTCTATTTTTCCTCTGATAATTCATCACAACGTTTAGATTTCTCAAGTAAAGCTTCTCCAATGGTAACCGCATGCAACTTTAAATTTACTGTCTCAGTGTCTGATTGGTTTTGTAACCTCTCACAAACATTGTTGCTATTATCAACTGCCTTCTGTAACTGGGTAATTTCCTCAACCTTATAATTCAAAGAACTTTCCATTGTTAGACAGCAAGATAACAAGCCCTGTATAATACAACCTTTTCTTTTACTTTCTGAAATTTTGCTATCAAAAACATTTTTCTCTAAAAATTCCTTCATCATCGTCCACGTCTGCTTACATTTTTCTGGAATTTCATAAGGACCGCCCTGGCGCTTAATACATTTTAATACCCATCTGTTAACTTTATCAGAACTGATACTGGCTTCACACTGAGTAAGCATTTTGACTATATTACTAATAATTAAAAAAAAGGAAATATTTTACTCACCGCATTAGTTACTCCTTCAGCTTCCAGGTCTTCTAGTACACGACACAGTCCTTTTTTTTGTTGTTGTTGTTTCCAGTCTCCAGAGAATAATTCTGGGGTTCCCAACTTGTTAAATTTTGTAGATCAGACTCTCTTATGTCACAACCAGACATTAGAGTCACAGCACAGCTCTTGGTTCTTCATCAGACTTCTGTCCACCTCACAGGATTGTTGTCACCACCGACTTCTGTTACTAAGTCCAAAAATGCTCTTCTGGTCACTTGAACGGCACCAATGTAGTGATCGAATATATTAATATATTGGGTGTATAGATGTAGAGTGGGTATGATAATTAATATTTAGGTATTATTATAATGATGATGTAAGTACTCTTCCGCAGCAACCCAATTCTTCCAGAGAGATGCACTTTATTGACTTCCAACACAGAACAAAGTCCAAAGTCCACAGATGACAAAGAAATCCGACAGAGGAAATATAATTCAGAGACCCATATTATTCAGTCTTCCCATATAATTCAGTCTTCCCAGCCATGCACAGACAAGCCTACCTCATACACAGACAAGCCTCACTTCCCCCAACTATAGACTGAATGCCGTGTTATATTCACTAAATATTGAATGGCTGAGCAATTTGATTGGCCATTTCAATTTAGGACTTTGATTAGCTTTTGTCTTTCAAACAGACAACAACTCCCAGCCGTGAACAGTTGCAGTCATAAACCGCCCCAATTTGCACTCCCGCATATCAACATCAACAAGTCCCCTTTAGATATATGTAATTAGATTAGATTAACATACCACCTGAATACCCTTTGAAATGTTCAAATAGACTTGCATAAGATTAACACATCAAAGAGTCTTCAGCTGTTAAAATTCAGTTGGACAAATCAACCATTCGGTCAACATTGACTGCATGTGTACATACACACAACAATGTCCCACATAAATCGGTGAACATTACAACATATTACAACACTAAAGACAAAAATCAATGATGTGATTAAAAGAAATAATAACATCATTGATGTTTTGGGGCGAATTTAATACCCCACAAAATCACTTTTGGTTTTGTGTGGTACAATGTTCAAAATTTTTTTGTAATGTTTAGAAAAGCCAAATTTGGAGGATGCACACAGTGTGCCAACATGTGCTATCTGCCATCACAGGAGATCAATGGACGCGTTTTGGGGGTGCAACCCCTTCCTCAATAATAAAGTAGCGGTGAGGAAGGGCTTTCTCCCCCAAAACACGTCCCTTGATCCCCCGTGATGGCAGGTCGCACATGTTGACATTCGTAAATTGGTGTGCATCTTCCAAATTTGGCTTTTCAAGGGGAGATTTGACCCCATCTGAACGCAATATCAAACACAGTTCCTAAATACTCATGTCTGATATTGCCTTCAGGTTTTACCATATGTGAACTTTGTAAGTTCAAGTTTTTGGTCTTTCTTGTTGGTTTTACACAGGCCTGTTTTATCGTAAATGGACATTTCTATTTTTGATAATGCCACCCCAAAAATTGTTATACAACAAACATGTTGGTTTGTTCTAAAAACCGTTTCTAAATGCACATGTGATTGTGCAGGTATTAAAAAGTTTGTTAATCAAGAATGTGTGGATTATTGTCTCAACGCGACAACATTTTGTGGTGATGTAATTGCTGTTTTCGTAAAAAATGGTGGTTATTACCTAAGGGCAAATCCTCTTTGCACTACAAGAGCATTTTCATTGCAGTTTCAAGAGCACTTGTAGTCTAAAAAGTGTATACGCCTTTAGTAAATAACAGCCAACAGTGCTTTGTATAAGGTTACACAATCACGCCATTTTCAGGACTCCACACATTGCTGTCAGGGTCAGCTAAAACAAACACAAGCAGTAAATGTCCACAAAGAATTTTTTTTTTTTTTTATTGGAAAAAGGCTTCACAAATTTGAAGGCATATTGATGGCCCCCCTACCCGCAAAGAACTCCAGGTATCGTAACCGGACATCACGGGCACTCAGGGAGGACAAACCAGGACGGCCACTTTCAAGCTCCGTCAGTGTTTCAGGTATCACTCCGGCCTCGGGCCCAACTGAGCCAGCATAGTTGGCTGAATGTTTCCTTAAAAAGTTATGGAGAATACAGCACGCCAGTATAATATGGTTCAGTTTATACTCCGCCATATGGATAGGTGTCAGAAATAGGCGGAACCGGCTGGCCAGGATTCCAAATGTGTTCTCTACCACTCTTCGGGCTCTGGCCAGCCGGTAATTAAAAACCCTCTGTTCCGGGGTGAGGGTCCTCATCGGGAATAGCCGCATCAGGTGGTCCCCCAGCGCAAACGCTTCATCAGCAACGAACACGTATGGGAGTCCTTCCACATTGTCCTCTGGAGCTGGCAAGTCCAAGCTGCCATTTTAGAGACGCCTGTAGAACTCCGTCTGGGCGATGACTCCACCATCGGACATCCGGCCATTCTTCCCCACGTCCACATACAAGAAGTCGTAATTAGCCGAAACCACCGCCAACATCACAATACTATTGAACCCCTTATAGTTGAAATAGTATGACCCCGAGTTGGGTGGTGGGATGATGTGGACATGTTTCCCATCAATTGCCCCTCCGCAGTTAGGAAAGTCCCACCGCTGGGCAAAATGGGAGGCCACAGTCTGCCATTCCTGTGGCGTGGAAGGAAACTGTTGAGGAAAACAAAAATAAATTAATATTTTTGCATAGAAACATGGCAAGCAGTTTAGGCACAAACATTCTGGGGCAACCTCCAGATAGCATTTATTAACCACTTGCTTACTGGGCACTTAAACCCCCCTCCTGTCCAGACCAATTTTCAACTTTCAGCGCTGTCGCACTTTGAATGACAATTGTGCGGTCGTACAACACGGTACCCAAATGAAATTTTTATCATTTTTTTCCCACAAATAGAGCTTTCTTTTGAGGGTATTTGATCACCTCTACGGTTTTTATTTTTTGTTAAAAAAAAATTGAAAAAGACAGAATTTAAAAAAAAAAAATTATATTGTTTTTATATTTTGTTATCAATTTTTGCAAACAGTTAATTTTTCTCCTTCGTTGATGTACGCTGATGAGGCGGCACTGATGGGCACCGATAGGTGGCAGTGATGGGCACTGATGGGTGGCGGTTATGGGCACTGATGGGTGGCAGTGTTGGGCACTGATTGGGCACTGATTGATGGCAGCACTGCTAGGTGGCACTAATAGGTGGCATTTGTGGGCATTGATAGGTGGCACTTGTGGGCATTGATAGGTGGCACTTGTGGGCTTTAATAGGTGGCACTTGTGGGCACTGTGGGCACTGGCAGATGGCACTTGGAGGCACAGATGAGGCATCTGTGCCTCCTTCCTCTTCGGGACCGATGTCCCTATGACATAAGCCGGTGATCGGCTTTTTTTTCCTCCTCACGCTGTCAGCGTGAGGAGAAAACGAAACCGATCACCGAGCTTTTGTTTACATCATGTGACCAGCTGTCATTGGCTGACAGCTGATCACATGGTAAGTCATGTCTCCGTGACTCGGTGATCACAGCGCACACACCGCGCGCCCTGCAGGGTGCGCGCGGCGCGCATGCATAGGGGAGGACGTCACATGACGTCCTCCCGGAGATTGAGGTCCGCGCTGTAGCCGTCATTCGGCTATGGCCCGGACCTCAAGTGGTTAAGGGGAATTTAACAACACCAAAGTCTAAGGTACACCTATCATATTCCCCCTCCCCCCCCTCTCATGGGCCATTTCGAACATTATGGGGGGTGTGAAAATCTTGGACAGGTAACCCTCTTCACTTCATTAACAGATGAATGCCTAAATACAGGGTATTACTTGGAACAGTCCCTCAGTTACACTGTTGGCAGTCCACTGGACAGGTAAGAAGTGTCATAATACAAAGATATAAATACCCACTGTACACATTTGAGCACATTTGAACATTCTGCTATTACCTGACTCAAGATAATAATAGTATCTTAAAAATTCAAACAGTACCATTGGAAAGTATACAGGCAGGCCCTTGCACTACATGCTTTGGGGAATTCATCCATAAATCAGAGCACAAAAGAGATGGGTATAGTGTGTATGGGTTTGGCAAAGTCAGCAGATAGATGATTGAGGATAGATAGAGAATTGGGATCAGCTGACTTAGCAGTTGGGGGGAGGGAGGGTTACTAAAAATGATTTGGGGACACCACAAAAAATAAGCCTCTGCCACTCTGCCAGAATTTAAAGCTAAACTAACACTTATAAACATTTTAGGGGGTGTTTGGGGTAAAGCACTACTATGGAGCTGATAAAATACATTGTTAAGTGACTACATGAGGTGAATATAGGGCCAGGAGAGAACATGCTTGGGAGTTATTGAAGGCCAATCTGTATGAAGGACCTAAAAAAATAATGACATAAAAATCCAGCATGCATGAGAACAAAGGGGACATTCACAGCATATTACAATCATGGTAATTAGGGAATGAGGAAAGAAATACAATATATTATCAAACATTAAATACAAAAAAAGTGATATTAAAGGATAAAAATCTTACCTTCATATACTCCTTCTGCAGGACCTGGATGATGGCAGAACAGGTCTCTGGGATGATGATACCCAGAGCCTGGGGGGAGATGCCTGTCGAGAACTTCAAGTCCTGCAGGCTTCTCCCTGTCGCCAAGTACCGCAGGGTAGCGATGAGCCTCTGCTCCGCAGTGATGGCTTGCCTCATGCAGGTATCCTGCCTGCTAATATAAGGGGTCAGCGAAGCCAACAGACGGTGAACCACGGGGTCTGTCATCCTGAGAAAGTTCCTGAAATCATCAGGATTATTCTCATGGATCTCACGGAGCAAAGGCATATGAGAGAACTGGTCACGCTGAAGCAACCAATTCTTGGTCCATGAACTCCTCCCCACCCTGTTCATGGACTGGACTTGTGTCAAGGTCAGGACCCCAACACCAAGCCCCCGCACAGCACGAACTCTACGAGGAGTACGCATACGAAACATGGCTAGAAAACGGTCGGCTGCTCAGAACGAAATAACAGAACGCACTGAAGAACAGCAAGGCCTGTGAAGAGCGACCTGAAAAACAGCAACGAGTGGACAAGATCGCACAGAAAACTCCAATACGAACTGACTGCACGTACTGAAGAGCAGATACAAACCCACAAGCACAAACTGAACGGCAGAAAACGATCTGAAAGCCACGAGTCTGAAAAAGCGCGAATCGTCTCTCACCAAACTTTTACTAACACAAGATTAGCAAAAGGAGCCCAAAGGGTGCCGCGCTTGGTTCTGAACCGGCCTTTTCTAGTCTCGTCGTACGTGCTTGACGTCACCGCGTTGTTGGCGATCGGAAATTCCGACAACTTTGTGCGACCGTGTGTACGCAAAACAAGTTTGAGCCAACATCCGTCGGAAAAAATCCTAGGATTTTGTTGTTGGAATGTCCGAACAAAGTCCGACCGTGTGTACGGGGCATAAGAGTAGTTGGTGGTGTTGTGACTTTCTTACCTTAGCATATCTCCCTCGGTTTCCGGATAGCCTTTTCAAGTCTAAGGTAGTAGTATTCTAGGCAGCAGATTTATGTAGAGCAAGAAAAAGAGGGAGGTTAAACGTATAGTGACTTGACATACTGTAATAACACAAAATTACTACATTTGGGAGGAGCATAAGGAGGATGAGAAGAAGTATGGTAAGTGAGGAAGGGGGTGGAGATTAGCGTAGCAGAGTAGAGAGGAGAGAGGAGGGAGGCAGGAGAAAGAGAAGAGAGAAAAGAAAAGGAAGAAGAAAGGAAATAGGGGATGAAAGAGATTTGGGGGAATGCTTGATATTTCTGATTGTCCCTCAGGTGATCTTGTACGTGTTTCCTCTTCTGTTTTGCTGGTACTGCTCAGGACAATGATCAAATAAAAATCTATATACGATTGTTAGGTCCCTCTGTGGGGTGCTATTTGAGCCGGGTGAGAGTTCCGTTTATGTTTGTGGTTGAGATGGTTTGCGGGAGATTATCAAGTCTGTCTGGAGTGCGAGTCTTCTTCTTGTCTTCTTAGTAAAAGTTCAGATTGTATTGCCAATCAATTTAGACGGTGAAAAGTGAATCTCTTCAGGTGTGTGTCCCAAGCTTTAGTGAGGTTTGGTGAAGCATATGCTATCTGGTGTAGAGTTCTCAGAATAATGTGGTTTATAGGATGGAGGAGGTTAGAGGGTAGAGCAGATAAGGGGAATTGTTGCTGCTCCTTTTGCAGGGTAAGTGGGTTAAGGTTGCAGGTTGCAGTGTCGGTGTCTCAGTCAAACTGGTTGGTGGAATTGATGGAAAAGGGATTGCTGAGCTTCAGCGTGGTGGTGTATCCAGAGAGTATAGTCGGGATGTTATATTGATTATTGAGACTGTATTAGGGCGTTTTCCAACAGTTCGTCTTGTCTGGTTAGGTAATACGGGCCTTGCGGTGAACTGGAGAAGCTGTGGGGCTCCCGTTCCATGGTGCCCCTAGGTCTTTCAATGGAGAGTGGGGAGGTATTGGATGAGGGCGGCGGTGGCCAATACTAAAGTTGCCCGCCTCAGCAATGCCTTCCATTGATGTGGCTTTTTTCAGTGAGGGTAGGCGGAGGTCGCTGTACCAATCAGGCAGATCTACAAGAGGAATATCCAGGGTGGAACACAAATGTTCCAGGTCTTCAGGGACCCTGAGGAGAGCTGTACAGCCTTGGTGCGACGCTGAAAGGCCGAAAGGAAATTTCCAGTGGTATATGATGGACCTGGCCCTCAGGATGTCTAGTAAGGGCCGTAATTCTCGCCTTCGTTGCAGGGTGATGTTTGATAGATCTTGATATATCTTGATCATTGAACCTTGGAAGGACAGCTGGTTGCGATTTCTGGAAGCACGCAGGATTTCTTCTTTAAGTGGGAAATCTGTAAGACAACAAACCGTATCTCTGGGAGGATCTGTGTCTCTTCCCCCTTGGGCACAGTGCTCTGTGGATACACTCAAAAGTGATTGGTGTGTCCAGGGGTCGTTCAAGTAGGTCATTAAAGATGGAAGTGATCATTTGGGAGAGCTGGTTGGGGTCAATTGTTTCTGGGACTCCCCTTACCTGGAGGTTGCGGCGCCTCCCGCGATTGTACAGGTCCTCCATATGACGATTAATGTCTCTGAGATGAACAGCATGGGACTCGGTTATCTGCTGTACATGGCATAGGGATGAGTCATGGCGTGCCTGTGTCATCTCTACTTCTTCCACTCTGAGTGACATGGCTTGTATGTCTGACCTCATGTCTGTGATGGCTGCCATGAGGGTATTTTTGATGTCGGCCGCCACATTGTGGAGATCATCAAGACTCACTGCGGGGGGATGCCTCTGTACTGTCCCTGCTCCGGACAAATGTTGAGCTCCGGAACCGTGGGGGCTGTCACTTGGGAAGCGGGGCTCACGTGAGGAGGCTGTGTGTGAGGCCTGCATCCTGTCTCTGGGCCGTGAGCGGAAAATCTCAGGGATTTGTCTGCTGAGCTGCGTTTCTTGGCTCCGCGGGGATCGGGATCTTGTCGCTGAGGCACTGCGGGATGGCCTCACCATGGTAGGGCTTTCCGATGTGCAGAGAAGCTAAAGAAGCCGGACCTCGTGGATGGGAGTTCCAGTACTACACGTCCATCTTGGAACAGCACCAGACCACGCCCGTATTATCTCTTTATATGATCATCACCATCAGGCGTGTAAAGCAACAAAATGGGCACTAAGGAAATGCATTCATTACAAACACTATATAACACTGCGTGGCGGCCTTGTGTAGTGTGTTGCGGTGGTGGAGAGAATTAGACAGAGAGAGAGACTGTGTCATTTGATTTAAGTTAGAGTAGGCAGGGGAGTCAGTTAGCTGCACTTACAGTGTATTGTGTATATACACTGTATTCAGTTTAGCTAGATCCGTTCCTGTTATGCTCTTTCTAATATACTGAAAGGCAGGCAGGTGTTTTTACAGTATATACAGTTAGTGTACTGTGTACCCTGCACAGTTGCACCTATAGCTACCTGAAGACAAGTGCTGTTGTGCTTCTTCTGATCCTATTAATACCACAGGCAGGCAGCTTGAAGTATTTACAGTTAGTGTACTGTGTACCCTGCACAGTTGCACCTATAGCTACCTGAAGACAAGTGCTGGTGTTCTTCTTCTGATCCTATTAATACCACAGGCAGGCAGCTTGAAGTATTTACAGTTAGTGTACTGTGTACCCCTGCACAGTTGCACCTATAGCTACCTGAAGACAAGTGTTGGTGTTCTTCTTCTGATCCTATTAATACCACAGGCAGGCAGCTTGAAGTATTTACAGTTAGTGTACTGTGTACCCCTGCACAGTTGCACCTATAGCTACCTGAAGACAAGTGTTGGTGTTCTTCTTCTGATCCTATTAATACCACAGGCAGGCAGCTTGAAGTATTTACAGTTAGTGTACTGTGTACCCCTGCACAGTTGCACCTATAGCTACCTGAAGACAAGTACTGGTGTTCTTCTTCTGATCCTATTAATACCACAGGCAGGCAGCTTGATGTATTTACAGTTAGTTTACCGTGTACCCTGCACAGTTGCACCTATAGCTACCTGCAGACAAGTGCTGTTGTGCTTCTTCTGATCCTATTAATACCACAGGCAGGCAGCTAGAAGTATTTACAGTTAGTGTACTTTGTACCCTGCACAGTTGCACCTATAGCTACCTGAAGACAAGTGCTGGTGTGCTTCTTCTGATCCTATTAATACCACAGGCAGGCATTCTGCTAGCTGCAGTATAATCAGTATCCCACCACGGCTATTTGCAACATATGTCTCAAGCGTATCTCGCGTGGCCAAAACATCACCCGCTTGGGCACCACATGCTTGACGAGACATATGTTGACCTGCCATGCAGTTCATTGGCAAGCGTACCTAAAAGACCCACACCAAAGAACAAAGAGGACCTTTCCTTGCTCCTCAATAGCTGGGATCTCCAACCCCACTATAGCTTCAGTCCTCTCTGAGACCTGCACTGAGAGGAATGAAGGTGTAGAATTAGGTGTGTCACAGCCAAGTACTTGCGGGCAATCTACTATCGGTACACCAACGTCAGATAGTACCAGGCAAATTTCCCTGCCCCAGCTGCTGCACCACTGAAAGAAGTTTGCTCCTAGCCATCCACATGCCCAGCAGTTGAATGCTAGCTTGGCTAAATTGCTAGCACTTCAACTGCTACCTTTTCAGTTGGTAGACTCTGCCCCCTTCCGTGAGTTTGTGGAATGTGCGGTTCCTCAGTGGCAGGTTCCCAAGCGCCACTTTTTCTCACAGAATGCGATCCCGGCTCTCTACTGGCATGTGGAAGGCAATGTCTTGGCCTTGCTGGACAGGGCGGTCAGCAGGCATGGACAGGGACGTTACCTATCTTTCACGGCGCATTGGGTGACTCTGCTGGCAGCTGGGAATGATGCAGGACAAGGTACAGTAGTGTTGGGGGTTGTTCCGCCACCACGCCTCCAAAATGCTACTACTGGTGATTCTGACACACCTCTCTCCTCCACCCCCTCCTCTTCTTCTTCCTCCATGGCCTCTTCCTGTGCTTTGTCCTCGGAACCAGCGGTGCTCCGTAGGTGTTCAAGGGGCTACACAAGTACGCAGGTCAAAAGATGCCATGAGGTTCTTGAGCTGGTGTGCTTGGGGGACAGGAACCACACTGGGGCAGAGATTCTGTCAGCTCTGCAGGGGCAGGCTCAGAGGTGGTTGACACCATGCCAGCTTAAGGCAGGAATGGTGGTTTGCAACAATGGCACCTACCTTCTCTCTGCCCTCTGACAGGGACAACTGACCCATGTGCCCTGTTTGGCTCACGTCCTTAACTTGGTGGTGCAGCGATCCTTGGGCAGGTACCCAGGCTTACAGGATGTCCTGAGGCAGGCCAGGAAAGTTTGTGTGCATTTCCGCAGGTCATATAATGCCAGTGCTCGACTGACTGACCTCCAAAAGGAATTTAACCTGCCCCAGAACTGCCTAATCTGTGACATGCCCACCAGGTGGAACTCAATGTTGGCCATGCTGCAGCAGCTGCACACACAGCAGAGGGCCATCAATGAGTACCTGTGCAACTATGGCACCAGGACAGGGTCAGGGGAGCTTGGTTTTTTCCCCACGCCAGTGGGCCATGATCAGGGATGCATGCACTGTCCTGTCACCATTTGAGGAGGCCACAAGGATGGTGAGCAGTGACAGTGCATGCATCAGTGACACTGTCCCCCTTGCCCACCTGTTGGAGCACACGCTGCATGGAATAATGGACAGGGCACTTGAGGCAGAACAGAGGCAGGAAGAGGAGGACTTCCTTAGCTCTCAAGGCCCCCTTTATCCAGACAGTGTTCCTGCTTGCCCGCCGATCACACAAGAAGAGAGAATGGCGGTGGTGGCACACAAAGAATGGCGGCAGTTGCCGAGGATCGAGGGATGGTTCGGCCTCAGGTGCCGACACCGCTGCATTCGGGGACAGGTGAGTGTCCTTATTTTAAAAGTCAGCAGCTGTAGTATTTGTAGCTGCTGACTTTTTACAAAAATTTCTTTCGCTGGACTCCCTCTTTAAAGTAATGCAGTGGCCTGGTCATGAAGGGGGCAAAAACCTTCTGGCGCTGAAGTGATTAAAGTGGTTTTAAAGGTAGAAGGTATTTTATCTTAACGCTTAGGATGAAAAAAAACTTCTGTGTGCAGCAGCCCCCCTCAGCCCCCCTAATACTTACCTGAGCCCCATCTAGATCCAGATACTTAGCTGTCCGGGACTCTCCCACCTGATTGGCTGAGAAAAGGCAGGGAGCGCCATTGGCTCCCGCTGCTGTCAATCAAAGACAATGGGGGTTATTTACGAAAGACAAATCCACTTTGCACTACAAGTGCAAACTACAAGTGCAAAGTGCTCTTGAAATTGCACTGAAAGTGCACTTGGAAGTGCAGTTGCTGTAAATCTGAGGGGTAGATCTGAAATGAGGGGAAGCTCTGCTGATTTTATCATCCAATCATGTGCAAGCTAAAATGCTGTTTTTTATTTTCCTTGCATGTCCCCCTCAAATCTACAGCGACTGCACTTCCAAGTGCACTTGCAGTGCAATTTCAAGTGCACTTTGCACTTGTAGTTTGCACTTGTAGTGCAAAGTGGATTTGCCTTTCGTAAATAACCCCCATGGTGTTATATAATAAGATATAACCCACAATTATGGAACTTCACTAAGTCAGTGGTCTATATTAGATCGATACATTATGGATACTAAAATAGATGATTGGTTATATATAACTAGATCACCTATTAAAATATAGACTAGAGAAATAGGTGATTTAATAAAATTACAATAATAAAGCATGGAATGTGTGTGCAGGTTTCATGATGTATAATTAAACAAGGGGACTGGTTAAACAGATGCTGGACATTTAAAACCAAATAACCTGATGTATTTTTATATATATACATCAACTTATGTTCTTCAATAATAAAGTGATACTAAAGTCTCTTTTTTTTGGGGGGGGGTAAAAAATAACAAAGATGTTATATTTACCTGCTATGTGCAGTGGCTTTGCACAGAGCAGCCCGGATCCTACTCTTCTCGCTTCCCACCTCCCTCCAGCCGAGTGCCCCCACAGCAAGCAGCCTGCTATGGGGCACCCGAGCCGAGCCGCCACTGCTCTCTTTGTCTATTCAGCCCTGCCCCCTCTCTCTCCTTATTGACTTATTGGGGGTTATTTACGAAAGGCAAATCTACTTTGTACTACAAGTGCACTGCAAGTGCACTTGGAAGTGCAGTAGCTGTAAATCCGAGGGGGGCATGCAAGGAGAATAAAAAACAGCATTTTAGCTTGCACATGATTGGATGATAAAATCAGCAGAGCTTCCCCTCATTTCAGATCTACCTCTCAGATTTACAGCGACTGCACTTCCAAGTGCACTTGCAGTGCATTTGTAGTGCAAAGTGGATTTGCCTTTCGTAAATAACCCCCATTGTGTGGAGTCCAAAGGATAGCCTTTATAGGTAGCGCAGGAGTTACACTTCGTATATTGTTTAGCTCCCCTCCTCTACTTCCCACAAGCCATTTTCCAGAAGTTAATAGTAAAAAATTAATCAATAAATTCACATGGAGTAGGCAAATACCATGGCCAGTGGCATGGAACATTCTTTAGTGAAAGACCAGCATTGATGAGATAGTTCAGACACTAAGTTTGGTTAGTTAACATGCTTGTTTGAATGAATGCGAAACAATCTGTCCCATCAATCCAGATTAGCTATGAATTTTTTCTCCAAAGATTGTCTATCTTGTGGGAAGATTTGACACAGCATCAGCTTGGGTTTGCTCCAGTCAGCAAATATGTAGATGCCCTTAGCATGCTGTAGGTCTACTTCATGTGAATGCTTTTATTAATTTTCAACAATCAAGGTTATCTGTAATAATAGCTGTTTAATCTCAATAACTCCTTGTTATAATTACACATTCAAATTTACTACAGACAATTTGTCGCAGATAGCCCTTGAATAAATACTGAGGCAAAATTATTGCTAATACCTGAACATGAATGCAAATATTTGAGTTTTCGATCATATGGTGCAATGGTATGAGGCATGGTACTGACATTTAATAGAGTCTTAGGCTGAAATCTTTCAGAATGTTCTCTGACTACGAGCAGGGAATATGAAGAACGTCTAGTGGTAATAGTTAACTCTTCATTAGCACAGCAACCATTCAATAGGGGTTAGCATGTGATGCAAGAGAACAGAATGCATTATCTTACTACATTTTAGTTACTGTAATTTTTTGTGTCATTTGTGTGTATACAGTATGTGCATGTACTCATGAAATGGATTGATTTCCATATTACTAGTTTAAAATGATAGCTATTCACATTTTTAATCAGTTCTAAACATAAAATAATAATAATATCAACAACAACAACAGTAATAATAAGCCTAGTGCATACTTAAAGGAGAAGTATGTCCAAAGCTCCTTTGGCCCTACTTCGGGGGGGGGGGGGGGGCTAAAGTCTACTGTTGACTGACCTCACTCAGCTGGTTCAGGTTCTGGACCAGCAGCTGACTCAGCTTCTCAGCAAGCCACTGAGACACTGAGCCAGCCACTCCAGCCCCCTCCACAACCCAGCGCTCCAGTGAATGCTGGATGGGCAGAGCAGAGAGTCGGTAACTGACAGTTACCAGCTCACTGCTCACTAAAGACTGAGAACTGAGTGAACAGCAGTCTTTAATTGCTCAGTTTTTTGTCTTAGAGGAGGTGGGGGACAGATGCAACATTGGACCAATGCTGCAGCCACCTAGGTGAGTATACTTTTTTGTTTTCAATTCCCAAACTTCTCTTTTACACAAAGACTCTTGTGTAAAAAAAAAAAAAAAAACACAAATATCAATCGCATTCTTCTTCTTTTTGAAATGGAGAGATAAATGCAAAAACAAAAGATGATCCATAGCTAAGACTATTTCCATGTTTAGAAAGTTAACTGCATTGCCAAATTTATCCTAGTTATAATAACAATAATGCATTTTTGTAAATATATATATATATATATATATATATATATATATATATATATATATATATACAAAATGTTCGCAAGCATTGAATTTTCTAAAGGCGATCTGATGATCCCTTCATATTGTTCTTTTTATAAATACTACTTTGAAATGCATTAGAGCCAGCGGATTGCAACAGCTCATCTGAAACCATATAACCCAAGGTCAACCTGGAGGCAAAATATGTCAATGGAATTTGCAAGGTCCTCTAGGAACTGTGACAGAAAAAAAAGTAAAGAGCTTAGAGGCTGAAATGTAAAAAGTTGTCTTTCTATTTAATCAACCAAAGTAAATGTGACCTTTCCTTCAGGTATCATAAATGATATTCCTGTGTCTTATTTAACTTCTTTAAACATGGTATATTTATATGAATATTGCAGTGAAAATGTCACATATCTGTTGCTTTGAGATAGATGTCAAAAGGATCAGGAAAATAAATTGATAAACAACATTTTGAAAACTCTTGTAGAGAAGAAAAAAAAACTCATTTACTAAATTTAACAATATTTGACATATTAACTATTTACTTTTACCTGCCTAAAATAATAAATTGTATTCAGTCTTTAGTTGAAAGGTGTTTTTTTTTAAACTCAGATCCAAATCCATTAATTATAATTTTATAAGCAAATGAGTCTGTGTGCAGTCTTTCTCTGTAATCAGTTTGGCTTTTTTCAGTGTAAATAAGACACATGAATGGTGTCTTTTTTTTTTTGTTAGTATAAAAACTGAATTTCTTTTTATTTATTTTGTATATCAGAAAAAAAAAGCCTTTTTTATTGCTTGTTAAAAATTATGCTGTTAAACTAAATCTGCCAAACATTCAAACTTGTAAATCTAACCTGATGGGCTGAACAAATGGCACCTAGTGCCTGGAGGTACTGACAGCAATCTCAGAAAGCTTACAACTGGCCCTGGAAGTCTGTTAAACATATATGCAGTCTCTGAGATTTTGACAAAGTAGAACACTGACATAGATCTCTTATATTCCACAATGTAATACAGACAGTTACAATGTCACATGCTGGTATTCCACATTCTTACTAGTTGAGGTTTTTTATACTTGTTTTGAAAGCCTCAGATGGAATGTAAGGAATGTTAAAGTTTTTGATGCTGCACAAAACTTACATTGAACTACAATGGTAAGGCATCTGTAAAGGACGTGTACATCTTCTTTTTCAGGTACGTAACCACTGAACACCAATGACCCAATAAAGAGTTCCCAATAATCATCAGGTTAATCACAATAATTACCACAGATGTCACCTCCAACTCAAAAGGGGTGCTCATCTCCAAATACCATGTTAAAGTAGGCATCCGCTGATCATTATATTAAAGGGAACCTTCAACACTGACCACAAGGTTAGGGTAGACACTCAATATTTACCACCATGTTAAAGGGAACAATCACCACTAACCACCAGGATAAAAGGGACACCTACAACTGACCACCAATATAATGAAGCATTAACCACTGACCAACAATGTAAGGAGAACTTTACCAATAATCACCAATATAAGAGAAAATTTACCCCTGAACTCTTTGCAAAATTCATACCTTTTACACAATGTTACATACTGCACTCTGTAAACTATGTATTACATAGTCTTTACTGCTGCAATCAGTAAGTTGTGTTGTGCATTAGATACTCCTGACTAAAGTGTATATTTTCTTAACAGTTGCTGATCACAAAGTAGTCCTTGATTATTTTAATGATTCTATTCTATAAGATAGGATCAGTGTTAAAGACCAACTCCACACACAGTAGCTTTTACATTTTTTACCTATTAGGTTTTTATGACTTACATTCAGTGTTTAAGTCTTTTCTTACTACTTTATCTGGTTGTAAGCCCTACTGAGCTGCTGCCACAAAGTATAGCCTGGACCATGCTTCCAGATTCCAGCTATAGCTGTCTATTGCAGGTAACAGTTTCCACCTTCCCCTGCTGTGCCATTCAGAAAGCACAGCTGCAACATCATAGCACAGCAGAGATAGGGAAAGGAGGCATAACTCTGGAACTTTTGCCTGCAATAGAGTAGGTTTTAAAGTGGCTGTGACCTGGAAGTATGGCTCCCACTGTACTTTGTGGCAGCAGCTCATTGGGGCTTACAACCATATAAAGCAGTAAGGAAAAAAAAATAAACATTTAACTGAAGTCATATAAAAAAAAATTAAAGGGGTTCTAGCAATTATTTGGCCAGTAGGCTGCCCCTTTGAAAGCAATGGGAGCAGTGGTGGCCCGTCAAAAGGGGGCACAGGGGCGCCGCTGCCCCCCTCCCCCCCCCCAAAGCTACTTATTAAAAAAAAAAAAATTCTCAAAAAATAAAAAATATTTTTTTTAGTGTCCCTTTAAGTGGGTGTGTTAAGGACGTCGGACACAGAGGTGCTGTTGGAGGCATGACCCATGTGTAAACACTGATTGGGGCTAAGAACCTCTATTGGCATAGTTTAGAGTGTGCTCGGGGCTATAAGCTCTGCGCCCTGAAAACTCCACCTCTAGCATTAGGTTTCCTGTTGTTGTAATTGACTGGCGGGTCCATAGGGTGGGGCTTTTATTGGACCTGCAGTGTCATTGGCTTACATGCTGCCTGTCCTAAAGTGAGGGGAATCGCCAGCAGAAGAATGGTGGCGGGCTCAGGGCAGACAGAGAGCGATAGGTCTATGCAGAGGCAGAGGCAGCTGTCCATTCATCTCCCTGTGACACAGACTCAGCATCCAGCAGTGCACACAGAGGGATCACACAGAAATCTCCAGGTACAATACATGCCAGGACTGGAGGGGGGCAGAAGGGGCTATTATCACTGTGTCCTGAGTGACTCCACAGCAGCACTTTTAATCTCCAACTTTACTTTCCCTCTCTCTTCCCTATCACACCGATCCTCCCCCTCCCCCCTCCTTCACTATCACCTGTTTGCATAGATCTTCACAGCTCTCATCCTGCAGCCTCTGGTCTCAGACCTGACCATTCCAATCACTGACTGCCACCCTTTCCTTCCCAGATTACTTTATATCTCTTTTACTTGTTCAGCAGCTCAGTACATTCTCTGCACTCATTTAAGGTGGCCGTAGTAAGAATGAAATTAAAAAGGAATCATCTATTCTATGGTCACCTTAAATGAGTGCAGAGAATATACTGATCTACTGAACAGTTTGGAAGAGATCTGTCCCTGGAGACACTCCAGGTACAAAAGGGGACTCTGATTTCAGATAGATACCAGCAGAGCCGGAGATGCCAGACTGCGAGACTGCCAGGGGACATACTGGTTCCATAGAAAGATATACCCACATGTAGTTACCTTACAGCGGTAAGGTAAGGCAGCCTTTCTCAACCAGTGTGCCGCGGTTCTCAGGTGTGCCGTGGGATCAAGGTAGAGAAGGGCTGTCAGATGAGCCCGATCTCCCGATCCCCTGCCAAACTGTACATCGGTACTGGGAGAAGCTCTGTCAGCCTCAAAAGTGAAAGTAAAGTGCAGGGGAGTGTGCTGTGCTCTCTGCTTCCCCCTACAGTGCAGTACCCGGCTGAATGAGGAAACTGGAAAGGTACTGTACTAGAAGCTAGATTTGTTTTAAAGGGATTTATACATGTGTCTGTGTGTGTGTGAGTGTCTGTCTCTCTGTCTGTGTGTGTATGTGTCTGTACACGTGTCTGTATGTGTGTATGTGTCTGTACACGTGTCTGTATGTGTGTGTTTGAACATGTGTGTGTGTGTGCATGTGTCTGTATGTGTGTGTCTGCGCATGTGTCTGTATGTGTGTATGTGTCTGCATACGTGTGTGCATGTGTCTGTATGTGTATATGTGTCTGTATGCGTGTGTGCATGTGTCTGTATGCGTGTGTGCATGTGTCTGTATGCGTGTGCCTGTATGTATGTATGTGTCTGTATCTGTATGTGTACATGTGTCTGTATGCGTGTGCCTGTATGTATGTATGTGTCTGTATCTGTATGTGTACATGTGTCTGTATGCGTGTGCCTGTATGTATGTATGTGTCTGTATCTGTATGTGTGTATGTGTCTGTATGCGTGTGTGCATGTGTCTGTATTGTGTATGTATCTGTATGTGTGTGTGTATGTGTCTGTATGTGACTGTATGTGTGTATGTGTCTGTATGCGTGTGTGCATGTGTCTATATGTGTATGTTACTTTTAATCCTGACCCTCCCCCCCATTCCTGTACCATCAGAACTGCTTTTGTAGGGCTTGTTTGTGATAGCAGCAAGGACTGCTGATCCTCAGAAAAGCAATTCATGCAAGTATCGCTTTTCAGAGGCATTTGACAGGCAGTAAAGAGGCATTATGTTGCCTCCTCACCACCTTTTTTAAGCCCATAAATGCAGCATCACTACACTGCAACCTTGCAATGCACACAGTTGCCGGGTAGTTGCAGTGCAGCCTCATTCACCCTGGGTATACCTCCAGCCACAGCATGTGTACACCCCCAGCTGCTGCCTCTGCAGCTAAAGGGGGAGAAGTTGGGCAGGTAAAAATAGCTCAACCATGTGGTTTTACCGCCACTCCAACCTGACATGTGAACAAGCTCTTGGTTCACATCTGTGTGGCTGCGTGCTGCGTGTAGGGCAGCCCATTCAGTCCCCAACCTTTTTTTGTAAATTGCACTGCACCAAAAGCACCCCACGTTTTCCAATGTGTGGGGTACCATTAAGAATTAATTGCACCCCTAAAGAGCAGAGCATTTGTCTGTGTGTCAGGAATGAGCGCGATTTTGTGCGTGTTCCGTGACACACAGTAACGTGAACCAAGCCTTGGACTAGGGTGCCTCAAGATTGAAAATACTTTTTAAGGGTGCCCCGACTGGAAAAAGGTTGAGAAACACTGAGGTAAGGAGACATCCACATATATTACGTTGCACAGAAGACAGGAAGTCACCCGCCACCAGCACTGTGTTTTAGAGAGTGGTCACCAGCACAGTCACTATACATCCTGCACCTTATATTTCAAAGACTTTTCACAAACACATTCAGTTTATTATAAATTAACAGTGTGAAGCTGTTGGTACCAGCTTTCTGGGAGTTGGGGAGCATAGAATGGTACATGATCTCTTAGTTAGATTTTTGAGTCTCCAGGACTACAGTTTCAACTTATATTGATGTCTTGACAGTCAGAGATCATTTAAAAGTAGTGTAATGGGCTCTGCAAGAAGGATATTTTCCATTGCAGAGAAGCAGACTTATAAAATTTGTAGTTTGGCACTGCCAGGGGTGCTTTCTGGAGCTATGCTTCTCTGCCTTAACTATTTGTGGATCCATTGTGCTGGAAATGCTTCTTATATGTTTCCAAATGTTCAATATCCATGCTTCTCTGTCTGGATTTTGCCCTGATATGCAAATGTAAGCTATATGTAAAACCAAACAGTTTTTGTTCGATAGATTTAGGGAAGAGTTAGAACCTCTGTTAAATTTTTATTGCTGTCTGTGTTCTTGCTGGGTAGATTCACCACTCTGTTTTTGTCTTGGTGACCATTGCCACAGAGACAGGAAATGATAGGAAATGCAAAGTTTAAGAGTTGTCACCGGAACAATAGGTATGGGGAAAACTTCCAATGAGAGCATCTGTTCTGTTGTCAACTGTTTAAAAGAGGAATTAGGGAGAGTGTGTGTAGTTGCAATAATGTGCAATATTTCTTTAACTGACTTTATAAACACTGCAAGATGTTTTATTACTTGTGAGGCACATAACTATATTGATGCCTGTTAAAATTAGAAAAGTTTTTTTTTTTAATAAATCATACTTACCTAGGTGGATGCAGCATTGGCCCGATGCTACATCTGTCACCCACCAGCTGTGTTCCGTGAGCAGAGAGCTAGTGACTTCAGTCACCACTTTGCCCCTCCCCTTGTACTCACTGGGGCACTGGGCTGCGGAGGGGGCTGGAACCACTGGCTCAAGCTCTCAGAGGCTCACTGAGAAGCTGAGCCAGGTGCAGGTCTAGGCTTCTGGGTGGATCCCGACCATATGGTCATGATCTTTCCCCAGCCTGGACTGACTATCGGCTGAAAACAGGTCACAGGAGTACAGAACAAACTGCCACTCTCACCGGATATCTCCTTAGCTCATATAAGGCATGATGCATTGAAACACAGCCACTGTGTACCACTCTCTTGCCTCCAGGTACACTCTTTAAACCTCGCCCAAGGAAGTATCTTTTAAATGCTAATCATCAATACTCATTTTAAACCCCTCCAAAATAGCACAGATAATAAGAGTTGTACTAATACCCATACCGGTGTCGGTGCCAATACCAAGCATTTGCATGAGTACTCATACTCGTGCAAATGCTCCAGTACCTTTCTAGTGCGATTTGAGCCCAAACAAAATGAATGTGCCCAAATTTCACTGCAAAGAACTGCATGTGATTTGAACAGGAATGCGGTGCGATTCCTGTCTGAATTACATGTGGTTTCCTCCACTGCTCCTGTGTGAACTCAGGCTTGTCATAGTGACTTCAGCCTAGGTTCACACAGGAGCAGTGCAGGAAACTGCATGCGGTTTGGACAAGAATTGCACCGCATTCCTGTTTAATTTACATGCAATTCTTTGCAGTGCAATTTGATCCCCTTCATTATGTATGGGCTCAAATCGCACCGCAAAGGTATCAGTACTCAGTATCGGCGAGTACTTGACCGAAAGTATCGGACTCGTACTCATCGGTAAAAAAACAGTGTCGCTGCAGCCTCACAGATAATGATTTCAATTATGTGATGGGGTATCTTTATCCAAATCTGGACATGGTATCTTGAAGGTTAAAAAATAAATAAATAAGCAGTTGTCTTTTTTTTAATTACAGTAACTACAAAAACATGAAACTTTTCAAAACTGCTATAATCTAAAATCAAAATGCCATTATATTTTGTAGTATCCTTCAGTTTATCAGTTACATCATAGATGTTGATAATGTGGTACATGGCTTTTAAAAATGGTACTGTAACTCTAAACACAGAGATAAGGCTAGAATATAGATGTCACTTATATTTTCTGTTGTACAATGAAAAGGTTCTTCTGTAATAGCCGGCAAACATGACAAGTCAAAAGTATTACTAGAAAAGCAGTTAGCGCTTTATTCATTTTGACTAAGCTTGTCATCTTTGTTTTACACAGCAAAGACCATACATCAAAAGAAATGTTGAAAATGGTAGCTCTTCAAAGTTAATGTAGCATGCATTAAAAACATCTGCATTCTATGTTCGTAGAAACAATATTTGTGAAAAGGTCATAGACATTTTGTTCTTGAAAATAATCACTAAATACAATATATACTGTACCCTAAAACTGATTCATGAAATTGTTATTTACAGCATGGTTTTTACAAGTCACTGAGATCAATCCAGGTCCATCTAAGTTGACATATTGTCTTATACAATTGAGCATTGTAAAGAGAAAAAATAATATGCAAGTATTGTTACCTCCTATCAATATAGAATATGCAGAAAAAAAAAACAGATTAATGACTGATTCCTTTCAGTTACTGCATGAGCTTTTTTTTTCCCCTTAATTTTGTTGTATTATTTTTGCACATTATTTGACCTTAGTCCAGCTACAACTGAAAAATGTAGCAGTGGTATTTCTACCACTGCTAAATGTGACAGTGTAGTTTAGGACTAATGGTTGTTAAAGAGATAGCATGCGCCGGTGTCCTAACAACCATGACTCATCTGATGTCATCCAGGGATGCCCTGCTGACAGTAGAAAATAAGTAAAATAGCCAATAATGCAGTGCAAAAAATTACATGCAAGTACATTAAAATCTGGTGTAGATTTTGAGGGGACCTCCCACCAAAAAAAAGCCAGTAAAGGGGAGATGAGTACTCCCCCCCAAGCCATATCAGGCCACGTGCCCTCAACATGGGAGGGTGCTTTTCCAGGGGTGCCCCCGTTGCATAGCACCTTGTCTCCACATTATTGAAAATAAGGGCTTCTTCCCCACAATCCTTGCTCAGTGGTTGTGAGGGTGCGGGGATGAATTATCAGAACCAGGAGGCCCCAGATCCCAGCACCCGTGTGAATGAGTATGGGGTACTTAAAACTCCTACTCATTCACCAAAAAGATGACAAGTGTTAATAAAAACACCACACAGTTTTTAACAAGTCCATTTAAAAAACAAATGTCCCTCGATATAGACCCATCATCAATAACGATGAACCACCAGGAAGAAAAGAAAAATGCTGCCTGCCAACACTACCACTTGATGCTTGGTTCCCACCAAATGATATGTCACTTTTCCACAGCTTAAATAAACAAGGAGATGTGTCAATGACATCACCTGGGGCAGGGACACCCAGTGATGTTATTGACTATACATGAACACATACATAGATGTGTACATGTATGGTCATTTTTTTATTTGTGGTGTGAGGCCCTAGCGCAAAGTCTATACTGACCCCAAAGGGCCTGGTATGGATTGGGGTAAACCACTCATCTTTTTTGTGTACTGTTGAATCTTATGTTTACATTATGCTGTCAGCAGGGAATATCTGGCAAACAGCAGATGAGTCATGGTTGCTAGAACACAGGTGGGTGCTGGCTCCTTAACAACTGTATACTCCAGCTAGTAACTGAACACATTCCTTAAGTAATGCATGGCTAGAACATTACTTATTTAATTAATATAATGGTTTACATAATTAATGATTTGACTTTTAGACAATTGTATACAATATTTACAGATTGTTTTTTATTTTTGCTGTAAATACCTCATAAACCTATGGTGAATTGAGATTTTCCATATTGCGTATGATATTTGGGTAAAATATATCACATGACCCAAATATTGAATGTGCTATCCTTTAGTGAATCAAGCCCATAGTGCAGAGGGTTCCATTCTCATTGATGCTAAAGGTATAGTGAATCTTTACTGTGAATATACTATGGATACCTGTATACCTCTATGCTCACTATAACTCAAAATGACATTCATTCTTACCAAAGGGCTCTAACTTTTCCTCAGTTGTCCACAGCCCAAGGGCAGATTTTAGACAAATATATCATGGCGAACTAGATTAACATGGTGGTCTTAGAATAAAGAACCAGGTCCTGGCCTTTAGAAGTCCATAAAATATATTTGAATATTATTGCTTCTGTCTTTAATAGGGTCTATGGGATACAGTGCTTTGAAAAAGTATTCATACCCCTTGACATTTTCCACATTTGTCATGTTACAACCAAAAATGTAAATGTATTTTATTGGGATTTTACGTGATGGACCAACACAAAGTGGCACATAATTGTGAACTAGAAGGAAAATGATAAATGGTTTTAAAATTTTTTACAAATAAATATCTGAAAAGTGTGGCATGCATTTTTATTCAGCCCCCTTTACTCTGATACCCCTAACTAAAATCTAGTGGAACCAATTGCGTTCAGAAGCCACCTAATTAGTAAATAGAGTCCACCTGTGTGTAATTTAATCTCAATATAAATACAGCTGTTCTGTAAAGCCCTCAGAGGTGTGTTAGAGAATATTAATGAACAAACAGCATTACAAAGGCCAAGGAAAACAACAGACAGTTCAGGGATAAAGTTGTGGAGAAGTTTAAAGCAGGGTTTGGTTATAGAAAAAATCCGCCCAAAAAATCTCAAGCTTTAAACATCTCACAGAGCACTGTTTAATCCATTATCCAAAAATGAATAGAGTATCGCATGACTGCAATTCTACCAAGACATGGCCATCTGCCTAAACTGATAGGTCAGGCAAGGACAGCATTAATCAGAAAAGCAGCCAAGAAGCCCATGGTAAATCCGGAGGAGCTGCAGAGATCCACAGCTCAAGTGGGAAAATCTTTCCACAGGAGAACTATTAGTCGTGCACTCCACAAATCTGGCCTTTATGGAAGAGTGGCAAGAAGAAAGCCATTGTTGAAAGAAAGCCGTAAGAAGTCCCATTTGCAGTTTGCGAGAAGAAAGGGTCGGGGACACAGCAAACATGTGAAAGAAGGTGCTCTGGTCAGTTGAAACAAAAATTGACCTTTTTGGCCTAAAAGTAAAACGCCATGTGTGGGGCAAAACTAACACTGCACATCACCCTGAACACACTACCCCCACTGTGAAACATGGTGATGGCAGCTTCATGTTGTGGGAATACTTTTCTTCAGCTGGGACAGGGAAGCTGGTCAGAGTTGATGGGAAGATGGATAGAGCCAAATACAGGGCAATCATAGAAGACTTGACTGGAGCGGAGGTTCATTTTCCAGCAGGACAATGACCCTAAACATACAGCAAGAGTTACTATGGAATGGTTTGGATCAAAGCATTTTCGTGTGTTAGAATGGCCCAATTAAGAATTTGTGGCAAGACTTGAAATTTGCTGTTCACATACGCTCTCCATCCAATCTGACATAGTTTGAGCTATCTTGCAAAGAAGAATGGGCAAAAAATTCACTCTTTAGATGTGCAAAGCTGAGACAGACCCGAAAAGACTTGCAGCTGTAATTGCAGAGCAAGGTGGTTCTACAAAGAATTGATTAGGGGAAGGGGGCTGAATACAAATTCACGCCACATGTTAGAATATTATTCCAAATTCATAATTCGGCACTTATAGGTGTTATATTATATTCATGGCAAGCTTGCAAAACATATTTGGTTTTATGATTAATCATAATAAATAGCGTATGTGTGAATGACCTTGATCAATTGATTTGACATGATTCTTCATCTAAAGCTGAGCATTGCTGGATTTTTCTGGTGTAGCCAATTTGAGTATGACATTTAAGGTATCTTGGTATAGAATGTCATGAGAAGACAAAAATAGACACATGTCCACGTAGCTAAAAGGAATATACATTGTGAATTATATCCTGTTAAGTTAAGTTAGTTTGAAGTTCCAGTCATATTAATAAGTACTAGTATATAGTCACTTAATGTAAAGTTGATAATATGTGTTCATATTATATAGATGTTTGGTTATATGACATTACATGATCAGTACATTACTTCAAGTATGGAGTGTTACATGTGGGCTTGTCAATCCTATGCTATATATGACTCTGAGTTAGAATCTTCTCTTGTATAGCATATTGCTAAAGTTAGCAGATATGAATATGTGCCATACAAGGTTCTAAGTTGGTGTGAGGTTATGACGTTCACACGTTCACATGTAACATATAAAGCCAATGCTTCCATATTGAAGGGCACACAGACACACAGACAGACACACACAGACACATAGTCACTACGATAGATGATACTGACATGTTCACAAGACACTTTGATAAGTTGGGACAGCTGTCAATACTGCCAGAAGACTGAGAACGTCATTTCCTGTTTCTTCTTGGACGACACACAAGACAGCACAGCAGCCATGAAGCACACATGCTTTCATAAGCTTACTACAGCTTTATAACTTTTTATTCTATTTCATATATTTTTACCCACACTGAACTGAACTATTATATTTTTTACATTGTATTTATGATGCCAATTGTGTGACAATAAACTCACACTTTGTTTTAAGTCAGTTTGGCTATCAATGCTATTCATCCTGAAGCGCCTCTGAGATACAAGAATATTTAGATATTAATAATATTCTTCACCACACATTTCAGATATTTATTTGTAAAACATTTTGAAAACCATTTATCATTTCCTTCCACTTCACAATTATGTGCCGCTTTGTGTTGACCTATCACATAAAATCCCTAAAAAATACATTTACGTTTTTGGTTGTAACATGACAAAATGTGGAAAGTTTTAAGGGGTATGAATACATTTTTAAGGCACTGTATGTATGTATGAGGGGGCAAGGAGAAATGCATTGTCTGTATCTGTGAACAGGAAGGAGGGGATGCATTGTATATGTGTGAGGAGGGTAGCAACGTGTTATGCTTGTGCGAGGAGGGAGGTCCTTTGTATGTATATGTAAGAAGGGAGAGTTGCATTGTATGTATATATGAAGAGGGGGGGGGGGCTGCATTGTATGTGAGCATGGGGGGGGCAAAGGGAGAAGTGGCAGAATTAAGATGCAGTGGGTGCAGAGGTGAGTGGAAGACGTTTGCTTTTTAGAGGTTGCTTTTAAAGGGAAAATTTTGCTGGCAAGCAGTGATTACAACAGTGGGTGTGGAAGTACAGATAACAGTGACAGATAAGGAAATGAAAAAGAAAACAGTGTAGGAAAGAGTGCCAAAACAAATTGTGGGTAGGTGGTGCAGCGCTGATCCTGGGCGGGTGCCCAGGTGCTGCGAGCTGAGGCGGGGGGCGCCAAAGCTCAAGTGGCTCTCACTTACATTCAGCCACACACTTCCTCCCTGGGCCCGGTGCTGCCACACTTTAATTCTAGCCGGGAGGTAGTAGTGGAGCCAGGAGGGGAAGGAGGTCCCAGACAGTGTGCGGAGGCACGCAATATCTTAACGCTCATGATGGAAGGAAGGATCCGCTCTGTTTGTTCTTTCCCCTCCCAAAGTCCCAGCAGCAAAGAGGGCCAGCCAGGCCCCAGTTCCAGCCTAATCAGCCAAGGCAAAGCCCCAGCAGCCGAAGCTAGGCCCCAGCAGCCAGACCCCAGGCCCCAGTGGCTAAACCCCAGCAGCCAGACCCCAGGACCAGCAGCCCAGGCACAGAAGCCTCGACCCAGCCCCAGAAGCCAGGCCCCAGGACCAGCGGCCAGGAATCAGGACCAGCAGCAAGCCCAGGAGAACCAGAAGCCATCCCCAGGAGGACCAGCAGCCAGCCCCAGCACCCATTATTTAAGATAAGTGAAGTCTTGTAGGGCTGGGCTTGGGCATCAAATTGCTATTATTTAATATAGTATTGTTTATTTTTACTATTGTTCAGTGACACTCTACTGTAGTCTCTCATGGGGCCTAGAGGGGACTTTTTCTATCAGAAACTCTCCAATGGTCACAGAGAAGGCCTCTGTTAGATAGACCCCCCTCCAAGATCCTTTGGACCCATTGTAGTCTCTAATGGGGCCTGGTGGGGGCTCTTTCTAACAGACTCTCTAACAGAGACCCTCTCTGTGTCCATTAGAGAGACCCCCTCCAGGTCTCATTAGAGTGCTCTGCTTCTCTTCCTGTATTTTGTTTATTGTTAATAGATCGTGGGAGTTTCTCAGGGTAACAGCGACTCCTTAGGAGAACATCTCTGTGTTTGAGTGCATTTACATACTTGTTATTATAATTTATTTGTAATTACACTGGGTTAATATATATTTTTCCCTATATATTCACTTGTAACACTGTACTCTATTTGCTTTTACTCCTGTGGCATCTATCTATCTATCTATCTATCTATCTATCTATCTATCTATCTATCTATCTATCTATCTATCTATCTATCTATCTATCTTTCTCAGGCAGCTGTGGGCAAGCAGCAGGGCTGATACAGAGCCAGGGTGTGTGTGGTTTGTACAGACTACAGTAATCACTCCCTCACAGTGCTGTACCCACTGGACTACGAAGGAGCGATTACTGTGGTTTAAACCAAGGTACAAACCACATTCTACCACACAAGATTCCAGCCAGCCTTGCCTCCTGCCCAATCTGTTTTACCTCCTACTCCAGTGGCTGGGGACTGTGGCATTGGGCTCAGCAGCAGCATTTGGAATCTGCTGGCAGCTGGGCTCTGCCTCCCCCAATCCTAGTGCTTTCTCAGTTAAAAAAAAAAAAAAAATATCATGCTAGATATTTAACCACTTCAGTCCAGGAAGGATTTGCCCCCTTCCTGACCAGGCCATTTTTTGCGATACGGCACTGCGTCATTTTTACTGACAATTACACGGCCCTGCGACTTTGTACCCAGACAAAATGTATGTATTTTTTTCCCCACAAATAGAGCTTTCTTTTGGGGTATTTGATCACCTCTGCAGTTTTTATTTTTTGCTCTATAAACAAAAAAAGAGCGACAATTTAGAAAAAAAACACAATATTTTGTACTTTTTGCTATAATAAATATCCAAAAAAACACTAATTTCTTCATAAGTTTAGGCCGATAAATATTCTTCTACATATTTTTGGTAAAAAAAACGCAATAGGTGTATATTGATTGGTTTGCATAAGTTATAGCATCTACAATACAAGGGATATATTTATGTCATTTTTAATTATTATTTTTTCTTTTACTAGTAATGGTGGCGATCTGCAAATTTATCAGGACTGCGACATTGCGGTGGACAGATTGGACACTTTTACCCTATTTTGGGACCATTGACATTTATACAGAGATCAGAGCTAAAAATAGCCACTGATTACTGTATAAATGTCACTGGCAGGGAAGAGGTTAACACTAGGGGGCGATCAAGGGGTTAACTGTGTTCCCTAGGTGTGTTCTAACTGTAGGGGGGATGGGACTACCTGGGGGAGAAGGCTTATCGGTGTTCCTACTTAGTAGGAACACACGATGTGTCTCCTCTCCCCTGAGAGAACCGGGATTTGTGGGTTTACGCACACACATCCCCATTCTCATTCTGTCATGAGCGATCACAGGTGCCTGGCGGACAGTGCGCTGGCTGGGCATGCGCATCGGCACCAGTGACCCGGCGCACGTGCCTGCTATGACATCTTAAAGGAGAGACGTATAGCTACGGCGATTTGCGCAGCTGTGCCAACCTGCCACAGTATATCTGCAGCAGCAGTTAGCAGTTAAAGGGGTTGTAAACCCTCAAGGTTTTTCACCTTAATGCATTCTATGCATCAAGAACCCCCCTTTTACTTACCTGAACCCAATCGTTTCAGCGACAGGGATGAGCACAGCAGCTCCAGACACTGTCTTGGGTCCTCATTGGCTAGATTCATAGCAGCGGGAGCATTGGCTCCCACTGCTGTCAATCAAAGCCATTGACATGGGAGCCAGGGGCAGGGTTGAGTCTTGCTGTCTGTGTCAATGGACGCAGCAGCAGGACTCAGGAGCGCCCCCACACGGGTGCCCCCAGGGAATGCGGGTCTCCGTGGGGGCACTCAAGCAAAGGAGGAGCCAGGAGCACCGCTGGGGGGACCCCAGAAGATGAGGATTGGGGCCCCTCTGTGCAAAACCCTTGCACAGAGGAGGTAAGTATAACATGTTTGTTACTTTTAAAAAAAGCATTTGAACCTTTACAACCCCTTTAACCCAACCTGATCTAAAAGAAAACATGATTTGTCAGCAAACCAGGCAACCCTTTGTCATTGCTCCGTTGTCCAGTTCTGACGCTCATGTTCCCATTGAAGGCACTTTTGGTGGAGGATAGGGGTCTTCTTGCGCACTCTGACATTTATTTTGACTTGTCAAAGCTGTTGACTAAGTTATTGTCAAAACATTCAGATTACAAAAAGTGGTGGGGCTTATAGATAGAGAGGTAGAGTTGTTGCCATATAAACATTTGTAAAGAGGAGAAGTTAGGAAGATGACCACGCCCATGTGGGGCCACCAGAAATATTTTTGCACCCAGGTGTCTGTGACCCTAAGATTAGCCCTGCAGATGTGCAGAAGTAACCAGGGGAGAAATGAGTGGTGGATAGCGATTTTAGGAGGGACTACTTTCAGGGAAAAGAATTTTGCTGGGGGAGGCGGCTATTAATTTGAGAGGATTTGCTTGAGGTAAGGAGAGTTACTTTTTTGGAGGTTTTACTAGGGAAATATTTTCCTGAATGCCATTACTCTGTGCTCTGTGTTGACCTCTGAACTCTTTATGCAGTCAGACATGTGCAATACAGTTGGGATTATGTTACACATTGTGTACATTGCATTCGTCTGATTGCCATATGTACATTGTGATGAAGGGTACACACTTCATATTGTTTTATACTTATATTTTTTTCCAAACAAGTTTTTATTGGGAATAACATTTATGGAACATACAATGTAAGGATAAACTAACGAGCAGTTATACAGTGTTACAATTAGTATGTTGTACAAAGAAAATCTCCAGAATATTCTTACAGTAGAGTTGAGTTGTTTATCAAACAGGTAGTATTGTGTGGAGACAAACAAGAAAAAAAGGAAAAAAAGAAAAAAACAAGGATGATCATCGGACTATGGGCAACAGATATATAACAGGGTAAATCCCATAGCTTAGAATGGTGAGGATGGAACAGGGTAATTTTCATAGCATATAATAGCGAATGTATTGAAGGATTAATTTAGGATGCAGAGAACATGCAAAAAAAGGGGGAAAGGTATAGGGGACAGGAGTGGACATATGCGTAGAATCTATCTGAGAAAGGAGAATTGGACTTGGGTGTAGTTGTAGAGGAGAAGGAAAAGAAAAAAAAAGGGGGGGTAAAAAAGGGGGTATAGACTAAGTCACCGCAAGATCCCCCCGACGAATGGGCCCCCTCAATATGTTCTCTCCCCTGGGGAGGTGAGATTTTCTGCTTATATAAAAGGTCTTAGAAGGGGGGCAGAGAGATTGAAGGAATTTATGAATTCATTAGTCAACCCAGACCAAGTGGGGTTTGTTCCTAATAGAGAGGGGAGGGACAATGGAGTTAGGACTCTTCTCCTATTGGGAAAAATGAAGGAGGGTGGGCCCCCAGGACTACTTCTGTCAATTGATGCCGAAAAGGCCTTTGACAGAGTAGACTGGGGGTTTATGATACAGACCCTGGAGACCATGGGACTTGGCCCTAAAATGATTCGGAGGATTAAAACCCTTTATCATCATCCAACTGCCGTAATAAAAGTTAATGGGTTAATATCTCAACCATTCGAGATGGAAAAAGGTACGAGACAGGGGTACCCCCTGTCCCCGTTGCTCTTCGTCCTGGCTATGGAACCCCTCTTGGCAACAATACGAAGGGATCCTGATATAAGAAGTATTAAGGTAGGAGAGGAGGAACACAAAGTCGCAGCATTTGCGGACGACGTGTTGTTCTATGTAACGGACCCAGTCTCCACTATGCCTAACCTCGTAAAAGCAGTGAGGAAATATGGAGAGGTTTCCAACTTCCAAATAAATATGAGTAAATCAGAAATAGTAAATATAAATCTAAGCAAGATGGAGGCAGAGACCTTGAAAAAAGAATTCAGTTTTAAATGGACGAAGGAACTAAAGTACCTGGGTATTAAATTAACTAACTCAATTAAGAAGATGTTTATTATTAATTATATGCCCTTATTGGACTCTGTTAGATTGGACTGTAATAGATTTTCCTGTAAGGCCCTCTCATGGATAGGACGCATTAACATCATCAAAATGGTTTTATTACCTAAAATCATGTATCATTTCCAGATGATACCAGTGCCTCTCTCCCAGTATTATTTTAGGAAGTTAAGAAAAATAATAATGACCTTCATCTGGAAGAATAAAAGACCAAGAGTTTCCCTCCAGACATTAAAACAAAGGAAAATAGATGGCGGCCTGGCATTACCTGATGTACAGATTTATTATAAAGCCGTAGTACTATCAAGAATGGTAGAATGGGCGAGGAAGGAAAAGCTAAAAAAAGTGGGTGAAAATAGAGGAAAATCTTAGTAAAGCACAGTTAGGCACTATTATGTGGAATCCCCCTCACTTTAGAATGATAGACAAGAGCACGCATGTAATAACACGTAATGTTTTTAAAATATGGGATGGGGTATATAAGAAAGTCAACGGGAAATATAATTTACCGTTGATTACATTAATAAATAATAATTTCTTCACACAAGGAATAGAGAATATAGGAGGAAAAGAAGCACTTTGGGGGAAAACACAATTAAGAGAAATCACGAAAGAAGGCAAAATCATGTCTCTCCAACAATTTATACACGGAAGGGAAGCATGGGGATTGGAGAAATGGCGATATCTCCAACTGAGTCATTTTGTCAATAAACTACCACACCCGATAAGGTCTGGAGAACAATTGACTGACTTTGAAAAGTTGTGTGATAAGGAAGACCCAAGAAACGTAATCTCTCAAATATATAAAATTTTGATGACGTCAGAAAAAGTGGAGATACCGCCATTTCTTGCTAAATGGGAAAGAGATTTAGGCACGAAGAAGGATGAACACATAACTAGAAGAGTATTGAAAATGATCGCCAACTCAGCAATAGACGCCCGAATGGCAGAAATGAATTATAAATGTATCAGTAGAAGTTATCTAACCCCAGAAATAACAAGTAAATATGAGAAAGGATCAGCTAACTGTTGGCGAGGCTGCCAAGAACTAGGCACAATGGGACACCTATGGTGGAGCTGCCCCAAAATTAAAAACTTCTGGAGGAAAACACTCGCTCTAATTAAGAAAATTACGGGAATTGAAGTGGTAGAAGACCCTTGGGAGGTCCTGTTCCATGGTGGGGCGGGAGATTTAAATAAATACAAGCAGTCACTGGTCCCGCAGCTTTTGAATGCGGCAAAAAGAACGATACCGAGGAGGTGGCAGAGGAGAGAGAGCCCAGAGATATGGGAGTGGTTAGACGCAGTAGAGGAGATTTGCAATATGGAGACTTTGGGGAGCATGTTAGAGGAAGCAAGAAGCGCGAATACAGGCAGGTGGGACTGCTGGAAAAAATGTAAAAAAACATGGAGTTACGCCAAAGAAATGAAAGCCCTAGACTAAAGAAGGAGAGTAGAAGAATAGACCTTGGAGAGGTGGAGGGGGGAGGCCCTGGGGTAGGGGAGGGGGGGTGGGAAATAGAAGTAAAAGGTAAGGGGAATAAAATATAGAAATTTGGGAGTGATCGAGTTCATTAGTGGACGTGGTAGGAAATAGCGCTTTTATATTATGTGTTTATTATTTTTTTTTGATATGGCAAAAGGCCACGATGATGAGACATTGGAGGTCCCTCTAAGCAAAAATGAACTGTAAAGTTGAATTAAGCCCCTCGAAAAGGTCGTCTGAAGTGGAAAAAGAAAAAAAAAAAGAAGGGGGGCAGCCCCAGGGGAGGGAAGGGGAGGTGTGGTGACGGTATAGATGTCCTTTATCTAGTTATATGTTACTCTTGAAATGTAGTTCGATGTTGGTAGTGATCAGTTGTGCAATAATGGTGCCAGCTGCTCCAAGTAGCTGCAAATTTGGATGGAGAATCTTTTGTAAGACTGATAAGTCCTTCCATTTCAGAAATTTTTTGCAGGCGTGTGAACCATTCCGTGGTTTGTGCCCCAATGTACATGTATGCATAGTTTTGCTGCATTCACCATGTGCATGGCGAGTGATTTATGATAGTCTCTTTGACAGAGAGAGATGTGTGGTGGAGAAGAAATTGCGCAGGTGAATAGTCAAGAGTGTAGGTCATAACCTGTGATCACCAAGTTTACTTTGGTCCACAAGGTTTGTATGCAGGGGCAGGTCCACCAGATGTGCACCAATGACCATCATCTTGGTTGCATCTCCAACAATGCTTAGGCAGATTTGGGTTAATTCTGTGTAACAGAGTTGGATTTCGGTACCAGTTTGATACAATTTTAGAGCAATTTTCTTGCTTTGTTACATTGATGGATCCCTTTTAGGAACTTGGTTGACATTCCAGCTGGGAAGCCTGGGTTAAGGCGTATAGGTGTCATGGGTCCCCCTATTGAGGATAGGCTATATTTCAAGTTAGCCTCTCGGAAACATTCCAATGAAGGGCCAATGAGAGGGTGTTTATTGAGAGAGGGAGGAAGATGGCATGGTAGTAGCCAGGGGATGGATTTTATTGAGAGTATCAAGAAAGATTCCTCAGGGGTTACCCAGTCCTTAACTCAGCTGTGTATATTCCAATCGACTATCCGTGACAGGTGACAAGCCCTGTAATAGTTGTGTATATCTGGTAGACCTATCCCTTCTTTCTCTTGGTAAGGGCGAGTTGATCATAGCTGATTCTAGGCCGTTCGTGTTGCCATAGGAAGGTTGTACAGAGGCTTTTGTAAGACCTGAAGAACGCTGACAGTAAATGTATTGGGATTGCTTGTAGGAGATGGAGCAAATGGGGTAGGACATTCATTTTCAGGATGGCTGCTCTGTCGAACGATGAGAAAATGGGCCTGTCCCATCTACAGGGATCTTCTGTTACTGTGCGCAGGACCAGTAGGAAGTTTTTTGAGTAGAGGTCAGATAGTCTGGTGGGGAGCTGGATGACCAGGTAAGTTATAGCATCTTGCTTCCAAGTAAAGGGAAAGTTCTGCTGACATTGTGAAATGGTTGAGGTGGGTAGAGTGACGTTAAGCACGTAAGACTTGTTAAAGTTAATTTTAAAGTTGGAGATGTAATGGAAAAGCTCGAAGTCTTTCAGTAAGTTAGGGAGTGTGGTCAGAGGTTTCGAAAGGAATAGTAAATTGTCATTGGCGAATGCCGCTATTTTGTATGATCGCTCTGTAACCAACCGTTTAGACCTTGAATATCATTATTTACCCGAAGGCGGCGAAGAAAGGGTTCCATTGTAAGTACAAACAACAGGAGCGATAGCAGACATCCCTGTCTTGTGCTGTTATAGATGAGGAAGTCGTTTGACAGGAGACTGTTAACTCAGACTCGTGCTGATGGTTTGGCTAAAGGGACATTATAAGATGAAGTAAGCGGTCTTGAATACCTATTTTGTGCAGGACAGCTGTCATGTAGTTCCAGTCCAACCTGTCAAACACCTTCTCTGCATCTAGGGACAGGAAGAAGCCTTGTGTAATGTCCTTATCCCTCCACTAGAGGCTCTGACATTTCTCCTGTAATGTCTTTATCCCTCCACTGGAGGCTCCGACATTTCTCCTGCAATATTCTTATCTTTCCACTGGGAGCTCTGATATCTCCACAAACTCCGTCGCATATTGATGACGTCACAACGACATCACCCGGCTACTCTTCTTGTCCCTACTTAAACAGCCGACGCCATTTGCTTGATGTTCGTGCTAAGAACCTGATGCCAGGTAAAGATCTCCAACAGAAGACTGCCATCATCTCTCTCTATTGGGCCGGTCAGAGCCCCGACTATCAACTCTCTTTTGGGCCGGTCAGAGCCCTGACTATCATCTCTCTTTTGGGCTGGACAGACTTGGTTGACATTCCAGCTGGGAAGCCTGGGTTAAGGCGTATAGGTGTCATGAGTCCCCCTATTGAGGATAGGCTATATTTCAAGTTAGCCTCTTGGAAACATTCCAATGAAGGGCCAATGAGAGGGTGTTTCTTGAGAGAGGGAGGAAGATGGCATGGTAGTAGCCAGGGGATGGATTTTATTGAAAGTATCGAGAAAGATTCCTCAGGGGTTACCCAGTCTTTAACTCAGCTATAAACTCTCTTTTGGGCCGGTCAGAGCCCTGACTATCATCTCTCTTTTGGGCTGGACAGAGCCCCGACTACCATCTCTCTTTTGGGCCGGATAGAGCCCCATCTTCCACCTCACTTTTCCACCTCACTTTTGGGCCGGACAGAGCCCCTCCAACTTCCACTTGTTGGGCCGAACGGAGCCTCTTCCTCTCTAGTAGTCAGAGACTCTCCTCTGCCCTACCCACAGTCTACTTACTTTGCCCGAAGAAAACCTTACCTGTTCCTTTCCACATAGGAGACCAGTACATCTCTCAAGAAGCCACTGAGTGACCCCATCAACAGGAATCCACTCACTGCAAGTATCTTTACATTTCCTCTAAACTACCACTCTAAATAAAACCAATTGTATTTCCAAACTTATCTGAGTCTTCCTACCTGATAGCTGTTAAGGTTAAAGTTAACTGTTAAGAATATTATTATTATTATACAGGATTTATATAGCGCCGACAGTTTACGCAGCGCTTTACAACATTAGGGCAGACAGTACAAGTACAATACAATTCAATACAGGAGGAATCAGAGGGCCCTGCTCGTTAGAGCTTACAATCTAGGAGGGAGGGTCAAGTGATACAAAAGGGTAATAGCTGTGGGGGATGAGCTAATGGAGAAAATAGTGCAGTTGTTAGATGGAGGCAGGATAGGCTTCTCTGAAGAGGAAAGTTTTCAGGGATCGCCTAAAAGTGGATAAAGTTGGAGACAGTCTGACAGATTGGGGTAGGGAATTCCAGAGGATGGGCGAGGCTCGGGAGAAGTCCTGGAGGCGGATATGGGAGGAGGTGATGAGGGAGCTAGAGAGCAGGAGGTCTTGGGAGGAACGGAGATGGCTATTAGGTTGGTATTTTGAGACTAGGTTAGTGATGTAGCCGGGGGCAGAGTTGTGGATGGCTTTGTAACTTATTGTTAGTATTTTGAATTTAATTCGTTGGGCGAGTGGTAGCCAATGGAGGGATTGGCAGAGAGGGGTAGCAGACACTGAGCGGTTTGTAAGGTGGATGAGTCTGGCAGCAGCATTCATGATGGACTGAAGGGGGGATAGTCTGTTTAAAGGTAAGCCAATGAGGAGTGAGTTGCAGTAGTCAAGGCGAGAGATAACCAGGGAGTGAATCAGGAGCTTAGTGGTTTCATTGGTTAGAAAGGGACGTAGTTTAGAGATGTTGCGGAGGTTGAGGCGGCAAGCTTTGGAAAGTGATTGGATGTGGGGCTGAAAGGAGAGTTCAGAATCCAGGATAACACCTAGTACCCTGACATGTGGGGATGGGTGGATGGTTTTGCCATTGCTCTTGACAGAGAAGTCGGGGGAAGAGGAACGTGGGGGAGGAAATATTATAAGCTCGGTTTTGGACAAGTTGAGTTTGAGGAAGTGGTGTGACATCCATACAGATATGTCGGTTAGTAAGTTAGTGATGCGTGAGGAGACTGATGGAGTGAGTTGAGGGGTGGAGAGATAGATTTGTGTGTCATCAGCATAGAAATGATATTGAAAGCCGTGAGAGGCTATCAGCTGACCCAGGGAAGAGGTGTAGATTGAAAATAAAAGAGGTCCAAGAACAGAACCTTGGGGGACCCCGACAGAGAAGGGAAGAGGAGTGGAGGAAGTAGAATTGTAAGTGACACTGAAGGTGCGTTGGGATAGGTAGGATGAGAGCCACTGAAGAGCACAGTTACGGAGACCGAGGGAGTAAAGTTTTTTGAGGAGGAGGGGGTGGTCAACCATGTCAAAGGCAGCTGAAAGATCCAGAAGTAGGAGTACAGAATAGTGTCCATTGGTTTTTGCAGTTAGTAGGTCATTTGTGAGTTTTAAAAGAGCAGTTTCTGTGGAGTGTTGAGGGCGAAATCCAGATTGAAGGGGATCAAGAAGGTTGTTTTTAATGAGGTGGTCACTCAGTTGGTTGTAAACCAGGCGTTCAAGGAGTTTAGAGGAAAAGGGGAGCAAGGAGATTGGGCATAGGTTGTTAAGATTGGTAGGGTCCAAGGATGGCTTTTTGAGTATGGGGGTGACCAGTGCATGTTTTAGAGCATCGGGGAAGATGCCAGAGGTGAGGGAGAGATTGAAGATGTGGGTTAGAGAGTGTAGGATGGGGTCAGAGGGTGACCGTAGCATTTGAGAGGGAATAGGGTCCAGGGGAATAAGAAATATAAAGAATATAGTATTCATAGACTTGTGAAGCTGTGTTCTACACAATCCAACATAGTTCACTGCCTGAAACATTACACCTTGTTTCTTTGAGGTAGAGAGCCAATAATGAAGGTTAAGGGCTTTAGTGGTGTTGTCCTGGGCTTCTCATCCCAGGATGAACCCTACTTGGTCTTTGTCAAAAAGAGAGTGGAGTAACGGAAGTAAACAATTGGCCAGGATCTTTGCAAAAATTTTTAAGTTGACATTTAATAGAGAGATTGGTCGATAGTTTCTTACTGACGTTCGGTTTTTGCCTCCTTTGGGGACGACTGTGATATGGGCTTCTAGAAGGTCAGGTGTAGCCGGGTTAGAAGCTGATATAGTATTAAAAGCATGGAGGAAAGGACTCACTAAGTCATCTAAAAACGTTTTATAGTAGGTCGTCGTAAACCCATCTGGTCCCGGGCTTTTACCTGCTTTTAATTGTTTAACAGATAGTTTGAATTCATCTAAGGTGAGTGACTTATCTATTTCATGAGCAGTTGTTTGGGTGATTGGTTTAGGGCAATATAAATTTAGGAACTCTTCTATTGCTGCCTGGCGTGGGTTCAGTTCTGTCGCAGGGCGAGGAGCTTCAGGCAAGTTTTAAAGTTCTGAGTAATAGTGCTCAAATTGAGTTGCTATATCGGTGGAGGCTGTTAATGTTTGACCTTGGGGGGAATGGATGTGGTGTATTGTATTTGCTGCTTTCTTAGCTTGTAGTGCTCTAGCCAAGAACTTTTGTTCCCACATTCATAAAAGCGCTTTTGGGATAATGTGAATTTGTGTTTGACCTTTCGTCCCAATTTGTCTAAAAGTGTTGATCGGACCTGTATGGTTAGTTTCAAGGTTTCGGAGTCTGGTTGTAAGAAAGTTGAGTGAAGCCTGTGCAGCGTGTTTTCTTGTCGTTGCCATTGCAATAAGGGCACCTCTTAGCACGCATTTATGGGCTTTCAATTGCACTAATGGGGAAGTATTTGAGGTGTTGTTTTCCTGGAGTTCTGGATGGAAAGTTTAGTCTGAGCCATGTTATTAGGGTCCGTGAGCAGGGATGCGTTTAATCGCCAAGTTTTGATGAATGGTATTTTGTCGGGAAGTGTTAGGGTCATTGTAATGGGATGTTGGTCAGGGAGGATCATTGACTCAATTGCTTCTGAAAGAAAGGGAAAGTCTCTTTGGGACAGGAACAAGTAGTCAATTCTCGAATATCGAGTATGAGGTGAGGAGAAGAAGGTGTATTCTTTAGTATAAGGGTGGAGTGTGCGCCAGGAGTCGTGAAGAAGTAAGTCTTATATCTGAAGTTTAGTTTGTTTAAGTGCTCGATATGATATGGAGGAGATGCTTTTGGATGTGTCTTCTAAAGGATTGAGAGCTACATTGAAATCGCCACCCATGATAAGTAAGCCAGACTGGAAGGCTGAAAGGGTCTGAACAATCTTTCTGAAAAACGCTACTTGAAACTTATTAGGGCTTTAAATGTGAGGTCAGCGGCTAATGAGGGATGGTGTAAAGCAATAAAACTGTGGTATAGAAAAGGGGAGTCAGGAGCATCATAGCTGGATTAAATCACTTGGCTAGGAAGGGGAGAGGGAGATCGGAGCATGAATGCTTCAAATAACCACTGTAGAAAAAGAACTATCAAATATATTTGAACATACCAAAGGAAGAACATATTTAATTCAATGCACACATTAGGCCTTCAGTCTATCAGCATTAATAAGTGAGGCCATGCAGGATTATCAAGAGTAAATGAAGTAGGAGTATTAGACTATTAACAGGTAAATAAACCAATATATAGTTGTTACTCCAAGTCATTTAATTGGTCAGGGTTATGTCATTACCTCAAGAGACAGACATGCAGGAGGCATAATTAAGGCTATAATTGTGTGTTAGCTAATCTCTGGGCCGATATGGGAGGGGCATGGGAGAGGGAGGGGAGACAGGGAGAAGGAAGTAGAAAGGGGAAGTGAAGGGTAATGCCCACTGTCCACTGTATGTACTGTTTCATTAATTTAGTAGTGGTTTAAGGTGAATGACATGTAGTCGAGAAATATGTCATTAAATGGAGTAGGTTCAGCAAGGTATAATATAATCTTTGATATGTAAAAATAGTAGTTAAGTCTGCACTATTGAACAGAGTATTAAGAGTAGAAAATAAAATTATTCATAGCCTGGCTGTCATAGAGAGTACAGACAAATCCCTGTTGATAAAATAGCAATATATCTATATTTATGTATGTCTTTATTGATTAGTAAGTTATGTCAGAAAAGTATAACCCTAAGTAAGGCGTGATCAGTATGCTTACTTGGACATCAGGTAGAGGAGATAAGGAACGTACTTCACGCAGGGCTTCAAAGGCAGAGTTAGGCTCACTGATAGTCATAATGATAGTCATAGTAATAATAGTGGTGGTATAACTATATATAATCAGATATTTTCTTGATCCCAGTGATCACATCACCTTTGAGTCTAGATAGCTTATGGTTATACGTAGTAATCGAAGGTCTGAGAAATAATGGGGAGAACAGTGTCATGTAGGAATTCCCTGGCATTTATCTAATCTCTGATAAGGAACAGATGTGTTTAGTATTCACAGGTTAGAAGAGGATAATTGGGGGGGAGGGGGGGGTGTTTGACATAAGTGTGAGTAATCCTTATTGGGGTAGCTAGGTGGACTCGCAGGGATATGATACATGGCTTTTGAACGGTGAGGGAAATGATACATGGTTTTTGAACAGTTAGTACCTCCAGTACCTCGTTTAGTTGATTATTTTTCTTCTAAAGGAGGAGAAGGTCACAGCAGGATAAGCAGGAGATTGCAAGGGAAGAAGGGGAAGTAGTAGTGAGCAGACTGAGATAAATAACTTTATCCTCCCTTGCACTTGTAAACATTGTGCTGAGAAAAAACAAAAAAAAGGCACATGATATTTCGAGTATAAACTTGGGATATTCTCATGTATATTCAGATGGCTGGACAGTCGAAAAGCGTTTACAGGGTTATGTGTATGTTTAAAGAGCAGACCGGAGGTTAATCCAAGGGAGAATAGTAACAACAAACCTTATCATTAAACAGAGTGAGCTTCAGTTTGACATAACTGAAGGGTAAAGTTTTCATCCTGAAGCAAATGTGTGAAGGGGATCTTGGTTAAAAGAGAGCAGGGTGAAGGGACTCACTGTGTTTTTGGTCTTGTCATGGTTTGCAATGAGCCAGGGAAGTAGGAAGGCTTTCGCCTCCCGGACGCCAGCAGACCACTGGCTGAGGTGAGGCAGATCTGTTGTGTCTGGCGTTAGAGGGGCCTTGTGGTCATATGTCTTGCATTGAGGTTGCTTGTAGTAGTGGAGATAGTCGAAAGGCGCTGTACCAATCAGTTAATTCTACTGTGGGTAGATCAAGGCTTTCACAGAATGACTACAGATCTTCTGGGACCCGTAAGTTGGCTGTGCCACCCATAGCAGTGGCAGACAGACAAAAAGGGAATTTCCAATGGTAGGGTATTCTGCGATAACGGAGCAGATCAAGCAAAGGGCGGATGTCTTTTCTGTGTTGCAGCATTATGTGAGAGAGATCCTATTAGAGTTTGATTTCTGCACCATTATAAATGATGCGACCCTGGTTTCTTGCTCTTCTGAAGATTTCTTCCTTAAGATGGTAGTTTACTATATAGCAGATTACATCCCTTGGTGGGTCTGAGTCTCTAACTCGGGGTCTCAGTGCCCTGTGTAGTCACTCCATGTCGATAGGGGTTTCCTGCGGCCTCTCCAGCAGGTCATTGAATATGGTGAGGATCGTTGGTGTTAGCTGTTTCTGTTCCACAGACTCAGGGAGGCCTTGGATACGTAGGTCGTGGTGGTGTCCTCGGTTATCCAAGTCTTCCAGTTGGTGGTGTATTTCCCGGAGCTGCATAGTTTGTGTAGTTGTGGTTACCTGGAGCTGGTGGTTAGCGGTATCATGGCAGGTTGTCACATGTTTTACCTTCTCAAGACCCCATGCTACTCCCTGTATGTCAATAGGGAGCTCTGAGATGGCAGCAGAGGGTGTCCTTTGTATATCAGCCACCACATTCTGGATGTCTCCCAGGCTTAATGGCTGAAAGGGTTGTGGAGTGGATATCGCTGGCTGAGAAGGGGATGGCTCCGAGGGGAGTCTGTAAGGTGAGCTTGCTGGTGCTGGGCTTTCGAAGGCCTGTGAGGAAGCCACTGTGTCTTGTGGCTGGGTCTGAAATATCTCCAGAATATTGCAGCTGAGCTGCGTGCTAGAGTCGCAGGGTGAGCAGGAGCAGGGTTGTGAGAAGTTCCTGTCGGGTTTACCCAAGTTTGCTTCGCTGGATCCTGTCTTAGGAGGAGTGAAGGACCTTGTGGTGCTGGAGCAGAAAGTTTAAGTGCCATCTTAGTCCGGGTCTTGGCCACACACCCCCCACCCCCCCCGTTTTATATTATACACTTAAAGTGATTGCGAACCCTTGTAAACCCTCACCTTGCAAAACAACACATTCAGTTTAAAATAGAAATGAAAGGCAAAATATTTGTGTTTAGATATAAAAAATATTATGAATTCCCATTTATATACAGCAAGTGATCACATTCCTTCTGTTCTCAGCTGCATAATAGCAAGGGGAGGTAAATCAGCAACACACTGAGCTTCCTAGTGAAAGGCTGTGTGTGTGTTCTCCTGCTTAGTGTGGTCAGTTTTAATAGGAAAGCAGAGGGACTTGCAGGAACACCAGGGATTTCTCATAAAGGAAGCAATACAAAGAGAACAGGATACTTTCTCATACAAGTACAGCAGACACATATCAGGAATATGAAATAATTTGTTTACCTACTCTTTAAGCTGGGTACACAGCAAATCCTGGGCTCAATTCACAAAGAGTTATTTTACTCTTAAATTCTGAGATAAAATAATTCATATCTTTTTTTTCCACACATCTTTTTTGCAATTCACAAAGAAACACTACTAAAATAAAGCAGTTATTTCTTAAAAATGTGAGGTATTTTACTCATGAAACCATGTGGTATTTTATCTCATGATATGGGTGGGATGGATACAATGGAGAAGGATTAGATTCCCTTCTAGTTTTGTGCTAATAAAGATGTAAAATGGTTTAAATTGTAGTTATATGCCAACTCAAAGGCTATGTGCTCCCTGCAGAATATGTATTATTACAAAACAAAAAAGGTGATTAAAATATCAGTCAAAAGGAAGCTGCTTTTAATAGGACACACGTGGCAAAAACAACCAAGTTAAATTAAGTAACTACAAAATATCTTTATAAATGTCAAATATTGAATGAAAAGAGTTTTAAAATCAGACACATATATAAATACAAATTTTCCACCAATAAAAAGACAACTTTATCATCGGGGAGATTTGCCTTCACTTCTGTCCCACAGCCAAAACAGGAAGTGAGAGGAAATCTTTACAAATTAGGGGAATCCCTTGGGTCCCCCTAGGACACCAGAACTAGTTACCCCATTGAAAGATTTTTTACTTTTTTACTTTTCTGGGGATAACTAAAAATTTGGGATTTTCTTTCACTTTCAAAGATAACGGTAAACAAGATAAATACAAAGAGTGAATCTGCCTAAGGGGGCACAGACAGCAAGAAAAACCTGACAGGGGGCCTAATCCATCTCAATTTTATCCAAAACTAAAAAAAAAAAAAGTTTTGTCTTTAGTTAAATTTTAAGTAAAGCAGTCCCAATGATTCTATGTTTTTCCATATTTAGGTTTCTATACATTACTGTTGAGAAACTGATCCAAAAAAGTAGAGACTACTCCAAATTGACTTGTATAATTTTACATTCCTGAAATACCTGGATCACTAATTATTTAACTCATGCATTTATTTATTTCCTTAGTGAATTGACTTTAACACTGTTTTATGAGATATTTACCTTATGTTTTTGGTTTGTGAGGTAAATAACTCATGAGACGATAGTGAATTGACATTTTCAGCATCTCATGAGATAATTGGAGAAAATGTGTCACAGGATTCACATATCTCATGAGATATTCTTAAGACATCTTTCACACTGGGGAGTTTTTCAGGTGCTTTTGGGCTAAAAAAAGCACATGTAAAGCGCCTGAAAAACGCCTCCCCTGCAGTCCCAGTGTGAGAGCCCAAATGCTTTCACAGTGGGACGGTGCGCTTGCAGGACATTAGAAAAAGTTCTGCAAGCAGCATCTTTCAGGCAGTGGAGGAGCAGTGTATACACAGCTCCTCCACCTCCCCTGCCATTGAAATCAATGGGCACCGCTGCCAAACATCTGCAAAGCGCTTCGGCAGCAGTGCTTTGAGGGTGCTTTTAACTGTTTATTCAGCCACTAGCAGGGGTTAAAAGTGCCCCACTAGCGGCCAAAAAGCGCCGCTATAACAGCGGTAAAGCGCCACTAAAATTAGAGGCGCTTTACCGCTAAGGCCCCCCCGCCCAAGTTTGAAAGTAGCCTTAGTGAATTGACCCCCTGTGAGAGCAGGGAGAAGAAGCAGGAGCCACCGCAGATGGTCACAGTGCTGGATTGAGATCTGGCTCAAGTAAGTATAAGAGGGGTTAGAGGGCGGTATACACACTGAAACATTTTTCACCTTAATGCAGAGGACTTGTGGGAGGGGAGAAGGGGAAGAGGGCTAAATGCAGAGTAAAATCCCTAGATCAGTGTTTCTCAACTCCAGTCCTCAAGACACCCCAACAGGTCATGTTTTCAGGCTTTCCATTATTTTGCATCAGTTGATGCTGCCTTAGTAATTAGTAATTGCCTTAGTAATTACCACAGCTGCTTCATCTGAGGGAAATCCTGAAAACATAACCTGTTGGGGTGCCTTGAGGACTGGAGAAACACTGCCCTAGATCACCCTAAAGCTTGCATTATGAAACTAAATTCTTGTTGCCAAAGCCATTATTTTTAAAAAATGTGCCAAAAGTATGTGTTCCAATGCCCCACTTTGGTTACTACAGGTGAGGCATTTATTGAGAAAGGCTCCTGGTGAAGTCTGCTGATGGGGAATGTTAAAAGCATACTATGCTTTATATATGATTTTAAATTGCATTTCCCTCAACACTTCACTTGGAATTATAGAATGTTCCCTATTCCACCCTTGTTCAAGGCAGTTTAAAATGTCTGGGCATGGCATTGGGAGAAGAGTGGCCCATTGAAGGCCAAATAGTCAGTCATTTATGTTTATTTACTGTAAAAGGGGCTTTTATGACTGTGTATTTGTATGGGTGATGGAGGAGCGTGTACAAGGAGAGACAAAACGTGTATGTGTCTTAGGGTTTTCAAGAAGGGGTAGTCAGGACCAAGAGAACTAGTGATGTTTCGCTTAACCTGGGCAAAGATCAGAGCATTATGGACTAGCAAAGCATACTTAGCATTGAGGAGAAAATAGAGCATTAGCCAGCCATCTGGGTCAAATAATTATTGGAAACTGTTTTATTCCCTAGATTTCCATAGCCCAGTGATGGCAAACCTTGGCAACCCAGATGTTTTGGAACTACATTTCCCATGATGCTCAACTACACTACAGAGTGCATGAGCATCATGGGAAATGTAGTTCTAAAACATCTGGGGTGCCAAGGTTAGCCATCACTGCGATAGCCTGTAGGTCCTAAGTCCATGTCCTTGAGGAAAGCTTGTAGTGAAGCAGATTGGCTGAGAGGGGGAGACAGGGCTTGAAATGTGAAACTTTTGTGTATTTCCCTGCAAGCTATCAAAGTATCCCTGGTTAAAATATATTGTTTCAAAGGTGAGGGAGAGTGAAAAGAAATATAAAATACCCTTCAATGACCTTGGGGAAATCAATTATGACTTCAGTTTTGTGTGAGTGTAGTGGGAGGTGTTGTTCCAGCAATCTTGAATGTGTCTGAGGAAGCATAACAAATGATTTGGATTGCCAAATGAACTGCATGAAGGAGGTGTATAATTTAACCACTTCAGCCACGGAAGATTTGGCTGCTCAATGACCAGGCCATTTTTTGCTGACTGTGATGATTGTGTAAACTTATAAGCTTTGGTGTTTATATGCACATTTGAGTCCACATTTGATAATTGTATTAATCACTTCAGCCCTGGAAGGTTTTACCCACTTCCCGACCAAGCCATTTTTTGTGATATGGCACTGCGTCTCTTTAACTGACAATTGCGCGGCAGTGCAACGCTGTACCCAAACAAAATTGACGTGCTTTTTTTTAACACAAATAGAGCTTTCTTTTGGTGGTATTTGATCATCTCTGTGGTTTTTATTTTTTGCGCTATAAACAAGAGCCACAATTTTGAAAGAGCTGTTGACCACCTTGATTATTTTAAGGGGTCCATCGCATCGGGTGAGGAGACATCTGATTAGGCACGTGGGTGACACACTTTGGTGGCAGTCCATGGTGGAAGATTTTTGGTACTGTCGTCTCCTCTAGTCAGTCCCATCCCCCTACAGTTATAACACACACTAGGGAACACAGTTAACCCCTTGATCCCCCCTAGTGTTAACCCCTTCCCTGCCAGTGATATTTACACAGTAATCAGTGCATTTTTATAGCACTGATCACGGTATAATCGTCAATGGTCCCAAAAATCTGTCAAAAGTATCCAATCTGTCCGCCATAATGTCGCAGTCCCGATAAAAATCACAGATCACTGCCATTACTAGTAAAAAACAAAATAACAATAAAAATGCCATAAATCTTTCCGCCATTTTGTAGACACTATAACTTTTGTGTAAACTAATCAATATACGCTGATTGCGATTTTTATTACCAAAAATATGTAGAAGAGTACATATTGGATTAACCTGAAGAAAAAAAATAGCTTTTTTTTAAAATAATTGGAGATATTTATTATACAAAAAGTAAAAAATATTGTGTTGGGCGTGGCCTGGCATGGAGCGAGATGGCAGCATAGTTGGAGAGCTCCGCTGTCCAGGACTCCAGAACAGCTTGCCATCAGCGGAATTCCCTCAGCACAAAACTGGCAAGATGACTGTGTAAAGCCAGCCGGTCACCTGGTCACAGCAGGACCCATCAACCCAGCTAAGCAGGAACATACCCGCAATGTTCCACACGCAGCATACCGAATCACAGGCTGCATCTCAGGCCTCGGACTCCAGTACAGCAGACCAAGCGGCTCTCTCTTCCTCCCCTGCAGGACCCTCGCAAGGTATGAATGAATGAATGATTTGTAAAGCACTGCAAATGCGAACTGAATCGTCTCAAGGCGCGGATGCGTTTGTGTTGTCAGCTTCTTAGAAGAGGTAAGTCTTGAGTTTTTTCCTGAAGGCCTGATGATTTTCTTCCATGCGGATGTGAGTCGGAAGAGAGTTCCATAGCCGAGGTCCCTGGACTGCGAATCTTCATTCTCCCCTTGCTTTGTAGCAGTATTTGGGAACGAGGAGGAGGTTTTGGCTAGATGATTGCAGATTGCGATTCGATGTGTAGTGTTTTATTTTCTCTCAGAGGTATTGAGGGGCTGGTAAGGATGGTATTGAGGGGCATTACCTTGTATGCATTTGTGGGTTAGGCAGAGGGTCTTGAATGTGATCCGATTCTTTACTGTTAGCCAATGTAGGCTCCTCAGGGATGGGGAGATGGACTCCCAGGGTTTTTTTCCTGTTAGCAGTCTTCCCGCCGCATTTTGAATGGCCTGTAGGCGCGCAAGCTGATATTGGGGTAATCCTATGTAGAGTGAGTTTGCATAGTCGAGACGGGAATTGATGATTGTTCCAACTACTGCTGCTTTGTCCTCTTCTGGGATGAAGGGGATGAGTCTGCCTAGCAGGCGGAGGAGATGATGAGATCCGCTAACTACTGATCCTATTTGTGCATCCATTGTCATTTCTGAGTCAAAGATAACTCCAAGACTTTTGGCTTTGGTGCTCGGAGAGACGGTTTGTCCAAAGATGGCGGGATGTGTCCATGGAGTCTTGGTTTTGGGATTTTGGTTAGCGTGTAGGTAGAGAAGTTCTGTTTTTGACCTGTTGAGTTTGAGGGAACTAATGGTCATCCAGTCATCTATTAAAGTGCGGCATTTCTCTAGTTGCTGATTGTAAGGAAAATGGCTGCACTTTGGTTCACTTGGTTCACTATATATATTTTTGATAAGAGGCCTGAACTTTTTTTTATTATACAAGATAAGTGAAACGCTTTTTTTATGCAAGGCTTTGACAATGTTTAAGTGGAAATTTTATTGAGCGAGCTGTCTGCAAAAACAGAAGATTTGCGGTCACAATATGTATGGGAACAAGTTAGAACATCCCACCGCAAGTCTGGGCCTAATGCCAAACGGCACCTTATCGAAAGTATCTTAAAAGGTTATTTCTATATTACACCCTTTTCTCGGAATTAAGCTAAGACAAATATATTTTGATAAGGAAATTTGGGGTATTTTTTTTGTTAGGTACTTTTTAAGCACGTCATTTAGCAGAAATATCATTGTCTTTTTATATATGCCATATACCATGTAACTTGTGATACTTGTACTCTTGTGATTGGATAAGCTAAGGGACCACCCCTTGGTTTGCCCCTAATGATGTATAATGAATTGTTGTCATATATAACATGTGAGAAAAATATAAAGGATTATATTATCGATATCCAACATAATTGTGTGGTGTCGTTCATATCACTCATTTTCCAATCGATTGAAGAGGCCTTCTTGGTGTCTGAGTCTAGCTCGAGCTTAAGAAAAAGGTTTGGGGGTGCACTTGACCAGTTGACCAGTTGACCAGTTGACCCCTACCCTCTCAGATGGTACCAGAAGTGGGGTACATATTCTGAAGTCCAGTGGTCAAGTCAAAGCCAAAAAGGTAAAGTCTCTTTAAATTTCTTTTGCAAGGTAGTTTTCTTGTGCTTGACCGGACTTCAGAATATGTAAGGTCGGATCTGGTAAGGTCAAGTAGCTCGTCAAAATATAATAGGAAAATAATTGTATAAGTGTCCCCGCTAGGTTGGCCAGGACTGGTAGAATATTGTAAATATTTTACTAAAAAATAGGACTGGACATCAAGAACGTCTATGTTGTATTATGTTGTACTGAGTTATGTCTGATAAACTTAAGGTGGCCACCAAAAGTGAGAGATTTCACACAGGACGCTGCGATAATTGTTGTCTTGGATTATTGTTTGTATATGAAGGATTTAGGACAAGATTGACAGCAACTTGTCCACGTGGTTACGTTAATAGAATTGGAAAAGGACCTTATTTTAAAAAAGGATATCCAAGGGTTTTGACTTTAAGGTTCAATATTCATAATCAGGTTCCTTTAAAACCAAATTTGACAGTAGCTGGTGTCAGAAGTCTGATTGAAAATCACTATAAACAACCTTATACTGTCTGTCCTATTTCATTGTTGGTCTGTGATTATAGAGATTTGTATGAATAATGGGAAATCAATTGGAAAAGGCAAGTTCTGGTGGTAAGTCAGAACAACCCACCCCAATTGATTTCTTGTTGTTAAACTGTGGAAAATATTATACTGATCCATTTTGGGCACATGTACTAAAACGGGCACATAGTCTGCAAATTTCGGGATTAACTCCCTATGGCCCTTGTAGCCAGAATGATTGGGAAGAAGTTACTAAAATGTGTGGGCAACACAAACAGTATAATTATCCACCGTTTCCTTCTAACAATGATTATATGAAAGAGTGTTATAAAATATGGTCTAAAGCACTGAAGGACTATAAAAAGAAATTCCCACAGACTATATACAAAAACCCCTTACGTTTTCCCACAGCACCTGATCCACCTGTAAACGCTCCAAAGCCTTGTAATCCTTTTTATGATTCCTATTCCGCCCCACCTCCTTATGTGTTTCCCAAAATTGACCATGCTAAGGAGGGACCTGGGAACCCTGAGACCCCCATAGAAACAATTAACCCAGAGAACGCAGAGACTCCCATAGAAACAATTAAACTAGTGAATCATGAGACCCCCATAGAAACAACTAAAACAGATAAACAGAAAAAGAAATTATATCCCTCCTTAGAACTAACACTGGGGGGATTATTGGCGATAGCTGAGGAAAAGGGTACTCATTGGCTAGAAGAACAAGAAAATCAGAGGCTAGCAATTAAAGAATATATTACAACCATGGATAAGCTATCCACAACAGTAGATAAACACCTAGAGATAGCTAGAACCAAGGTAGAACATAAGAAACAAAAAAGGACAAGACAGAATGAAATAAAAAGGTTACTAAGAGATTCAGAAAAAATATTACGGGAAATAGACGAGGAAGGTCAAATGATTACTCGAGCGGCAAAACAGAAATATCAGGACATAATTAGCAAACATGGGGCAGACAAGAGTGACAGTGAATTGACAGAAGAATTAGAATCTTCAGAGGACGAGGACAGCGATACAAAAAATGCAGAAGCACAAGTACCCGAGGCAGTAGACACGGCATCACTTCCCACGGTGGTAACAGAAACCGTTGCCCTTTTAGCTGAACCCAAGACAACGTCCCAAGCCCAAACCCCTGAAAATAGTGCCCAAGCAATGTTCCCCCTCATCACCATGGGCACTACTCAAGTTCAGATCCCTCTACCCTTGGGAACAATTAAAGAAATAAAAGACACTTGCCTCAAGCCTAATAAGGATCTAAAACAAGCAGTTAATTTTTTAAAAAGATACTGCTTGGGTGGAAGAATGTCAGCGGAGGATCTACAGATTATCATTAATGCAGTAGATCCTGACAGTACAGCCGAGATTACAATAAACGCATGGGTAACTGAAAGTAAACTATATCAAGCGGGGGAGGATTGGGAACAATTTTGGGCATCATTGTTGGCTGCCTGGAGGAAGGCTTATAGACCTGAAACGCCAATCAATGATCTAATCTCGTGTAAACAGTTGCCGGGGGAATCTTTTCATTCCTTTGTCATACGATTGTATAAAATGTATGTATCATGTGGAATAGACAGTGACCCCTTATTTGTCAGTACGGCAATGAACAATGGGGACCCCAAGTCGGCCCAAATTATAAAACTGTAAACACTAACTGGGCGACACAGGCAGCAAAGGTATTTGTGGAAGACATACAAACAAGGGCAGCATCTGGTGTCTTTAATTCAAAAGGAGGACTCTTTACAATAGTGGAGGACTCTGCCATAAAACAAGAAATCACATTGATGTGTACTTCTCTTCCAATGCCCACTTATGCATACAGACAACAATACCAAAACAGAGATAATATTCAACAAACTGACCAGGGTTGTTTCAATTGTGGGGACCTATCACATTGGAAATCAGACTGCCCACATAGGAGAGGATACAGACCCAGATGAGGTAATGGCCCACCTCAAATGGAATGGGGTAGAGGATACAATTCAGACAGGACACATAGTCAGACTAGACCAAACCCTAGAAATGACCAACCCAACCAAACAAACACCAATACCCCGCAGAGGGTCCAAATGAATTGGCCAGGTAATTCTGGACATTCAAACAATAACCCATTTAGACAATAGGGATGCCCAGAGCAGGTTCCAGCCCTGGTACTTCACATGTTTACAGATCATTGGAAAATCTTACCACAAGTGACCCTTAAGATCAAGGGTCAAGTGGTCAACCTAATGCTCGATTCAGGAGCCACAACAAGTTGCCTAAACAATGAGAAATTTTTATGTGAAGATTGTACGGAGGGTTGCTCTATAGGGATCAATGGAACTGATGTGGTACACAAAATTACACCTCTCCTAGAGGTCTGTGACTTAGAGAACAGAGTGTTAACCAAATCTAAGTTTGCAATACTACCACAATGTCCCCTATGCCTAATGGGCAGGGACCTAATGTCTAAATTGAAACTGAATATAACTTTTACAGCAGAAGGAGGGATTATTGCCAAATCCCCTCACTGTGATTTACAGATGCCAAAAAGACAAGATTTTCTGTGTTACTTCATGTCAGTTCCTACATACTTAAAAACACATCCCATCTGGGCAAAGTCCAAAACTGATGTAGGACACATACCTTGTACACCATATGTACCCACCTTCAAACCAGACACGGTACCCACATTCCATAAACAATACCCTTTGCCAAAAGAAAAGATCATGGGACTTCAGCCCCTGATAGAAGAATACCTAGGATTAGGTATTCTAAGGCCTATCATTAGTCCCTGGAACACACCAGTTAATCCAGTAAGGAAGGCTAACGGGGAATGGAGGATGGTGCAGGATCTTAGGGTAGTCAACAAAAGCATACAACCCTTACCCCCACTAGTGGCAGACATTACAGGAATATTCATCAATATTCCTGCACGGTCCTCCATATACACGGTACTAGACCTGTCAAATGCATTTTTCAGTATAGAAGTGCATGAGGACTTCCAAAACATTTTCTCTTTCACATGGTCCACCGAACTGGCCATTGGCCAGCAGCTAACCTGGACCAGGCTTCCGCAAGGTTATGTGGACAGTCCGGCCGTCTTCTCAATGGTGCTTAAAGCCACCTTAGATGACTGCGTCCCCCCAATGAAATCCACACTCTTGCAGTATGTTGATGATCTACTGATATGTAGTGAAAGCAGGGCACAATGTGAGGTCGATTCCGAGAGTCTGATGTCGCACCTAGCACTCAAGGGTCACCTGGGATCGAGAAAGAAGATTCAGTGGGCCCAAGAGCAGGTAGAGTACCTGGGGTGCGTCATTGCAGAGGGAACACGGATGGTGTCTCCAAAACGGGTCGAAGCCCTCACTTGTCTCGGCCCACCAAAGGACAAAGCGTCACTATTGTCCTTCCTAGGTTCAATAGTATACTGCAGGCAGTGGATACCTGATTGTTCCTACTATGACTCTCTGCTAAGGCAGGCTACAACAGCACAGGCACCAAAGCTGATCACATACACCCCAGAAATGACTGAAGCCTTTCAAATTCTTTTGAAATCACTGGCCTCGGCTCCGGCCCTTGGCTTGCCAAATTATGAAAAGCCCTATGCCCTATACTGTGTGGTCAGGGGTCATGCCTTTGCTGCAGTTTTAGCCCAAATGCATGGCACCCACTACCGCCCCGTAGCCTACATCACAAAAAAACTACCAGTGACAGTCCAAGGGATGCCGGGCTGCTTACAAGCGCTGGCAGCCTGTGCAATGACCATAAAAGAAGCACAAAAGATCACTCTAGGGACTCCAACCACCCTATACACATCACACAGTGTTCTCCATTTGTTACAAAACATGAACACCCAACACATGACTACACAACGTTCATCAGGGTATGAAATCATTCTTACAAACACACACAACTTAACTGTCAAAAGCTGTGCTGAAGTAACACCGGCAATCAAACTCTTACATGCTCTGCTAAAACTCCCAGTCACACCCCAAGACTGTCATGACTGTACACAAGAACTTCTCACTGTCACAGCACCTCAAAGAGATCTCACTGATCTGCCTAATCCAGACTACCCTAACGTCTTTATAGATGGTAGCTGCACACGTCCAGCAGATAATCAATACAAAACAGGCTATTCGGTGGTAATGCTACCGGATCTCATTCTAGAAGATGGTTACCTTACTGGCGCAACCGCTGCACAACAAGCTGAGCTGTATGCACTCACCAGGGCATGTTTAATACACAAAGGAAAAAAGGTGAACATTTACACAGACAGCAGGTACGCATTCGGGGTTGCGCACGATTATTGCATGATCTGGTTTAGGCGCGGATTCCGCACCGCAGATAACAAAAAAATAAGTAACAGTAGTTATGTGTACGATCTAATTAATGCAATACAACAGCCGGATAAATTAAACATTGTCAAAGTTAAGGGACATGCCACTGACGGATCCCTAGAGTCACAGGGAAACACTCTAGCAGACAGAGTAGCAAAAGCTGCAGCAGAAAGACAGCCCCAACCACATGACACAAAGCTCCTATTATTCCAGAATGACTTTAACACCCCCTCGTTCCAACACACATCTGAACTCTTACAAAAACAGGCATCGGCTGATGACCTGGACTACTGGAGCGATTCAGGTTTGACCAGAGACCCTACAGGTCTCTGGACAAACAAGGAGGGAGTCATATGGATACCTAGAGCAGCAGCACCCCTATTGCTGTCTTATCTCCACGGTCCAGGGCATATAGGACCCAGACCACTCTTAAAAAAGTGCAAGGCATATGAGGCATATGAATTAGTACAACAGCTTGTCTCCTCCTGTCTGACTTGTGCTCAGAACAATGTTCAGGGCCCCCAACATGGGAAACATGGACATTTGCCACCACCATTAGGCCCACTACAAGACTTACAGATAGACTTCACACATATGCCCAGGCAGAGAGGTAACCTCAAATATTTGTGCGTGATGGTGGACAAATTTTCAGTTTGGCCAGAGGCAATACCCGTTACAGGGGAAACCGCAGGCATTGCAGCCCGGTGTCTGATCAATCATTGGATCAGTCGATACGGACTTCCTACCACCATATACTCTGACCAAGGTCCAGCATTTACTTCAAAACTGGTGAAAAAATTGACAAGGGTATTAGGGATACAGTGGAAGATACACATCCCATACCACCCACAGAGTTCAGGGGTAGTGGAAAGAATGAATAGAACAATCAAGGACAAATTAAAAAAGGCTACTAACGGTACCATGAAGGACTGGCTAAAATACCTGCCAGGGGTCCTCTTCCAGATAAGAACCACCCTCCACAGTAGGACAGGCTTATCCCCATATGAAATACTAATGGGAAGGCCGGCCCAAAAGAAAGCAATTGAGGGAGAGGAGGTTAATCTTTATTCCTTACAGGAAGAGCACGTGAAACACCTGGTAAGTAGCCTTACTGAAAACTATGACAAGGTAGCTGTCACTTTTCCTCCTCTTTCCACAGAACCTACACACCCCTTCATACCCGGTGACAAAGTCTTGATAAAGCAGCTTGCAGCAAGGAAGGTACCAGGGCCCATCTACCAAGGACCATTTGAAGTACTCAAAGCAACCCGAACTGCCATCCTCACAGACCAAGGACCACAATGGATCCACACATCAAGGATAAAGAAAGCACCAAGCCTGGAAGCAAGCCAAGGACCACGAAAGAAAAAGAAACCAAGCCTAGAAGCAAGCCAAGGACCACAAAAGAAAGAGACATTGAACTCAAACCCCTGCCCAAGCCCTCTACTATCTCCACCCGAAAGCCCCCCAATCCCCCCCAAAGGCCCCCAACCCCCCCCAATCCCTAGAGATCTTAAGCAATCCCTCTGCAGCACCCTCCCTGGAGGACTTGGGAGCCCTAGAAACCATAAGCAAACCCCCTGCAGCACCCTCCCTAGAGGACTCAGGAGCCCCAGAGACCTTAGACCTAATGACATTCGAGTAGTAGATGTTCAGGTATTTCCCCCAGGTTCCCAGGACCCACCTGAACAGCTCTGGAAATGTACCACTCAAATAATTTTAGTCTTTGCCATCCTGGTTACTTTTAAGATTATTCTGATAACTACCTTTGTATGTTGGATGACTAATAGTTGTAATTTTCAGCTCCCCTCTAATTATACTAACCGTACTCGGCGAGGTTTTATGGGAAATTCTATTTATCCCTGCTGCACTCAGATAGCCGGCCAGATGTCCAAAGCCCAATCTCAAGCCATTACGGGGTATCATATTCAAAGGAGGGATGGGAATTGTCACATAGCAGCCATTGTCTTTACAGCCAAATATAAGGGAGTAGAAAGGACTTGGTGTATGAATCCCAATCATAAACCAAGTCAGAGCCTGGTGTCCAAGTTTAAAAAGGCCAAACTCAGAGATATAGGAATCAGCCAAGTTATTCAAAATAAAAGATCAAACTACGCTCCCTTTGCACCATTAAATGATACTAGTATGAAAAAGGCCCCCAAATCAGAATTCCAATTTCTAGAATCCAGAAGGGAACTCCTAAGACCAGACTTTAGAAGTATTAATAATGGGGCACAGCTAGATCCTGAAACTTATTCAGTACCAGACTCAATTCCTCATCATTTCATAATGATTCATGCTTTCGCAAGAAAGCAGAATTACTCAGAATGCTGGGTTTGTTCCCATATGGGAACTGGCCGACACTCAGTTCCGATGGTTGGAAGGCCAGTGACCCTAGAACAGCTGCTAAACATCACTCAACCCATTCCCCCTGAGAGCATCACAACCAATAGTAAACCCCTTCTCTTTACAGGATACACAAGGAGTCCACAATTTTGTTTTCTTAATGGAGCAGGTAAAGACTTGTATAACGGTAGATTTTGCAGAGACACAGTAGTAAATTTTACACTGGTGGATTTGGGGCTCATAGCCAATGGGACACTAGATATAGAGGGACTTCTCACACACAACATAACAGACCCTGATGAACGCATTGGGAACATGTCCTCCTACAGTATTTCAAATTGTATGAAAGGGAATAGCTCGGTCACAGAATCTTGGCTTATCAGCACACATATGAATAGTTCATGGATGGAGGAGCGGGAGGATGAGGCACCCTCCATAGGGGACTGGATGTGCCTAGTGGGATTAAGGTTCAACCTACATTCATCTGGGGATGTACCCGCCCCTCATATGCCCCACGGATGGATGGTGTGCTGCGGTCTTTGGTGCCACACTACCATCCCATACCCCCTCAATAGAAAGACCTCAGGATGGTGCACCCTGGTAGAAATGATTCCTTTCATGGGTGCTACTCCAGGGGACTCCCCTGTTGAGATGATACCAGCCCATGGTCATTTAGAGTTTGGGAGGCACAAAAGAGAGGTCACAACCTGGTGGGACAAGGTATTCGCTTCCATGGGAGGGGCAGGCATGTACAATGCACTAACAAAAGTAGATGAGTTTGGGGAACTAGTAGATTCCTGGATGAATAAAACATCAGCTGATGTGGGCTTCATCAATGAGGAATTGAGGAAAATCCTGTTTGAACAAGAAATAATCAAGCAGCGTCAAGAGAGGATGATGATGGTACTGACAGGACTATGTGATGTGACAGGGGATAAAAGCCTATGTTGCACATATATGAACAACTTAACCAAACCCAGTGAAGATTTAGAGGTACCAGATTATTATGATATAATTAAAGGACACCAGGAGGAGAGAGCAAAGTTGCAGACACAAATGAGGAGACTGGGAGACTCTTGGAACCCACTCTCAGGAATTGGGGGGTGGTTCGGATCATTTTGGGATAGTGTAATGGGTTTCTTTAAAAAGGCAGGCATGATATTGATCATGATAGTACTCCTGGGTATCGCCATTTATGCCACTATCAAATTCCTATTTTATATTACTAGTAAAGTCCCTGACATTTCAGCAAAAATTAAACCGGACTCTGAGCTCAAGGAAACTATGGCCATGTTCTACATTGACCCCCTCTACATTGAGCCAGAGGAAGCCACGGCTATGTTCTACACAGAACATACCTGGTACTCCAAACATTAGGGAATTAATGATCAGGGAGAATGAAATCCTCCCTGATCAAAGGAGGGATTGTAAGGAAAATGGCTGCACTTTGGTTCACTTGGTTCACTATATATATTTTTGATAAGAGGCCTGAACTTTTTTTTATTATACAAGATAGGTGAAACGCTTTTTTTATGCAAGGCTTTGACAATGTTTAAGTGGAAATTTTATTGAGCGAGCTGTCTGCAAAAAACAGAAGATTTGCGGTCACAATATGTATGGGAACAAGTTAGAACATCCCACCGCAAGTCTGGGCCTAATGCCAAACGGCACCTTATCGAAAGTATCTTAAAAGGTTATTTCTATATTACACCCTTTTCTCGGAATTAAGCTAAGACAAATATATTTTGATAAGGAAATTTGGGATATTTTTTTGTTAGGTACTTTTTAAGCACGTCATTTAGCAGAAATATCATTGTCTTTTTATATATGCAATATACCATGTAACTTGGGATACTTGTACTCTTGTGATTGGATAAGCTAAGGGACCGCCCCTTGGTTTGCCCCTAATGATGTATAATGAATTGTTGTCATATATAACATGTGAGAAAAATATAAAGGATTATATTATCGATATCCAACATAATTGTGTGGTGTCATTCATATCACTCATTTTCCAATCGATTGAAGAGGCCTTCTTGGTGTCTGAGTCTAGCTCGAGCTCAAGGAAAAGGTTTGGGGGTGCACTTGACCAGTTGACCAGTTGACCAGTTGACCCCTACCCTCTCACTGATGGTGGTCTTTTTGTCCGGTGATACGAAAGTAGATTTGGGTATCGTCAGCTTATGAGTGGAAGCAGAGGTCTGATTTTTTGATGATTTTGAGGAGAGGGCGGATGTAGATGTTGAATAGCACTGGCGACAAGGGTGAAAACTGAGGCACTCCACAGGAGATTGCCCGGGTTTCCGAGGTGAATGCTCCTAGTTTCACTGTCTGCGAGCGATTCTCTAAGAAGGATGCGATCCATTTTAGACTAGAATCTGTGGCTCCTGCTACTTCTGTGAGCCGGACAAGTAGAGTATTGTGGTCCACTGTGTCAAATGCTGCACTGAGGTCTAACAGTACCAGGAGACATGATTCTCCGTCATCTGTTGCTTCGAGGGCATCGTCCCATATTTTTAGAAGTGCAGTTTCCATGCCATGGCCTGGGCGGAAACCTGATTGTAGAGTGTCCAGAAGTTGATGCGTGTCCAGGTGGCGTTGTAGCTGTTCTACTACTGCTTTCTCCATAATCTTGGAGACGGTGTTGAGGCTTGTTATCGGTCTGCGGTGGTTAGGGTCTTTAGGGTCGAGATTGGGTTTCTTTAGCAGGGGTTTGACGATGCCTTGCTTGAGGGTGGTTGGCACAATCCCTTCTTTAAACGACTGATTTATGAGGTGTGTTATAGTGGGAGCCAGGATGTCGGAGCATTCTTTCAGGAGTTTCGTGGGAATGATGTCATTTGGTGATGTGCTGTCTTGAAGGCTTCTCATAATGTTTTTAGTCATGTCAGTGGTGACTGGGGTCAAGAAGAAGTCTGGCGGTTGTGTGCTGTTCGCTTCAATGTCCTCTTTTTGCTTTGGTTGGGTAAGGTTGGTTGCTTTTTTCTGTTGAATTGATTTCCGAATGCTGTCGATTTTGTCGATGAAGAAATTAGATAACTCATTGCAGAATTCTTGAGTATTGTTTGCTGGGGGCTCTAAGCAGCATGGGTTCATTGATTGGGCAACTATTTTGAAAAGTTCCCACGGCCGGTTTAAGGCAGTTGAAATGGTGTTCGAGAAATGTTCTTTTTTGGCTGTGAAAATCGCTTTGTGGTATTTCACAGTGGGTATTTTGTAGTTTGTATGGTTTTCCTTGGTAAGATTTCTTCTCCATGCTCTTTCCACTCTTCTACGTTCTTGCTTGAGTAGGGTGAGAGTGCCGTTGAACCATCTCGAGTTTTTTTTGCGGATGAGTGTTCTGCATTTTGGTGCTACTGTGTGTTTGTTTCGTTAAGAGAGGTTTGAGTTTAGCGATTGTATTTTGTTTGATAATGTGGTTTTGAAGAGTTCAGAATGCAGTTTCTTCTGGGATCTGTTCCAGTGTGTTGTTGTTGAATGTTTCTGTTTTTGGAGGATGGAGTTGGTGGTGATTTTAAATTTGATGGCGTGGTGGTCCGTTCATGGTAGTGGTGTGTTGTCGAATATGTTGATGTCTATATTCTGTTTGAAGATGAGGTCTAGAGTATGTCCTTAACCATGCGTGGGAGTATTTATCAGTTGTTGAAGACCTAGCTCTTCCAGTTGGTTGATGCAGGTGGTCGCAATAGGGTCTTGGGTGGAGTTTGCCCAATGGTTGAAGTCTCCAAGTACCAGAAGGTTTTTGGTTTTCAGGGTGTGCATTGAGATGAATTCAGTAAGTGGTGTAAGGAGATTGGTCTTTGGTCCTGGTGGTCTGTAGCATAGTAATATGTGAATGGTGTCTTGGGGTGTTGTTTGAAGATACAGGGGGAGTATCTCCATGAAAGGCACTGAGTTCTGTGAAGTTGGTTTGGTGAAGGCAAGGTGTGATTTGAAGATCACTGCTAGGCCTCCTCCTTTTTTTCCTATTCTATGCTCGGTTAGGATGCTGTAGTTCTCTGGCACCAGTTCAGTTAGGATGGTGTTGCAGTCGGATGTTAGCCAACTTTCCGTAATGAAGAGGCAATCTATGTAGTTATCAATGATGAAGTCGTGGATTTCTAGTCTGTGCTTGACTGCAGATCTAGTATTAATCAGGGCGCATGCTAGATGTTGTAGTTGGATTGGTGTCTCCCTGTATTTGATGGTTGCTTGTAGGTTGGTCCTTAGTAATTTTTCTTTTTTTAGTCTTTTTTGAGTGGTGGTTGGTAGAGTTGAACCGATGTTTCTTAGCCTGTGGAGGACGTTCGCTGTGTACTTGAAATTGCACATGGTGAAGCAAGAAAGTTGCTGAAGGGGGATGATGGAGGCTGCCTACCACCCTCCCGTTGATCCAGAGGAAGGCGAAAAAACCCCTAGCTGAGCTGGCCAATTGCTACAGCAGAGGAAAAATTCCTTCCTGACCCCCCCAGGGGTGATCGGATTCGGGACCCTGGATCAACTGCTAAGCTACCCCGGTGGCTTACCTGTACAGGATGGTCCGGAGGATGATGGTGGGGGTGAGGGGTAAAGGGGGTCTGGCCGCTACTTACTGGTTGGAGTGATGTTGCGGCTGGGTTTAGGCGGATCTAAGATGGACGCTGGTCTGGTCCAGAGTCTCCGGTGGTAAGCTGTGCCCACGCAGTGAGGTCCAATGTAGAGGAGGGGGTGTTCCAGGTGTGGGGGCATGGGGGCCCGCTGGACAGGTGTGGGTGCTGGGTGGCTGGAGCTAGGCCGCAGCCATGGTCTGTCCCCCCAGTCTAACAGCTAGAGAGCGGGGTGATTGGACGGCGGCTGTGGTGGTGCCCCGGGGGGGCTGGGAGAGGGGGTAAGGGATGGTGGTCCTGCCTGGAGGTGGGACGGTGCAGGCCTGGGGGGGTGGGTCCCGGTACTAACCTGCTGGGGGGGTCCGGGATGAGCTCTGGGTGGAGGTTGCGGCCGCACTGGGTGGACCAAGATGGCTGATGGGCTGGATCCAAGCCACGGGCTGTCCTGATGCTCGCACTCTGGAGGTTGGAAGGTCCTGAGGTGGATGGTGGTAGGTCCTAGTACTACCTGCCGGGGGGGTCCATGGATGAGCTCCGGATGGAGGTGGTGATCTCTGCCAAGTGGATGGACCAAGATGGCCGACGGGCTAGGCCTGGGCCGCAGTGGGTGTGCTGCGGCGGTGGGTGTGATGTGGCGGTGGGAGTGCTAGTGAGCTGGGCTGGGGGGGTCCGCTGAGGCCGAGGTCCCGGTGGGTATTGCTGTGATATCCAGGATGATCTCTGGGTGGCCGGCGGAGTGCTGTGGCCTCAGGAGGGAGGACCAAGATGGCCGCCGGCTAGGCCCGAGCCGCGGGCTGTCCGGCTGTTCCGATTCCGGCGCGACTACCGGCCCGTCCGAGGATGGCGATGGGGTTGGATCGACCTGTAGGAGGTGATGCTCGTTCCTGCTGGTCGGCCCGCCGATCAGGCTATGGGAGGTGAAGTGGCAGGTTGGCCCTGGCCCGGCGCTAGGCCAAAGCCACGGAGTTTCCTGATGGTGCTAGGCCGACCACGGTGTGTCCTGCGGGGGGGCCTATACGGCTGTCGACTGGGACTCGGCTTCCAGATGGTGGTGGACACCCGGTGTGTAGGTTGGGGTCCCGGTAAGTTCCGCTGGGGAGTCCCGGATAGTCCTTGGATGGCTGGAGCCGGATGGCTGGAGCTGCTGGATGGCTGGAGCTGCTGGATGGCTGGAGCTGCTGACTCAGACGTCTCAGACGTATGCACACCGAGTATCCCTCTTACCCGCTATGTCTGGCTGACCTACAGCAGGTGGCAATGGAGATGAATGTGCAATGTTTGCCGCAATCTCGGATCTGAAAACTGAGATAAGAGCAGTAGAGGAGAACGTGGAGGCAGTCGCCATGACGCATGGGGTGGCCATCCAGCAGGTCCAACGTGCCTCCACTGTTCAAGCCCAGCATCTCATGGAGATGCATATGCACTTAGAGGACTTGGACAATAGGGGCCGCAGGTGGAACCTGTGAATAAGAGGGATACCGGAGTCAGTGGAGGGGCCCCAACTTCAGGCTGTAGTCTGGGCAATATTTAACATGCTGCTTGGCAGGCCACCTGATGCCCCAGTGGAAATGGAGAGATGTCACAGAGTACTACGGCCCAGGGGCAGAGAAACTGACCCGCCTAGAGACACAGTTTGTTGCCTAGTGAATTTTATACAAAAAGAAGAAATCCTGCGGCTAGCACGCAATCATGCAAACCTGGAACACAAGGGATTGTGAATCCAGCTATTCCAAGAAATCTCTCCTCCATAATGTTGAAACACAGGAGAGATCTGCGCCCCCTCCTACAAGTCCTACAAGACATACGCATCCCTTATCACTGGAAATCCCCCTTCTGCCTTCAGGCAATGGCTGGAAATTGCACAGCACTGCTGAGAACACCTACAGACCTGCAGCAGTTTTGTGACACCCTGGGTATCCCACCTGTCAGCGTCCCTGACTGGTACAGTGCATTTCTTCAACCAGATCCATGGATCCCCACGCAGCCGGAGGACACCCCACGATTGCAGAGGAATTGGCAAAGACAGCACAGACCCTCCGCGGATGCCCCGCCATGTGCGCGGGGAGACATGGAGACAGAAGAAAGCATGCGGACCTCTCCATCATCTGTTCAGTGACGGACTGAACATTATTGACACAACGCACAAAGCGGTAAGCTGACCCTGGACCCATCGCCACTCTCATTCCCCCCACTTGCTAACAATTACGGAACACCAATACTGACTGCGTGGTCACCCCTAAGACTGACTACCACCAAGTCTGACCCTAATAGCGACATAACTTGACTTTGGTGGAGGAACGTGACGTATCTTGACCTATGAGACAAGCTCATGTACACCTAGCTATTAGGAATCAGTCGTAACCCCAGGCTCAAGGGCACATGACCGCAGATCCGGACAAGGAGATAGCAATGCTGCATGCTTGATTCTTACAGCGCCAGACCCTGGAACGCGAAGAACTAGAGGTAGGCTTATACCTCCCAGACTCTCACACTATTATGGCTAAGCTGTCTGACTTTCCCCCTGTCCCAGAGTGCCAGAGGCTTTTTTTGGGGGGTCCCCAAATCAGTTGGAACCCTCCCTCCCCCCAACTGCTAAGTCAGCTAATTCTCTATCTATCCTCAATCATCTATCTGCTGACTTTGCCAAACCCATACACACTATACCCATCTCTTTTGTGGTCAGATGTATGGATGAATTCCCCAAAGCATGTAGTGCAAGGGCCTGCCTGTATACTTTCAAATGGTAATGTTTAAAGTTTTTGTATACTATTATTATCTTGATATAATAGCAGAATGTCCAAATGTGCTCAAATGTGTACAGTGTGTATTTATATCTTTGTATTCTCACACTTCTTACCTGTCCAGTGGGCTGCCAATAGTGTAACTAAGGAGGGGCTGACCAAAGTAAAACACATTATTTAGGCATTCATCTCTCAATGAAGTGGAGAGGGTTACCTGTCCAAGAGCTCCCCCCTATAATGTTAGAAATGGCCCATGGGGGGGGGGGGGATCTGATAGGTGTACCTTATACCTTGGTCTTTAAAAACTCCCTCAAATAAATGTTATCTTGATGTTGGCCAAGAGTTTTTGTGTCTAATCTGCTTTCCCTGATTATGTGCAAAATGAATAATTTTTTTTTCTTGTTTGACTCCACAGTTTTCTTCCAACGCACAGGAATGGCAGACTGTGGCCTCCCATTTTGCCCAGCGGTGGGACTTTCCTAACTGCGGAGGGGCAATTGATGGGAAACACGTCCACATCATCCCACCACCCAACCCCGGGTCATACTATTATAATTATAAGGGGTTCAATAGTATTATGATGTTGGTAGTGGTGTCGGCTACTTATGAGTTCCTGTATGTGGACGTGGGAAAGAATGGCCGGATGTCCGATGGTGGAGTCATCGCCCAGACGGAGTTCTACAGGCATCTCCAGAATGGCAGCTTGGACTTGCCACTTCCAGAAGACAATGCGGAAGGACTCCCGTTCGTCTTCGTTGCGGATGAAGCGTTTGCGCTGGGGGACCATCTTATGTGGCCATTCCCGATGAGGTCCCTCACCCCGGACCAGAGGGTTTTTAATTACCGGCTGGCCAGAGCCAGAAGAGTGGTGGAGAACACATTTGGAATCATGGCCAGCCGGATCTGCCTATTTCTTACACCCATACACATGGCGGAGTACAAACTGAATAATATCATCCTGGCATGCTGAGTTCTACACAACTTTTTACAGCAACATTCTGCCAACTATGCTGGCTCAGTTGGGCTTGAGGCCAGAATTCCGAATCAACTAGCCCTGACGGCGCTTGAAAGTGCCCGTCCTGGCTTGCCCCCCCGAGTGCCCATGAGGTCCGTCTAAGATACCTTGAATACTTTATGGGTAGGGGGCCATCAATATGCCAGACAATGTCTGAAACCTTTTTTAAATAAAAAAATCATTTTAACTACTAAAATATTTGGTGACATTTACTGCTTGTGTTTCTTTTAGCTGACCCTGACAGAAATGTGGTGAGTCCTGAAAATGGCGTGGTTGTGTAACATTACAAAGCACTATTGGGTGTTATTTACTAAAGGCAAAGACACTTTGCACTACAAGTGCAGTTGAAACTGCACTTGTAGTGCAAAGTGGATTTTACCATAGGAAATAACACCCATTGTCACAGAAAACACCAATTAGAGCACAACAAAAGTTTTGGAGCATTGAAACAATAATCCACACATTCTTGATTATCAATCTTTTTAATCCCAGCACAATCACATGTGCATTTGTAAAAGGTTTTTAAAACAAACCAACATGTTTGTTGTATAACAATTTTTGGAGTCACATTAGAAAAAGTAGAAATGTCCATTTAAGATAAAACAGGCATGTTTAAAACCAACAAGAAAGACACAAATCTTGAACTTACAAAGTTCACATTAGGTAGAACTTGAAGGCAATATCAGACATGAGTATTTACAAACTGTGTTTGATATTGCTTTCAGATGGGGTGAAGTCAGCCCTGGAAAAGCCAAATTTTGAGGATGCACACAAATTGTCGAATGTCAACATGTGCTAGCTGCCATCACGGGGGATCAAGGGACGTGTTTTGTGGGTGCAACCCCTTCCTCACAGTTACTTTATTATTGAGGAAGGGGTTACACCCCCAAATCGCCTACATTGATCTCCCGTGATGGCAGATAGCACATGTTGACACACTGTGTGCATCTTCAAAATTTGGCTTTTCACAAATCTGTCAAAAAATGGTATAAATTTTTAGATCACAAAAAGCACAAAAAAAACAAAGGGATTTGGATGAGTTTTAAACTCTCCCTAAAACATCAATGATGTTCTTCATTTTTTTGAACATCATTGATGTTTTTCTGGATGTTTTCCAAGTCCATATTACACCCCATGATCTCCCCATTCAGGATCTGTGCACTTTTTGAGGTGAAATGATCTGGATCCACAACATCACGATCACCTAAAAAGATAGAAACAAAAACACACCATGTATTATAAATGTGCCGGCATCCATCTCTTACCTGAGCCTGTGGTCGCAGACACTCACCTTATGTAGTGACAATTTCCTTGTCAAAAGAAGTTTATTGAGTATACAATGTTATAAAGATACATAAAGTAAGTTTACAAGGATCTATAAAGTAAGCTCATTGTTTTACAGTAGGGTTTATATAGGTAAATATCATGAAATTTCAAATATTAAACATTGGGTTCACGTAAACCTAAATTAAAGATATATATCATTTCCTTAGTTACTTTTGTAGGTATTTAAATGATTTATACCTACTATACATATTGTTTACAAGTAGAGTGTATATAGGTCAAATAAATTCTGATAATGAGCTTTAATCGTAAGGTGGAGAAAAGGAAAGAGAAAGAAGAAAAAGGGTTGAAAGGTAGAGGTATGGTCCACAAGGTTGTCCCGCTCGTCAGTTTATTATTCTTTTTAGTTCTCTTTGAAGCCTTAGAATGGGTGTCTCTGTAAGTCATTTAATCTGTTACCATGGCAACAGGACAGAGTCATTGAAGTTTGACAGGAACTGTTGTTTTATCCAAGGATGCCAAAGTTTTTCAAATTTTGGAATTTGATTTTGATCGATGGCTACCATCTTAGCATGGGACATTGTATTATTCATTCTGTGAATTGTTTCTGCTAGTACCAATGTAGGAGATTTCCATGCCTTGGCCACTGTTTGTTTTGCAGCCGTTATTAGTTGGATCATAAGTTTGAATTGAGAGAGTGTTAACCATTCCGGTTTTAGATTAAGTAAAGTTAAATATGGATCTGGTTGTATTATTTTTTTAAATATTTTAGATGCAATCACGAAGACTTCCTTCCAGAAGGTTTGGATTACTGGGCACGTCCACCATATGTGTAAATATGTGCCTATTTCTGGGCATCCTCGAAAACAAAGAGCTGAGGTATTAGGTGAATATTTTGCCACTCTAGCGGGTACAAGGTACCAGCGAGTTAGGACTTTATAATTTGTCTCCAGTGCTAAGATGTTGGGTGAAGATGACTTAGATGTGAGCCATATGTTAGACCAGTCCGTGTCTTCTAAAGTTTGTCCCAGGTCCTCCTCCCACCTCTGAACGTAAGAGGGTCTATTAAGATTTGGTACTCCATATAATTGATTATAAAGTGATGAAATTGTACCTTTAGCAAATGGATCTTTTGTACAGATTGATTCAAAAATGGATAATTGGGATAATGGTGTATCCCCCTTTAGGAATGGTGTATAGAAATTTTTGATTTGGAGATATCTAAATATCTCAGAGTTTGGTAGATCATATTTTTCTCTAAGTGATGGGAATGAAAGGAATTATTTAGATGCTATGAAGTCATTTAGTGTCTGAATGCCTGATGTTGTCCAAGCTTTAAAAGAATTTGGGTAGATCCATGCCGGATAAAAGGCCGGATTTCTGATAAAAGAAAGGAGAGGATTGTGTGGAGATTGTAACTGATATTTGGTTTTTAGTTTATCCCAGAGAGATAAGAAATGTTTAGTTATGGGATTATGAATTTTAAAGCGGTCTTTAGGATCAAGCCATAATAAATTTGATATTAATAGAGGGTCATTTTCTGAAGCCTCTATAAATACCCATAATGGGATTTCCTGTTTTGCATGGTATTTGGACAGACTGGCCAAATGTGCCGCTCTGTAGTAGTTAGTAAAATTAGGGTATCCCAGGCCTCCTTTATTTTTGGGAAGATGTAGTGTGTGTATAGGTATACGTGGTTTAGAAGAGCCCCATATAAACGAAGTTGCTCTTTTTTGTACTATTCTCAAAAAATAGGAAGGAATTGGAATAGGGAGGACTCTGAATAGATAAAGCAATTTGGGTAGAATAGTCATTTTGATTGCATTAATCTTCCCTATCCAGGATAAAGGAAGTTGCGACCATTGTTTGATTAGATTTGTGATCTGTCTTAATACAGGAGGATAATTGGTTGAGAATAAGTCAGAATGAGATGCTGTTAAATGAATTCCAAGATATGGGATTGATTTTTCTGCCCATGTGAATGGGAGTGCAGCCCTAGCCGGGATCAATTCCATGTTTGTGAGTGAAATATTAAGCACTAGGCATTTCTTAGGATTAATCATAAGGCCGGATAGGGCTGCAAATCCATCAAGAGCTGGTATTAAGTTAGGACCAGAGACCTGTGGTGATGATAGAAAAAGTAATATATCGTCTGCAAATATACATAATTTGTGTGTAATACCTCCTACTTCAATGCCAGTTATAGTTTGGTTTGTTCTGATATATTGGGCCATGGGTTCGAGTATAAGGGCAAATAATAAGGGAGATAATGGGCAACCCTGTCGGGTACCTCTTTCGATATTAAAGGCTTCAGATTTGTATCCAGCATATTTTATATAGGCTTTGGGTTTATTATATAATGCTTTGATCCATGTTAAAAAGTGGGGTCCAAAACCCCATTTTTGTAATGAATATTGCATATATTGCCAGGATACTGTGTCAAATGCCCTCTTAATATCGAGAGATAGAAAACATAAAGGGATTTTCCGTTTTTTAGCAATATGTGCCAATAACACTGCCCTGCGTATATTATCGCCTGCCTGTCTATTTGGCATGAAGCCTACTTGATCTCTATGTATTAATTTTCCTATAATGCTATTGAGGCGTTTTGCTATTATTTTTGCTAATAATTTAATATCGAGGTTTAACAGAGAGATAGGCCGATAATTCACACAGGAAGTATCATCAGAAAGGGGTTTTGGGATCATACAAACAATTGCCATTAGTGTTTCTTGCCGAAAAGAATGTCCATCTAGAAGTTTGTTAAAAGTTTCAGTGAGAATGGGAGAGAGTATTTCTGAGAATGTTTTATAGTATAAAGCCGAGTAGCCGTCTGGGCCTGGTCTTTTGTTAAGTTTTAGGTCTTTTATGGCGTTAGCAACTTCATCTATAGTTATAGGCTCATCCAAACTGCTTTTTTGATTCTGAGATAACTCAGGTAAGGTTATTTTTGAGAAGAAGGATTCAGCCTCTGTAGGATTAAATTCATTGTTTGTCTTGTATAAAGTTGCGAGATGTGAGTGAAATTTATGGACTATTTTAACTGGATTACAAGTGTAAACATTTTTTGATAATTTAAAACGTATTGGTTTGAAAGATTTGTTAGTTGAATTTAATGCCCGAGCCAAATATGTACCTGGTTTGTTTGTATTCATGTAGAAATTGTGTTTGGAGCGTTTGAGGGATTTATCAACTGACTCAGTGAGAAATAGATCGTATTCCAATCTAGATTTTTCCAGATGAGATTTTGTACTCTGAGATGGATTATCTTGAAATGATATGTAGGCTGCATTAAAATTGAGTTCTAGTTTTTTTGCTAGATTTTTGCGTTCCCGTTTAAATAGTGCCATTTGTCTTTGTATTGTACCACGCAAGACAGGCTTATGAGCTTCCCACAGTGTTATTGGGGAGATGTCTGTTGTATTATTAATTGATATGTATTCCTTTAAAGCTTGTTCAATGGCCATCTGATGTAGTGGGTGTTTGAGCATTATGTCCGGTAAGTACCACGTTGGGTCATGCGCTTTTGGTATGGCTGAGGCTATAGTAGTGTATACTGCATTATGATCAGACCACGGAATCGGAATTATATCTGATGCAATAATTTCTGGTATCATTCCTATTGTTAGAAAAATATGATCTATTCTGGTGAAGATTTGATGAGGGTGCGAGAAATAAGTGAATTTCTTTTTCATTGGGTTACTTTCTCTCCATGAATCTACCAGATTGTATTTGGAAAGAAGTTGAGAAAAAGGTAATCTAGAGGTTATTTTGGATGGTGTAAAAGGTGATTTATCTAGAAATGGGAGGAGGACCTGGTTTGAATCCCCACACATTATCACTGTTCCTATTTTGTGTGTATTAATCACTTGTAATATATGTGAGAGGAATGGTGTAGGTTGTTTGTTAGGATCGTAGTAGGAAATCACCGTGATTGCTGTATCCATTATATAACCCATGAGTATCAGGTATCTACCTTCTGGGTCTTTAATTTCTGATGATAAGGTGAATGGTGTGGATCGGTGAAATGCAATTAGAGTTCCCCTTTGCTTGGTACAGGCAGAAGCCGTGTAAATTTGTTGATAAAAAGGAGAAATATATTTTGGAGTAGAATCTTTGGTGAAGTGTGTTTCTTGGAGGCATACTATGTGAGCCTTCTTGTTATGGAAAGTACGGAAGGCTTTGGTCCTTTTTTGAGGGACATTTATTCCCTGAACATTCAGGGAAAGTATATTCAGTGGTGCCATGGCAATAGATCAAATAGTTTTGACTTACTTTTTGTTATGTAGAGCTGACTGCGCAGATCAACCTGTGTGGACTGAAGAGATGAATAGATAGAAAAGAAACCAGTGAATTCTGGAGTAAAGAGTAAACAAAAAACATATGAGATTAGATGATACATTGTATAAATTATTTTTTGCAAATAATCACAATTTACCCGTGAAAGAGAATAAATATCTCTCTCAGGGGAATAAGTGCCTTCGTCACACTCCCACATAATATGGTTGGGAGAATGAGGAGGGCTAATGGGGGTACACGGATCTTCCGCTTACAGGAGAGAAGTGCTATGTCAAAAGACATCAAAATGATGTTTCATTAATTGGAGTGCAGAATATAGTTTTTGTTGAAATTATTTATTCCAGGGTGGTTGTATATGGTTAGTCTTGCCCTAGGCTAAATAATTCAGTTAGAAAGGTACTGTTAATAACTTTGGTATTGATGAAGATAGTTTGAATTATTTTGGGATTTTAACCCTTTTAGAGTAAACAATTACATATTTTATTCATATGTAACTGTTTAGATATGTTAATTCATAAAATTGAGGTTGTATTGCTTCAGATTAGAATAAACAAAAACATAATTCTAGGAACTAGTTAGGTAATAATATATTTGTTTTAAGAAAAGAAAGAAAAAAAAAAAAAAAAAAAGCTTCCATTACTTCTGAATTATTGAACATATTTGTCCTAAAAAGTAATAAATCTATTGTTATTACCTGATAATATATAACTGAACAAGAATTTCCTTATTTCACTTATATATTCTAAGGCTATATGAATCAGAAGTAATAAGAAATATAACTGGAATGTAACATGATCCCACACAGTGTGTGACTATCAGAATGCAGTTACATTCAGTTATAAATATAGGTTTTTTTATAGAGAACCATCTCTTAGTATAATAAATGAAGAGATATCAGGAATTAGGATGTCAGTCCATTGAATCTTCTTGGTCCATGGATGATGTGGCATAACGGCCTCTTTTGTGAGAATGATGATTCCCATTTTGTTCTGGAATTTTCTGGGTGCTGCCTGAAGGTGAAGATGATGCCATTCTTCTGCCTGTGGGAGTGTTGCTGCTTGTGGGTTCTGTCAGATTTAATTTTAAAAGGGTTTGTTGTAGTTCATCTGCTGATCTGCTTCTGTAAATTGTACCTTGGTAGTTATATCTGACTGAAAAGGGGAAGCTCCATTGATACATAATGTTGTGGCGTTGCAGTTCCATTAGTTGGGGTTTCATGGATCGTCTTTTAGTAATAGTAAGTTGGGATAGGTCAGCAAAAATTTGATAATTGTGTCCTTGAAAATTAAGTTCCTTTTTTTCTCTTGCAGCAATTAGTATTTGTTCTTTTGTTCTGTAATAATGAAATTTTGTGATTATATCACGTGGGGGTCCATCTTTCTTTTTGGCTGTGAGGGCTCTGTGTACTCTGTCCAGTTCTAAACGTTCAATAGGGATATCTGGCTTTAGTTCTTGTAATAGAGCAGTAATAGTAGATTGCAGGTCTGTCACAGTTTCAGGTATTCCCCTTATGCGTAAGTTTGAACATCTGGCTCTATTTTCGTAATCTTCGAGCTTAGTTTGAAGTATTAAATTCTCTTTTTTTAATTGTTCCAATTCTGTTATATTTTCTTGGGTTGTAATTTCAATTTCATCCATTTTTATTTCTAAGGCTGCGGTGCGGTTTCCCAGCTCTCTTATTTCTTTCATTAGGCTTTTTGTTATTTGGTCTGAGGTTTGTTTTAAAGCCTTATGAAGCATCTTTTCAAATTGTAATAATATTACTGGGGATGCTGAGGAGGCTTGTGGAGAAGTTTGTGAGAGGATTTGTTCTGTATCTGACTCAAATGGAGAGTCTTGCTGTGACATTTTCTGTCTGTGAGAGCGCCCTGATGCTGTATCTTGTGAGGTGACTGGAGCTGCTTCAGCTGCAGTGAGTGCCTGTGAGCTCTTTGTGAGGTGATTTTTATTTCTGTCACGGTTTCCTCCCAGTACCATATTTCCTGCCCAAACTTTCACAGTTTGTTCCCTGGAGCAAAAAGGTTCAAATGGATACCTTTTGAGCCTGCAGGCTCCGCTTTGTCCTTCTCTTCTCTCCTCAGCGGTGTGGAGCTCTAACAATGCATGTCTGCTCCGCTAGGCTCCGCCTGATGTAGTGACAATTTCAACCACGTCTCCTTCCTCCTCCTCCTGTTGTCTTTGGTGGGTGTCCACTTCTTCCAGAGGTGTGGGCTCTGTGATCTCCTCAGATGAGAGGTGTCCTCCAAGTCTTTTCTCCCCTATGTAAATAAAAATAGGTATAGTTAGCACACAGATATTTGATGGCAGAACTAGGAATATGAAACATTGTTTGGAAGTGGGGTACAATTGTCTTTTTTGGCAGAGTTCCAAGATGAAGAAATATTTTGTCCTTGGTCAAGCTTCAATACTTACCTGTTTTGTACAAGCTTCACAGATGGAGTCACCCCTATAGTATACACTGGAGCACCTGTGTGGGACCCCCTAATAAAAAGGGTGTTCTGGTGTCCCACACTAGTGCTCCAGCGTCCAGATGTGTAAACAGTTGCTGAGTGTCCTCTCCTTACACAGAATCTAGTTTGCATTTCATTCTATTTACAAACCCATATAGACAACCAACTTATTTTAAGAGAAGTAGGCCATAAAAAAACTATTCAAATGCATATGGCCAAAACAATGGTGTTTTCTAGTCCGAACGAACAATGTTTCATACGAACAAATAATGTGCCCATGAACATGTAAGTTGCCATTTTAAACTGTACAACAGTAAAGAAAAGCACATGGAGCAGCACAAACGTAATAAACATAAAGAATAGGAACACAGGACAACTACCTACTTTTTTGCAGCACTCTCCTGATCCTTCTGTACTGCTCGTGCTCCCTTAATTTCAGGTCCGACCACCGCTTCCTGAACTGATCCTTGGATCGTAGTACCCCGAAATTCCGGTGCAGACTCTTGACCACTTTCGCCATGATCTTGGCCTTTCTGACATTGGGGTTGGGGTAAGGTCCATACTTCCCATCATAGTCAGCCCTCTTCAGGATGTCGACCATCTCCGCCATCTCCACAAAGGACATATTTGATGCCTTAAATCTTCTCCTCCAGGATCGGGACGTTTCTGGCTCTGGGCTTTCCTCCTCCTCCTCCTCGTTGCTGTAATTAGCATGCATCTGCTGTATCTCCGCCATGTGCTCTTTCCCCACTGCGCCGAATGAGAAGGGGCGGGGAATAGACTAGAAAGAATGTCAGGGGCGGGCAGAGTTTCATGCATGCGCAGTGTATATAAGGCATAACACGCGTGCGTAGTACGTACGATCTGTGAACGCAGGAAGGAGTATGGGAGGCGCTGATCGTGATAACGAAGGTAAGATCTAAACTTGGGCCTATACTGCTTCTAGATTGAGGTCTATATTGTAACAAGATTAGGAGAGTTTTGCCTGACATTAGGGTTTGTCTTGTGTTGTATCTTGAAGAGAAAATGGATGGCTTCAATAACCACAACTTCCTCCCCCTGTTCATAGACAAAGACAGGGAGCTGCCCTGACTGTGGCAGGTTAAACATCCACATTATAATCATAAACAAAAGAGGCAGACAGCGATGGAGAAACTGCTGGAGTTGGTGAAGCCGGTGGTCCCCACAGCAACCATCCCTTATTTAAAAGCCAAAATTGGTGGCCTGAGGAGCACTTATCTTAGGGAGCACAAGAAGGTCACGGATTCCCAGAGATCAGGAGCTGCAGCAGATGACATTTATGTCCCCAGGCTGTGGTACTATGAGAGACTTTGTTTTCTGTCAGACCAGACTGGAGTCAGGGAATCCCTCTCCACTCTTCCTTCCACTCTTCCTTCCACCCTATCTTCCACCCCAGCTGAGGCTTCCGATGTCCAACGTGGGACTTCCAGCCAGGAAGAAGTGGAGGAGCCCAGCTGGAGCCAGGTATAGCATTCTTCTACAGATTTCTGGTCAATAAATAAATGATGTTTACTAGATGTTATTATTGATCACTAATTGCTGATTTAATAAAGTGTTTGACATATCAATAGACAGTAGTGTTCAAAAATAATTGGGACAAGAATGAAAAATGCTGGGCTCAGAATGATAATCTGTTATATTTGTTAACATTCAATTTACAACAGTCACAAGGTGAAAATTGTGTGTGATTGATGACTAAAAAACTAAAACTATGTCCCTTTTTCATACACAGGAAGACCACAGCCAGGAGGAGGAGGCTGTGGAATGTGGCACACAGGAGTAGGCTGTGGAATGTGGCAGCCAGGAGAAGGCGGGGGTTAGTGGCAGCCAGGTGGAGGCGGGGGTTTGTGGCAGCCAGGAGGAGGTGGGGCTAAGTGGCAGCCAGGAGCAGCCTGGGCCCAGTAGGAGCCTGACCAAATCGCAGGTTCCTCCCCTCCGCCTTCCAACCAAAAGACCCAGGAAGGGGAGTCACATGCAGGATTCAGCACTCAGGCTCATTCAGGAGGCTTCTGTGTCCCTCAGAGCCACCCCCACTCCTGAAGAGGCCTTCCTCAAGCTGCTACCAAGCTGAAGGGCATGTAGGATGGCCAACGCCTCATGTGTGAGGACTTTCTTTATAAAGTCTTAACTAAGGGGGTGAGGGGCGAAATCACACCCAATACCCACCTGAGTGAGTTGGACCATCCTCCTCCTCCTGTCACAACTACACCACCAGAGCCACAGCATGGAAGGAAGCGTGGAAGGAAGACCAGAGAGTGATGACCTGGGTTCAGTCTGGTCTGGCAAAAGATGCAGTCTCTTGTATGACCACAGCCTGGGGACACAGATGTCATCTGCTGCTTTCCGGATCTCTGAGACTTCTGGACCAGACTGCACTCCCTTAGATATGGACTCCTCAGGCCACCAATTTTGCTGTAAAATAATTGATGTCTGCCCTGGGGGTCAAAGGCTTCACCAATTTCTGCTGTTTCTTCAGCGTTGCCTCCCTCTTTGTTTGGTTGTGAGCCCTTAATAAAGGTTTTTTTGATTTAATTATACTCGCCTATGTGTGTTTTCCATCAAAAAGCACAGTTTGTTTGTGAGGAGGCAGGTACATTTCAAAAATACAATGTGAAATTAACAAGGGACACCAACACCAAGCAATCTCATTGAGATTAAAGATTAAATAATACAAGATAATATGGTGTTGTGGTAACTTGACACACAAAACACACACAAAAATATTCAGGATGTAAAATAAATAAAAATAAAAAATTAACAAGACCAGCCTTGAAAAAAATACAAACCAAAAAAAAAAAAAACACGTCAGGCTTGAAAAAAATACAAACCCCCCAAAAAAATTATGTATATTTTTTGTCAGATGTGACAAATCAAAATATATTGAGGGAATCACGATAAATAATAACGAAAGTTTGTGAGAGTCTGTGTGAATATGAGCAGCAACACTACTTCATTCTTCTAGCATTATAAAGAAGAAGAGAGTGCGCTGCATTAAACAATTTTAAACATTGCAGCTTGACGAAAGTGATCTATCCATTCCGAACGCTAATTTTACCAGACCGAGCTGTTCCGTCTTGGAATTTCTTCTGAGTATGCGTGGCACTTTGTGCGTCGGAATTGTCCACACACAGTCGGAATTGACGCGATCGGATTTTGTTGTCAGAAAATTTTATAGCCTGCTCTCAAACTTCGTGTGTCGGAAAATCCTATGGAAAAAGTCTGATGGAGCCCACACATGGTCGGAATTTCCGACAACACGCTCCGATCACACATTTTCCATCGGAAAATCCGACCGTGTGTACAGGGCATTAGACTATCAGCCTTCTCTGGGACACTATGCAGAACTACCGGTACATTATTAGACTGAATCTGCATATTTGCTATAGGTCTGATTCGTGGAGCGCTCACACAGGAAAAGGTGCTGATCAGATATTTAGCACTACGATAACAGATGTTTGGAAATGCAATATAAATGTCCTTTATACACCCCACCCCCCTCACCTCATCTCCCAGCTCCCCCCCATTCCTCCCTGCTCCCTTCCCTCCCCCCCCTTTTTTCCTTTTTCTTTTGCTTTTCCTAACCCACCAGAATGTGGGGTACAAACTGCGGGTTAAGGCATCCTATTGTGACCGTACAGTGAAAGTGATTTTTGTACTTGCTTATATGGTTATGTGAATGGGAAGAGTGGGGATGGGCTTATTTGAAATGTTAACTGTTATTAGAGTCTCACCCATACCAAGAGTGTGCCCGCTGCAGCCCACATGAGGCCACACCAGGTTTATAATTGGGATTTACTTGGGGAGGCTGGAGGATTCATCCTCTTGAAAACCTGATCGCATCCTTAAAATCCTAGCTACAGGTTTGTGCCTGGGACAAGGAAGCTGAGATCTGTGAACTCCCCCTGCCAAAACAAGGAAAGTAAACAGAGGAAGAGGGAGAGCACAGACCTGAGGACATACCCATGGTGTCCTGATAAAGTGTTATAGGTCTCATATGAGTTATAATTCTGTCTTTCGGTTAGTGTATAATAAGGTTACTTAACATAGTTTGTTCTTCTAGTTCTCATAGAAATGAGTTCAATTTTGATGGGTATGAGGGAGTAGGAAACATGGCCAGGGGACCCCCACACCCAGAACAGTGCTGAGGGTCACTGTCCTGGAATGGGAAACCCTCGCGGGGCAGCAGGATCAATGATGAAGCGACCAAGCATCATGAGGGGTTGATCGACTGGCAAACCTGTATAATAATATTGAGCTCAATGTGAGCCATGGCTTCAACGGCTGAAGGTACGATGCGGAGGACTCGGTACACCTGTTTCGAACGGGCTCACGCAACATACCTCCTTACTTACCTCTCTGCTGAGGGGTTTCCCACAAACAAGCTATATCCAAAGCCTGGAGTTTATGGATGGTGGGGCATATAAGACTGTCTGGGTACTAGATCTCGCTCCCCTTCAAGAGAGGCGGGATCCTTCCTTGAAAATCCCGGCATAGTATTACATTGCCTGCATATCAAACTTAATCGCCATTCTTTCTAAGTAGTTCAGCAGGCCTAGAATTACCTCCGGTATTATACCTAAGAACCCTCTACCTGGGGTACCTTCCTTGTAAGGGGAGGGATCCCTGTGTAGATTCCCTGACATCACCTGTACAGGGCTAAGGTAGATGTAGAATCCTCGCTCATAACTTCTCTTTATCTGACCTCCTTACTTGCTTCCTTCTGTCTTTGTCATTTTCCTCATATACCCTCTCCATCTATAACCCAGAGGTGCAGGCGGTGCTACATCAGATCCAGTGAATATACCTTCTGTTGTACAATCATCAGCTCCTCTATCTCTCAAGGTCTTCTTGAATACTAAGGGCCTCAATATCTCAGAGAAACGCAGGAGTCTTATGGCAGAAGTACACAGACACAAGGCCCAAGTTATCTTTCTTCAAGAAACCCATTTCAAATCAGGCTCCATTCAACGCCTAACCAACAAACGATACCCAGACGCATACCGTGCGACCTATGCTGGTTCTAAGACGAAAGGAGTAGCAATCTTACTCGCAAAGTCACTTGCGTTTCACCTTACAGACCAGGTGGCTGATCCAGAGGGTAGGTTCATTTTCCTCAAGGGAACATGGAGAGACAGGCCAGTTACACTGGCAAACATTTACTGTCCCAATTCTAAACAAGTCTCCTTTTTGAAAGAAATTTTACTCAAACTCACATTATTTAATTCTGGCCTTATTATCCTGGGAGGGGACTTTAATATAGCCCTGGATCCAATCCTTGATACATCCACAGGGACCTCTTCACTCCCCTTTTTGGCGCTAAGGCAAGCAAAATTAGAGTTAGCCTCTCTTGCACTCCATGACACATGGTGCACCCTGAACCCACGGGGAAGAGACTATACATTTTGTTCATCCCCCGATAATCGCTACTCGAGGGTTGATTATATTTTTCATTCCCAAAAAAGACCTAGAATACCTGTATGATGCAACAATCGAAAACATGGTCTTATCCGACCACCACCCGATTACTATGACTTTGCGATTCCCACAGAGAGAGAAATCTACCAAGATCTGGAGAATGGATGCCTCCCTTCTCACTGATCTTGGGGACCTAGCCACCATCAAACAAACTATAAAGGAATACTTTTGTCACAATGACACCCCAGATGTATCTCCCATGACCCAATGGGAGGGACACAAATGTGTCGTACAATGCCACTTAATGGCCATTGCAGCCAGGAAGAAAAAAGAATACCAGACTCTAACCCGAATCTTGACGGAAAGGATCACAAAGCTAGAAACACAACACAAAGGCTCACTAGCGAATAAGGTGGCAGCTGAGCTAGCAGACGCAAGGGCGCTCTTGCTGGAGGAGCTATTTAAAAGGGCATGAAATCAACAAATGTTATCACAAAAATTGTTTTGTGAGCAAGGCAATAAGCCAGGGAAATTATTAGCTAGATTTACGCAGAGACGCACCCTAGCCTCCACGGTTCATCATATAAGAGATAAACATGGAGGAACCCATTCTAAAAATGAAGATATAGCTCGACAATTTCATACCTTTTAAAGTAGGCTATATAACATCAGAGCTAGCGAAGATGACCCTGCTCTGGCAAACACACGAGCAGACCTGATTAGGGACTTTCTTCACAAATACAGCCCCTAAGCGCTATCGGTAGAGGAGCAGCAGTCCTTGGAATCACCGCTGACGTCAGAGGAATGGGCAGAAGCTTTAAAGACCACAAAACCCAGCAAAAGCCCAGGGCCAGATGGTTTTACAGTGCAAAATTATAAGTGCTTCGCAGATCTTCTGGTGCCAGGTTTTATCAAGGCCTTCAACTCTTTACTCGGCTCTTCTAAGCCCTCTGAGACGTTATTAGAAGCATGTATCTCGGTAATACCCAAAGAAAATAAAGACCCCTCTGATGTGATGAATTATCGACCAATCACACTTCTAAATGTAGATGTGAAACTATTCTCCAAAATTCTTGCAAATCAACTATCTTGTCACCTGCCGGCTTGGGTGAGTCTTGATCAGGTGGGGTTTGTACCTGGCAGAGAGGCCAGGGACAACACCATCAAGGCCCTCAACCTACATCATTGGCTCACTTCTTCCAAATGTGAGGGGTTCTTTCTGGCGATGGATGCAGAGAAGGCCTTCGACAGGGTGGTCTGGGACTACATGGAAGCAGTACTGGAAGCTCTGGGTTTGGGGACCCACATGCGGGCTTTTATTGGAGCATTATACACAAACCCAAAAGCTAGAGTCCGGGTCAATGGCCACCTGTCCGAGGCCTTTCACATCCATAATGGCACTAGATAAGGCTGCCCCCTCTCCCCCTACAATACATTCTCACTTTGGAGCCTCTCCTGCGTTACATCCGAGCAGATCCAAATATAAAAGGTATTGAGATACACCAAAGGGAATATAAACTTGCAGCCTTTGCTGATGATATTCTGCTTTTCCTCTCATCCCCTTTGACATCCCTGCCAAACCTGATGCAAGCCCTCGAACAATTCCGAATAATCTCAAATCTAAAAATTAACTACTCAAAATCATTTGCGCTTAATGTTATGCTGCCTTCTACGATAGTTAAACACTGTCAGGAAAATTTCCCTTTCTGCTGGAAGACAGATGACATCACCTATTTAGGCATTAGGCTACCGGCCAAACTAACAGACCTAAATGACAAAAATCTTTTAGTCGAGCTGTATAAACTACAAACGATTCCTATCCACCTTCCGCCATCTTTCTTCATGACATATAAAAGAATGTGTAGAGCATTCTTGTGGGGACACAGGTCACCAGGAATCAGCTGGGCAAAATTGGTGATGCCAAAGTTGGACGGAGGCATTGGTCTACCTGACGTACAGAGGTATTACTGGGCTACACATTTAGCTCGGGTGGTGGACTGGCGGATACAGCGGATACACACTCGCTGCAAAGGATAGGTGCCCCCAGAAGATTTGATAACAGTAATGGAGCTTCAATCAGTTCCCTGGTTCTCTAAGAACCACTGGACATCCAACATTCAATCTCATCCTCTGGTGAGGGCAACTCTTTTGACTTTGGAAAAGGCCAGTAGGGCCCACAAGTGTCGGCTAAAAATTGTGCGATCACTCCCATTAAAGGGAACCCAGAATTATTGTCATATGTTTTACTGTTTTTCTATTCAATAAACCATAGTGTATACTTTATATACTCTTTTACGCCTTTTTATATGTGCCTATAAGGTCCACCACTAGAGGAACCCTTTTTCTCTGTATACATTAAAGGGAACCAAGACTTCCGGCCGGGACTGGCTGGGTCCTACTTGGAGAAGGAGTGGCCTTACGCAGAAATGCAAGCCAAGCATTTCTTTTCTAGAAATAGGTCCCTATACCTGAGAGAACTTGAGGCATTATACCTGACCAAATCTTTCCCATTTTTAGCCTATCTTCAAATAAAGCACTTCCTTGATGACCCAGCGACCAGAGGGTCCGTTACAAAAGCACCTAAGGTATTTGAGTCGCTAGGTTCTAGCCGGTCTCCCCAGAGGCATGTGATCTCGACGTTTCTCACTGAATGTGAACACTCAGGAAAATGGGTACAAGATTAAATCACGGTGGTATAGGACACCAGATTTATTTCACAAATTCTTTCCGATGGTCTCAGACTGGTGCTGGAGATGTGGACAAGAACTGGGCACTTTCCTCCACATATGGTGGGAATGCCCTCTGATTCAGCCATACTGGCGGGGGGGAACATGACGTGATGACTGCGGTATCCTTACTCCCACTGGAGTTCTTCCCAGCACAATATTTACTTCACCTCTCTAAAATACCCAGGAAACGATACCATAAATCTGTGGCGATCCATATGATCAATGCAGCTAGACTGTGTCTGCCAGTGCACTGGAGGTCCATGTTACCACCCTCCACGAAAGAATGGGTGACTCGCATTAATCACATAGCAGTGATAGAGGAGCTGATCTACACTGCTCAAGACAGGATTTCTAGCTTCTCTAATACATGGGAAGCCTGGTTTCATTTCAGAAAATCCACAAGATACCAAGACCTAATGCAAGGTAACAGTTAGCTGGAACCTCTCAGCAAAACGTTGCTTAGACTTGAACTGGGATAGAGTAAGCTAAAAGCTCACACTTTTCTAGTGGCAGAAATGGATGGAGAGGGTAGATGGTGGCTCCCCCTACCCCCTCTCCTGACATGCACTTTCTAAATGCTCTCTCCCCCACCCACTCCTGTCTAGTCCCCTGCCTGTACTTCCCCCCCTTTTTCCCCTCTCTACTCTTCCTTCATTCTTGGTCATTACTCCCTTTATAAATAACTTTGAAGAAGGCCCAAGGCCCAATTTTTTACATGTGAAAATAAAGGCCAGGAATCCTTGTTTATGCCTAATGCCTTTATCTATTCTATAATATAGTGTCCTTGTGGTATATGACCTGAGTAGATTGTAGAGAGAAAGTGGGTTCCTATCTACACATATGGTAGGAATGTTGTCTGATATCGCCTTTTTAGCAGAAAATCCTTATTTCATATAATTCTATGTGCATCTCTGATATCCAAGCCTCTCCTGAGGTCTCCCTTTAGTCAATGATACCTGAGTCCACCTCCAAAATCAAATAAGGCATTCTGAGGCGCTGCCTATTGGTGGCCCAGGTCGCCATCTCTTCTGCTAGAGTAGGGACCAGATTCTCAATGTAATTGGTGGCGGAAGATAGCACAGACCTTAAAAAAGTCAGAACTACATGGACCTGTTGGTGGTCCTTTGACTCTGCAGATTTCCAAGCCCATCTTTTACAATAACCTGCCTAGTTAGCCTGGCCCTCAATCACCTTTGTGCATCTGTGGAGTCTCTATACCTCCCGATTCCTCCAGAATGCCCACTATCTTGAGCTGACCATGTCTGGATTTCTTCTGCTTTTTTACCCTCTCCCTCTTTTGTTATTCATGTTAATTATGTTTTTGTTTGCTTATATTCTCTTTCTAATATTATGACCTACCTTTGTTTGAAAAAGTCCTTTGAACTGCCAAGTTATACTGCTTGTATTCACAATGTTTCAGAAACATTCAATATGGATATACACATACATAAACCATATACTTCACTCAATGTACTTGTTGCAGTGTTTACTACACAATGGATTTTTTTTTTTTTGAATAAAGAGTTATTTGACTAAAAAAAAGAGAATATCAAAAGAAAATTCACTTTAGAATTTTCAATATAACAGATACAACCAAAAAAAATCAATGAAGTTTATAGGATGCAACTCTTACCTCCTCTCCCACTGAAAACAACTCCCCCCACCAAAATGCAAAATGCACCTGTGTAAAAAGTCACCTGCAGATAGTCTTAAATGTCATTGAGTAAACAAAACATAACAGTATATGGTTTCATTGTATTTAGTAATTCATTTATATTTAGATAAAGGCTGTGACTTTTGATCTGCATATGATATCAGTTAGATAGGAAACTTTACAAGTAGGGATGAGCTGAACACCCCCCTCCCTGTTCGGTTCACAGCAGAACATGCGAACAGGCAAAAACTTTGTTCGAACATGCGAACACCGTTAAAGTCTATGGGACACGAACATGAAAAATCAAAAGTGCTAATTTTAAAGGCTTATATGCAAGTTATTGTCTTAAAAAGTGTTTGGGGACCTGGGTCTTGCCCCAGGGGACATGTATCAATGCAAAAAAAAAGTTTTAAAAGCGGCTGTTTTTTCGGGAGCAGTGATTTTAATAATTCTTAAAGTGAAACAATAAAAGTGTAATATTCCTTTAAATGTCATACCTGGGGGGGTGTCTATAGTATGCCTGTAAAGTGGTGCATGTTTCCTGTGTTTAGAACAGTCCAAGAGCAAAATGACATTTCTAAAGGAAAAAAAGTAATTTAAAAGTACTCGCGGCTATATTGAATTGTTGGTCCCGGCAATACACATAAAAGTTAATTGATAAAAACGGCATGGGATTCCCTCACAGGGGGCATTTACTTACGTTCGACTCAAACATCGGGCTCATCCCTACTTACAAGTAAAAACTACTTTTTTAAGTGATATGTATTCCTATTTATCTCCTTATTAACTCTTAAGCAGCCCCAATCAGCCATAATGAACTCATTCTTCCCCTTATTTATTTTTGTTCTGCTATATTGTACTTCTATCTTTGTACTGTATTTTTTTTTTGTTTTTTTTTTTTGTTTTTGTTTTTTATATATAACAATTTCATTTATTTTATTGTGCAGAATTATTGTTAGTTTTCAGTGTGTTTAGAAAGGGAAAGTAGTTGGCTGCAGCTAGGTCATTCGCTTTAAGAGTGAGGATGATACCTAAATATTTGATTCCATCTTATTTCCACACACATGGTAAGGAGGGGTTTTCTTTTGGTAGTGGCAGTAAGTCCCAAGTTTAGAATGTGTGACTTAGATTCATTGACCTTTACAGTATGACACTCGGTTAAACAAATCTAATGCTTCGTGAACCAAAGCCAGGAGTTTTTCGGTTAACATTGGTATGATATCATCTGCGAGTAAGCTAATAGTATGCATTTTATTCTGCAAATAGAAACCAGATATATTAGGATAGGAATGGATGTATATCGCCAATGGTTCCATCAATAAGTTGAAAATGAGTGGTGAAAGGGGGCATCCTTGCCGTGTACCATTTGTTATGAAAAAAGGGTTGGATAGGGCACCCAAAGTAAACACTTGAGCTGATGGGGAAATGTATAGTGCCATTATGGTGGAGCATATAGAGCCCTTGAAACCGAAGGTGGACAGTGTCTGGGCCAGGTAGGTCCAGTGTATTCTGTCAAACAAAGAAAGGGGATAACTAATGCGCAAACCTACACTACACTCAGAGATGATTAGGTAACTGCCAACATACAAAGTGTTCACACACAAAATAAATTGAAAAAAAGGGAAAAGGTAAGTGGCGCTAACTCTGCTAAAATACGAGATCATAAATAACTATATAAATGTGCAATCAATCCTATAATAAATAGCACTAGGTGGTTGTGCTAGAAAATCTAGCATGGCCACCTAGTGCTATTTATTATAGGATTGATTGCACATTTATATAGTTATTTATGATCTCGTAATTTAGCTGAGTTAGTGCCACTTACCTATTCTGTCAAACACCTTCCCTGTGTCCAACGCTAGAAGTAGAGAAGGTGTTTTCTTGTGATTGGCGATGTGAATAGAATTTATAAGTTTGTCGGTGGCATCTATTGTCTGGCGTTTTTTTGTAAAGCCAGATTGATCCAGATGGTTAAGTTGGGGTAAGATATCAGCCATTCTCAGGGCAATACGTTTAGCATAGATTTTTAAATAATTATTTTGGGGGGGAGACAGGATCTTTCCCTGGCTTGGGTAGGGTCACAATTAGGGCTTTAAGCATCTCAGGAGGGAAAACAATTTAGTGTAGCACAAAAAATTAAAAAAAGGACAAAGTCCATAACACATGGAAGGACTAAAAAGTTCACAGAAAGATGATAGAAAAGGGAACAAATTCTTCTGTAATGCATAGGTGATGATATCCTCCACCACAGACACACAGATGTGCTTACCAGATCAGGTGGACCTCTTGTTATAGGAGGTCATGCAAGCATGTGTCTGTAAGGAAGTAACTGGACATTCCACAACCACTGTAGGGGATATCTGGTCCGTCACCATGGAACATCAATCATAAGGTGATAAGGTGCAGTGTACCAATGATGTGGAGATGCAACAGTCCCAAATGTAAAAAAAGTGTATACCGTTTAACAACTGGATGATTTATTAAATAAAAATCAAGCGCTGACAATCGCAAACATTAAAGCGTAGCACAAGTGAAAAAAACAGCTTGTTCACAGCCGAACAGCTGAGAGATGGCAGGGGGGGCCGTGTGGAATGAAGCTCCGCCCCCGTACGCGGCATTACGTCCAATAGGACTTCGTCAGTGAGGGAGGGACAGAATGAATAACAACAGTAACATGTATCCAAGATCCATACCAGATTACCTGAGAGTAGAAGACTATGGTATGACGTGGGAAAGAGGAATAGACATAGACGGAAGAAGAATCCCCCGCCCTCTGGCACCCCATATGGGAACTAACTGTGCCGGAATAGGAGTCTCCTGCTCCCGTCGTCTTCCGACCCCCACCTAGGAGGGTGGGAATATCACCATGGTTCGTGTTACCCGTAAATAAAATCTGAATCAAGGAGGGGGCGTGTCCGGACGTGCAGCTGGAAAGACGTGTGCGAGCTGAGCTCCTCATACCCCGCACCAATCTAAAGACATCTGCTGGCTTCTCTTACACAGCCGCAACCGCAAATTATACATTCTTGATCCCTGATCACTGCTGCTCTACGCCAGGTGCTTATTCGGGACTTTGAACTTCTATACCGAGGTTTCTCCTCAGTCACCGGGGACCCCTGCCATCTTGGGGGTTGCGGTTTGACAAGTGGCTCCTGCCACCTGGACACACAAGCTGGAGGGTGGACAGACAGTCCACACATACACCGGACGGCCGGTTTGTCTCTGGGGGACACACGGATCGGCTTCTCAGCTCGGAGAAACCACGGGATTCCATTCCACGGCCGTTTTCGGCATCCTGCGGCCTTCCTCTTTGGCGCAGCATGCGGGCTCGATTACGGACGCTCTCCTGAGTGACGCAGTGAGTACTACATCCAACCTAATTGTCCGCGGCCGGGTCCCCAGGAGGCGTCAGACTACCCGGTTCATTATCTCTTTCTCCCTGCGGGGGTTCTGGAGGCTGAAGGCGGCTCTGTTTACCCACCTCCTAGGATAGTCTGCGGCTTCGGCCTGCTCCTGGAGGCCATCTTGGGACTCAAACTTACACCCTAAAGGTTTCCCCTCTGCTCCTTCGGATGAACAGAGGGGGTGGTGGGGCTGTGGACAGGTGGATCTGATGGTCCAAATGAAGCACACAACTACCTTTAAGAAGGATGCTGCTTAGATAAACCTAGGGCCCCTGTCTGCTCACCAAGACCTCCGTGCAGCAGCTTTAGCTATTTACGGTGTCGGAGGTAAGCCTAAATGTTTCATCACTAAATTCTCTGCATACCTCATGGGCAAAGTTGGCCAACAGCAACGATACTATAAACCACAGATTGGGTCACGAGAGGAACCAAACATGGAATGTTATGTTACCAGACTGCAACCTACTTCCTCTAATCCCTCCGCAAACCCTTTTGCCCTGCTGGATCCTTCTCCCTGGATTCGGAAGATGCTACAAATTCCTCTCTGACTAACTCTCAGAACCACTCTCCCACTTTTTCACCCTCAAATATGACTCTCACCCCTGACATTCTGGACATCAAACTGCAGCTTTTACTCCAACAAATTACGTCCAATGTTTCAGCTGAGGTAAGCAAACTAGCTGCCGAATTGAGAGGGGAAATAACCCAAATTGGAGATCGCACAGACACTCTGGAGAGCAAATTCAATGAAATGATAAACTACGTGCAAACAATTGAGGAGGAAAATCATACCTTAAGCCTTTCCGTTTCTCAACTACAATTACAGCAAGAAGACTTGGAGAACAGAGAAAGAAGATAAAACCTATGATTCAGAGGACGGTGAGATTCTGAGCTCCAGACCTATCTTCTGGGCCTCTTTAATAATTTGGCCCCCTCAGTTGTGGACGTAGATTGGCGCTTAGACAGGGCCTATAGATCTCTGGGCCCAAAGCCTCCGGCCGGAGCTAGACCCAGAGATGTTGTGGTATGGTTTCATTACTTTGACAGTAAAGAGGCACTAACTTTGGCAACACACAATAAATCCCAAATTATATATAAGGGTGCTAAACTGCAGATCTTTAGTGACCTTTCTCCCATCATTCTCGCTAAACAGAGGAATCTATGCCCCCTTACTTCACATCTGCAACAACACAAGATCCCATACTACTGGGGATTTCCTTTCCATCTAGCTGTATCTAAAGAGGGAGCCCAATACTCTCTACGTGAATTACAAGAGGCTGAGGCCTTCCTGAAAAATCTGGGTCTTCCCCCTCTTCCAGAAGATGACATGATCCCTCCTGCCACACAAGCCCGTTTACCTCCAACTACGCCTACTCGCATCTGGACCCCTGTCCGGGGGAAATCTAAGAAGCACCTCTCCACTCCTCAACACCTCCTTGAACATCGCCCCGAATGCTCCTTTTTAGTTCTATTTCTCACTACTTTTTGCATTTCCGTTCCCTCAAAATTTTTGGATGAAACGATGTTGCTGTTTTGGTTATTTCAGTTTTTGAATCTGCCCTGTTTTTTTTTCGGGGTAGAACTTTTCTCATCCCATGAGATGCATTCACTAGAGGTTTTGATACTTTGAGTGACAAACATACCTGTTTTACTTGTTAACTTTGCTTTTCCCTAAGGACTTACAGGTTTTTTGTTTTTTTTCTTCAATGTCCTTTTTGTCCTTTTTGTTTTTTCTGCTATCAAATGAACAAGGTGAGCAGCAGACCCTTCTCATCTCCTCAAGCAGAGTCGCCAGATGGAAGTCCGTTCATGTCCCTACCAGGCCCTGGTCTATGCCCAGGGCTTCCTGAGAGACTGTTTTTTCTCAGGCTTACAGAGTTTTGAACTCTTTTTTCTTTTGATTTTTCTTTTTTGGTTTTCTTTTTTACTTTTCATATTCATGTCTAAAGATGTGTCTCACAGATTGAGATTTCATGGTCGTTATCACCTTATTTTAAAAGGGTTTCAACTTGGGGCTTGTATTCCAATAGTCAGAGGTGAAAAACTGCTTGTTACTCTCAATACCCATAAACTGCAATATATATACTTTTATTTTCTTAATGCTTCCATGCTTATATTATCACATGTTTTTACACTAGCCTTTCTAAATAGACCACAACCATGGCTCTGAAAATGATGTCCTATAATGTGAAAGGCCTGGGCTCCATTAGTAAGCGCTGGATGGCCCTGAAGGATTTCAGGGCCTTGGGCACAGACATGGTGATGATCCAAGAGACCCACTTTCGGACAAGCTGATCATTAAAATTTGCCTCAAGGTTTTTCCCCACCTCCTTTCTTGCCTCTGATTCCACGGGCAGGGCAGGAGTGGCAATCCTGATCAGAAAATCGTGCCCTGTTAAGGTTAGGAGGTCTCACATGGACCCTCATGGGAGATTTCTTATCCTAGAATGTGAATACCTGTCTACCTCTTTTACACTGGTTAATTTATATGCTCCAAACACGGGCCAGATTTCCTCAACAAACTTTTTGATACTCCCCAATATCGCTCACAACCTTTTATGATAGTTGGTGGGGACTTCAATCTGGTCATGTCACCCACTAGGGACAGACAAACCCTTTTTAGTACTGTCCCATCCAAAAGAGTATTGTCCCAAGCCAATGCCTTTCGTAAATGTATTAGGTCATGCAGAATCTTCGACTCATGGAGGATAAAACATCCCTCTGCTAAACAATTTACGTTCTATTCACCGGCTCATAAAATGTACTCCGGCCTTGATCATTTTTTTATCTCGGCTCCACTCAACCCTTATGTGGTCGAATCAGATATTTCTCCCATTACATGGTCGGACCATGCGCCTATTATGTTAGATCTTATGCTATCCCAAATCCTGTCATTGGCGTTTTAATGACCACCTTTTGCAGTCTGATGTATCCCACTCTATCCTAGCAAATGGCTTGAAAGATTATTTTTTACTCAATTCTGGATTAGTTACTCAGGTTTCTACATTGTGGGAGGCACACAAGGCTGTTTTCCGAGGTGCGTGTATAGCTGAGGGCTCTCGGCTGAAGAGAGATAGGAATAGTCTTTTACAGTCCTTAATGTCTGCTCTAGTAACTGCTGAGCGGAGGCTTCTGGGTGGTCCCACAGTAATGAAATTACGTAAAGTCATTCATCTCAGAGAACAAATTAAATCAACAAAACTTGACAAAACAGCTAGGCCCATGCTGTGGACGAAGCAAAAATTTTATGAATGCTTCAATAAACCCCACAGGATGTTAGTTAATAAGCTATGCCCTCATCCGTTCAATTTATTTCCTGACTTTCTTCAACAGTCAGATGAATCTAGAACACACTGCCCTCGTGAGATGGCCAACATTTTTGGCAAATTTTACAGCAAACTGTATAATTGCCTGACCCTGGGGAACCATTTTGAATTTACCCAAGAAAATTTTGAGTCCTTTTTTTCCAACATAAAGCTACCAAAATTATCGGATTTAGAGAATTTAAACGTAGCAGTATCAGCTGAAGAACTTTTAGCTATAATTAAAAGTCTCCCATTATACAAATCTCCTGGCCCAGATGGCTTGCCCTACTCCTACTACAAATCTTTTTTTGACATTCTATCTGATCATATGCTAGCTTTGTATGATTCTCTCCTTAAGGGTACTCCTCCGCATTCACATTTCTTCCTTTCATTTATTTCGGTTATCCCTAAGTCTGGAAAGGATCCCTCTATCCCAGATAACTACAGACCCATAGCCCTCCTAAATTCAGATTACAAAATATTTACTAAAATCCTCACCTCCCGACATTCTGGGCTCATCCCCAAACTGATACACAGGGATCAGGTGGGTTTCGTCCTTGGTAGGCATGCGGGAGATAACACCCGGAGTACAATAGACCTAGTAGACCTAAGTTGGCCCTACATGTTCGCCACTTAAAAAATATACGGTTTTGGCGGTCCTTTTCTAAAAGCTTTAGAGGCCTTATATTCAACTGTCACAGCACAGGTGCAAATGTCTTCCTTTCTGTCTCCTGGCTTCCCCATGACAAATGAAACTCGGCAGTGTTGTCCTCTTTCGCCACTGCTTTTTATCCTGTGCCTGGAACTCCTAGCCGAGTCTATCCGTGTACATCCAGATATACGTGGGGTGGTGAAGAGACGGGGGAATATAAATTATCATTATTTTCAGACGACATTTTGCTTACTCTCACTAACCCGTTGATATCCCTTCCCTCGTTACATAAACTATTGACCTCTTTTAGTGCTATTTCTGGATATAAAGTCAACACTTCCAAAACTGAAGCCCTTCCTATACACATTCCAACGCCATTATTATCCCAACTCCAAGAATCATACTTTTATAAATGGTGTAATACCTCTCTCAAATACTTAGGTATCCTACTTACCCCTTCTTATGCCTCCCTTTATAGTACTAACTTTCCTCCTCTGATATTGGATATTAATAAGTCTCTGTCGAACTGGACCAAATACCCCCTGTTTCTCTTAGGCAGAATCAATGTTTTAAAAATGTCTATCCTACCCAGACTGCTCTATTATTTTGAAACTCTCCCAGTAGCTCTACCTGCTTCACAACTAAAAGCACTCCACAGGATTTTTCTAACATTTATATGGAATGACAGGGCTCTTCGCATAGCGAGCTCCGTGATGTTTTCCCTTAGATCCAGAGGAGGTTTGGGAACTCCGGACATCACTAAATACTATCATGCCACGCATTTAATGGCCATTACCTCTTGGACTTCCTTGCATGCACCAAACCAATTGACTGCCATTGAGAAAGGGGTACTCTATCCGGTCCATCCGTTCTCCTTGGTTTAGGGTGCCCCCCCTTCTTTGGATCCCATATATAAACATCAACGCACTGGCCCAATGGCACTGACTTTAACCATTTGGGGTCATTGCCTCAAACACTATCCCCTTATGTGCTCCTGCTCTCCTCTTGTGAATGTATTATTCAACCCTCTCATTCCAGACAGTTTGTCCCTAGGCAGGATTTTTCCATGGATAAATGTTCATCTCTTCCAGCTCCGGAACCTGGTCCATCCCACAACGAGGAAGCTGCATACTTTCAACACTTTAGGTGAAAAATTTGATATGCCACCACACCTCCTCCACTTTTACCTACAGGTTAGACACTTCTTTCATTCCAAATCACCAACCCTGACCCTAGATAAGCCAACTACTTTTGAATACTTGTGTGCTCAAGGCCCTCATTAACTACATGTAATCTTCTGTATTTACTGTATCCACCATGAGTCGACTCCAATCACGGAGACCTTGCACCATTATATGAGCAGGTGGTCTCACTTAGTGGTCCGTCCTATCACAATACAGACGTGGGATAGGATTTGGTCCTCTAATTTTTGATCTTCCAAATGTGTCACTCAGAGGGAGACAACCATTAAGATTCTCATGTTTTGGTACAGAACTCCTGATGTAATACATAAGTATGATCCCTCAGTCCCGCAGCACTGTTGGCGGTGTGGGACTGATATAGGCTCCCTATTTCACATCTTTTGGCAATGCTCCTTGATTAAACCCTTCTGGCGTGATGTACATTTCCTTATACAAAAGGTTGCTGGGGTGTCCCTTCCGATGGATGCTTTCAATTACCTATTGGGGCTGCCTCCTCTAGGTGTATCTAAAAAGACAAATAGACTGATATCTTATATATTACTAGCCGCCAAGCGGCTTATTCCATTGTCCTGGCTATCCAATGCACCTCCTTCGTGGTCCAGATTTCTACATTTGGTGGCTGAGATTTGGACAATGGAGTTTTTGACGGCCTTGGTACATGACTGCATACCCCAATTTAATAAAATATGGGAACCATGGGATCTTTCGGAATTCGGGACCCCCAGGCCACCAAACACGCCCTAATCTAATATTGATTCTGCATTGATTGTGTATATGGCTTAGATTGACCTCAAGGTTCTAGATTCATCCATACTACGCTTACTATGTACATCATAAGGAAATGATCCAATCCACACTTGTGCCCAGTTTCTGTGAACACATTTTCTTTTTACTTATAATTGTTACTTTCCATTTTGCTTTCTCTTTTTATTATGACTGTTTATAATGCACTTGTATTGATAGCGTAATGTACATTTTGTTACAATTTTGTACTTGTTCTTTGATATCCCAATAAAAATACAATTTTGAAAAAAAAAAAATCTGAATCAAGAATTAATATAAGTTGACCTGATGTTTTCTACTTTAAACTTTCTGAACATGGGGATGGTAGTTTGGAAGGGGAGTGGTGGAAAGGAGAGGCAGAAGCTTGAAGTAAGAAAAGAAGTGGGGGAGAGAAAGAGGGGAGCATCATACTGTGAGCATAGTGTAATTTAAGCTGATGGTAAATTTGTTTTCAGTGGGATTCCTACATGTCTGGCCCACGGTTCCCAGATTGATTTAAATTTACTGGTTGTGTCCAGCAGTATGCTGGAAAGTTTCTCTTGTGTCATTATCCAGGATATTTTCCTGACTACCGCGGGTAGGGAGATTTTTGGATTTTTCTAGGCTTTAGCCACTGTGAGTTTATCTCCTAGCAGAATGAAATGAATCGGCCTGCACGAGGACATGGATATTCAGAATATAGGCGTTGAGAAGGGCGACCATTGGGGTTCTGGGGATCTGACTTCCCACAAGCTTGTCGATCATATTAAATATTTTTCCCCAGAAGGAACGTATTCTGGGGCACTCCCACCAGATGTGGGGCATCATGCCTATAAACTGGCATTCCCTGAAGCATAGAGGATCAACTGCAGGGAACATAGAAGCTAGTCTTGAGGGAGTGTAATACCATCTAAATATAACTTTCAGACTTGCTTCCATTAAAGTAGTATTCAAGATGCCTTTGAAAGAACTGAAGCTTGCTTTCTGCCAGACCCCCAGGTCCCACTGGAATTGGAAATCAGACTCCCAGGAAAGCATTTGGGGGCGACTTGGCAGATGGAGAGGTAAGTGACGAATAGACTATCGAGACCCCCCCTTCTGGTCCATGGCCTGACCATACCATAGCTCATAATCGGTAAACCGTGGAGGTGGAGGTTTATCCTTCCATATCGAATTTAAGAAGTGAGAAATTTGTCCAAACCTACATTTTTCGGAATTGGGTAAGTCAAGCTTTTGATGCAGTGGGCGAGGGTGATAGGACCCGCCGCCATAAAGAAGTGTCCAATTCGGTACAGCCCCTTGTCCAGCCACCATTTAAATGCAAAAATGTTTCTCCCCGGGGGGAAAGTCTCGGTTGTTAAAGAGATGGGTTAACTGTTTTTAAGCTGACACTAGAGAGGGGTCTGAGCGCAAAGAGTCCCAGAGGGCAAAGGAATGGGAGAGGGTAGGGGCCATAATTGGAGGGCGGGTTTTCGGGGAGCTCCAAAGCAGGTATTCTAGGGTGAAGCATGGCACTGCTTGTTTTTCAAAGTGTACCCAATCAGGTTTCTCATACCTGGAGTAGATTACCTACATTTTTCGGAATTGGGTAAGTCAAGCTTTTGATGCAGTGGGCGAGGGTGATAGGACCCGCCGCCATAAAGAAGTGTCCAATTCGGTACAGCCCCTTGTCCAGCCACCATTTAAATGCAAAAATGTTTCTCCCCGGGGGAAAGTCTCGGTTGTTAAAGAGATGGGTTAACTGTTTTTAAGCTGACACTAGAGAGGGGTCTGAGCGCAAAGAGTCCCAGAGGGCAAAGGAATGGGAGAGGGTAGGGGCCATAATTGGAGGGCGGGTTTTCGGGGAGCTCCAAAGCAGGTATTCTAGGGTGAAGCATGGCACTGCTTGTTTTTCAAAGTGTACCCAATCAGGTTTCTCATACTTGGAGTAGATTACCAACATCTGAGCTAGTCTGGCTGCTAGATAATATTTGAGTAGGTGGGGGTAATCCCCCCTTTTTTCTGTGTAGGTTTAAAGTTTGTTGTGGGATTCTGTAGCCTGCCTTTCCCCAAGTGAATTTAAGAAGTTTGCTTTGGAATGATTTGATATGGTCCTTCTTAATCGGTATTGGAAGGGAACGGAACAGATATAACACCCTGGGAAGCAGCGTCATTTTTACTGCTTTCACTCACCCCCGCCATGATAAGTTGTTCTTGGACCAGGATATGAGGTCTGACTCCAGCTTGTGATACATAGGGGGTAGTTGCTAGCATACAGAGCCTCAGTTTTTGCCGTTTATTCCCAGATATCTAATGGAGGAGTCAGTCCATTAAAATGTAAAGGTTTTTTGTAAGTGGGTTACGGTGTCAGACTGTAAGGAGATATTCAAAGCTTTTGACTTGGAATAATTTACCTGGAGGCCGGAAATCTTGGCAAATTTATCTAAAGTGTGGCACAAGTTAGGGAGTGAGGCTATTGGGGAGGTTAGGAATAGAAGAATGTCGTCCGCAAAGAGGCCACATTTATGGATCTGGGAGCCACAGGAAACTCCCTGTATATTAGGGTTTGGGCGGATAGTGATGGCAAGTGTCTCAATAGCTATCACAAAAATAAGCGGAGATAGTGGGCAGCCTTGTCTAGTACCCTTTGCTTATGATATTGGCTTAGAGTAAAGAGGATGCATCAGGCCCATAAATCGTTTGGCAAAACCCCAACGTTCAAGGATCGCAAAAATGTATGGCCAGGAGACCGAATCAAAGGCCTTTTGGGTCTAGCGAGAGGAGCATGCCTGTTTTTTTAGGACCCCCCACCCAATTTGTTTGGAGGATTGATACTATATCAATAGCCCTCCTGATCTGATCAAGGCATTGTCTACCCAGGATGAACCCCACTTGATCCTTATGTATATATGTATTAATGAAGGAAGCTAATAAATTTGCCAGAATTTTAGTGAGAATTTTTAAGTCGCTGTTGATAAGGGAGATGGGTCTGTAGTTGCTAACCTCTTCTGGGTTTTTGTCCGGTTTTGGAATAACTGCAATATAGACAGTGTTAAGGTGGGTATCAAGTGGGGCTCCCTGCATCTTTGAATTAAGGAATTTTGTTAAGTGGGGTATCAGGGTAGTGGGAAATGTCTTGTAATAGGGGTTAGATAGCCCATCTGGGCCAGGGGCTGATCCAGATATAAGGGCTTTAATTACTTCCAGAACCTCTCCTTCAGTGAAGGGAGCTTCAAGTAGGTCTTTATGTTCTGTGGAGAGAGGTGGAATGGGGAGGCTGTCTAGATATCCAGAGATGGAGGTGTCATCTTTGGATTTGTGGGGGCTGTATAGGTTGGTATAAAAGTGGTGAAAGACCTCAATAATTTTTGATGGATTGGCTGTGGTGCCTTGGCCTGGGACTCTAATCTTTGGCAGTACGGAGGACCGAAATCGGGGAGATAGTTTTACAGCCAGCATGGATACCAATCTATCCCCCTGGGTATAGAATCTGTTTTTGCTCCAGCCAATTTGCTTTTCAGCTTTGACCGTGAGGGCTAGGTTGAGCTCCAGTCTGGCTTTGTCAAGTTGAGCAAGTAACGAGGGGGAGGGCTGCAGTTTATGTTGGGTACGCAATGAGGTGTATTCCTTGTCTAACCTCTTTATGTCGGCTTCCTTTTTTCGTTTTATTTGTGTGGCCATCCTAATGATTTCCCCTCTGATGTATGATTTGTGGGCTGCCCACAAAGTTTCAGCGGAGGTACCTTCAGCCACATTTAATTTGAAATATTCCTGTAGGGTTTTATCTAACATAGTGACTCGCACTGGGTCTGAGAGAATTGACTTGTTCAATCTCCATGTCCTTGGTCTGGTCTTGTGTGTTGCAATGATAAGGTCATGGTCACTAGAGAGTGGTCTGACAGGACCATGTTCTTGATTTGAGAATTAATAATAAGGGGAATAGTGTGAGTCTGGACTAGGAGGTGATCAATCCTGGCGTAGAAATTGTGAGGGCTGTAGAAATGCGAGAAGTCTCGTTTAGTTGGAGTTAATTCTCTCCAGACATCAGCCATGCCACGGGTATGTATGAGTTTGGCAACTTTGAGGCTCTCTTTGGTTGGGCGGGTCATTTGGGAGGTGGGAGGTCTAGATTTATCCAGACCCTGATCGAAGGCTGCAGTGGAGCCCCCCCAAAAACAACAGTGCCCTCCAGAATGGGGCAGAGGGAATCAAAGAGGTGTTTGAAGAAAGCACCCTGACCTTTGTTGGGGGCGTAGTAAGAAACCAAAGAGTAGAGATGACCCTCTATCATTCCTTTAACTAGAATGAATCTGCCCTCTGGGTCCTTTGCATCAGAGATCCAAGTAAATTTACATGATTTCGTAAAAAAATAATGGCCACCCCCTTAGTTTTATTTTCCACGCTGGCAAGGAAAAAATTAGGGAAGTGAGAGTGGAGGAACTTGGGACTGTACCGAGCCAGAAAGTGAGTTTCCTGAAGCATGACAATATCTAGTTTTGAAGATTTGTAATGATTGAACAATTTTCCACGTTTGAGGGAGAATTCATACCCTGGACATTGTGAGTAGCTATCTTTAAAGCATTCCGTGTGTTGTCAGCCATGGAACCATAGATGAGGAGCATAAGAATGCCCACTGCCACTTACCCCTGGGAGTCCGTTCTAGCAAATGGAGGTAGATGGATTTTCTAGTCTGCTCTAAGAAGGTCTCACGGGTTGTGTAGGCCAGGTGAGGACATACACTGAAAGAAATAAAGTGGTTAGTTGATGCTCCAAAGAAGAAGGATAAGGGAGAAGGAGGGAGAAGAGAGACAGAGAGGGAGGGAATTTTCTCCCCCTGGGTGCGTCAGAACCCCAGGAGGAGAAAAGGGACATAGAAATCATCTCGCACATAGGAGTGAGAGAAATTTGAGGAAAAAAAATCTCCATGCCAAAATAGGCTTGGAGGTCCTATCCCCCAGAGACCGTTAGGATTCTAAGGGATAGGAGGAGGTGCGTGTGGGCCACCCCAGACCAGGGCGTCCTGGAAAAGAGAAAATGTAATTATTGAAAAACACGAAAACATGGAATCGAGGCGATTGGGTCAATGTCATCATAGCTATAAGCAAATACTAAAGACCAATGTTGTCTTATGGTGAGATCAGCTGACCCTAAGACCCCTGCTTGATAAACCCCCTCCACTCCCCACCGAGTGAAATGGGGGAGGGAGTGAGCCCCATGGGCTCCCAAGATTAGCCGAGAAGGTTCCAGAGAGAGAATCAAAGGGTAGAACAGGACGGTTTTCCCTCTCCTCCAAAGTTGGGAGAGGGTCTCCGGAAGTCTCGATGCTGAGTGTAATGGGTGAGATGAAAACTGCAGCTCAGCTGTTAATGGAACACCGGATGAGCACCAGGATAACAGTTCCTGGGAAAAGGGAGGAAGTCAATCTTGGTTTAAAGATGATGAGTCAAACTCCTTGGCATACCGCCAACTTGGATTAAAACTCTGCGCTGGGCGGGAAATCAGGGAGGGCCATGATGAGAAGATCCGCGGGCCTTGGGCTTATTCCAAAGGGGGTTCAGGGGACTTGCTGGTGGTGGTCTTTTGTTTGATCCTATGGATGGGGACGAGGTTTCCATGTCCATCTCCTGAGAGATTATCTTCAGACCGAGGAGAAGCATTTCACCCATGGCGAAGTTGAAGGATTGGTTCTGGCCCTTATTTGTAAATTTCACTGCGAACGCGAAGGCCCATCTATATTTGATGTCTCTCTGCATTAGGGCATGAAGAAGTGGTTTCAGGGTCCTTCTACGCTGGATAGTAGAAGGAGCGAGATCCGCAAAAATCTGCACAGGGTGACCTTGGCACGTCACCTGGGACAAGGCTCATGACTTCGCATCTTTAACTGCATAAATGTGAGGTTTGGCAAATATGTCTCTGGGGGAGCCATCCTTCCTGGGGGAGCCTAGTGCTCTATGGGCTAGGTGGAACAGGATGTTCAGGATCAGCGTTTTCATCGGATCTTGTGTTGCTGTTGTGACGTCCAGGATTGTTTCAGGCAAACCGTTGATCCTGAAGTTGTACCTCCTGGACCTATTCTCTAAATCATCAATTCGAGAAACAGCAGTGTCCAATTGATCTTGGAGAGTTTGAATGAGATCAGAATTCTGATGAGAGACTGCAGCAGTCTGATCCAGCTTATTTTCAATTGCCTCCATCCTGGAACCTATATTCTGGAGATCTGCTTTTATATCCCCTGTGATTTTAGCTGCTGTGGAGGCTAGCCCCCTATCCAGGAGAGCAGACAGTTTGAGGTAGAGATCTTCTACATTCAAAGAGTGGTCTGGGGCTGGGGCGTCATGGTGGGAGAAGTCTGTGTATGCAGACATTGCAGGCCCTGCGGGGGTGAAAGCCTGATCCCCGAAAGAATGGCCAAGCAGGGACTCTGTGGAGGCCGGGGAGGGTATCATGTCCTGTTGTCCTTGTCCATGAGGTCCTGGGGGAAAGTGTAGGAGGGCTGGGAAAAGGACTTGCTTGTGTTCCAGCGGTCCTTCTGTGAGGGAGACACAAGGCTGTGTGGCGGTGTCTGCCACGGCGGCCATCTTCGTACACCCAGGCCGGGTAGAGGCTGAGAATGCCGGCTCCAGATTGCGCCTGGTAGCCGGATTGAACATGTGGGGGTGCTCTCCGGTGGTGAGGAGGTCCAGTAGCCTTGATTAGGCTCGCTGAATGTGGCTAAAGAGTGTGCTGTGGGCGCCGCTGGTTTGGCGTGGTGCGGAGCTCCGTGTTCAGGCAGCCATCACAGATCCCTTGTGCATGCTCCATTTTTGAATGTTTTATAATACTCTCCAGTAAAGCCATCTGGGCCAGGGCATTTGTTGTTGGGTAAAGATTCAATAACCTTGACTATTTCAGAAAGAGTGAGGGGTGAATGTAAAAGGTGTAGTTGTTCAGGAGATAATTGAGGTATGTTCAATTGGCCCAGAAAGCTATTGATAATTTCTGGATTTGGTTGAAATGTGTCAGCATCTGATTGGAGATTATATAGTGAACTATAATAATTGCTAAAAGCATTCTCCACTGCTTGTGGGTGACAAAGTTTGTCATTAGTTTCAGGGTCAAGAATGAAAGGAATTTTGGTTTTATATTTAACTCCTTTTAGACGCTGAGCTAGGGTTTTTCCAGCTTAGTTGCCACTGACATAATACGTCTTTTTTTTGTTGTTATAAGATATTTTTAACCTCCTGGAAGTTTCCTCAAAGCTATCCAGAAGAAGGTTACGGAACTTATGTCTGGCATATGCCAGTTTTTGTGATAGAATTGGGGAGGGTTTAAGTTTATTCTGGGTATCAAGCGCTGCCTTTTCACCCTAGCCTGCAACTTAATAAAAACACCTCTAATGAAAGCCTTATGGGCATTCCAAAGTATGAAAGGGTCGTTAACAGATGGTACAGAGTTTTACCTCCAGATGTATCTAGGAGTAGTGGATAGTGAGTCTTCAAGAGTCAGTAAGACAGATGCATGGTGCGACCAAGTAATGTTATTTATGATAGAGGACAATGCTTTTGTTAGTAGCCAGTGGTCTAGTAGAAATAAGTCTATTCTGCTATAGCTATTATGAGGTGAGGAAAAAAAGGTGTAGTCCATTTCATTAGCGTTCAAGCACCTCCACCCATCATAGAGTTCATGTTGGTAAATAAAGGGTTGTAGTGAGGGAAGGTTCTTTTTTGCAGAGGAGGTTGAGTCAATGGTGGGGTCCGGTGTGCTATTGAAGTCCCCACAAAGTAACAATGAACCCTTTTGCATCCTGTAAACTATGTGTAGTAGCTTATTGAGGAAGTGTATCTGATGAGTGTTAGGTGCATAGGCATTTACAACAGTATATGTAGACGAATTGAGTTTGCAGATGAGAATAAGGTAGCGACCCTGTGGGTCCTTAATTTCCTTTGCGATTGACTGATACTGTGTCTTTAATAGCCACTAAGACTCATTTCTTTTTGGATTTGAGCAATAAAAAGTAGGAGATCGTTGGCAAAAAGGGCCAACTTGTGCGAATTTCCCACCATTAGGATGCCCATGATAGAATCGTTATCTTGTGTTCCATTACAAGAATGTAGAGTAGTGGAGAAAGATGACATCCCTGTCTGGTTCCTTTGTGAATAGGAAAAGGTTATGATATTATGCCATTCGATCATATCCTGGCTGACTTTTTTTATGATAAAGGGCCATTATTTTGTGTCTCAGAGGCCAATCTGATGCAGAGTCTTCTAAAAAAGGCCAAACAACCCAATCAAATGCCTTTTCTGTGTCCACAATGAGAAGACACAGAGAAAACCACTGGGAACCTGCATAGCCAATGATTTCTAGTACTCTAGAGCAGTGGTCAACTGGTCATCAACCCTGTCCTCAGGACCCACTAACAGGCCAGGTTTGCAAGATAACTGAAATATATTACAGGTGATATCATTTGCTGCTCAGTGATTGCAGTATTCTAGTCTATATCTCTCCGAGGTAATACATAAAACCTGGCCTGTTAGTGGGCCCTGAGGACAGGCTTGATGATCACTGCTCTAGAGGTATTATACATTTGATGAAGCCCACTTAATCACTGTGGATCAAAGACAGGAGGTGAGGTTGTAAACGGTTCACTGTCAATTTGGCAAACAGTTTTACATCAATGTTGATGAGGGAGATTGGCCTATAACTCCCACCATGCGTTAGGTCTTTGCCAGGTTTAGGGACAAAGATGTGCGGAGGGGGTGTGCCAGTTGTGCCTGGGCACAACCTAATCACTCTGTGTGGTGCCGATTCCCTCTACTGCCCATGCTTTCCCCAAGTTGTGCCCCCACCACAGTGCTGCTGGCTTCTGTCCTTTTCTCTACTCTCCCCCTGGCTGCTGTGGTGGGTGTTTCAGGATGGAGAGTGGGCTGAAGGGGCTAATCAGTATGTCATTTACCGGCCCCTTTCTTTTCTAAATGAACACAGTGAACACACTCACTCATTGTGTTCAATCATAACTGAACCATAGCAAACTGTGTTTACAATGCTTCAGTTTGTGAATGAACAGGAAGCAGCTCAGCACAGAGCATTTCCCATTCATTCACTGTCCAGTGCAACTGAGGCTACAGAGAAAGGCATATGTGTTTGAGCTTTAATAGAACAGGTCCGATATTCAGTGCTCACAAACTAATGTCCATCGTCCTCTAATGTGCAACTTCATACTGTGATCACTGAGCCCACCACTTCAGCACATCCAGCCTCTTACCAAAAGCTGGAGCTGACACCAACAGCGCTTCTTATGTACTGTGCAATTGCAAGCCAACAATTTGTAGGTAGTTTTTTCCTTGTCAAAAGAAGTTTATTGAGTATACAATGTTATAAAGATACATAAAGTAAGTTTACAAGGATCTATAAAGTAAGCTCATTGTTTTACAGTAGGGTTTATATAGGTAAATATCATGAAATTTCAAATATTAAACATTGGGTTCACGTAAACCTAAATTAAAGATATATATCATTTCCTTAGTTACTTTTGTAGGTATTTAAATGATTTATACCTACTATACATATTGTTTACAAGTAGAGTGTATATAGGTCAAATAAATTCTGATAATGAGCTTTAATCGTAAGGTGGAGAAAAGGAAAGAGAAAGAAGAAAAAGGGTTGAAAGGTAGAGGTATGGTCCACAAGGTTGTCCCGCTCGTCAGTTTATTATTCTTTTTAGTTCTCTTTGAAGCCTTAGAATGGGTGTCTCTGTAAGTCATTTAATCTGTTACCATGGCAACAGGACAGAGTCATTGAAGTTTGACAGGAACTGTTGTTTTATCCAAGGATGCCAAAGTTTTTCAAATTTTGGAATTTGATTTTGATCGATGGCTACCATCTTAGCATGGGACATTGTATTATTCATTCTGTGAATTGTTTCTGCTAGTACCAATGTAGGAGATTTCCATGCCTTGGCCACTGTTTGTTTTGCAGCCGTTATTAGTTGGATCATAAGTTTGAATTGAGAGAGTGTTAACCATTCCGGTTTTAGATTAAGTAAAGTTAAATATGGATCTGGTTGTATTATTTTTTTAAATATTTTAGATGCAATCACGAAGACTTCCTTCCAGAAGGTTTGGATTACTGGGCACGTCCACCATATGTGTAAATATGTGCCTATTTCTGGGCATCCTCGAAAACAAAGAGCTGAGGTATTAGGTGAATATTTTGCCACTCTAGCGGGTACAAGGTACCAGCGAGTTAGGACTTTATAATTTGTCTCCAGTGCTAAGATGTTGGGTGAAGATGACTTAGATGTGAGCCATATGTTAGACCAGTCCGTGTCTTCTAAAGTTCGTCCCAGGTCCTCCTCCCACCTCTGAACGTAAGAGGGTCTATTAAGATTTGCTACTCCATATAATTGATTATAAAGTGATGAAATTATACCTTTAGCAAATGGATCTTTTGTACAGATTGATTCAAAAATGGATAATTGGGATAATCCCCCTTTAGGAATGGTGTATAGAAATTTTTGATTTGGAGATATCTAAATATCTCAGAGTTTGGTAGATCATATTTTTCTCTAAGCGATGGGAATGAAAGGAATGATTTCGATGCTATGAAGTCATTTAGTGTCTGAATGCCTGATGTTGTCCAAGCTTTAAAAGAATTTGGGTAGATCCATGCCGGATAAAAGGCCGGATTTCTGATAAAAGAAAGGAGAGGATTGTGTGGAGATTGTAACTGATATTTGGTTTTTAGTTTATCCCAGAGAGATAAGAAGTGTTTAGTTATGGGATTATGAATTTTAAAGCGGTCTTTAGGATCAAGCCATAATAAATTTGATATTAATAGAGGGTCATTTTCTGAAGCCTCTATAAATACCCATAATGGGATTTCCTGTTTTGCATGGTATTTGAACAGACTGGCCAAATGTGCTGCTCTGTAGTAGTTAGTAAAATTAGGGTATCCCAGGCCTCCTTTATTTTTGGGAAGATGTAGTGTGTGTATAGGTATACGTGGTTTAGAAGAGCCCCATATAAACGAAGTTGCTCTTTTTTGTACTATTCTCAAAAAATAGGAAGGAATTGGAATAGGGAGGACTCTGAATAGATAAAGCAATTTGGGTAGAATAGTCATTTTGATTGCATTAATCTTCCCTATCCAGGATAAAGGAAGTTGCGACCATTGTTTTATTAGATTTGTGATCTGTCTTAATACAGGAGGATAATTGGTTGAAAATAAGTCAGAATGAGATGCTGTTAAATGAATTCCAAGATATGGGATTGATTTTTCTGCCCATGTGAATGGGAGTGCAGCCCTAGCCGGGATCAATTCCATGTTTGTGAGTGAAATATTAAGCACTAGGCATTTCTTAGGATTAATCATAAGGCCGGATAGGGCTGCAAATCCATCAAGAGCTGGTATTAAGTTAGGACCAGAGACCTGTGGTGATGATAGAAAAAGTAATATATCGTCTGCAAATATACATAATTTGTGTGTAATACCTCCTACTTCAATGCCAGTTATAGTTTGGTTTGTTCTGATGTATTGGGCCATGGGTTCGAGTATAAGGGCAAATAATAAGGGAGATAATGGGCAACCCTGTCGGGTACCTCTTTCGATATTAAAGGCTTCAGATTTGTATCCAGCATATTTTATATAGGCTTTGGGTTTATTATATAATGCTTTGATCCATGTTAAAAAGTGGGGTCCAAAACCCCATTTTTGTAATGAATATTGCATATATTGCCAGGATACTGTGTCAAATGCCCTCTTAATATCGAGAGATAGAAAACATAAAGGGATTTTCCGTTTTTTAGCAATATGTGCCAATAACACTGCCCTGCGTATATTATCGCCTGCCTGTCTATTTGGCATGAAGCCTACTTGATCTCTATGTATTAATTTTCCTATAATGCTATTGAGGCGTTTTGCTATTATTTTTGCTAATAATTTAATATCGAGGTTTAACAGAGAGATAGGCCGATAATTCACACAGGAAGTATCATCAGAAAGGGGTTTTGGGATCATACAAACAATTGCCATTAGTGTTTCTTGCCGAAAAGAATGTCCATCTAGAAGTTTGTTAAAAGTTTCAGTGAGAATGGGAGAGAGTATTTCTGAGAATGTTTTATAGTATAAAGCCGAGTAGCCGTCTGGGCCTGGTCTTTTGTTAAGTTTTAGGTCTTTTATGGCGTTAGCAACTTCATCTATAGTTATAGGCTCATCCAAACTGCTTTTTTGATTCTGAGATAACTCAGGTAAGGTTATTTTTGAGAAGAAGGATTCAGCCTCTGTAGGATTAAATTCATTGTTTGTCTTGTATAAAGTTGCGAGATGTGAGTGAAATTTATGGACTATTTTAACTGGATTACAAGTGTAAACATTTTTTGATAATTTCAAACATATTGGTTTGAAAGATTTGTTAGTTGAATTTAATGCCCGAGCCAAATATGTACCTGGTTTGTTTGTATTCATGTAGAAATTGTGTTTGGCGCGTTTGAGGGATTTATCAACTGACTCAGTGAGAAATAGATTGTATTCCAATCTAGATTTTTCCAGATGAGATTTTGTACTCTGAGATGGATTATCTTGAAATGATATGTAGGCTGCATTAAAATTGAGTTCTAGTTTTTTTGCTAGATTTTTGCGTTCCCGTTTAAATAGTGCCATTTGTCTTTGTATTGTACCACGCAAGACAGGCTTATGAGCTTCCCACAGTGTTATTGGGGTGATGTCTGTTGTATTATTAATTGATATGTATTCCTTTAAAGCTTGTTCAATGGCCATCTGATGTAGTGGGTGTTTGAGCATTATGTCCGGTAAGTACCACGTTGGGTCATGCGCTTTTGGTATGGCTGAGGCTATAGTAGTGTATACTGCATTATGGTCAGACCACGGAATCGGAATTATATCTGATGCAATAATTTCTGGTATCATTCCTATTGTTAGAAAAATATGATCTATTCTGGTGAAGGTTTGATGAGGGTGCGAGAAATAAGTGAATTTCTTTTTCATTGGGTTACTTTCTCTCCATGAATCTACCAGATTGTATTTGGAAAGAAGTTGAGAAAAAGGTAATCTAGAGGTTATTTTGGATGGTGTAAAAGGTGATTTATCTAGAAATGGGAGGAGGACCTGGTTCGAATCCCCACACATTATCACTGTTCCTATTTTGTGTGTATTAATCACTTGTAATATATGTGAGAGGAATGGTGTAGGTTGTTTGTTAGGAGCGTAGTAGGAAATCACCGTGATTGCTGTATCCATTATATAACCCATGAGTATCAGGTATCTACCTTCTGGGTCTTTAATTTCTGATGATAAGGTGAATGGTGTGGATCGGTGAAATGCAATTAGAGTTCCCCTTTGCTTGGTACAGGCAGAAGCCGTGTAAATTTGTTGATAAAAAGGAGAAATATATTTTGGAGTAGAATCTTTGGTGAAGTGTGTTTCTTGGAGGCATACTATGTGAGCCTTCTTGTTATGAAAAGTACGGAAGGCTTTGGTCCTTTTTTGAGGGACATTTATTCCCTGAACATTCAAGGAAAGTATATTCAGTGGTGCCATGGCAATAGATCAAATAGTTTTGACTTACTTTTTGTTATGCAGAGCTGACTGTGCAGATCAACCTGTGTGGACTGAAGAGATGAATAGATAGAAAAGAAACCAGTGAATTCTGGAGTAAAGAGTAAACAAAAAACATATGAGATTAGATGATACATTGTATAAATTATTTTTTGCAAGTAATCACAATTTACCCGTGAAAGAGAATAAATATCTCTCTCAGGGGAATAAGTGCCTTCGTCACACTCCCACATAATATGGTTGGGAGAATGAGGAGGGCTAATGGGGGTACACGGATCTTCCGCTTACAGGAGAGAAGTGCTATGTCAAAAGACATCAAAATGATGTTTCATTAATTGGAGTGCAGAATATAGTTTTTGTTGAAATTATTTATTCCAGGGTGGTTGTATATGGTTAGTCTTGCCCTAGGCTAAATAATTCAGTTAGAAAGGTACTGTTAATAACTTTGGTATTGATGAAGATAGTTTGAATTATTTTGGGATTTTAACCCTTTTAGAGTAAACAATTACATATTTTATTCATATGTAACTGTTTAGATATGTTAACTCATAAAATTGAGGTTGTATTGCTTCAGATTAGAATAAACAAAAACATAATTCTAGGAACTAGTTAGGTAATAATATATTTGTTTAAGAAAAGAAAGAAAAAGCTTCCATTACTTCTGGATTATTGAACATATTTGTCCTAAAAAGTAATAAATCTATTGTTATTACCTGATAATATATAACTGAACATGAATTTCCTTATTTCACTTATATATTCTAAGGCTATATGAATCAGAAGTAATAAGAAATATAACTGGAATGTAACATGATCCCACACAGTGTGTGACTATCAGAATGCAGTTACATTCAGTTATAAATATAGTTTTTTTATAGAGAACCATCTCTTAGTATAATAAATGAAGAGATATCAGGAATTAGGATGTCAGTCCATTGAATCTTCTTGGTCCATGGATGATGTGGCATAACGGCCTCTTTTGTGAGAATGATGATTCCCATTTTGTTCTAAAATTTTCTGGGTGCTGCCTGAAGGTGAAGATGATGCCATTCTTCTGCATGTGGGAGTGTTGCTGCTTGTGGGTTCTGTCAGATTTAATTTTAAAAGGGTTTGTTGTAGTTCATCTGCTGATCTGCTTCTGTAAATTGTACCTTGGTAGTTAAATCTGACTGAAAAGGGGAAGCCCCATTGATACATAATGTTGTGGCGTTGCAGTTCCATTAGTTGGGGTTTCATGGATCGTCTTTTAGTAATAGTAAGTTGGGATAGGTCAGCAAAAATGTGATAATTGTGTCCTTGAAAATTAAGTTCCTTTTTTTCTCTTGCAGCAATTAGTATTTGTTCTTTCGTTCTGTAATAATGAAATTTTGTGATTATATCACGTGGGGGTCCATCTTTCTTTTTGGCTGTGAGGGCTCTGTGTACTCTGTCCAGTTCTAAACGTTCAACAGGGATATCTGGCTTTAGTTCTTGTAATAGAGCAGTAATAGTAGATTGCAGGTCTGTCACAGTTTCAGGTATTCCCCTTATGCGCAAGTTTGAACGTCTGGCTCTATTTTCGTAATCTTCGAGCTTAGTTTGAAGTATTAAATTCTCTTTTTTAAATTGTTCCAATTCTGTTATATTTTCTTGGGTTGTAATTTCAATTTCATCCATTTTTATTTCTAAGGCTGCGGTGCGGTTTCCCAGCTCTCTTATTTCTTTCATTAGGCTTTTTGTTATTTGGTCTGAGGTTTGTTTTAAAGCCTTATGAAGCATCTTTTCAAATTGTAATAATATTACTGGGGATACTGAGGAGGCTTGTGGAGAAGTTTGTGAGAGGATTTGTTCTGTATCTGACTCAAATGGAGAGTCTTGCTGTGACATTTTCTGTCTGTGAGAGCGCCCTGATGCTGTATCTTGTGAGGTGACTGGAGCTGCTTCAGCTGCAGTGAGTGCCTGTGAGCTCTTTGTGAGGTGATTTTTATTTCTGCCACGGTTTCCTCCCAGTACCATATTTCCTGCCCAAACTTTCACAGTTTGTTCCCTGGGGCAAAAAGGTTCAAATGGATACCTTTTGAGCCTGCAGGCTCCGCTTTGTCCTTCTCTTCTTTCCTCAGCGGTGTGGAGCTCTAACAATGCATGTCTGCTCCGCTAGGCTCCGCCTCCTGCCCCCTGTAGGTAGTTTTTTAACCTGTTGACAATAAACTTTTAAATGGTATCATACTATCGGAGGTTTCTCTCTTTTTTCTGAGCTGACTCTTGAAAAGCAGGAGAAGAACACTAAGTGAGGTCCCGACGTGGAGTGCCATTCACTGGCTCTTGATTGGATGATCTATTGCTACATATATCATGCTGTTTCAGACCTCCTAAAACTTGGGGTTTGTCTTTTTGGTAAGAGGATGGGTGTGCTGAGGTGGTGGGTTCAGTGATCACAGTGGGAAGATGGACATTAGTTTGTGACTGTGAGCCCTGAATACCAGATCTGTTCACTTCACAGATTAACCTATTGTGAACTATACTTTATTGCTTTATTCATCACTGAACTTCACTATTTTATCAATGTATGCAACTTACTTTTGATCATGTTTATTTATTTATTTATTTATTTTAATCAGAAGGAAGTTCAAGCATACATGTTCCATAAACACTCACAAAAGAATAGAAAGTTGTAATATACAAAAAAAAAAAAAATGGGCAATTACAGCTTCCAACTGCATAGAGCTCACTAAAGAGAACATACAGTCCCACTTAGTTGCTGAAAACAGAAGTGCCAATAGAGTATTATTATTGCAAACTCCAAAGTCAGATAGTAATAACCAGCATTGGGTAACCAACAGCCTTCTACTCCAATATCCTATCTATATTCAGGTCCACTGGGGCCATGCTTGGTGCATCAAGTCAGCCTCCCCATACCCTCTCAAATTTAGTATGGCATCCACTATGCTGCTAAATAACCTTTTCATAAAGTTTCTTAAAGTAGTACCCATATGGTCTAGCCATTCCTTAAGGGATGGAGGGGAAGTGGTTTTCCAGTGAGGGAGAAACATTTTACATGCCTGAAACAAGGCTCTGGAAACAGCTTCCTTAGTAAAGGCATCTAGTATAATATCATCAAAAACTCCAAGCAGACAGCGCCTGGGGTCAGACGGGATGTCTGTTTTGGAATACTCTATTGACCGTTGCAAGAACAGATGTCCAGTATCTGTGGAACCATGATCTCTACTACATTTTGGACAAACTGGTTCTGACAAAAGCCCCATTTTAAACAATTTCACTGGGGTATAATGAACTCTTAATAAAAGGTACAATTACGATAACCTCTGAGAACTATTAAAAGAAATAGCTTGCACTACTTCCAGTGCAGTTTCCCATTGTTCACTGGACAAATCTCCCACATCAGAATCTCACAGATCCATGGCACTATAGGGGTAGGCCTCAAAATTGAATTTCAGTAGGGATGCATAACAATTAGAAATAAGGCCCTTCTGCATTGCACTGTGCTGCAACAGACAAAAATTAGGTGTTGGGGAAAGACAAAAGTCAGAGGGCAGATTTTGTGCCTATACTGCATGGGACAGCTGCAAATAGTAAAAATACATGGATTGTGGTAGTCAGCAATGAAGGAAAGGATATAAATTTACCAGCTATTTTTATTTATTTTTAGATGGTAAACACAATGAATGTTATATTTATGTTTCACACACACACAGCGCAACTAATTTGGGATGCATCTAATTAGCTGTTTGATATTATTTTCTGTTATAGAGTACAGCTGTGGAGATCACGTATCGTTAAGTGTTATCTGATTTAAGGGCATTATGGGTATTTGGTTTAGAGCACTAAACACTATTTTTTCTCATACGATTCCACACCAGCTGATCTGCTCAAGTCTGCCTTCACACTTGCCTTCACAGCAGCTGATCCTGTACAGTCTGCCTCCACACTAGCTTATTTGCTCCAGTCTGCCTCCACGCCAGCCAATCTTCTCAAGTCTGCCTCCATGTCAGCTGATCTGCTCCAGTCTGGCTCCAAGCCTGTTACTTTAGTTAAGCCTGTACCAGATGATCCTTCCACCTTTTTATATCTAGGACTTTTGGTCACCTGGTCTCACTTTACTGCAGTTTCCCTTGTTCAAAACTGTCTAAGAATTTCCATACATCCTTTGGACGGATTGCCTGATTTAGCCAGGTGGGGCCCTCGCCCTTTTCTCCAAATCACCCTGCATCCAGCCTGTGTTCTAGTGACCCAGCTCAACTTCAATGATATGTCCTCTATTGGATCTCTAGAGCCTAGTGGGTGTGGTGCTATGCAAGTCAGCTGTTGCTGCTAGAGCCTTGAGTGCTTCCTCCGAGGGTATGGAACGTTGGATCTGGGATGGCTAGCAGTGCATGTTACTGCACAATATGGCATGACTTAATCTTAGGAGTCTTATGGTGGTCCCCCTGTCTCCCTCTCCCTTGCCTCTCCCATTTATATCAGAGGATCCCTGGGAGTTGCTGAGAGCAGCGACTTTAGCTTCAGCCTAAAACTCCAGAGCTTGGGAGACTGAGCGACAATGTACTGTGATCAGGGCCTAGACGGTGAGGTGGAGAGATCTAGTGAGAGAGAAGCTAAGGAGCCTTGAGGGTCTGATTGAACCAGCTGACCCACATCTTGCCAGTATCTCAGGCTATGCGCCATGGGGTATGGAGACATGCAGAGCGCAGAGAGCGTTGGATATCGGATTGAGCAGCTGTTCTGAAATTTGCCATCCAAAACTAGTCTTACCATTGCTTTGTTGGTTTTGACTGTCCTCTTTCCTCTTAACCAGCGGTCTCTCTGATCTCCCCTACACTCTGCACCTGGCCCCTTCAATTTCATTCATTCATATCTGAAACCAAAAGTCACAGTAGATGTGGGGGGTAGATGTGGGGGGTAGATGTGGGGGCTGAAGATGTGCCGCTGAGAGACTGCTGAGGGACCGCGTTAGATCGCTCTGGGGCATGTTGGAGAGCACAAAGAGAGCTGCCAAGACACACGGGGTACACACACATACGGGAAACACACCGGTGACTGGGCCTGCTGTTGCCCCTGCCTATTACAGTAATGGCAATGGGATTGGGACAAGGCAAGACAAGGCAAGGCAAGGCTTCTTAAAATTCTTAAAAGTCCCAAGGGTAAAAAGGAAACTGTTTAAAACTGTTTTAATACTGCCTGTGAGACTGTGAAATTGCGCAACTGTGTGATTTTGTGCGATTTTGTGATTATTTTTGAGTGTCCTCTTCAGCGCTAACACTCCATCCTGCCTTTGAGACTGTGAAATTGCGCAACTGTGTGATTTTGTGTGATTTTGTGATTATTTTTGAGTGTCTTCTTCAGCGCTAACCCTCCATCCTAACCCCCTACCCTCCCTAGTATGGGGGTATGCGGGTATAAAGGTTTATGCGGCTGCATGGAGGGTGGATGAATTTGTTTGAATAAGAGAGACAATAACCTCTTACGGGTAAAAACTGAAAAAACTGAAAGAAATAAGAAAGCTGATTGGAGGGGAAAAAAAAAAGAAAATCAGAAATATTTGAAGGGTTGAAAAGTTGAAAAGAAAAGGAACTGAAATAGCCACGGTGGAACTGTTAGAGATTGAAATCGCTACCAAGGACAAATTTTTTTTTTTTAATTTTTCAAAGATTTTTTTTTTTTAACAGTTGCTTTAATAGTTTTTTTTTTTTTGCTACAGTTTCAGCTACAACCACAGTGGAACAATTATAAACAACTATAAATTGTGATAGATATTGCGGACAATTGACGATTTTTTTTTTTTTGATAGTCATAGCCATATAGTCATAGCCATTGCTATAATCTTTAGTAATTAGATATTATATATATATATATATATATATATATATATATATATATATATATATATATATATATATGTGTGTTTTTTTTTTCACTCTTTGTTATATTGCAGCCATTTGCTAAAATCATTTAAGTTCATTTTTTTTCCTCATTAATGTACACACAGCACCCTATATTGACAGAAAGACACAGAATTGTTGACATTTTTGCAGATTTATTAAAAAAGAAAAACTGAAATATCACATGGTCCTAGGTATTCAGACCCTTTGCTCAGTATTTAGTAGAAGCACCCTTTTGATCTAATACAGCCATGAGTCTTTTTGGGAAAGATGCAACAGGTTATTCACACCTGGATTTGGGGATCCTCTGCCATTCCTCCTTGCAGATCCTCTCCAGTTCTGTCAGGTTGGATAGTAAACGTTGGTGGACAGCCAATTTTAGGTCTCTCCAGAAATGCTCAATTGGGTCAGGGCTCTGGCTGGGCCATTCAAGAACAGTCACGGAGATGTTGTGAAGCCACTCCTTCGTTATTTTAGCTGTGTGCTTAGGGTCATTGTCTTGTTGGAAGGTAAACCTTCGGCCCAGTCTGAGAACTCTGGAAAAGGTTTTCATCCAGGATATCCCTGTACTTGGCCACATTCATCTTTCCCTCGACTGCAACCAGTTGTACTGTCCCTGCAGCTGAAAAACACCCCCACAGCATGATGCTGCCACCACCATGCTTCACTGTTGGGACTGTATTGGACAGTTTTTTCAGGTGTTTTTTTAGCAAACTCCATGCAGGCTTTCATGTGTCTTGCACTGTGGAGAGGCTTCCGTCGGGCCATTCTGCCATAAAGCCCTGACTGGTGGAGGTATGCAGTGATGGTTGACTTTCTACAACTTTCTCCCATCTCCCGACTGCATCTCTGGAGCTCAGCCACAGTGATCTTTGGGTTCTTCTTTACCTCTTTCACCAAGGCTCTTCTCCCCCGATAGCTCAGTTTGGCCGGACAGTCAGCTCTAAGAAGGGTTCTGGTCATCCCAAATGTCTTTCATTTAAGGATTAGGGAGGCCACTGTGCTCTTAGGAACCTTAAGTGCAGCAGAATTTGTTTTGTAACCTTGGCCAGATCTGTGCCTTGCCACAATTCTGTCTCTGAGCTCTTTAGGCAGTTCCTTTGACCTCATGATTCTCATTTGCTCTGACATGCACTTTGATCTGTAAGGTCTTATATAGACAGGTGTGTGGCTTTCCTAATCAAGTCCAATCAGTATAATCAAACACAGCTGGACTCAACTGAAGGTGTAGAACCATCTCAAGCATGATCAGAAGAAATGGACAGCACCTTAGTTAAATATATGAGTGTCACAGCAAAGGGTCTGAATACTTAGGACCATGTGATATTCCAGTTTTTCCTTTTTAATAAATCTGCACAAATGTTAACAATTCTGTGTTTTTCTGTCAATAAGGGGTGCTGTGTGCACATTAATGAGGAAAAAAAATGAACTTAAATGATTTTAGCAAATGGCTGCCATATAACAAAGAGATAGAAATTTAAGGGGGTCTGAATACTTTCTGTCCATATATATATATATATATATATATATATATATATATATATATATATATATATATATATATATATGTGTTATATTATTTATATATTATATAGGGATATGAATATTTGAGTATATTTGTTCTATATCTCAGCCTACTCATTTTTTTTTCAGTGCTGGGTTGTTGTTTTTTTATGTGTTTTTGCTTTGGCACCCCCAGTGTTAAGATATTTCAATTCAGCCTAACCTGCTCAACCTAGCTTGATCCAGTCTGGCTCAGCTTTGCGTAAGCTTAGACTAGCCCTGACTAATCTAGCTCAATTCAGGCCTTAGAACTGGGCATACCGGTCATAGTACCGACCTCATAGGATTAGTCAGTTTTTAAATGTTTTTCTTGGGGAGTCCTTTAGCCAGTTCTGCGTTACTGAAGACATTGCAAGGACATGACTAGGGGTAGGAAGCATGCAGAACAAATTACAGGAGCAACAGCTAAACAGCCCAAACTGTCTAGGCCAAATAGCCTTCTTCGGTATATGTCCTCTGTTCCTTCTACCTCCACCTCTATTTCTACCTCCTCATCCGCTCCATCTTTAATCTCTGGAAAAACAAAAATAAAAGTTACCCCTTCCTCAGCAATAGCTCAAAATACCCGGAACGCTAAATCTATAGGCCCCCCTGCAGACATGGTTGATATGGAACATCACCAGGAAAACGAGAACATTTCTGGAAACCCCTCTGATAACAGGAGAGATATAGCTGTTAGTTCAAGAGAGGTCCAGCAGGGCTCACAGGGCTCAGAGGGGGGTAACCAGGAACTTATGGTAGCCTCGTAAACAGGAACCATCAGCGACAGTGGAGATAACTCCTCCCTGATTCTGGTACCGGCAGATAACTTAGTTAGAACGGGAGGACCAGTGAACTTGCCATTTATCCTACCAACCCCTCCTATTGGCTATAATACCCCCTCTGCTACCACGCCAGCAATAATGGAGGCATCCGAACACATAGCAACTGTCGCTTAATCACATGCCTCAGTATCTCTAGACGAGACCGGGAGTATAGTCAATATACAATCAGGAATATCCGTTCCTCTAAATCCAGCTCAACCGAGTATTCGTCATCCATGGACAGAAGCTCCGGAGTTGAGGGCAATATTGCTTTCACTCCCCACCAAACAAGATCTAGCATTATTACCAAATTGAAGAGATCTCGCTTAGAAGGGGCCTTACGGAAAGAGATTTCTGAGGTGCGGGAACAGTTGGATATTGTGGAGACCAGGGTTACTAACCTAGAATCTGCAGTAGATAATGTGAATATGTGTATGGATGAACTGACATTAACAAATTCTGCAGCGGAGCAAAAGTTTACCTTAATTCTTCTACAGGTAGACGAGCTGGAAAACCATAGCCGTAGAAACAATATCCGTTGTAGAGGTATTCCCAAAAATGTCGACGACACAGAACTGAGACCAACAATACAGTCTATTTGTAATAAAATCTTGGGCAAACCATCATCAGCTGAGCTTATAATAGGCAGAGCACATAGAGTCACTCCATATAGGAGTCACCAGGGGTCGGGTCCACGAGATGTTCTTTGTCGCATTCATTTTTTTATATAAAGGATGAGATTATGCGTCGAGCATGGCAGCTGGGCCAGATTGAACATGCAGGAGTACGGATAATGGTCCTCTCGGATTTATCTAGGAATACACGACGCATGAGAGGATGCATGCATCCACTCTTAGATCAGATTAAAGCTGTGGGGGCTACACTCTCCTCACCCATTCCATCTGAGGGTTAAAAAAGACAGTCAGTCTTTTTTTTCTTCACACACAGGATCAGCTTCAAGAACTATTTAGTTTTTTAGGGTGTGATCCAATACAAGTTCCAAATTGGCTGTACCCTACCTGAGCAAGTCTGGTTTTACTGTTTTTTTTTTTTTCTCGTTTGTGTTACTGTGTTGGTATTACTTTATAGAGTATATCTATGTGGATTATGTTGGCTTGAGCTCCCCATGGATAGTTTTGGAAATTTTCTGCAATAGGCCTAGAGATAACTATTTAGCATTAATGCCCTCGGAGGAGGAAGTGCTTTGGCTCATTTTTTTTTTTTTTTTTTTTTTTTTTTAGGGCATTGGCAGCACAGCAGGCCATAGACCCACCCCCAAATAGGTTTCTCCCAGTCCCCTTGGGCTTAGTTGGGACAGTTTTTTTTTCTCTTCCTTTTCTCATCTACTGCTTCCTTTTTGTTTCCCCTCCGCTCCCCCCCCTCCCCTAATTTTTTTTTTTTTTTTAGGAGGAAACATGACATTGTTCCTGCTTGGGGCACAACTGCCTACTCTGGTCAGGTTAACCTCCCTTAATGTGAAGTGCCTTAATGTCCCCAAAAAAAGGTCTAGACTACTGAGAGACTTCACCAAAATGCGAAGTGAGATTGCTTTCCTCCAGGAAACACACTTCCAGGCTGGGAAAATCCCTTAATTGAGCAATAGAGCTTACCCAGTGGTATATCATAGCCCATCCCCAATGTTTAAAGCTAAGGGAGTCAGTATTATTATAGCAAGGTCTATTCCATGGTCGCTAGGTACATACATTAGCGATGATCAAGGTAGATTTTTGATAGTTAAGAGCGTAATCTGCACTACTCGGGTAACCTTGGTTAATGTATATTTTCCTAACTCGAATGAGTTGATTTTCCTAAGGTCTTTGGTTCCTCTGATTTTGGAGCATAGGGATGGGGTATTGATTTTAGGAGGGGATTTTAATCTTGCATATGATTCACTCCTAGATGTCTCAAGGGGTGTATCTCATCTATTATTCTCTTATTTAAAATGACTAAAGGCAGAATTAAATCTTCTTCAATTGGTAGATGTATGGCGTTTACAACATCCCAATGCCAGAGACTATACTTTTTTTTCTTCAGCTCATTCATCATACTCAAGAATCGATTATTTTTTTCTTCCACAAAAAGAGCTGGACAGAGTTTGAGCAACTTCATTAGATCCAATTTTGCTTGCTGACCATGGACCGGCTCTCTTAAATATAGATCTAAATATAGTGGCTACAAGGACCCTGTCCTAGAGGCTTAATGATGCACTGTTAAGGGCCTGGTAATGGACTGGGGGGATCCCATGCCATTTTTTTCAATGACTTTTATCTGTATTGCCGGGACCGACAATTCATTATAGCCGCGAGTACTTTTAAATGACTTTTTTTCCTTTAGAAATGTCGTTTTGGGCAGGGACTGTTCTAAACATGGGAAAAATGCGCCACTTTACAGGCATACTATAGACACCCCCAGGTACAAAATTTAAAGGAATATTTCACTTTTATTGTATCACTTTAAACATTATTAAAATCACTGCTCCCGAAAAAACAGACATTCTTAAAACTTTTTTTTGCATTGATACATGTCTCCTGGGGCAGGACCTGGTCCCCAAACACTTTTTATGATAATGACTTGCATATAAGCCTTTAAAAATAACACTTTTGATTTTTCATGTTAATGTCCCATAGACTTTAACAGTGTTCCGGCAGCTTTAGAATTTGCCCCGACACCACATATTGTTCGGTGTTCTGTAGAACATCCGAACAACCAAAGTTCGGCCCGAACTTATGCTCGGGCCGAACTGTTTGCCCATCCCTAGTCTTGACATGCCCATAGATAGATCCATAATGATCAATAGAATGCAGTATCAAAAAAGGGGAAGGGGATAAGGGAAAGGACATGGACCTTTTGGCCAGAGTGTCAACTGGCCAGGTCAATGGTAGGAGTTCCGACTCATCGAAAGTGAGGATGGAGTTCACCAATGAGGACCAATATGGGATTCAGAACGGGCAGAGGGTGAGGAAAGATATCCTCAAAAAGGGGGTCTGTACCCTCAAGAAGAGAGTCCGGGGTCCGGTCCTATTCCATGCTGCCTGCTGATGGGGCCCAGTCTGCCTCTTGCCAGTGGGGTTTAGCCTGCCTCTGATGACCTGCTGGCCTCTGCCAAGCCTGCCGCTGGTGACCTGCTGTCCGCTGTCAAGCTTGCCTCTGATGCTCCTGTTCCTGATGCCCAGCCTGGTGGTCCTGTTCCTGATACCCAGCCTGTTGGTCCTGTTCTTGATACCTAGCCTAGCGGTCCTATTCCTGATGCCCAGCTGGAGGGTCCTGTTCCTGATGCTCAGCCAGAGGGTTCCATGCCGGATGATCCACCTGCCTCTGGTGGTCCTGTGCCCAAGAGCCTACCTGCCTCTGATGGTTCATACTTGATGTTCAGCCTGCCTCTAATCCTGTGCTCAATGACCAACCTGCCCCTGCCACTGATGATCCAGTGCTTAATGCCCAGTCTGCCTCTGAGCCACTGCCCAATGACCAGCCTGATCTTATTAATCCTCTGCCTGTCACCCAGCTGGGTTTTACTGACTTTGTATATACAGTACTGCCGAGCTGGTCCAGACATACCCTTGGTAACCGGAGCTACATTTGCCTTCATGGCCCTGGTAGTGGTAAGCTCCTGGAGGATGGCCACATTAGAATTTTCCATTAGCTCCTCAATGGAGACCAGACTTTGTTCCAATCAAGCAGAGAAACTGAGTTTGGAATGAAATGCTGCTGGTAAAGCAGGGTCTCCTACAAAGGAAGCCAATGGAGGAGTTGGAACAGACAAGTGGCATTTATCATGGTAAAAGAGCCATAGATGGAGCGACTGACATATAATCTTGTTTAGTTGTGTACTAAATGTATACTAAATGTATACTACTTAGCCCAATGTAGGCCTGGAAGGAAAAGGGGGTCTACAGAGGACATCAAAGCCACAGTATGGCTTCAGGGTAAGCATGCCATTGGGCAATTTGTGCTAGTCTGACAGGTAGTAAAACCCAATCCACCTTGAAGTTGCTGTCTATACATAATACATTTATTGAGTCTAGGTCTCTTATCCTGCCATATAAACATATTTATCACTGACTGGATGGTGTCTATAGTCTGTCTGGAGACATGAAGTGGGAAAGCTCTGAAGTAAAATTATAATTTGGGCAATACAATTATCATAATTATGGCTACTCTACCCAGAAAAGAAAATAAGATAAGAAGTACAGAGGGCAGGTAGATAGGTGACAAGACAGACACCCAAATATTGCACCAGGTAAATCCAAAAGCCGTTTGTATCCCCACCCTATAGGAAGGTGGTATATTAATAGGCAAAGCAAAGCATTTGGACAGGTTAAGCCTATAACAAAGGAGAGGAGGCTACCAATAGGATAGGGTACATCACGTTACCAACCGATATTTATCCATACACTCAGTACGAGTGGGACTCAGTAAGCCATAAAAGCATATGAAAAAATATTCAATATGTCTGAAAGAAGACACAGTACCAAGTGTCACATAGGTGAGCCCTGTGAAATAATTTCCAGAATTGCATGATGGTGAATTTAATTATAATTATAAAAATACAGCGATTCAACACCTAACACTATAAATAGACATATAGGTCTGGGGACAAGGACAAACAACAAACACACACAAGACAAAATGATAGACACCACCCAAATAAAGAATTTTCACCACTATTGTACTGTATGTACAGAGTAAGGTAACCAAATCACCAACCAAGCCTATATCTGATTGGATTGAAGGCAACGGCCATTGCAATATTAAAAAATATATAAAAGAGTATATATCAGTCCATGGCTAATAAGGGGGGCTGTGTGACAGGATCAGTCCAAAGGGTGAGAAGGATGCAGGGACGGAAAAGCCATCTGCAGGTCCACAGATCATGTGAAGTCCACTAGGCTATGAAGGGTAATCAGAGCTGCATGTCTGCAGATTGAATGTGATCCAATAATCTATGACTCGCTTATGAGTGATAAAAGCTGCTATTACTTGCCAAACTTTCATTGGAACAACATAATGAATGATGGTCAGTTCCCAGACAATAGCATAATTCAAAGTGAGAAATTGACAATGGCTCAGATGGCAATGCTTGATGACACAAATGGATCAGTTACTCACTGTCTATGTGGAACTGTAAAGGCAGAACTATGCAGTGCAGCTGTGAACTGCTGATCAGAGCTTCCAAGAACCTCCATGATATCTCTTTATAGCTGTAAAGCCGACTACTGGCTCCAAGAAAGGCCGCTCACAGATGGTAAGGAGCGGAGGACCGCCACTACGTAGACTGGCTGGCTACCACACTGAAAAAACTTCTCCCGTGTCTCATATGCCTGGGTCACAGCCGACACCGCGGACCGGATAACAGCGAGGTGGTGATGCCGGGTGATGCTTGAGGTGGCTTCTAGCTTTGAAGGGAGTGACGTAAATCCGTTTCACTGGGAACCCCCAGTTTCATCAAGACTAGTGCCCCCATTTGGAGAAAGGTTAACTCCTTATCCTGAAAAGTCTTGGAACTTCTGTAGGACTGTCATAAATCAGATGTGTCCAGAACTGCGGGGACTGCACAGAGAGAACCAAATGTATGTAGGTGAAAAAGTAATTTATTAAGATACGTAGATATAAATATAAATGCACCACCAATACCAAGCAGTTTACATAAACCAACAACCAAAACAGTGACCCACACAGAACAACAACCTAACAAGCATATACAGCAAAAGGAGATACCAGAATCATAGTCTTAGCCAGGCCAGGGTCATAAACAGGAGATCAGCAGATGGGGGCAAGGAGAAGGTGGAAGGGATCAGGCTGCAGGGCAGGGAACAGGAATACAGGATAAACAGGATGGGCAGGAGCAGGTACAAATACAGGTTCAGGATCAGGATCAGGTTTGCAGGTTCACAGGATACAGGTCAGGGCTCAAGGAACACCAAAGCAAGGATGTGTGAGCTTGCTAGGTATTTATACCATTTCCTGCAATCAGGCTCGGGTGATGCCTGACTGCAGGAGGTGATATCGGCTCCATACTGCCAGGATCCACCCACTGGTGGATGCCAGTACTGCGGCCCAAAGATCACATAACACCAGCAGGGGAAAGCTCTCCCGACAGTTCCAAACTGCCAGGAGACACCTGCTGGTGGACATCAGTGCTGCACGCCAAATGTCAGATAGTATTACCAGCGGGTGGAACCTCTCCTGACAAGGACCTTGAGAAGGTTGAGTAGGGAAACCATGAGAAACATAAGAACATCAACTGCATACATATACATCTTATACTCACAATATAATAGCCCTAACCAAAGGCTCCATATCCAATGCAAACAAGGGCAAGAGAGGGCATTTCTGTCTCGTCCACTACCCAAAGTGAAGAAGTCCGAGTTGCAGCCTGGAAGTTCAATTTTGGTTCTCGGTTCATGATATAGTGCATGATATCCATGTATAAATTCTCCCTGAAAGCCAAATCTACTCAGCACCAAGTCCAGGCATAGAAATAATAGTGAATGTTAGTGAAGGTTTTAAATGTTAGCATATTGTAGGACATTCATTGCTAGCTGAATGTTATCAGTGAGCTGTTTAGATGTGATTAAAACTGTTTTGTCAGGAGACACTAAGGAAGTGATAACCTTCAGCAGGCGGCTAGCTAACATATGGGCAAAGATTTTAAAATCATTATTTATGACTAAAAGGGGTCTAAAATTTTGCGAGAGTGTGTTGTCTTTATTAGGTTTAGGAATTAAAGTCATATTCACTAGAAGCATATCTTGTGGAAAGTGGTGCCCTTTCAGGCTATAATTATACATTTTAACTATTTTAGGGGACCAATAGTCCTATAAATGTCTTATAATAGGACATGGGGCCCTGGAAGGCTGCAGGGAGCTTATAATATTTAGAATTACCTCTTTAGTGCAGAGAGAATTCAGAATCCTTCACTGTGTAGGGTAGAGAGAAGGCAAGGACAAGCCATCCAGCCATGCTTGAAATGCAATAGGTGGTTGCAAACCCAGTGGGGAGAGAAGTTGACTGTAAAAGGTTGTAAAGATCTGAAGTACATCTTCATGGTGGGAAGCTATGTTACCCTTATGCCCCGTACACACAGTCGGATTTTCCGATGGAAAATGTCCGATCGGAGCGTGTTGTCGGAAATTCCGACCGTGTGTGGGCTCCATGGGACATTTTCCATCCGATTTTCCAACACACAAAGTTGGAGAGCAGGAGATAAAATTTTCCGACAACAAAATCCGATCGCGTCAATTCCGACCGTGTGTGGCCTGTTCCGATGCACAAAGTGCCACGCATGCTCAGAAGAAATTTCGACACGGAAAAGCTCCGTCTGGTAAAATTAGCGTTCGCAATGGATACAGCACTTTCGTCACGCTGCAATGTTAAAAATGGTTTAATACAGCGCACTCTCTTCTTCTTTATAATGTGACAAGAATTAAGTCGTTTTTCTGCTCATATTCACACACACTTCTCACAAACTTATTTTTGTGTTTTTTTCTTGGGATTCCCTGAATATATTGTTATTTGTCACATCTGACAGAATGTTTTTTTTTTTTTTTTGTTTGTTTTTTTTGGCTTTAAAGCCATTTTTGGTTTAGATTTTATGTTTGTATTTTTTCCAAGGCTGATCTTTGTTTAATGTTATTTTTAGTTTTACTCCAGACTATTTTTGTGTGTGTTTTGTGTGTCAAGTTACCACAACACCATTGATATCTTTTATTATTTAATCTCAAGGAGATTGTTTGTTGTTGGTGTCCCTTGTTAATTTCACATTGTCTTTTTGATATGTACCTGAATCCTCACAAACAAACTGTCCTTTTTCAAGTAAAACACACATAGGCAAGTATAATTCAAAACAAAAATCCTTTATTAAGGGATCAGAACCAAACAAAGAGGGAGGCAACACTGGATCAGCAGGAGAAATTAGCGAAGCCTGGGACCCCCAGGGCAGACAACAATTCTTGAACATCAAAATTGGTGGCCTGAGGAGTCCATATGTAAGGGAGGGCAGTCTGGTCCAGAAGTCGCAGAGATCCGGAAAGCAGCAGATGACATCTGTGTCCCCAGGCTGTGGTACCACAAGAGGCTGCATCTTTTGGCCGACCAGACTGGATCCAGGGTCATCACTTTCTGGTCTTCCTTCCATGCTTCATTCCAGGCTGTGGCTGTGATGTTGGAGATGTGGCAGGAGGAGGAGTAGGACCTGGAGGAGGAGGAGGACTGGGAGGACCTGGAGGAGAAGGAGGAGGAGGAGAAGGAGGAGGAGGACCTGCAGGAGGAGGAGGAGGACCATCTGTGAGTTCGCAAAGGTGTGTCTGAGACGTAATTTGGCCCCTCATACCTTTATTAAGAGCCTCCAATATGAGTGACTCACACATGAGTTGTTGTCCCTCCTCCATCCTGTGCATTTTTGAGGCAATGATGGCAGCAATGTCCTCCTCCACGGTGTGTGGTGCTCCCAGGGCCTCTGTAGCCCTCCAAAAGAGGCCTATGGCAGCCTCCTCTAGGGCACTCCTCCTCCTGCCACTTTCTCTTTCCAGGGGGAGTGGAGGGACTGGCATATCAGGCAGCCGGCTCGGCCCGGCCACCTCCTGGCTGCGACTTCCCTGTGTATGAAAAAGGGACACGGTTTTAGTTTTTGCATCATCAATCACAATCATAAATTAGTACTCCAAACTAACATCTAGTTAACATCATTGATTGGACAACCTGAACTATTTAGAGGAATGCTATACCTGGCTCAAGCTGGGCTCCTCCACATGTTGTTGCCTGGAAGGCCCAGGTTGGGTGTCAGAAGCCTCAGCCGGGGGGGGAAGGAAGCGTGGAAGGAAGACTGGAGAGGGATGGCCTGGGTTCAGTCTGGCCTGCCAGAAAATGCAGCCTGTCATAGTACCACATCCTGGGGATATAGATGTCATCTGCTGCTCCGGATCTCTGCGAATCCTGGGCTTTCTGGCACTCCCTTACATAAGTGCTCCTCAGGCCACCAATTAAGATCTTCAAAAATGTGATGTCTGCCGTGGGGATCACCTGCTTCACAATTTCCAACAATTTATCCAGTGCTGCCTTCCTCTTTGTTTGGTTCTTGTAATGTGGGTTGTTGATCTCCCACGGACATGGCAGCTCCCTTAACATATCAATGAATAGTGACATGAAGTCATTATCTTTTAATAAGATATCCATGTTCACTGCAAGACACAACACAAGACAAAGCCTAATGTCAGACAAAACTCTCCTAATCTTGTTACAATATAGGCCTCAATCTAGAAGCAGTATAGGCACAAGTTTGGCTCTTACCTTCGTTCTTACGATCGGCGCGTCCAATGCTCCTTCCTCCGCTCACAGATCGTACGTAATACACACGTGTGTTACGCTTTATGTACACTGCGCATGCGTGTAACTCCGCCCACCCCTGACGTTCTTTCTAGTCTATTCCCCGCCCCTTTTCATTCGGCGCAGTGGGTGAAGAGCACATGGCGGAGTCACAGCAGGTGCGTGCTAATTATAGCAACGAGGAGGAGGCGGAGGAAAGCCCGGAGACAGAAATGTCCCGATCCAGAAGGAGAAGATTTAAGGCCACAAATATGTCCTTTGGGGAGATGTTGGAGATGGTGGACATCCTGAAGAAGGCCGACTATGACGGAAAGTATGGGCCTTACCCCAACCCCAATATCAGAAAGGCCAAGATCATGGCGAAAGTGGTCAAAAGTCTGCACAGGAATTTCTGGGTACGACGATCAAAAGATCAGCTCCGGAAGCGGTGGTCGGACCTGAAATTGAGAGAGCCTGAGCAGTACCGAAAGATCCGGAGAGTGTTGCAAAAAAGTAAGTAGTTGTGCTGTGTTCATATTCTTTTTGTCTTTCTTACGTTCGTGCTGCCCCATATGCTTTTCTTAATTGTACAGTTTAAAATGTCAATTTTAATGTTCATGGGCCCATTATTCGTTCGTATCAAACATTTTTTTTTCGCCCTCTAAAACACCATTGTTTAGGCCATATGCATTTTCCTACATTTTTTAGGGGCTACTTGGATGCAAAATATTTGGTTGTGTAGATGGGTTTGTTACTAGAATGAAATGCAAACTAGATTCTGTGTAAGGAGAGGACACTCAGCAGCTGTTTTCACATCTGGACACTGGAGCACTAGTGTGGGACACAAGAACACCATTTTTATTAGGGGGGGCACACAGGTGCTCCAGTGTATACTATAGGGGGGTCTCCATCTGTGAAGCTTGTACTAAACAGGTAAAGTATTGAAGCTTGACAAAGGCCAATAAAAAAGCGACATCTTGGAACTCTGCTAAAATTGTCAATTGTACCCTACTTCCAAGCAATGTTTCCTATTTATAGTTCTGCCATCAAATATATGTGTGCTATTTATACCATTTTTGTTTTACATAGGGGAGAAAAGACTCGGAGGACACCCCTCATCTGAGGAGACCAGAGACCCCCCACCTCTGGAAGAAGGTGAAATACTCCCAACCCAAGTGGAGCAGGAGGAGGAAGCAGATGTGGTTGAAATTGGCACCACAACAGGTGAGTGTCTGCGACCACAGGCTCAGGTAAGAGATGTATGTTGGCAGATTTTTGATACCTGTTTTTGTTTGGTTTCTCTCTTTTTAGGTGATCGTGATGTTAGGGATTGAGATCCTTTCACATCAGAAAGTGCCCAGATCCTGATCAGGGAGATCATGGGCTGTAATTTAGAATTGGAAAACCTCAAGAAAAAAATAAATGATGTGATTCAAAAAAATAATAACATCATTGATGTTTTGGGGCGAATTTAAAACCCCACAAAATCACTTTTTTTTGTGTGGTACAATGTTTTAAATATTTTTGCAATGTTTGGAAAAGCCAAATTTGGAGGATGCACTCAGTGTGCCAGCATGTGCTATCTGCCATCACGGGAGATCAATGGATGCGTTTTGGGGGTGCAACCCCTTCCTCAATAATAAAGTAGCTGAGAGGAAGGGCTTGCTCCCACAAAACACGTCCCTTGATCCCCCGTGATTGCAGCTAGCACATGTTGACATTCGTAACTTGGTGTGCATCTTCCAAATTTGGCTTTTCAAGGGGTGATTTGACCCCATCTGAACGCAATATCAAACACAGTTCCTAAATACTCATGTCTGATATTGCCTTCAAGTTTTACCAAATGTGAACTTTGTAAGTTCAAGTTTTTTGTCTTTCTTGTTGGTTTTACACAGGCCTGTTTTATCGTAAATGGACATTTCTATTTTTGATAATGCCACCCCAAAAATTGTTATACAACAAACATGTTGGTTTGTTCAAAAAACCTTTTCTAAATGCACATGTGATTGTGCAGGTATTAAAAAGTTTGTTAATCAATAATGTGTGGATTATTGTCTCAACGCTACAACACTTTTGGGGTGATGTAATTGCTGTTTTATGAGAAAATGGGGGTTATTTCCTAAGGGCAAATCCTCTTTGCACTACAAGAGCATTTTCATTGCAGTTTCAAGAGCACTTGTAGTATAAAAAGTGTATACGCCTTTAGTAAATAACAGCCAACAGTGCTTTGTATAAGGTTACACAATCACGCCATTTTCAGGACTCCCCACATTGCTGTCAGTGTCAGCTAAAACAAACACAAGCAGTAAATGTCCACAAAGAATTTTTTTTTTTGCTTTTTTATTTGAAAAAGGGTTCACAAATTTGAAGGCATATTGATGGCCCCCCTACCCGCAAAGAACTCCAGGTAGCGTAACCGGACATCACGGGCACTCAGGGAGGGCAATCCAGGACGGCCGCTTTCAAGCGCCGTCAGTGTTGTTTCAGGTATCACTCCGGCCTCAGGCCCAACTGAGCCAGCATAGTTGGCCGATTGTTTCCATAAAAAGTTATGGAGAATACAGCACGCCATGATTATATGATTAAGTTTATACTCCGCCATATGGATAGGTGTCAGAAATAGGCGGAACCGGCTGGCGATTCCAAATGTGTTCTCCACCACTCTTCGGGCTCTGGCCAGCCGGTAATTAAAAACCCTCTGTTCCGGGGTGAGGGTCCTCATAGGGAATGGCCGCATAAGGTGGTCCCCCAGCGCAAACGCTTCATCAGCAACGAACACAAATGGGAGTCCTTCCACATTGTCCTCTGGAGCTGGCAAGTCCAAGCTGCCATTCTGGAGACGCCTGTAGAACTCCGTCTGGGCGATGACTCCACCATCGGACATCCGGCCATTCTTCCCCATGTCCACATACAAGAAGTCGTAATTAGCCGACACCACCGCCAACATCACAATACTATTGAACCCCTTATAGTTGAAATAGTACGACCCCGAGTTGGGTGGTGGGATGATGTGGACATGTTTCCCATCAATTGCCCCTCCGCAGTTAAGAAAGTCCCACCGCTGGGCAAAGTGGGATGCCACAGTCTGCCATTCCTGTGGCGTGGAAGGAAACTGTTGAGGGAAAAAAAAAATAATAATATTTTTGCACAGAAACATGGCAAGCAGATTAGGCACAAACATTCTGGGGCAACCTCCAGATAGCATTTATTAAGGGGAATTTTACAACACCAAAGTATAAGGTACACCTATCATATTCCCCCTCCCCCCCATCTCATGGGCCATTTCTAACATTATGGGGGGTGTGGAAATCTTGGACAGGTAACCCTCTTCACTTCATTAAGAGATGAATGTCTAAATATAGGGTATTACTTGGAACAGCCCCTCCTTTTAGTTACACTATTGGCAGCCCACTGGACACGTAAGAAGTGTCCGAATACAAAGCTAGAAATACACACTGTACACATTTGAGCACATTTGAAAATTCTGCTATTACCTGTCTCAAGATAATAATAGGATCTTAAAAATTCAAACATTACCATTTGAAAGTATACAGGCAGGCCCTTGCACTACATGCTTTGGGGAATTCATCCATAAATCAGAGCACAAAAGAGATGGGTATAGTGTGTATGGGTTTGGCAAAGTCAGCAGATAGATGATTGAGGATAGATAGAGAATTGGGATCAGCTGATTTAGCAGCTGGGGGAGGGTTACTAAAAATGATTTGGGGACACCACAAAAAAAAGCCTATGCCACTCTGCCTGAATTTAAAGCTAGAATAACATTTCTAAACATTTTAGGGGGTGTTTGGGGTAAAGCACTACTATGGAGCTGATAAAATACATTGTTTTAAGTGACTACATGTGGTGAATATAGGGCCCGTAGAGCATGCTGGGGAGGTTAGTGAAGGAGAATCTGTCTGAAGGACCTAAAAAATTAATTACATAAAAATCCAGCATGCATGAGGACAAAGGGGACATTCACAGCATATTACAATCATGGTAATTAGGGAATGAGGAAAGAAATACAATATATTATCAATCATTCAATACAATAAAATGTGATATTAAAGGATAAAAATCTTACCTTTATATACTCCTTCTGCAGGACCTGGATGATGGCAGAACAGGTCTCTGGGATAATGATACCCAGAGCCTGGGGGGAGATGCCTGTCGAGAACTTTAAGTCCTGCAGACTTCTCCCTGTCGCCAAGTACCACAGGGTAGCGACGAGCCTCTGCTCCGGAGTGATGGCTTGCCTCATGCAGGTATCCTGCCTGCTAATATAAGGGGTCAGCGAAGCCAACAAATGGTGAAAAACGGGGTCCGTCATCCTGACAAATTTCCTGAAATCATCAGGATTATTCTCACGGATCTCACGGAGCAAAGGCATATGACAGAACTGGTCATGCTGAAGCAACCAATTCTTGGTCCATGAACTCCTCCCCACCCTGTTCATGGACTGGACTTGTGTCAAGGTCAGGACCCCAACACCAAGCCCCCGCACAGCACAAACTCTACGAGGAATACGCATACGCAACATGGCTAGAAAACGGTCGGCTGCTCAGAACGAAGTAACAGAACGCAGTGAAGAACAACAAGGCCTCTGAAGAGCGACCTGAAAAACAGTAACGAACGAACAAGAACAAAATGAGTAATTAAAGTCACGCGGAACTTGCTTGCACGCACTGAAGAGCAGATACAAACCCACAAGCACAAACTGAACGTCAGAAAATGATCTGAAAAAGCGCGAATCGTCTCTCACCAAACTTTTACTAACACGAGATTAGCAAAAGGAGCCCAAAGGGTGCCGCGCTTGGTTCTGAACTGGCCTTTTCTAGTCTTGTCGTAGGTGCTTGACGTCACCGCGTTCTTGGCGATCGGAAATTCGACAACTTTGTGCGACCGTGTGTACGCAAAACAAGTTTGAGCCACCATCCGTCGGAAAAAATCCTAGGATTTTGTTGTCGGAATGTCCGATCAATGTCCGACCGTGTGTACGGGGCATTAGAGTCACTGAGTTTATAAATTTGTGCTGGCTGGAGGGACTGATTCAACTTCTGGGCAAACATGGTGGAAGCGGAGTTGCTATGTAAAAGAAATCTTGCCTTATGGGGCGTACACACGGTCGGACTTTGTTCGGACATTCCAACAACAAAATCCTAGGATTTTTTCCGACGGATGTTGGCTCAAACTTATTTTGTCTACACACGGTCGCACAAAGTTGTCGGAATTTCCGATCGACAACCACGCGGTCACGTACACCACGTACGACGAGACTAGAAAAGGCCGGTTCAGAACCAAATGCGGCACCCTTTGGGCTCCTTTTGCTAATCTCGTGTTAGTAAAAGTTTGGTGAGAGACGATTCGCGCTTTTTCAGACTCGTGGCTTTCAGATCGTTTTCTGCCGTTCAGTATGTGCTTGTGGGTTTGTATCTGCTCTTCAGTGCGTGCAGTCAGTTCGTATTGGAGTTTTCTGTGCGATCTTGTCTGCTCGTTGCTGTTTTTCAGGTCGCTCTTCACAGGCCTTGCTGTTCTTCAGTGCGTTCTGTTACTTCGTTCTGAGCAGCCGACCATTTTCTAGCCATGTTTCGTATGCATACTCCTCGTAGAGTTCGTGCTGTGCGGGGGCTTGGTGTTGGGGTCCTGACCTTGACACAAGTCCAGTCCATGAACAGGGTGGGGAGGAGTTCATGGACCAAGAATTGGTTGCTTCAGCGTGACCAGTTCTCTCATATGTCTTTGCTCCGTGAGATCCGTGAGAATAATCCTAATGATTTCAGGAACTTTCTCAGGATGACGGACCCTGTGTTTCACCGTTTGTTGGCTTCGCTGACCCCCTATATCAGCAGGCAGGATACCTGCATGAGGCAAGCCATCACTCCGGAGCAGAGGTTGGTCGCTACCCTGCGGTATTTTGGCCACAGGGAGAAGCCTGCAGGACTTGAAGTTCTCGACAGGCATCTCCCCCCAGGCTCTGGGGATCATTATCCCAGAGACCTGTTCTGCCATCATCCAGGTCCTGCAGAAGGAGTATATGAAGGTAAGATTTTTATCCTTTTATATCACATTTTATTGTATTGAATGTTTGCTAATATATTGTATTTCTTTCCTCATTCTCTAATTACCATGATTGTAATATGCTGTGAATGTCCCCTTTGTTCTCATGCATGCTGGATTTTTATGTAATTATTATTTTAGGTCCTTCATACATATTTGCCCTTCACTAAACTCCCCAGCATGGTGTCTCCTGCCCTATATTCACCTCATGTAGTCACTTAACAATGTATTTTATCAGCTCCATAGTAGTGCTTTACCCCAAACACCCCCTAAAATGTTTGGAAATGTTATTTTTGATTTAAATTCAGGCAGAGTGCCAGAGTTTTTTTGTGGTGTCCCCCAAAATTTTTTTGTAACCCTCCCTCCCCCAACTGCTAAGTCAGCTGATCCCAATTCTCTATCCTCAATCATCTATCTGCTGACTTTGCCAAACCCATACACACTATACCCATCTCTTTTGTGGTCAGATTTATGGATAAATTCCCCAAAGCATGTAGTGCAAGGGCCTGCCTGTATACTTTCAAATGGTACTGTTTAAAGTTTTTGTATCCTATTATTATCTTGATAGGTAATAGCAGAATGTCCAAATGTCCTCAAATGTGTACAATGTGTATTTATATCTTTGTATTATGACGCTTCTTACCTGTCCAGTGGTCTGCCAATAGTGTAACTAAGGAGGGTCTGTTCAAAGTAATACCCATTATTAAGGCATTCATCTCTCAATGAAGTGAAGAGGGTTACCTGTCCAAGATTTCCACACACCCCCTATAATGTTATAAATGGCCCATGAGAGGGGGGGGGATATGATAGGTGTACCTTATACTTTGGCCTTGTTAAATTCCCCTTAGTAAATGCTATCTGGAGGTTGCCCCACAATGTTTGTGTATAATCTGCTTGCCCTGTTTCTGAGTAAAAATAGTAATGTTTATTGTTTTTTCCTCAACAGTTTCCTTCCACGCCACAGGAATGGCAGACTGTGGCCTCCCACTTTGCCCAACGGTGGGACTTTCCTAACTGCGGAGGGGCAATTGATGGGAAACACGTCCACATCGTCCCACCACCCAACTCGGGGTCGTACTATTATAATTACAAGGGGTTTAATAGTATAGTGATGTTGGCGGTGGTGTTGGCTAATTACGACTTCTTGTATGTGGACGTGGGGAAGAATGGCCGGATGTCCGATGGTGGAGTCATCGCCCAGACGGAGTTTTACAGGCGTCTCCAGAATGGCAGCTTGGACTTGCCAGCTCCAGAGGACAATGTTGAAGGACTCCCATTTGTGTTCGTTGCTGATGAAGCGTTTGCGCTGGGGGACCACCTTATGCGGCCATTCCCAATGAGGACCCTCACCCCGGAACAGAGGGTTTTTAATTACCAGGTGGCCAGAGCCTGAAGAGTGGTGGAGAACACATTTGGAATCCTGGCCAGCCGGTTCCGCCTATTTATGACACCCATCCATATGGCGGAGTATAAACTGAACCATATTATACTGGCGTGCTGTGTTCTCCATAACTTTTTAAGGAAACATTCAGCCAACTATGCTGGCTCAGTTGGGCCTGAGGCCGGAATCCTATATCAAACCACACTGACGGCGCTTGAAAGTGGCCGTCCTGGCTTGCCCTCCCTGAGTGCCCGTGATGTCCGGTTACGCTACCTGGAGTTCTTTGCAGGTAGAGGGGCTATCAATATGCCAGCAAATCTGTGAAGCCTTTTTATAATAAAAAAAAAAAAAGAAATTCTTTGTGGACATTTACTGCTTGTGTTTGTTTTAGCTGACCCTGACAGAAATGTTTTGAGTGCAGAAAATGTCGTGATTGTGTAACCTTATACAAAGCACTGTTTGCTGTTATTTCCTAAATGCAAAAACACATTTCACTACAAGTGCACTTGCAACTGCACTCAAACTGCACTTGTAGTGCAAAGAGGATTTGCCCTTAGGAAATAACCCCCATTTTTGCAGAAAACAGCAATTACATCACCCCAAAAGTGTTGTATTGTAGTGTTGAGACAATAATCCACACATTCTTGAGTAAGCAACTTTTTTATACCTGCACAATCACATGTGCATTTACCAAAGGTTTTTAACCACTTGAGCCCCGGACCATTATGCTGCCTAAGGACCAGAGGTCTTTTTCCAATTTGGCACTGCGTCGCTTTAACTTTTAATTGCGCGATCATGCAATGCTGTACCCAAACGACATTTGCGTCCTTTTCTTCCCACAAATAGAGCTTTCTTTTGATGGTATTTGATCACCTCTGCAGTTTTTATTTTTTGCGCTACAAACGGAAAAAGACCGAAAATTTTGAAAAAAAATGATATTTTCTACTTTTTGTTATAAAAAAAATCCAATAAACTCAATTTTAGTCATACATTTAGGCCAAAATGTATTCGGCCACATGTCTTTGGTAAAAAAAATGTCAATAAGCGTATATTTATTGGTTTGCGCAAAAGTTATAGCGTCTACAAACTAGGGTACATTTTCTGGAATTTACACAGCTTTTAGTTTATGACTGCCTATGTCATTTCTTGAGGTGCTAAAATGGCAGGGCAGTACAAAACCCCCACAAATGACCCCATTTTGGAAAGTAGACACCCCAAGGAAATTGCTGATAGGCATGTTGAACCCATTGAATATTTATTTTTTTTGTCCCAAGTGATTGAATAATGACAAAAAAAAAAAAAATATTTACAAAAAGTTGTCACTAAATGATATATTGCTCACACAGGCCATGGGCCTATGTGGAATTGCACCCCAAAATACATTCAGCTGCTTCTCCTGAGTACGGGGATACCACATGTGTGGGACTTTTTGGGAGCCTAGGCGCGTACGGGACCCCGAAAACCAATCACCGCCTTCAGGATTTCTAAGGGTGTAAATTTTTGATTTCACTCTTCACTGCCTATCACAGTTTTGGAGGCCATAAAATGCCCAGGTGGCACAAACCCCCCCAAATGACCCCATTTTGGAAAGTAGACACCCCAAGCTATTTGCTGAGAGGCATATTGAGTCCATGGAATATTTTATATTTTGACACAAGTTGCGGGAATGTGACACTTTTTTTTTTTTTTTGCACAAAGTTGTCACTAAATGATATATTGCTCACACAGGCCATGGGCATATGTGGAATTGCACCCCAAAATACATTTAGCTGCTTCTCCTGAGTATGGGGATACCACATGTGTGGGACTTCTTGGGAGCCTAGCCGCGTACGGGGCCCCGAAAACCAATCACCGCCTTCAGGATTTCTAAGGGCGTGAATTTTTGATTTTACTCTTCACTGCCTATCACCGTTTCGGAGGCCATGGAATGCCCAGGTGGCACAAAACCCCCCCAAATGACCCCATTTTGGAAAGTAGACACCCCAAGCTATTTGCTGAGAGGCATGGTGAGTATTTTGCAGCTCTCATTTGTTTTTGAAAATGAAGAAAGACAAGAAAAAACATTTTTTTTTTTCTTTTTTCAAATTTCAAAACTTTGTGACAAAAGTGAGGTCTGCAAAATACTCACTATACCTCTCAGCAAATAGCTTTGGGTGTCTACTTTCCAAAATGGGGTCATTTGGGGGGGTTTTGTGCCACCTGGGCTTTCCATGGCCTCCGAAACTGTGATAGGCAGTGAAGAGTGAAATCAAAAATTCACGCCCTTAGAAAGCCTGAAGGCGGTGCTTGGTTTTCGGGGTCCCGTACGCGGCTAGGCTCCCAAAAAGTCTCACACATGTGGTATCCCCCTACTCAGGAGAAGCAGCAGAATGTATTTTGGGGTGTAATTTCACATATTCCCATGGCATGTTTGAGCAATATATCATTTAGTGACAACTTTGTGCAAAAAAAAAAAAAAAAATTTGTCTCTTTCCCGCAACTTGTGTCGCAATATAAAATATTCCATGGACTCGACATGCCTCTCAGCAAATAGCTTGGGGTGTCTGCTTTCCAAAATGGGGTCATTTGGGGGGGTTTTGAACTGTCCTGGCATTTTATGCACAACATTTAGAAGCTTATGTCACACATCACCCACTCTTCTAACCACTTGAAGACAAAGCCCTTTCTGACACTTATTGTTTACATGAAAAAGTTTTTTTTTTTGCAAGAAAATAACTTTGAACCCCCAAACATTATATATTTTTTTAAAGCAAATGCCCTACAGATTAAAATGGTGGGTGTTTCATTTTTTTTTTTCGCACAGTATTTGCGCAGCGATTTTTCAAACGCATTTTTTGGGGAAAAAACACACTTTTTAAAATTTTAATGCACTAAAACACACTATATTGCCCAAATGTTTCATGAAATAAAAAAGATGATCTTAGGCCGAGTACATGGATACCAAACATGACATGCTTTACAATTGCGCACAAACGTGCAGTGGCAACAAAATAAATACATTTTTAAAAGCCTTTAAAAGCCTTTACAGGTTACCACTTTAGATTTACAGAGGAGGTCTACTGCTAAAATTACTGCCCTCGATCTGACCTTCGCGGTGATACCTCACATGCATGGTGCAATTGCTGTTTACATTTGACGACAGACCGCCGCTTGCGTTCGCCTTAGCGCAAGAGCAGGGGGCGACAGGGGTGCTTTTTTTTTTTTTTTTTTTTTTTTTCTTTATTATTTTTTTGCTTTTTTATCTTATTTTTAAACTGTTCCTTTCATTTTTTTTTTTTTTTTATCATTTTTATTGTTATCTCGGGGAATGTAAATATCCCCTATGATAGCAATAGGTAGTGACAGGTACTCTTTTTTGAAAAAATTGGGGTCTATTAGACCCTAGATCTCTCCTCTGCCCTCAAAGCATCTGACCACACCAAGATCGGTGTGATAAAATGCTTCCCCAATTTCCCAATGGTGCTATTTACATCCGGCGAAATCTAAGTCATAAAATGCTCGTAGCTTCCGGTTTCTTAGGCCATAGAGATGTTTGGAGCCACTCTGGTCTCTGATCAGCTCTATGGTCAGCTGGCTGCATTCTCAGGTTCCCTGTTGAGACAGGAGAGCCAGAGAAAAACACGGAAGACAGTGGGGGGGGGCATTCCCTCCCACGGCTTGTAAAGGCAGTCTAGAGGCTAATTAGCCGCTAGGATTGCTTTTACATGAAAGCCGACCGCTGGCTGAAAAGAATGATACCAAGATGATACCTAAACCTGCAGGCATCATTCTGGTATAACCACTCAAAGTCGTGAATGGCGTACCTGAAGACAAAAAAATGGTTAACAATAAAGCACAGTAAACGGTAAAGTATAAATAATTACATACCTGAAAAACAAACATGATAAAACATAATAACAATAAAACATTGCAGAATAGAATACAGTAAAAAATAGCAGAACAATAGAGAGAGAGAATAGAGAGAGAGAACAATAAAACGACAACAATTTTTTTTTTATTTTATATATATTTTTTTTTTTACACTTTTTTTGTAACTGTAACTTTTATAACGGTAACCGGTTCCAGGTTCGGGTCTCTCAAAATGCGATGGCATCTTGGGAGACCCTGTGAAAGTGTGCCTAGTCTGTGCAATGCTGTACCCTACGCTAATACTCAACTAGTGAATGGTAGCGTTCAAAACATTCACCAATGCAAAGACCAGGATTGTCAGGACAGGAGGGGCAATGATAGCGGGTGTCACGCCTATATCCGTGCTTGCTGCAGACACGACATCTTTTTTGGGGGGGTTCGTTGGGTAGGGGTACTCGGGAGGACATAAAGAAAATGCCTCTCATGCAGCCGACTGCATTTGGTTGGGGATGTGAATGGGGGAAGTACGGGCGCTGCAGAAGTGGTGGGTTCCCAATTAGGATTGGCGAATGCAGCAGGAAGGGCACTATGGGCACGACGGGCCTGTGTTTGTCTTCTTGGTGGCAGCGGGACACTACTTGTGCTTGCCACCTCACCAGCTTGAACTGCACTTATGGGACTCGCCACGTCACCAAGTGTTACTGCAGTGCTGGTTTGACTACGACCGGGGTGTACTAGGCCGCTGGTGCTTGCCAGTTCACCAAAACGCTACCAAAAAAACTGTTAGCGATCGCAGGGATCAGGCCTGACTCTGCGAACGCTGCAGTTATGCGTTTAGTGTTTTGTAAGTGTCAGTGATCAATCGATACTGCACTTGGGTGGGCTGGGCTGGGCTGGGCGGAGGGGCAAAACGCAGGTGCTAGCAGGTATCTGGGCTGATCCCGCTAACACTGCGTTTTTGGGAACCCTAAACTGCTGGGGACGCTAGTATAGATCTGATCGGATCAGATATTGATCCGTTCAGATACTATACCACTAAGGGAGGTGTATGGTGTGTGCGTGGGTGTTAGCGGTACTGGCGCTAACCTGACGCTGCCTGGGGCTGGTGCTTGCTAGTTCACCAAAACGCTACCAAAAAAACTGTTAGCGATCGCAGGGATCAGGCCTGACTCTGCGAACGCTGCAGTTATGCATTTAGTGTTTTGTAAGTGACAGTGATCGATCGATACTGCACTTGGGTGGGCTGGGCTGGGCCGGGCGGAGGGGCAAAACGCAGGTGCTAGCAGGTATCTGGGCTGATCCCGCTAACACTGCGTTTTTGGGAACCCTAAACTGCTGGGGACGCTAGTATAGATCTGATCGGATCAGATATTGATCCGATCAGATACTATACCACTAAGGGAGGTGTACGGTGCGTGCGTGGGTGTTAGCGGTACTGGCGCTAACCTGAGGCTGCCTGGGGCTGGTGCTTGCCAGTTCACCAAAATGCTACCAAAAAAAACTGTTAGCGATCGCAGGGATCAGGCCTGACTCTGCGAACGCTGCAGTTATGCGTTTAGTGCCTTGTAAGTGACAGTGATCGATCGATACTGCACTTGGGTGGGCTGGGCGGAGGGGCAAAACGCAGGTGCTAGCAGGTATCTGGGCTGATCCCGCTAACACTGCGTTTTTGGGAACCCTAAACTGCTGGGGACTCTAGTATAGATCTGATCGGATCAGATATTGATCCGTTCAGATACTATACCACTAAGGGAGGCGCATGCTGCGTGCGTGGGTGTTAGCGGTACTGGCGCTAATCTGACGCTGCCTGGGGCGACGCATATCACCGCCGGGCGATCGGGGGGCTAAACCTTTATTCGGTAATAAACGGCGGGTTCCCTGACATTATAAAAAATAAACGAACTAACCAGCGTCACCTGTAACGGTTATACGGTGATCAGTGGTGAAAGGGTTAACTAGGGGGCAATCAAGGGGTTAAAACATTTATTAGATAGTATATGGGGGTCCCTGTCACTATAAAACGCTGACGGCGAACCTAAATATTTACCTCACTAACTAGCGTCACCAGCGACACTAATACAGCGATCAGAAAAATGATCGCTTAGCAACACTGGTGACAGGGGGTGATCAAGGGGTTAAAACTTTATTAGGGGGGGTTAGGGGGGTATCCTAGACCTAAAGGGGGGTAATACTCACTGTTCCTACACTGTAACTGTCACAAACTGACACCAATGCAGTAATCAGAAAAAAAAAACAAAAAACTGCTGGTGTCAGTTTGTGACAGGGAGGGGGGGGGTGATTGGGGGGGATCGGGGGGGGATCGGGGTGTTTTGTATGCCTGGCATGTTCTACTGTGTTGTGTAGTGTTGGTGCACTCACATTGATGTCTTCTCTCCTCGGCGCTGCAACGGAATACCGAGCCGAGGAGAGATGACATCATTTCCTTTGCTGCTGTTTAGCATACAGCAGCAAAGGAAGTGATCTGATTGGCCGGCGGCGATCGCGAGGGGGGGGCCACGAACGGATGGCCTCCCCCTCATCTCCGATCGCCGGGGGACCAAACGGGATCGCCTCGGGCGGCGGGGGGGTCCGATCGGACCCCCCACCCGCGGGAGGCAAATCACGTACATGTACGTGATTTTGCCTGCCCGTGCCGCCTTGCCGACGTACATCGGCGTGAGGCGGTCCTTAAGTGGTTAAAACAAACCAACATGTTTGTTGTATAACAATTTTTGCATTAGCATTATCAAAAATCGAAATTTCCATTTCAGATAAAACAGGCCAGGGTAAAACCAACAAGAAAGCCAAAAAACTTGAACTTACAAAGTTCACATTAGGTAAAACCTGAAGGCTATATCAGACATCAGTATTTAGGAACTGGGTTTGATATAGCATTCAGATGGGGGGAAATCACCCCTGGAAAAGCCAAATTTGGAAGATGCACACCAATTTACGAATGTCAACATGTGCTATCTGCCATCAGGGGGGATCAAGGGACGTGTTTTGGGGGAGCAAGCCCTTCCTCAACGCTACTTTATAATTGAGGAAGGGGTTGCACCCCCAAAACGCATCCATTGATCTCCCGTGATGGCAGATAGCACATGTTGGCACACTGTGTGCATCCTCCAAATTTGGCTTTTCAAAACATTGCAAAAATATTTAAAATATTGGACCACAATCCAAAAAGTGATTTTGTGGGGTTTTAAATTCCCCCCAAAACATCAATGATGTTATTATTATTTTTAATAACATCATTGATTTTTTGCTGTATGTTTTGCAGTTCTACATTACACCCCATGATCTCCCCTATCAGGATCTGGGCACTTTCTGATGTGAAACGTTCTGGATCCACAACCTCACGATCACCTAAAAAGAGAGAAAGAAAACAAAACAGGTATCAAAAATCTGCCACCATCCATCTCTTTTACCTGAGCCTGTGGTCGCAGGCACTCACCTGTTGTGGTGCCAATCTCCACCACATCTTCTTCTTCCTCCTGCTCTTCTTGTGTTGGTGTTAGTTCCCCTTCTTCCAGAGGTGGGGAGTCTGTGGTCTCCTCGGATGAGGGGTGTCCTCCGAGTCTTTTCTCCCCTATGTAAAACAAAAATGGTATAATTAGCACACAGATATTTGATGGCAGAACTAGAAATAGAAAACATTGCTTTGAAGTGGGGTACAATTGTCTATTTTAGCCGAGTTCAAAGATGTATTTTTTTTATTGACCTTTGTCAACCTGCAATACTTTACCTGTTTAGTACAAGCTTCACAGATGGAGACCCCCCTATAGTATACACTGGAGCACCTGTGTGGCCCCCTAATAAAAATGGTGTTCTTGTGTCCCACACTAGTGCTCCAGTGTCCAGATGTGAAAACAGCTGCTCAGTGTCCTCTCCTTACACAGAATCTAGTTGGCATTTCATTCTAGTAACAAACCCATCTACACAAACAACTATTTTTCATCCAAGTAGGCCCAAAAAAAATGTGGGAAAATGCATATGGCCTAAACAATGGTGTTTTAGAAGCCGAAAGAAAAATGTTTGATACGAACGAATAATGGGCCCATGAACATTAAAGTTGCCCTTTTAAACGTTACAATTAATAAAAGCATATGGAGCAGCACGAGCGGAATAAAGACAGAAAGAATAGGAACACAGCACAACTACTTACTTTTTTGCAGCACTCTCCGGATCTTTCGGTACTGCTCTGGCTCTCTCAATTTCAGGTCCAACCACCGCTTCCTGAGCTGATCTTTCGATCTTCGTACCCCGAAATTCTTCTGCAGACTTTTGATCACTTTCGCCATGATCTTGGCCTTTCTGATATTGGGGTTGGGGTAAGGCCCATACTTTCCGTCATAGTCGGACTTCTTCATGATGTCGACCATCTCCAACATCTCCCCAAATGACATATTTGTGGCCTTAAAACATCTCCTTCTGGATCGGGACGTGTCCGGATCCGGGCTTTCCTCCTCCTCCTCCTCGTTCCTGCAATTAGCACGCACCTGCTGTGACTCCGCCATGTGCTCTTCCCCCACTGCGCCGAACGAAAAGGGGCGGGGAAAAGGCTAGAAAGAACGTCAGGGGCGGGCGGAGTTACACGCATGCGCAGTGTGTATAAAGCGTAACACGCGTGCGTATTACGTACGATCTGTGAGCGGAGGAAGGAGCATTGGACGCGCCGATCGTAAGAACAAAGGTAAGAGACAAACTTGTGCCTATACTGCTTCTACATTGAAGCCTATATTGTAACAAGATTAGGAGAGTTTTGTCTGACATTAGGCTTTGTCTTGTGTTGTGTCTTGCAGTGAACATGGATATGCTAATGAAAGATAATGACTTCATGTCAGTATTCCTAGATATGTTAAGGGAGCTGCCCTGACTGTGGGAGATTAAACACCCCCATTTCAAGAACCAAGCAAAGAGGAAGGCAGCACTGGAGCAATTGTGTGAAATTGTGAAGCAGGTGATCCCCACGGCAGACATCACCTATTTAAAGATCTTAATTGGTGGCCTGAGGAGCACATATCTGAGGGAGCGCAAGAAAGTCCTGGATTCACAGAGATCCAGAGCAGCAGATGACATCTATGTCCCCAGGATGTTGTACTACGACAGGCTGCATTTTCTGGCAGGCCAGACTGAACCCAGGCCATCCCTCTCCAGTCTTCCTTCCACGCTCCCCCCCCCCCCCGGCTGAGGCTTCTGACGCCCAACCTGGGCCTTCCAGGCCACATGTGGAGGAGCCCAGATTGAGCCAGGTATAGCATTCCTCTAAATATTTCTGCTTGTCCAATCAATGATGTTAACTAGATGTTAGTTGGGAGTACTAATTTATGATTGTTATTGATGAAGCAAAAACTAAAACCATGTTCTTTTTTCATACACAGGGAAGTCTCAGCCAGGAGGTGGCCGGGCCGAGCCGGCTGGCTGATCTGCGGGTCCCTCCACTCCCCCTGGAAAGAGAAAGTGTCAGGAGGAGGAGTGCCCTAGAGGAGGCTACCAGAGGACTCTTTTGGAGGGCTACAGAGGTCCTGGGAGCACCACACACCATGGAGGAGGACATTGCTGCCGTCATTGCCTATAAAATGCAGAGGATGGAGGAGGGACAACAACTCATGTGTGAGGCGCTCATATTGGAGGCTCTTAACAAAGGTATGAGGGGCCAAATGACAGCTCAGACACACCTTTGCGATGGTCCTCCTCCTCCTGCAGGTCCTCCTCCTCGTCCTCCCTCTCCTCCAGGTCCTCCCAGTCCTCCTCCAGGTCCTACTCCTCCTCCTGCCACAGCTCCAACTGCACAGCCACAGCCGGGAAGGAAGCGTGAAAGGAAGACCAGAAAGTGAGGACCCTGGATCCAGTATGGTCGGCCAAAAGATGCAGCCTCTTGTGGTACCACAGCCTGGGGACACACATGTCATCTGCTGCTATCAGGATCTCTGCGAATTCTGGACCAGACTGCCCTCCCTTACATATGGACTCCTCAGGCCACCAATTTTGATGTTCAAGAATTGATGTCTGCCGTGGGGGTCCAAGGCTTCACTAATTTCTCTTGTTGATCCAGTGTTGCCTTCCTCTTTGTTTGGTTCTGATCCCTTAATAAAGGATTTTTGTTTTGAATTATACTCTCCTATGTGTTTTACTTCAAAAATGACAGTTTGTTTGTGAGAATTCAGGTACATTTCAAATATACAATGTGAAATTAACAAGGGACACCAACACCAAACAATCTCCTGGAGATTAAATAATAAAAGATATCAATGGTGTTGGGGTAACTTGACACACAAAAATATTCTGGAGGAAAAATAAAAATAACATTGAACAAAGATCAGCCTTTGAAAAAATCCAAACATTAAATAAAAAAAAGGCTTAAAATCCCCAAAAAAATTAAATAAAAAAAAAAAAAAATCTGTCAGATGTGACAACTAATAACAATATATTCAGGGAATCCCATTAAAAAAACAAAAATAAAACTTTGTGAGAAGTGTGTGTGAATATGAGCAGCAAAACTACTTAATTCTTGTCACATTATAAAGAAGAAGAGAGTGCGCTGTATTAAACCATTTTTAACATTGCAGCGTGACGAAAGTGCTGTATCCATTGCAAACGCTAAGTTTACCAGAACGAGCTGTTCCGTCTTGGAATTTCTTCTGAGCATGCGTGGCACTTTGTGCGTCGGAACAGGCCACACACGGTCGGAATTGACGCGATCGGATTTTGTTGTCGGAAAATTTTATCTCCTGCTCTCCAACTTTGTGTGTCGGAAAATCCGATGGAAAATGTCCGATGGAGCCCACACACGGTCGGAATTTCCGACAACACGCTCCGATCTGACATCCATCGGAAAATCCAACCGTGTGTACGGGGCATTAGGCCGTCACAAAGCCTTTTCTGTTTGTTTTGAAAGCAAAATATCAAGTTCTGTGCTTTTTTGATTGATCTGTCTTAACCACTTCATGCCCGCGCTATAGCCGAAAGACAGCTGCAGCGCAGACGCTATCTGCCGGGTGGCTGTCCCTGGACGTCCTGCTGTTTACTTCCGCGAAAACGGCCGCGATGCGCGGCCATTTTCAGCACGATCAGCGGAGCCAATGAGAGATTATCTCAAATGTAAACATATGAGATCATCTCTCATTGCCGGCTCTCCCTCCTCACACAGAGACCGCGTGTGAGGAGGGAGAGCAACCTGTGCTGCAGAGTTTTAGATTGTGAGTGAAAAAAACACATACACCGTGCCAACATTATAATATCAGTGCCATCTGTCAGTCCCATCTGCCAGTGCCATCTGTCAGTCCCATCTGTCAGTCCCATCTGTCAGTCCCATCTGCCAGTGCCATCTGCCAGTACCATCTGCCAGTGCCAGTGCCATCTGCCAGTGCCAGTGCCATCTGCCAGTGCCATCTGCCAGTGCCTCTGCCAGTGCCATCTGCCAGTCCCATCTGCCAGTGCCATCTGCCAGTCCCATCTGCCCTCAGTGCCACCTGCCATCAGTGCCACTTGCCATCAGTTCCACCTGCCATCAGTGCCACCTGCCATCAGTTCCACCTGTCAGTGCAACCTGTCAGTGCAACCTGTCAGTACCATCTGTCATCATTGCCACCTGCCATCAGTTCCACCTGCCCTCAGTGCCACCTGCCATCAGTTCCACCTGTCAGTGCTATCTGTCAGTGCAACCTGTCAGTGCAACCTGTCAGTACCATCTGTCAGTACCACCTGTCAGTATCACCTGTCAGTGCCACGTGCCATCTGTTATCAGTGTCACCAGTGCCACGTATCAGTGTCATCAGTGTCACGCAAGTGTCACATGTCATCAGTGCCACGTAGGAGTGCCAGCTATCATCAGTGTCACTTGTCATCAGTGCCTTCTGTCATCACCAACAATGACTAGAATATTATATTCAGCTGAGGAGGTGTACAATATTCTTGCGGGCAACGAGAGCAACGGGGAGCTCTCTGCTTTGGATTCCTCCTCATTTTCAGATTCTGAGTCTGATGTGGACTACAAGCCTGTCCTAACCAGTGGTACACTGACAGCCTCAGAGAAGGAGGATGAGAGTCCGCCCGCCAGACGAAGGCGTACTGGTGAGGAGGCAGTGCCATCCACCAGCACCGCAGTGCCATCCACCAGCACCGCAGTACCTCGGCAAAGGCCACGTACCAGTGGGGTGTCACCTCAGTCCCAAAGGATTAGGTCCCATGCCAGCCTTCCCTATTCCCTTCAAAACCCCTTGTGGCTGCCTCCTAATTCAGGAGAAGCTAACGTTCCCCCTTTCATTGCCCAGCCAGGAGTCCAGGTGGACACAGAAAATTTTTCCCTGATAGACTTTTTCCACCTTATTTTTAGTAAGGACATGCTTGCATCAATTGTGGCCCAGCGCAACCTATATATATGCCCAACAATTTATAGCAAGTAACCCAACGTCCTATTATGCCCATCCCTACGAGTGGAGAGAACTGACAGTAGAGGAGTTTAAATTTTTTTTGGGCCTCACATTCTGTAAGGGACTAAACAGAAAAAATGAATTACGTTCGTATTGATCTACCCTCCCCATCTACCACATGCCCATCTTTTCCTCAGTAATGCCCAGGACCAGATATCTCATGATTATGAGATTCCTACATTATAACGACAATACCCAGTGCCCTCCCCGAAATCACCCAAATTTTGACAAGCTTTTTAAAATTCGGCCCCTAATAAATTATTTTTCTGAAATCTTCCCCCAGTTGTTTACCCCAGTCCAACACATATGTGTGGATGTGTCCCAATTTTTCTGGCAGGCTGCGCTTAAAACAATTTATTCACACCAAAAGGGCCCGCTATGGGGTGAAGATGTACAAATTGTGTGATCGTGCTACAGGGTATACCTATGCCTTCATGGTATACGAAGGGAAGGACACCCAGCTACATCCCCCTAATTGCCCAGAATACATTGGATCGAGTGGGAAAGTAGTTTGGGAACTCATAAACCCACTCCTGGAGAAAGGCTACCATCTGTATGTGGACAATTTTTATTCTAGTTTGCCCCTGTTCCGAAACCTTCACAGAAAGAAGACTCCAGCATGCGGCACCATAAGGACGAATCGGAAGGGCTTTCCTCAAAGCCTCGTCAACAAGAAGTTAAGAAGAGGGGAGGCGGCGAGCTTACGGAATGAGGAAATTCTGGCTGTGAAGTGGAGGGACAGAAGGGATGTCTACATGCTTTCTTTGATCCACAACAATACATTTGTTGAGATCACCAGGAGGAATGGCCCAATTCAAAAGCCAACATGTATCCATGAATACAACATGTATATGGGGGGTGTCGACTTCAACGACCAGATGCTCGAACCCTACCTTTCCACTAGAAGAACATACCAGTGGTATAAAAAAGTTTTGTTATATTTATTTAATTTGGCCATATACAACACCTATGTAATTTATCGCAACTCCACTGACAGACCCAAACCCTTCCTTGGCTACCAGGAGGAAATCACCACTGCCCTTATATACCCGAATGGCCCACCAGAAAACATTAGATCCAATGTAATTAGCAGACTCTCTGAATGCCACTTTCCCGATAAAATCCCTCCCAGACCAACAGGCCAATAACGTAAAAAAAAATGCCGGGTGTGCTCCAAAGGAGGGGTGAGGAGAGACACCACTTATCATTGTCCCCAATGTCCTTCCCAACCAGGCCTCTGCATAGTTGACTGTTTCTGCCGTTACCATACTTCACTAAATTATTAGTGAAGTATGGAAAACATAACCCTCACTTCCTGCCATTTACCTTCACACCCCTTATGCCTCTGCTTGCTCTGTAACTGACCCTGGCTTGTTATTTGACCATGCTTCTGCCTACCGATTCTGTTTATATCTATGCCTGATCTGGAACTGACCCTGGACTGTTATTCGACCACGCTTCTGCCTACCGATTCTGTACATACATCTGCCTGATCTGGAACCGACCCTGGACTGTTTGACCATGCCTCTTGCCTGCCTCTTGGACTGATCTTCTACCCTGCCAGTGGACTAGTGGGATTCAGAACACAGGGGTCTCACATATGTGAGGGGCTCCAGAATTGTTTTTCTGGATGAAGAAAACAATTTCATTTGTTTTCTCATTCCTAGATTAGGGTCTGGAGACTCAGAGGCTTCAAAGAGATTTGGGTGGGAGAAGCCTCTTCCCCTGTCCCCATTCTGTCCTGAACGAGGCCCTACTTCTGCCTGCTGCCTGTAGGACCTATGCCATCATGCCTCTGCCTGTCGCATGAACTAACCACACCACATGGACCTGCCTACTACCAGGACCAATATATTGGCACTGCTGACAATCTCTGCCTGCACTGACCCTGCATTGTATATGGACAGTATCCCTGCCTGCTGCCTGTACTGACTATGGACAGTATTCCTGCCTGTTGCCTGGAGAATTGTGTTCGCTTTTGCTGACCAAGTCCCAGCCTGCTGCCTGGACCAGTGCTATCCTCCTGTGTACAACTGTGCTACTATAACCACAGGTAATCTTTTGTTTACTCTTTGCTCAGCATAATGTATTTTGGGGTGTAATTCTTGGTATGTGAATGCTATGTGTCCCTAGAACACCTGATGGTGTTCCTTGCATGTTGGCCTCTGTGTGTGGCCAGGCTGTATAAAAGTCTCACACATGTGGTATTGCCATACTCAGGAGGAGTAGCAGAATGTATTTTGGGGTGTCATTTTTGCTATGTACATTCTATGTGTTGGAAATATCTTATAAATGCACAACTTTGCGTAAAAAAAATGCGTTTTCATTTTTTCCCCACATTTTCCAAAAACTTTTGGAAAAAAATGAAACGTTCAAAAGACTCAATATGCCTCATAGATTATATGTTGGGGTGTTAGCTTTCCAAAATGGGGTCACTTTGTGGGCGTTTCCATTGTCCTGGTGCTCCAGGGCCTTCAAAAGTGTAATAGGTGGTTGAGAAATGAGATGTGTAATTTATGCTCCTAGAACGCCTGATGGTGCTATTTCAATATTGGGCCTCTGTATGTGGCCAGGCTGTGTAAAAGTCTCACACATTTGGTATCGCCATACTCAGGAAGAGTAGCAAAATGTATTTTGGGGTGTCATTTTTGCTATGTACATACTATGTGTTAGAAATATCTTATAAATGCACAACTTTGTGTAAAATAAAATGCGTTTTCATTTTTTTTCCATATTTTCCAAAAACTTCTGGAAAAAAATGGACCGTTCAAAAGACTCATTATGCCTCATAGATTATATGTTGGGGTGTTAGCTTTCCAAAATGGGGTCACTTTGTGGGCGTTTCCATTGTCCTGGTGCTCCAGGGCCTTCAAAAGTGTAATAGGTGGTTGAGAAATGAGATGTGTAATTTATGCTCCTAGAACGCCTGATGGTGCTATTTCAATATTGGGCCTCTGTATGTGGCCAGGCTGTGTAAAAGTCTCACACATGTGGTATACTCAGGAGGAGTAGCAGAATGTATTTTGGGGCGTCATTTGTGGTATACACATGCCATATGAGAGAAATAACCTATTACAATGACAATTTTGTGGGAAAAAAAATCTTCATTTTGCAAAGAATTGTGGGAAAAAAATGACAACATCAAAAACCTCACAATGCATCTTACTAAATACCTTGGAATGTCTACTTTCAAAAAAGGGGTCATTTGGGGGGTATTTGTACTTTCCTGGCTTGTTCGGGTCACAAGAAATGAGATAGACCACCAGTATACCAGGTGTGATTAATTTTTTATGATTTGCACCACAGCTTGTAGACTCTCTAACTTTCACACAGACCAAATAATATCCACTAATTTGGGTTATTTTTACCAAAGATATGTAGCAGTATAAATTTTGGCCAAAATTTCTGAAGAAAAATTAATAATTTGCAAAATTTTATCACATAAACTAAGAAAAATGCGTTTTTTTTCAAAATTTTCAGTCTTTTTTCAAAATTTTCAGTCTTTTTTCATTTATAGCGCAAAAAATAAAAAAACCAGAGGTGATCAAATACCACCAAAAGAAAGCTCTATTTGTATGAAAAAAGGACAAAAAATTCATTTGGGTACAGTATTACATGACTGAGTAATTGTCATTCAAAGTGTGACAGCGCTGAAAGCTGAAAATTGGTCTGGGCAGGAGGGGGAATTAAGTGCCCAGTTGTCAAGTGGTTAATATCTCAGGAGAGTGATTTTGCCCATGTTTGTGGTAAAATATGTTTAGTGTAAATGTGAGATTATGCATCTGTGTAGCTTTGGACTATTTCTTTGCAACTGAAATTTCAATCAAGTAGCCCCTTATCACTGATTTGTGAGTTGCCCATAGTAGAGGAAATGTCAGCTATGTTATTAACCCCTTGCCGACCAGCGCACAACGATATACATCGGCACAATGGCACAGCTGGGCAAATGGGCGTACAGGTACACCCCCTTTAAATCACGGCATAGTGGGCGCGTGCGCTGCCGGCAGGGTGCACGCGCACCTGCCCCATACTCCGTGAGCATTCCCGCAGGTCCCAGGATGCGCGCAATCGTGATGTCCGCCTGGGGCCCACGATCGTGTCACAATCATTTCCCTGTTCTGCCTAGCAAAATGACATAGATCTACTGCTCCCTGTCAATGGGAGCAGTGATCTCTGTCATGTTCTAGTGAGACAATCCCCCCCATAGTTAGAATCACTCCCTAGGACACCCTTAACCCCTTGATCGCCCCCTAGTGTTTAACCCCTTCCCTGCCAGTGTCATTTACACAGTAATAAGTGCATTTTTATAGCACTGATCACTGTATAAATGACAATGGTCCCAAAATAGTGTAAAAAGTGTCTGATGTGTCTGCCATAATGTCGCAGTCATGATAAAAATCGTAGATTGGCGCCACTACTAATAGAAAAAAATTAATACTAAAAATGCCATAAATCTAGCCCCTATCTTGTAGATGCTATAACTTTTGTGCAAACCAATCAATATACGCTTATTGCAATTTTTTTACCAAAAATATGTAGAAGAATACATATTGGCCTAAACTGAGAAAAAAAACGGAAAATTCCTATCAAAATACTTACCGTAATTTTCCTTTCCTGATGGACTCCATGGCAGCCAACGTGTGGGTTTAGTCCCGCCTCTACTACCCTATAGGACACTACTCCCATAAATCTTTGCTCCTCACCAGCAGCCGTGTTCGATAACTAGCCTACTCCAGCCATTTGGGAGGGAACTCCTGCTGCCATGGAGTCCATCAGGAAAGGAAAATTACGGTAAGTATTTTGATAGGAATTTTCCGTTTTCCTGACAGACTCCATGGCAGCCAACGTGTGGGAAATAACTCGCCATACACACCCGGGTGGGCAAAAAATGCTGAAGAAAACAAAGATTTATTTAACACCGTCCACCGACAGTACTTTAACACCAAAATCAACTGAGGATAGAGCAGCTGGCTCAACACAGTAATGGGACATGAAGGTATGGATCGATGACCAAGAAGCCGCCCTGCAAATCACTTCAGGAGCGACGTGACGAGAAGCTGCCCACGAGGTCGAAAGACTTCTAGTCGAGTGTGCTGTCACCACCTCTGGAGGAGCCAAGCCCTTCTCTCTATATGCCCATTGAATTGCCTGTACAATCCATGCAGCAATGGATCTGACTGAGGCTCGGAGCCCCTTGTTCTTCCCGTAGAACGACACAAAAAGATAATCCGAATGACGGAAGGAAGCCGTTACTTCTAGATATTGTTTCAAGGAGACACCAACATCGAGTGGATGTATTTCCAGATTACCAGGGGATCTAAAGGTAGGTAGTGAGATCTCTTGGTTCTCATGAAAGATTGAGGTGACCTTAGGGTTTGACCCTAGCATTGGAATTAGAGTCACTCTGTCCGGAAAGAAGGTTAAGAAAGGTTCCTTTGACCCAAAGCCTGAATTTCGGACACCCTCTTGGCCGAAGTGATGGCGGTCAAGAAGGCAGTCTTGATAGTAAGTTCCCTAACAGACAGTGGTTTATCGAGTTGTGAGAAGAACTCAAAAACTAGAGGAAGATCCCATTTGGGGAATCTGGGCTTCCTTTGGGGCCTCATTCTGATTGCTCCTTTGAAGAATTGTTGAATAACGGCATGTCTGGCCCATGACACCCCAGTAAAGGCGGAGATCGCTGAAACTTGTACACGCAGTGAACTGACAGACAAGGGTAAATCCAGGCCTGATTGGAGGAAACTCAAGATGTCCTGGACCGCAGGTGTGTCACATGACTTGGCCCTAGACGACATATGAGTCGAGAATTTTGTCCAAATACGCTCATACACTTTGTTAGTGCTTTGTCTTCTTGCATTCAGAAGTGTAGGAATAGCCTCCATAGGGCAACCTAATGCTTCCAACCTACTCCTCTCAAGAACCAAGCCCTCAACTGTAGGTGAGCTGGGCACGGGTGGAGAATCGCGCCTTGGGAGAGTAGATCCGTTCTGGTCGGTAGAAGAACTGGCTCTCGGAAGCTGAGGAGTGATAGGAGAGGAAACCAAGGCCTGTTGGGCCAGTAAGGAATGATGGCTACTATCTCCACCTCCTCCCACCTGAGCCTCCGCAGGAATTGGAAGATAATAGGTGTCGGAGGGAAGGCATATGCTCTGTGGAACCACCAACGTTCTGTCAGTGCATCTATCCCGTAGGCTTGTGGATCCCGAAACCTTGTGTAATATCTCGCTAGCTTTTTGTTGTACGGGGAAGCGAAGAGGTCGACCTCTGGAGAGATCCCTAGTGTTAGGATCCATTTGAACACATCCTCGTGGAGAGACCACTCGTTGTTGTCCAGGTGGACTCGTGAAAGAAAATCCGCTTGGACATTGAGAATCCCTGGAACATAAGTTGCCGTTAGGTTGATCAGATTCTTCTGGGCCCAGACCATTATTGGTTCCACCTCCTGTAGAAGAGACAGGCTTTTGGTACCCCCTTGTTTCCTTACATAGGCTACTGCCGTTGTATTGTCCAGCCTGAGTAACACAGATGTCCCTGCTATCAGATGACGAAATGCCAGCAGTGCCTGGAAGGCTGCACGTAACTCTAGAATATTCGACACCAATCTCCGCGCTGGGAAATCCCAGGAACCTTGAGCCACTTCCGCTAGGCAATGAGCACCCCAGCCTCTCTCGCTGGCATCTGACGTCACAGTGATCCAAGTGATGGGAAGGATGGAATGACACCTGCGTAGATTTTCCTTTTGAAGCCACCAGAGGAGGGAACCTCTCATGGTCTGAGAGATGCAAATGCGCTGACTCTTGTCTCCCGACCACTGAAGAAGAAATCCCTTCTGAAAAGGACGCATCCTCCACTGAGCCCATTTTACCATAGGTATTGTGGACACCATGGTGCCTATGACCCTCAGACACTGGAGGGCCCGGAGATGAGAAGAGGAGAGAGCCAGGCGAATCCTGTCCCGAACTATCGTGATCTTCTCCTCGGGTAAGGAAATTGTGCCTCTCGCTGTATTGAATAAGGCTCCGAGGAATACGAGAGACTGAGAAGGCTCCAGTTGGCTCTTCTCCCGGTTCAGGAGCCATCCAAATTCTTGGAGAGTTGAGATGACCATATCTCTGTGTTTCAGGAGGCAATCTCTGTCTTGGGCCAGTAGGAGGAGATCGTCCAGATAGTGATAAAGACGGATCCCTCTGGTTCTCCGTAAGGCCACAATGGCCAACAGGACCTTCGAGAAGACTCTTGGAGAGGTGGACAGACCGAAGGGAAGGCATGTGAATTGTAAGTGTAGTTGGCCTATGGAAAAATGGAGAAAGCGTTGAAAATCTGCTGCCACTGGAACGTGGAAATAAGCGTCCTTGAGGTCTATAGAAATGAGCCAGTCTCCTGGTTGGACTGACTGTCGAATTGTGGACAGGGTTTCCATTTTGAACCTCTCCTTTTTGATGAAGCTGTTTAGGTGCGTCAAATCTATAACAGGTCGCCATGCACCATTCTTTTTCTGGACCATGAAAAGAGGAGAATACATCCCCATGCCACGTTGGTCGTCTGGGACAGGAATGGCTGCGCCTTGATCTAACAAAGATCTCACGTAAGCTACAAGAATTCTTCTTTTTTCTTCTGTGGCTGGAAGAGATGTGGGGATGCACCTGAGCCTGGGAGCACTGCTGAAAACCCAGGTGTGGCCTGAGGAAATCGTTCTTACGGTCCAAGAGTCCTGGATCGAGGCCGCCCAAACATGCCGGAAGCGAAGGAGGCGAGCCCCCACTTGGCCTGCCTGGGCGGGCCCCATCTCAAAAAGACTTGGTCGGTTCCTTCTCACCCGACACACTACTCTTAGTAGACTTCTTAAAAGATGATTGTCTGGCCTTCCAAGATCTGGAGAACTCACGGCCCGGCCTGTATCCACGTGCTTCCCTGGCACGATCCTGATTCTGTTTCCTTGGAAACGGTCTTCTCTGGCCTTGTAATCGCCTGTCCTGAGGGAGGAACCCCGACTTACCCCCGGTGGCACGGGTTATGGCGCTGTCTAATTTATTTCCGAAAAGAGAGGATCCATCGAAGGGAATACGGCACCAAACCTGCTTTGATGCTGGATCTGCCAGCCAAGGGCGAAGCCAAAGGGCACGCTTGGCGGTAACTGCAGACAACATAACTCTAGCCACCAAAAGGATAATGTCGATTGAGGCCTCCCCCAGAAAGGCTGAGGCTAATCTTAATTCCTGGACGGGCGAACTCCTGGCCACTTCCTCCGAGACACCTCTAAGTGTCTCGTCCACGCTGTCTGACCATGTCTCCATAGCCTTGGACATGACGGCCAGAGCCAAGGCTGGTTTACAAGCCATACCAGCTGTGAGATAGACTCGCTTCAAATCCGAGTCTATCCGTCTGTCCAAGGTGTCTCTGAACGAGACCGTGTCTTCCAGAGGGAGAGTCACATGCCTGACCAGTCTCATCACAGCTGCATCTACTAGAGGAGCCGACTCCAAATGCTTAACCTCTTCTTCCTTGAAGGGATAAAGCCTCTGTATTTTAGAGAGAAGGGAGTTCTTCTTCTCTACCTTTCCCCGCTCATCCATGATAACTTCCCCTAATTCAGCGAAAAAGGGGAAGCTGACACGTTCCTTCTTCAGCTGCTTGAAGAACTTCCTCTGTTTTGCAGGGGCCGTCACTGGCTCTTCCCAGTTTAAAGTTTCCTTTATGGCTTTAATCAGCGGAGGAAGTAAGTCAAAACTAAATCCAGTATAAGGGTCTTCTCCCTCAGAATCACTATCTGAGGAGACAGCAGACAGATGACTGGGTAAAGAGAACTCACAAGTGTCCTGAGCCTGGGTATCCCTCATTGGTGGGTCTGGAGGCTCTGCAGGAGAAACATGGGAATGGCTAGACCCCAATTCCTTTAGATTCTCTTCCACGATCTTCTCCACTAGAGACCTGAGTTGCTGATCCGATCCACCTCTTTCACCTGTTGCTTTTGTATAGCAGGTATCACAGAGGGATTTGCCTATAGGAACTTTTGCCCTACACCCCCAGCAGGATCCTTCGGCTGCATGACTGGAGTGAGACTTGGAAGGGCGAGATGGTTCCCGGCTACGGTGTCTCGATTTTGAGGAGGAACCGTGATGTCCAGATTTGGAAGAGGAATGCCGGTGCTGTGATCTAGATGAACCACTTCTGTGCGAGCTAGGTTGCTGAGTAGACCTAGAAGGGCTGACAAGAAAAACAAAGCCTTCTGTGTTAATGGAGACAAACAGATCACTGATGCTCCATAACCCCCCCCCGGCAACACCCAGGAAGGAACCCCCTACCAAGTACCTGTTGCGAGAGGGCTGGCCAGAGGCAGGCGGTGAAGCGTTCGTGCTCCCGGAGGGATCCATCAGGGCTGAAAATACAAGCAACCAGTTAGGAACTAGAGAAGCAGTAAGGGCAGGCCACAAAATTTGTCCTCAGAAGCCCTCTCACCTGACACAGCAGAATCAGAGCCAGGGGAGATACTGCTAATAGACTGCAAGCATTCCCAAGCCTGCAAACTATTTCCTCGAATTTAAACTGGCACCCCTGTGACGTCACCGCCGTGGCCCTAGTGCGCACGCGCAGTTACCGCTATGCGCGTGCGCGAACCAAGCCTTGATCTCGCGCCGGCTCCGCGCATGCGCAGAGCGGCCGCGAAAATGAAACCAGGAAGTGAACGGCGGCTGGAACGCAGAGGGAACCAGCCGCCATATCAGCCAATTACACTGTACCCGACAGTGCGGGGGAGGCACAGAATACAAGCAGACAAAACAGAGGGAAGGATTAACACAAACTGCTGCCATGAAAAGAAAATGGAACGGACTCACCACTCCTACTGCGATCGAGACCTGGGTCAGGTAAGACAGCACAGACCGGACTTATTCCTGGGCAACAAGGGTCACCTGCTAGTAGCTAGGCTGTATGACCAATATGGGGTTTGCCTGCCAGTGGCTAGGATTACACCGTCTTCAGCGCCTCTTCCATATGCCCTTTCCATACCCTGCTAGTAGCTAGGGCTTATTGGAATACTGCGACCCTTGCATAGGAATCGCTCGCCAGATCTGACCGCAGGGAGAAATAAACTTCAGGTAGAAAGACCATCTTAGCTAGGTCCTTGGAGGAGGACAAAAAAAGAACACGGCTGCTGGTGAGGAGCAAAGATTTATGGGAGTAGTGTCCTATAGGGTAGTAGAGGCGGGACTAAACCCACACGTTGGCTGCCATGGAGTCTGTCAGAAAATTAGTTTTTTTATATATTTTTTTGGGGGGGGTATTTATTATACAAAAAAGTAAAAAAGTTTGCTTTTTTTCAAAATTGTCACTTTTTTTTGTTTATAGCTCAAAAAATAAAAACCACAGAGGTGATAAAATACCATCAAAAGAAAGCTCTATTTGTGGGAAAAAAAGGACGTCAATTTTGTTTGGGTGCAACATTGCAGTTGTCAGTTAAATCGACAAAGTACAGGATCGCAAAAAGTGATCTGGTCAGGAACGGGGTAAATCCTTCCGGGCTGATGTGGTTAAAATGAAAGTGTTCTATCAACCAATCCGTAAGTTGGGATACCACTTCCAGGGTTCATAAAAGGAGGAATTTACGTAACAGCCATGTATAGGTGGTAGAAGGGATACCAACATGGGTCATAGTAAAAGAGACCACATGATGATCTGACCAGGTGCATTCATGTATATTAGAAGAGGTGGCACTAGCCAGAATAACAGAAGAATTGAAGATATAGTCTAGGTGTGAGTAACTATCATGTGGGCGGAAGTATAAAGTATATTCTTTAGCACCCACGTTTAAAGCTCACCAAGTATCTAGTAGTTGGTTGGAATTTAGTAGTCCTATTAAGAATTTACCAAAGGCATTGGCTGTACATGAAGATCTGTCTAGTACACCACGTGCCACCATATTAACCACTTAACCACTTCAGCCCTGGAAGGATTTACCCCCTTCCTGACCAGAGCACTTTTTACAATTTGGCACTGCGTCGCTTTAACTGCTGATTGCGCGGTCATGGAATGCTGTACCCAAACGAAATTTGCGTCCTTTTCTTCCCACAAATAGAGCTTTCTTTTGATGGATTTGATCACCTCTGCGGTTTTTATTTTTTGCGCTATAAACGGAAAAAGACCAAAAATTTTGAAAAAAAATGATATTTTCAACTTTTTGTTATAAAAAAAATCCAATTAACTCAATTTTAGTCATACATTTAGGCCAAAATGTATTCGCCCACATGTCCTTGGTAAAAATTTACACAGCTTTTAGTTTATGACTGCCTTTCTCATTTCTTGAGGTGCTAAAATGGCAGGGCAGTACAACCCCCCCAAATGACCCCATTTTGGAAAGTAGACACCCCAAGAAAATTGCTGAGAGGCATGTTAAGCCCATTAAATATTACATTTTTTTGTCCCAAGTGATTGAATAATGATAAAAAAAAAAAAATAAAATTTTTACAAAAAGTTGTCACTAAATGATATATTGCTCACACATGCCATGGTTATATGTGGAATTGCACCCCAAAATACATTTAGCTGCTTCTCCTGAGTATGGGGATACTGCATGTGTGGGACTTTTTGGGAGCCTAGCCGCGTACGGGGCCCCCGAAAACCAAGCATCTCCTTCAGGATTTCGAAGGACGTACATTTTTGATTTCACTCCTCACTACCTATCACAGTTTTGAAGGCCATAAAATGCCAAGATGGCACAAAACCTGCCCAAATGACCCCATTTTGGAAAGTAGACACCCCAAGCTATTTGCTGAGAGGCATGTTGAGTCCATGGAATATTTTATATTTTGACATAAGTTGCGGGAAAATGACAAACTTTTTTTTTTTGCACAAAGTTGTCACTAAATGATATATTGCTCATACAGGCCATGGGCATATGTGGAATTGCACCCCAAAATACATTCTGCTGATTCTCCTGAGTACAGGGATACCACATGTGTGGGACTTTTTGGGGGCCTAGCTGCGTACGGGTCCCTGAAAACCAAGCACTGCCTTCAGGATTTCTAAGGGCGTACATTTTTTATTTCACTCCTCACTACCTATCACAGTTTTGAAGGCCATAAAATACCCGGGTGGCACAAACCCCCCCCAATTACCCCATTTTTGAAAGTAGACACCCCAAGCTATTTGTTGAGAGGCATGTTGAGTCCATGGAATATTTTATATTTTGCCACAAGTTGCGGGAAAGTGACAAACTTTTGCACAAAGTTGTCACTAAATGATATATTTCTCAAATATGCGATGGGCATATGTGGAATTACACCCCAAAATACATTCTGCTGCTTCTCCTGATTATGGGGATACCACATGTGTGGGACTTTTTGGGGGCCTAGCTGAATACGGGGCCCTGAAAACCAATCACTGCCTTCAGGATTTCTAAGGCCCCTTTCACACTGAGGCGGTTTGCAGGCGGTATTGCGCTAAAAATACCGCCTGCAAACTGCCCCTAAACAGCCTCCGCTGTTTGTTCAGTGTGAAAGCCCGAGGGCTTTCACACTGAAGCGGTGCGCTGGCAGAAAGGTGAAAAAAGTCCTGCTGACCGCTTCTTTGGAGCGGTGAAGGAGCGGTGTATTCACCGCTCCTAAACCGCTCCTGCCCATTGAAATCAATGGGACGGCGCGGCTATACCGCGGCAATACCGCGGCTATATCCACGCTGTACGAGGGATTTTAACCCTTTTTCGGCCGCCAGCGGGGGTTAAAACTGCACCGCTAGCGGGCGAATACCGCTGCAAGAACGACGGTACAGCAGCGCTAAAAATAGCACTGTTGTACCGACAACGCCCCCACCGCCCCAGTGTGAAAGGGACCTTAGGGCATAAATTATTGATTTCACTCCTCACTACCTATCACAGTTTCGTAGGCCATAAAATGCCAAGATAGCACAAAACCCCCCCAAATGACCCCATTTTGGAAAGTAAACGCCCCAAGCTATTTGCTGAGAGGCATGGTGAGTATTTTGCAGCTCTCATTTGTTTTTGAAAATGAACAAAGAAAAATAATGTATTTTTTTTTCTTTTTTCAATTTTCAAAACTTTGTGACAAAAAGTGAGGTCTGCAAAATACTCGCCATACCTCTCAGCAAATAGCTTGGGATGTCTACTTTCCAAAATGGGGTCATTTGTGCCATCTGGGCATTCCATGGCCTCCGAAACTGTGATAGGCAGTGAAGAGTGAAATCAAAAATTTACACCCTTAGAAAGCCTGAAGGCGGTGCTTGGTTGTCGGGGTCCCGTACGCAGCTAGGCTCCCAAAAAGTCTCACACATGTGGTATCCCCGAACTCAGGAGAAGCAACAGAATGTATTTTGGGGTGTAATTTCACATATTCCCATGGCATGTTTGAGCAATATATCATTTAGTGACAACTTTGTGCAAAAAAAAAAAAAAAATTGTCTTTTTCTCGCAACTTGTGTCACAATATAAATATTCCATGGACTCGACATGCCTCTCAGCAAATAGCTTGGGGTGTCTACTTTCCAAAATGGGGTCATTTGGGGGGTTTTGAACAGTCCTGGCATTTTATGCACAACATTTAGAAGCTTATGTCACACATCACCCACTCTTCTAACCACTTAAAGACAAAGCCCTTTCTGACACTTTTTGTTTACATGAAAAAAATATTTTTTTTTTGCAAAAAAATTACTTTGAACCCCCAAACATTATATATTTTTTTTAAAGCAAAGGTCCTACAGATTAAAATGGTGGGTGTTTCATTTTTTTTTCACACATATTTGCGCAGCAATTTTTCAAACGCATTTTTTTGGGAAAAAAAACACACTTTTTAAAATTTTAATGCACTAAAACACACTATATTTTCCAAATGTTTGATGAAATAAAAAAGATGATCTTAGGCAGAGTACATGGATACCAAACACGACATGCTTTAAAATTGCGCACAAACGTGCAGTGGCGTCAAACTAAATACATTTTTAAAAGCCTTTAAAAGCCTTTACAGGTTACCACTTTAGATTTACAGAGGAGGTCTACTGCTAAAATTACTGCCCTCGATCTGACCTTCGTGGTGATACCTCACATGCATGGTGCAATTGCTGCTTACATTTGACGCCAGACCGACCCTTGCGTTCGCCTTTGCGTGAGAGCGGGGGGACAGGGGTGCTTTTTTTTTTTTTTTTTTTCTTTCTTATTTTATTTTTGCTTTTTTATCTTATTTTTAAACTGTTCCTTTCATTTTTTTTTTAGCATTTTTATTGTTATCTCAGGGAATGTAAATATCCCCTATGGTAGCAATAGGTAGTGACAGGTGCTCTTTTTTGAAAAAATTGGGGTCTATTAGACCCTATATCTCTCCTATGCCCTCAAAGCATCTGACCACACCAATGCTCGTAGCTTAAGGTTTCTTAGGCCATAGAGATGATTGGAGCCATTCTGGTCTCTGATCAGCTCTATGGTCAGCTGGCTGAATCAACAGCTGCATTCTCAGGTTCCCTGTTGGGACAGGAGAGCCAGAGAAAAACATGGAAGACGGTGGGAGGGGGGCATTCCCTCCCACTGCTTGAAAAAGCAGTCTAGAGGCTAATTAGCTGCTAGGATTGCTTTTACATGAAAGCCAATCATTGGCTGAAAAGAATGATACCAAGATGATACCTAAACCTGCAGGCATCATTCTGGTATAACCACTTAACCAGTTGCCGACCGCCGCACGACTATATACGTCGACAGAGCGGCACGGGCAGGCAAAAGGACGTATATGTACGTCCTTGCCTGCCCGCGGGTGGGGGGTCCGATCAGACCCCCCCCGGTGCCTGCGGCGGTCGGCAAATCTCCCCCGGCGATCGGAGGTGAGGGGGAGGCCATCCATTCGTGGCCCCCCCTCGCGATCGCTCTCAGCCAATGGGATCATTTCCCTGCCTCTGTATTGTACACAGAGGCAGAGGAAATGATGTCATCTCTCCTCGGCTCGGTGTTTTCCGTTCCGGGCCGAGGAGAGAAGACTGCAATGTAAGTGCACCAACACACTACACACAGTAGAACATGCCAGGCACACTAAACACCCCGATCCCCCCCCGATCGCCCCCCGATCCCCCCCCAATCACCCCCCCCGTCACAAACTGACACCAAGCAGGTTTTTTTTTTTTTCTGATTACTGTATTGGTGTCAGTTTGTGACAGTTACAGTGTCAGGGCAGTGAGTGTTAGGCCCCCTGTAGGTCTAGGGTACCCCCCTAACCCCCCCTAATAAAGTTTTAACCCCTTGATCACCCCCTGTCACCAGTGTCGCTAAGCGATCCTTTTTCTGATCGCTGTATTAGTGTCGCTGGTGACGCTAGTTAGGGACGTAAATATTTAGGTTCGCCGTCAGCGTTTTATAGCGACAGGGACCCCCATATACTACCTAATAAATGTTTTAACCCCTTGATTGCCCCCTAGTTAACCCTTTCACCACTGATCACCGTATAACCGTTACGGGTGACGCTGGTTAGTTCGTTTATTTTTTATAGTGTCAGGGCACCCGCCGTTTATTACCGAATAAAGATTTAGCCCCCTGATCACCCGACGGTGATATGCGTCGCCCCAGGCAGCGTCAGATTAGCGCCAGTACCGCTAACACCCACGCACGCAGCATACGCCTCCCTTAGTGGTATAGTATCTGTACAGATCAATATCTGATCCGATCAGATCTGTACTAGCGTCCCCAGCAGTTTAGGGTTCCCAAAAACACAGTGTTAGCGGGATCAGCCCAGATACCTGCTAGCACCTGCGTTTTGCCCCTCCGCCCAGCTCGGCCCAGCCCACCCAAGTGCAGTATCGATCGATCACTGTCACTTACAAAACACTAAACGCATAACTGCAGCGTTCGCAGAGTCAGGCCTGATCCCTGCGATCGCTAACAGTTTTTTTGGTAGCATTTTGGTGAAATGGCAAGCACCAGCCCCAGGCAGCGTCAGGTTAGTGCCAGTAGCGCTAACACCCACGCACCGTACACCTCCCTTAGTGGTATAGTATCTGAACGCATCAATATCTGATCCGATCAGATCTATACTAGCGTCCCCAGCAGTTTAGGGTTCCCAAAAACGCAGTGTTAGCGGGATCAACCCAGATACCTGCTAGCAACTGCGTTTTACCCCTCCGCCCGGCCCAGCCCAGCCCACCCAAGTGCAGTATCGATCGATCACTGTCACTTACAAAACACTAAACGCATAACTGCAGCGTTCGCAGAGTCAGGCCTGATCCCTGCGATCGCTAACAGTTTTTTTTGTAGCGTTTTGGTGAACTGGCAAGCACCAGCCCCAGGCAGCGTCAGGTTAGTGCCAGTAGCGCTAACATCCACGCACGCACCGTACACCTCCCTTAGTGGTATAGTATCTGAACTGATCAATATCTGATCCGATCAGATCTATACTGGCGTCCCCAGCAGTTTAGGGTTCCCAAAAACGCAGTGTTAGCGGGATCAGCCCAGATACCTGCTAGCACCTGCGTTTTGCCCCTCCGCCCGGCCCAGCCCAGCCCACCCAAGTGCAGTATCGATCGATCACTGTCACTTACAAAACACTAAATGCATAACTGCAGCATTCGCAGAGTCAGGCCTGATCCCTGCGATCGTTAACAGTTTTTTTGGTAGCGTTTTGGTGAACTGGCAAGCGCCAGCGGCCTAGTACACCCTGGTCGTAGTCAAACCAGCACTGCAGTAACACTTGGTGACGTGGCGAGTCTCATAAGTGCAGTTCAAGCTGGTGAGGTGGCAAGCACAAATAGTGTCCCGCTGCCACCAAGAAGACAAACACAGGCCCGTCATGCCCATAGTGCCCTTCCTGCTGCATTCGCCAATCCTAATTGGGAACCCACCACTTCTGCAGCGCCCGTACTTCCCCCATTCACATCCCCAACCAAATGCAGTCGGCTGCATGAGAGGCATTTTTATGTCCTCCCGAGTACCCCTACCCAACGAACCCCCCCAAAAAAGATGTTGTGTCTGCAGCAAGCGCGGATATAGGCGTGACACCCGCTATTATTGTCCCTCCTGTCCTGACAATCCTGGTCTTTGCATTGGTGAATGTTTTGAACGCTACCATTCACTAGTTGAGTATTAGCGTAGGGTACAGCATTGCACAGACTAGGACACACTTTCACAGGGTCTCCCAAGATGCCATCACATTTTGAGAGACCCGAACCTGGAACCGGTTACAGTTATAAAAGTTACAGTTACAAAAAAAGTGTAAAAAAAAAAAAAAAAACCACAAACAAAAATATAAAATAAAAAATAATAGTTGTCGTTTTATTGTTCTCTCTCTATTCTCTCTCTCTCTCTATTCTCTCTATTGTTCTGCTCTTTTTTACTGTATTCTATTCTGCAATGTTTTATTGTTATTATGTTTTATCATGTTTGCTTTTCAGGTCTGCAATTTTTTATACTTTACCGTTTACTGTGCTTTATTGTTAACCATATTTTTGTCTTCAGGTACAGCATTCACGACTTTGAGTGGTTATACCAGAATGATGCTTGCAGGTTTAGGTATCATCTTGGTATCATTCTTTTCAGCCAGCGGTCGGCTTTCATGTAAAAGCAATCCTAGCGGCTAATTAGCCTCTAGACTGCTTTTACAAGCAGTGGGAGAGAATGCCCCCCCCCCACCGTCTTCCATGTTTTTCTCTGGCTCTCCTGTCTCAACAGGGAACCTGAGAATGCAGCCGGTGATTCAGCCAGCTGACCATAGAGCTGATCAGAGATCAGAGTGGCTCCAAACATCTCTATGGCCTAAGAAACCGGAAGCTACGAGCATTTTATGACTTAGATTTCGCCGGATGTAAATAGCGCCATTGGGAAATTGGGGAAGCATTTTATCACACCGATCTTGGTGTGGTCAGATGCTTTGAGGGCAGAGGAGAGATCTAGGGTCTAATAGACCCCAATTTTTTCAAAAAAGAGTACCTGTCACTACCTATTGCTATCATAGGGGATATTTACATTCCCTGAGATAACAATAAAAATGATTAAAAAAAAAAAAAAATGAAAGGAACAGTTTTAAAATAAGATAAAAAAGCAAAAAAATAATAAAGAAAAAAAAAAAAAAAGCACCCCTGTCCCCCCTGCTCTCGCGCTAAGGCGAACGCAAGCGTCGGTCTGGCGTCAAATGTAAACAGCAATTGCACCATGCATGTGAGGTATCACCGCGACGGTCAGATCGAGGGCAGTAATTTTAGCAGTAGACCTCCTCTGTAAATCTAAAGTGGTAACCTGTAAAGGCTTTTAAAGGCTTTTAAAAATGTATTTATTTTGTTGTCACTGCACGTTTGTGCGCAATTGTAAAGCATGTCATGTTTGGTATCCATGTACTCGGCCTAAGATCATCTTTTTTATTTCATCAAACATTTGGGCAATATAGTGTGTTTTAGTGCATTAAAATGTAAAAAAGTGTTTTTTTTCCCCAAAAAATGCGTTTGAAAAATCGCTGCGCAAATACTGTGTGAAAAAAAAAAAATTAAACACCCACCATTTTAATCTGTAGGGCATTTGCTTTAAAAAAATATATAATGTGTGGGGGTTCAAAGTAATTTTCTTGCAAAAAAAAATAATTTTTTCATGTAATCAAAAAGTGTCAGAAAGGGCTTTGTCTTCAAGTGGTTAGAAGAGTGGGTGATGTGTGACATAAGCTTCTAAATGTTGTGCATAAAATGCCAGGACAGTTCAAACCCCTCCAAATGACCCCATTTTGGAAAGTAGACACCCCAAGCTATTTGCTGAGAGGCATGTCGAGTCCATGGAATATTTTATATTGTGACACAAGTTGCGGGAAAGAGACAAATTATTATTATTTTTTTTTTTTTTGCACAAAGTTGTCACTAAATGATATATTGCTCAAACATGCCATGGGAATATGTGAAATTACACCCCAAAATACATTCTGTTGCTTCTCCTGAGTACGGGGATACCACATGTGTGAGACTTTTTGGGAGCCTAGCCACGTATGGGACCCCGAAAACCAAGCACCGCCTTCAGGCTTTCTAAGGGCGTAAATTTTTGATTTCACTCTTCACTGCCTATCACAGTCTCGGAGGCCATGGAATGCCCAGGTGGCACAAACCCCCCCAAATGACCCCATTTTGGAAAGTAGACACCCCAAGCTATTTGCTGAGAGGTATAGTGAGTATTTTGCAGACCTCACTTTTTGTCACAAAGTTTTGAAAATTAAAAAAAGAAAAAAAAAATTTTTTTTTTTTGTCTTTCTTCATTTTCAAAAACAAATGAGATCTGCAAAATACTCACCATGCCTCTCAGCAAATAGCTTGGGGTGTCTACTTTCCAAAATGGGGTCATTTGGGGGGGTTTGTGCCACCTGGGCATTCCATGGCCTCCGAAACTGTGATAGGCAGTGAAGAGTGAAATCAAAAATGTACACCCTTAGAAATCCTGAAGGCGGTGATTGGTTTTCGGGGTCCCGTACGCGGCTAGGCTCCTAAAAAGTCCCACACATATGGTATCCCCGTACTCAAGAGAAGCAGCAGAATGTATTTTGGGGTGCAATTCCACATATGCCCATGACCTGTGTGAGCAATATATCATTTAGTGACAACTTTGTGCAAAAAAAAAATAAATAAATAAATAAATTGTCACTTTCCCGCAACTTGTGTCAAAATATAAAATATTCCATGGACTCAACATGCCTCTCAGCAAATAGCTTGGGGTGTCTACTTTCCAAAATGGGGTCATTTGGGGGGGGTTGTGCCATCTGGGCATTTTATGGCCTTCAAAACTGTGATAGGTAGTGAGGAATAAAATCAAAAATGTACGCCCTTAGAAATCCTGAAGGCAGTGATTGGTTTTCGGGGCCCCGTATGCGGCTAGGCTCCCAAAAAGTCCCACACATGTGGTATCCCCATACTCAGGAGAAGCAGCTAAATGTATTTTGGGGTGCAATTCCACATATGCCCATGGCCTGTGTGAGCAATATATCATTTAGTGACAACTTTTTGTAATTTTTTTTTTTTTTTTTTTCATTATTCAATCACTTGGGACAAAAAAATGAATATTCAATGGGCTCAACATGCCTCTCAGCAATTTCCTTGGGGTGTCTACTTTCCAAAATGGGGTCATTTGTGGGGGTTTTGTACTGCCCTGTCATTTTAGCACCTCAAGAAATGACATAGGCAGTCATAAATTAAAGACTGTGTAAATTCCAGAAAATGTACTCTAGTTTGTAGGCGCTATAACTTTTGCGCAAACCAATAAATACACACTTATTGACTTTTTTTTACCAAAGACATGTGGCCAAATACATTTTGGCCTAAATGTATGACTAAAATTGAGTTTATTGGATTTTTTTTAGAACAAAAAGTAGAAAATATCATTTTTTTTCAAAATTTTCGGTCTTTTTCCGTGTATAGCGCAAAAAATAAAAACGGCAGAGGTGATCAAATACCATCAAAAGAAAGCTCTATTTGTGGGAAGAAAAGGACGCAAATTTCGTTTGGTTACAGCATTGCATGACCGCGCAATTAGCAGTTAAAGCGACGCAGTGCCAAATTGTAAAAAGTGCTCTGGTCAGGAAGGGGGTAAATCCTTCCGGGGCTGAAGTGGTTAAAGTCCAGCAACATACCAGTACCTTGCTGGTCCTTGTTGGGCATATATTGTAAACTTTTTTTTCATGCAGCCTGTGGGCTGAACGAAAAAAAGAGATTGATCGGTGGGTAGCCCACCATTAGAATACCTCCCTTCATCCACCCACTTCTAATGATGGGCATATATGCATCATTTATATATGCCGAAGCATGGGGGCATTCTCCCGCAAAAGGTAGGAGAAAATCGCTCCTCCGCCCACTGCTGCATATATGCTGAAGTATGTAACTGTGGTGGTGAAATCACCTCCGACAGAGCTGGAGTCACGGCTTTATGTATCGCGGGAGCAAACACTGTTGCTGTCAAGATAAATAAATCCGCGCTGCAGCTTAATGACATACCTGAAAACAAAAAAATGGTTAACAATAAAACACAGTAAACTATAAAAAAATTACATACCTGAAAAGCAAACATGATAAAACATAACAACAATAAAAAATTGCAGAATAGAATACAGTAAAAAAAAGCAGAACAATAGAGAGAGAATAGAGAGAGAGCGAACAATAAAACGACAACTATTTTTGTGTATTTTTTTTTTTTACTTTTTTTTTTTTACATTTTTTTTTATAACTGTAACTTTTAAAACTGTAACTGGTACCAGGTTCGGGTCTCTCAAAATGCGATGGCATCTTGGGAGACCCTGTGAAAGTGTATCCTAGTCTGTGCAATGCTGTACCCTACGCTAAAACTCAACTAGTGTATGGTAGCGCTCAAAATATTCACCAATGCATAGACCAGGATTGTCAGGACAGGAGAGACAATAAAACCGGGTGTCACGCCTATATCCGCGCTTTCTGCAGACACAAAATTTTCTTTGGGGGGCTCGTTGGCTAGGGGTACTCAGGAGGACATAAGGAAAATGCCTCTCATGCAGCTGGCTTACTGCATTTGGTTGGGGAAGGTGAGGTGGAGCACCGTCTGGATACAGAAGGGCTCTGACGATCTCTTCCTGGAATTTAAGGAAGGATCCAGTCTGTCCTGAAGCTCTGTATAGCACATGAGCGTTCAGCAAAGCCAATTGAAATAAGTATACAGACACTTTTTCATACCAGCGTCTGGCCTTACGGGCAACTAGGTACGGCACCAACAACTGGTCGTTGAGGTCCACCCCTCCCACATTTTGGTTATATTCGTGGACACAGAGAGGTTTCTCCACAACACCATCGCCATAGTAATTTGGACCGTCGTGTCTGCATGAAGGGAGGTAAGAACGAAAACATTCTTATTGTCCCTCCACTTCATAGCGAGCGAATTATTACACTGCAAGCAGGCTCTCTCCCCCAGCCTAAGACGGGTATCTACAAGCCACTGAGGAAAGCCCAGCGATTAGGTCACACGGTGCCACATGCTCCAATTTGATGATCAAAAAGGTGACTAAAAAGTGGCACGCTCGTGTAATAATTGTCCACATATAAATGGTACCCCTTTCCGAATAAGGGTGACACCAAGTCCCACACAATCTTACCAGAGCTTCCTATGTAGTCAGGGCAGTTTGTCGGCTCTACCTTTGCCCTCGTAAACCATAAAACTACATGTATAGCCTGTGGCCCTGTCACAGAGCTTATACATCTTGACCCCGTATCTGGCACGCTTGCTGGGAAGGTACAAGCGGCCAGAAAACATAATCAGGGACTCATCAATGCAGACAACTTGATGGGGAGTAAACAAGTCTGCAAAACATTGGTTGAAGTGGTTTACGAGGGGCCGAATTTTGTAGAGCCGATCGTATTCAGGGTCTCCACGAGGACGACAGAGTTCATTGTTGTTGAAGTGCATGAACCACAAGATCTGCTCGTATCGTGCCCTGGTCATGGAGGCAGAGAACAAGGGCATATGGTGAATTGGGTCAGTGGACCAGTATGACCGCAACTCACTCTTTTTAGTTATGCCCATGTTGAGGGAAAGGCCCAGAAAGATCTTAAATTCGGAGACCGTAATTGGTCTCCAATCTCTGGCAAGGGAGGGCTGGGGATTAGCGGCGATGTGTTGACCAGCGTATAAATTGCTTTGGTCCACAATAGATCTATAAAGATCTTCGGTGAAAAACAGCGAATAAAAATCCAGTGGCATAAAATCAACTGTTTCCACCTGAATTCCGGGTTGGCCAGTGAATGGGGGAAGTACGGGTGCTGCAGAAGTTGTGGGCTCCCAATTCGGATTGGCGAATGCAGCAGGAAGGGCACTATGGGCACGACGGGCCTGTGTTTGTCTTCTTGGTGGCAGCGGGACACTACTTGTGCTTGCCACCTCGCCAGCTTGAACTGCACTTATGGGACTCGCCACGTCACCATGTGATACTGCAGTGCTGGATGTACGACCAGGGTGTACTAGGCCGCTGGTACTTGCTAGTTCACCAGAAGAAATAGCGGCGCTAGTACTGCTCTGCTCCATATGACAGCCCTGCGGTTCTTGCACTTCAAGGACAGAAGAAGAAGTTTGGGGTCTGGTACGCCTGACCTTGGCAGGGACCACAACTCCGTCGTCAGAGCTATCTGTCATGGAGCCGCTGTCGTCTACAGGATCGTATTCTGAGCTTGAATCTGACAGATGAGTGACTTCCTCTTCACTATCTGTTATGCTCAGAAACATGTAGGCCTCTTCACTAGTGTACCTTTGATTTGCCATTTTGGGCTCTAAATTTAGTGGTACACTAGTGAGACTCACAGGCAAAAAAGCTCCTGACTGTCAGCGACTGTATGAAAATGCTACCAAAAAACTGTTAACGATCGCAGGGATCAGGCCTGACTCTGTGAATGCTGCAGTTATGTGTGCTTAGTGTTTTGTAAGTGTCAGTGATCGATCGATACTGCACTTGGGTGGGCTGGGCTAAGGGGCAAAACGCAGGTGCTAGCAGGTATATGGGCTGATCCCACTAACACTGCGTTTTTGGGGACCCTAAACTGCTGGGGACGCTAGTATAGATCTGATCGGATCAGATATTGATCCGTTCAGATACTATAGCACTAAGGGAGGTGTATGCTGTGGGTGTTAGCGGTACTGGCGCTAACTTGACGCAGCCTGGGGTGATGCAGACCTTATCTGACCCTAAAAACTTAACTTATATCATAGCAGGGCAATTAGGGGGTTAAACCTTTATAAGGTGATAAAGAGCGGGTGCCCTGAAACTATAATAAACTATAATAAACAAACTAACTAACCAGCCTCACCCGTAACACTTATACAGTGATCACTGGTGAAAGGGTTAACTAGGGGGCAATCAAGGGGTTAAAACCTTTATTAGGTAGTATATGGGGTCCCTGTTGTTATAAAACACTGACGGCGAACCTATATACTTACCTCCCTAACTAGCGTCACCAGTGACACTAATACAGCGATCAGAAAAAGGATCGTTTAGTGACACTGGCGACGGGGGGTGATCAAGGGGTTAACCTTTATTAGGGGGGGTTAGGGGGGTACCCTAGACCTAAAGGGGGCTAACCTTAACTGCCCTAACACTTATAACTGTCACAAACTGACACCAATGCAAAAAAAAAACTGCTTTTGGTGTCACTGTGACAGGGGGTACAGGGTGGTGATTGGGGGGTGATCGGGGGGTGACTGGGGAGTGAAAAGTGTGCCTGCGTGTTCTACTGTAAGTGTAGTATTGTGCAAACTCACATTGATGTCTTCTCTCCTCGGCGCCGGAACGAAAAGACTGGCACGAGGAGAGATGACATCACTTCCTCCACTTCTGTTTACATTACAGAAGCTGAGGAAGCTTGTCATTCGCCAGGAGTGATCGCGAGGGGGGAGGCATGAATGAGTGGCCTCCCCCTCACCTTTGATCGCCCCTGACGATAATCCGACCACCGCAGACACCGAGGGGGTCTGATTGGACCCCCCGCCTACGGGCAGGCAAGGAAGTACAGGTAAGTCCTTATGCCTGCCCGTGCCATTCTGCTGACGTACATCATCGTGCGGCGGTCGGCAAGTGGTTAAGGACCGAGCCTCTTTCTGAGATTTGTTGTTTACAAGTTAAAAACATTTTTTTTGCTAGAAAATTACTTAGAACCCCCAAACATTATACATTTTCACTAACAGCCTAGAGAATAAGTCAGTATGGCAGTCGTTGCAATACTTTTTGTCACAGCATATTTGTGCAGCGGTCTTACAAGCACACTTTTTTGGAAAAAATACACTTTTTTTAATTAAAAAATAAGACAACAGGAAAGTTAGCCCAATTTTTTTATAGTGAAAGATAATGTTACGCCAAGTAAATTGATACCCAACATGTCACGCTTCAAAATTGCGCCCGCTCATGGAATGGCGACAAACTTTTACCCTTAAAAATCTCCATATGTGACATTTAAAAAAATCTACAGGTTGCATGTTTTGAGTTACAGAGGAGGTCTAGGGCTAGAATTATTGCTCTCACTCTATCGATCGCTGCAATACCTCACGTGTATGGTTTAAAAACCGTTTTCATATGCGGGCGCTACTCACATATGCGTGCGCTTCTGCACGCGAGCTTGGTGGGACGGGGTGCGTTCGAAATTTTTTTTTCTTATTTATTTTACCTTTTGTTTTTAATTTGTACACTGTTCTTTTTTAAAAAAAAATGTGTCACTTTTATTCCTATTACAAGGGATGTAAACATCCCTTGTAATAGAAAAAAAGCATGACAGGACCTCTTAAATATGAGATCTGTGGTCAAAAAGATCTCAGATCTCATATTTATACTAAAATGCAAAAAAAAAAAAAAAGAATTTTATCATTTGGAAAAAAAAAGGCCCTTTAAGAGCTATGGACGGAAGTGACATTTTGACGTTGCGTCTGCGCTGCAATGGTATGGAGACACTCACTCATCTCCATACCCAGGAAGGAGAAGGGTCTGATCGCCTCAGCTGCTACCGACGGCTCCGGTAAGCGGCGGAGGGCACCAGAGAGCTGCGGGAGGGGGGCCCCTCTCCCGCCGCCGATAAAAGGGATCTTGCGGCGATTCCGCCGCAGAGACCACTATTATTGGAAACCGAACCACCCGCTGAAGAAGAGGATACTGGGGTTATGGCAGCTAGCTGTTGCCATAACAAAGATATCCCTCTTCAAAATGAGGACGTATATTGACGTGCGGCGGTCCGGAGGTGGTTAAAGTTGCCCCCAATCAGCACATGAGTGGCATGGTATTTATCTAGGATCTGAAAGAAAGCTTAAAAAAAAAGAAGCCTAAGCATCATTTGGAGCGTAAACATTCACTAACGGGATAGCCCTGAATGAAGCCTTGAACTATAAAAAACCTACTTTCAGGGTCCCTGTAAATACGGTGAGTCTCAAATATATTTTTAATGAAAATGGCTACCTCCCATGCTTTGGATCCATAAGTGGTTAAATAATGCTGCCTATTCTATCTATCAAAGAAGTGGGGGTGGTTGTTAGAGGAAAATTGTATTTCATGAAGAAGAATAATATCTTCCCCCAGGCGTTTTGTAAAAATGGAAGGCTTTCTTCTTCTTATGTGGGGAGTCGGAGCCCTTAGTGTTGTGTGATATGATCCCTTACTCGTTGTTTTGAAAAGTGGGTTCAATTGAAAAATGGGGGTATACCTAGTCTACCACCATGGAGAAAGACCTCCAGCTAAGTTCAAAGTACAATAGGACCGTAAGACAAAAATTTGGTGCATAACAGGCGGGGTGTAGACGGGGCCCGTGGAAGTTGCTCCTGTTCCAAAAGGTCAAAGGTAGTGCCATAATGGGATGTCATTATTCAGCCCACATTGCTTTTAATTTAAGTGCAAAGCAGGCAACAGAAAGATAAAACATGAAATTCATCATATAAAAATTCAATGCTTCTAGCCAAAAAACAGGCCCCTCGTTAAGCATGGAGTACACACAGCTTAAATACAAGGGATCCCCCCTGAAGAAGTTATGTGAATGTGACCTAACACATAAGGCAGAGCTGGTGACATTATTTTGTTGCGACAGGAAGTAGGGTAGATTTGTAAGAGCAAAGCTGCTGAGTGCCTGTAATTCCTTAGGGGAAAGAGTACATATGCTTTTTTCTGTGGTGTAGATTTTAATTCACTATGTAATATGAGTGTTATTTTAATATTTTTAAAATGATCATTCTTTTAGCAGAAAAAATTACAATGGTTCGATTTATTTATTTATTCATAGCCATTAAAATAAGTGGATGGAGGAGTGCTCACATGAGAGTAATTTGCTTGAATGAGGATCTTAAACTGCAAGTTTACTTTTAAAGATTGGAGAATATTTGAAAGTGTATGATCCCATCCTGAAGTTACCTGAGGTCTTTTACCACTTTAAGGGGAAGGTTAATAATGATCAACTTGATTTATAGGTGAAAAATGGAGTTGAGAGCATACTGTGTAAGGTGGGAGAGCATGTATGATTCACTTAGGTGTCAGTTTGACCTTCATATGAAATTAGCACAGTTTTATTTCTGATATTTGATTTGCACTTTTGTTCATGTGGTGTATAACATATTTCATATTGATATTATTTCTTAAAGTGTATATATTTTACAGCACGCAGGTTTATTTATATTGTTACCTAGTGGTTCACCCCCTATTCTACAATTTCTGTAATGTTTTCACTCTATTTGTTAAATGAAGATTTTTTACATACATGTTTGGTTTCTAAGTGCCGGCTCACACAGGGGCTTGCATTGACGTCTATACAGAAGTTGTTTTGCAAGTCGTGCTGAAGTTGTGCTGTGCGGGGCAACTTCAGAGTCGGATGACTTTGAAGTCGCCTCTGTGTGAACCGCCACTTATCCCCTTCCCGCCGAGCATACACAGATGTGCATACTCGGCTTTCAGGGGTTATACCGGGATGATGCCCACAGCTGCAGGCATCATCCCAGTATTGTTTTTTAGAGCCAGCGATCGGCTTTCCAGGGATAACAACCGATTCAGCTAAAAGCTGCTTGACTGTTATACTGGAGGAGCGGAAGGGGACGTCCCCCCCTCCCACCACCTCCCACCGCTCCTACCGGGCCTCCCATTCCACCGGGAGGCCCGATCAACAATCCACTGCCTCTGGCGGCTAGAGACAGACTGGAAAAAAGCCATACGTGGCTTTGTTCCAGTCTCCTAATTGTAAGCACGGAAGCGGCGTCATGATGTCACTTCTCTTTTACTCGGCTGCCAATGGTGCCGGTTTAAAAAAAATATACAGTATTCAGAATTGCCGAAAATGGTGATTTTAGACCCCCGATCCCTCCATAAAGATTACCTGTCACTACCTATTACTGTCACAGGGGATGTTTACATTCCTTGTGACAGCAATAAAAGTGATCAAATTTTTTTTTTTAAACACAATTTATTAACATAAAAATAAATAAAATAAATAAGAAAACTTTTTTTTAAAGCACCCCGTCGGCGCGAGCTCGCGCAGCAAAAAAAAAAACGCATACGGAAGTCGCGCCCACATATGTTAACGGTGTTCAAATCACACATGCGGGGTATCGCCGCAATCGTCAGAGCGAGTGCAATAATTCTAGCACTAGACCTGTAACTCTAACCTGGTAACCATAAAAAAAATTTAAAGAGTCGCCTATGGAGATTTTTGGGTACCGTAGTTTGTCGCCATTCCACGAGTGCGTGCAATTATAAAGCGTGACATGTTTGGTATCTATTTACTCGACGTAACATCATCTCTCACATTATACAAACAAATTGGGCTAACTTTACTGTTTGTTTTTTTTATTCATGAGAGTGTCCCTTTTCCCAAAAAGTTGCGTTTAAAACACAGCTGCACAAATACCGTTTGACATAAAATATTGCAACAATCTCAAATTTATTCTCTAGATTCTCTGCTAAAAAAAATATATATTTTTTGGGAGTTCTAAGTAATTTTCTAGCAAAAAATACGGGTTTTAACTTGTAAACACCAAATGTAAAAAATAGGCTTAATCATGAAAGGGTTAAAGAATGACTTTTCTCTGAATCATACTCCTGAAGAAGTGATTTACCGCGAAACATGTAGAGTTTGGAACTAGGAAAGGGACGAATATCCAATCCTTCATCGTGGTTTGATACATGTATTTTGTTTTCCAGTTCCTATCAGAGCTATTCAACTGTCTTAATATGTTATGCGTCTGCCCTTTTGGCTATTTTTAATTGATAATTTTCAATAAAATTCATATATTTTTGTAAACCTTTTCTGTGAGTCTATACCATACCATGAAAGTCCAGAGTTGCCTCAAATTATCTGCTTTTATATGTATTGTTTTTGTTTTTTGTTTTTAAAAAGGATCTCTGCAGAACTAAGCAATTGGAATGTGTTAATAAGCAGTGGGTTATAGTTTTAATGCCCTCTTCATGATTGATCTTCAAATGACTGAACAAATCTAAGGGCATCCTCCTTTCCTGCACATATGATCTCTGCGCTAAGATACAATATTGCATTCCAAAAATGTGATAATAGGCGCAACTACATAATCCCATCCAGATACAGTAGGATACTAATAAGTGGATCTTTATGCACTTTTGGAAAATTTTACAAAACTGGTATGATCAGAAATCAGATCTGTAAATATCTCCCCATCTTTTAATCAAGAACACATTTTATAATGCTGTATGTACAATCCTTAAATCAGTTTTTTGTATATGAAACACAGTGTGGGTCTGCTGGTAAGTAGGAATGAGCTTTGAGTTGGAGTCAAACTCATGTTCGACTCGAACATAGACTGTTCGCCAATTCGCCGAACAGCGAACTATTTGGGGTATTTGCGGCAAATTCGAAAGCCGCCGAACACCCTTTAAAAGTTTATGGGAGAAATCAAAAGTGCTAATTTTAAAGGATTATATGCATGGTATTGTCATAAAAAGTGTTTGGGGACCTGGGTCCTGCCCCAGTGGACATGTATCAATGCAAAAAGAAGTTTTATAAACGGCCGTTTTTTCGGGAGCAGTAATTTTAATAATGCTTAAAGTGAAACAATAAAAGTGTAATATCCCTTTAAATTTCGTACCTGGGGGTGTCTATGGTATGCCTGTAAAGGGGAGCATGTTTCCCGTGTTTAGAACAGTCTGACAGCGAAATGACATTTCAAAGGAAAAAAAGTAATTTAAAACTACTCACGGCTATAGTGAATTGTCGGTCCGACAATACACAAAAAAGTTAATTGATAAAAACAGCATGGAATTTCCCCACAGGGGAACCCCGAACCAAAATAAAAAAAAATGCGTGGATATCCTCCTAAATTCCATACCAGGCCCTTCAGGTCTGGTATGGATATTAAGGGGAACCTCGCGCCAAAATTTAAAAAAAAATGGCCTGGGGGTCCCCCTCAAAATGGCCTGGGGGTCCACCTCAAAATCCATACCAGACCCTTCAGGTCTGGTATGGATTTTAAGAGGAAACCCGCACCAAATTTTTTTTTAAAATGGCGTGGGGTCCCCCCAAAAATCCATACCAGACCCTTATCCAAGCACACAACCTGGCAGGCCGCAGGAAAAGGGGGGACGAGGGAGCGCCCCACTCCTGAACCATACCAGGCCACATGCCCTCAACATTGGGAGGGTGCTTTGAGGTAGCCCCCCAAAGCACCTTTTCCCCATGTTGATGGGGAGAAGGGCCTCATCCCCTCAATCCTTGCCCGGTGGTTGGGGAGGCTGCAGGTGGGGGGCTTATCAGAATCTGGAAGCCCCTTTAACAAGGGGACCCCCAGATCCCGGCCCCCCTATGTGAATTGGTAATGGGGTACAAATGTACCCCTACCATTTCACAAAAAATGTGTCAAAAAGGTTAAAAAACACAAGAGACGTTTTTTGACAAGTCTTTTATTAATTGCTTCTTCTTCCATCTTCTTTTTTCTGGTGTTCTTTCGGCGTTCTTCTTCTTCCTCCATCTTCTTCTTCATCTTCTTGTTTTCCATCTTCTTCTTCCTCCGCTCTTCTCGTTCTGCATCTTCCTCCAGGCTTCTTCTCCACTCCGTCCGCACGATCTGCCTCAGTGGGAGTCTTCAGCTGTGTGATGCATCGCTTCTTCTGTCACATCTTATATAATGGGAAATAATAGGGAAGTCCCGTGAATTCCCCATGCATTAGAGGAGGGCGGGGTCACTGGTTGACCCCGCCCTCCATTATATAAGAACTGTCAGAAGAAGCGAAGCATCACACGGCTGAAAACTCCCACTGAGGCGGATCGTGCGGACAGAGCGGAGAAGAAGCCTGGAGGAAGATGCGGGACGAGAAGAGCGGAGGAAGAAGAAGATGGAAAAGAAGAAGATGAAAAAGAAGATGGAGGAAGAAGAGGAACATCGAAAGAACACCAGAAGATAGAAGATGGAATAAGAAGCTGAAAGAAGAAGAAATTAATAAAGGACTTGTCAAAAACTGTCTCTTGTGTTTTTTAACCTTTTTGACACTTTTTTTGTGAAATGGTAGGGGTACATTTGTATCCCATTACCAATTCACACAGGGGGGTCCGGGATCTGGGGGTCCCCTTGTTAAAGGGGGCTTCCAGATTCCGATAAGCCCCCTGGCTGCAGACCCCCACAACCACCGGGCAAGGGTTGTGGGTATGAGGCACTTCTCCCCATCAACATGGGGACAAGGTGCTTTGGGGGGCTGCCTCAAAGCACCCTCCCAATGTTGAGGGCATGTGGCCTGGTAAGGTTCAGGAGGAGGGGCGCTCTCTCATCCCCCCCTCTTTTCCTGCAGCCTGCCAGGTTGCGTGCTCCGATAAGGGTCTGGTATGGATTTTTGGGGTGGACCCACGCCATTTTTTTAAAAATTTTGGCGCGGGGTTCCCCTTAAAATCCATACCAAACCTGAAGGGTCTGATATGGATTTTGAGGGGGACCCCACACCATTTTTTTAAATTTTGGTGCAGGGTTCCCCTTAATATCCATACCAGACCTGAAGGGCCTGGTATGGAATTTAAGGGGACCCCATGCCATTTTTTTTTTTTAATTTTGGTTCAGGGTTCCCCTGTGGGGAATCCCCATGCCGTTTTTATCAATTAACTTTTATGTGTATTGTGAGACCGACAATTCATTATAGCCGTAAGTAGTTTTAAATTACTTTTTTTGCTTTGAAATGTCATTTTGCTGTCAGACTGTTCTACACACGGGAAACATGCGCCCCTTTACAGGTATACTATAGACACCCCCCAGGTACGAAATTTAAAGGAATATTACACTTTTATTGTTTCACTTTAAACATTATTAAAATCACTGCTCCCGAAAAAACGACCGTTTTTAAAACCTCTTTTTGCATTGATACATGTACCCTGGGGCAGGACTCAGGTCCCCAAACACTTTTTATGACAATAACTTGCATATAAGCCTTTAAAATGAGCAGTTTTGATTATTCACGTTTGTGTCCCATTGACTTTAACGGTGTTCGCGTGTTCAAACAAATTTGTTGCCTGTTCGCATATTCTGATGCAAACCGAACCGGGGGGGTGTTTGGCTCATCCCTACTGGTAAGATGTTGTGTTATCTGTAGAGGGAAGGGAGGGTTTTTGATGATGTTTTTGATAGAAAGGTAGGCTACAATGTCTTGCAGTTCCTTATCAGGTTCACTTTTTTGCTGTGTTTAAGCTCCTCCCACATGTTGCTTTGTCATTGGCTCTTCAAAAAAAGTTCACAAAATGTTGTTGACTGGTTATCTGCTGATTGTCACAACTATTTAAACTTGTTTTATTAGTGTTGTCTTCAAAAGCTAATTTTTTACAGGGAATTTCATACTTTAGTTTGTTGCTGCCATGGACTTTGTATGGATGGCTTTTCACATAGGACATTGCAATTACCTAATTTATGCCTTTAGGGCTGCCAGTGCTATACACAAAGCATTTGATGAAGAGCTGATTGGAGTGTACTTCCCTATAAGATATGTTTTTAATCTCTTTATTTTAAGTTTTGTTACTGTATACACGTACACATGTAAACAAGTACAGTTCATATGTAAAAATGGTACAGTACAGAACATATTCTATGTACAACTGAAGACCTATGAAGTGTTGGTCAAGTGAGATTTGTGTATAACATTGGGCAGCACAGTGGCTAAGTGGTTGGCTCTTTGATTCCCAACCATGGCACTACCTGCATGGAGTTTGCATATTCTCCCTGTACCTGTGAGGGTTTCCTCCCACATTCCAAAGACATGTTGATAGGTTAATTGGCTCCTGTCCTTATTGGCCCTAGTATGTGTATGAGAATGTGAGTTAGAGACCTTAGATTGTAAGCTCATTCAGTGCAGAGACTGATCTGAATGTATAATAAATATATGAAGTGCTGTGTAAATTGACTGAGCTATATAAGTACCTGTAATAATAAAGTCAAAGACAACAAGAATTCCATTTGTTTTATTCAAAAAAGCAAGAACTAGTAGAAAAAAGAAATAAAAAAAAAAAGATATATGCATATCTGAACAGAGTTAGAGCAAATATGTGTGTTATTTATAGTATTATTGGTAAATAATCAGGACTTTCACCTAGGTGCTCTACTGTTGGATAGTGTAGAGTAACTGAAAGATATGGGTAATATTAGATAGTTAGGCTTCTAGGGATATGTTCATTTTTACACATATGCATGCCAACATGACCCATAGTTTACAGCAAATGTTGGTTGTAGTCCTTACATTCTTATCATTTGTTTTATCCTTTGCAAAAAGAGAAAGATTTTTTTTTCTACTTGTAAGCTACTTGTAAGCTAGATTGATTAAAAAAATGAATCTTTCATGTTTTAATGCCAAACACGTATTCCTAAATAAGCACATTCTGAAAATCAGGTGCAGAGAAAAAAAAGTGATGTCATGTATGCGATTAAAGTAATGAACAATATCTTTAATTTACTTCTGAAGCTTAAGTAAGTGAAATTACAGGAATTGAAAGTCTTATCATCATTAGCCTAAGAATAGAAAATATATATTTAATTTTACACACATTAATCCACAGTGAAGAGGGACACATCCCAATAAAAGTTCTAAATCGAGCCTTTTTGGGTCTACTGACCTTTAGCTTTCTACTTGTAAGTGAAGGTAATTACTATACTATTATGTATCCAAAAATGCTAAAAGCCATGTTAGATTATTTGTAAAATGGAAAATTATGACTTTAAGGTCAAAAGGATGAGGAAGCTCAAAGCACTTATGAAGAAAAGATTCAGTAATAAGCAAGTGACAATCAATTCAATATTCTTAATGTGCTCATATTTTAAATTATAGATAGGAAATAAAACATACTTCTTTCCAAATAAATATTTCACTATTGTCTGACACTCTTTTTCCAGTGCATCCAATAAACTGTATTGAGAAGAGAGTTACTTTTGTCAATTTCATAGCATATCTGTATACCTAAAATGTTATTTATATATAGGTTTCATAGTTGCTAATAAAGTTTAAACATATGTTTATAGTATTCAAAGTGATACTTTACACAAACTAGATCCCAGGTAAACGATACTGTAATATAGTGTCATATAAACATTCTTTGTGTGTTTGTGTTTTCTTACAACATGCCTTAAATCAGGCTACTGGCCTGGTGAATATAAGTCGAATTTAGGGTCCCCGTTCCGGCATCTATGCCCCCATTCGATATGTTCCACTGAGGGTGCTGGTCAGGCTAGAAGTCCGCCTTGACTCCATGTAATCCACAGAACAAATAGAGAAAATTCTCAGCCACCACACACCATGTAAGCCCAGCATGTAATAAGTGATAGCAGCCTCAGCCTAACTCCATCCAGGCCATGGCCCCTGACATGTTTTGCCCCACCCACAGGGCTTAGTCATGGAGGTAGTGCCTGGTGGTTATGGTGGTCTTGTTCCTCTCAGCTACTCCAATATTGCAGAAAGTTGATATGTAAACAAGGGTGTGTGCACACGTTATAGTTTGTTAGTTTGTTATGTGAGAACAAACAAGATAAGGCTAGCTTGCTTCAAGTGAACTTGTCATTGCTACATAATAAGACTGTTTTCTGGATATTCTGGAAGAGTTTTGGATGTCTAGATGGGTCCATAACTGAGTTTGGCTGGAGAGGTAAGTCAAATGTTTATTAGCCTCTTTACATGTGTAGCACCCTCTACCAATAGGTAGGTGCTAGTTAGGTTTATTTTACTAGGTTATCCAGCACAGGAAAATTTAGGCAGGCTTATGCTGCAAGCTAGGCCTGTCTGTTTTGATCTGGGGGCTGGGAGTGGTCAGAGTAGCAGTGGGTGTGACCACCTGCACTTCATTTCCGAGGCGCCTCCGCTGTTCTGAGGAGAATGTTCTAGAAAGGGGGCTGGGCCTAGAACAGCTTGCGTGTGAGCCCTGACCAATCCCCAATCGGTATTGGCAGGGGGCGGGCCTCATATATAAGCTGAGGTGATATGCCACTGAGGAGAGAAGTTGGCTGAGTGAAGTGAGGAATGGCATGTTAGACAGTAGCAGGAAGCCATCTCCATCTGGGGGGGTGCGCCGACCGCAGGAGGAGACCCGGGGAGAGCTGTGAGGGAACATTGCCTATACACAGTAATTGGCAATGTCTCTGCCACCACACGGTCGGATGGCAGGGAACTCCTGGAGCAGAGGGGCAGGTGAAACTGTTGGTATGCATGATCCAGTCAAAGTTCCACATCAAGGACACAGGGCTGTTGAAAGGTTGGTGAGTGTTACCACAGTGGAGGGCAGGAGGTGCCAAGGAGTCTGTGAGGGAACTCTGCTAGTACACTAGTGGAGTCTTCATCAATACACATGATGGATGATGGGGAGTCCTGAAGCAGAAAAGAGACTGTGGGGATCTGTATCAAGTCGATGTTGCCTGCGGGCACATGATTTGCAAGTTGGGCTGGCTGGGAACAGTAGTCCATATTTCCTAGAAGATATGCTTTTAACCCACTGGGCCTCCGGAAAGAGGTTCTGCAGGCCTCAGGCCCAGTGGCAGCGAGCAACCAGAGCCAGTGGAGAGGCTTATTCAGAGTGGGCTCCTACTATTTAATAGAAGAGGATGTGTTGTGCTTCAATTAGTAACTACAAGTTTTGTGCAGGAGGAAATAAGTCTGTGCCTGAGGAACCAAGTTTTGGGCAGGAGGTGAAAGAGATCTAAGAACTTTACTTTTACACGGTCAAAGCGGTGTCTCTATTCAACACACAGTGATGGATGGAGAACTCTTATGCCCCGTACACACGGTTGGATTTTCCGATGGAAAATGTCCGATCGGAGCGTGTTGTCGGAAATTCCGACCGTGTGTGGGCTTCATCGGACATTTTCCATCGGATTTTCCGACACACAAAGTTGGACAGCAGGAGATAAAATTTTCCGACAACAAAATCCGATCGCGTCTATTCCGACCGTGTGTGGCCTGTTCCGACGCACAAAGTGCCACGCATGCTCAGAAGAAATTCCGAGACGGGACAGCTAGTTCTGGTAAACTTAGCGTTCGCAATAAATACAGCACTTTCGTCACGCTGCAATGTTAAAAATGGTTTAATACAGCGCACTCTCTTCTTCTTTATAATGTGACAAGAATTAAGTAGTTTTGCTGCTCATATTCACACACACTTCTCACAAACTTCTTTTGTTACTATTTATCGGGATTCCCTCAATATATTTTGATTTCTCACATCTGACAACATATTTTTGTATATTTTTTTTTTTTTTTTTGGCTTTAATGTAGATTCTTTTTTTGTGTTTGTATTTTTTTTTTTTTTTGCGATTTTGATTTGTACTCCCGAAAATGTTTGTGTGTGTTTTTTGTGACAAGTTCCCACAACACCATTGATATGTTGTTCTATTTAATCTGTAGGAGATTGTTTGGTGTTGTTGTCCCTTGTTAATTTCACATTGTACTTTAGAAATGTACCTGAATCCTCACCAACAAACTGTCCTTTTTGGATTAAAACACACACAGGAGAGTATAATTTACCTAAAAAATTTTATTAAGGGCTCACAACTAAACAAAGAGGGAGGCAAAGCTGAAGAAACTGCAGAAGTGGGTGAAGCCTTGGACCTCCAGGGCACACATCAACTATTTAAAAGCAAAATTGGTGGCCTGAGGAGTCCTTATCTAAGGGAGGGCAGTGTGGTCCAGAAGTCTCAGAGATCCAGAAAGCAGCAGATGACATCTGTGTCCCCAGGCTGTGGTCATACGAGAGACTGCATCTTCTGTCAGACCAGACTGAACCCAGGGTCATCACTCTTTGGTCTTCTTTCCACGCTTCCTTCCACGCTGTGGCTGTGGTGGTGGAGTTGTGGCAGCAGGAGGAGGAGGAGGAGGATCGTCAATCTCAATGACATCCGTCTTGGGTGTTAGTTCCCCACTCTACCCCTTACGTAGGACTTTATAAATCAGGTCCTCAGAGAGCTTGCGTTGACCCTCCTGCATGCCCTGCAATTTGGTGGCAGCCATGCAGGCAAAGGCCTCTTCAGGACTGGGGAAGGCTTGTAGGGACGCAGAAGCCTCCTGGATCAGCCTGAGCGCTGAATCCTGCACGGGACTCGGAGTGGCCTTCCTGGCTCTTTTGTATGGAAGGCGGAGGGGAGGGACCTGAGACTCAGTCAGGCTACGACTGGTCTCAGGCTTCTCTTGGCTGCCACTTAGCCCCGCCTCCTCCTGGCTGCCACTAATCCCCGCCTCCTCCTGGCTGCCACTAATCCCTGCCTCCTCCTGACTGCCACATTCCACAACCTCCTCCTGGCTGAGGTCTTCCTGTGTATGAAAAAGGGACATAGTTTTAGTATTGTTTTCATCAATCACACACAATTTTCAACTCCTGACTGCTGCAAATTGAATGTTAACAAATATAACAGACTATCCTTCTGAGCCCAGCATTTTTCATTTTTGTCCCAATTTTGGGTGCCCACTACTGTCTATTGATATGTAAAACACTTTTTTCAATCATCAATTAGTGATCAATAATAACATCTAGTAAACATCATTTCTTTATTGACCAGAAATCAGTAGAACAATGCTATACCTGGCTCCAGCTGGGCTCCTCCACTTCTTCCTGGCTGGAAGGCCCAGGTTGGACATCGGAAGCCTCAGCTGGGGTGGAAGGAAGCGTGGAAGGAAGAGTAGAGGGGGATTCCCTGACTTCAGTGTGGTCTGACAGAAATCGCAGTCTCTCATAGTACCACAGCCTGGGGACATAAACGTCATCTGCTGCAGCTCCGGACCTCTGGGAATATGTGACCTTCTTGCGCTCCCTAATATATGTGCTCCTCAGGCCACCAATTTTAGCTTTTAAATAAGGGATGGTTGCTGTGGGGACCACCGGCTTCACCAACTCCAGCAGTTTCTCCAGCGCTGCCTGCCTCTTCTGTTTGTGGTTATAGTGGGGGTGTCTGACCTGCCACAGACAGGGCAGCTCCCTGTACTTGTCTATGAACAGGGGCAGGAAATTGTGGTCGTTGAACCCATCCATTTTCTCTGCAAGACACATCACAAGACAAACCCTAATGTCAGGCAAAACTCCCCTAATCTTGTTACAATATAGGCTTCCATTTCAAAGCAGTATAGGCGCAAGTTTAGATCTTACCTTCATTATCATGACCGGCGTCTCTGATGCTCCTTCCTCCGCTCACAGATCGTACGTAAGACGCACGTGTGTTACGCTTTATACACACTGCGCATGCGTATAACTCCGCCCGCCCCTGACGCTCTTTCTAGTCTATTCCCCTGTTATATTCTTAATATCTAAATTTTAATTGGCTTTATTAAAAAGAATATGCATTTTCCATATTTGTGTGAATGATAGGACTTTGAGCTAGTGATATCCAGATGGCGATTCATTGACTAAGACTGCAGGTCAAGACCCTGTCAGAATTTGATGGATTTTGTAAATAATATATGTATGGGTTGAAAATCTTCCTATGTAACCAATACTCTGTTTGATTTATGCGTTTATGTTTTAAGAGGTCTTATAGTCTCTCACATATATCCTGTTTCATGTTTAAAAGGTTTGGTAAAGTAAAAACAGATGTTGCTCTCTGTTAACCCCCACTCTTAGGAAGGAGGAGAAAGGGGAGTGTATGGGAGGGATTTGTGTTTGGGCGCAAATTTGAAAGACTGAGTTCATATATTCAAAGGATAAACAGCCTTCTGCCTCTTTGCTTACATCTTCCTCTCCAAGACACAGCTCTCCTATGCACACAGAATTCCTTCCAGGACACAAGAAGTTAATCGGCCATCTTAGAAGAGTAACACAAAAGAAGCACATGGTCTAATGATTTTAAGAACTCTTTTCAAATCTTTGAAACAAATGAACTATATTTGAACATTTTTTGCATAAATGAAACAACACTAATTCTGAATATGAATGTACTATTTTTGTAAGTATTTTCCAAGTTTATGTGTGTACAATAAAACACACAGTTTGATTTAAGCTGACTCAAGCAGAAATAATTCCAAAATTCGTCTCACGAGAAAACATCATTATTGAAGGCTTTTTATACAATATTAAGCCATTTATTTCATTGGCGGACGCCAGCCAGTTTCAATCATCAGAAGTTTTTGCCACGTTCTTCTTCCGTTGATCAGAGGGGAAATGTGATGAACAGGAAAAAATTTAGCAATTATTGAAAGAACCTAGAAGAAACGCCAGATTGATGTTTTTGATGTTTGATTGCGTGAAGACCAGAGTATTTTGGATCAGAAGTCTTGACAGACGGTTTAATTAGAGTCCAGCGGAAAACGGAAAAGTTTTGTATTCGGTGAGTACCAAAATATGGAATTTATAAATGTTATAGCTGACGAAAGTAATTTAGAATTTGAAGGTTTAGCCAGTTATATTTCAGACACTACGTTATGGCAATCAATGTATAATCAATGCCTATAGGCAAATAATGAAATTGATAAAATTAGATTTTCATTAGCTAAATCTAAGAAGAAATTAAGCAATGTGATGAAATTAGTTACAGTCTTCAATGCAATGGTTTTTGATATGCCAGGAAAACAAAGGCAAAGTGTAACAGAAATTGCACAAACACAGGAGAATTTACATATTGAACAATTAATGATTGAAAAAGATGCATTAGAACATAAAATTAATGCATTATTGGAATCGGTTAAAGAAAAAGAAAGTTGTATTGTTTTTTTAACTCAGAAATAAATTGAACAAGAGAATGTTATAAGTTTGCTTAAAACGCAATTATTGCAAGCTCAGTCTTCTGCACAAGCTCAGTGTTTAGCTTATAAACACGTGACAAAGTCAGAGGCGAGGGATAATGATGCCGATTCTGGATTTGACACAGTGGAGTCATTTGAGGAGGTTAATATTTCCTCAGACAATGAAAGCGTGAAGTCTGTTGATTTGAATAATAGTAATATTCAACAGAAATGTAAATTTTCATCGCCATATACTCAAAGAAAGGTATATGCAAAAAAACTAACTCTTAAATGTTTAGTTTGCAAAAGAGAGGGTCACATAGCTAGGTTTTGTGTGATGGCTAATAATAATGATATACAAAAGAGGTTGTATTATCCGAAAACGATGCCAAGGCGCTATGAAGTGTATTCTGTGCGCTGGTGTAGTAATTTGAGGTATAGAGGCCATAATAATCAAACTAATTTCCCTTTTAAGACCCAAATGCAAAGATTGCAAACTACAAACAGTCCATTAAGACAGGAAAGGTATCACTATGTATCATATAACACTGTGAAAAACAATGTTAGCAGTCCTTAAATGAACTGCATGGATGGTAAGGATTTTCTGGTTATTGATTCTTTGCTATGGAAAATAAGGTTATGATTTGAGGTTCAGAGATTTGGTTTTTATTTGATATATTTTTAGTATTTTCGAGGATAATCCTTTGGATTATTAATTTTTTATTAATTTTTCACAGTTATGATTATTATGATTTTAATTTTTTATTTTTTGTTAAGATGGAACATTGAGAGGTTTAGTTCATCTGATAAGGGGGTAATTAACAGCTTTGTACTCAATTAGCAAAGGATGCAGATTTGTATGGAGAATTAGTGATTTTAACCTGAATATGGTCAAAATTATGTTGTGGAAAAAACAAATATAAGATTTACCTTCGTTTTCAGGGGATTAAAAGATTAATCAATTTTTTGAGTCCTCATCAGGTGATATAAGATCTAAATTTTGGTTAATGATAACTGGATCTAATATCATGACTTAGATGGGTTTTCTATATTTTAATGTACCACAACACCTACAGGTGGAATTCACTAAATTTAACTATGACAGTTTAGATCACTTTGGTAAGCAAAAATTGCTTGAAATTCTTAAAGAGAAATTCTATTGGGACAAAATGGAAGAGACAGTAGACAGAGTAATTAAATCTTGTCTAATCTGTGTACTAAGATATTTTAATTACTGATAGGATATTGATTAATTATGTTTTTCTAGTTTGGGGTATACTAGCAAACCTCATTAGTGGCAGAGGATTCCATTTTATAGGTAAAATCATGCAGATAATGTGTAAAATCTTGGGAATAGGACAGAGATTTCATGTATCATATCATTCACAGTTTGCAGGTACAGTTTTTTCATTTACAAAGTATTCTTCATTTGAATTAATGACAGGAAGAATTTACTTTTCCACAATGAACGTGTGGTTGGCAGTACACAGCAAGGATTGTTAGTGTCCCTCTGAAGTGTATTTTACTGCAATGCTTGTGATTTGAGAAGGGATATTAGGATGTTATTTAAAGGTATTGAATGTCATTCAGAAAATGATATTTCTTTTTGGTATTTTGTGCTCCTTTTGCATAAGAGTGTATTGGTTATAGATGATACAGGACAATTTGAACAGAATTGTGTTACATGCAGTTACTTGTATGAAAAATGGTCCTTCCACACATTTTTAAGTTTGAGTTAAAAGATCATAATTTCTTATTTCACAATATTCCTTGTTTAGGAGATTATTAAGAGACAATTTGTATATATACTGATATGTAGTATTTGTTTTAGAAGTTTAAAGAAACTTGTAGATTATATAAGTTAAATGGTTACTCACAGAGCTCATAGCCCCACCCTTAGGAATTTGAGAGTGATGTGACACCCACTTTTTGAAAAAGGAGGGGGGGACTACTCATTGAGAGTCTGCATCTGTGGGACTACAAGACAAAAAAGAACCTTTCTGAATAAGAAAGGAGGGGGTTTGTTTTTTTAGGAGTAGAATGCCTGTAACAGAGTTTTTTGGCAGACATGCACTCCAGCAGATGTTGCAACAGACATTCACTCCAGTATACACAAGACACATACACAGCATGAGAACTGTTGTTACATCCACACACACATATCTGATTCTTGTAACATTTTGTTATTTTATTATTAAAACCAAAATTATCTTTTATTCAAGATAAATGGTTTACCAAGATTGATGATTAGGAACGGAAAGATTTATTTAAATCAAAAATTAGATGCTGTTAGCACAAGTTTATACAGAAAGAAAATGGTGATTAAAGAGTTGCCATGTGTAAGGTCACACCCAGAGATGGTGAGATACACGTCACAGGCAGAACTAAAGGTTCAGGAGAAGTGGACCATGGCAAAGTAATTGGGAAGGTCTATTTGACATCTTGGATGTTCAAGGGACAATGGTACTAGTTCAAGGATTTCTCAATTTAGTGAAAAAGCATGTATAAATAAAAATGTGGGTATAACAAATGTAATATTCTGAGATAAATGATGCTGCTTTTATTTTTCCTAGGAATTAATTATATTTCATTAACCTGGAGGAATCATGGATTCCAAAAAAAGAAGAAAGATGACTGTTCAACAAAAGAAAGTGTTAAAGAGAGAAGATTTATCATCATCACAGGATTCATCTTTTCCCTAGTGACAATTGTATCTGTGGTAAAATAGATCACAAACTGTTCCAGCTATGCAGAGGTTAACAGGATTGAAGAATTACACAACAAAGTCATTACATTATTCAGAGACAAAAGAGATCTAGACACTGATATCAATATAGATGATAAAAGTGATAAAGACATTGATATTAATACAGAGGACAAGAGTGATAAAGATATTGATCTTAATACAAATGACAGAATATAATTCTAGATACGTTGATAACAATACAGCTGAAGAATTGTATGGATATGTATTTGTAGGACAGGGATATGATTGCTGTATGGAATTATATTTCATACGTAGAAATAATGTTGAGATAAACGTTAAAATAGAATCCAAAACAAATTTTGTTAAAATGCTGGGATCTTATAGGTTAAACAACAGAACCGGAACTTTTGAATGTAATATGTTGGGAAGGAGTTTTTGGTCAGTGTTTGTAAAAGGTAACAATCTTTAAATATTTTTGAAGATAAAGATAGTTTGCATTTGATATGTAAAACAAAAATATATGTACCTCAAGATTCATTGGTAACTTGGATAAGGAACGATGAATTTTTGGGAAGTTTTCTTCACAGTTCTACTATGATAATTCATAAAGGAATTTATGGTAGTGTGAATTGGATCAATAATACATTTGTTTATCAACAAATGAGAGTATCTTTGAATGATACTGGTATATATGAATGTTGCATATCAATAGTAAATTATCCAATGAAATGTGCGAAAGGAAGTGTTGTTGTAAGGTCTCCTAGGAAAACTCCATGTGTTGGTAAGAAAAGTGTCTCAGCAAATCCATTTCAGATTAACCATTTCCAATCCAGAACTCTTTTGAGAGAGGGAAAGTTTGTCATTATATTGTGGAACTTTAATGTTTCAGAATGGAAATTTCTACAAGGTTTCCACAATGTCAAGGACATTTGGTTAATATGGAATTGGGTATTGAAATATGGTTTGGAATTAATAATAGAAATCATAACAGAAATAAGCGTGGTATTGTTGAAGGTATTTTAGGAGGGATTGGCACAATTGGGAGTATTACTAATAGTATGGACATTAATACTTTAAAGTCTGATCTTGAGACAGCTGGTTTAGTGGGTAGTAACGGGATTAAAATACAGAGGAATTTAAATGAAATTTTAGAAAATATGGTTATTAAAACAGCTAATATAATGGGTCCATCTATTTTACATCTTCAAAATATTACTCTTGATTTAATGTTAAGTGAACAACATTCTCATATTGCCAGAGCATGTTTAGAAATCCAGACTGAATATTACACTAATTTTAAAATAATTGCACAAGCATTTCAGAGTGGAATAACCCCTCTTGGCATTTTACAGAATTTACCCAGAGAATATGTATATGCTATAAATCATACAGATTTAAGGGTAAATAAATGGATAGGATGTAAACAGGATGTTTGTTATAGTTCTTCTATGATTCCAATAGCAGGACAAGAACAAATTTTGGTTCCAATCACTGTCTTGGGATTACCCGTCAGCAATACACAATTATTGTATTATAAATTACAGTATACAGATTTTGCATTTAACAATGAAAATTCTGAATTAGAACAATTAGATTTGTCATCATGTTTACAATTTCAGTCTAAAGTTATCTGTTTACCCAATCAAGATAAAAGTATTTTTCATTCTTGTTATCATAATCATACATTATGTTCAGCAAGAATAGAAAAAGTTGAAACAATTTCTGAATTAATTACTCGTGTAGATAAAAAGAAGGTTTGTTTTCAGATCATGTCAGATACAGAAAGGGTTAAAACTTTTTTTTCTCTTCTTGTACAAATACAGAAAACCTAAATCAAGGCTTGTATTGTATAGAAGGAGACATTGTAGCAATAAGTATTAATGGGTTTAGAACAAATTTAACAAATATGCTTATGAAAAATATAAGTGCTCTTCCTACACAATATAATATATCTCAGATAGATGAATTTCCTTGGGAAGAATGGGCAAATGTAATTCATAAGCATAAAGGTTTATTGATAGCTTTGGCTAAGGAACTTCAGAATGCAGAAATATTGTTTAAACATGAACAAGGTAATTTGCAAGAGATATCTCATCAATGGTCTGAATTTTCAGGAAGTAATTGGTGGAAAAATTCAGTAATAGTGTATCAATTTGGGGAAAAACTTCAATAACCTCAGCAGCAGGAAATATTTTATCACATCCTATAGTTATTCTTTTTATTATTATTATGTTATTCATTATATTCCAGTTATGTTTGATGTTTAGAATGAAAAAATTATATTATCGAATTAGAAATGAAATCAAGAAAGGAGATGATTTATTGCAAAATAAGCTTAAGAGAAAGATGGGTTTTGGTATTGCAAACTCGGTTGATGATGGAAATACATTTGGAGTTATTGGATCAAAGTCAGTATGAATGGGACATGTATGCTATGTATGGATAAAATATGATTGTTATTCATATTTCAGAGGGGAATGTTATATTCTTAATATCTAAATTTTAATTGGCTTTATTAAAAAGAATATGCATTTTCCATATTTGTGTGAATGATAGGACTTTGAGCTAGTGATATCCAGATGGCGATTCATTGACTAAGACTGCAGGTCAAGACCCTGTCAGAATTTGATGGATTTTGTAAATAATATATGTATGGGTTGAAAATCTTCCTATGTAACCAATACTCTGTTTGATTTATGCGTTTATGTTTTAAGAGGTCTTATAGTCTCTCACATATATCCTGTTTCATGTTTAAAAGGTTTGGTAAAGTAAAAACAGATGTTGCTCTCTGTTAACCCCCACTCTTAGGAAGGAGGAGAAAGGGGAGTGTATGGGAGGGATTTGTGTTTGGGCGCGAATTTGAAAGACTGAGTTCATATATTCAAAGGATAAACAGCCTTCTGCCTCTTTGCTTACATCTTCCTCTCCAAGACACAGCTCTCCTATGCACACAGAATTCCTTCCAGGACACAAGAAGTTAATCGGCCATCTTAGAAGAGTAACACAAAAAAAGCACACGGTCTAATGATTTTAAGAACTCTTTTCAGATCTTTGAAACAAATGAACTATATTTGAACATTTTTTGCATATATGAAACAACACTAATTCTGAATATGAATGTACTATTTTTGTAAGTATTTTCCAAGTTTATGTGTGTACAATAAAACACACAGTTTGATTTAAGCTGACTCAAGCAGAAATAATTCCAAAATTCGTCTCACGAGAAAACATCATTATTGAAGGCTTTTTATACAATATTAAGCCATTTATTTCATCCCCGCACCTTTTCGTTCGGTGCAGTGGGGGAAGAGCACATGGCGGATAGACAGCAGGTGCGTGCTAATTGTAGCAACGAGGAGGAGGAGGAAAGGCCGGAGCCTGAAACGTCCCAATCCAGAAGGAGATTTAAGGACTCAAATATGTCCTTTGGGGAGATGTTGGAGATGGTGGACATCCTGAAGAAGGCCGACTATGATGGAAAGTACGGGCCTTACCCCAACCCCAAAGTCCGAAAGGCCAAGATCATGGCGAAAGTGGTCAGGAGTCTGCACCGGAAATTCGGGGTATGCCGATCGAAAGATCAGCTCAGGAAGCGGTGGTCGGACCTGAAATTACGAGAACATGAGCAGTACAGAAAGATCCGGAGAGTGCTGCAAAAAAGTAAGTAGTTGTGCTGTGTTCCTATTCTTTTTGTGTTTATTACGTTCGTGCTGCTCCATGTGCTTTTAGGAACTGTTGTACAGTTTAAAATGGCAACTTTCATGTTCATGGGCACATTATTCGTTCGGATCAAACATTTTTGGTTCCAACTATAAAATACCATTGTTTAGCCCATATGCATTTGGCCACCATTTTGACGCCCTATACTTGTCTTCAAAGAATTGGGTTGCGTAGATGGCTTTGTTACTAGAATGAAATGCAAACTAGATTCTGTGTAAGGAGAGGACACTGAGCAGCTGTTTTCACATCTGGACACTGGAGCACTAGCGTGGGACACAAGAACACCATTTTTATTAGGGGGGGCCACACAGGTGCTCCAGTGTATACTATAGGGGGGTCTCCATCGGTGAAGCTTGTACTAAACAGGTAAAGTATTGCAGGCTGACAAAGGGCATTAAAAAAATTACATCTTGGAACTCTGCTAAAATAGATAATTGTACCCCACTTCCAAGCAATGTTTCAGCTTTATAGTTCTGACATTAAATATATGTGTGCTAATTATACCATTTTTGTTTGACATAGGGGAGAAAAGACTCGGAGGACACCCCTCATCTGAGGAGACCAGAGCCCCCCCCCCCTCTGGAAGAAGGGGAACTTACACCAACACAAGCTGAGCAGGAGGAAGAAGATGTGGTGGAACTAATCACCACAACAGGTGAGTGTCTGCAACCACAGGCTCAGATAAGAGATGGATTGCGGCATTTTTTTAAACCAAATTTATTTTGGGGTTCCTCTCTTTTTAGGTGATCGTGAGGTTGTGGATGAAGATCCTTTCACATCCGAAAGTGCCCAGATCCTGATCGGGGAGATCATGGGGTGTAATTTACAATTGGAAATCATCAAGCAAAACATCAATGATGTTATTCCAAAATATAAAAACATCATTGATGTTTTGGGGCGAGTTTAAAACCCCTCCAAATCACTTTCTTCTTTTGTGTGCTACAATGTGCTAAATGTTTTTGTGATTTTTCCCAAAGCCAAATTTGGAGGATGCACACAGTGTGTCAACATGTGCTATCTGCCATCACGGAAGATCAATGGACGCGTTTTGGGGGTGCAACCCCTTCCTCAATTATAAAGTAGCTGAGAGGAAGGGCTTGCTCCCCCAAAACACATCCCTTGATCCCCCGTGATGGCAGGTAGCACATGTTGACATTGGGCAATTTGTGTGCATCTTCCAAATTTGGCTTTTCCTGGGGTGACTTCCCCCCATCTGAACGCAATATCAAACACAGTTCCTAAATACACATGTCTGATATTGCCTTCAAGTTCTACCAAATGTGAACTTTGTAAGATCAAGATTTGTGTCTTTCTTGTTGGTTTTACACAGGCCTGTTTTCTATAAAATGGACATTTTGATTTGGGATAATGCCACCACAAAAATTGTTATACAACAAACATGTTGGTTTGTCAGCAAAACCTTTGGTAAATGCACATGTGATTGTGCAGGTATTAAAAAGATTGTTAATCAAGAATGTGTGGATTATTGTCTCAACGCTACAACACTTTTGGGGTGATGTAATTGTTGTTTTATGAGAAAATGGGGGTTATTTCCTAAGGGCAAATCCACTTTGCACTACAAGTGCAGTTTCAGTGCAGTTGCAAGTGCACTTGTAGTGAAATGTGTTTTTGCATTCAGTAAATAACAGCCAACAGTGCTTTGTATAAAGTTACACAATCACGACATTTTCTGGACTCCACACATTTCTGTTAGGGTCAGCTCAAACAAACACAAGCAGTAAATGTCCACAAAGATTTTTTTATTTTTTTTTTTATTTGAAAAAGGCTTCACATATTGTCTGGCATATTGATAGCCCCCCTACCCGCAAAGAACTCCAGGTAGCGTAACCGGACATCACGGGCACTCAGGGAGGGCAAGCCAGGACGGCCACTTTCAAGCGCTGTCAGTGTGGTTTGATGTAGGATTCCAGCCTCAGGCCCAACTGAGCCAGCATAGTTGGCCGAATGTTTCCGTAAAAAGTTATGGAGAACACAGCACGCAAGTATTATATGGTTCAGTTTATACTCCGCCATATGGATAGGTGTCAGAAATAGGCGGAACCGGCTGGCCAGGATTCCAAATGTGTTCTCCACCACTCTTCGGGCTCTGGCCAGCCGGTAATTAAAAACCCTCTGTTCCGGGGTGAGGGTCCTCATTGGGAATGGCCGCATCAGGTGGTCCCCCAGCGCAAATGCTTCATCAGCAACGAACACAAATGGGAGTCCTTCCACATTGTCCTCTGGAGCTGGCAAGTCCAAGCTGCCATTCTGGAGACGCCTGTAGAACTCCGTCTGGGCGATGACTCCACCATCGGACATCCGGCCATTCTTCCCCACGTCCACATACAAGAAGTCGTAATTAGCCGACACCACCGCCAACATCACTATACTATTAAACCCCTTGTATTTATAATAGTACGACCCCGAGTTGGGTGGTGGGACGATGTGGATGTGTTTCCCATCAATTGCCCCTCCGCAGTTAGGAAAGTCCCACCGCTGGGCAAAGTGGGAGGCCACAGTCTGCCATTCCTGTGGCGTGGAAGGAAACTGTTGAGGAAAAAACAATAAACATTACTATTTTTACTCTGAAACATGGCAAGCAGATTAGACACAAACATTATGGGGCAACCTCCAGATAGCATTTATTAAGGGGAATTTAACAAGGCCAAAGTATAAGGTACACCTATCATATTCCCCCTCCCCCCTCTCATGGGCCATTTATAACATTATAGGGGGTGTGTGTAAATCTTGGACAGGTAACCCTCTTCACTTCATTGAGAGATGAATGCCTAAATAATGGGTATTACTTTGAACAGCCCCTCCTTAGTTACACTATTGGCAGACCACTGGACAGGTAAGAAGTGTCTGAACACAAAGATATAAATACACACTGTACACATTTGAGGACATTTGGACATTCTGCTATTACCTATCAAGATAATAATAGGATACAAAAACTTTAAACAGTACCATTTGAAAGTATACAGGCAGGCCCTTGCACTACATGCTTTGGGCAATTCATCCATAAATCTGACCACAAAAGAGATGGGTATAGTGTGTATGGGTTTGGCAAAGTCAGCAGATAGATGACTGAGGATAGAGAATTGGGATCAGCTGACTTAGCAGTTGGGGGAGGGAGGGTTACTAAAAATTATTTGGGGACACCACAAAAAAAAAGCCTCTGGCACTCTGCCTGAATTTAAATCAAAAATAACATTACCAAACATTTTAGGGGGTGTTTGGGGTAAAGCACTACTATGGAGCTGATAAAATACATTGTTAAGTGACTACATGAGGTGAATATAGGGCCAGGAGACACCATGCTGGGGAGGTTATTGAAGGGCAAATATGTATGAAGGACCTTAAATAATAATTACATAAAAATCCAGCATGCATGAGGACAAAGGGGACATTCACAGCATATTACAAGCATGGTAATTAGGGAATGAGGAAAGAAATACAATATATTATCAAACATTAAAGACAATAAAATGTAATATAAAAGGATAAAAATCTTACCTTCATATACTCCTTCTGCAGGACCTGGATGAGGCAGAACAGGTCTCTGGGATAATGATCCCCAGAGCCTGGGGGGAGATGCCTGTCGAGAACTTCAAGTCCTGCAGACTTCTCCCTGTGGCCAAATACCGCAGGGTAGCGACCAACCTCTGCTCCGGAGTGATGGCTTGCCTCATGCAGGTATCCTGCCTGCTGATATAGGGGGTCAGCGAAGCCAACAAACGGTGAAACACGGGGTCCATCATCCTGAGAAAGTTCCTGAAATCATCAGGATTATTCTCACGGATCTCACGGAGCAAAGGCATATGACAGAACTGGTCACGCTGAAGCAACCAATTCTTGGTCAATGAAATCCTCCCCACCCTGTTCATGGACTGGACTTGTGTCAAGGTCAGGACCCCAACACCAAGCCCCCGCACAGCATGAACTCTACGAGGAGTACGCATACGAAACATGGCTAGAAAACGGTCGGCTGCTCAGAACGAAGTAACAGAACGCACTGAAGAACAGCAAGGCCTGTGAAGAGCGACCTGAAAAACAGTAACGAACGAACAAGAATACAATGACTACCTAAAGTCACGCGGAACTTGCTGCACGCACTGAAGAGCAGATACAAACCCACAAGCACAAACTGAACGGCAGAAAACGATCTGAAAGCCACGAGTCTGAAAAAGCGCTAATCGTCTCTCACCAAACTTTTACTAACACGAGATTAGCAAAAGGAGCCCAAAGGGTGCTGCGCTTGGTTCTGAACCAGCCTTTTCTAGTCTTGTCGTACGTGGTGTACGTGACCGCGTGGTTGGCGATCGGAAATTCCGACAACTTTGTGCGACCGTGTGTAGGCAAAACAAGTTTGAGCCAACATCCGTCGGAAAAAATCCTAGGATTTTGTTGTCGGAATGTCCGAACAAAGTCCGACCGTGTGTATGCCCTATTAGAGGTCGAGCCGCAGGGGGAACAACAGTCTTCATGGAGATGCAGGAGGAGATTCGTATCTAATTAAATATGCACATTACATCTTCTGGCTCTAACTTGATCAGAATGTACTAAATTCTAAAATATGATGGCAATAACTTATCCTATGGGCATCTTATATTCCTATCCCTATCCAAGTTATACCCCCCAATAAAACAAAATAAACAAAACTCGCAAAAGACTGTTCATTGTCTATGGAAGTGATGTATGAAATTTGGCAGTGGGGTGATTTGGCGGATTGTTTGTTACTAGCTGCAACACCATGGCTACACATGTTTAAGTATAAAAATATTGATGTTCATAGCATACAGAAATACACAAAAACAACAAATTTTGATATACAGTAAAAAATGTTTGCAGAAGCATCATAGAGTATACAGTATAAAAAAGTGACTTTCTCTAACAAAGTGTTGCTTCTATGATAGTCAGTGTTCGGTTCATTTTTATTTTGTAGACTCATAAAAAATATAAACCCAAAGGTAACCTAGGCAAAATTTGGTAAAAATATATTTGAGAAGTAGGATTTTAAAATTCTTATCAGAAAAGCATACATGTCATAAATAAATAATACATTAAAAGGCTAAGACAACACAACATATGGATGTAATGTAATAAAGGTTTTTATTTAGTTATTGATTTACATAATAGTTCTTATGTTAGCAATTATGATAGAGTATGGGTAATCACTTCTGTGTATATATCTACTGTATGCACTGAATATCTTTATGACCAATTCTGTACACCATGTATACTGTGACTTGAGATCATACATTTCTTACTCTGGAAATGTTATTTGCTCAGACTGGTTTTAACCAGTTATTTGGTAAAACTAATTTTAACTAATTTCTGAGTTAATATATATGGCTGGAAGAAAAAAGATGAGTTGAGCTCACCCAGGACAAAGCATCTGGGCAAAGAGGACTGTCACTTCCAGGAAATTCAAATGAAATTATGAGCTACCCTGGACTTGAATGATGCTGTATTTATCTATTTTAGCATATGTAATACATCTGCAAACCAAGCTAAGTAAATTCCTTTTATTATTATACTACTTTTGAATTGCTTGAATTATGGCACCACATCCATCATATCTGAAAGGTTAAACAAAGGAACCTGGAAACAAACAAATAATAAGTAGTAAAGTTTTACCCTTTATTACAATGGAGAATATGATATATGAGTCACTACGTATGATACAGAACAACACAATGGCTTAAGGTTTATACCCTATGGCTTCAAGCACTGGAGTCCTTACTCAAATCTCGGCCAATGCAGATAGAATAATTGTCTCCTTCTTATATTGGCCCTAGTAGGCATGCACAAATTGGCTATACACATGTGATATCACATTGGGCATGCCAGTTCTAAATCCCAAGTTGAACAAAAATCATTAAAAAATTCTATATATTTTTTTATATAAAAAGGTATATCAGAACCATAGAGCCAGCTGACAGAGAGTTAGATGTGGCTGAACATATACATACTGTACATACATATATACATACATAAATGAATCATACACTAAACATAATCTTAACTGTAAGGAAGATATTGGACACAACACGACACAGGTATTTATAGTTTGTGGTCAATGGATAGTTTTTTTTTTTTAAAGAATCAAAATATATATATATATATATTTTTTTTAGGAAGCAGAATTACTGAGGGCCATTGCTCTTTAAATGTTTAGGAGAAACATTTTTTTTCTACATGTAAATCCCAGTAATATCTGAGTCCAGATGTTTTTAAATTGCTGTGGATTCCTTTGCCTATCCCAGTAAGGCTCTGTTTCCACTACTGCGAGTTGTTTTGCGACTTGACACATGTCAAGTCCCATGACAATTCAAAACCCATGTATTTCAATGGTCCCCGTTCTAATTGGTGCTACTCAAGTCGCAGCGACTCCAAAAAAGGTCCTTGCACTACTTTGTTCCGTCTTCGGTGCAACTTGTTCTCCATAGAAAGGTATTAAGTCGAAATGCAGTCGTATGTACATGTCTGACACCGCGACTTTGTTGCAACTTCCACGGAAGTCTACGGAAGCACATGATCTCTGCTCCTCCCAAATACATCACTTCCTATATTGATGTATGTGAGTGTGGAAGACAGCAGGAAGCATGCCTAGGGCTAGAAAAAACAAGCGACAAGTTCATGACAATGAGGAAATTATTAGGCTTGTCAGACAACGTCCGGCAATATATGACCTCAGAGATCCAGGTTACAAAGATCATGCAAAGAAGGAGAGAGCATGGTTGGAAGTGGCTCGCATATATTATGAGACCTGGGACTCTTTATCAGCCACAGAACGTTCTTCAAAAAGTAAGTGGTTGATATATGCTGCTTAGCACTTTGCGCCTTGCACCTATTTAAATATTCTGCAACCAATGGGTGTGTGTTAACAATGTGCACTGTTATTTCTTGGTGGGGACCGCTTCTCCTGCCAGGAGATCACAATGGTTTGGCAGGAGGGAATCCCCTGTCAACACTATCTGTGTTGATGGTGGAATTTATATAGTTACTTTCCTGTAAAAGTAAATCTGTGTGTGTGTGTGTGGTCCAGCAAATAATATTTGACTACGGCCCTAATAATATTAAATAATATTAAAGATGGCCCTGTCAACATCCTTCAGCACATGGCAAATTATGCAGGTGTCATGGGTAACATATTTAGCGGTTGTTTTAACACCATCCACATCAGTTATGCAGCCTAGCAAATGAATGACCTATAGGCAGTTAATAAAGTTTTTTGTTTTCATTTATTATTTGCTTTATATTTTGTAGTGCACTCGTTACAAACTCGATGGAGAAGTCTCAAAGACTGCTACAACCGGTACTTATGAAAATTAAAAGAAGGAAGGAGTGGTTCCGGCTCAAAAAGATTAGCCCCATATGCCCATGCCGGGGATCTTCATTTTTTAAAACCAGTGTTGGAAATGCGAGAGTAAGTTATCAGCAGGCATATGTTACGAATTGTACATATCAAATTGTAATGCTTACTTTAAAAATATGTGATTTGTATTTCAGAACCCAAGCAAGCTTGGAAGACAGCACACAGGGTTTGGCAGCAGAAGATGAGTCAGAGGAAGCTGCTGCGGAGGAGGAGCAAGAACAATTCCAAGACAATGTTGACAAGGAACTGTTCGTAGATGAATCAAGGTCAACATCAACCTAAATGAATGAGGAGGATGCAGAACCAGGGTCTAGCAATGTCTCTAGGCCTTTGCGAAGATCTTCAAGGGGAAGTGCCCGGCCTGTGAAACCCATGGATAAAATTTTAGATGTAGTCAGTCAGATGTCCACTAAAATGGCTGAAAACCAGTGTGAAGCCACAGCATTTCTCACTGTAATTTTAGGCATATGTAAACAGGTACCCCCTGAGAAAAAATATGCACTCAGGATGGCTTTGATGTCAACTGCTCTATCATTTGTGGGTGAGGGACCAACAACATCCTCAGCATATATGCAACCCCCCTTCCCCAATATCCCCCTTATCAACAATACACTCACTTTCCAAGTACACAGTATGCTCCACCAATAAACCGTCCATACTGTGACCAGTATGGTAATATGCTGCATCCTTCAAGGCCACGCATGTTGCATCCAATTCCTGCCCCCACTACCTCTACCCTTGGCCCCCCAACCACTCACCAACTTAGGCAGCCTACACCCAGTCAGGTTCTGCCTTTTCTTGAAAGGAAATATTACCCTGGTCCATCAGTGGATTTCCCTAGACCAACCAATAGTTCAGTTTCCGGGACCACTGAAAACAAAACATACGAGCAATTGTAATTTTCTATTATTTTTGCTGTGGGTTTAAGACTTGTTCTATATTTTTTTGGCTGGTTGTGGAGGCCAAAACAACAACTGTTGAATTTTTGAGTTCATGGAACTTATTTCTTTATTTTTGCCTTCTTGCAAAAAGATTTGTCTTGTAAAAAAGATTCAGATTATATATTTTATTTTTTTATGACTTTTATTTTTGTGTTGTTCAAAGTGAAATATTTTATTATTTTAATATTTGTTGTGCTTGTTAAAAAGTAAAACAAAATGGTGTAGTTCACCAAAACCAAAAAAAATAAAATTTTTGGTGCATTCTTGCACAAAATTCAGGAAAATAAAAATTATTCTGGTTACATTATGCATTTTCTACTTATCCTTTTTTCGAATTTGTGTTAAAGACCTGTTATTCTGCATTTGGATGCAATGAAACATAATAGACATCTAAATAATATTAAAATAAAATGCATGACATACATTATGCAATGGCATCCTGCTGCCAGGGGACAGAACCAGCAGCAGACATAAAATACGACGAGAATCCCTCATGCACCGTGGCACCATTGCCCCTACTGGCACTCTATTGTGCACCTTCCAGATCCTGCATGAGGGAATCTTCAAAAAGATAGCCATCACAAATTCTAACAAAATTATGAAGCACACATGCTGCTTTTACTGCAGATATTGCATTCTCAAGTTTTAAATTAATCGGTGTATGTAGCAAACGCCACTTGTTGGCTAAAATGCCAAATGAACATTCTACCACTCGTCTTGCCCTCGTTAACCGGTAATTGAAGATTCACTTCTCTTCACTCAGACACCTATTGGAATAAGGCCTTAATAGATGCTCACTGAGAGCAAAGGCCTCATCCCCAACATACAGAAATGGCATTGGCGGCCCATTTGTTCCTGGCAACGGACAGTCCTGTGGCAGATTCAGACCATTTTCCCTCAGCATTCTTCCAAACGATGATCTTTGGAAAATACTGGAGTCTGAGCTACTGCCATATGATCCTATGTCTATATAGCTAAAACAATAATTGGCATCAGCCACTGCTAGTAATAGAAAAATATTTTTTGTAGTTAAAGTATTTGGTTCCACTGCCGATGGGCACTACCCTCATATGTTTTCCATCAATTGCCCCGAGACAATTCGGGAAATTGCAACGATCCCAGAAAACTTCCGCTATCTTGCACCAATCTTCGCAAGTGGGCTTCTTCAGGACCAAATCCCTAAGGACATTCCAGATGTCTCTGCAGGTATCGTGGACAATATTGCTGACAGTAGTTTTGCCAACCAAAAACTCATAATGCAAACTTGCAAAGGAATGTCCAGTTGCCAGGTACCTAAAATGGAAAAGTACATACAGTTTATTATAATGATACATATTTACACTAAGCTACTGCAATAAACTGAAAAAAAAATGAGCTAGGAAGGAGGTGCCTGAGGAAGTGAAGGAAGAAGAGGAGCAGGAGAAAGACACTGGTGATGTAGAGGCAAAGTTAATATTGTAAAAACAATCTCACGCACAATTACATGCTAGTATTTATTTTTTTACTTCATGTAAAGAGGATGAAAGAATGATGTGGATATCCAAATGACACATAGAAGTTAAGAAGAAGAAAAAGTAGGTATGAAAAGCTACCTCAATGTTATAATGAGTCTTTCAACAGCTGGAATACTCCTTCGGAAACTTGTCTTTTGTTGCTCTAGATGGCTAGAGAGCAAAGCCAAAAATTCATCAAAACTGTAAAGAGAAAAATATGGCTATTATCTACATTGACCATGTAAAAATCAAACATTTAAAAATCGAGTTCCATTTTTTAAACAATTTGATCAGGTTATAGTTAACACTTCTAGCTATTCAAACCTAAAAATTATAAAAAGAGTCATACTGATCAAGCATATACACATTTTCATAAATATATCTGGCAGCATTTGCAAGTTGACATCAAAAAATGTTCTCACCTTCTAATTGACATCCTTGTGTAGTTGAAGAATTTGTCTTCATGAGCACGGAGGTTGTTGTAAAGGACCCCAAACTGGCCTCTCACTTCCCTTTGGGCGATGATGGGATGGATCCAAAACCTATGCCTTCTCCTCCTCCGGTTATCCTCCTCTGCTTCATCTATAAATGCTGCTACAGCAGCCAAAATGACTGCTGACCCAACATATTGCATAGCCAACATGTTTGCTAACAAACATACAACACGTGACAATGAAAGAGGAAGGGGAAATAACTAAGCAGGATAAGGAATTACATCACTATGACTAAATCGCAGAACATCCAAGTCGCACAAAGTCGTTTTTAAAGTTGCAACAAATCGCACCACAAATCGCATCGCAAAGTCACAGCGCGACTTTGGGGACGCACTAGTAGAAACATAGCCTAAAGCTCATTATAAGGTGCATAATGATTAACTTCAAATAACCAGAATCTGACATCCAAAATCAACAAAATTGTAGCTATAGATATGACAAAATAGACATCTAAATTGCAACACTTTTTGTTAATGTCTAATAGGATTAATTCAGCAGCCAATATATTATTCATATTTAAAATTATATTATGCTAATTATTTTAAGTTCACACTGACACTAAAAGGGCTGCTTGTCAGGGGTTTTTAATGCCTTACATATGCCCACCAATTGTCAGGAATGAAAGGATACTAAACCCAACATCTAAACAGTTTAATGTTTGGGAGCTCAAATAGTAATGCCTTTGTAGTTGAATGTTAAGGTCTGCCCACCCACCACAGGGATTATGAGTCACACCCTTCCTGTTAGATTTTTTTATTGCTTTTATAGTATTGAAAATGTAACAGGATGACTGTGAATACCCTAAGGTGAGCAGAAAAGAGGATCCTTGTAATAAAACAAAAATACTGATAAATGCTAATTTTCCAGAGGCATCCATGGTTTCATGTGGCAATAATTAAGGAGGGGGTCAAAGTTGTTGTGGTTATGAGTAATGTACATTCATTAACCACTTCAATACAGGATAGATTCATCCCCCTTCCTGCCCAGGCCAATTTTCAGCTTTCAGCGCTGTCGCATTTTGAATGGACATTTCTCAGTCATGCACTGCTGTACCCAAATGGCATTTGTATCATTTTTTCCCACAAACAGAGCTTTCTTTTGGTGGTATTTGATCACCACTGGGTTTTTAAATTTTTGCTAAACAAATGAAAAAAGACAGAAAATGTTGAAATTATTTTTATCCTTCACTGATGTGCACTAACGAGGCTGCACTGACGGGCACTGATAGGCTGCACTGATGGGCATTGAAGAGGCAGCACTGATAGGCTGCACTTATGGGCACTGAAGAGGCTGTACTGATAGGCTGCACTGATATGCACTGATGAGGCAGCCCTGATAGGTTGCACTGATGAGGTGGCATTGATGAGGTGGCACTGATAGGCAGTGATGAGGAGGCACTAATATGCAGCACTGATGGGCACTGATAAGCAACACTGATATGCAGCACTGGTGGGCACTGATAGATGGCACTGATATGCAGCACTTGTGGGCACTGATAGGCGGCACTGATGGGCACTGATAGACGGCACTGATGGTAATAATAGGCGGCACTGATGGGCACTGATGGACGGCACTGATAGGCAGCACTGATGTGGAGGCACTGATAAGCATCACTGATGGGCACTGAAAGGTATCACTGATTGTCATTACTGGTGGGCACTGATTGGCATTACTGATGGGCACATGTGGGCATCACTGGTGGGCACAGGTAGACACAGGCAGGCCTCATTGATGGGGCTGCACTGATAATCAATGTTCTGATTATCAGCGCAGACTCCTCTTGTCAGAAGAGCCTCTTATCGGTTCTCCTCTACTCATGTGCTGTCAGCGTTAATAGAAAAATGCCGATAACCAACACTTCCTATTTACTCTTTGATCAGCTGTGATTGGACACAGCTGATCACATAGTAGAGAGCCTACATCATAGGCTCTTTACCGTGATCGGAGATGCAGTGTGTCAAATAGATAAACCGCACCACCACCGCGCCATGGGGCGCCCATGAGTGGTTTGTTCTGAAGGACATCACATGACGTCCAGTCAGAACAATGTAACACCCGCCCGGCCATCATTTTGCTATAGGCAGGGCGGAAAGGTGTTTAATTTATTAATTACACTAAAGTATGTGTTTTGTGGTTCGATATGCCACTTATTCAGTTTAAAGAAATGATCTCACTACATCATCACCAAATTTGATCCAGATATTGCATATTAGAGTACATAAACAAAAATCCTATATGTTATGATCTGAACTGTTTCAAAGGGTGAAGCCAGCCATAGACGAGGTTCGAATATCAGCTAGTTCAGCAGGGACCAATCAGAATTTGAACCATGTATGGACAGGCTGATTGTACCCTAGTTGATTGGTTGATCAACTTGGGTCCAACAGCCTGTTGGAATTTTCATGCGATTATTGCCAGCGGCTATAGCCACTATAATAATTACTGTGTGTTCTCCTGGCCGGGACGGCTCCCCCACCCCCTTTGTCGGGGGAACACAATAGCTGCAGGGGGAATTCTCCCATCAACACTGACTGTGCCATGGTTGCAGGAAAGAAAATCGAACCATTGATGGAAGGCTTAAGAAGACATAGCGCCTGGATATAGTGGATGAGTGTTATATTTAAATATGCTAATAAACTATGTATGTTAAATTTTTATTCTGACAACCTATAAAATATTTTTAACATTTCTGAGTAAATTCCATACTAAAATCCATCAACACGTGCTTCTCTGTTTCGGTAATAGGTTTCTTTAAAATAGAATTTCTTTAACAGTCCTTACCATTTCACATTCAGGTCAGCTTAGTTGACTCTTTTGTCCTTTCTTTCTCAAAAGAAAATGCTTTTTCTCAGGTACTTACTTATATGTTATTTTGCATTGACAGCAACTAGTTATGAAACCATCCATTTGTCCTTGTGCTAAAGCACAATACCATTGATTTATTTAGTGTATTAATGTCTACCCTTTAAATGACATGCAGACATGGTTTTGTGCTATGTGGCAGCTGAATGAGTGCCAATGAACAATGCTGTTGTGCGACAGATAGCAAACTAGGGAAGCAAGCACAAGAGCAATGTCACTTTGTGCTATCAGAAAGCCAAGAACAAACAATGAAATGAAAACAAATGATTGTTACAATTGAACTCTAGCTTTTAATTATGTAGTTAAAATTACACACTGGCTTCGCTAATATACCACTTCAAGCTATTTTAACAATTTGTGTAAACTATAGTAAGTATATTTGTACTAAAAGCAAAACTGTTGTATTTGCCAAACTATGATTGATGTGTAGAGCCATCTTAAAAAAGAATAAAAGAGGTATTTATATATTGTCATTTTCATTGAAAATCTACCCCAACATTCACATTGCTTCCCCAAGCCTTACTGCATAGCAGCTTAGATTTCCCTACACTTCGCTGATGTTGACCAACTAGCCTGAAAAAGCTGAATACAGTTATATGACTCTCTTTTATTAGGTTGTGTTTTCTTTCCTTTAAAAAAACAAGCTAAAACAAAACAAAAAGTAGTTCTTCATGTATATAATATGGACTACATGGGCACTTCTTGTTCCCAGACTATGGACATAGATTTTTAAAAAAATCTTACCAAGCCGTAAAAGAGCTTTAAAACAAGCCATGTGGAGTAATTAATCATCCAATATCACAACAGAGACTACAAATTTTGGTCTCATTTGGTTTCTGACAACTTACAGTTCCTGTTGCCAAAGAAAATAGGGGAAAGAAGGTGCAATTTGAGTGCCTTTGTTGTGCAATTTGGAGATACATTTTTCCATAGTGCCTTCAACTACAGAGGTCATGACTTGTTATAAATGACCACTTGTTTAGAATGTGTAAATACTCTAGTGCCCATAGTCTAGGCACAGGTGCACTGTAAACTGATCCTTGAAGCCCATTTTTTAAGGAAAAAAGGGATCGCACCTATGTCAATTTTTTTACTGTATGACTCCCCATTTGGGAAATTGTTGCTTGTTTCCTGCCCGTTTTATGGATGTCAGACAGAAGAGAAAGTTAATGATAACTTCTCCTATGGGGACACAGACAACAATAAAAAAGAGTGTTACTAGGCATATTCTAGTCTATAAAAAAAAAGGAGACGCTTTATCTGTAGTAGGGTGGCAGGACTTGAACCACTTGCCATGTTTAGGACATTCATAAATGTGGATAAAACAAGCATCCATGAGCTTGATATAATTTTTTCAGCTAGTGATCAGTGAAAGCGATCTGAGTAGTTCTACAGCTGCCAAATCATTTTTACAGTGATGAGAAGGACTGTCCCCATTACTCAGCCCATGGTGGTTCCAGGGTTTCCAATATTGAGAGCAATTGGTGAAACAGTTTTTTTTTTGTTTTTTGTGGTCATGCTTCAGTGTACCTGTTGATTGCAGCTGCCAACTGATGACCGTGAGATACCCAGGGGTGATATAAGAGGAGGAGAGGTGCCATCTGATGGACAACAACAGAGACCTTGGCTGGGTTATAAGCTCAAAGTGGACGTGATCTCCTTAAAAAGAGATTAGTGTAGCTGGTAAGAGGCAGTCATTTCCCAGGTGGAGGAATCTTTCTATCACTAATCACCTTTTCTGCGGTGTTTCCTTGTTTTAAGTCGCAAATCAATAAAGGAAAGACTTTTTTCAATAATGTGAATACCTCATGATCAACATCAATATTTCTCTAGAGATTCATTGTTAATATGAACTCTCCCAGGGACATTTCTTTGACCATGTCACGTAGATGATTTTAAATGCAGTTATTTACAACATTGTGATGCATGTGGTATATCATTCTTCTACTCAGATTTATGAATTGACACGTGGATTGGGAGTAAATTTGTCCCTTATCCATTAGAGATATTTAATATATATGAGTAGCTATCATATTTTATAGGGTCTCATGATGTGCAGCTTTTTCCTCTGAAATGAATGTATTGTGTGTATCTCACATTTAAGCTGAAGCTGGACCTAGCGGTTATTTTTATATTTTACATTTCAGACAGCGCTGTATTTCCACTTGAAACATTTAGAATATTATGTGCTCTTTGTAAAATCTAATGATCTTTTCTTCAAATTCCTAAAATTTCAGTTCATATATTTGAAGTATTCCTCAACAATTTAAGTTAAACTTTTACTGAGAGTTATAGGCAACCCATAGATTAGTCATTTGGTTCCTTCAACCCGTGGGTTGAACTAAAAATAAAAACTGTCTCGATTCCCCCATCCAAACACCTGATGTGGACAGGAGAATTCTCCCCATGGTGCTATTGTATTCTGACAGCGAGGAGACTTCCCTGTTGTCAGAATACACTAATCAGTGTTGTAGAATATAGCCTGCAGTTCTGATTGAGCAGTTAGAATCCAACAGGGCGGTTGTACAGAAGTTGAAAGGTAGATCGACTTTTGTACAACCTCCCTGCCCATATATGAATCTAAAATGTCCCCAGTCCCTGCTGAATCAGCCTAATTTCAATCCATGTACGGCTGGCTTTACTTGGAGTAATAAGGAGGATGACATTGTTGCCCTTCTTCAGAATCGCTAGCTGTCTGACTGTCATGCTGATCCAAATACTTCAATATATTTTATGGCACTGACCTGGAAAAAAGCAAGCATGTTCTTTATATCCATTTGAACAGCATGGCAACCTGCTAATCACATTTTCAGAAGGAATTTCAAGAAATGTGGACCCCCGTACTTCCTTGGTAGGTTTTATTTAGAATTTAAAAGTCTTTCTCTTTATACTACATAAACCTAATCTAAAAGAGAAATTGCGGAATCTGAATACACTGTAAATGTCTGATATTTGCACATATTTACAAATGAAAATAATTTTGCTTAAAAATTAGAAAAATGATACCCATTTTCCTCCCCCTTCCCCCCCTTCCCCTCCCCCCCCACCTTCCCCTTTCTCTCCTTGGATAGTGACCCTTTACATCAGGTCTGTGCATCATTATCATATGTCACCTTTTTTATTTAGACTCATTTCCACACACATCCCCCTTGTCTGCCACGGGGGGAAGCCTCTAGTTCGGGCCAGTGGTTTCACACATAGGCCATTCCTGCAGCCTCGTAAGCATTTTGTTAATAATAATTTATTTTTATGTTTTTGCATAACTTGCTGAATTTTACTGTGTGCAATTTTGAATATTATGTATTTGATCTATGCCTCATTCTATTATCTACTTTACAGAATAGTTCTCCTGAAGAAGTGGCTATCCGCGAAACTAGTAGAGAACTCTATCAATTTTGAGAATTGTTTCAACAGCAGATGCTTTCTAGGAGTACCCTGAGTATCTGCCATTTGAAAATATTTTTTTCTTAATTGTTTTTTAATATACTCTGTTTGTTGTTTTATGTAATAAATAGTTTTTTATATTATTCATTTGTTTGTTATTAGTACCAAGATAGTCCATCACACAATTTTTTGAGTTTGGGATTAGCATTTCGGCCAGCCTCAGCAAACTGCCCTGCCTTCCCATTCTCATTGCTCTTTTCCCATATATCAGTTTGGATGATGGTACCCTGTTAATTTTTTATAATAAACATCTTTTACATGAGGCTATACTCTCAATTTATTACCTCAATATACGACTCAAGAGAGGTTATTTACTATAGGTGAATAGGCTTCATTTTGTAAAGGATATTGCACTTTGCATGGGAAATTTCCTCAGAGTTTAGTGAATGTGTTGAAGTTTCACTATGCATAAAATATCCAATCATATGCAAGGAAAATGGTAAAAAATGCATTTTTGTCAGAAGAATTTTTCCTCAGTCACTCAGCTTTGGGGAAAATTCCCTTGCAAAGTGAACAGTCAATTTCTCTTTGATATAAATAAACCCCAATGTTTCACTTATCAGAGTATAGTTAAAATAATGTTTGATAAGCACAGTCAATACAGTGAAACAATGTTTTATGAGTCAATGGGCAAATCATTCACATAAATCATGCAGAAGGGAGTTCCAATTTAAAAGCCCATGGAGGTTTCTGAATGTTCTAATCAAAGTGTTCTTAATCCTAATGTAAGCTCACTAGCTTTGTTGGAAGCAATTCTGAACAACCTTGTTACTTTTGATAACTGTAAACCACTGACTCATGGGCCCTTGACAGCTTGCTGAGCATGTAATAACTTTGCTCTGTATTTGGGGACTGGCTTAGCTGGCTTTACAATAGATTATTGTAGATGCTGAAGTGAAATGTTATTCTTTACTTAAAGCTCAATGCTTCTCAGTAATTAAGGTTGTATGAAAGGACACTAAACACACCAATATACCAAAAGCGAGCTGAAATGCTGTTATCATGCTAAATGATTAGATGCATGTTTGTTTTCATTTTTAGTAAAGCTTTTTAAGGTACTAGGTGTGACAATGACAAACATATCTAGTTTAAAATGATATATACCAACAATGCTAAAATATGCTAAAAGTAATCTGTAGGGATAGAAACATGGGAAATGCTATTACTGACTTTTTTTATTTTAAGTGCATGCTCTGTGACTGCCATGGTACTCCTCGTTTACTAACAGATAACTAACTAACTGTTATCCACACTGATGTACCTATAAAGCTTTAAAAGCCTCCACATCTGATCATCAAACAGTCTGCTGTTTACCAGACAGTCTGGTCTGCAACATAGTGGATTGGATTGACAGATTGTTAAGTAGGGCTAAGGAATACCTGGCTGTTTTGATACATATTGGTACAAATGAAAAAATTAGGGGAAGATGGAGCATACTAAAAAAATATTTAAAGGACTTACATACCAAACTTAAGAAAGGGAACTCCAAGGTGATATTTTCTGAAGTATTGTCTTTGCCACAAGCCACACCAGAAATGCAACAGAAGCTAAACAACTGGCTGAGAAACTGTCATAAGAAGGAGAGATTTGGATTAATGAGGAACTTGGCTGTCTTTTTGGTTGGCTACTAGCTACAACAGGGACGGGCTGCATGTAAATGGTGGGAGTGCCACTCTGTTGGAAGAAAAAATGATTAGAGGAGGATCTAAAGAGAATTTAACATATTGAGGGCAGCTAATGTGAGTACAGGATATAACAGCGGGTGGAATAGGGAAAGGCATGCCATAAACCAGACAGCGAGGAAGCCAATGCAGGAAGTTGATCAATAAAGCACTCTGTGAAAGGAGGATGGGTGGATGAATAAAAGGTCCACCTCCTCTATTCATAAAGCACTTTACATTGCAGGAAGTGATAGTACAGCTTTTATGAATGGTGCAGGAAGCAGAAAAGGTGGGCACAATTTTGATGAGTGCCTGTGATGACAGGTCCAGATGTTTCTAATAGTCCCCTCAGCACTAGAAAATCACAGCTGCAGGGGAACTGGGGGAGAGGGAAGGAGTAAAGATTTTTTTTTTTTTTCTCAAAAAGTTTTTATTGTTTTCACATAAGTAAGGTTACAAACCAATTGTGAACATCCATATCTCACATAAATAGTATGAACATGAACAGGGAAAACAAGCAGTCAGGCATACAGTAGTACATTGTTCACACATGTAACTGTAATAATATTGCGTAACTTTAACCAACAGTATGTTTATATTCAGTTAGAGGCTTATTGAGACTGAATGTCAGTAAGGGTTCCCGTGTTAGATTTGTCTCATGGGAAAATCCTTAATTGGGGGTTTAGTAGGAGTGGATCAAGTTATGTATCTATGTATTACCCCGGAGGTATCATCATTTGTCTCTCCTCTCAATATTATGGTGCTGCGACGTTCGGTCTAAGTTTGCTCAGGATAGGTTATAAGTGGGTTGTGTTGTCGGTGGCATCCTGTTCAGGTCATTAATCTTAGGTTATATATTAACTTCTGGGGAATGGTGGGTGGGTAGGGAGTGGAGAAGGTGTGGGGGGTGAGTATAACTCGGGTGTATCTGAGGATGGGGGAACTGATGACATGAGTTTATGAAAGTGGAGAGTATGGTAAAGGGGGTGAGAAGTAAGGGGGGAAGAAATATATCAGAATGATTAAGATTTGGGGAGTATTCAGTGACATGAAGGTAGCTGTGCATCTCTCTTGCCTCCCTCCTCAGAAGATGGCTGCATTAGATCCATACCAGATGATCAATGTCATGGGTATCTGTCGAGCCTATTCACATAGTCGTTTGGGATTGTGCGAGAAAAGGTAGTCGAGTTGAGCGTACATTTACACTGTGGAATGTTAGGACAGTTTATGTCAAATCTTTACTAGTTTGGAGAGAAAAGGAGGGCATAGTCTGACGTTGATCTAAAGTGTGTCCAACATGTCCATTTGTTATTAAATTTGTGCGGGAAGTCTCTCCCTATATGTATTATTTCTTCCATTTCAGCGATTCTGTTAATTTTGTTGAGCCATTCTTTTATGGAGGGGGGTGTCTGGGATTTCCAGTGTGTGGGAATGCACTGTTTTGCTGCATTGAACATGTGCATCGCAAGCGATTTATGGTATGTTCTGTGTTGTAAGCTTGAGTGATGTAGTAGAAATTAAGCGGGGGTTCTATCCAAAGTGTAGGTGTATCTTGTGTACTTCTGTCCAGAATGTTTGGATAGAGGGACAATCCCACCATAATTGAAGTAGGGTTCCTGGTTGATCAGTACATCTCCAGCATTCCTCTGGGATTGCAGGATTAATTTTATGCAGTAAGGCGGGTGTGTGGTACCAGCGAGTTTGGATTTTGAATCCATTCTCTTGAGTAGTCACATTGATAGATCCCTTGTGGATGTTGAGATAAATTCTTTCCCATTCTTCCGGCGAAAGAGATATAGACAGGTCTCTTTCCCAAGCAGTGCAAATTGTCAAATTATTAGGCGTACAGTCTATGAAGAGAAGGGAGTGTGCAGTTGATATTATATGTGTTTTGAGGTGTTTTCTGGGAGCATAGGCGTTCAAAGGGAGTCAGTTGTCTAGAACAGGAAAATTTCCTTTCTAGGTTTCTCAAGAACTGAGTAATCATGAGATATGTCCAGTCTGGTATCTGGGGTTTGTCAAACCTAGAAGAGAGTTGAGATGCTGAAAGGGTTTTCTCTTGGTTGTAAAAGTAATGGGCTAGGATCTTTCCGTCAGTCCAGTGTTGCGTTAAAAAGTTAGTATGCATGCCCGGGGGAAAATCCAGGTTCAGTCTGAGTGGGGTCATTGGGCCTTGGATTGTTGAGATGGAGGAGCGTTTGCAAGTCATGTGAAAGCTTTGAATTGTTGGTTTGATTAGAGGATGAAGCTTCAGTTCAGTGGGAAAGTGACATTCTAGAATCCAAGGTAATGATGCTAGGGAGAGGGTCGTGAAAGAATCCTCCAGTCTAACCCAATCTTTTGTGGTTCTGTGAAGATTCCAATCTAGTATTCTGGTTATATGTACAGCTTTATAGTAGTTGGTAGGGTCTGGCAAACATATGCCTCCTAGATGTTTGGGTAAGGCTAACTGTGCATATTTAATTCTAGGTTTGCGGCCCCCCCAAAGGAAAGTGGAGATGATGTGTTTGTAGGATTTGAAGAAGGTTGGTGGCACGTGGATCGGGACAGTCTGCATTATATATAGGATTCGTGGAAGAGCATTCATTTTTAGAATTGCAGCTCTCCCGAACCACGAGAACACCAGCCTATTCCAATTTTTTAGGTCTTCTGTAAGTTTGTTTAGTATTGGTAAATCATTTTTTGTATATAAGTTGGATAGTTTTGCAGGTAGTTGTATGCCTAGATAAGTGATCGCCTCTGCTTGCCACTGAAAGGGGAAGTTTGTTTTGCATTGATCGACTATGGGTGAGGGCAAGGAGACATTAAGGGCAAAGGATTTATTAAAGTTGATTTTGAGGTTGGATATCAGGCCAAATTTTCTAAATTCTTTGAGTAGGACTGGGAGTGTGATCTCCGGACGTGTGAGAGATAGAAGTATGTCGTCTGCGTAAGCAGCTAATTTGAATTCTCTTTGGCCAGTGGATACCCCTCTTATGTCTGGGTTTTGACGTATGGAACACAGGAGAGGTTCAAGTGTGAGGACAAATAGAATGGGGGAAAGAGGACACGCCTGCCTCGTTCCGTTGCGGATGGGGAAGGCAATTGACAGGGTGTTATTTACTCTAATTCTGGTGGAAAGTTGGGCATATAAGGAAAATATCAGATTGAACATGTGCGGGCCTATTCCCAGGGCTTTTAGGACAACGGCCATATAGTCCCAAGACAACCTGTCGAATGCCTTCTCCGCATCTAAAGTGAGAAAAAAACCTGCTTGTTTTGAGCATGTCATGAGGTGAGGCAGGTTGATCGCTTTTATAGTGTTGTTCCTGGCCTCCCTCCCAGGGACAAAACCTACTTGGTCTCAGGAGATGATTGATGGGAGTAGTGGAAGAAGTCTATTGGCTAAAATTTTGGAGAGGATCTTAATATCCACATTCAGTAATGAGATAGGCCTATAGTTTGCCAGTTGTGATGGATCTTTGTTGTCCTTGGGTATGATTGTAATGTGTGCTTGTAGCATTCCCGGAGTGAGTGGTCTGTATGCCAATAGGCAGATAAAAGCTTTTAAGAAGGGAGCGCTAAGCGTGTCAAAGAATGTTTTGAAGTAGACAGTGGATAGACCATCAGGGCCTGGACTTTTGCCGGCCTTCAAACTTTTGATTGCGTCTTTAAGTTCCTGTTGAGTAATCGGGCATTCTAGTATGTTGGAGGATTCTGGAGAAATCCTTTTGGGGCAGTGCTGTTCTAGGAGCTTTTCAATTTTAGTTTGGCGATCCTCATCAGAGGGTGTGGGTGTATTAGCCTTATCTACAATACCTGACCACAAGATTGTATTTCCAGCGCGATCCCATCGCGCTGGTTCTCGACGACAGGGTACTGTGCATGTCGTGCTGGATCGCTTTTTTACTTTCGCGATGAGTGACAGGCAGTGCCGACAGCTGTCTGGTATGAATCATGAGGGGGAACGCCGCGCCAAATTTTAAATCAAAAACCGGCGTGGGTTCCCCCCCAGGGGCATACCAGGCCTTTAGGTCTGGTATGGATTTTAAGGGGAACCCCCTACACCGAAAAATCGGCGTAGGGTCCCCCCCAAAATCCATTCCAGACCCTTTATCTGAGCACGCAGCCCGGCCGGTCAGGAAAGGGGGTGGGGACAAGTGAGCGCCCCCCTGAACCATACCAGGCCACATGCCCTCAACATGCGGGCCCCCCCACCCCAAAGCACCTTGTCCCCATGTTGATGAGGACAAGGGTCTCTTTCCGACAACCCTTGCCATTGGTTGTCGGGGTCTGCGGGCGGAGGGCTTATCGGAATCCGGAAGCCCCCTTTAATAAGGGGGCCCCCAGATCCAGGCCCCCCACCCTATGTGAATGAGTATGGGGTACATCATACCCCTACCCATTCACCTGGGGGAAAAAGTGTCAATAAAAAAACGCACTACACAGGTTTTAAAAGTAATTTATTAGGCAGCTCCGGGGGTCTTCTTCCGACTTCGGGGTCTTCTTCCGACTTTGGGGGTCTTCTTCCAACTTCTCCGCTCTCTCCAGCCTCTTCTCCCGGTGTCCGCTTCTTCTCCCACTCCACGGCCACTTCTCACGGTGTCCGCTTCTTCTCCCGCTCTTCGCCCTCTTCTCCCGGTGTCCGATTCTTCTGCCGGGCTCCTGCGCTATCTTCTGCCGCTCTTTTGCTAGTGGTGGCCAGGTCTTTGCCGTCTTGTTCCTTCTTCTCTTCTACCGATGTTGACACGGCGCTGTCTCCCGCTGTAATGCTGTGTGAGCGGTGCACGATCACTTATATAGGCATGGGGCGTGGTCACCAGGTGCCGTCACCCGGTGACCCCACCCCTTATGATGTCACAGTCCCATCATGCCCTGGGACTGTGACATCATAGGGGTGGGGTCACCGGGTGACAGCGCCCGATGACCACGCCCAATGCCTATATAAGTCGCCCTGCACCTCGCACACAACATTACAGCGGGAGACAGCGTCGTGTCAACATCGGAAGAAGCGAAGCAGGAACAAGATGGCGAAGACCGGGCCACTACTAGCAAAAGAGCGGCAGAAGATAGAGGAGGAGCCCGGCAGAAGAAGCGGACACCGGGAGAAGAGGCCAGAGAGCAGGAGAAGAAGCGGACACCAGGAGAAGAGGCCGGAGAGCGGGTGAAGAAGCGGACACCGGGAGAAGAGGCCGGAGAGAGCAGAGAAGTCGTAAGAAGACCCTTGAAGGCAGAAGAAGACCCTGAAGTCAGAAGAAGACCCCCAGGGCTGCCTAATAAATTACTTTTAAAGCCTGTGTAGTGTGTTTTTTATTGACACTTTTTCCCCCAGGTGAATGGGTAGGGGTATGATGTACCCCATACTCATTCACATAGGGTGGGGGGCTGGGATCTGGGTGCCCCCTTATTAAAGGGGGCTCCCGGATTCCGATAAGCCCTCCACCCGCAGACCCCGACAACCAATGGCCAGGGTTGTCGGGAAGAGGCCCTTGTTCTCACCAACATGGGGACAAGGTGCTTCGGGGTGGGGGGCCCGCAGGGTGCCCCCCCTTCTACAAAACGCCCACCCCACATGTTGAGGGCATGCGGCCTGGTGCGGTTCAGGGGGGCACTCGCTCGTCCCCACCCCCTTTCCTGACCGGCCGGGCTGCATGCTCGGATAAGGGTCTGGTATGGATTTTGGGGGGACCCCCATGACAATTTTTCGGCATAGGGGTTCCCCTTAAAATCCATATCAGACCTAAGGGCCTGGTATACACCTGGGGGAAACCCACACCGTTTATTTATTTAAAATTTGGCGCTGCGTTCCCCCTCCTGATTCATACCAGACAGCTGTCAGCACTGCCTGTCACTCATCGCGAAAGGAAAAAACAGTTTTCCTTTCCCGATGAGCGAGCCATCTCGGCGCTGACTCCCACGACGGGGCTCGCAGGTGTCAAACCTCGCCAATAACCTACTGTATATTGTATAGTTTTGTGTAGAATTTCTCAAATTCCTGGGCTATAGCTGTATTGCTTGTGTGTGTTTGACCTGTTGGGGAGCATATCCTATGTATAGTTGTCTTAGCTTTCTTCAAATGCAATGCTTGGGCAAGAAAGTGCCCGCTTTTGTTTCCTGATTCGTAAAAAGCTTGTGAGAAAGCATACATTTTTTCCTGGTGTTGAGATTCAGTTCTTCCTGGATTAGTTTGCGAGTGTCTGTGAGGTCCTGGTAGGATTGTTGGGCCAAGGTCTGTTTGTGGTGGGCATCTAATGTCTTGAGTTTATGAAATAGGCCTGCGAGATATTGTTGTTTTTCTTTTTTAATTGTCGCCGCCATTGAGATAAGTCTGCCTCTTATCACACACTTGTGTGCTTCCCATTGAGTTAGACTGGAGGTCTCTGGTGTGTTATTTTCTCGAAAGTAATCGTTTAGACATTTGGTAAGAGTTGAGACTCTGGTTTTGTCTGTCAATATCATAGGATCTAGTCTCCAAATATTGGTATGTGTGATTTTGTCAGGGAAGGTCAGTGTTATCGTAATCGGATGGTGATCCGATATGGTCATAGGTTCGATTGTCGCATTCGATTGTAGAGGAAGATCTCTCTGATTGAGAAACAGATAGTCCAGTCTGGAGTATTTTTTATGTGGTGCTGAAAAAAAGGTAAAATCCTTTTCCTGTGGTCTGAGGGTGCTCCAGGTGTCATGAAGAAAAAGAGATTGAATACTCAATTTTATTTGGTGTAGTGCCCTATATGGTAGACTGGATGTTCCTGAAGATGTATCTAGGAGAGGATCGAGGGGAACATCTTCTCCCAGTATAAGTATGCCATTTTGGAAAGTATGCCATTTTGGAAAGAGACGAGGGTCCGCAGAGTTTTACAAATGAATGGGACTTGAGAAACATTGGGACAGTAGATGTTCGCTAGTGTGATTGGTTTGTTATGGATAGTCCCTTTTAGAAAGACATATCTCCCCTGAGCGTCAATTAGTGTGTCTGTTATTTTGAGAGAGGAATTCTTAGATATGAGGATTGTGACTCCTTTAGTTTTAGAATTCGGTGTAGATGCATGATAGCTTGTCGGAAAGTCTCGATTAGAGAAATTAGAGATTGCTACTGAGGAGAAGTGAGTCTCCTGCAGGAACACAACATCCGCTTTTTTGCTTCTCTGTAAGTCAGTACCTGGGATAGTTTTTCAGGTATATTAAGGCCTTTGACATTAAGTGAGACTATTTTGAGGGGGACATTTTTGGTTGTGGATTTGGTATCTGCCATGTTTCGGGGGCAACTTCCCCAGGGGCAGATCTCCTAGAGGAGGGAAACAAGAGAAAAAAGGGGGTAATGGGTAATAGTGGAAGGGGGAGTGAGGGGGGAGGTATAGGGTAGAGAAGGCGGAGGGAGGTGGAAGGTTGTTTGAGAGCTGTTGATAAAAAGTGTGAGTAGGGAGTAGGTAAGGATTTGTGATCTTAAGTTAACTGGTGGTGATTAGGAACTTTTTCTCTATTCACTTAAAGTGAATCAAGTAGAGGTCAACCGGTACTCTGCGAGTCCGCTGTGTGTGGGTGTGTTTGGGTGAGGTTCCTAGATGGAGAAGCACTCAGGTTCTCAGGAGGTCTTGTTGTGTGGTGTGGTTGTCGCTTGGTCTGTGAGGGTAAATGATCCAGCGTGTAAATGGATGTTTTCCAATTAATACACGCATGTAGGTAGGAGGAAGGTGGGGAGTGAATTTTGGATAACAAATATGGTTTGAGATCCTAGGCTGAGTAGTTTTAAGCTGTATATGTGTCGTGTGATGTGACATCTGCAATGTTTGTGTGAGGAATAGGTGTGGTCAATATTGTATTCCATAAAAAAAAGAAAAAGGCATAAACGTATACAACAACAGAGAAATAGTATAATATAATAGAAGCATTAACCGTACAAAACTTCTGTAATTAGAAAACCAAATGTAAAACTCACAAGGACAGCCCTGCTGCAGCTGCTTTATTATGGTAACCCCGGAGAGAGGTGGGAGGGTGGGTTGGGGGGATGGGAACAGATGTCCCTGGTATAAGTTCCCGACTCTGGGATTAACATGTCTGCAATGGGCATAGCAGATCTGCTTGAGGAACTTTTAGTGAGTATGGGAAGTTTGTCTTGGCATCTTTTGCATCTAACAGGCTAAGTGCTTGTGGTATTAGAGCAATATGGGCTCAATATTAATATTAAGGTTAGTGTCAGGCGGTGAGGGGAGTAAATCTTGTGGGAGCATGCTTGTGTTCCAGGTGTGGGAGAAATATAAGGTCGAATGATGTCAGATGATGGCGGCATTAAGACAGAGCGAAGAGTTATTAGGAAAAGGTTTTGGAAAAGATTTTAGTTCTTCTATGTTTACTGTAAAGAGTTCAATTAAGTGTGTGATAGCTCAATTTCATCAGTCCCACGAAGGGTTTTATAGTAATATGAGTCTATAAAGGAGAATGCCGCCATCATCTGTGTCCCCATAACACATACATTTGATATATTTTCAAGCATGACATTATCATTCCGACCCAAATCTTGTCGTTCTGATAGTTTATCACTAGGAGAAATAGTGGCAGTACATAGCAGGGGATTAGTGATGCTAGTTGGTATGTTCTTTCCTGTTTGAGGGATGAGAAACATTCAGTACTGGTTACCTTATGTGAGGGTATATCTTCTTACGCTGTAGCGGGCAGTTGTAAAGTCTGTGAAAATAAAGAAAAAAAGAAAAGGAAAGCAACAAATTCACCCCCAGTTCAAACAGTAGAGAGAAAGGAAAACACAAAAAAGGGGAAAATTGAGGTGGTTGAGTATTTGATCGGCATCTGAGGTTTTACTAGTATTTCCAGTTCCTGCAGTATCGCAAGGGAGAGGTAGTCACTTGAAACCATCTGTATTCCATTTCTTTGCCTGTTGCGGTGATGTTCTGTGGGGGTGTGCAGATCCGGATGGCGTAATGAGGGGATCAGCGGAGCAATCGTTCGTTCTTCTGAATAACGGGTGATATAAGGCACATGTGCTCATGTCCAGTATGGTACATATATGGTTCTTCATTAACATACAGCAGTGCTACCATTAGGCAGGTAAACCATGGCTAGATTTTCTGAGGTAACATTATGTGAAAAAGCCATTTTGCTAACCGTGGAATATTTCGTCTTCTAACTTATTATTTCAAGATTTTGACCATCGATTGAAGAGGTAGCTGATTCATCACATTCACCAGAGGCGAGCTCTTCGGTGATCTGGGGATGCCGTAGGACTGCAAATTTTTGGGATCCCCGCTGTCTTGGCCGGTGAGGATGGGGGATGTGTGCGGCGGCATCGGATACTGAAGTTTCCCGCTTTAGTGATGCCATCCATAGAGGTGGCTCTGCAGAGTGGGGGGAGACGGAAGTCACTGTACCGATCTGGCAGGTCCACTGACGGAATGTTAAGCGCAGTACAGAATGATTCTAGGTCTTCTGGTACTCAGAGGTGTGCAGTGTGACCATTGTGGGAAGCTGACAGGCAAAAAGGAAACTTCCAGCGATAGATTATATTTCTAGCTCTCAATATATCAAGCATGGGTCTCATTTCTCTTCTCCTCTGGAGCGTTATGTTAGATAAATAATGGAATAGTTTGATGTCAGAACCTCGGAAGGAGAAGCGTATGCGGCCCCTAGCTTTGCGGAGGATTTCTTCCTTCAGGACAAAATCAGTCAGGCAGCAGATTATGTCCCTGGGTGGGTCAGTATCCCTTCCTCTTGGACTTAATGCTCTATGGATGTGTTCCATAGCTATAGGGGTGTCTGGGGGCCTTTCTAGAAGTTCATTAAAGAGGGCAGTAACCATGTGTGAGAGCTGGGCAGAGTCAATTGATTCAGCGAGTCCTCTTACCCTTAAGTTGTGGCGTCTCCCACGATTGTCCAGATCCTCCATGTGTCTCTCAGGTGGACTGCATGCGATTCTGTCACTTGCTGTATGTGGCACAGCGAGGCATCATGGTGGGCTTGAGCCTCCTCTACCTCTTTCATTCTCAGGGACAATGCTTGTATGTCTGATCGTATGTCAGAAATGGCAGCAGACAGTGTATTTTTAATGTCTGATGCCACTGTGTGAAGGTCAGCTAGATTTAGCGCTGAGGCTGCCTGCATCCTGTGTGAAGGAGGAGGGCTGCGGCTTCTGTCCCTGTGCTGCTCTTGGCTGTCTGAGTGGGACTTGAGGGAAGAGGCCTGTGATGGCGGCGTGTCTCCCTGAAGCTTCGGCCGGAATATCTCTGATATACTGTGGTTTGACTGAGTGTCTGTGTCTCTGGGAGAGTGGAATCGGGTTGCAGAGGCACTCCTGCGTGTGTTACTCATCCTGTGATCACTTGATGTTCTCTGTAGTCTGGTATCTTTACCTTAGGGAACCGAAGCTAGCAGTTCAAGTGTCCATCTTAGATCGGATCCAGGCCATGCCCCCAGGAGTGAAGATTTTAATGAGAATATCAGCCACCAGCATATAAGACATTTTTAATTCAATGTAAGTACAGGTGTGAATTTATTAAAATATTTAAGTAGACGTATACCTTAGGTTTACAGTAATTGTATTATATTATATTCGTTATTTGCCAATCACTATGAGTCTCTTAAGTCACAGTGCATCTACAGCATATAGTACTCAATCAATGCCTCTTTAACTCATTTATGCCAAATAAATAGCATTAGGCCTAAAGTGAAGACTATGCGACATGTGACCCTCCATTAACTGACTTGATAATTTATTTGAACTTGATTTTACTTTTGTTGCTATCATGGTTGGACAATTGATATAAGGAGCACTTTGATATGTTTGTAAAGGGCCATTCAAATTTTTTTTTAATACCCCTCTTTTTTTATTTCACAAAACAAACAAACAACAGCCTAGAAAGCACCTTAAAATAAAATAAGAAAGAGAGAGAGGAATTACAAAAAAGCACAACTCTGATGGTGTATTAACAATGACATTTTTCTTGAAAATTTCCCTTAGGCCCCTTTCACACATGCAGACCGTATGTCCGTATTTCATCCATCCGTTTTCGGATTAAATACGGACATACATGCATCCCTATGGGATAGCGGGTGTCAGCGGATGTACATCCGCTAACACCCGATGTTGTCCGGCTCCGCTCTCGTCCGATTCTGCGGACGGAAGAAAATCCTATTTTTCTATCCGTTTGCAGTGCGGATCGGATGAACACGGACAGACGGTCCGTGTTCCTCCGATCCCCCATAGGGGAGAGCGGAGATCTGACAGGGCGGTCCCTGCACAGTGTGCGGGTCCCGCCCTGTCATCTGCCTGCTCAGCTGGGGAAAACGGAGCGATCCCCGCTGAGCAGCGGATAAACACGGGGCAGATCAACACGGATCCGTCCCGTGTGAAAGGGGCCTTAAAATGTTAAAAAGCATTGAATCTGTGTTCCTTTTACCAAACAACAATACATAGTTGCAGGGCTTTTTTTTCTCAGAAAACAGGTGCAGGAACTCAACCTTTCAAAAAACCCTCCCCCACCCCACACAAACCCTCCAAACGGCATCAAATAGTGAGTGTGGTCAGATTTCACTAACAGAGGAAGGGGTGTTCTGACAAAATAGGCAACTTGGGAGAATATCAAACCATGTCACTTTCAGTTTCACTTCACATGTCACTTCCAGTTTATTTAAAAACATGATTAATTGTAGATTTCTATGAAGTAATTTCACATGATGAGAAATGGGTGTTTTGACACAAGAGCAGCAACCGAATGAAGTCCGGTGCACGGTATTATGAATGGAGATTGTTACTCCGCTCCAACGCTAACCAACAAAATGGCCACCTCCAAGGCAGAGACAACTTCATCCCCGTTATCCGCTGTGCTGTGAAAACATCCAAATGTTCCTTTAGCTGACTGCATTTGGTTGCCGTTGTTGTGTCCAAACGTGAATTCATCAAAATCTGCAATTACTATGGGTTTTAAAAAACCGGAAGTGGTTCTATATTCTGCCGAGTTGCGTATTTTGTCAGGACACGGGCAATAAATACCTGGAGTACATTATGTACGGAGTGCAGAGTTTCGAGGGGGGGGAATGGGGGTGTTACACAGAGTGCAGAGTTCAAGTGGTGTGTTCGGGGGGGGTGGGCTATGTACATAATGTAGAGTTTAGGAGTGCCCTGCATACAGAGTGCAAAGTTCAGGGATGCACTACACACAGAGTGCAAAGCTCACGGGTGCACTACACTCAGAGAGCAGAGCTCAGACGTCTTCCACAGCTGTTTACCTATGCATCCCCTATCCTCTTCACTTTCCCCCCTCTTCAACTCTCACCTCTGCATGCAACCCCCATCTTCCACATGTCTTACTTGTGTTGGTGTATTAAGCTGAAGCACCCAGCCGGCTCTAGTACCTCCCGGCACACTGTAGGTGGCTCTGCCTCTCTCACTTGCAGGGGGATCATTCAGGTTGGGTGTTGGGATTTGCACCTGCATCTCTCTTGTCCCCATCTTGCACTCAGTGGCAGTCACTCGGGAGATCAAATCTATGGGAGCTGTTGGGAAACAAGCTTACACTTGTAAACACAGAAGCCGGACTTCTGTGTTTACAAGTGATAGTGGTGAGTATGGAGCAGAGGGCCTGAGCCAGAGGTGGTGGAACTGAGTTCCACCAAGTTCCAGCTAAAAAAAAGCCCTGCATAGTTGTCTTAAAAAAATGAAGGCTGTTTTAGAAAAAGCATTGCAGCTATTCATCAACCTAACAAAAGGCAACTCCTCTCACATAAATCTATGTTAATCTTTAGGAACATGTTTTATGTTACACCAGAAACCATCTGCTTTCCATCCCCAGAACTCCCCTCATTACAGCATGTGGGGGATTCCTCTCCCCCACAGCCACTGTCACATTTAAAATTGGTGTTGCTGTGCAGGGATTCACCCACACAGCTGTATCATTCATTCACAGAGATCTGTGAATGAATAAATGACAGGTCCCGTATTCCACCATGGCAGATGGTCATAAAGTTCTCAGTGAACCAAGAGTGATGTAATTGGCATAGTACATTGATACTACCTCTGTTAGATAAACAATGTATGTGCAATCTCCGAAAACAGATGTAAATTATATTGTAATTAGAAATATATTTTAGTTAGATGGGAATATAATTAACCCATTGAGTGTGTTTTAGCACCATACTACTCCTACATTCCCAGTTATTGTTACTGTAAATATTTTTCCACTCCAGAAGTCTGGCCATTATTTTTTCTTATCACATCTCACATGGGTTGTAACCGGCAGCTTTATTTGAATCCTCCAATCTGGCTGTGCCCAATATACATTTGCAAGGTATAGTGACCAATTAAGTTACATTACATTAGCCACTGTACAGAAAGGAAAAAGGGTATAATGAATTGTTACTAAGCTGCCCCTTCTCTTTAAGACGCCTTTCACACTGAGGTGGTGTGGGAGTTAGAGGCAAAGCGCCGCTGTTATATCGGCGCTTTTTAGCCGTTAGCAGGGAGCTTTTAACCCCCACTAGTGGCAGAGGAAAGGGTTAATAGCACCCGTGTTGTGGCACTGTCTAAGCGCTTTGCAGGCGCTTCGGAATCACTGCCCATTCATTTCAATGGGCAGGGCATTTTGGGAGAGGTGTATACCCCGCCCCCACACCGCCCCAAAGATGCTGCCTGCAGGACTTTTTTTCCCACCCTGCAAGCGCACCGCCCCACTGTGAAAGCACTTTTGCTTTCCCACTGGGGTGGCTTGAGAGGTGCTTTTCAGATGCTTTACAGGCATTATTTTTAGCGCTTAAACGCCTGAAAAGCCCCCCACTGTGAAAGGGGTCTAACACAAAATGAGTCAGTAGGACTAGACCTGAAGCTGATATGTAATCTAATTCCATACTTGTATTGTACATAGATATTGATGAGTTGAGTCAAATAATTAAATATTGCCCCAAACCAGGTGTTTCAACTGGAGGTACATTAGCATACTTAAAAAAAGGCTTGTAAAGGCAGGAATTACACACAAGAGGACATGCACTTAATTATTGACAGCATAGTGGGACACACTACAGCATGGGAGTGGGCCTGGGTATCCTCCATTTCAATAATTTCTGCCTCAAATGTGAAGTCTGGTGAGTATCCCTCAAACAGGGAAGATGGGAGAGAGAAAATTTGGGCGGAAATTGAGGCTGAGCTAAAGCGGGTTTTTCAAAATAAATCTTCCCTCCCCACTGCAATAGCATGTAAGCAAAAGTCAAGTGAATCCGCGTTAGAGTTTTGGAATAAGTTCATGGAAGTTTGGACACAGGAAGCGGGATTGTCATGAATGATATGATTAGTTTGATGATTCAGACTTACTTATCCAACCTTAAGCCACAGATGGGTCTGATGGTTAAACAGATGATATCTGATTGACTTACTAGTACCCTAGAGGAGTTTCAGAGAAAGTTAACAGAGAAAGATGCAGCAGGTTGTTTTGAAATGAAAGATAAAGTAGTAAGTGTTCATTTCCAAGATGGGCCACAGAATGGCCCTACCCCAGGGGAATGATGGACGGTGGGGAGGAGGGGGAATGTGGAGAGGACGGGGAAGAGCTATGGGTAAAGGCAGAGGTCTCACACATTTTCCCCCCCGGCAACCTCAGCAGAGGTCTCGCAAAATTTCCCCTAGGTAACTTTAGATCTTGCTGTTTCAATTGTGGAGCTGAGGATCATTGGAGAAACCTTGCCCCTATGAGTCCCAGAATCAAACCCTCCCAAACCAAACCTATCAGCCCTTACCATCCACACAAAATAGGTTCCAACAGCAAGCACAAGGACCTAAATACCCCATTCACTGGCCAAGCCAACAACAGCAATGAAGCTGCCCTGAAGGTGGTATCCCAGCATTCCCTCTTATCTCTCATTCCTCTGAGGATCAACCGATCATGACATTATATGTCTGCAAGGAATTGATTCCTTTCTTAGTTGATACTGGAGCAACAAAATCTAGTGAAGATTTTTATAGGGGAAAGATGACGAATGCTGAGCCTTCGGTGGGAATTAACGGGATAGTCACTAAAACTTTCAGAACCCTATACCTTTCAGTGTACCAAGATGCTGATGGGTGGACACTGTGCCACCATGAGTTTTGGATAATCCCAAACTGCCTTGTGAATCTCCATGGAAGGGACTTAATGAAAAAATTAGGCATTAAACTAGATATCACAAAAGAGGGGGACATTATTGCACATTCAAAGAAGTACCCAATCTGCCCTGTAATACCAAAGATGGATGTTTAAGCAGAACTTGAAAGAGTGTGGTCAGAAAGCGCACTCAATGTGGGACTCATCTCCTGCTCCCCCTACAAACGCACTCTAAAAGAGGGGGCACAGCCTGTCTATCACAAACAATATACCCTGTCAAAAGAGAAAGAGGAAGGAATTGCACCTATGATGGAGCACTTTCTTAAAAAGGGATTTCTAAAAGAGACAGTCTCACTCTTTAACACACCTATAAATCCAGTAAAAAAGCCAGATGGCAGTTATAGGTTTTTACAGGATCTTAGAGCTGTAAACAACTTGGTTGTGCCCATTGCAACTATAGTTCCTGATGTGCCAACACTTCTAACCTCCATTCCATCCGATGCAGAATATTTTTCTGTGATTGATTTAACAAACACATATTTTTCGGTCCCAGTGGACCAGGAGACACAGCCACTACTCGCATTTTGTTTTAGAAATCGCCAAACAACATGGTGCAGACTGCCCAGGATTATGTGGACTCCCCAGTAGTCTACTCTGTGGTCCTCCAGGCAACCTTGCTGTCCTGGACTCCCCTCCATGGTTCAGTTTTGTTACAGTATGTTGATGATTTATTGTTGTGTAGTACAAGCCAGGTTGCATGCAAAGAGGATGGTGTTACATTGGTTAGCAGACAAAGGTCACAAGGTCTCTAAGAAAAAGCTAAAATGCTGTCAGGAAACTGTAGAGTACCTTGGCTTTGTGCTCACCAAAGGAGAGAGGAAAATCAGCCACAAGAGAGCCATGGCTCTAGTGGGTCTGCCCTGCTCACTTACTAAGAAAGATATGTTGTCTTTTCTTGGTATGATTGGTTACTGCCGACAATGGATATCTGATTGTTCCTACTATGATAACCTCCTGAGACAAGCCACAAATGTTGACATGCCATACTGTATAAAACGGAATGATGAAATGTGTAATGCTTTTGTATACCTTAAAACTGCAATGGTTACGGCTCCTGGACTCAGATTACCTGTGTATGGAAGGATGTTTCATTTATTTGCAAGAGACAATTGTAAAACGATGGCCGGAGTCCTAGCGCAAGAGCATGGGGGTAAACTTCTCCCTGTTGCATTTTTCACAAGGGTAATGCCGATGCCAGTACAGGGCATGCCAGCATGTCTCCGAGCTCTAGCATCCTGTGCAATGGTTGTGGAAATGGCTACTTCATTCACTCTAGGTCATGCAACTACATTACACACTACCCACAATGTTTCCATTCTACTAAAGAACATTCACACTGAACACATGTCAGCTCAAAGGCTGAGTGGCTATGAGGTGATTTTGCTGTCCAACCCAAAACTTGAGAGAAAATATGCGTCGCCTGAGCCGCGGACTGAGATGGCCCAGAGGGGAGTGGAACCATCGGGCACCTGATCAGTATGTCCAGGAGCGGACACGCCAGCCTCCGCAAGCCGCGCCGCCTCACAGATTACTTCAGCAGAGCTGACATGATGACATCCCAACATGGCGTCGTTGTGGCGCCGCACACCTGACTGCCTGAGCCCGGGAGCTCTCTGGAACACATTTCTGAGGAGATGGACAGCTCAGCCCCAGCAGAAGATTCCTCTCAGCCCTCACCCGATTACAGAGATAAGAGAGCCGTACAATCTCCAGCCCTCTCACCCACCATAGCTCCCCTGCTTAAGAAGCAGCACTGGGACCCCCAGCCACTGCAAGCCCTGAACTGCCACGCTCTGACTCATTAGCCACACTGCCTGCCTCTGACCAGCCAGCATCTGAGCATACACTTAAGCTCATGCTGTTATCACTACAACATGACATCCATAATGAATTACGATCATCGATCTCCATACTACATTCTAGAATAAAATAGAATCAAGTAGAAGACCATACCGATGATATTGAAAAACAGCTTACTGAGCACACTGTGGCCTATAATGAAATGGCGGATGCCCATGATCACTGCGCTGAGGAGATTCGAAATCTGCAAGCCAAAGTCGCTGATTTAGAAGATCGTTCGAGGAGGAATAACATTAAATTTAGGGGGGTACCGGAGTCTGTTAAACCCCCAGAATTGATCCCCTATATACAGCAATTATTCCTCGCACTTATACCTCAACTGAGCCAAGCTGACATGATTATTGACCAGGCACACCGACTTGTCAAACCCAACCACCTCCCTGCATCTGTGCCTAGAGATGTCTGTGAAAGAAAAGATCATGGCGGCTGCCAGATCCACCTCTCCGTTTCCTGATCCTTACTCCTCGGTGTCCCTATACGCTGATATCTCTGCTGCCACTGCTCAAAAAAGGAGAGAATTCTCACAGACCACCGCAACCCTCAGGAAAAACAACATCCCGTACAAGTGGGGCTTTCCTACCAAACTGGTAGTTACGCACTGGAACCAGAGTACTACCATCTTCACTCCCAAAGATGGCATCAAGCGAATGCTCATCTGGGGCCTAATCACTGCATCACCACCTGAACCACTGCCTCAGCTGCCCACGACATCGACTTCAGGTCACAGGAGCCATACTCCTACTTCCGCCCACAGCTAAAGACTAACTATGTCTCCACTCTTTTAATCCAGCAAGTGCCCCTTGGAAAATTTTTGAGACATTGAACTTGCACTACCACTCCTCAATTTTGTCCCTGATGAGCGTATCACTATGTACACTCCCTTCTCTTTCCCCCAGAGAAAGAAAAGTGCCAAGTAGGGATGAGCCGAACACCCCCGGTTCGGTTCGCACCAGAACCTGCGAACGGACCGGAAATTTGCACGAACGTTAGAACCCCATTGACGTCTATGTTACTTGAACGTTCAAAATTAAAAGTGCTCATTTTAAAGGCTAATTTGCATGGTATTGTCCTAAAAAGGAGTTGGGGACCCGCCCCAGGGGACATGTATCAATGCAAAAAAAACGTTTAAAAATTGCGTTTTTTTTTGGGAGCAGTGATTTTTATGATGCTTGAAGTAAAAAAAAAAGTGAAATATTCCTTTAAATATCGTACCTGGGGATGTCTATAGTATGCCTGTAAAGTGGTGCGTGCTTCCCGTACTTAGAACAGTCCCTGCACAAAACGTCATTTTTAAAGAAAAAAAGTAATTTAAAACTGCTTGCGGCTTTAATGTAATGTCGGGTCCTGGCAATATGGATGAAAATCAGTGAGACAAAGGATATGGGTACCCCCAGTCCATTGTGTATGGAAAGCAGGAGTAGATATGGAAAAAATATAAAATATAGAGCTGCTGCCTCTACGAATACAGTTCCACCTAGGTGGAGTGTACTAGAATGTGTATGGAAAGCAGGAGTAGATATGGAGCTGCCCTTATGAGATGAAATTATGAGATGAAATTTTCCGTGATGATCCCCTATTTTGTGCTTGATGTGAGTACTTTATTTGTGTGGGTCCTAAGTAATGTGTATAAATAACAAAAAAGTCCATAAAATCAGTAAAAGTTCCAATGTGTGCTGGAAATAAGTAATAATGGCTTCTTGACAAAATGTGTTTCAAAATCAAATACGTGAATAAATAGGTCCAAATTTGAGATATATGGGACCTACCTTTTATATTTTAGGCTCCTAAACCTAAAATTGCTTTGCTGGTGTTAGAGTCTCTGGCAGTTGTTTGCCGAAAAAAAAAGTTTTTGTGTATATAGTTTTCGCTCTAATACATGATTTTACCTAACTATAATGTCAGCAAAATTACTAATATTTCAAATGAAGCGCCACAATTTTATTTTGCATTTCATATATAAAAATAACAAAGTGCAAATAGTGCATGAAAAAAGGTGCTGATGTTACATCAAAAGTGACTTGTGCTGACATATACAAAAAAGTAACTTGTGTGCTAAAAACCAGTGTTTTTTGGATAAGAAAATTTTATTGGTTTCAAAAAGTCTTTTTGAGTGGTTCTGAGGGAAGCCCCTCTCTGGAAAACACATTTATATGTGAAACTTCTTGTCCAGGTGCTGGCTTGGTGATTGTGCCTCAACAGCGTACTCTTATTCTGCTTGCACTCACCGGATCCACTCCCCCTTGCAGGGGTGCGAGCAGTCACAGTATCTGCCACTGTGCAGCTATTTCTGGGTGTCCCTGGTCTGTGCTTTTAAATGTTGTTTACCGATTTACATATAAAAGAGAGGAGGAATGCCCATAGTGTAAAACCGTATGTGGAAACTTTATTGTAACTGATAAAATATTGTACTCACATTTACAAGGTAAGTATAAGCATGAAAGAAATCGTTAGTTCCGTCATGAACAGCCTGTATTCGTTTAGCTGGAGGTGACGTTCGTAAGTTCCGCCCTATGCGTTTCATCATCAGACGTCTACTGGGGCGTCCATCTTGCTACACCTCTTATGCTTAAATAGTGTGCCGTGTGCTTGGTGCGGTTGCGCATTGGTGTTTTACGGCAGCCATTTTGGTGTGGGTATTAGAGACCAAAGCCTGAGCTGCTTACAAGAAGGAAAAGGAATAATAGTGCTCGGCTACGTCTTGTCAGCCCTTTACTTCCCACCACAGATTAGGCTGACATCCGGATTGGTGACACAGCCCGAAATAGTACCCATATATCTGGAAAGTTTTTAATGTCTATGCATGCACCGGGCACACTATCAAAACAGACAGTACAGACACAACACTTTGGTAAAAATAGAACGAAAATAAATAACAGAATTACACAAAAATACTTATCCCTTACACAGTAGGCATTTCCCACATTTGAAAAATCCCTTTAGGTTTTTTATTATTTGTATCTGGTTTGGTGGGTCAAGGGCGTTGTGCACTAGTTTGCTTCTAAGGGGTGGAGCTTTCCTGTAAATAAAACTGGGTTTTCTTGGTAATATGGAGTTTAAAGTTTTATCCGATTGCAAAATGGGCCAATGTTTCTTTATTATGGACTCCATGATTTTGCATTGTCTATTGTATCCTGTTAAGAAGGCCATGTCCATATTTTTGTTCTTTTTCTTACTATTGTGAATCGATTTACCTTCTATTAGCATGTTTCTATCCATTTTTTTTACTTTATCTTTTAAGTTCACTAGCTTTGTAAGGAAACTAAACATTAAAAAATACTTTGCAACGAAGAACAAGGAGAAGGATCAAACAAATAAACAGACCCCCTATTATGAACACTCAAACTTGAGGAATAACTCTACCTTCAACCCTAAAACACAACAAAATGAGAGTCTAGTAGTCTTCAAAAAGATGGTGGAAAAAGATTTAAGAAAAATAAACCCAAATAGAACAAGGAACACCAAAATTTGGAACACCATCAAAGAAATTGAGAAAAAGAAGGAAATTGTGATACGACCGGCCGACAAGGGGGAAGGCCTAGTTATATTTAATAAAAAAGATTATGAAATAGAAATGTAAAGACTACTGAAAACACCAGACACATATAAGAAACTAAAAGGGAATCCAAAGAGAGAATATGAGAAAAAATTGAAGACCTACATTCAATGGGGGGAAAAAAGAGGAATACTGACTAAAAAAGAAGCAAGGTATTTAACCCTATAAACAGCAAAAACTCCAGTGATTTACTATGTGCCTAAAATTCATAAAAATCAATCCAACCCTCCAGGAAGACCAATAATAAGTGGCACAGATTCACTGTTTTCTAGACTGGGAGCATATTTAGATGGATTCTTACAACCACTTGTAGCCGAAGGAAAATCATACCTGAAGGACAGCAGACAACTAATTAAGGAATTGAAAGACTTCAAAATACAAGAATATGACATCCTAGTAACTATAAACGTCAACTCCCTGTATACTAACATCATACAGGATGATGGTTTGAGCAGTGTCGAATGGGCATTACACAAACAAACCGAACTAAAAGGGGAACAAATTAAATATATTACGGATGGCTTACAAATGGCCATGAGCCATAATTATTTCTGGCATAAAGGAGACTACTACACCCAAAGGGAGTGGCCATGGGGGCCAAATATGCCCCCAGTGTAGTCAATCTGTTCCTCAATAGGTGGGAGGAAGAACAAATTTATAGCACACAGAGAAAAAATCTGAAGTTGTACCGTCAATACATAGACAACATAGTCATTGTATGGGGTGGTACGGAGGAAGAATTACAAGCTTTCTTTGATGAAACAAACTGTAACATATATGGGATCACTTTCTCTGGCAGTTGGAACAAACAAAGTATAGACTATTTAGATCTACAGATATATAAAAACAATGGACACCTAAATACCAGGACATTCTACAAAGTCACTTCCAGAAATGGCTATATTCCAACTAGCAGTTGCCACCACCCACAATGGATTTAAAACATTCCATAGGGGCAATCAATGCGAATATACAGGAACTGCAGCAACTTAAATGACTATGAGGAACAAGCAAGCATTATAATCAACAGATTTGCGGAAAAAGGATACAACAAAAAAGAGCTAGTGAACTTAAAAGATAAAGTGAAAAAAATGGATAGAAACATGCTAATAGAAGGTAAATCGATTCACAATAGTAAGAAAAAGAACAAAAATATGGACATGGCCTTCTTAACAGGATACAATAGACAATACATAATCATGGAGTCCATAATAAAGAAACATTGGCCCATTTTACAATCGGATAAAACTTTAAACTCCATATTACCAAGAAAACACAGTTTTATTTACAGGAAAGCTCCACTCCTCAGAAGCAGACTAGTGCACAACGCCCTTGACCCACCAAAGCAGATAAAAATAATAAAAAACCTAAAGGGATTTTTCAAATGTGGGAAATGCCTACCATGTAAGGTTAGTAAAAAAACAAATAGAAAAGTAACAAAATTTAAATTAGCAACCAGTGGGAAGGAATATGACATCAAAGAACTCATAACCTGCAATAGTACCCATGTGACTTACGTATTGAAATGTCCGTGCCACATACAATATGCGGGCAGGACGAACAGAAAGCTGCATGTGGGAATCAGAGAACATATTACTAACATAAAACATGGATTCCACAAACACAGTGTCTCAAGACACTTAAAAAAAACATCACAATAAGGATCCAACGTGTATGGTCTTCTACAGGATTGATAAAATCAAAGGACACTGGAGGGGGGACAACAAAAGAATTAAGATCTCACAAAATGAGACAAAATGGATTTTTCTATTAGACACCCTCCAACCAGCAGGAATGAATATTGATGTTGACTTAAATTGTTTTCTTACTAATTTCTAGAACTATCAGTAACAACATGTATACTGACAGGAAGTTCAAATAAAATACATATGATATTCCATCTAACAAGTAGGAAAAAACATCTTCCATAAAGTTATGAACATATATGACATGATGCTGATTTACTTGCCTCAAACCAATAATAAAATCTATACTACATGTTTAGCATAGGATAACCATCATCCACTACCTAAAAAATATGAAAATAAGAATGCCCCCTAGATCTTCAATAATGTTCCCAGGATTTCTAATTTAACATAGTAATATTGGGATCCATGACTACACACTAGGATCCAGTATCTACCCTCACCACAGTTTTAGATTTTGTATCGTTCTATATTGGTTTCACTACTGCTTTATATTACGGTTGTAAACAACCAAACATCCCCCAGCAGAACTTTAACTCAAATGCCCCATTTCTCCCTCAAAGAATCTCTAACATTTTTAATATTTTAATATTTTTAATATTTTCAACATTTTCAATTATCTAAAGGTTATTTCAAACTGTACTCTAATTCCCATTATTCAATGTATCTATTTTTTTAATTTTTTTAATTTTTTCTATTTTAAATCATCATTTTTTAATATATTTTTTATTAAAATTAATTTTTTACAGTCTTAAAATACACTAGTGTGTATTACTTATAAAAATAGCAGGTCTCAGAAAAGAGCATCATACATCAGGGCTCCACCCAATAGAATTTATATTTCAATATTTTTTCAATACATTTATGAACAATTCTTAGTATATAGTGAACATTTATATATATATATATATATATATATATATATATATATATATATATATATATATATATATATATATATATATATATATATATATATATATATATATATATATATTGTTTTTTATTTTTATTTATTTTATTTTTTTCATACAGAGACTATATTCATTTTAATTTTTTTTATTTCTTATGTGTAATTTGGGACTTTTCACTTATAAGTATTTTTGTGTAATTCTGTTATTTATTTTCGTTCTATTTTTACCAAACTATTGTGTCTATACTGTTTTGATAGTGTGCCCGGTGCGTGCATAGACATTAAAAACTTTCCAGATATATGGGTACTATTTCAGGCTGTGTCTCCGATCCAGATGTCAGCCTAATCTGTGGTGGGAAGTAAAGGGCTGACATGACATAGCCGAGCACTACTATTCCTTTTCCTTCTTGTAAGCGGCTCAGGCTTCGGTTTCTAATACCCACACCAAAATGGCTGCCGTAAAACACCAATGCGCAAGCACACGGCACACTATTTAAGCATATGAGGTGTAGCAAGATGGACGCTCCAGTAGATGTCTGATGACGAAACGCGTAGGGCGGGACTTACGAACGTCTTGCGTCACCTCCAGCTAAACGAATACAGGCTGTTCATGACGGAACTAATGCTTTCTTTCATGCTTATACTTGCCTTGTAAATGTGAGTACAATATTTTATCAGTTACAATAAAGTTTCCACATACGGTTTTACACTATGGGCATTCCTCCTCTCTTTTATATGTAAATCGGTAAACAACATTTAAAAGCACAGACCGGGAACACCCAGAAATAGCTGCACAGTGGCAGATACTGTGACTGCTCGCACCCCTGCAGGGGGGAGTGCATCCGGTGAGTGCAAGCAGAATAAGAGCATGCTGTTAAGGCACAATCACTAAGCCAGCACCTGGACAAGAAGTTTCCCATAAAAATTTGTTTTCCAGAGAGGGGCTTTCCTCGGAACCACTCAAAAAGACTTTTTGAAACCAATGAAATTTTCTTATCCAAAAAACACTGGTTTTTAGCACACAAGTTACTTTTTTGTATATATCAGCACTTTTGATGTAACACCAGCACCTTTTTTCATGCACTATTTGCACTTTGTTATTTTTATATATGAATTGCAATATAAAATTGTGGCACTTTATTTGAAATATTAGTAATTTTGCCGACATTATAGTTAGGTAAAATCACGTATTAGAGCGAAAACTATATACACAAAAAACTTTTTTTTCGGCAAACAACTGCCAGAGACTCTAACACCAGCAAAGCAATTTTAGGTTTAGGAGCCTAAAATATAAAAGGTAGGTCCCATATATCTCAAATTTGGACCTATTTATTCACGTTTTTGATTTTGAAACACATTTTGTCAAGAAGCCATTATTACTTATTTCCAGCACACATTGGAACTTTTACTGATTTTATGGACTTTTTTGTTATTTATAAACATTACTTAGGACCCACACAAATAAAGTAATCACATCAAGCACAAAAGAGGGGTTCATCACGGAAAATTTCATCTCATAATTTCATCTCATAAGGGCAGCTCCATATCTACTCCTGCTTTCCATACACATTCTAGTACACTCCACTTAGGTGGAACTGTATTCGTAGAGGCAGCAGCTCTATATTTTAGGAGTACCATATCCACTGCGCGGATTCACCTTATACACCCCCCAGTCCATTACCAGGCACTTTGGGTCTTGTATGGATATTATGGGGAACCCCACACCCAAATTAAAAAAGGAAAGGTGTGGGGCCCCCAGGCCCTATATACTCTGAACAGCAGTATACAGGCAGTGCAAACAAGACAGGGACTGTAGGTTTGTTGTTAAGTAGAATCTGTTTTTAATTTTGAACTGGTACATTTTTAACGTGTTTAGCTCCAGCCAAAAAATCTATTTTAAGCTTTTTGGAAAACATAGGGAAGGGTTATCAACCCTGTGACATTTGTTTTGCTGTCTGTGCTCCTCTTCAGAAGATTTCACCTCACTTTTTGTCCCAATGACAAATTTTTTTTGAAAATTTGGGGTTTTAAGTGAAACAAGGATTGGTAGCATCAGTGTAAAGGAGAAAAGTTTTTCCCATATTAACTCTTACAGGAGAGAATTTCCCTTCCTAGGGGTAGATTTCATCTCACTTCCTGTTGTCTCCTTCCGTTTGCAAGTAGGAGTCGTTTGTAATTTGGATGTTTGAAAGTAGGGGCCTGCCCTATATACTCAGCAGAAGTTTTGTTGTGGCCACAACACTGTAAGCCCTCATAAGGGCCCTGCTGTGAAAAATTAGATCACGAATTGTAATTACATGCCCCTGTTGAACAGGGGCAGAAAAATTGGGCCTTTGGTGGTGGTGCTGGTGCCACAACACTGTAAGTCCTCACAGATACTCTGTGAGGACAGTGCATGCATCCCTGATCATAGCCCACTGGCGTGGGGAAAAAAAACAAGCTCCCCTGACCCTGTCCTGGTGCCATAGTCGCACAGGTACTCATTGATGGCCCTCTGCTGCATGTGCAGCCACTGCAGCATGGCCGACGTTGAGTTCCACCTGGTGGGCATGTCACAGATTAGGCAGTTCTTGGGCAGGTTAAATTCCTTTTGGAGGTCTGCCAGCCGAGCACTGGCATTATATGACCTGCAGAAATGCACACAGACTTTCCTGGCCTGCCTCAGGACATCCTGTAAGCCCGGGTACCTGCCCAAGAACCGCTGCACCACCAAGTTAAGGACTTGAGCCAAACAGGGCACATGGGTCATTTGTCCCTGTCAGAGGGCGGAGAGGAGGTTGGTGCCATTGTCGCAAACCACCATTCCTGCCTTAAGTTGGCGTAGTGTCAACCACCTCTGAACCTGCCCCTGCAGAGCTGACAGAACTTCTGCCCCAGTGTGGCTCCTGTCCCCCAAGCACACCAGCTCAAGCACCGCATGGCATCTTTTAGCCTGCATACTTGAGTAGCCCCTTGAACGCCTACGGAGCACTGCTGGTTCCGAGGACAAAGCACAGGAAGAGGCCATGGAGGAAGAAGAAGAGGAGGGGGTGGAGGAGAGAGGTGTGTCAGAATCATTAGTAGTGGCATTTTGGAGGCATGGTGGTGGAACAACCTCCAACACTACTGCACCTTGTCCTGCATCCTGCAGAGTCACCCAATGCGCCGTGAAACTTAGGTAACGTCCCTGTCCATGCCTGCTGAACCATGAGTCAGCGGTAATATGCACCTTACCACTGACCGCCCTGTCCAGTGAGGCATGGACATTGCCTTCCACATGCCGGTAGAGAGCTGGAATCGCCTTCCATGAGAAAAAGTGGCGTTTGGGTACCTGCCACTGAGGAACCGCACATTCCAAAAACTCACGGAAGGGGGCAGAGTCTACCCACTGTAAAGGTAGCAGTTGAAGTGCTAGCAATTTTGCCAAGCTAGCATTCAACCGCTGGGCATGTGGATGGCTGGGAGCGAACTCCTTTCAGCGGTGCAGCAGCTGGGGTAGGGAAATTTGCCTGGTACAATCTGACGTCGGTGTACCGAAAGCAGATTGCCCACAAGTACTTGGCTGTGACACACCTAATTCTACACCTTCATTCCTCTCAGTGCAGGTCTCATAGAGGACTGAAGGTATAGTGGGGTTGGAGATCTCAGCTGATGAGGAGCAAGGAGAGGTCCTCTTTGTTCTTTGGTGTGGGTCTTTTAGATACGCTTGCCAATGAACTGCATGGCAGGTCAACATATGTCTGGTCAAGCATGTGGTGCCAAAGCGGGAGATATTTTGGCCACGCGAGATATTCTTGAGACATATGTTGCAAATAGCAGCAGTGCGATCTGATGCACCCGTCTCAAAAAAGGCCCACACCAAAGAACTTTTGGAATAACGCACAGAGACAGCAGTGCCCTGCACATGTGGAGCTTTGCGGTGTGATGCAGTCAGTGTGCTGCCCTTACGCTGGCCCCTGGAGGGCATCCTGCCTCGTTGGTGATGTGCCTCCTCCTCCTCCTCTCTCCTATCAGGCATCCACGTTGAGTCAGTGACCTCATCATCACCTCCCTCCTCATCACTGGAGCAAACCTGGCAATATGCTGCAGCAGGGGGAGCACGACTGCCAGATTGCTGTCCTTCTTGGTCAACCCCTCTGTCCGTGCTCACGTTACTGGCTTCATCTAGTTCAGTATCATCATCAGAGCCTTCTAAACGCTGGGCATCCTCCTGGAGCATGTACCCAACACTGTGGTCAAACAGTTTGAGGGACTCCTCAGGAGGACATGTGGGGCTAGGGAAGGAGTCACTGATGCCATTGAGCCGAGGGAAGAGGCCGCGTTGGCAGCTGCTTTGCCAGACAAAGTACGCTGAGCATGGGTGAGAGGGGATGAGAAGGATGAGGACGGCTTGGTCATCCACTCGACCAAGTCTTCCGCATGTTGCAGCTCAACAAAAATAAAAAGGCCAAGCGTGTCCCACGGCCACATGCTGATGAGGATGCATCGTCTCCATGACCAGCACTGTTGCCTCTAGACACAGAGCCTGCTTGCCCTCTTTTATTGGCTTGTGACTGTCTGCCTCTCCTTTTTGGCCTTCCAGACATACTAATGGCCTGCAGTGAGATGTAGCTGCACTAAGCTGGGATATATATATATATATATATATATATATATATATATATATATACATACATATACTGATATTGCAGCTAGCAAAATCAACTGCCTGCCTGTAGTATGAGAACACCACCAATGTTCTACAGGTAGCTTTAGATGAACACTGTGAAGAGGGCGCACTACACAAACTTGTAGCTTTAGCTGAACACTGTGCAGAGGACACACTACACCAACATTAAAATAATGTAGCTGCCTGCGGTAGTGATAGGATCAGGAAAACACCACCAACCTTCTACAGATAGCTTTAGCTGAACACTGTGCAGAGGACGCACTACACTAACGTTAAAATAATGTAGCTGCCTGCGGTAGTGATAGGATCAGGAAAACACCACCAACCTTCTACACGTAGCTTTAGCTGAACACTGTGCAGAGGTCGCACTACACTAACGTGTAAATATGTAAATAATGTACCTGCCTGCAGTAGTGATAGGATCAGGAAAACACCACCAACCTTCTACAGGTAGCTTTAGCTGAACACTGTGCAGAGGTTGCACTACACTAACATGTAAATAATGTCGCTGCCTGCGGTAGTAATAGGATCAGGAAAACACCACCAACCTTCTACAGTTAGCTTTAGCTGAACACTGTGCAGAGGACGCACTACACTAATGTTAAAATAATGTAGCTGCCTGCGGTAGTGATGGGATCAGGAAAACACCACCAACCTTCTACAGGCAGCTTTAGCTGAACACTGTGCAGAGGTCGCAGTACACTAACGTGTAAATAATGTAGCTGCCTGCGGTAGTGATAGGATCAGGAAAACACCACCAACCTTCTACAGATAGCTTTAGCTGAACACTGTGCAGAGGATGCACTACACTAACTTGTAGCTTTAGCTGAACACTGTCCAGAGGATGCACTACACTAACTTGTAGCTTTAGCTTAACACTGTGCAGAGGTCAGACTACACTAACTTGTAGCTTTAGCTGAACACTGTTAAGAGGACGCACTACACTAACTTGTAGCTTTAGCTGAACACTGTGAGGAGGACACACTACACTAACTTGTAGCTTTAGCTGAACACTGTGCACTACACCATATTGTAGCTTTAGCTGAACACTGTTCAGAGGACGCACTACACTAACTTCTAGCTTTAGCTGAACACTGTGAGGAGGACGCACTACACTAACTTGTAGCTTTAGCTGAACACTGTGAGGAGGACGCACTACACTAACTTGTAGCTTTAGCTGAACACTGTGAGGAGGATGTACTACACTAACTTGTAGCTTTAGCTGAACACTGTGCACTACACTAACTTGTAGCTTTAGCTGAACACTGTTCAGAGGACGCACTACACTAACTTGTAGCTTTAGCTGAACACTGTGCAGAGGTCGCACTACACTAACTTATAGCTTTAGCTGAACACTGTGCAGAGGTCACACTAAACTAACTTGTAGCTTTAGCTGAACACTGTGAGGAGGATGCACTACACTAACTGTAAATAGTCTAGCTGCCTGACTGTGGTACTAATAGGATCAGAAGAACACCAGCAATTTTCTTCAGGTAGCTGTAAATACTGTAACAACACAAGCCTGCCTGTCAGTAGGAAGATAATAACAGGAACGGATCTAGCTAAACTGAATACAGTGTATATATATATATATATATATATTTATATGTATATACAACACCTGGGATGCATATATATATATATACACAATACACTGTAAGTGCAGCTAACTGACTGTCCTGCTTAATCTATCTAACTTAAATCAAATGACACTGTCTCTCTGTCTCTGTCTCTCAAAGCCGGAACACACTACACAGGGCTGCCGTGCAGGCAGCCTTATATAGTGTGGGGCATGTACTGAAACCCCTCAGCTATAATTGGCCAAAGTCACCCTGGCTTTGGCCAATTACAGCTCTCTCTACAGACGGCGCTGTGATTGGCTAAGCATGCGGGTCATAGTACATGCTTGGCCAATCATCAGCCAGCAATGCACTGCGATGCCGCAATGAATTATGGGCCGTGACGCGCCACACGAATTTGGCTCGAACAGCCCATATCGTTCGCAATTCGGCGAACGGGCGAACAGATGATGTTCGAGTCGAAATGGGTTCGACTCGAACACGAAGCTCATCCCTAGTGCCAAGCACTTGAAAGACCCTTTGCTGCGTCTTTTTTTCTTTTTCTTTCTTTTTTCTCTCTTTTGTGTTATACCAAGTTCATAGTTTACCATTGTTTCTCACAAGCAATACCCACACAGTTACTTTGCCAACGCCGCCAAGAAAAAAACAGGTGTTATGCTTGCCATACGCTCTACGGTCTCATTCCAACCACTCCACACTGACATAGACCATGATGGCAGATTCATAATCTTGAATGCCACTATCAACAACCAAACCATCACCATTGCTAACATCTATTCCCCCAATACCAACCAACACCGCTTCTACAAATTCCTGTTGAAGAAGCTGGAACCCTTCAAACAAGGCCCCTTGATCATCTCATTATTGATGCCTCGCTAGACACCTCTAATCCTGCCCGCAAACACTCCACCTCTCTCGCCTCCCTGCTCCACTTGGAAGACCTTTATAATCCCTGGAGATGCCATCATGGCGCCAAAAGAGACTACACCTTTGTCTCCTACACAACAAGCCTACTCTCGGATAGATCTCTTTTTGACTGACAAACATACCCTGCAACTGGTCCAGGATAAAAATTGGACTTATCACATGGTCTGACCACGCGCCCATCTCAATGAGGCTGTTTCCAGCACTCACAAACAAAAACAATACCATCTGGAGGCTTAACACCTCTATTATTGCATGCCTGCTGTACCAAAAACAGATTCTATCCGAGTTGCAACAATATTTCATGACAAATGAAGGATAGGTGGACAACCCCACCATACTATGGAATGCCCACAAGGCCTATATTAGAAGCCTCCTAATCAAGTTAGGGGCTCACGAGAAGAAACAATATAATTCCATCACAAACAAACTCCTAGATCAGATACGTACTCTCGAACAAGCTAATAAACCCCAACCCTCTCCTCTGCTCAACTCTGAACTGCAAACAGATAGACAAGCCCTCAGTGATCACCTCCACACTAGGGATGAGCTTCGAGTTCAAGTCGAACTCATGTTCGACTCGAATATCGGCTGTTCACCAGTTCGCTGAACAGCGAACAATTTGGGGTGTTCGCGGCAAATTCGAAAGCTGCGGAACACCCTTTAAAAGTCTATGGCAGAAATCAAAAGTGCTAATTTTAAAGGCTTATATGCATGGTATTGTCATAAAAAGTGTTTGGGAACCTGGGTCCTGCCCCAGGGGACATGTATCAATGCAAAAAAAAGTTTAAAAAACAGCCGTCAAACAAGTCAAACAATAAAAGTGTAATATTCCTTTAAATTTCGTACCCTGGGGGGTGTCTATAGTATGCCTGTAAAGGGGCGCATGTTTCTCATGTTTAGAACAGTCTGACAGCAAAATTACATTTCAAAGAAAAAAAAGTAATTTAAACATTTACACATAAAAGTTCATCGATAAAAATGGCATGGGATTTCCCCACAGGGAAACCCCGAACCAAAATTAAAAAAAAAAAATGTTGTGGGGTCCCCCTAAATTCCATACCAGGCCCTTCAGGTCTGGTGTAGATTTTAAGGGGAACCCCGTGCCAAAAGTAAAAAAAAATGGCGTGGGGTCCCCCCAAAAATCCATACCAGACCCTTATCCGAGCACGCAACCTGGCAGGCCGCAGGAAAAGAGGGGGGGCGAGAGAGCGCCCCCCTCCTGAACCGTACCAGGCCACATGCCCTCAACATTGGGAGGGTGCTTTGGGGTAGCGGCCCCACAAAGCACCTTGTCCCCATGTTGATGAGGACAAGGGCCTCATCCCCACAACCCTTGGCCGGTGGTTGTGGGGGTCTGCAGGCGGGGGACTTATCGGAATCTTTAAGCCCCCTTTAACAAGGGGACCCCCCAGATCCCACCCCCCGTGTGAAATGGTAATGGGGTACAAAAGTGCCCCTATCATTTCATAAAAAAAGTGTCAAAAATGTTAAAAATGACAAGAGACAGTTTTTGACAATTACTTTATGTAAAGTCTTCTTCTTTCCATCTTCTTCGGGTCTTCTTCCTTCCTTCTTCCTTCAGTTTCTTCCTCCATCTTCTTCTTCCTCTGGTTCTTCCTCCGATCTTCTGCTTCTTGCTCCAGTGTTCTTGTACGACATCTTCCTCCGTGGTGTCTTCTTCCCCGCTTCGTTCTTGGGCCGCTCCACATCCATGGGAGGCTCCCACTGTGTGATGCTTCTCTTCTTCTGACACTTCTTAAATAATGGAGGGTGGGGCCACCTGGTGACCCCGCCCCCTCTGACACACGAGACTTGATGGGGACTTCCCTATGGTTTTCCCCGTGACATCAGAGGGTGATCCCGCCCTCCGTTATATAAGAAGTGTCAGAAGAAGAGAAGCGTCACACAACGGGAGCATCCCATGGATGCAGAGTGGCCCAAGAAGGTAGTGGAGAAGAAGACGCCGTGGAAGAAGATGCCGGATGAGAACACCGGAGCAAGAAGCAGAGGATCGGAGGAAGAACCAGAGGAAGAAGAAGATGGAGGAAGAAACTGAAGGAAGAAGGAAGGAAGAAGGAAGAAGACCCGAAGAAGATGGAAAGAAGAATACTTTAAAAAAAGGATTTGTCAAAAACTGTCTCTTGTCATTTTTAACATTCTTGACACTTTTTTTGTGAAATGGTAGGGGTACTTTTGTACCCCATTACTATTTCACACAGGGGGGAAGGATCTGGGAGTACCCTTGTTAAAGGGGGCTTCCAGATTCTGATAAGCCCCCAGCCCGCAGACCCCCACAACCACCGGCCAAGGGTTGTGGGGATGAGGCCCTTGTCCTCATCAACATGGGGACAAGGTGCTTTGGGGGCCGCTATCCCAAAGCACCCTCCCAATGTTGAGGGCATGTGGCCTGGTACAGTTCAGGAGGGGGGCGCTTTCTCGTCCCCCCCTCTTTTCCTGCGGCCAGCCAGGTTGTGTGCTCAGGTAAGGGTCTGGTATGGATTTTTGGGGGACCCCCACGCCATTTTTTTTTAAATTTTGGCACGGGGTTCCCCTTAATATCCATACCAGACCTGAAGGGCCTGGTATGGAATTTAGAGGGACCCCCACGCCACCATTTTTTGCTAATTTTTGTTCGGGGTTCCCCTGTGGGGAAATCCCATACCGTTTTTATCAATGAACTTTTATGTGTATTGTCAGACAGACAATTCATTAATAGCCACGAGTAGTTTTAAATGACTTTTTTCCTTTGAAATGTCATTTTGCTGTCAGACTGTTCTAAACACGGGAAACATGCACCCCTTTACAGGCATACTATAGACACCCCCCAGGTACGAAATTTAAAGGAATATTACACTTTTATTGTTTCACTTTAAGCATTATTAAAATCACTGCTCCCAAAAAAACTTCTGTTTTTAAAACTTTTTTTGCATTGATACATGTCTCCTGGGGCAGGACCCGGGTCCCCATACACTTTTTATGACAATAACTTGCATATAAGCCTTTAAAATGAGCACTTTTGATTATTCATGTTCGAGTCCCATAGACTTTTACAGTGTTCGTGTGTTCGAACAAATTTTTTGCCTGTTCGCATGTTCTGGTGCGAACCAAATAGAGGGGTGTTCGGCTCATCCCTACTCCACACAAACTTCGACTACCACCTCAAACGCCTCCGCCTACAATCCTATTCATAACACATCAAACCTGGGGCATACCTAGCTAAACAACTCAAATGCAAAATAGCACAAACTAAAATCCCATTCCTTACAGACCACCATGGCATAAAACATACTAACCCTAAAGACATTGATGACCAATTTAGTTCTTATTACTCCAAATTATACAATCTCATCAGCACTAGCTCTGCTTCACCACCCTCCTCCTCTGATATAGATGATTTCCTCGCCAGCCTTCACCTTCCCACACTCTCACAGGAACAAGTTCTTCAACTTTCCTCCCCGTTCTCCCCATCAGAAGTTGCAGCAGCCATCACCGCCCTACCACTACATAAAGCTCCAGGCCCCGAAAGGTTTAATAATGAATGCCATAAAACGTTCTCTGAACTCCTTACCCCCTTCCTATGCCACTCTTTCAACTCTGTTGCAAACACGGCTTCATTCCACCAGAATCCCTCCAGGCTACCATTGCCACTATCCCGAAACCAAGTAAACTGACTGACCAGCCTGCCAGCTACAGACCCATTTCCCTACTAAACACTGACACCAAGCTATTTGCCAAACTCTTGGCCATGCGACTATCTGATATCATACCACAACTAATTCATATTGATAAAGTGGGTTTTGTGGCTGGCAGGCAAGCCTCGGATGACAATCGCAGGTTTATAGACCTGATAAAGTGGGTGGGCACCATCAAACGCCTTTTCTGCTCATCTCCCTTGACGCAGAGAAGGCATTTGACAGAGAGGATTGGTCCTACCTAACAGCAGCCCTATGAAAATGTGGCTTTTCTGGGACCATCCTACAGGCAATACTCGCCCTCTACTCCTCCCCCAGGCCCAGAGCAATGACTTCCGGGCTACTCTCAGACCCCTTCCGTATCTCCAATGGGACACGTCAGGGGTGCCCACTTTCACCCCTGATATTCTCCCTTGTCATGGAACCCCTAGCCCAATCAATTAGAGACAACCCGCTTATCTCAGGTATAGCAATAGCACACGAAACACACAAAATTGGCCTGTATGCGAATTATGTCATCTCCCTAACTGACCCCGTCACCTCACTCCCCGCACTCCACAACACCCTGGATTTATTCAGCAAAGTCTCTCTATATAAAGTCAACTTCTCTAAATCCAGCATGCTAGGTATAAGACTGGACCAACAAGCCAAACATGATGTTACAAACTACACATCCTTCTCGTGGGCACCTAACTCCACCCTTATATACCTGGGCATACAACTGACCACACCCTCATCGCACTTACCTTCTATCAACCTTAGTAATCTTACAGCCAATCTACAAAAAGCCGTACAAGACCTCAAACACATGACTGCCTCCTGGGCAGGCAAAATCGCACTTGCTAAAATGTTTCTCCTACCCCATGTTCTATATGTATTCCAAACCCTCCCCATACCCTTTATCAAACAACAAATAATGCAATTGCAATCCATAATTACCACATTCATATGGGGTGGCAAGCGTTCTCGACTTAAAAGCACCACTTTCTGCAAACCCGTTACTACTGGTGGTATGGGGGTGGGTCTAAGGGTATCCCACTATGCCTACTCAAACATATACCACTAGAAACCCTCCATATCCTCACCGCTGACATCAATGTCTCTGAATGGATCGTCATGGGCATCCCCAACATCGGAAACCTTTAACAGGGTTCCACTCTCAAATCATTCCACACTCTTCAAGCCACCTTTCACATAGGCCATAAAGACTTCTTCAAATATCTTAGAACACGATTGATTCTCTCTAAGATAAAATGGTCGGAAAACTTTCTGCCATGGCACATACTGACATTTTTCAACCTCACTTCGCCCCACCAAAGTGGAATCTCATTTTGCTGAAAACTCCTCACTGAAACCTTCCCTACATCCAAATAACCCACGATGCTAAAATGGGAACAATTACTACAATGCTCCTACACTCCCCAGCAATGCCATCGCTCACTCCAAACACCCCTGAAAATCTCCAAATGCCTACTCCATTGGGAAACAGTCCAAAAAATACACCATAACTGGTACCTCACACCAACCAAACTTGCCCGTATATATCTGCAAGCAATCTTTGCTGGAGAAATTGTGGATCCCCAGGTACCCCACTCCACATATGGTGGGACTGCCCAATCCTAACCATGCTATGGTCTATGCTTTCTAAACTCCTCTCCATTCTACCGGTTCCTGTATCCCTGACTCCACAAATGGTACTATTAGGCCTTGACATGGAACTTTGGCCTCAATCCTCATGAACTGTTATCTCCCATGTTTTTATTGCTACACGCTTAGACATTGCCAAGAACTGTAAATCCATTCAGCCCCCCTCCAGCTCGGAAATAACCACACTCCTAAATACTGCCTGATGGAATTCATGCACACCAAAGCCCACCTACAAATTCCTAGATTCCAAACAAACTGGGACCTTTCGCTTAAACACCCTAAATGCATAACTCCCATGAACGAACCCCCACACAACTGACACCCCTATCCTGTCAGCATCCGAATGATGTAACCCTGTTTACATGTTTTGCTCCTCTCAGTTAACACAATGTTTACTGTTGTTGTTACCTACTAAGGCTCACAGCTATAATATGCTACCTCCCCTAACCCTATGTAGACCTTCCATTGTTATACTGAATCGACTATTACCTGCATTATTCTATGTAAATTACTGTTTGCTTGTAACCTCCTTTATATGTACACTCATAATAAACTTGAGTTTAAAGAAAAATAAAAATGCGTCGCCTAATTCTGGTCCCACTCCTATCCTGAATGCCTTAATAGGGCTGAAAGGTGAGGAGGATGAGGTGGTGCCTCAGAATGAGTGTATGGATCTCATACACCAAGACACATCTCCCAGATCTGACATGTCTTTAATCGCTCTCCCTAATGCACAAAATGTATTTGTGGATGGCTCTTGTTCAAGACCAAATGACACCAAATATCATGCAGGCTATGCAGTAGTTCAGCTGCCTGATGTAATATTAGAAGCAAACTCAGTTCTTTATCAGTCAGCCCAGGCAGCAGAACTGATCGCACTCACAAGAGCTTGTCAGCTCTTTGCAGCACAGGATGTAAACATCTACACTGATTTCAAATACACATTCGGTGCTGCACACAGAACAGGAAGTAGGAAGTAGAGAGAAGACACTGCTGGATTTGGCGGCAGAGGAGTACCGCTGCATCTCACTGCTGGATCGGTGTTTTATGGTGTCGGATTGGGGAGTTGCATTTGAGTGTATCTACATCCCTGAGTGGATATATGCGCTTTTGACCTCCTATAATATAGAGGTCCACCTGATCCGGTAATCACATCTATTTGTCTGTGGTGGAGGATATTTTCACCAATTTACCACTGGAGAATTTATTTCTATTTCCATCACGAGGGAACTTGCTTTTCTTCATTTTGGTCACACGAGTCCCTAAATTTTGATATGCACTTTTTACCTCACACTATTGCGCTGCACTAATATTGTTCTAATGATCGTTTACAGGATGTAAACATCTACACTGATTCCAAATACGCATTTGGTGCTGCACACGATTTTGGAGTTATTTGGAAGAGGAGGGGCTACATAGCAGCTGATGGCAAATCCATCTCACATTCTACTTTGATTACAAATCTTTTAGAGGCAATACAACATTCAAAATCAATAGCCATCCTACATTGCAGAGCACATACAGGACAGCAGGATGACATTGCTAACAGGCAGGTAGCCACAATACAGATGCCATCCCTGGCTCCGGAGATACCCCTTCTAGACCAAACCTTATCTGACCTCCAGATACAAAGAAAGAGGGTTCCCCTAAGTGGATTTTACCAGCACTTGCATAGAAATTATATAGAGTGGGGGAGTACAAACTTGTATGAAGAGTAAAAAAGTATTTTTATTTATTTAAAGATTCTCATATATTAAAAACAGTGTGGACATTATAAACAACGAAAACATATTACATAGTAAACATATTTCAAAAAGATTACTAAACAATGACGTTGTATGGTGGAACTCTTTTCAAGCCCGACGCGTTTCGGGGTACATAATATTTCAGTCCTTCTTCAGGGGCATAGTAGAAAAGAGGGATTCATCTGTTATGTTTCGTTGGTTTCATTGAGACCAATGTTAAAAACCACATGGAAAAGCAGGGGATGGTTGAAAATAGGGTGGCAGTTGAGTATTATTTGTAGGTGCACGTGCTGTTCCTTAGATACTGTATTGTTAGACAGTGATTCCCCACAGGGGGGTATATGTACTTCCACCTACCCTTGCCTTTCCCGGATGCGTGCAGGCCAAAGTGGTATACTGGGGCAAATGAGGGAAAACCCCTTGATTTAGAGGGTGTTTGTGATTAGCCAGCTACGCATCCCAGCATCCGGCAGGTAAGATGCCTGACACCTATCTGAGCTCCAGGTACATGCCACCCCACAGGACATTAAACAATGGAACATATCAGGAGTGAAGAAGAGCCCTGAATCAAGACTTTTCTGCCATGAGGGTAAGCCATGCATACCTGTAGCTAGCGCACCTTTATTTATCTCACAATATCATGGGGTGGGACACAAAGGTTGGCAGATGACATGTGAATTACTAGACAAAGATTTTTTTTCATTCCAGGACTTCCTTCATTAGTGAAGGCATTTGTTGCAAGATGCATTACATGTTTTAGGAATAATCAAAAGAATCCATACAAAGTGAAACATGAACACCGCATTTACCCTTCCACACCGTTCGCTCATCTTTAAATTGATTTTACACACATGCCCAAACTAGGCAAGAGACAGGAATATGTACTCGTGATAGTAGACATGTTCTCATGATGGCTGGAAGTGTTTGTTACCGCAAGGGAAGATGCACACACAGTGGTCAGAATCCTTTGCACGGGAGGTAATCCCAAGGTGCGTTTGCCTTCTGCAGATGAAGTCAGACAATGGTCCTGCCTTCATAGCCAAAGGTGTCAAGATTTAGTGAAAACACTGAAGATTGACTGGAAGTTTCGCATCCCATACCACCCACAGGGTTCAGGCATAGTAGAAAGAATGACTAGAGTTATACAGTTGGGACTCCTACTGTTAAATGCTAATGTCATCAATTCCAGCTACCTGTCTGTTGTCTGCTATAATGTGTATATTGTAAATAAGTCTAGTGTGGCTCTAAGAGTCTTTTCACCCATTGTTGTTTGTGTTAATTAACTCTGTTACTGTGTGAATTGAGTAAAAGATTCGGAAGGGAGGAAAAATCAAAAGCACCACATCACAAAATATACAATTTGAAATGGAAAGGGACTTTGAGGCCTTAGATTGGCCCCAGGGACTTTAAACGGTGCTAGGATCAAATAAGGTAGAGAGCATAGAATAAAATAAACTTTATTTAACAATCTTTAAAAAACAGACATTGGCTAAAGAACACATGTAGAACTAATGAAGTAATTCATCAATACAGAAGTTAATACCACTCTCTCAACATGTTTCGCTTTCCTAAGCTTCTTCAGGAGATATATTGTGATATTATGGTCAACCATGAAAATAGAAAAATATATGTAAACAAATGTCTGCTAGAGAAATAGAAAAACTATATGCTGAAAATAGTTCAATTGTTTCAAGTGAGCTCTTTTCTAGCCGTGAGGGAACGCTCAAAGCGCATATAGAGACCTATGTAGCGGAAATTTTAAAAACAAAAGAAAATAAATTTCTAAGAGATAAAGTATCGTATGATAATAACCAAGCTTACGCTTGGACACAGACTAAAACTACTAAGAGACGAAATACAAAAATGCGAACTTCCAGAGATACCCTTTCCGAACAGAATGATTCTGACACCTCTTCTGCTTCCTCCCTTTCTTCACAGGCACTGGAAGGCTCTAAGGATTCTGGATCCTCGAAAATACGCACTAACGGCAACACCAACGCACCCCCAGGTCCAAGTAAGCGACACCAAAACACTAATCGAACACCAATTCACACTAGAGCCATTACGGCGAAATTCAACAATGCCTCACAAGCACCGGGTCACTGGGACACTTTTCAGAATATCCAGACAAGTACTGCATTACCTTCGCTATCGGCACCTTCCACTAATAACACTAATGATTCCATCACTCAGTCAGATTTTCGTCCGGCCCCGATTTTCACACAACCGGTACACAAATCGAAAAAGACAATCACCATGGAAGGACCTCAGAAACAGGTCAAAAATTTGAAATAATTAATTTATCCTCTATTCCCCTCAGTACTGATCAATTTTCTGTCTTGGAATTAGGGTTGACCTTCTGCCCGACACAGAAAATTGACCAGTTTGAACTTATCAAAGATCTTAATTTATTTGCTCGCAAGCTAATGCTTCGCATTATGTTCGACAAATCTGCACAATCCAACTCTACGTCACCTCACTCCCAACCCGCAGTGGAAAATATCACACTAAATGAAATCAAAGCACTGGAAGAGCTCATGGAGCTTTGGGACGAAGGCCACATAGATGAGACAGACCTTTTGGAAGCCCACACCCTTGATGGTGATGGCTCTCCCAATTATGAACCTTGCGCACCTTACCCAGCAGTCCCTTTTACCCCTAGGGAATATAAACCGAAATCCAAAACTTTCCCTACACCACAGGGTAACCCGAATGTTTGGGTGTTTATCCACCAGGTCACAGAGGACATCTGTAGGACCAAGTGGAAGGGCACAAAACAATCAAACCTAACGAACCAACAAAAAATAGCTTTAAAGTCACTACAGTTGGATTCTCGTTTGGTAATCAAGCCCTCAGACAAGGGAGGCAATCTGGTAGTGATGACCACTGAACAATATGAATCTATGGTCTTACGCCTATTACAAAATCGAGACTGGTATAAGAAAGTCTCAGAAACACATGTTACCAACATGATTACACGCTATAGAAAACTAATTGGTATTGCCTACCATCGGGGTTTGATTACCAAATCAACTTGGGAGTTTCTCAATGTGCCCTGTCCTCGGATTCCCACACTGTACGCCCTGCCCAAGGTACATAAGGACCTGAATAATCCTCCAGGCAGACCGATAGTGTCTGGAAACAGATCTCTCACTGAAAATGCCAGTCAATTGATAGATGAATTTCTTAGACCCCATGTATAAGGCCTAACATCTTACTTACAAGATACCAGTGAACTCCTTAAAACTCTGGATGGTTTGACCATTCTGGAGGGAGCATGGCTGGTGGCTTTGGATGTGGAAGCCCTCTACAACTCCATCCCCCATGAATTGGGGGTGGCAGTTGTAGAGGGCTTCATTTCTCGCAATGGTGATGTCCCTCAGACATATAAGGGATTCATTTTGGATCTGTTGAGGTTTATCCTCACGAATAACATTTTTTTGTTTGCCCGCTCCCATTACCTCCAGGTGCAGGACGTCGCTATGGGGACCAGATGCGCCCCCACTTATGTGAATCTGTATCTGGGGGAGTGGGAGCAAAAACTTTTCTTTAGAGAAGATATGCAAATCCTAGTGGAAAATATACTTATATGGAAACGATATATCGATGATGTGTTCCTAATCTGGATCGGTAGTAGAGAGGATCTCTCCCTTTTTTTTTTGAGGGCCTCAAAACCAATCCTTATAACTTAACTTTCACCATGGAAGCCAACCAGACCACCTTAACATTTCTGGACATCACCCTCTTTATCAATCCTGATAGAACCATAAGAACTACTCTTTTTCGCAAAGCATCAGCAGGAAATTCACTCCTGCATGCCACCAGCTCCCACCCTCTGCCACTTATTAACAATGTCCCTTATGGACAGTATCTAAGATTAAGGAGAAACTGCAGTGAGAATGCTCATTTCGAATCCGAGGCCAGGGCACTGAGAGAACGTCTCAAGGCACGTGGCTACAGCAATAAATGTTTAAAAAGAGCCTACTATCGGGCCAAAAAAATGAATCGCAATCAATTAATTCATGGGCACACAAAACCAAGATCGGACCCAGCCTTAAGAGTGATTACAACTTTTTCCGGACAACATCGGCAGATGCGTGAAATGCTACAGAAGCACTGGTATCTGTTGATGGATGATCCGAAGGTGTCGAAACATCTAAAAAATTATCCTGAGATCACTTATCGACGATCTCGATCAATCAGGGATCGTATAGTCCATAGTCACTATGTCCCAATGTCCACAACTCATACTACCAAAAATAAGGGCACCAAACCCTGTCACAAATGTGATTTTTGCAGATACATTTATGCATCTCCCAATGTTATCCTTCCAAATGGCCAGCTTTATGGTCCCAATTTTTTAGCCACATGTCAATCCATCGGCGTAGTTTATATAATGATATGCGAATGCAATTCATTCTACGTAGGGAAAACCAAACGTCCCTTTTTCCATCGGATTAGAGACCATGTCTCTCTAGTGCTCAAAAAAAAGATGGAGACTCCCATAAGCCGGCACATGGGTCTTTACCACCAATTTGACGAGAGCAAAATGCACTTTTATGCCCTGGAGCATGTCCCCCCAAATGAAAGAGGGGGGGACTATGACAAGATTCTATTACAACGCGAGACTAGGTGGATTGTCACTCTTAATGCCTTGAAACACCCAGGTCTTAATGATGCCCTGAGTTACAAACCTTTTTTGTAATTTTATTCATATATTTGATTTTAATTTAATCAATGTTTTTTTTTTTTTTTTTTTTTCTTCGCTACCACCTACGTTTTTATATATATATGTTTTTTTATATATACATATATATATATATTTTTTTTCATACATAAATATTTTCATATATATACGATTGTTTGATTGACACAATTGATTAATCAATTACATTTGTTATCCTGTATGTTATTATTCAGATATTCTGATTTGATGTGCGGTGTGAGCTTCTGCTCCTATTTTTTCTTTCAGTCCCTTTCCTCTCCATTAATGTGGTATGCACGGACACCCAGGGCACTTAGCTTATCTTTTCCTAATCAATGTCTTGATTGCTCTGTTGCCCTTCAGCTGACATCCAGTGCTGCTTCTCTCCCTCCCGTTATATATACGGTACAATAATGCTCCAATATCTATTTTTTAGCACCGAGTTAATATTATTGCCATCTCAGGACACAGAATCCTTAAAAACGGATGCGGTTTGGTTACACCATACTAGACGGCATTTTTGCCGTTTGCTTTGTTTACTTCTATAGTCTAATCCCTATTTTGAACCTGCTGAATCTCCGTAGTGCCAGTTTGAGGGCACAGGACTTTCCAAGATGGCCGCGGCTCAGCCCTGTATATTCGACGCCGTTGGACGTCTATTTCATTTTGACGGGTCGGGAGGCGTGCGCATGCACGTTTGTCATTTTTGGTCCGCAGCGTGACGATGAGTCAGACGTCGTCACGCTGGAGAGGGTTTAAAAGCGGGGTTTTCCCCGCCAACTTCTGTCATTCCCCCTGCTGATACGCTGGGCAGACGGACGCTCCTGATGTGAAATGCTGTTTCAAACAAAACTTGTCCTAATAGCAGTAAGTTTTTTTACCTACCTACTTTCTCTTTAGCAACCATCTACCCTTTTATACATGATCCCAAACTTAGTTTACTTCTTATGTCTATATTTCTAGGTTCTTTGTGGTTAGTTTGCAGACGTATCTTCAGGTCTGGTTCACCCACCAGCTGTTTGTGGGCGCTCCAGCCCTGTATACTGCCCACTTTCTCAACTGCTATTCTACTGTAGCATAGGAACCGTCCGTCCACATACACAGCAATTTAGCTCTTTACCATCTGTTGGATGTAACCCTTTGCTACCTATGAATTGATTCTACCAGAGGTACATTTTTATATTCCCATTTAGGATTTTATCTCCTAAATACTATCATTAGTCAACTTTATCTACACTGATATGACTTTAATACCCATGTATTCGATTTTTCTCCTCTTTAGAGTGTTTCATTTACCTCTAGAATTTTTTATCCCTCTCTGCATGCCTTTTCAGTGAGGTGGGGACTGAGGAGCAGAATATCTACCATCGCTCAAATCTCTATATTTTTTTATTATAATTTTTCTAAAGGTAAGACTAATTAAAACAAATTAGGACGGGGTGGTTGGTTGTTTTTTTTTTTTTTTTTTTTTTACGATTTTGGTACACTTATTTGGATACATGTATGTTGTATATATATATTTTTCTCTCTTTTTGATGTATGATGTTTATTTACATATATATTTTTTTGTATTTTTCATATCTCCCCTATGATTAAATCAATATATATTTATGATCGCAATTTACTAGCAGACATTTGTTTACATATATTTTTCTATTTTCATAGTTGACCATAATATCACAATATATCTCCTGAAGAAGCTTAGGAAAGCGAAACATGTTGAGAGAGTGGTATTAACTTCTGTATTGATGAATTACTTCATTAGTTCTACATGTTGTCTTTAGCCAATGTCTGTTTTTTAAAAATTGTTAAATAAAGTTTATTTTATTCTATGCTCTCTACCTTATTTGATCCTAGCACCGTTTAAAGTCCCTGGGGCCAATCTAAGGCCTCAAAGTCCCTTTCCATTTCAAACTGTTACTGTGTGAAGCTCGGTGACCACAAGTCTGGGCAAAAGGTCATGTCTCAGTCACCTAGGCTGTATAAAGGATTAGATAATTAGCTCATATTAATTAGGTTAGCTTTTAGTCATCCTGCTGTATAAATTTGTGTGAGATCTCAAATAAAAAAACAGTCCATGTAAGCAGTGAAACAAGTGTCGCCTTGTTTTGTGCTTATCAGCGGTTGGAATATCGGATATCTGAGTCCAGATTGGGAGGAAGTGGTATACTGACGGAAACACTCAAGCGGAAGTGTGGGACATTCCGTGACAGAACTCTTAAGGATAAAATCAGGAGGGCTACAGGGGGAACTTTCAACAGATGGAAAAAGATACTGCCTGCAGTCCTTGCAGAGGTAAGAATGACTCCCTGCAGAGCCACAGGTTTCTCTCCATTTGAAGTCTTAATGGGAAGGCCTTTGCCCACTCCATGGGCCAGACAGCCCCTAATGTTAGAAAGATGACTTTGGAGGCCCTGGATTGCTGTGGGAGAGCCTTACAGATCATTTTGTGTTTGGCGATGAAGGGGAACCTGACCTTGAGGATCTGCGAGAATATAGAGAGGCTATGCTCGGTCTTGCAGGGGTCTCAGAGCTCAAACCTGATCTGGACCATTTGCTAAGGAAGGAACAGCATCTGGAAAGGGCATACAGGAAACTGCTAGAACACGTTCAGCAGCATGCCAGAGAATCGGCAGTGGAAAATCTGAAGATTGCCGTCCCCAAACCTGAAGTGCTGACAACAGGGCAGAACTCTGTTAACCTCTGCCCAGCACTGATAGCATCTTCTGGGTTCCATGGACAGGAGATGGTGAACCTCTATCCCCAGACACCAGTTATAGAGGTAGGGGATTTAATAGACTTTTCTGCTGAGGAAGAACAACCTGATGAGCCTCCAGCTGAAGATCTGGTAACTGAACAGAAGGTCCAAGACCTCTGCCCCACACTTTTAGCAATTCCAGAGACTGGGGATTTAATAGATGTTTCTTTAGCTTTAACATAGGTTATACTTCATTATATTATATTATTAGTTATTAGATTTATATCATCTCACGCTGCGGCGACTATGGAGTATATCTCCTCCTCGCCGCTTAGCGTGCACGCATGACGTTGGCGGGGTCCCGCCCCTTTTGGTGGGTATATCAGCCGGGAGGGAGCTGGGGGCCACTCATAGGCTATTACCATCTATCTGGGACAACAATATCCATCTTCATCTTGCTTGACCTAGGTATGTGAAGGTTTCCCCAGGATTTGATATTCATATTTTTCTATATATACAATACATGTAATTACATTTACTTAGCCCCTTTCTTGTATGCATTGTAGGATTCTAATGGACACCTCGTTCCTGGATTTGCCTACTATACAGTAACCATACCTTATCCTGGGCCCCTCAACTCCCCACCTCGGTCCCCCTATGTGTGGCCTATTCTCCTATCCTCGGCTGGCTGGCCCCTCCACCCCCCACCTAGCCTACATAGCCGTATGGGCGCTGGGTTGGGGGGATTGCACTGGGCTGGATATCCCCGCCTCAACCCCGGGGGAGACAAACATACCCAGGCTTTGTTCATCTTAACATAGTAGCAATGGGTATATACCCATTGGATACGCTACAGGTTAGTACCATCATTACATCTCCTTGCTAACTAGTGAGCCTAACTTACTAGATAGATTTCTGACGTAGGCAAATCTATTTAATTTATTTATTTACTTTCCATTTTTACTTATCTTTTAGCATCCTACTCCTGACGATTGGCTTTAAACGCCATGAAACGCGTTGAGTCCATACTCAAGGGTGCCAGGTTTACAGCGTGTTTGAATACTATGAATTATCTTACTATGTTGTTTATAAATATTTATTATTATCTATTTTGTACATTAATTCTTCATTATTGTTGTTTGTACCAATTATGTCCTTGTATGTATAAACATTAAATATGTGACTATTGTGCATCGAATATGTTTATATCGTGCCTATATTGTACACAAGAAATATTATTTTGTTCATGACAGGGACTACCCCTTGGGGATTTGTTACTACCAATAAGTTGACATTCCATACTTGTAGAGACATACACCTCATTTAAAGTCCCATAATCGCTCTTTTTATTTGTTTTTATAATGTCCTAGGGATAGAGGTGAGTCTCTACTTCTTTATGTTTGGGCGGATGTGGGTCACATTTCGGTTTCTTTATTCTTAATTTTCTATGTATATTAGGGTGGAAGACACCCATTCCCTGATGTGACCCCCTATGCCCAACATATTACTTTCAGTTATATCCATTTATCCAGACATATCCATAGACTTCCACTTTAGCTTTAACATAGGTTATACTTCATTATATTATATTATTAATTATTAGATTTCTTTCCTAGCAAGATTATCCATAATTCCTATGTCCATGTAATCATTTTTATTTAACTAGTTTTAGGCTCTCTATCTAGGGGTTTTACACTAGCCCGATCTACTTCCCCTAGTCTTATGTCCATGGCCATGGGTTCTGTGGTCTCGCTCCGGGGTTGCGAGGTGCCCAGTTCCTCCCCTTCGCCCGTCCCATATATGACGGGGTAGGGGTTGACCTTTGCACCTCGACGTCATGCTCACGCACTCTCTCGCGCGGCCTCTCCCTACGTGCCGATCGAGGGGTGTGTACTTATATCATCTCACGCTGCGGCGACTATGGAGTATATCTCCTCCTCGCCGCTTAGCGTGCACGCATGACGTTGGCGGGGTCCCGCCCCTTTTGGTGGGTATATCAGCCGGGAGGGAGCTGGGGGCCACTCATAGGCTATTACCATCTATCTGGGACAACAATATCCATCTTCATCTTGCTTGACCTAGGTATGTGAAGGTTTCCCCAGGATTTGATATTCATATTTTTCTATATATACAATACATGTAATTACATTTACTTAGCCCCTTTCTTGTACGCATTGTAGGATTCTAATGGACACCTCGTTCCTGGATTTGCCTACTATACAGTAACCATACCTTATCCTGGGCCCCTCAACTCCCCACCTCGGTCCCCCTATGTGTGGCCTATTCTCCTATCCTCGGCTGGCTGGCCCCTCCACCCCCCACCTAGCCTACATAGCCGTATGGGCGCTGGGTTGGGGGGATTGCACTGGGCTGGATATCCCCGCCTCAACCCCGGGGGAGACAAACATACCCAGGCTTTGTTCATCTTAACATAGCAGCAATGGGTATACACCCATTGGATACGCTACAGGTTAGTACCATCATTACATCTCCTTGCTAACTAGTGAGCCTAACTTACTAGATAGATTTCTGACGTAGGCAAATCTATTTAATTTATTTATTTACTTTCCATTTTTACTTATCTTTTAGCATCCTACTCCTGACGATTGGCTTTAAACGCCATGAAACGCGTTGAGTCCATACTCAAGGGTGCCAGGTTTACAGCGTGTTTGAATACTATGAATTATCTTACTATGTTGTTTATAAATATTTATTATTATCTATTTTGTACATTAATTCTTCATTATTGTTGTTTGTACCAATTATGTCCTTGTATGTATAAACATTAAATATGTGACTATTGTGCATCGAATATGTTTATATCGTGCCTATATTGTACACAAGAAATATTATTTTGTTCATGACAGGGACTACCCCTTGGGGATTTGTTACTACCAATAAGTTGACATTCCATACTTGTAGAGACATACACCTCATTTAAAGTCCCATAATCGCTCTTTTTATTTGTTTTTATAATGTCCTAGGGATGGAGGTGAGTCTCTACTTCTTTATGTTTGGGCGGATGTGGGTCACATTTCGGTTTCTTTATTCTTAATTTAATAGATGTTTCTGTAGAGGAGGAACCACCTAGCACATCCCCAGCAGAAGTGCTGGCAACCGGACAGAGGGTCCAAGACCTCTGCCCCACACCTGTGGCAGTTTCGGAGGCTCAGGGTGAGAAGGTGGCAATCACTTCCCAGCAGCAGATACAGGGGGAGAATTGAGAGGAGGTGGTTGTTGTCCCTCCCCAACAGTTGGCCAGGGTGGGGGAAGCGGCTTTCCTCCCTAGCAAAGATCCGTGCACCTGGGAGACAGTACCATAGACATGTCATCCCAGCAGCCAGATGAGGTAATGGAACAGGAAGCAGCTGGCTCACCTCCTCAATGGCAGCTACACAGTCTGGGAGTGGGGAATCCAGCCTCCTGCCCCAACAGTTAGCCGGAGAAGAGGGTGTGAAGTCCCCAGCAGAAGTGCTGGCAACAGGGCAGAGTGCTACCAAACTCTGCCCAGCACCGGCAACAACTGTGGAGATCCAGGGAGCCGGGTTAGTTGGCCCCGCTCTCCGACGACAAGCTGATGTAGTGGAGCTGCTACTCCCAGCTGAATCACTGGCAACAGGGCAGAGCACTGCTGGCCTCTGCCTAGCACCTAGTGTCTCTCTACAGCTTCAGGAAACTGGGGTGATCGGCCCCTCTGCCCAGCAGCAGACCGAGGCCAGGAATGTTAAAAACCACCCAGCTGAAGCGCTGGCAGCCAGACAGAGAGTAAATGACCTCTGCCCCACACCTACTGACGTCAACCATTCCTTGCAGCCAAGAAAGGAGATCATGCGGGAAGATTATGTGAGTTCACTCTGCCTGACTAAGGCATGTCCAGACCAGGTGGAGGTCTGGGACCTTGTCAGTCAACCTTTGATGGGGAGAAATGTGACAGACTCACCCGGGACAGAGGCTATTGGAGGGGACTGAACGCAAGCCTCTTGCCCACCGATTATGGGCCCTGGCATTTGGGGGAATGGTGCTCTCTGTGAGCTGTATGCTTGGGGACCCTGGGGTTGGTGTTACTTTGGATTCAGCTCCATGTCCCCCCAAGACACAAGACTCTGGGAACCCTTTATATGCCATATTAGAATAGTGACTGATTCATACCGTTGGGACTCCTACTGTTAAATGCTAATGTCATCAGTTCCAGCTACCTGTCTGTTGTCTGCTATAATGTGTATATTGTAAATAAGTCTAGTGTGGCTCTAAGAGTCTTTTCACCCATTGTTGTTTGTGTTAATTAACTCTGTTACTGTGTGAAGCTCGATGACCACAAGTCTGGGCAAAAGGTCATGTCTCAGTCACCTAGGCTGTATAAAGGATTAGATAATTAGCTCATGTTAATTAGGTTAGCTTTTAGTCATCCTGCTGTATAAATTTGTGTGAGATCTCAAATAAAAAAACAGTCCATGTTAGCAGTGAAACAAGTGTCGCCTTGTTTTGTGCTTATGAGCGGTTGGAATATCGGATATCTGAGTCCAGACTGGGAGGAAGTGGTATACTGACGGAAACACTCAAGCGGAGTGTGGGACATTCCGTGACAGAACTCTTAAGGATAAAATCAGGAGGGCCACAGGGGGAACTTTCAACGGATGGAAAAAGGTACTGCCTGCAGTCCTTGCAGAAGTAAGAATGACTCCCTGCAGAGCCACAGGTTTCTCTCCATTTGAAGTCTTAATGGGAAGGCCTTTGCCCACTCCATGGGCCAGACAGCCCCTAATGTTAGAAAGAGGGGATCTTGATCTCATACAGGAAGAGTATGTTAAGAAATTGAGTGAAACTTTGGACAGAGTTGAAAAACGTGTATCTCGCACCTCTCCTTTTTCCTTACAGGAACCAACTCACTCGTTCCCAGTGGGAGACATCGTGGTGCTCCAGTCCTTGAACCGTACCAAGAAGCAAGAGTACCCGTTTGGACCCCCAACTATAGTGATCTCAGTGACCCGAACAGCCATCCTGGTAGAAGGACAGCAGGCTTGGATCCATGCCAGTCGTGTGAAGAAGGTGAACCACGCACCTAAGAAGCAAGACAAAGTATGGAGAGGCAAAGCAGGTGGTACAAGTCCTTGAATAGTAAGTGAAACAGGTGGTCTAGACTCTGAAAAAGATGACCTTGCTTATTTGACCACAGACTTCTGGGAAGGTCTTGGGCCTCCTGCTCATACTGACTTTGATGGTGCTCCTACCAACATGGATCATAACTCACTGTATTTATCATCCTGAAGAACTGGGGGCCCTTAAGGTCATATGTGGCCCATCCGATAGCACCACTAATAACACACTTGCTAGACATAAAAGGGATGTGTATTCAGAGTCTGAGGGAACTAAAACTGATAGTCTCACAGAAAACATGTTGTTACTTAAATTTAAATATAGCTATGCTTAGAAATCAGGATATGACAAATGTTGGACATGTAGTAAACTGCATCCTAGTTCAGACCGTATTCCCCTTATAGCTGTACCCCTGAATATCACCCCCCTTCTAAACAGAACACCCCCCATTACTCTCACTAGAGTGCAGATGACACTAGGGAACAGTCCTGTCACCTTCCAAGCAATGAGAACGAGTCATTTCCCTGATTGGTGTTTTAAATTGGGTAACTCATCAAAAGGAGGGGGGAATGCAGTCACACTAGAATCAATTTCTCTATGTCCTCAGATCACTCCACAGTTTTTGACACCTCAGATTGTGCCCTAAATCACACCATATATCTTCATACATACCCCTGACCCCCATACTGAGATTGCAAAACTACTCTCACAGCTTGCCCTTGCAGGATTCTCTGAAGGTACCCAACAAGTCCTTAGCAAACAGCCACTAGCCTTGGGCAACAGCACATACATTTGTTGCAGAAGGACATGCCATCCATGGATTCCTAGTGATCCCCAGGGATGATGTTACTTAGCCTCATTGGTCCCGATAATGGGAATTCTCGAAGACAGTGAGGGAAGTCACTTGGTCAAGGCTGGTGTTCATCCCAGATACCCCCTCGTACACCGCTATGCCAGGTCATTGTTTTTGGAAAAGGACATGGCCTGGGCATGGTTTCTCTTGGGAACCGGATGGGGTATTGACATGATGAAAAGGCTAAATAATTACTCTGGGATTTTGGATGAAATACTAGATAAAGAGTCTGTTGACATTTTCAGCCTGCACTTAGAAACTAGAGCAATAAGAAAGCAGCTAGAGCTTCATGACTTGGCCATTGAAAGCATGAGCGCAGCACTCACAGGGTTATGCAAGGTAACAAAGGATTATGAGTATTGCACCTGGATACACAATACCAGTATGGAGATGCCTGATTATTTTGACATGATTGCTCAGCACAGGAAGGAGATTGACAAATTAAAGATTGAAGCAAGGGACCTTGCTAAGACTTGGAACCCCCTGGGTGATGTGGGAGGGTTTGGTTTCAGTGGAGTTTTTCCTGGATCAAGAAAATCGCTATGTTTATTGTAATGATTTTGCTTCTGGCATACGCCTGTTTTAGATTTATTATGTTCCTGAGGTACTCGACCTCCCGACCCAGCTGCAGCTAATAGGATGTACCTCAACTCTTATTATGGTCACCAAGATGAGTATGTCAGAATGAGAAGAAGTAAGTCATCTTCATGACTTAAAGAGGGGATTGTAGTAATATGACCGAACAACAGGGACTCCATCTTGGCAGCTATAAATTTAAAGACCTTTAACTTAAAGTCTCAGACTTGAGTTATTAGCTTATTCTGTCATTCCAGCTTGTAAAAACACTTTGCAATATGCACACACATGAAGATAGCTTACATAGGCATTTCTGCTTTGGATACTCTATACAGTTGCAATAAAAAGTATGTGAACCCTTTTGGAATTATATGGATTTCTGCACAAATTGGTCATAAAATGTGATCTGATCTTCATCTAAGTCACAACAATAGACAATCACAGTCTGCTTAAACTAATAACACACAAAGAATTAAATGTTACCATGTTTTTATTGAACACACCATGTAAACATTCACAGTGCAGATGGAAAAAGTATGTGAACCCCTAGACTAATGAGATCTCCAAGAGCTAATTGGAGTGAGGTGTCAGCCAACTGGAGTCCAATCAATGAGATGAGATTGGAGATGTTGGTTCCAGCTGCCCTGCCCTATAAAAAACACACACCAGTTCTGGGTTTGCTTTTCACAAAAAGCATTGCATGATGGGAATGATGCCTCGCACAAAAGAGCTCTCAGAAGATCTACGATTAATAATTGTTGACTTGCATAAAGCTGGAAAGGGTTATGAAAGTATCTCCAAAAGCCTTGCTGTTCGTCAGTCCACGGTAAGGCAGATTGTCTATAAATGGAGAAAGTTCAGCACTGCTGCTACTCTCCCTAGGAATTGGCATCCTGTAAAGATGACTGCAAGAGCATAGCGCAGACTGCTCAGTGAGGTGAAGAAGAATCCTAGAGTGTCAGCTAAAGACTTACAAAAGGTATTCTTCTGATCCTATTCGTACCACAGGCAGGCAGCTGCAGTATCTACAGTTAGTGTACTGTGTCCTCTGCACTATGAGCACCTAAAGCTACCTGAAGACAATTGCTGGTGTTCTGATCCTATTAATACCACAGACAGGCAGCTGCAGTATTTACAGTTAGTGTACTATGCCCTCTGCACAGTGTGCACCTAAAGCTACCTGAAGACAATTTCTGTTGTTCTGATCCTATTAATACCTCAGACAGGCAGCTGCAGTATTTACAGTTAGTGTACTGTGTCCTCTGCACAGTGTGCACCTAAAGCTACCTGAAGACAATTGCTGGTGTTCTGCTCCTATTAATATCACAGACAGGCAGCTGCAGAATTTACAGTTAGTGTACTGTGTCATCTGCACAGTGTGCACCTAAAGCTACCTGAAGACAATTGCTGGTGTTCTGATCCTATTAATACCACAAGCAGGCAGCTGCAGTATTTACAGTTAGTGTACTGTGTCCTCTGCACAGTGTGAACCTAAAGCTACTTGAAGACAATTGCTGGTGTTATTCTGATCCGATTAGTACCATAGGCAGGCAGCTGCAGTATCTACAGTTAGTGTACTGTGTCCTCTGCACTATGAGCACCTAAAGCTACCTGAAGACAATTGCTGTTGTTCTGATCCTATTAATACCACAGACAGGCAGCTGCAGTATTTACAGTTAGTGTACTGTGCCCTCTGCACAGTGTGCACCTAAAGCTACCTGAAGACAATTTTTGTTGTTCTGATCCTATTAATACCACAGACAGGCAGCTGTAGTATTTACAGTTAGTGTACTGTGTCCTCTGCACAGTGTGCACCTAAAACTACCTGAAGACAATTGCTGGTGTTCTGATCCTATTAATACCACAGGCAGGCAGCTGCAGTATTTACAGTTAGTGTACTGTGTCCTCTGCACAGTGTGCACCTAAAGCTACTTGAAGACAATTGCTGTGTTATTCTGATCCTATTAGTACCACAGGCAGGCAGCTGCAGTATTTCCAGTTAGTGTACTGTGTTCTCTGCACAGTGTGCACCTAAAGCTACCTGAAGAAAATTGCTGGTATTCTTCTGATCCTATTAGTACCACAGGCAGGCAGCTGCAGTATTTACAGTTAATGTACTGTGTCCTCTGCACAGTGTGCACCTAAAGCTACCTGAAGACAATTGCTGGTGTTCTGATCCTATTAATACCACAGGCAGGCAGCTGCAGTATTTTCAGTTAGTGTACTGTGTCCTCTGCACAGTGTGCACCTAAAGCTACCTGAAGAAAATTGCTGGTGTTCTTCTGATCCTTTTAGTACCACAGGCAGGCAGCTGCAGTATTTACAGTTAGTGTACTGTGTCCTCTGCACAGTGTGCACCTAAAGCTACCCGAAGACAATTGCTGTTGTTCTGATCCTATTAATACCACTGACAGGCAGCTGCAGTATTTACAGTTAGTGTACTGTGTCCTCTGCACAGTGTGCACCTAAAGCTACCTGAAGACATTTGCTGGTGTTCAGAGCCTATTATTACCACAGGCAGGCAGCTGCAGTATTTACAGTTAGTGTACTGTGTCCTCTGCACAGTGTGCACCTAAAGCTACCTGAAGACAATTGCTGGTGTTCTGATCCTATTAATACCACAGGCAGGCAGCTGCAGTATTTACAGTTAGTGTACTGTGTCCTCAGCACAGTGTGCACCTAAAGCTACTTGAAGACAATTGCTGGTGTTATTCTGATCCTATTAGTACTACAGGCAGGCAGCTGAAGTATCTACAGTTAGTGTACTGTGTCCTCTGCACTATGAGCACCTAAAGCTACCTGAAGACAATTGCTGGTGTTCTGATCCTATTAATACCACAGACAGGCAGCTGCAGTATTTACAGTTAGTGTACTGTGTCCTCTGCACAGTGTGCACCTAAAGCTACCTGAAGACAATTGCTGGTGTTCTGATCCTATTAATACCACAGACAGGCAGCTGCAGTATTTACAGTTAGTGTACTGTGTCCTCTGCACAGTGTGCACCTAAAGCTACATGAAGACAATTGCTGGTGTTATGATCCTATTAATACCACAGGCAGGAAGCTGCAGTATTTACAGTTAGTGTACTGTGTCCTCTGCACAGTGTGCACCTAAAGCTACCTGAAGACATTTGCTGGTGTTCAGAGCCTATTATTACCACAGGCAGGCAGCTGCAGTATTTACAGTTAGTGTACTGTGTCCTCTGCACAGTGTGCACCTAAAGCTACCTGAAGACAATTGCTGGTGTTCTGATCCTATTAATACCACAGGCAGGCAGCTGCAGTATTTACAGTTAGTGTACTGTGTCCTCTGCACAGTGTGCACCTAAAGCTACCCGAAGACAATTGCTGTTGTTCTGATCCTATTAATACCACTGACAGGCAGCTGCAGTATTTACAGTTAGTGTACTGTGTCCTCTGCACAGTGTGCACCTAAAGCTACCTGAAGACATTTGCTGGTGTTCAGAGCCTATTATTACCACAGGCAGGCAGCTGCAGTATTTACAGTTAGTGTACTGTGTCCTCTGCACAGTGTGCACCTAAAGCTACCTGAAGACAATTGCTGGTGTTCTGATCCTATTAATACCACAGGCAGGCAGCTGCAGTATTTACAGTTAGTGTACTGTGTCCTCAGCACAGTGTGCACCTAAAGCTACTTGAAGACAATTGCTGGTGTTATTCTGATCCTATTAGTACTACAGGCAGGCAGCTGAAGTATCTACAGTTAGTGTACTGTGTCCTCTGCACTATGAGCACCTAAAGCTACCTGAAGACAATTGCTGGTGTTCTGATCCTATTAATACCACAGACAGGCAGCTGCAGTATTTACAGTTAGTGTACTGTGTCCTCTGCACAGTGTGCACCTAAAGCTACCTGAAGACAATTGCTGGTGTTCTGATCCTATTAATACCACAGACAGGCAGCTGCAGTATTTACAGTTAGTGTACTGTGTCCTCTGCACAGTGTGCACCTAAAGCTACATGAAGACAATTGCTGGTGTTATGATCCTATTAATACCACAGGCAGGAAGCTGCAGTATTTACAGTTAGTGTACTGTGTCCTCTGCACAGTGTGCACCTAAAGCTACCTGAAGACATTTGCTGGTGTTCAGAGCCTATTATTACCACAGGCAGGCAGCTGCAGTATTTACAGTTAGTGTACTGTGTCCTCTGCACAGTGTGCACCTAAAGCTACCTGAAGACAATTGCTGGTGTTCTGATCCTATTAATACCACAGGCAGGCAGCTGCAGTATTTACAGTTAGTGTACTGTGTCCTCAGCACAGTGTGCACCTAAAGCTACTTGAAGACAATTGCTGGTGTTATTCTGATCCTATTAGTACTACAGGCAGGCAGCTGAAGTATCTACAGTTAGTGTACTGTGTCCTCTGCACTATGAGCACCTAAAGCTACCTGAAGACAATTGCTGGTGTTCTGATCCTATTAATACCACAGACAGGCAGCTGCAGTATTTACAGTTAGTGTACTGTGTCCTCTGCACAGTGTGCACCTAAAACTACCCGAAGACAATTGCTGGTGTTCTGATCCTTTTAATACCACAGGCAGGCAGCTGCAGTATTTACAGTTAGTGTACTGTGTCCTCTGCACAGTGTGCACCTAAAGCTACCTGAAGACAATTGCTGGTGTTCTGATCCTTTTAATACCACAGGCAGGCAGCTGCATTATTTACAGTTAGTGTACTGTGTCCTCTGCACAGTGTGCACCTAAAGCTACCTGAAGACAATTGTTGGTGTTATTCTGATCCTATTAGTACCATGGGCAGGCAGCTGCAGTATTTACAGTTAGTGTATGGTGTCCTCTGCACAGTGTGCACCTAAAGCTACCTGAAGAAAATTGATGGTGTTCTTCTGATCCTATTAGTACCACAGGCAGGCAGCTGCAGTATTTCCAGTTAGTGTACTGTGTCCTCTGCACAGTGTGCACCTAAAGCTACCTGAAGACAATTGCTGGTGTTCTGATCTTATTAATACCACAGGCAGGCAGCTGCAGTATTTCCAGTTAGTGTACTGTGTCCTCTGCACAGTGTGCACCTAAATCTACCTGAAGAAAATTGCTGGTGTTCTTCTGATCCTATTAGTACCACAGGCAGGCAGCTGCAGTATTTACAGTTAGTGTACTGTGCCCTCTGCACAGTGTGCACCTAAAACTACCTGAAGACAATTTTTGTTGTTCTGATCCTATTAATACCACAGACAGGCAGCTGTAGTATTTTCAGTTAGTGTACTGTGTCCTCTGCACAGTGTGCACCTAAAACTACCTGAAGACAATTGCTGGTGTTCTGACCCTATTAATACCACAGGCAGGCAGCTGCAGTATTTACAGTTAGTGTACTGTGTCCTCTGCACAGTGTGCACCTAAAGCTACTTGAAGACAATTGCTGGTGTTATTCTGATCCTATTAGTACCACAGGCAGGCAGCTGCAGTATTTCCAGTTAGTGTACTGTGTTCTCTGCACAGTGTGCACCTAAAGCTACCTGAAGAAAATTGCTGGTATTCTTCTGATCCTATTAGTACCACAGGCAGGCAGCTGCAGTATTTACAGTTAATGTACTGTGTCCTCTGCACAGTGTGCACCTAAAGCTACCTGAAGACAATTGCTGGTGTTCTGATCCTATTAATACCACAGGCAGGCAGCTGCAGTATTTTCAGTTAGTGTACTGTGTCCTCGGCACAGTGTGCACCTAAAGCTACCTGAAGAAAATTGCTGGTGTTCTTCTGATCCTTTTAGTACCACAGGCAGGCAGCTGCAGTATTTACAGTTAGTGTACTGTGTCCTCTGCACAGTGTGCACCTAAAGCTACCCGAAGACAATTGCTGTTGTTCTGATCCTATTAATACCACTGACAGGAAGCTGCAGTATTTACAGTTAGTGTACTGTGTCCTCTGCACAGTGTGCACCTAAAGCTACCTGAAGACATTTGCTGGTGTTCAGAGCCTATTATTACCACAGGCAGGCAGCTGCAGTATTTACAGTTAGTGTACTGTGTCCTCTGCACAGTGTGCACCTAAAGCTACCTGAAGACAATTGCTGGTGTTCTGATCCTATTAATACCACAGGCAGGCAGCTGCAGTATTTACAGTTAGTGTACTGTGTCCCTTCACAGTGTGCACCTAAAGCTACTTGAAGACAATTGCTGGTGTTATTCTGATCCTATTAGTACCACAGGCAGGCAGCTGAAGTATCTACAGTTAGTGTACTGTGTCCTCTGCACAGTGTGCACCTAAAGCTACCTGAAAACAATTGCTGGTGTTCTGATCCTATTAATATCACAGACAGGCAGCTGCAGTATTTACAGTTAGTGTACTGTGTCCTCTGCACAGTGTGCACCTAAAGCTACATGAAGACAATTGCTGGTGTTATGATCCTATTAATACCACAGGCAGGCAGCTGCAGTATTTACAGTTAGTGTACTGTGTCCTCTGCACAGTGTGCACCTAAAGCTACTTGAAGACAATTTCTGGTGTTATTCTGATCCTATTAGTACCACAGGCAGGCAGCTGCAGTATCTACACTTAGTGTACTGTGTCCTCTGCACTATGAGCACCTAAAGCTACCTGAAGACAATTGCTGGTGTTCTGATCCTATTAATACCACAGGCAGGCAGCTGCAGTATTTACAGTTAGTGTACTGTGTCCTCTGCACAGTGTGCACCTAAAGCTACCTGAAAACAATTGCTGGTGTTCTGATCCTATTAATACCACAGGCAGGCAGCTGCAGTATTTACAGTTAGTGTACTGTGTCCTCTGCACAGTGTGCACCTAAATCTACCTGAAGAAAATTGCTGGTATTCTTCGGATCCTATTAGTACCACAGGCAGGCAGCTGCAGTATTTACAGTTAATGTACTGTGTCCTCTGCACACTGTGCACCTAAAGCTACCTGAAGACAATTGCTGGTGTTCTGATCCTTTTAATACCACAGGCAGGCAGCTGCAATATTTACAGTTAGTGTACTGTGTCCTCTGCACAGTGTGCACCTAAAGCTACCTGAAGACAATTGTTGGTGTTATTCTGATCCTATTAGTACCATGGGCAGGCAGCTGCAGTATTTACAGTTAGTGTATGGTGTCCTCTGCACAGTGTGCACCTAAAGCTACCTGAAGAAAATTGATGGTGTTCTTCTGATCCTATTAGTACCACAGGCAGGCAGCTGCAGTATTTCCAGTTAGTGTACTGTGTCCTCTGCACAGTGTGCACCTAAAGCTACCTGAAGACAATTGCTGGTGTTCTGATCCTATTAATACCACAGGCAGGCAGCTGCAGTATTTCCAGTTAGTGTACTGTGTCCTCTGCACAGTGTGCACCTAAATCTACCTGAAGAAAATTGCTGGTGTTCTTCTGATCCTATTAGTACCACAGGCAGGCAGCTGCAGTATTTACAGTTAGTGTACTGTGCCCTCTGCACAGTGTGCACCTAAAGCTACCTGAAGACAATTTTTGTTGTTCTGATCCTATTAATACCACAGACAGGCAGCTGTAGTATTTACAGTTAGTGTACTGTGTCCTCTGCACAGTGTGCACCTAAAACTACCTGAAGACAATTGCTGGTGTTCTGATCCTATTAATACCACAGGCAGGCAGCTGCAGTATTTACAGTAAGTGTACTGTGTCCTCTGCACAGTGTGCACCTAAAGCTACTTGAAGACAATTGCTGGTGTTATTCTGATCCTATTAGTACCACAGGCAGGCAGCTGCAGTATTTCCAGTTAGTGTACTGTGTCCTCTGCACAGTGTGCACCTAAAGCTACCTGAAGAAAATTGCTGGTTTTCTTCTGATCCTATTAGTACCACAGGCAGGCAGCTGCAGTATTTACAGTTAATGTACTGTGTCCTCTGCACAGTGTGCACCTAAAGCTACCTGAAGACAATTGCTGGTGTTCTGATCCTATTAATACCACAGGCAGGCAGCTGCAGTATTTTCAGTTAGTGTACTGTGTCCTCTGCACAGTGTGCACCTAAAGCTACCTGAAGAAAATTGCTGGTGTTCTTCTGATCCTTTTAGTACCACAGGCAGGCAGCTGCAGTATTTACAGTTAGTGTACTGTGTCCTCTGCACAGTGTGCACCTAAAGCTACCCGAAGACAATTGCTGTTGTTCTGATCCTATTAATACCACTGACAGGAAGCTGCAGTATTTACAGTTAGTGTACTGTGTCCTCTGCACAGTGTGCACCTAAAGCTACCTGAAGACATTTGCTGGTGTTCAGAGCCTATTATTACCACAGGCAGGCAGCTGCAGTATTTACAGTTAGTGTACTGTGTCCTCTGCACAGTGTGCACCTAAAGCTACCTGAAGACAATTGCTGGTGTTCTGATCCTATTAATACCACAGGCAGGCAGCTGCAGTATTTACAGTTAGTGTACTGTGTCCCTTCACAGTGTGCACCTAAAGCTACTTGAAGACAATTGCTGGTGTTATTCTGATCCTATTAGTACCACAGGCAGGCAGCTGAAGTATATACAGTTAGTGTACTGTGTCCTCTGCACTATGAGCACCTAAAGCTACCTGAAGACAATTGCTGGTGTTCTGATCCTATTAATACCACAGACAGGCAGCTGCAGTATTTACAGTTAGTGTACTGTGTCCTCTGCACAGTGTGCACCTAAAGCTACCTGAAGACAATTGCTGGTGTTCTGATCCTATTAATATCACAGACAGGCAGCTGCAGTATTTACAGTTAGTGTACTGTGTCCTCTGCACAGTGTGCACCTAAAGCTACATGAAGACAATTGCTGGTGTTATGATCCTATTAATACCACAGGCAGGCAGCTGCAGTATTTACAGTTAGTGTACTGTGTCCTCTGCACAGTGTGCACCTAAAGCTACTTGAAGACAATTTCTGGTGTTATTCTGATCCTATTAGTACCACAGGCAGGCAGCTGCAGTATCTACAGTTAGTGTACTGTGTCCTCTGCACTATGAGCACCTAAAGCTACCTGAAGACAATTGCTGGTGTTCTGATCCTATTAATACCACAGGCAGGCAGCTGCAGTATTTACAAGTAGTGTACTGTGTCCTCTGCACAGTGTGCACCTAAATCTACCTGAAGAAAATTGCTGGTATTCTTCGGATCCTATTAGTACCACAGGCAGGCAGCTGCAGTATTTACAGTTAATGTACTGTGTCCTCTGCACAGTGTGCACCTAAAACTACCCGAAGACAATTGCTGGTGTTCTGATCCTTTTAATACCACAGGCAGGCAGCTGCAGTATTTACAGTTAGTGTACTGTGTCCTCTGCACACTGTGCACCTAAAGCTACCTGAAGACAATTGCTGGTGTTCTGATCCTTTTAATACCACAGGCAGGCAGCTGCAATATTTACAGTTAGTGTACTGTGTCCTCTGCACAGTGTGCACCTAAAGCTACCTGAAGACAATTGTTGGTGTTATTCTGATCCTATTAGTACCATGGGCAGGCAGCTGCAGTATTTACAGTTAGTGTATGGTGTCCTCTGCACAGTGTGCACCTAAAGCTACCTGAAGAAAATTGATGGTGTTCTTCTGATCCTATTAGTACCACAGGCAGGCAGCTGCAGTATTTACAGTTAGTGTACTGTGTCCTCTGCACAGTGTGCACCTAAAGCTACCTGAAGACAATTGCTGGTGTTCTGATCCTATTAATACCACAGGCAGGCAGCTGCAGTATTTCCAGTTAGTGTACTGTGTCCTCTGCACAGTGTGCACCTAAATCTACCTGAAGAAAATTGCTGGTGTTCTTCTGATCCTATTAGTACCACAGGCAGGCAGCTGCAGTATTTACAGTTAGTGTACTGTGCCCTCTGCACAGTGTGCACCTAAAGCTACCTGAAGACAATTTTTGTTGTTCTGATCCTATTAATACCACAGACAGGCAGCTGTAGTATTTACAGTTAGTGTACTGTGTCCTCTGCACAGTGTGCACCTAAAACTACCTGAAGACAATTGCTGGTGTTCTGATCCTATTCATACCACAGGCAGGCAGCTGCAGTATTTACAGTAAGTGTACTGTGTCCTCTGCACAGTGTGCACCTAAAGCTACTTGAAGACAATTGCTGGTGTTATTCTGATCCTATTAGTACCACAGGCAGGCAGCTGCAGTATTTCCAGTTAGTGTACTGTGTCCTCTGCACAGTGTGCACCTAAAGCTACCTGAAGAAAATTGCTGGTTTTCTTCTGATCCTATTAGTACCACAGGCAGGCAGCTGCAGTATTTACAGTTAATGTACTGTGTCCTCTGCACAGTGTGCACCTAAAGCTACCTGAAGACAATTGCTGGTGTTCTGATCCTATTAATACCACAGGCAGGCAGCTGCAGTATTTTCAGTTAGTGTACTGTGTCCTCTGCACAGTGTGCACCTAAAGCTACCTGAAGAAAATTGCTGGTGTTCTTCTGATCCTTTTAGTACCACAGGCAGGCAGCTGCAGTATTTACAGTTAGTGTACTGTGTCCTCTGCACAGTGTGCACCTAAAGCTACCCGAAGACAATTGCTGTTGTTCTGATCCTATTAATACCACTGACAGGAAGCTGCAGTATTTACAGTTAGTGTACTGTGTCCTCTGCACAGTGTGCACCTAAAGCTACCTGAAGACATTTGCTGGTGTTCAGAGCCTATTATTACCACAGGCAGGCAGCTGCAGTATTTACAGTTAGTGTACTGTGTCCTCTGCACAGTGTGCACCTAAAGCTACCTGAAGACAATTGCTGGTGTTCTGATCCTATTAATACCACAGGCAGGCAGCTGCAGTATTTACAGTTAGTGTACTGTGTCCCTTCACAGTGTGCACCTAAAGCTACTTGAAGACAATTGCTGGTGTTATTCTGATCCTATTAGTACCACAGGCAGGCAGCTGAAGTATATACAGTTAGTGTACTGTGTCCTCTGCACTATGAGCACCTAAAGCTACCTGAAGACAATTGCTGGTGTTCTGATCCTATTAATACCACAGACAGGCAGCTGCAGTATTTACAGTTAGTGTACTGTGTCCTCTGCACAGTGTGCACCTAAAGCTACCTGAAGACAATTGCTGGTGTTCTGATCCTATTAATATCACAGACAGGCAGCTGCAGTATTTACAGTTAGTGTACTGTGTCCTCTGCACAGTGTGCACCTAAAGCTACATGAAGACAATTGCTGGTGTTATGATCCTATTAATACCACAGGCAGGCAGCTGCAGTATTTACAGTTAGTGTACTGTGTCCTCTGCACAGTGTGCACCTAAAGCTACTTGAAGACAATTTCTGGTGTTATTCTGATCCTATTAGTACCACAGGCAGGCAGCTGCAGTATCTACAGTTAGTGTACTGTGTCCTCTGCACTATGAGCACCTAAAGCTACCTGAAGACAATTGCTGGTGTTCTGATCCTATTAATACCACAGGCAGGCAGCTGCAGTATTTACAAGTAGTGTACTGTGTCCTCTGCACAGTGTGCACCTAAATCTACCTGAAGAAAATTGCTGGTATTCTTCGGATCCTATTAGTACCACAGGCAGGCAGCTGCAGTATTTACAGTTAATGTACTGTGTCCTCTGCACAGTGTGCACCTAAAACTACCCGAAGACAATTGCTGGTGTTCTGATCCTTTTAATACCACAGGCAGGCAGCTGCAGTATTTACAGTTAGTGTACTGTGTCCTCTGCACACTGTGCACCTAAAGCTACCTGAAGACAATTGCTGGTGTTCTGATCCTTTTAATACCACAGGCAGGCAGCTGCAATATTTACAGTTAGTGTACTGTGTCCTCTGCACAGTGTGCACCTAAAGCTACCTGAAGACAATTGTTGGTGTTATTCTGATCCTATTAGTACCATGGGCAGGCAGCTGCAGTATTTACAGTTAGTGTATGGTGTCCTCTGCACAGTGTGCACCTAAAGCTACCTGAAGAAAATTGATGGTGTTCTTCTGATCCTATTAGTACCACAGGCAGGCAGCTGCAGTATTTACAGTTAGTGTACTGTGTCCTCTGCACAGTGTGCACCTAAAGCTACCTGAAGACAATTGCTGGTGTTCTGATCCTATTAATACCACAGGCAGGCAGCTGCAGTATTTCCAGTTAGTGTACTGTGTCCTCTGCACAGTGTGCACCTAAATCTACCTGAAGAAAATTGCTGGTGTTCTTCTGATCCTATTAGTACCACAGGCAGGCAGCTGCAGTATTTACAGTTAGTGTACTGTGCCCTCTGCACAGTGTGCACCTAAAGCTACCTGAAGACAATTTTTGTTGTTCTGATCCTATTAATACCACAGACAGGCAGCTGTAGTATTTACAGTTAGTGTACTGTGTCCTCTGCACAGTGTGCACCTAAAACTACCTGAAGACAATTGCTGGTGTTCTGATCCTATTAATACCACAGGCAGGCAGCTGCAGTATTTACAGTAAGTGTACTGTGTCCTCTGCACAGTGTGCACCTAAAGCTACTTGAAGACAATTGCTGGTGTTATTCTGATCCTATTAGTACCACAGGCAGGCAGCTGCAGTATTTCCAGTTAGTGTACTGTGTCCTCTGCACAGTGTGCACCTAAAGCTACCTGAAGAAAATTGCTGGTTTTCTTCTGATCCTATTAGTACCACAGGCAGGCAGCTGCAGTATTTACAGTTAATGTACTGTGTCCTCTGCACAGTGTGCACCTAAAGCTACCTGAAGACAATTGCTGGTGTTCTGATCCTATTAATACCACTGACAGGCAGCTGCAGTATTTTCAGTTAGTGTACTGTGTCCTCTGCACAGTGTGCACCTAAAGCTACCTGAAGAAAATTGCTGGTGTTCTTCTGATCCTTTTAGTACCACAGGCAGGCAGCTGCAGTATTTACAGTTAGTGTACTGTGTCCTCTGCACAGTGTGCACCTAAAGCTACCCGAAGACAATTGCTGTTGTTCTGATCCTATTAATACCACTGACAGGCAGCTGCAGTATTTACAGTTAGTGTACTGTGTCCTCTGCACAGTGTGCACCTAAAGCTACCTGAAGACATTTGCTGGTGTTCAGAGCCTATTATTACCACAGGCAGGCAGCTGCAGTATTTACAGTTAGTGTAATGTGTCCTCTGCACAGTGTGCACCTAAAGCTACCTGAAGACAATTGCTGGTGTTCTGATCCTATTAATACCACAGGCAGGCAGCTGCATTATTTACAGTTAGTGTACTGTGTCCTCTGCACAGTGTGCACCTAACGCTACCTGAAGACAATTGTTTTTGTTATTCTGATCCTATTAGTACCATGGGCAGGCAGCTGCAGTATTTACAGTTAGTGTATGGTGTCCTCAGCACAGTGTGCACCTAAAGCTACTTGAAGACAATTGTTGGTGTTATTCTGATCCTATTAGTACCACAGGCAGGCAGCTGAAGTATCTACAGTGTACTGTGTCCTCTGCACTATGAGCACCTAAAGCTACCTGAAGACAATTGCTGGTGTTCTGATCCTATTAATACCACAGACAGGCAGCTGCAGTATTTACAGTTAGTGTACTGTGTCCTCTGCACAGTGTGCACCTAAAGCTACCTGAAGACAATTGCTGGTGTTCTGATCCTATTAATACCACAGACAGGCAGCTGCAGTATTTACAGTTAGTGTACTGTGTCCTCTGCACAGTGTGCACCTAAAGCTACATGAAGACAATTGCTGGTGTTATGATCCTATTAATAATACAGGCAGGCAGCTGCAGTATTTACAGTTAGTGTACTGTGTCCTCTGCACAGTGTGCACCTAAAGCTACTTGAAGACAATTTCTGGTGTTATTCTGATCCTATTAGTACCACAGGCAGGCAGATGCAGTATCTACAGTTAGTGTACTGTGTCCTCTGCACTATGAGCACCTAAAGCTACCTGAAGACAATTGCTGGTGTTCTGATCCTATTAATACCACAGGCAGGCAGCTGCAGTATTTACAGTTAGTGTACTGTGTCCTCTGCACAGTGTGCACCTAAAGCTACCTGAAAACAATTGCTGGTGTTCTGATCCTATTAATACCACAGGCAGGCAGCTGCAGTATTTACAGTTAGTGTACTGTGTCCTCTGCACAGTGTGCACCTAAAGCTACCTGAAGACAATTGCTGGTGTTCTGATCCTTTTAATACCACAGGCAGGCAGCTGCATTATTTACAGTTAGTGTACTGTGTCCTCTGCACAGTGTGCACCTAAAGCTACCTGAAGAAAATTGATGGTGTTCTTCTGATCCTATTAGTACCACAGGCAGGCAGCTGCAGTATTTCCAGTTAGTGTACTGTGCCCTCTGCACAGTGTGCACCTAAAGCTACCTGAAGACAATTGCTGGTGTTCTGATCCTATTAATACCACAGGCAGGCAGCTGCAGTATTTCCAGTTAGTGTACTGTGTCCTCTGCACAGTGTGCACCTAAATCTACCTGAAGAAAATTGCTGGTGTTCTTCTGATCCTATTAGTACCACAGGCAGGCAGCTGCAGTATTTACAGTTAGTGTACTGTGTCCTCTGCACAGTGTGCACCTAAAGCTACCAGAAGACAATTGCTGTTGTTCTGATCCTATTAATACCACAGACAGGCAGCTGCAGTATTTAAAGTTAGTGTACTGTGTCCTCTGCACAGTGTGCACCTAAAGCTACCTGAAGACATTTGCTGGTGTTCAGATCCTATTAATACCACAGGCAGGCAGCTGCAGTATTTACAGTTAGTGTACTGTGTCCTCTGCACAATGTGTACCTAAAGCTACCTGAAGACAATTGCTGGTGTTATTCTGAATTTATTAGTACCACAGGTAGGCAGCTGCAGTATTTACAGTTAGTGTACTGTGTCCTCTGCACAGTGTGCACCTAAAGCTACCTGAAGAAAATTGCTGGTATTCTTCTGATCCTATTAGTACCACAGGCAGGCAGCTGCAGTATTTAAAGTTAGTGTACTGTGTCCTCTGCACAGTGTGCACCTAAAGCTACCTTAAGACATTTGCTTGTGTTCAGATCCTATTAATACCACAGGCAGGCAGCTGCAGTATTTACAGTTAGTGTACTGTGTCCTCTGCAAAATGTGTACCTAAAGCTACCTGAAGACAATTGCTGATGTTATTCTGATCCTATTAGTACCACAGGTAGGCAGCTGCAGTATTTCCAGTTAGTGTACTGTGTCCTCTGCACAGTGTGCACCTAAAGCTACCTGAAGACAATTGCTGGTGTTCTCATACTAATAATACTACAGGCACGCAGTTGATTCTACTAGCTGCAGTATAATCAGTATATATATACACATCCCAGCTTTGTGCAGCTACATCTCACTGCAGGCCATTAGTATGTCTGGGAGGCCAACAGGGACAGTCACTAGCCAATAAAAGAGGGCAAGCAGGATCTGTGTCTAGAGGCAACAGTGCTGGTCATGGACACGGTGCATCCTCATCAGCTTGTGGCCGTGGGACACGCTTGTCCTTTTTTTCGGCAGCTGGCCGTGTTGAGCCGCAACATGCGGAAGACTTGGTAGAGTGGATGACCAAGCTGTCCTCATCCTCCTCCACCCCTCTCACCCAGGCTCAGGGTACTTTGTCTGACAAAGCAGCTGCCAACGTGGCCTCTTCCCTCAGCTCAATGGCATCAGTCACTCCTTCCCTAGCCCCACCATGTCCTCCTGAGGAGTCCCCGAACTGTTTGACCACAGTGTTGGGTACATGCTCCAGGAGGATGCCCAGCGTTCTGAAGGCACCGATGATGGTACCCAGCTAGAGGAAGGCAGTAACGTGAGCCCAGAGAGAGGGGGTGCCCAAGAAGGACAGCAATCTGGCAGTCATGTTCCCCCAGCTGCAGCATACTGCCAGGTTTGCTCCAGTGATGAGCAAGGAGGGGATGATGAGGAATTCACTGACTCCACGTGGGAGCCTGATAGGAGAGAGGAGGTGGAGGCACATCTCCAATGAGGCAGGGTGCCCTCCAGGGACCAGCTTAAGGGCAGCACACTGACTGCATCACATCGCAGAGCTCCGCATGTGCAGGGCGCTGCTGTCTCTGTGCATTATTCCAAAAGTTCTTTGGTGTGGGCTTTTTTGAGATGAGTGCATCAGATCCCACTGCTGCTATTTGCAACATATGTCTCAAACGTATCTCGCGTGGCCAAAACATCACCCGCTTGGGCACCACATGCTTGACCAGACATATGTCGACCTGCCATGCAGTTCTTTGGCAAGTGTAACTAAAAGACCAAAGAACAAAGGGGACCTCTCCTTGCTTCTCATCAACTGGGATCTCCAACCCCACTATACCTTCAGTCCTGTCTGAAACCTGCACTGAGAGGAATGAAGGTGTAGAATTAGATGTGTCACAGCCAAGCACTTGCAGGCAATCTGCTATCGGTTCCCCAACGTCAGATTGTACCAGGCAAATTTCCCTGCCCCAGCTGCTGCACCGCCGAAAGAAGTTCACTCCCAGCCATCCACATGCCCAGTGGTTGAATGCTAGCTTGGCTAAATTGCTAGCACTTCAACTGCTGCCTTTTCAGTTGATAGACTCTGCCCCTTCTGTGAGTTTGTGGAATGTGCCGTTCCTCAGTGGCAGGTTCCCAAACGCCACTTTTTCTCACGGAAGGCGATTCCGGCTCTCTACCGGCTCTCTACCGGCATGTGGAAGGCAATGTCTTAGCCTCGCTGGACAGGGCAGTCAGCGTTAAGGTGCATATTACCACTGACTCATGGTCCAGCAGGCATGGACAGGGACGTTACCTATCTTTCAACACGCACTGGGTGACTCTTCTGGCAGCTGGGAAGGATGCAGGACAGGGTGCAGTAGTGTTGGAGGTTGTTCCGCCACCATACCTCCAAAATTCTACTAGTGGTGATTCTGCCACACTTCCTCCACCCCCTCCTCTTCTTCTTCCTCCATGGCCTCTTTCTGTGCTGATTTGTCCTCGGAACCAGCGGTGCTCCATAGGCTTCAAGGGGCTACGCAAGCACGCAGGCAAAAAGATGCCATGCGGTGCTTGAGCTGGTGTGCTTGGGGGACAGGAGCCATACTGGGGCAGAGATTCTGTCAGCTCTGCAGAGGCAGGTTTAGAGGTGGTTGACGCCATGACAGCTTAAGCCAGGTATGGTGGTTTGCGACAATGGCACCAACCTCCTCTCCGCCCTTCGACAGGGACAACTGACCCATGTGTCCTGTTTGGCTCAGGTCCCTAACTTAGTGGTGCAGCGGTTCTTGGGCAGGTACCCGGGCTTACAGTATGTCCTGAGGCAGGCCAGGAAAGTCTGTGTGCATTTCCACAGGTCATGTAATGCCAGTGCTCGTCTGGCTGACCTCCAAAAGGAATTTAACCTGCCCAAGAGCCGCCTAATCTATGACATGCCCACCAGGTGGAACTCAACATTGGCCATGCTGCAGCAGCTGCACACGCAGCAGAGGGCCATCAATGAGTACCTATGCGACTATGGCACCAGGACAGGGTCAGGGGAGCTTGTTTTTTTTCCCCACGCCAGTGGGCTAAGATCAGGGATGCATGCATTGTCCTTTCACCATTTGAGGAGGCCACGAGGATGGTGAGCAGCGGCAGTGCATGCATCAGTGACACTATCCCTCTTGTCCACCTGTTGGAGCACATGCTGTGTGGAATAATGGACAGGGTACTTGAGGCAGAACAAAGGGAGGAAGAGGAGGACTTCCTTACCTCTCAAGGCCCCCTTTATCCAGACAGTGTGCCCGCCGATCACACAGGAAGAGGAGGAGGAGGAGGAGGAGGATTGTGTCAGCATGGAGGTGGAGCCTGGCACTCAGCATCAGCAGCAGTCTTCAAGAGATCATTTACAGTTCGAAGAAACCCATGGACCTGTATGTGGCTGGGAGAATTTGACTGCGGATCATGTCGTCCTTAGTGAACCAGAGGACTCTGGACCGAATGCCTCAGCAAACCTATGCTGCATGGCCTCCCTGATCCTGCAAAGCCTGCAGAAGGATCCTTGTATTCGTGGTATCAAGGGGAGGGATGATTACTGGCTGGCAACCCTCCTTGATCCACGTTACAAGGGTAAGGTTGCGGACCTTATCTTGCTGTCACAGAGGGAGCAGAGGATGAAACATCTATAGGAGGCCATGCAGAAAGGTTTGTGCAACGTGTTTCCAGAGCCTGGGAGGTTACAATTTCCTGGTCCTCCTGGACAACGTGTTGCTGAGGCTTCGTTCAGTCACAGAAGGAGCGGTGGAGAAGGTGGCCATCTGATCGTTGCATTCAGACAATTTTTTAGTCTGCAGCCCCAAGGTATGATTGGTTCCAACAACCATCGCCAGCATCTGATTCACATGGTGCAGGAATACCTAGGGGCTTGAACACCTTTCCCACCGAAAATCCTCTGGGTTACTGGGTCTTGAGGATGGATCACTGGCCAGAGCTTTCACAGTATGCTTTTGAGCTACTGGCCTGTCCTGCATCCAGCGTTCTTTCGGAACGCACATTCAGTGCTGCTGGAGGCTTTGTAACCGATCACAGGGTGCACCTGTCCACTGAATCGATCGATCAGCTGATCTTCATAAAAATGAATCAGTCTTGGATCACCAGCTACCAAGCACCTGATGCTGATGTAACTGAATATTTTTTTTTTTAATGTGAAATCCCTTCAAGACTGCCTATGCTGATGCTGAATGACTATCCTGTTATGCTGAGTGACAATCCTCTTCCTCCTCAATTTTCATGCTGATAGCTTGTAAGAACATTTTTGGTTCTGGGCATCACCACCAGTGGCTAAGGCCCAATTTTTCTACCCCTGTTTAACAGGGGCGTGTAATTACAATTTTTTATGCAATCATTTGCAGCAGGGCTTATTCCTGCGCTCCAACTAGAGTATCTGTGAGGGCTTGCAGTGTTATGGCACCAGCACCAGTGCCCAAGGCCCAATTTTTCAGCCCCTGTTTAACAGGGGTGTATAATTACAATTTTTGATGCAATACTTTGCAGCAGGGCTCATTCCTGTGCTCCAACTATAGTATCTGTGAGGGGTTGCAGTGTTGTGGCAGCAGTGGCTAAGGTCCAATTTTTCTGCCCCTGTTTAACAGGGGTGTGTAATTACAATTTTTGATGCAATACTTTGAAGCAGGGCTCATTCCTGGGCTCTAACTATAGCATCTGTGAGGGGTTGCAATGTTGTGGCACCAGTGCCTAAGGACAAATTTTTATGCCCCTGTTCAACAGGGACATGTAATTACAATTCTTGACCTAATATTTCACAGCAGGGCCCATTCCTGCGCCCACCAAGAGTAACTGTGAGGGCTTACAGTGTTGTGGCAACACCACCACCACCATCACCAAACGCCCAATTTTTCTGCCCCTGTTCAACAGGTGCATGTATTTACAATTCTTGATATATTTCACAGCAGGGCCCATTCCAGCGCCCACCAAGAGTAACTCTGAGGACTTACAGTGTTGTAGCACCAGCACCACCACCACCAAAGGCCCAATTTTTCTACCACTGTTCAACAATGGCATGTAATTACAATTCTTGATCTAATATTTCACAGCAGAGTCCATTCCTGCGCCCACCAAGAGTAACTGTGAGGGCTTACAGTGTTGTGGCCACAACAACACCTAAGGCCCCAATTTCTGCAGAGCATATAGGGCAGGCCCCTACTTTCAAACATCCAACTTACAAACCACTCCTACTTGCAAATGGAAGGAGACAACAGGAAGTGAGATGAAATCTACCCCCAGGAAGGGAAATTCTCTCCTGTAAGAGTTAATATGAGAAAAACGTGTCTACTCTTCACTGATGCTTTATCACCAAACCTTGTTTCACTAAAAACCCCAAATTTTCAAAAAACATTTGTCATTGGGACAGAAAGTGAGGTGAAATTTTCTGAAGAGGTGCACAGACAGCAAAACAAATGTTACAGCGGTGATAACCCTTTTCTATGTTTTCCAAAAAGCTTAAAAATATATATATTTTTTGGCTGGAGCTACACTTTAAAAATGTACCAGTTCGAAATTACAAACAGATACTACTTAACAACAAACCTACAGTTCCTGTCTTACTTGTACCGCCTGTATACTGCTGTTCAGACTATATAGGGCCTGGGGGCCCCACACCTTTCCTTTTTTTAATTTAGGTGTGGGGTTCCCCTTAATATCCATACAAGACCCAAAAGGCCTGGTAAGGGACTGGGGGGGTACCCATGCAGTTTGTCTTACTGATTTTCATTCATATTGCCGGGACCCAACATTACATTAAAGCCGTAAGCAGTTTTAAATGACTTTTATTCCTTTACAAATGTAATTTTGTGCAGGGACTGTTCTAAGAACGGAAACACGCGCCACTTTACAGGCATAGTATAGACACCCCCCAGGTATGATATTTAAAGGAATATCTCCCTTTTTTTTTCACTTTAAGCATCATTAAAATCACTGCTCCTGAAAAAAAACAGCCATTTTTAAAACTTTTTTTTGCATTGATACATGTCCCCTGGTGCTGGACTCGAGTCCCGAAACCCTTTTTAGGACAATAACATGCATATTAGCCTTTAAAATTAGCACTTTTGATTTCGAACGTTCGAGTCCCATAGACTTTAACGGGGTTCTAAAGTTTGCGCAAACTTTTGGTACGTTCGCAGGTTCTGGTGCGAACTGAACCGGGGGGTGTTCGGCTCATCCCTACTATATACTAATGACTTGTTTAATTATTAATGATATTCAATATATTCCTTTACTAACCACTCCCCCTCTCCTATTGTGATTAGTAAAGTTGAATCAATTAGAAGGTGTATACCCGCCCAATAAAGACAGGAATTTTTCTTTTCTTACTCTGTGTATCTTATGCTCATTTGAAAGTGCCTCCCGGTACCGGGGGTCTTCAGTAGTCTGCAGTATTAACCATTGGCTGGTCTGTCATGTACCTGGAGTACCTTTAAAACCCCTTCAGGACAGATGCCACTCAAGCCAGCATGTGATGATGCATTTCACGTGTATGTGCTTTTTCAAGTCTCAATTTCAAGTTTTTAAGACTTGAAAAAGCGCATGCGTGTGAAACGCATTGTTGCGGCAACATTTCCTGTTTTCACTCCATGCTGATTTGAGTGGCGTCCGTCCTTGGCTCCAGATTTCTGCCTTACAGTCACGCAGTCATAATTTGAGAGCGTCCTTGGATCCTGGCACGGATCTCGCATGGCTGTGTCACTTGCACAGTGTTACACCGTATCTTGCCACAAGACCCTCTTCTATCTCTTGGCACTGGACTCAGTGGAGATTAGTCCATCTATACCCACCAACACCAGCATGGTATTGTACAGGCTTTTACTGATTTTTATCTTTCTACAAGAACAATAAAACTGTTTATTATTCAGCTTCCTCACTTGGCTTACTTTGCAACATATTGATGGCCCTAGTTACAGAATACCAACCCAGTGAGTGCTGTCCATATTGTGTTCCTTCGCTAGTAGAGCAAATCTGGTTAAATGGATTTTAACAAAATCTGGGATCTCTCTAAATACGGGGATCAGCCACCTTGGTTTGCATAACTCTCAGTTGATCCCTTTATTATCTTAGGGTGTGTTTGCTATTCCTGTACCCCCTTTATACTGTATCAAGTTGAGAAGCACTTCTCTAGCCAGTATTATGTGCTTAGGCTTTAGGCTGTGATATTTGTAACTTTATTTTATGTAATGTCTGCAGAGTGTTTTTTCCTTCTTTTATGTTCGTAGCTTTATATATTTTGTAAATTTCACTTTGTGAATTTTTGTCTTTTTATTGGAACTAATAAAAATACAATTACAAAAAAAGTTAAAAAGAGGTGTGCAAAAATGTCAGCAATACATGGTATAGTAGATGCATCAGTATTATATATGTAAACATACTAGAAATAGTAACATGATAAAATATAACACAATGATGTTGAGAGAAAATTTTATTCAAGAGCCTTCTCAACAGTGTAGTATAAAAACATTATATTCCATGATTGCAAAAATTAATTCAAATGTTAAAACATATACATTATGATTAGGCTATATCATACCACATAGAGAAATTCTGGACATTGATAAAAAAACGATTGTGTAAATATATCTCCAAGTACAGTGATGACATTGGTTCATAGTTGGCAATAGATTATACATAAAGTCAAACATATGAGAGCATGATATAGCAAAGAAGTTGCATCCATGTGGCTCAATGCATTTCGTGGAGAACACTCCACTTCCTTAGGAGCAGATGCACTTTCATGTTGTATGGTGCATGGCGTGGCCATAATAAGGGTGCAAGTAGTTCCAAAAAAAAAGGAAAGTGTCCATAGGTGTGTGTAGTCCTCGACAGGATGGTATATTATTATTATTATACAGGATTTATATAGCGCCAACAGTTTACGCAGTGCTTTACAACATGAGGGCAGACAGTACACTTACAATACAAATCAATACAGGAGGAATCAGAGGGCCCTGCTTGTTAGAGCTTACAATCTAGAAGGGAGGATCAAGTGTAAACAAAAGGTAATAACTGTGTGGGGTGAGCTGATGGATAAAATTAAGAAACAGTTGTTAGGTGTGGGTAGGGTAGGCTTCTCCGAAGAGAAGGGTTTTCAGGGATTGTCTAAAAGCTAATAGAGTAGGAGATAAGCAGACAGATTGGGTTAAGGCATTTCATAGGATTGTTGAGGCTTTGGAAAAGTCCTGGAGGCGAGCATCGGAGGAGGTGATGAGGGAGCTAGAGAGCAGAAGGTCTTGAGAGGAACAAAGAGAACGAGTAGGTTGGAATTTAGAGACTAGTCTAGTGATGTAGCTGGGGGCTAAATTGTGGATGGCTTTGTACGTAGTTGTTAGTATTTTGAATGTAATTCTTTGGCTGACCAGAAGCCAGTGGAGGGATTGACAAAGTGGGGTAGCAGAGTGATTGGACGTGGTGCTTGAAGGAAAGTTCAGAGTCCAGGATGACACCTAGAACCTTGGCATGTGGGGATGGGATTATAGTTGTGGCATGGATTTTGACCGAGAGATCAGGGGAAGGGGCATATGGTGGAGGAAAAATTATAAGTTTGGTTTTTGATAGATTGAGTTTGAGGAAGTGGTGTGACATCCAGACTGATATATCTGATAGTAAATTAGTGATACGTGAGGAGACAGGGAGTGAGCTGAGGAGTAGAGAAATAGATTTGGGTGTCGTCAGCGTAGAGGTGGTATTGAAAGCCATGGGATGCTATCAGCTGATCCAGGGAGGAGGTGTAGATTGAAAATAGGAGAGGTCCAAGAACAGAACCTTGGGGGACCCCAACTGAGAAAGGAAGAGAAGAGGAAATAGAGTTGTAGGAAACTCTAAAGGTGCGGTTGGATACGTAGGAAGAGAACCAGCGAAGAGTACAGTCAGGGAGACCAAAGGCGTGGAGTTTTTTGAGGAGGAGGGGGTGGTCAACCATATCAAAGTACTAAGTATAAAATTGATGCGCTTTAAATAAATAGTGCACAATATGCTGCTGCGACTAAGCTTAAATCCAGGAATAAAAATGCATACATGTGAATAAAATAGATAAATAATTATGGTGCTAATACATGTGTTAAAAATGCCAAAATAAATCTTCAAATTGGTGATGTGACGGTAAATATAAATAAAATAATAATGACACTCTGCGTACAATGTCCAGATAGAGATAAATAGTGGGGGAAAGTAAATTTTCAAGGATTTGATTTTTGAAAAAGTCACGTGTCAGTGATGTAACGCGTGGGAGGAGCTTAGGACGTTCAGTGCTGCAATACACCTGAAGGTTAACAGCAGCTGTTTCTCTATGGGAAACTTCGTCCACAGCGACTGACTGCAATCTGCATATTTGAATGCTTCTAATAGACCGGGAGTTTGTGAGTGTATCTCTTGTTCCTGTTTTGCTTTTGCACTATTTAGTAAGTTCTCTGCACGATGATCTATTTTTTCTTTGCTTGCTTTGCATAAAACCTTTATCCTGAGAGCCGAATCATCAGCAGTATTGTGGCTAAAGTGGGATGCAAGAAAAACTAAATATCCTGATACAAACAATCTAACCCAGTGAGCCAATCAATCTGGATTAAGGGAAGGAACTGTTTAATTATTTTTACTTTCTCCCACTATTTATCTCTATCTGGACATTGTACTCAGAGTGTCATTATTATTTTATATATATTTACCGTCACATCACCAATTTGAAGATTTATTTTGGCATTTTTAACACATGTATTAGCACCATAATTATTTATCTATTTTATTCACATGTATGCATTTTTATTCCTGGATTTAAGCTTAGTCGCAGCAGCATATTGTGCACTATTTATTTAAAGCGCATCAATTTTATACTTAGTACTATTTGTTTGGTTATCTGATCACCCTATATTGATAGCAGCTTTAATTTAATGATTTTATTATAGCACCAACTATATTGGTTTATATATATTTTTTAGCAGAATTTATTTATATCACACATATCTATCCACATCAGCACTTGGTTTTTATTCATTTTTTTAGCAACCGTATCAAAGGCAGCAGAGAGGTCCAGGAGTAGGAGTACCGAATAGTGTCAATTGGTTTTGGCCATTAGTAGATCGTTTGTTAGTTTTAGGAGAGCAGTTTCTGTGGAGTGTTGAGGACGAAATCCAGACTGAAGGGGATCAAGAAGGCTATTATCAGTGAGGTGGATGGTCAGTTGGTTGTAGACCAGATGTTTGAGGAGTTTGGATAAGAAGGGGAGCAAGGAGATGGGGCGTAGGTTATTAAGATTGGATGGGTCCAGTGAGGGCTTTTTAAGTATGGGTCTGACAAGTGCATGTTTTAGAGAGTTGGGGAAGATGCCAGAAGAGAAGGAGAGATTGAAGATGTGGGTTAGAGAGTGTAGCACAGAGCCAGAGGGTGAACGTAGCATTTGTGAGGGAACAGGATCCAGAGGGCAGGTGGTAAGGTGGACATTAGCAAGTAGTTTAGCAACCTTGTCTATAGTGGTGGGGTTGAAAGAGGGAAGTAATGATTGTGCCTGTGGGCATGAAGTGTGAAGCGTGGAGGGTATCGGAACAGTAGAGATCTCCTCACAAATTGTATCAATTTTCTGTTTGAAGTGCATGGCGATCTCCTGGGCAGTAAGTGAGTTGGCGGGTGAAGGCGGTGGAGGATGAAGTAGAGAGTTGAAAGCAGAGAAGAGTTGACGGGGACGGGATGATAAGTTGCTAATGAGAGTGATAAAGTAGGTCTGCTTGGCAGTGAGGAGGCTGGAATTGTATTTTTGGAGGGCAGATTTATATTGGTTGAAATCACTCTGAGACTAATGCCCCATACACACGATCGTTGATCGGACATTCCCACAACAAAATCCATGGATTATGTCTGACGGATGTTGGCTCAAACTTGTTTTGTCTACACACGGTCGCACAAAGTTGTCGGAATTTCCGATCGCCAAGAACGCGGTCACGTACACCACGTACGACAAGACTATAAAAGGGCAGTTCAGAACCAAACGCAGCACCCTTTGGGCTCCTTTTGCTAATCTCGTGTTAGTAAAAGTTTGGTGAGAGACAATTCACACTTTTTCAGACTTGTGGTTTTCAGATCATTTTTCTGTTGTTCAGTTTGTGCTTGTGGGTTTGTATCTGGTCTTCAGTGCATGCAGTGAGTTACCCTTGACTCTGTCATTGTGTTCTTGTGCGTTCGTTACTGATTTTCAGTTCGCTTTTCACAGGCCTTGCTGTTCTTCAGTGCGTTCTGTTACTTCGTTCTGAGCAGCTGACCATTTTCTAGTCATGTTGTGTGTACGTACTCATTGTAGAGTTCGTGCTGTGCGGTGGCTTGGTGTTGGGGTCCTTACTTTGACACAAGCCCAGTCCATGAACAGGGCAAGGAGGAGTTCATGGACCAAGAATTGGTTGCTCCAGCGTGACCAATTCTGTCACATGCCTTTGCTCCATGAGATTCGTGAGAATAATCCTGATGATTTCAGGAACTTTCTCAGGATGACGGACCCCGTATTTTTACTGTTTGTTGGCTTTGCTGACCCCTATATCAGCAGGCAGGAGCCATCACTCCAGAGCAGAGGCTAGTCACCACCCTGTGGTACTTGGCGATGGGGAGAAGTCTGCAGGACCTCAAGTTCTCAACAGGCATCTCCCCCCAGGCTCTGGGGATCATTATCTCAGAGACCTGTTCTGCCATCATCCAGGTCCTGCAGAAGGAGTATATGAAGGTAAGATTTTTATCCTTTAATATCACATTTTATTGTATAGAATGTTTGCTAATATATTGTATTTCTTTCCTCATTCCCAAATTACCATGATTGTAATATGCTTTAAATGCCCTCTTTGTCCTTATGCATGCTGGATTTTTTTTTAATTTTTTTTGTCCTTCATACATATTTGCCTTCACTTACCTCCCCAGCATGCTCTCCTGGGCCTATATTCACCTCATGTAGTCACTTAACAATGTATTTTGTCAGCTCCATAGTAGTGCTTGTGACAGACCTAGCGAGACTTTTGGAGGGGACTGAATGCTAGCCTCTTGCCGATCGATCGTGGGCCCTGGCATTTGGGGGAACGGTGCTCTGTGTGAGCTGTATGCCTGAGGACCCTTGAGGTGGTGTTACTTTGGATTCAGGTCCATATCCCCTCAAGAGACACAGACTCTGGGGACCCTGTATTTACCATATTAGAAATAGTGGCTGATTCATAATGCTGGGACAAATACTGTTAGGAGATGCTGATGTCAATTCCAGCCACCTGTCTTTCTGTTGCCTGCTAGAATGTGTCTATTGTTAATAAGTCTAATATGGGATCTAAGAGTCATTAGATCCCCATTGTTGTTTGTGTTAATTAACTCTGCTATTCTTTGAAGAAGAGTTCTGTGTTGATTTGTGATAATGTTGATTGTGTTTTCTGAGCTACAAGATGGCCAGTCTGGCCTAAAGGTCATGACTGAGTCATCTAGGCTGTCTAAATGGATTAGTTAATGAGCTCCTGTTAATTAGGTTTCTGGTCACAGGTGTATGTTCAGAGTAATATGAGCAGGAGGTATACACCTCTTTTACTGTATAAAAGAGCCTGTATTCCTTTCAATAAAAGAGATCCCTGTTTGAACTTACATACAGCCTGCCTGGTGTTTGTTCTGAGCTATCACAACTGGATTCGAACGGCACATAGCTGTAGTTCAAATCCCGGAGCATCGGATGACTGAACCATCAGACGTTGCGATCTGCAATCTGATTCAATAGCCGCAGAGGAGTGTCGGGAGAGTGGAACCGAGGGAGCAGGGGCTCGTTACAGTGCTTTAACCTAAATACCCCCTAAAATGTTGAAAATTGTAATTTGTGCTTGAAATTCTGGCAGAGTGCCAGAGGCTTTTTTTTTGGGTCACAAAATCATTTGGAACCCTCCCTCCCCCCAACTGCTAACTCAGCTGATACCAATCCTCTATCTATCCTCAATCCTCTATCTGCTGACTTTGCCAAACCCATACACACTATACCCACCTCTTTTGTGGTCAGATTTATGGATGAATTCCCCAAAGTATGTAGTGCAAGGGCCTGCCTGAATACTTTCAAATGGTACTGTTTAAAGTTTTTGTATGCTATTATTATCTTGATAGGTAATAGCAGAGTGTAAAAATGTGCTAAAATGTGTACAGTGTGTATTTTTCTCTTTGTATTATGACACTTCTTACCTGTCCAGTGGGCTGCCAATAGTGTAAAGTAAGGAGGGGCTGGCCAAAGTAATACACATTATTTAGGCATTCATCTCTCAATGAAGTTTAGAGGGTTACCCGTTCAAAACATCCCCCCTACAAAATTCCCAAAATGGCCCATGGGGGGGATCTGATAGGTGGACCTTATACCTTTGTCTTTAAATAGTCCCTAAAAAAAGTTGTACTGATGTTGGCCAAGAATGTTTGTGTCTAATCTGCTTTCCATGTTTATGTGCAAAATGAATAATTTTTTATTCTTGTTTGACTCCACAGTTTCCTTCCAACCCACAGGAATGGCAGACTGTGGCCTCTCACTTTGCCCAGCGGTGGGACTTTCCTAACTGCAGAGGGGCAATTGATGGGAAACATGTCCACATCGTCCCAGCACCCAACTCGGTGTCATACTATTACAACTACAAGGGGTTCAATAGTATTGTGATGTTGGCGGTGGTGTCGACTGCTTGTGAGTTCCTGTATGTGGACGTGGGGAAGAATGGCCGAATGTCAGATGGTGGAGTCATCGCCCAGACGGAGTTCTACAGGCGTCTCCAGAATGGCTGCTTGGATTTGCCACCTCCAGAAGACAATGCGGAAGGACTCCCATTCATCTTCATTGCGGATGAAGCGTTTGTGCTGGGGGACCATCTTATGCGGCCATTCTCTATGAGGACCCTCACCCCGGACCAGAGGGTTTTTAATTACCGGCTGGCCAGAGCCAGAAGAGTGGTTGAGAACACCTTTGGAATAATGGCCAGCTGGTTCCGCCTATTTCTTACACCCATACACATGGCGGAGTATAAACTCAATCATATCATCCTGGCTTGCTGTGTTCTCCACAACTTTTTTAAGGAGAAATTCTGTGAACTATGCTGGCTCAGTTGGGCCTGAATCTGGAATTAATGTAAATGAACCAACCCTGACGGCGCTTGAAGCTGGTCGTCCTGGCTTGCTCCTCCTAAGTGCCCGCGAGGTCCATCTAAGATACATGGAATACTTTGCGGTTAGGGGGGCCATCAATATTGCAGACAATGTCTGAGCCTTTTTTAAAATAAAAAAAAAATTACTTACAAAATATTTGCTTATATTTACTGCTTGTTTTTCTTTTAGATGACCATGACATAAATTTAGGCAGTCCTGAAAATGGCGTGATTCTGTAAAATTATCAAGCACTGTTGGGTGTTATTTACTAAAGGCAAAGACACTTTGCACTACAAGTGCACTTGAGACTGCACTGAAACTGCACTTGTAGTGAAAAGTGGATTTTCCCTTAGGAAATAACCCCCATTGTCACATAAAAAAACTATTTTCACACCAAAAACGTTTCGGAGCTTTGAAAGAAGAAGCCACACATTGTTGATTCTCAATATTTTTAATCCAAACACAATCACATGTGCATTTATAAAAGCTTTTTAAAACCAAACAACATGTTTGTTGTATACAATATTTATAGGTGACATTAATAAAATTAGAACTGTCCTTTTAAGGTAAAACGGGCATGTTTCAAACCAACAATAAATACACAAATCTGGAACTTACAAAGTTCAACTTTGGAAGAAATTGAAGGCAATATCAGACATGAGTATTTACAAACTGTGTTTGATATTGCGTTCAGCAGATGGGGTGATGTCACCCCAGGAAAAGACAAATTTTGAAGATGCACACAAATTGCCGAATGTCAACATGTGCTAGCTGCCATCATGGGGGATCAAGGTACGTGTTTTGGGGGTGCAACCCCTTCCTCTCAGCTACTTTATTATTGAGGAAGGGGTTGCCCCCCCAAAATGCCTACATTGATCTCCCGTGATGGCAGATAGCACATGTTGAAACACTGGGGGTCATTTACTATAGCGCTATGGCGCTAATTCGCGCAAATTGCCGCGAATTAGCGCTAATTCGCGGCAATTTAGCGCAAATTAGCGCTGATAGCGCTAATTCGCGCTAAAACGGTATTCACTATAGTGCTGGTGAGAAAATTCTCCCAAAATCGAATTTACTATAGCTCCCTGAATCTAAATAGTGCCCAAACCCTTACTCTGCTAAAACCTAGAGAATTGCACATGGAAATAATGTTTAGAACATGATATAATTGTCTAAATGGTACTGAAATATGCGGTATATTATTTAAAGTTTATCTGCTTTTAAGCTGTGTGAAAAAGTGATTTCTACACTGAAATATCTTTAAAAGTCTGAAAAGTGAAAAATTCCCCGTTTTGGACAACTAGGTGCCAACACAACTGAGCATGCTCAGACCTGAAAATAACTCTCATTTTATCTCCAGTATCTTTTTTACCTGGAGCTATAGTAAATACCAAAATGAGAGCTAATTAGAGAACATTTTTTGGAAGTTAAAATCTGCTCTAATTTAGTCCAAATGAAGGTTCAGTCACTGATTCTAATGGAACAATTCTAACTTTCACAAAAAAACCTTTTAATGTTGAGATGAAATGTATCTTTCTGTGAAATAAATATTCCTTTGCAACATTGTTGCTTCTACTTAAAATATTTTGATTTTAAGAATGCTACAATGTGGAATGTTTTTATGTTTTGATAAAATATATTTTTCTCTGTCACTTTCACTTGTTACTCTTCATCTCACAACAATCTTTACCCCAAACTCACACAGGTGTCTTTATAATCCACAAACAATACCATTGCTGATGCAAATTTAAAATGAATCACAATTTTTTGTGCTTTTTATTATTTCCAAATATTCATAATTTGAGCCCAAAAAATGTGATATGTGTACCAACATCAGAAATCAAAATGTAATTCCCAAAAATTTGAGGGTAATATTCTACTTTCACCCACAAAAAAAAACAAATATCACAGAATAAATCAAGAAGAATAACTCTTGAGTAGTGTAATTCCATCACTTGTATGTCCATAGAAATGCAGTATGTATGTGTTTGTATGTGTATTTATGTGTAGTTATGTGTAGGGTGGTCTCACACGTGGCAGCTCCGTGGCTTAGAGGTTAGAACTTCTGCTTAGTGTCTCTGAGTGTCTGGGTTCAAATCCCAACCATGTTACTTCATGTAAAGAAGTTGTCTCATCTCCCAGGTCCTATAATTATGTAGTAGTTATGTGTAGGAGGGTTCCACCACCATTCTAAGTCTTTTCCAGATACACTATTAGCCAAAAGTATTGGGACACCTGCCTTTACACACACATGAACTTTAATGGCAGCCCAGTCTTAGTCCATAGGGTTAAAATTTGATTTGGTCCACCCTTTGCAGCTAGAACAGCTTCTGGGAAGGCTGTCCACAAGGTTTAGTGTGCCTATGGGAATGTTTGATCATTCTTCCAGAAGTGCATTTGTGAGGCCAGGCACTGATGTTGGATGAGAAGGCCTGGCTCACAGTCTCTACTCTAATTAAGCCAAAGGGTGTTCTATCGGGTTGAGGCCAGGACTCTGTGCAGGCCAGTCAAGTTTCCCCACCCCAAACTTACTCATCCATGTCTTTATGGACCTTGCTTTGTGCACTGGTGTGCAAACATGTTGGAACAGGAAGGGGCTTTCCCCAAACTGTTCACACAAAGTTGGGAGCATGAAATTGTCCAAAATGTCTTGGTATGCTGATGCCTTAAGAGTTCACTTAACTGGAACTAAGAGGCCAAGCCCAACCCCTGAAAAACAACCCCACATCATAATTACCCCTCCACCAAATCATTTGGACCAGTGCACAAAGCAAGGTCCATAAAGACATGGATGAGTGATTTTGGGGTGGAGGAACTTGACTGGCCTGCACAGAGTCCTGACCTCAACACAACAGAACACCTTGGGGATGAATTAGAGAGGAGACTGTAGGTCAGGCCTTCTCGTCCAACATCAGTGCCTGACCTCACAAATGCACTTGGAAGAATGGTCAAACATTCCCATAGACACACTCCTAAACCTTGTGGACAAGAAGAGTTGAAGCTGTTATAGCTGCAAAGGGTGGGCCAAATGAGTTTTGAACCCAATACTAATACTGGGATGCCATTACAGTTCATGTGCGTTTAAAGGCAGGCATCCCAATACTTAGGCCAATATATTGTATATTGCTTGTGACACTGAGCATGGCTATGGACTTAGGGCTGGTTCACACCACAGAGATGCAGAGAACATGTGTGGGGATGCCTGGTGGGTAAGTTGGTAGCAATTCTGTCTAGTAGCACCTGGGATGTTGGTTCAATTCCCCAACATGCTAATCCTTGTGTTGAAGTTTATATGTTATCCCTGTGTATGTTTCTCACCACAATCCAAAGACATGCTGACATTTTATTTGTCTCCTGTCGAAATAGGTTCTAATGTAAGAACGTTAATTTTGGACTTTATATTGGAAGCTCATTGCAGCCAGGGACTGATGTTAATGTTTATTAGCACTAATCATGCCCAGGGACTTGGACAATTCAAATTTTAGGGTTTACACTGCACGGGTACATATGCTTAGAAAACTGTTGCTTTGTTTATGTGGATGCAAATGGACTTTGATCTTTGTTCTGTAGTTGGAGATTTGATGCACATAGCCAAGGGCTAACAGAGTTGCGAACACTATTATGTGTTCCTGCCCATCAGGTGCAATCACTTTAGACATACATGAAGAGACAGATTGAAAGATACTGGTGGGCGTGTACTTCTATTGGGTGTGTCAGTGTGCTAACAATACAACCTCTCTTATATAAAGGCCTGCAGTAGGGGGTTCATTTGGCCTGAGAAGGTCAGGTTTTTTGCTGTGATTTGTGGGGGAGAAGGAATGCTATTGGGAGATTTGATGAAATTCTTGTGCATTTTTCAATCAAAAGTGGGTTTATGTGGCCATGCTGTCAATGTTGTGTGTGTATTGTTCCTGTCTGATCATGCAAACATCGTTTGGAAGCATCTGCTGACCTACTCTTTTTTTTATCTCGTTTAATCGTGTACACCGAAATGCAGCTTCCAGCAGAACATGGTCACCAATATATGTATGTGTGGATTGTGGGCTGGTGGTGGGTGTTTTGAATAAGTCTTTTGTAATATTATGTGGGAATGCTTTGTAAGAATGACTGTTAAGTATGTTTCTATACTCTTGCAGATAACAATGTGATGTGTTGCTCATTATACACAGAAATTAAAGCTATGTCCACTCTAAGGTTTTGTCTAATTTTAGATTGTAAGCTCCTATGAGCAGGGCCCTTAAAATCCCATTGCTAAATGTAGCACCATCTATCCTGTCCAAAATTTTTTGAAGCTAGTAAATTAATGTAATTTTTTGTTTTTCTGCTGGTAAAATAAAAGTACATTATTGAGTTGTGGTGTTTTTGGTTTTTTTTTTTTTTTTTTTTTTTTTTTTTTCTACTTCTCTTTAGTTTGTGGGTGGTGGTTTTGGGAAAGTGCAATATCTCTTATATTTTATTTCAATATGTATTTGTGCACCAAAAAACTAATCTCTTTGCCCTGGTTCACATTGATGCTACTTTGAAATCGCGCTACTTCACTTGAAGTAGCACGATTTCAAAGTAGCAAGGTCAGTGTGATTTTAGGTGCTACTTGATAGACATCCGTGTGGCTTCATACACAAATGTCTATTGAAGTCGCACCAGAAAATGGCAAAAGTAGTGCAGGAACTACTTTACCAAATTGGTGCGGTGCCACAAAAAAAGTTGCATCGATTGGAACAGTGCCATTGCTGCCAATAGTCATGCGATTTGATCTCTCAAATTGCATGACAAATTGCTCCAATGTAAACCTAGGCTTCTGCACACCTGCAAGTAAATGATAAAGGTAGAATCTTTATATATAACAGCTGTGGAGAATTGCAGGTAATGAATTCAGCTGGTGGATAGGCAGTGTTTGTGTCAGCTTTAGTTCACATTGGTGCGATTTGACATGTCAAAGCGGTGACAATTGCACTGTTTTAATTGGTGTGACTTTGGGGTGCAATTTGTATTGATATCAGTGCAGAAACCTGCACAGATGTCTCTGAAATTGCCCCTGCAGTCAGGACTGACATGCGGGAATGAAAGTGTGTGATTTCAGCTGAACGATTTCCTCCTGCTGCTAAACCCGGGGACACCATTTCTTATCGAACACCTTTAAATATCATAAGTAGAAATACAAATTAGCATATCTGAAAATAGACAAAAATAATAAAATTCTAATAGTGGTTGCGATCAAATATTTGCAGCAGCGATCAAAAGAGTGTAGTTTCGCCTTCTGACCCAGAAATAAGTCATTGTAATCACCTAGAAGTCCCTGTGCTGGTCAAGATCTCCATCTAGGTGGACATGGTGAGGTCCCTCTTTAGCAAAGAGGAGGTGCGGCTCATTTTCCGGATAAGGGTATGATATGTACACGTGCTTAATCAATGCGGGGGTGGATTTGGTAGTTAGATTTGGTGTGGGTGGGGTTCATTGATTTGTTTGGCATCCCCACACATTTGCTTCTGGCCCATGTGCACACATCACTTCTTGCATTTGTTCTGCTGATGTAAATGCAAGTATAAATGAGAGCTCCTTTCTATTAAAATATATATGACTTGTTTCACAGTTGGGCGACTTTGGACTTCCGAGTTGCTTGACAAGTTGTACCCCCATGATTCTTAATGAGAACTAGGGATGGGCCGAACATCCCCCCTGTTCGGTTCGCAGCAGAACATGCGAACAGACAAATAAATTTGTGCGAACACCATTAAAACCGCTTCCCACCCGCCATACACCAAATGATGTCCTCGGCTTTGAGCGGGGATATCTGAGTGATGCCTGTAGCTACAGACATCATCCAGATATCGTCTTTTAGAGCCTGTGAATCTGCACATCATAAGAATGATCATAGTGGCTGTTCCACTGCTTGATCATTCTAACAGGAGGCGAGAGGGGACGTCCCCCCCTCCCGCCACCCTCTGGTGCTTGTACCGACTTACGGCTACGATCGGTGAGTCGGTCACAGGATCCGCCAGCCCCGGATGTTTAGCATAGAGATTTCTGGTGGACCAGATGGTTTCCGGAATCTCTATGATCGTTCGGAGGCCGGGCGTGATGTTATGACATCACGCCCCGCCTCTGTATTAAAAAAAACGGCGCCGCTTCGGCTGGGAAGCAGAGATCGTTTTTTTTTTTTTTTTAATTTCAGGCTTCTAAGCCTAGAGGTGAGATGTGGGGTCTTATTTACCCCACATCTCACTGTAAAGAGCACCTGTCATGCTTATTCCTATTACAAGGGATGTTTACATTCCTTGTAATAGAAACAAAAGTGATCAAAAAAATTTTTTTGGGAAAAAAAGTGTCAAGCTAAAATAAAAAAAGTAAAATTAACAATAAAAAAAAAAAAACTTTTAAAGTGCCCCTGTCCCTGTGAGCTCACATGCAGAAGCGAACGCATACATAAGTCCCGCCCACATATGAAAATGTTGTTCAAACCACACATGTGAGGTGTCGCCGCGAATGTTAGAGTGAGAGCAATAATTTTGGTCCTGGACCTTCTCTGTAACTCAAAACATGTAACCAGTAAAAATTTTTAAAGCGTCGCCTAAGGGGATTTTCAAATAGCGAAGTTTGGCGCCATTCCACGAGCGTGTGCAATTTTGAAGCGTGACATGTTGGGTATCTATTTACTTGGCGTAACTTCATCTTTCACATTATGCAAAAACATTGGGCTAACTTTCTTGTTTTTTTTTTTAAAGCCCAAAACTGTTCTTTTTCCCAAAAAAACGCATTCGAAAAATTGCTGCGCAAATACCGTGCTAGATAAAAAGTTGCAATGACCGCCATTGTATTCTCTAGGGTCTCTGCTAAATTTGGGGGTTCTATGTAATTTTTTAGCCAAAAAATTATGATTTTTACATGTAAGAGAGAAATGTCAGAATTGGCCTGGTAGGCAAGTGGTTAAAGTCTATGGGACACGAACATGAATAATCAAAAGTGCTAATTTTAAAGGCTTATATGCATGGTATTGTCATAAAAAGTGTTTAGGGACCTGGGTCCTGCCCCAGAGGACATGTATCGATGCAAAAAAGTTTTAAAAATGGCTGTTTTTTCAGGAGCAGTGATTTTAATAATGCTTAAAGTGAAACAATAAAAGTGTAATATTCCTTTAAATTTCATACCTGGGGGGTGTCTATAGTATGCCTGTAAAGGGGCGCATGTTTCCCGTGTTTAGTACAGTCTGAGAGCAAAATGACATTTCAAAGGAAAAAAGTAATTTAAAACTACTCGCGGCTATACTGAATCGCCGGTGTCTTGCCGAGAAAGTTCCCTCGGCGGATAAGGTCCCCCCTGTACTGCGCAAGTGCTGCACTTTCGCAGTACCAACGACTAGCAGCCGCCGAAAATAGCCAAAGATGAAAATCTTCAATCATCTGTACACGCCGCCTGTGCCCTGGGTCCAGGCTGAAGCCCCACCATCCAAGTGGACCTAGAGGGGGAATAAAAAAGTGCCGAGCAAAGCGAGGCCGTGCCCGAAGCGTGGCGAGTGAAGCGTGGCGAGCGAAGCGAGCCCGCGGGGGACCCTCTTACAGGCACCGTGTACAGCTGATTTCTTCTCTATTTCGCTTCGGTTATTTCCGCTGGCTCCTACTGCGCAGTAGAGGGGGTCCTTATCCGCCGAGAGGAACTTTCTCGGCAGAACACCGGCCCGACAATATACATAAAAGTTCATTGATAAAAACGGCATGGGAATTCCCCACAGGGGAACCCCGAACCAAAATTAAAAAAAAAATGACGTGGGGGTCCCCCTAAATTCCATACCAGGCCCTTCAGGTCTGGTATGGATATTAAGGGGAACCCCGGCCAAAATTAAAAAAAAAAAAATTGGCGTGGGGTCCCCCTCAAAATTGATACCAGACCCTTCAGGTCTGGTATGGATTTTAAGGGGAACCCCGCGCCAAAATTAAAAAAAAAAATGGCATGGGGTACCCCCAAAAATCCATACCAGACCCTTATCCGAGCACGCAACCTGGCAGGCCACAGGAAAAGAGGGGGGGACAAGAGAGCACCACATGCCCTCAACATTGTAAGGGTGCTTTGGGGGTAGCCCCCCAAAGCACCTTGTCCCCATGTTGATGAGGACAAGGGCCTCATCCCCACAACCCTGGCCCGGTGGTTGTGGGGGTCTGCGGGCAGGGGGCTTATCGGAATCTGGAAGCCCCCTTTAACAAGGGGGCCCCCAGATCCCGGCCCTCCCCCCTGTGTAAAATGGTAAGGGGATACAAAAGTACCCCTACCATTTCACCAAAAAAATGTCAAAAATGTTAAAAATGACAAGAGACAGTTTTTGACAATTCCTTTATTTAAATGCTTCTTCTTTCTCCTATTTTCTATCTTCTTTCTTCTATCTTCCTTCGGTTTCTTCCTCCATCTTCTTGTTCTTCTTGTTCTTCTGGTTCTTCTTGTTCTTCTGGTTCTTCATCCAGTCTTCTCGTCCGGCATCTTCCTCAGCGGCGCCGTCTTCACTTCATCTTCTTTCCTCGGGCCGCTCCGCATCCACGATTGGATGGGATGCAGTTTTTATCAATGAACTTTTTTATGTGTATTGTCGAGCCGGCAATTCAGTATAGGTGCGAGTAGTTTTAAATAACTTTTTTCCTTTCAAATGTCATTTTGCTGTCAGACTGTTCTAAACACGGGAAACATGCGCCCCTTTACAGGCATACTATAGACACCCATGGGAGCCTCCCCATGACGTCAGAAGGGGGCGGGGTCACCCGCCCTGCGTCAGAGGGGGCGGGGTCACCCGCCCTCCATTATTTAAGAACTGTCAGAAGAGGAGAAGCGTCACACAGCGGGAGCCTCCCATCCAATCGTGGATGCGGAGCGGGCCGAGGAAAGAAGATGAAGTGAAGACGGCGCCGCTGAGGAAGATGCCTGACGAGAAGACCGGATGAAGAACCAGAAGAACAAGAAGAACCAGAAGAACAAAAACCAGAAGAAGAAGAAGATGGAGGAAGAAACCGAAGGAAGATAGATGAAAGAAGATAGAAAATAGAAGAAAGAAGAAGCATTTAAATAAAGGAATTGTCAAAAACTGTCTCTTGTCATTTTTAACATTTTTGACATTTTTTTGGTAAAATGGTAGGGGTACTTTTGTATCCCCTTACCATTTCACACAGGGGGGAGGGCCGGGATCTGGGGGTCCCCTTGTTAAAGGGGGCTTCCAGATTCTGATAAGCCCCCTGCCCGCAGACCCCCACAACCACCAGACCAGGGTTGTGGGGATGAGGCCCTTGTCCTCATCAACATGGGGACAAGGTGCTTTGGGGGGCTACCCCCAAAGCACCCTCCAAATGTTGAGGGTGCTTTGGGGGGCATGTGGCCTGGTACGGTTCAGGAGGGGGGGCTGCTCTCTCGTCCCCCCTCTTTTCCTGCGGCCTGCCAGGTTGCGTGCTCGGATAAGGGTCTGGTATGGATTTTTGGGGGTACCCCACGCCATTTTTTAAAAAATTTTGGTGCGGGGTTCCCCTTAAAATCCATACCAGACCTGAAGGGTCTGGTATAGATTTTGAGGGGGACCCCACGCCAATTTTTTTTTTTTAATTTTGGTCGGGGTTCCCCTTAATATCCATACCAGACCTGAAGGGCCTGGTATGGAATTTAGGGGGACCCCCACGTCATTTTTATTTTTTATTTTGGTTCGGGGTTCCCCTTTGGGGAATTCCCATGCAGTTTTTATCAATGAACTTTTTTATGTGTATTGTCGAGCCGGCAATTCAGTATAGGTGCGAGTAGTTTTAAATAACTTTTTTCCTTTCAAATGTCATTTTGCTGTCAGACTGTTCTAAACACGGGAAACATGCGCCCCTTTACAGGCATACTATAGACACCCCCCAGGTACGAAATTTAAAGGAATATTACACTTTTATTGTTTCACTCAAAGCATTATTAAAATCACTGCTCCCGAAAAAACGGCCATTTAAAAAAAAAAAATTGGCATTGATCCATGTCCCCTGGGGCAGAACCCGGGTCTCCAAACACTTTTTATGGCAAAGAACTTGCATATAAGCCTTCAGTGAGAACTTTGGATTTTGCAGGTTCGAGCCCCACTGACTTCCACTATTCCAGCATATGTGATCTGACAGGCATTATTGCCGCAATAGCGCTGCTTTCCATTTGCATTAGCACTGACTTTCTGAGAGTTGAAGTCTTCCTGGCCTTTTTTGAGAGTTATTTTTTGGTACTGCAGGAGAATTTTTTGGCGCTATAGTAAATTACCCCCACTGTGTGCATCATCAAAATTTGGCTATTCGACAATATGTAAAAAAAGGTGCAACAAATTTTTGTGGAAAAATGCAAACTACATTAGGGATTTCGAGGGGTTTTAAACTCTCCCTAAAACATCAATGATGTTCTTCATTTTGTTTTGAACATCATTGATGTTTTTCTGGATGTTTTCCAAGTCCCTATTACACCCCATCAGGATCTGGGCACTTTCACTGGTGAAATGACCTTCATCCACAACATCACAATCACCTAAAAATAAATAAAAAAAAACACACCATGTATTATAAATCTCCCGGCATCCATCTCTTACCTGAGCCTGTGGTCGCAGACACTCATCTGTTGTGGTGACAATTTCCACCACGTCTCCTTCCTCCTCCTGCTCTGCTTGGCTTTGTGGCATTTCCACTTCTTCCTGAGTGGGGGGTCTGTTGTCTCCTCTGATGAGTGGTGTCCTCCGAGTCTTTTCTCCCCTATGTAAACAAAAATAGGTATACTTAGCACACAGATATTTTATGGCAGAAATAGGAATATGAAACATTGCTTGGAAGTGGGGTACAATTGTCTGTTTTGGCAGAGTTGCAAGATGAAGAAATATTTTTTTCCTTTGTCAAGCTTGAATACTTACCTGTTTTGTACAAACTTCACAGATGGAGACACCCCTATAGTATGCACTGGAGCACCTGTGTGGGGCACCCTAATAAAAAGGGTGTTCTTGTGTCCCACACTAGTGCTCCTGCGTCCAGATGTGTAAACAGCTGCTGAGTGTCCTCTCCTTACACAGAATCTAGTTTGCATTTCATTCTAGTTACCAACCCATCTAGACGCCAACATCAATTGAAGAGAAGTAGGCTAGCAAAAATGTATTGAAATGCATATGACCAAAACATGGTGTTTTCTATGCCGAACGAACAATGTTTCATACGAACGAATAATGTGCCCATGAACATGAAAGTTGCCATTTTAAACTGTACAACAGTTAAGAAAAGCACATGGAGCAGCACGAACGTTCGAAAAATAAAGAATAGGAACACAGGACAACCATTTATTTTTTGCAGCGCTCTCCTGATCCTTCTATACTGATTGTGCTCCCTTAATTTAAGGTCCGACCAACGCTTCCTGAGTTGATCCTTGGATCGCTGTACCCCAAAATTCTTCTGCAGACTCTTGACAACTTTCGCCATGATCTTGTCCTTTCTGACATTGGGGTTGGGGTAAGGTCCATACTTCCCGTCATAGTCGGCCCTTTTCAGTATGTCGACCATCTCCAACATCACCCCAAAGGTCATATTTGAGGCCTTACATCATCTCCTCCAGGATCGGGATGTTTCTGGCTCCGGGCTTACCTCCTCCTCCTCGTTGCTATAATTAGCACACACCTGTTGTGTCTCCGCCATGTGCTCTTCCCCACTGCGCCGAACGAGAAGGGGCGGGGAATAGACTAGAAAGAACGTCAGGGGTGGGCAGAGTTTCACGCATGTGCAGTGTATATAAAGCAATCTGTGAGCAGAGGAAGGAGTATTGGAGGCGCCAATCGTGATAACGAAGGCAAGATTTAAAATTGGGCCTATACTGCTTCTAGATTGAGGCCTGTATTGTGACAAGATTAGGAGACTTTAGCCTGACATTAGGGTTTGTCTTGTGTTGTGTTTGGCAGAGAAAATGGATATCTTGAAGGATCAGGAGTTTATCAGCATATTCATAGATATGTTCAGGGAGCTGCCCTGTCTGTGGCAGGTAAACCACCCTGATTATAAGAACCAAACAAAGAAGAAGGCAGCGCTGGATAATTTGCTGCAATTTGTGAAGCTAGAGATCCCCACGGCAGACATCCCCTATTTGAAGGCCCTAATTGGTGGCATGAGTAGCACTTATCTAAGGGAGTACAAGAATTTCCAGGATTCCCAGAGATCAGGAGCAGCAGATGACATTTACGTCCCCAGGCTGTGGTACTATGACAGACTGCATTTTCTGGCAGGTCAGACTGAACCCAGGCCAGCACTCTCCAGTCTTCCTTCCACACTTCCTTCCACCTCAGCTGAGGCTTCAGACACCCAACATGGGCCTTCCAGGCAGCAATATGTGGAGGAGCCCAGCTTGAGCCAGGTATAGCATTCTTCAAAATATTTCTGGTTGTCCAATTAAGGATGTTAAATAGATGTTAGTTTGGAGTACTCATTTCTGATTGTGATTGATGAACCAAAAACTAAAATGATGTCCCTTTTTCATACACAGGAAAGTCTCAGCCAGGAGGTGGCCGGGCCAAGTAGGCTGCACGATACCTAAGTCCCTCCCCTCCGCCTTCAAAGAAAAAGTGTCAGGAAGAGGAGTAGCCTGGAGGAGGCTGCAATTGGCCTATTTTGGAAGGCTACTGAGGCCCTCAGAACACCCCACAGTGTTGAAGAGGATTTTGCAGACCTAACAGCCTGCAAAATGCTGCAAATGGAGGAGGGCCAACGCCTTTTATGTGAGTTTGTCATTTTAGAAGCTCTACATAAGGGGTTGAGGGGCCAACTCACATGCGAAAGCCACATTTGTGAGCTCACCCATGGTCATCCTCCTCCTCCTCCAGGTCCTCCTCCTCCTCCAGGTCCTACTCCTCCTCCTGCCATACTTCCAACACCAGAGCCACAGAGTGGAAGGAAGCGTGGAAGGAAGACCAGAGAGTGATGGCCCTGGGTTTAGTCTGGTCTGACAAAAGATGCAGGCTCTTGTATGACCACAGCCTGGGGACATGTATGTCATCTGCTGCTTTCATGATCTCTTGGACTTCTGGACCAGACTGTACTCCCTTATATATGGACTCCTCAGGCCACCAATTTTGCAGTAAAATAGTTGATGTGTGCCCTGGGGGCCAAAGACTTCGCCAATTTCTGCTGTTTCTCCAGCATTGCCTCCCTCTTTGTTTGGTTATGAGCCCTTAATAAAGGAATTTTTGTTTCAATTATACTCGCCTATGTGTGTTTTCCTTCAAAAAGGACACCAACACCAAACAATCTCCTTGAGATAAAATAGTACAAGATAATAATGGTGTTGTGGTAACCTGACACACAAAATACACCCAAAACTATTCTGTAGTTAAAAAAAATTAAAAAATTAAAAAAAACAAGATCAGGCTTGAAAAAAATACAAACAAAAGAAAATCACAAAATTAAATTTTTTTAGTCAGATGTGACAAATCAAAATATATTGATGAAATCACGATAAATAATAAAAAAAGAAGTGTAATGGAAATTTGTACGTTCTGTATATAATTGTATTGTATTTTGTATGTATTGCACTCTGCCCTCACTGTGCACACGGCACTAATAATGTTTTCAGTAAATGTTTACATTCTTTCGAGTCCTGATTAGAATTAGCCTGCCTATGTAACGCCCCTTGCTACCATAAATGTACAATTGTAATATTAATGTGATACCTACGTAATCATGTGCATAAAAACCTTCAATTGCGTCATAATAAAGCAGAACAGTAATTTGGAAAGATGCTGAGCGTATCTTTTGTGTCTGTTCCCTGCTGCAGTAGTTATTATTAATTTGGAACCACTAATCAATATGAGGATAGGAGTTGCCTATCATCAATTTAACCGAGTCAGCATGGCGAGCTTTGCCTTAGGAGGGGATTCCAGGTGACCCTGAGTATCCGAAACGAGGAGCTTGAGACGATCCGGGAATTTCTGATAATCAGCCGGCTGAGGTAAGCCTTTTGCTTACATTTGAGTTATCAGACTTCCTTGATCGGTAAGGCATTTTCGGGACAAAGGGCACCTATTTTACTCCCCTTAATCGAACTGTATTGATTGGTGGTTATATGTTATGTTGTCCCTGTCTATTGTCCATTGGAGTGTTATAGATAAGAAAGGGAAGAATAGTGCTGTTCACAGGTATATGTAGTACATCTGCTAGATAAAGTAGTTTAGAGGCAAGAGGGTATAGGCACGCGTAGAGAAGAGAGAGAAGACTGGCCAGTCATTATGGGCATTGAATTAAGTAAGGGAATGAAGGGTAAGAGACCCTCAAAAATGCCCAGCGCAAGAGGAGCGCTATATGTGAACCGAAGGTGCGGTTCCGCCTATACTGAGCCCCTAGATTAATGGTTAAAGTGGACAGTGATCCACATTGGGTAACTGGGTTACCAAAGTCCACAGGGACTAAGAATCATGCAGAGTAAACAGCTAGAGAAACAGCTATCTATGTGAGCAGGATGGATCAAGGGTGACATTAGAACTAGACAGAAAGGGACATTTTCATGTAAGTTGTGGGATGAATTTGGGGTCAGGCACTACAACTAGTAAAAGTCAGAAACAGAGAAATGAGAGGTAAAACAGAATACTTTATATGTTGTCAGAGAGGGAAGATGGGATGAGCACTGTGGCTCCCCATCTAATCATAGAATCATAGAAGCTAGATATAAAAGTTATTTAAACAAAATAAGGAAAGTAGAATTTAGACAGGAAAATATTAATGAGAGTTAAAAGAAAGTGAGAGAATGATATGCATGTGTTGTGCACAAATGGGAAAAATGTAAGCGATTTTAGAGAGATATTGGTGTATGTGTGTGCGAATGCTGGGACCTTTAGTTCTATTGCTTGTGTGTGTCATGTACGCAGATGTGACCCCCTCCTTTGTCCCTCCTGAAAGAAATGTGGCTGGGATGAGAGGTTAGTGATAAGCTGGAAGGACATCATGCCAATTCCAGTTTTTTAGACAAAACATTTATAACAAAATGTGCCGGGTTAACGAATCTAATGGTAAACAATGTGATCACAATTATTTTGAATCTGTTTTCCAAACATGGTAAAATGAAGGTTACATTTACCTGTGTATTACACAAATTGAATATCCTTTGATAGTGGAAACAGTGCATTTAAAAAAGGGAAATTAAGTAAAATTAAGTAGTAATGAGTATTAATTTCTAATATGAGTTTAACAATTTTATTAATAATATAGATATATTGAAACTGGTTTAGACAACCTTTGGTTGGAAATGAAATCCAGGTTATTGGGGAAATTTGTAATGAATGAGATTAGTTTAGATTAAGATAACAATTTTGTAATTTTACATTTATACAATAAGCCCTTATTGAGAGAAAAAAAAGATTAAGATGAGGTTGTTATTTGGAATAAAGCTGCCATAATATTTAACAAAGCCAAGATGGATGGGATACATAAGAAGTTTTTCTACAAAAATGATATTGTAAGGTTTTTGATGAAAACTTGATGTGCGGTCCATGATGTAAGAGTAATATTAAATAAAATGTAAATATAACAGACCCATCACATCAAGTCCACACACCCTGTTAGGATAGAGGCCACCTGCAGCCAGTTGTTTTATAGTTTTTGATGCTTTCTGGTCCATCATACAGATTCTTGGTCCTTTTGTTTTTATTTATTTTTATTTTTGAAATCCAAAGCAGAATGTGTGGATTGTGAAATGATGTGCCCCTTTTTCTTGTAAGTACAGTGGTATAAGCAGAAGAATAGTTTGGATTTATGGGCATCTCTCCATGACCGCAGGGTATTGTTATCATTTATTATAATATTGCCAGGAAGAAGTTGTCTTTTGAAACATGAAACTGGAGTTCTTACACTAACAGTGTGATAGAACACAAGCCATTGTAATATATTTATGCAAGCTGGACCCAGTAATAAATGGTTTACCCCGATATATCAGAGCTGTAGCTCTTATGCAAAGGTGCTATTAGACAAAGTTAGATATTGTTTTGGTCAATGGTACGACATTCTGTGCAGCAAATTTACAGCTAACTAAATGTTTGTCTAATGAAAGGTTTAAAATATGAGTTTGTACAAATCTAACAATGAAAAATGCGTACATTTATTCAAAAGAAAGGAAAAGACGCATGTGTTAAATTGATGGTGTAGGAATCAGTTGCTGTGAGTCCAGTGCAGGACACACTCCCTGAAGACCCAGATATTTAATTTTTTGTAGATTTGAGTATGCAGTTTATCACCCAGAAGGATACTCTGTATTCAAAGTCATTGGATCCTTTTTGCCCAGCTCAAGAAGCAGAGCTCCATGTTTTAGCAAAGCCTGTGAGCTATAAAAAGAGTGTATATTTATATAGATAGTCGAGATATAGAGAGCTTTTGGTTCCATTTGAAGGGCCAGAAGTTTGTTTTTACTTCGGCAGGTAAACCAACCAAGCATGCCAAATTAATTTGATCGGCTGTTTTCAGCCTTCCAGCTTCTTGCTGAGGTAGCCATATTAACTTTCACACATGGAAGCAGACCAGGTGACTAAGGATGCTGCATTTACAGCCCCGGACACTTGATGGGTCTGTGCAACTCACAGATTCCACCCTAGTTCTGGCCCAGTATAGCTGGGATTAATAATTCAACTTTAAGGACCCCAGAACGAGAAGAACAAGTGGTCCACAGGGGGCAACTTCTTATGAAACAGGACTTTGGAAAAGGTGATCATTTATGTCTGCCAGCCACCATTTTCCCTCCAGCTTGACACATGGACCGTGTCATCAGTCACAAGAAGTTATGGCTGCCTTAGTAAATGAGCGTGGGATAGAGCCAGGGTTCACCACAGTTGTTTTTATAACATACCACTTCTTGTTTTACCTGTTACCAAAGGTGTTACCAAAAGCTGAACATCCCTTCCAGAGATTAAAAAAAAAGATATATCCAGATGTCCAAGTTAGGATCTTACAAGTATGCATTTTGTCTGTATGGACATGTTTTTGGATGTCCAGTGGCAAATGCTACTGCAAAGGCCACAGTAAAAAGTGTTATCAGAAGTAGTTTGTAAGTACAGAGTGCCAGAAAGTACAGAGAGTAACAGAGGAAATAATGTTTATAGGAGAGTCCTTAATAGAAGTTTTGAGGTTTTATTTTTACACCCCTTACTGTCTACAATATAGCGGACAAAGTAAAGTAAGAAACTAGAAAACTTTTGCCTGAATGTTTTCTTAAATTTTATCAGGCCTCTAAGGGGGATATTGGACTCTCTCCTAATGAGATTTGGTTTGGGAGTGTGTTACTCACTTGCTTATATTTTGTCTCAGCAGCTGAAGTCCTCCATTCGGATCTCACGGAGAATGTTGATGATCTTTTAAGGTTTTTTACAAACTCATTTATGTGTTTTCTCCCTAATTCCAGATCCTAAAAGTTTGGAAGGATCTAAAACTAAAGCCAGGTGACTTGTGGATTGTTAAGAGACATTTATATATAAGGAAATGTTTGGAGACTCAATACAGCATCTATTTCATGTACAGTTTTTGCAAAACTTGAAGGAAAAGTCACCTGGATCCACACCAGACACTGCAAAAATGACCAAATTAAAGAAATCTCTGTGTTTGTTTCCCTCTTGTGATCACAGTCTAGGGTACTTTTTGATTCAATTACTTTAATTGTAAGGGATATATATATTTGAAAAATAGTTTAGCCATGTTGAAGTCATATTTGTCTTTTGTATGTCTTCCATTATATGTAGAATTGTCTGTGTTTACATATGCTGATAAGTCAGCATGTCCACAATTCAGCTAGAAGGTCATTCTGGCCACAGGAGTGTACAGCCAGTACTCTGTAAATATGTCTTATCAATCATTTGTTTTTCACAATGAAAAGTAATTTTGTAATGAAAAAGTTGCTCAGCTATTATTTTCTCCACAATGGAGTTTTTTGCCTCTTTGGCCAGGACTACCTCCACCTAAGTGTGTGGAGGTTCCAGGTTAAAGGTGATAGCAGGTATGGTTAGTGATCAAAATATTGATCAAAAGAGGGGAGACTGTAATGGAAATTTGTACGTTCTGTATATAATTGTATTGTATTTTGTATGTATTGCACTCTGCCCTCACTGTGCACACGGCACTAATAATTTTTTCAGTAAATGTTTACATTCTTTCGAGTCCTGATTAGAATTAGCCTGCCTGTGTAACGCCCCTTGTTACCATAAATGTACAATTGTAATATTAATGTGATACCTACGTAATCATGTGCATAAAAACCTTCAATTGCGTCATAATAAAGCAGAACAGTAATTTGGAAAGATGCTGAGCGTATCTTTTGTGTCTGTTCCCTACTGCAGTAGTTATTATTAATTTGGAACCACTAATCAATATGAGGATAGGAGTTGCCTATCATCAATTTAACCGAGTCAGAAGTTTGTGAGAACTCTGTGTGAATATGAGCAGCAAAACTACTTAATTCTTTTAGGATTATAAAGAACAAGAGAGTGCGCTGCATTAAACAATTTAAAAAATTGCAGCCTGACGAAAGTGCTATATCCATTGTGAAGCTAATTTTACCAGACTGAGCAGTTCCGTCTCGGAATTTATTCTCTGCATGCGTGGCACTTTGTGCGTCGGAATTGGCCACACAAGGTCGGAATTGACGTAATTGGATTTTGTTGTCGGAAAATTTTATAGCCTGCTCTCAAACTTTGTGTGTCGGAAAATCCGATGGAAAAGGTCCGATGGAGCCCACACATGGTCGGAATTTCCAACACCAAGCTCCAATTGCACATTTTCCGTCTGAAAATCCGACTGTATGTACAGGGCATTAGTCTTACGCCACTGCCACTCGTGAGCACGGCTATATTTTTTCATAATTCTATATCATCTGTTTGCCAAGGTTGAAGGGATCGGGGTCTGATTCTGTGTGTAGTGAGGGGGGCCATTGAGTCCAGTGAGGCTAGAAGTGAGGTATTGTAGACAGAAGTGGCTAGGTTGGTGCAGGATAGGGGTGAGATTTTGTCGTAGAAGTTGTCGATAGCAGAGTAGAGAATAGAAGGGTTGAGATGACGTTGGTTTTTGCAGGTAACTTTTAGGTGGTTGGAGGGAGAGGAGGTGGAGGAGAGGGAGAGAGTGAAACTTATAAGGTGGTGATCAGAGAGAGGGAATGGATAGTTAGAGAGGTTGCATGGAGTGCAAAGGTGAGAGAAAACAAGGTCAAGGGTATTGCCTTCGGAGTGAGTAGGAGCATGTATCCACTGCTTCAGGTCAAAGGAGAATGTGAGGTTGAGAAGTTTGAAAGTGGCAGGAGTGTTAGTATTAATAGGTATGTTGAAGTCCCCAAGAATGATTGTAGGGATTTCAGAAGAAAGAAAGTAGGATAGCCAGGCATAGAAGTCATCAAGAAAGGTTGATACTGGTCCAGGGGGCCTGTAGATCACAGCTATCCTTAGAGAAACTGGAGTGAAAAGACTAATGCAGTGTGCTTCGAAAGAGGAGAGTGACAGAGAGGGAGGTGGGTGTAGTACCTGAAAGGTGCTATGTGGGGCAAGAAGGATTCCAACACCTCCTCCCTTAAGTCCACTGGATCTGGGGGAGTGAGCCCAGAGAAGACCACCATGGGATAGGGCAGCAGAAGACGCAGTGTCAGATTCATGGAGCCAGGTTTCAGTAATGGCGAGTAGGTTGAATGAGTTGGCAATAAAAAGGTCATGGAGAGAGGTGAGTTTGTTGCAGACAGAGCGGGAGTTCCAAAGGGCACAAGAGACAGGGAGTCTGGTCTTGGGAAGAATAGAAATGGGAAATAATTTGTGTTGATTGCGGCTGCTACCAGACGGTGCAGGGTGATAGGTGCGTGGGTTACAGTTAAATGATGGAGGCCCAGGGTTTGGGGATATATCTCCGGAGGTTAGGAGAAGCAGGAGAGTGAGGGAGGTAATATGGGAGTGGGATTTATATGAAGGGACATGCCCCAGGGTCTTAGAGATTTTTAGTGTTTGTGGATTTAGAATTAGCAGGAGTTGGTGGGAGCAGTAATAAGGAGAGGACAGAAGTGAGGCTGATATATATATGCTGTGGGGGGGAGAAGAGGGGTGAAGGAGAGATAGTTTAGGGATAGAGGACAGAGCTGTCAAAAGGAGTGGGAGAGAGTGCATGTTACAAGGAGAAAGAGCTGAAGGGGTAAACAAGGTGTCTGATGTCACCTGATGTCTGTCTGGTGTTTTTTAAAGTTTTTTCTTTTTGCTTTGTGCATTCGCTGAAGTGCAGAGCCAGAAGTGCTTCCACTTATAGAAATTGCCAACTTTGGGGGCATGGTTTGGAGCCGCTCTAAGATGGACGTGTTGTTCTGAGGCTCCCGTCCATGAGGTCTAGCTTCTTTAGCGAATCGGCACCTTACAACACTCTGCTATGGTGAGGACAGCCCGCAGTACCTCAGCATCAAGATCCGGTCCCCACGGAACCAAGATCACACGCGAGAAGGGCACATTCCTGAGATCTTCCGATCCCGGCCCAGAGGCGCCATGCAGGCCGCTCATCCAGCCACCGCTAGTAAGTCACAACTCCAGAGCGTCAGCCCCCACAGCTCTGGAACTCTGAGTCAGCCAGGCACGGGGCCGGAGCAGAGGCACTCATCTGCAGTTAACTTGGAAGATCTTCACAACATAGCTGCTGACATCAAAAACACACTGATGGCAGCTATCTCAGATATGAGGTCTGACCTGCAATCTATCTCTCTCAGAGTGGAGGAGGTAGAAACAACCCAGACGCGCCATGAAGCTTCCCTCTGCCACGTGCAGCAGCTCACAGAGTCTCATGCAGTACACCTAAGAGATATCAATCGTCACATGGAGGACCTCAACAATCGCGGGAGACGCCGCAACCTCCGCCTGAGAGGATTACCAGAATTGATTGACTCACACCAACTATCTCAAACGGTTACCACCATAATCAATGAGCTATTAGAAAGACCCCAAGATGCTCCGGTCGCCTTTGAGCGCATTCACAGAGCATTAAGACCGAGAGGGAGAGACACAGATCCCCCAAGGGACATTGTATGCTGCCTTATAGACTTCACCCTCAAAGAAGAAATTCTGAGGGCATCCAGGTCTCGCAATCAATTAACCCACCAGGGATCAAACATCAAAATATACCAGGATCTTTCCAATATCACCCTGCAAAGGAGATGTGAGTTAAGACCTCTGTTGGACACTCTAAGAGCCAGATCAATCATATATAGATGGAAATTTCCTTTTGGCCTTTCAACAACACACCAAGGCCGCATTGCACTTCTTAGAGTCCCAGAAGATCTGGAACATTTCTGTTCTACCCTAGACATCCCAATAGTTGCACTGCCAGACTGGTACAGTGACTTTCGTTTACCACAGATGCACAGAGCTACTTCCATGGATGGCATCGCAGAAGCAGGCAACTTCCATCTTTGCAGTCGCAGACACCATCAAGCGCCTCCTCACTCACCACTAAGAGACCCAAACATTCCACGGAACGGTAGTCCCACTGCCTCCCCTGCTCACCGCAGGGCCCGGATCACCTAAAGGAATGGCTATGCCCTCACCCACTTCTCATCTGACCCAGGATGTTGATACAAAAATGCCTTGATTGGCATTCATCTTTGTTATATGGCCACAGTTGCCGGTAAAGGACAAGTTAACCAGTTACTGAACTCTCTGGCATTTCACCCTGAACCCAGACAGTCTATTTACCCTGCAGTCGGAAAATAATCCGCTCATATTTTCAATACCACCCATGATAATATACCAAGGGGAGAATTTGACACTATCCCCAGCAGACGTTAATAACATAACGATAAAGAGGATAATACCCCTTCCTTTAGATCTGCAACGCACTTATTATTTCTCTAAAGAGACTAAATCTACTGTCTGTTTCTAGATAATCTCTCCGCCCGCTCAGGCTGGCTTGAAAACAAACCTCTACTTAAACTGAACCTACAAGTCGGATCATCCTCAACATCCAGCAGAACCTACCTCCATCCAGCACACATAACTGTTGCAGAAGAAGGTCTAAGAGAGCTGGATTGAAATCATATTAAGGACCCATCCCCACCCTCTCTCTTATCAGAACCATCTAACTGCTCCCTCCACTCGCCTGTGCCTTTTAGCACTCAGCCTTAACGTTATCAATCTTATACCAGTTACGTTGAGATATCTATACGAAGCTTATTTTGTTTTCTCTTTTTGTGTTGTTTTTCTTTTTTTTTTTACCACGACTATTCCTCCCCTTACGGGTTCTATTTCTTCTATCATTTAAACCTTAGGACCTACGGAATGCTCATGACTGTCTGGAAACCGACAGGGGCGTGCTCAGGTAAGCGAACTACGTCAACAAAATACACACATACACACAATCTACCCAGTGGAATGAGCCGTCTCTACCATTCTGAACTTAATGTTTGTCCCCTACCTCTTTTCATGGGAGACAAAAAGTGGATAAAAAACCCCCAGAATACCACAGAGCACGTCCCCCTCGGCACGAGAGAGAAAATATAGAGGACTTTCCTTTATTCTTACAGGTATGAACAAAATTGTTAATTGGTTACTAAGTTCAGCTTATTAAGGCTAAAGTTAAATATGTTAAGTTTACTACAATATTTGATTATTGTTTATCCTGGGTCAGGACAACTACTTACCCACGGATCAGCCTCCACGCTTTATTATTCTTCCAAATGAAAACTATAGTAATGGTTTAGGTATCCGTTTATTACGCAACAGTTCACACAAGTTACAAGTTGGCTTATATATCATTACACAGCCATATAGTACCTATACAAAGAACAGACATATGTCTCTAGAAACACCTTCTCCACCAACGCAAAATAGAAAAGTAAAACTCAAGACACCCTTCCCAACATATAGATCTTCCAACTTCCTGCTACAAATGTATAGCACGACACCATAGTCAGATAACACGTTATTTGTGGTTCGGGCTCACAGTTAGGTTCTTATACTATAAATAGCAGAACCCCAATCTACTAATCAAGAAACCTCTTTATCAGCTATTTATGACCTCCTTGGGACACAGGACTTCCACCTTCTGTTGAATGTCACCTTCCACTCCCGCAACCAGCGGACTCGAGTAGACTCTGCTGATCCATATCGGTACCCCACAAACTTGCTAAGTGGGTTTGCAGGCAATCCCACACAACCGGTTATCCCTTTGTATTCTCCCTCACATCACCCTCCTGCTCACCCCCCTCTTCCCTATCCTACTTCTCCACTCCACCTCCCATACAACACCGCTCCTCCTCATCGAATTACCCTTCCACCTCCGTTCCCTTACCTACTACCTCCCAAGCTCTGACTTCTCTTTAGTAAACCACAGACTCTGGTACTCACGCTTTATTTAGACAACAATGGCATCTCGCCAGGCATTACCCACACCTACTTCGCTGAAAGTTATTTCTCTTAACGCGAAAGGTTTAAACATCCCTGAAAAACGATCGCAGCTGCTGGCGTACATGCGTAGTGCGAAGGCAGATGTGATCTACTTACAGGAGACTCACTTTAGTAGCACAAATACCCCTAAACTGACGAACCATTTCTTCCCCCATTGCTATCATGCTACTTCGCCAAATTCAAAGACGAATGGGGTCTCTATACTTCTTTCCAAAAAAGTACCCCTGCAAATAACGGAAACCTTATCAGACAAACAGGGTAGGTTCATCTTCCTTAAAGGCACTTACAAAAAAAGGCCAATTACCTTAGCAAACATCTACAGCCCCAACACTTCCCAAGTCCCCTTCTTTCATACAGTGACAAGGGAATTGACATCCTTCCAGGAAGGCCTTTTAATCTTAGGGGGAGATTTTAATGTCCCCTTAGACCCGTTAATAGACACTTCTACAGGAAAATCCCATCTACCGTACAGAGCCCTAAAGCAGATCGAAAACTGCCTACAGGAATTATCATTACATGACGCATGGTGTACCCTCTACCCAAAAGACAAAGACTACACCTTCTTCTCTGCCCCACACAATAAATATTCTCGCATTGACTATTAGTTTCTTTCACAACAGGACCTTCCAACCCTAACAACAGCGACCATAGACCCCATGACACTCTCAGACCATCATCCTATCTCTATATCGCTCACTTTCCCAGACATCCCCAGCAGATCTTACATTTGGAAATTTGACCAGACACTTCTAACGGACGAACTTCAGGTAGACGAAATTCATTCATGCCTAAAAAATTATTTCTCAGAAAACAACACCCCGGATACAACCCCCCTGACACAACGGGAGGTGCACAAATGTGTCGTAAGAGGGAAACTGATCTCCCTCTCAGCCTCTGTTAAAAAAGCCAAGAAAGCCAATCTATCCGACCTATTCATGAAACTGAAGAAACTTGAAACTTCGCATAAACAAACTTTAGCACAACAAACTCTTACGGAACTCACGGAGATCCGCACACTTATCAAAGAAGAATTACACCTCACTCTTAAGAAAAAATTCATTCTCTCGCATAAACTATTCTACGAGTTTGGCAACAAGAGCGGTCCATTCCTTGCACGAGCCCTACGCAAGCAAAAAGCCAATAACACAATCCACCAAATACAATCCAATACCGGTAAAACCCTTACACATAATGATGACATAGCACAGGAATTCGCTAAATATTATTCCTCCCTCTATGATTTAAGCGTATCCGAACCCACCTCCACCCCAGCTTCACTGAGAGCCCAAAACATGAAATCATTTCTAGATCAATATGCCCCACAGAAAATAGCTCCGGAGGTAGCGGCAACTCTGGACGCTCCAATCTCACCAATGGAATGGACACAGGCAATAAGTCAGCTCAAATCTGGCAAAAGCCCAGGCCCAGATGGCCTCCCAGCGGTTTACTACAAGACATTTTCCGATACCCTCCAAAATCCTTTCCTTAGGACCTTTAACTCTCTTTCTCCCACAAATCCCCTCACAGGCGGAATGCTAGAAGCTCATATAACAGTTATACCCAAAGAAGGCAAAGATCCTTCCCTCACAAGCAATTACAGACCAATCTCTCTGTTAAATGTAGACATAAAAATATTTTCAAAAATATTAGCCAACAGACTACTAACCCTTCTGCCCTCAATCATATCCCACGACCAAGTAGGTTTTATCCCTGGCCGTGAAGCCAGGGACAACACGAGCAAAGCGATTAACCTGCACTATCTGATCACCCATACCAAGCAAAAAGGCTTCTTTCTGTCCCTCGATGTCGAGAAGGCGTTCGACAGAGTATCGTGGGATTACATGTCAGCTGTCTTACAAGCCATAGGACTTGGTCCCCAAATGATTGGACTAATTATGTTACTATACATCAATCCCTCTGCTAAAGTGAGGGTCAATGGTACTCTGTCGAACGCCTTTCACATCCGCAGTGGAACAAGACAGGGGTGTCCACTATCACCCATCTTATTTGTACTAACCCTAGAACCCCTTCTAAGGAAACTTACACTTAACCCAGACATAAAGGGAATCCAATCTCCTGGAAAGGAATACAAATATGCGGCATACGCAGATGATATACTACTGTTCCTCACACAACCACTAACCACTTTACCAATACTACTAGCCAAATTTAAGCTCTTCCAAACCCTATCCAATCTGAAGATCAATTTCTCTAAATCTTTTGCACTTAACATATCCCTAACCCAAAATCTAGTAAACCAATGCAAACATAACTTCCCGTTCCAATGGAAACAAGATTCGATATCATACTTAGGCATTCAGATTCCAACCACACTCTCCGACTTATATGCCAAGAATTTTCTTCCCCTACTAAACAGACTATCCTCTGATCTCGAAACATGGAACAAGCCGACATTTTCATGGTTCGGCAGAGCGGCTATCCTGAAGATGAATGCACTTCCCCGTATACTATACCTCCTACAGACGATCCCTATACAGATCCCCCCCCGTTCTTCAAAACATATAGACAGATCAGCTCCAACTTCTTATGGGGCAAAAACAGACACAGAATTAGTCACAACATGCTCTCTCGCCCGAAAATTCTGGGTGGAATAGGCCTTCCGAACATCCTCAATTACCATGCAGCCACTCATCTAGCCAGGATAGTGGACTGGAACGTTCATACCCATCAAAAAGATTGTGTCTCCCTAGAAGCTTCCTTCACGAAATTAGACTTGAACTCCCTTCCTTGGATTTCCCCCAAGCAAATCCCACAAGACATCCAAGCTCATCTGACGATTGGTCCCACCTTGCGCTGTTTTCATGCGATATGTAAAACTACCCCCATCTCCTCCACCCCCAGTCCACTGACTCCCATAAAGCTGAACCCGGACTTCCCACCGGGTATGCACCACCAATTTCTAGCTGACAATCTACCTCAGGGACAAATTAGAGCCCACCAATTCTTCCAACAAGGCAAATTACTCTCCGCAACGTAAATCGCAACACGTGTTGAATGGACACCTATCCCAAACTGGACATTCACAATGATAGCCTACTACCTCCAAATTCTAGACAAAAAGGGTCAATGCTCTAGACAGCTCACTCCCTTCGAAACATTATGCACCAAGACAACACAACAAACACACCCTATCTCTCAAATACACAACCTTCTCTTCGCTGACCTTAAAGCTAATGAGAGTCAATACTGCAGAAAATGGGAAAAGGATTTAGCCATACAAATCTCGGAAGAGAACTGGGAGCGAATATTCTCAAACATACACAAAGGCTCAACTAATGTCTCCACTCAAGAGAACGGATTTAAAATCCAGTCAAGATGGTACCATACCCCAACAATGCTACATAAATTTAAAGCTGACATCCTTGAAACATGTTGGAGGTGCCATCAAGAGAGGGGCACGATATTCCATATTTGGCGGTCTTGTGCCCCACTATAAGCCTTTTGGTCTGAGGTCAGCAGAATAATTGAGCAGGTCACCACCTACAACCCAGATTTCACCCCTGCCCAATTTCTCCTACACCTTTCATCTTTACCACACAATACCTACCACAAATCACTAATGATGCACTTGATAAATGCAGCAAAACTATGCATCCCAATACATTGGAAATGAAACAAGATACCTACTCTGAAAGAATTGTTCGTCAGAATAAACAGAGTAGCAGAGATGGAAAAAATAATACATATCGCAAGAGACACACCGACAAAATTTAGCCGCAAATGGGCATGTTGGATTCATTTCCAGTCACTGCCGGAATACAAGACCATTCTGAATTCCCCTATGTAAGGATCGAGGATGACAGTTATATTGCTCACACATAAACCAGATACATATATCTTAACTCCTTACCCTGATGATGACTTATCCCCTTCTGAAAGCACTTCAGGGCCTAATATATATATGAACCATATTACAGCTACAAAGAGAAGTCAGAGATTCCCCAACCCCGTCCTCCCCTTCCTCCCGGTCCAACACCATTCCCCTAGTACTCCCTTACCTTCTCTCCTACCCACTTTCCTCTCTTCTTCACCCTCTCCTTTTCCCATGCCCTATATGTTGACAACCTGACAAGTAAATAGGATGTCCACGTCATATACCAATTAACTACCCAACTCATGAAATACAACCCAGAGACAAACGAACTACCAAGCACGAATAACGATCGATTCCTTGCACATCAAATGATAAATACATCACTCCGCTGATAAAGTTCTTCCATAAATTGCAAACCAACTTTCTACTACACATACAATTTATCACGGAACGTAGAACACACTGCCAATGGAATCTCAGTTTTAGAGCAGTTTTGACCTATCTAAGGATACTTGCGGGGTACACACCCCCTTATTACCTAGGTAAATAAGTTTACTTTCCCCAAGCAAGGCTGGGAATTCTCTTAAGAAAAATTGTTCACTTTAACAATTCCATGTTTTAATGTTTACTGTTTACTGTAACATATCTGCTGTAATGACTTTATGATCTTCAATAAAATCTTTGAAATAAAAAAGAAATTGCCAACTTTGAGAAAGAGCCCGAGTTGCAAATGTGTGCCCCCTGCAAATGCTTCCCCCAAAAGAAGCTTATATTTATACTGATAGGGGTGAGTGGTGGGTGGATTTCAATTAGCAATCAAGAGGTAATAAAGGTTTGCTGGTTAACAGGGCAAAATTCTTAGTCCAGAAACAGACTATCAAGAGGGCACTAAAGTTAACGGGCCATAATTCTGGGTAAGACAAGGGAGATAATAAAGCATTGTAATGTGGACAGGTCTACAGACTATTAAGCAAAAATAACATACCAGCAATTATTAAGACACATAAGCAAAGCAGATAGCAGTGTTTCAGTTTTTGGGTGGAGATGGTTTAGTTAGCACATACCATAGCAATTTAGACTAGGGAAAACAAATGCTTTTCAATTTTCAATTCTGGGTGGATGGCAGTCAGCTGCAAACATACCTGCGAAGAGACAGAGAAGAAATCCTCAGACAAGTGCAGAGCCAGAAGTGCTTCCACTTATACGTATATATGGTAGTGGCGTGACCACGGGCTCCTCCCACCATCACGCAAGCGCCCGCAATTAGGGAGGCTGTCCCACCTAAGCGGTAAGAAACTGCTCAGGCATTGGCGCCGAAAGTAGTAACTTTGTTTTGTGTAACATCTGCAGAGTGTTTTTTTCCTTCTTTTATGTTCTATGCTTTATATATTTTGTAAATTTCACTTTGTGAGTTGTTGACCTTTTATTGGAACTAATAAAAATACAATTACAAAAATACAGGAAAATAGAGTAAGAGCCCAGCTAATCAACAAATAGTCCCTAAAGGAGTGTTCTAGCTCAATTCATAATTCTACCAGGCACAAAAGAGATGAGTGAATGCAGTTGTGTCTTTTAGGAGTGTAAGGCAGCAAATTCAAAATACCTAGCAGGATGTGTCCTAAAATACCCCTGGGACTCCACCCAGATTGCCGAACCTGGTGCAGAGAAGGAATCAGCAGGGATTGGAGTCCATTAGCCATTCTGAATGTCAAATATATATCACTACTTAATATGCAAGATTATTGCCTATATTTAGTTTTCCATTCCTCCTGAGGGAAACCCCTCTAAAAAGGGTTTAAAGTATACTGCTTCATTGAGCCCTGGGGGTTGAGTAGCTTTAAGTTTATAAACCCATTTCAATTCCATTTAGAGGAGGGTTTTGTTTCAATCCCCTCCTCTAATGTTCAGATAGGATCCGATCAAGAATCAGAAATTTGATATTTGGAAATTTGCCATTGTGGACAATCGTTACATGTCGGCCCAGAGGCAAATCAGTGTCACATGTCTGCATATTTCTGATTTGTCTTTACGCCCTCCTCCAGAACTCCAATTTTGTTTTTCCAATGTCGTAACAACCGTAGTCACAGAGTAGCATATAAATAGCATATAAATAACTCCAAGTATTCTAAAATTTGCATAATGTTTTGGTTTGAATATCTGACCATTGGGCAATTTAATGGTTTTATCTGTATGCAAAAATTTGCAATATCTACACGATCCACGGATAAAAGTGCCCTTGTATTTGCAGGGGTCTCCACAGAGTAACCTTTTAAACTCGCTTTTGATGATAAGATCTCTTATCGAAGTGGCTCTTTTCAATGTAAATAGAGGTGTTTTTAAATGTGTTAATTTTCCTAGAACTGGATTCATAGTCAAGATTAGGGATGAGCTTCGTGTTCGAGTCGAACCTATGTTCGACTCGAACATCGGCTGTTCGATCGTTCGCCGAATTGCGAACGATATGGGCCGTTCGCGCCAAATTCGTGTGGCGCGTCACGGCCCATAATTCACTGCGGCATCGCAGTGCATTGCTTGCTGATGATTGGCCAAGCATGCACTATGACCCGCATGCTTGGCCAATCACAGCGCCGCCTTAACAGAGAGCCATAATTGGCCAAAGCCAAGGAGGCTTTGGCCAATTATGGCTCAGGGGATTTAGTACACGCCCCACACTATATAAGGCCGCCTGCACGGCGGCCCTGTGCAGTGTGTTCCGGTGTGCTTAGAGAGAGAGAGAGACAGTGTCATTTCATTTGAGTTAGCTAGATTAGGCAGGACAGTCAGTCAGTTAGCTGCACTTAAAGTGTATTGTGTATATATATGCATCCCAGGTGTTGCATATATATATATATATATATATATATATACACTGTATTCAGTTTAGCTAGATCCGTTCCTGTTATCTTCTAGACTATTTACATTTAGTGCAGTGCGTCCTACTCACAGTGTTCAGCTAGATCCGTTCCTGTTATATTCCTACTGACAGGCAGGCTTGTCTTGTTACAGTATTTTGAAGAAAATTACTGGTGTTCTTTTGATCCTATTAGTACCACAGTCAGGCAGCTAGACTATTTACAGTTAGTGCAGTGCGTCCTGCCCACAGTGTTCTGCTAAACCTACAAGTAAGTGGGGTGCATCCTGCTCACAGTGTTCAGCTAAACCTACAAGTTAGTGGGGTGCATCCACCTCACAGTGTTCAGCTAAACCTACAAGCTAGTGGGGTGAGTCCTGCTCACAGTGTTCAGCTAGATCCATTTCTGTTATCTTCTTACTGACAGGCAGGCTTGTCTTGTTACAGTAAATACAGCTACCTGAAGAAAATTGCTGGTGTTCTTTTGATCCTATTAGTACCACAGTCAGGCAGCTAGACTATTTACAGTTAGTGCAGTGCGTCCTGCTCACAGTGTTCTGCTAAACCTACAAGTTAGTGGGGTGCGTCCTGCTCACAGTGTTCAGCTAAACCTACAAGTTAGTGGGGTGCGTCCACCTCACAGTGTTCAGCTAAACCTACAAGCTAGTGGGGTGCGTCCTGCTCACAGTGTTCAGCTAGATCCGTTTCTGTTATCTTCTTACTGACAGGCAGGCTTGTCTTGTTACAGTAAATACAGCTACCTGAAGAAAATTGCTGGTGTTCTTTTGATCCTATTAGTACCACAGTCAGGCAGCTAGACTATTTACAGTTAGTGCAGTGCGTCCTGCTCACAGTGTTCTGCTAAACCTACAAGTAAGTGGGGTGCGTCCTGCTCACAGTGTTCAGCTAAACCTACAAGTTAGTGGGGTGCATCCACCTCACAGTGTTCAGCTAAACCTACAAGCTAGTGGGGTGCGTCCTGCTCACAGTGTTCAGCTAGATCCATTTCTGTTATCGTCTTACTGACAGGCAGGCTTGTCTTGTTACAGTAAATACAGCTACCTGAAGAAAATTGCTGGTGTTCTTTTGATCCTATTAGTACCACAGTCAGGCAGCTAGACTATTTACAGTTAGTGCAGTGTGTCCTGCTCACAGTGTTCTGCTAAACCTACAAGTTAGTGGGGTGCGTCCTGCTCACAGTGTTCAGCTAAACCTACAAGTTAGTGGGGTGCGTCCACCTCACAGTGTTCAGCTAAACCTACAAGCTAGTGGGGTGCGTCCTGCTCACAGTGTTCAGCTAGATCCGTTTCTGTTATCTTCTTACTGACAGGCAGGCTTGTCTTGTTACAGTAAATACAGCTACCTGAAGAAAATTGCTGGTGTTCTTTTGATCCTATTAGTACCACAGTCAGGCAGCTAGACTATTTACAGTTAGTGCAGTGCGTCCTGCTCACAGTGTTCTGCTAAACCTACAAGTTAGTGGGGTGCGTCCTGCTCACAGTGTTCAGCTAAACCTACAAGTTAGTGGGGTGCGTCCACCTCACAGTGTTCAGCTAAACCTACAAGCTAGTGGGGTGCGTCCTGCTCACAGTGTTCAGCTAGATCCGTTCCTGTTATCTTCTTACTGACAGGCAGGCTTGTCTTGTTACAGTATTTTAAAGAAAATTGCTGGTGTTCTTTTGATCCTATTAGTACCACAGTCAGGCAGCTAGACTATTTACAGTTAGTGCAGTGGGTCCTGCTCACAGTGTTCTGCTAAACCTACAAGTTAGTGGGGTGCGTCCTGCTCACAGTGTTCAGCTAAACCTACAAGTTAGTGGGGTGCGTCCACCTCACAGTGTTCAGCTAAACCTACAAGCTAGTGGGGTGCGTCCTGCTCACAGTGTTCAGCTAGATCCGTTCCTGTTATCTTCTTACTGACAGGCAGGCTTGTCTTGTTACAGTAAATACAGCTACCTGAAGAAAATTGCTGGTGTTCTTTTGATCCTATTAGTACCACAGTCAGGCAGCTAGACTATTTACAGTTAGTGCAGTGCGTCCTGCTCACAGTGTTCTGCTAAACCTACAATTTAGTGGGGTGCGTCCACCTCACAGTGTTCAGCTAAAGCTACCTGTAGAAGGTTGGTGGTGTTCTCATACTACAGGCAGGCAGTTAATTTTGCTAGCTGCAGTATCAGTACATATATATATATATATATATATATATATATATATCCCAGCTTAGTGCAGCTACAGGCCATTAGTATGTCTGGAAGGCCAAGAAGGAGAGGCAGACAGTCACAAGCCAATAAGAGAGGGCAAGCAGGCTCTGTGTCTAGTGCTGGTCGTGGAGACGGTGCATCCTCATCAGCACGTGGCCATGGGACACGCTTGGCCTTTTTTTCGGCAGCTGGCCATGTTGAGCCGCAACATGCGGAAGACTTGGTCGAGTGGATGACCAAGCCGTCCTCATCCTCCTCATCCTCTCTCACCCATGCCCAGGGTACTTTGTCTGGCAAAGCAGCGGCCTCTTCCCTCGGCTCAATGTCATCAGTGACTCCTTCCCTAGCCCCACCATGTCCTCCTGAGGAGTCCCTCGAACTGTTTGACCACAGTGTTGGGTACATGCTCCAGGAGGATGCCCAGCGTTTGGAAGGCTCTGATGATGATACTGAGCTCGATGAAGGCAGTAACACGAGCACGGACAGAGGGGGTGCCCAAGAAGGACAGCAATCTGGCAGTCATGCTCCCCCTGCTGCAGCATACTGCCAGGTTTGCTACAGTGATGAGGAGGGAGGGGATGATGAGGTCACTGACTCAACGTGGGTGCCTGATAGGAGAGAGGAGGAGGAGGAGGAGGCGGCACATCACCAACGAGGCAGGATGCCCTCCAGGGGCCAGCCTAAGGGCAGCACATTGACTGCATCACACCCCAAAGCTCCACATGTGCAGGGCGCTGCAGTCTCTGCGCGTTATTCAAAAAGTTCTTTGGTGTGGGCCTTTTTTGAGACGAGTGCATCAGATCGCACCGCTGCTATTTGCAACATATGTCTCAAGCGTATCTCGCATGGCCAAAACATCTCCCGCTTGGGTACCACATGCTTGACCAGACATATGTTGACCTGCCATGCAGTTCGTTGGCAAGCGTATCTAAAAGACCCACACCAAAGAACAAAGAGGACCTCTGCTTGCTCCTCATCAGCTGAGATTTCCAACCCCACTAGACCTTCAGTCCTCTCTGAGACCTGCACTGAGAGGAATGAAGGTGTAGAATTAGGTGTGTCACAGCCACGTACTTGTGGGCAATCTGATTTTGGTACACCGACGTCAGATTGTACCAGGCAAATTTCCCTGCCCCAGCTGCTGCACCGCCGAAAGAAGTTTGCTCCCAGCCATCCATATGCCCAACGGTTGAATGCTAGCTTGGCAAAATTGCTAGCACTTCAACTGCTGCCTTTTCAGTTGGTAGACTCTGCCCCCTTCCGTGAGTTTGTGGAATGTGCGGTTCCTCAGTGGCAGGTACCCAAACGCCACTTTTTCTCACGGAAGGCGATTCTGTCTCTCTACCAGCATGTGGAAGGCAATGTCCATGCCTCGCTGGACAGGGCGGTCAGCGGTAAGGTGCATATTACCGCTGACTCATGGTCCAGCAGGCATGGACAGGGACGTTACCTAAGTTTCACGGCGCATCGGGTGACTCTGCTGGCAGCTGGGAAGGATGCAGGACAAGGTGCAGTAGTGTTGGAGGTTGTTCCACCACCACGCCTCCAAAATGCTAATGATTGTGACACACCTCTCTCCTCCACCCCCTCCTCTTCTTCTTCCTCCATGGCCTCTTCCTCGGAACCAGCGGTGCTCCGTAGTCGTTCAAGGGGCTACGCAAGTACGCAGGCCAAAAGATGCCATGCGGTGCTTGAGCTGGTGTGCTTGGGGGACAGGAGCCACACTGGGGCAGAGGTTCTGTCAGCTCTGCAGGGGCAGGTTCAGAGGTGGTTGACGCCATGCCAACTTAAGGCAGGAATGGTGGTTTGCGACAATGGCACCAACCTCCTCTCTGCCCTCCGACAGGGACAAATGACCCATGTGCCCTGTTTGGCTCACGTCCTTAACTTGGTGGTGCAGCGGTTCTTGGGCAGGTACCCGGGCTTACAGGATGTCCTGAGGCAGGCCAGGAAAGTCTGTGTGCATTTCCGCCGGTCATATAATGCCAGTGCTCGGCTGACGGACCTCCAAAAGGAGTTTAACCTGCCCAAGAACCGCCTAATCTGTGACATGCCCACCAGATGGAACTCAACGTTGGCCATGCTGCAGCGGCTGCACACGCAGCAGAGGGCCATCAATGAGTACCTGTGCGACTATGGTACCAGGACAGGGTCAGGGGAGCTTGGTTTTTTTTCCCCACGCCAGTGGGCCATGATCAGGGATGCATGCACTGTCCTGTCACCATTTGAGGAGGCCACGAGGATGGTGAGCAGTGACAGTGCATGCATCAGTGACACTGTCCCCCTTGTCCACCTGTTGGAGCACACGCTGCATGGAATAATGGACAGGGCACTTGAGGCAGAACAGAGGCAGGAAGAGGAGGACTTCCTTAGCTCTCAAGGCCCCCTTTATCCAGACAGTGTTCCTGCATGCCCGCCGATCACACAGGAAGAGGACGAAGAGGAAGAGGAGGAGGAGGAGGAGGAAGATTGTGTCAGTATGGAGGTGGAGCCTGGCACTCAGCATCAGCAGCAGTCTTTAAGGGATCAGTCCCAAGAAACACATGGACTTGTACGTGGCTGGGAGGAGGTGGCTGCGGACCATGTCGTCCTTAGTAACCCAGAGGACTCCGGACCGAATGCCTCAGCAAACCTACGCTGCATGGCCTCCCTGATCCTGCAAAGCCTGCGTAAGGATCCTCGTATTTGTGGTATCAAGGAGAAGGACCAATACTGGCTGGCAACCCTCCTTGATCCACGTTACAAGGGTAAGGTTGCGGACCTTATCTTGCCATCGCAGAGGGAGCAGAGGATGAAACATCTTCGGGAGGCCTTGCAGAAAGGTCTGTGCAAGGTCTGTTACAAACTCCTGTTTCTGGACAACGTGTTGCTGAGGCTTCGGTCAGTCAAAGAAGGAGCGGTGGAGAAGGTGGCCGTCTGACCGATGCGTTCAGACAATTTTTTGGTCCGCAGCCCCAAGGTATGATCGGTTCCAGCAACCATATCGCCAGCGTCTGTTTTACATGGTGCAGGAATACCTAGGGGCAAGATCAGACTTGGACACCTTTCCCACCGAAAATCCTCTGGGTTACTGGGTCTTGAGGATGGATCACTAGCCAGAGCTTGCACAGTATGCAATTGAGCTACTGGCCTGTCCTGCATCCAGCGTTCTTTCGGAACGCACATTCAGTGCTGCTGGAGGCGTGGTAACCGATCACAGGGTGCGTCTGTCCACTGACTCGGTCGATCGACTGACCTTCATAAAAATGAATGAGTCTTGGATCACCACCAGCTACCAAGCACCTGATGCTGATGTAACCAAATAATTTTTTTTGAAATCTCAGATCCCTTCAAAGACTGCCTATGCTGATGCTGAGTGACAATCCCTGAGTAATTATCCTCTTCCTCCTCAATCATCACGCTGATAGCTTGTAAGAACATTTTTGGTTCTGGGTGCCACCACCAGTGCCTAAGGCACAATTTTTCAGCCCCTGTTTAACAGGGGCGTGTAATTACGATTTTTGATGTAATACTTTGCAGCAGGGCTCGTTCCTGCATTCCAACTAGAGTGTCTGTGAGGGGTTGCAGTGTTGTGGCACCAGCACCAGTGCCTAAGGCCCAATTTTTCAGCCCTTGTTTAACAGGGGCGTGTAATTACAATTTTTGATGCAATACTTTGCAGCAGGGCTCGTTCCTGCATTCCAACTAGAGTGTCTGTGAGGGGTTGCAGTGTTGTGGCACCAGCACCAGTGCCTAAGGCCTAATTTTTCAGCTCCTGTTCAACAGGGGCATGTAATTACAATTCTTGATCTAATATTTCACAGCAGAGCCCTGTGAGGGCTTACAGTGTTGTGGCCACAGCAACACCTAAGGCCCAAATTTCTGCTGAGTATATAGGGCAGGACCCTACTTTCAAACAACTAACTTACAAACGACTCCTACTTGCAAACGGAAGGAGACAACAGGAAGTGAGAATAAATCTACCCCTAGGAAGGGAAATTCTCTCCTGTAAGAGTTAATATGGGAAAAACATTTCTCCTTTCCACTGATGCTTTCCAATCTATTGGGACAAAAAGTGAGGTGAAATCTTCTGAAGAGGAGGAAAGACAGCAAAATAAATGTCACAGGGGTGATAACCCTTCCCTATGTTTTCCAAAAAGCTTAAAAAAGATTTTTTGGCTGGAGCTAAACACGTTAAAAATGTACCCGTTCAAAATTACAAAGAGATTCTACTTAACAACAAACCTACAGCCTGTATACTGCTGTTCAGAGTATATAGGGCCTGGTGGCCCCACACCTTTCCTTATTTTAATTTGGGTGCGGGGTTCCCCTTAATATCCATACAAGACCCAAAGGGCCTGGTAATGGACTGGGGGGTACCCATGCCGTTTGTCTCACTGATTTTCATCCATATTGCCAGGACCCGACATTACATTAAACCCGCAAGCAGTTTTAAATGAGATTTTTTCCTTTAAAAATGACATTTGGTGCAGGAACTGTTCTAAACACAGGAAACACGCGTCACTTTACAGGCATACTATAGACACCCCTCAGGTACGATATTTAAAGGAATATTTCACTTTTTTTTTTTTACTTTAAGCATCATTAAAATCACTGCTCCCGAAAAAACGGCCGTTTTTAAAAGTTTTTTTTGCATTGATACATGTCCCCTGGGGTAGGACCCGGGTCCCCAAACCCTTTTTAGGACAATACCATGCAAATTAGCCTTTAAAATGAGCACTTTTTATTTTGAACGTTCGAGTCCCATAGACGTCAATGGGGTTCTAACGTTCGTGCGAACTTTCGGTCCGTTCGCAGGTTCTGGTGCGAACCGAACCGGGGGGTGTTCGGCTCATCCCTAGTCAAGATGTACCAGTACTTCCCTATTATTTTTATTTACTGAGTTGCGTTGATTTGAAAATGTAGTAATAATCCTAAGGGGATTTTTGTCATCGCTCACTTATTTGTGGTATAGTAAATGGTGTCTTGTCTGGGATATGGTGCGTTTATAGGCTTTCTTTAAAGAAGTCTGAGAATAAGCCCTTTGTAGTAGTCCTTTTTGGAGTTTTTTTAGCTTCAATAGAGAAAGTGGTGTTATCCAAGCAATTGTGTCTCATTCTGAAATACTGGCTGTAAGGAATATATTTTATGAGAGCCCTGGGATGGAAGCTAGAGACATGCAAAATACATACACATAACTTTAGTTGTACATTTTTAAGGCTAAAATGAGAATGTGATGAAAAGAGATGTTTCAAAATAGTTTATGCATTAAGATATAGACTAAAAAAAAAAAGGTATTTCCTTCATCTGATGAAGCGCATATATGAAGATCAATGGGAATTGATAGCACAGCACAAGAGATGGATAGTGAGCACAGTCAGTCTTTAGAAAATGCGATACTTGTAGCTAATAATATTAGTAATCCTCCTAATAATATTAGTAATACTCCTAATATCTAATGCTCATCCTAAATTTAAAGCTAAATGTGGATTTTTTCTATGGATCCTCTTAAAGACTTATATCAAATCATTGTGGACTTGATGTACAAGTCTCTCCATATATTCAAAAGGTCCAGGTCATTAAAATCAAAGGAATATCACCAGAGTACAAACAATACCTGTTTGGCAAGTCATATTACAAGAGGATTGGCCAACTTTTCAAACAGAAAGAGGCACTATTACAATTTCAATACCGCCAACAATAAAATCAATAGACAGGGCCTGCTAGCTATTAGTCATAGGCAAATAGCATCATGTTTCACTTTGGATGTAAAAGCTATGGAAAGAGACCTAAGATTACAGGGTAGAATGTTTTGAAGGAACTGGAGTTAAATACCACAATTAATTCCCTTAAAATGAGATTAAACGACTGAAGTCTAATATTAGTAATTGTGAAAATACCAATAAAATGATGGAGATATCACAATATGCTCTAAAATATGAAGCATGCCATGCAGACATGGTACAACGAAGGAAAGAACTGAATGAAGAAAAAATATATTTTGGTCAAATTGTCAAGGATCAGAGAAAACAGTCTGTTCCAAACAGAAAATGCAGGGAAGAAACCCAACATACTGTATCTATGCTGCCTGGTAGGACTCCATCTGACTGGGAACTAAACATGAATGTAGACAATGTAGAAACAGTGGATGAATTGCCAGATATATTGTGTGATTCAGATGTCTATGGTCTGAGTATTTTATTTTCACCAGAACAAAGTGCGAATATCAGTGACCATATACCAATATAAATGTAACCATGTCTTATTGTTTAAAAGTATATATTATTCAGTGAATTCCTTGGCCTCCCTTCCACTTTCTCAGCACTATATATATCAGGCTTCAGACAATCTGAGAACTATAACAGTTATAACACTAAATGTTAGAACTATATACCATCAATAAACACACAATAATATTAATATTTATGAAATTAGCTGCCGCTTAAAATGCAAACGCACACAAAACATATAAAACAATTACTAATAATAAAATTGCACAAGTCCCGACACAGTGCCTTGAATTATTAATAAAGCAGTGCTACTGTCACAGAGTTCATGAACAGCTTTCATGTGAAATAAAATGCACATGAGAAATAATAGTAATCAAGTGATGCAAGAACAGTCCCAGAAACCTCAGGTGGAAGATAAAGAGGTGTTGCTATGTTGTATCTTTTAAATCGGAGTTTAAACTCACCAAAAGGATGACAGGGTCAAGCATGGATAGATAAACCACAGATCTCCTTAACAGGGCAGCCGATGTCACAGCAAGATCCACCGGTTCTCAGGACAAGAAAAGAGACTCCACATAGTGTTAATCTGTTTTTCTGTCTCTTTATTAAACGTTTCTCCATACAGCTTCAGTTGATAACATCAGGCATTCATTGGTGTATAAGAGTGTGTTTCTCGTAACACTCAGGAGACAGTAGATCAAACTATATTCAGCACTTGCTTCCTGGTGTGTCTTCCTGTCTATCGTGGAACGCATGTGTCATTTCCGGTCGTTAAGCCACGCCCTGACTAGTATGTGGAGTATCTTTTCTTGTCCTGAGAACTGGTGGATCTTGCTGTGACACCTGCTGCCCTGTTAAGGAGATCAGTGGTTTATCTATGCATGCTTGACCCTGTCTTCCTTTTGGTGAGTTTGAACCCTGAAGGGGAGTGTGGCACAAAGACTGCAGCGGGGTGTTTAAAAGATACAACATAGCAACACCTCTTTATCTTCCACCTGATGTTTCTGGGACTGTCCTTGCATCACTTGATTACTATTATTTCTCATGTGCATTTTATTTCACATGAAAGCTGTTCATGAACTTTGTGACAGTAGCATTGCTTTATTAATAATTTAAGGCACTGTGTCCGGACTTGTGCAATTTTATTATTAGTAATTGTTTTGAATGTCTTATTGTTTGCCTTTTTTGTATGTAGAGGAAAAGAGTAAAAATGTGTCTACAAGTTGTATTTTTCGGGTTCATTGAGCTCATGAAAGTGGATTTACATATAAAGCAGGTGTATGCATATAGATTTTTGTATACATAAATACACAGACATTACAGAGGTAAAGTATATTAGCCTAGTTGTGCAAACATAGCGATTATTATCTTATTCATTTATCTTCCCCAAAGGATCTAAAGAGTGCCAAAAATTGATGCCATAGATTATTTTCCAAAAAGTTAGATCTGGTAAAACAAGAGATTGACAATGGCTGCTTTATTTTATGACATTAAATAACTACAACTATGTTCTCTATTTTTTCTTTTTTCTTACGTCTGCTCCCTTTTGCAAGAAACACATAGTAATCTATTTGGAATTATATAAGAGATCTTATCCATAACTTTATTGATTCAATGAATGATTTCAATGAATATGTGTGTCTGTTGATGCACACAAACTGTCTATATGTGTAAACTGATTTTTTTCCAGGGGTGTGGAAACACCATTGTTCGATGAATAGAAAGAACGTGATCGCTGTAACCTATTTATTTATTTATTTTTCTTTCCCCTTTCTAAGCTTTTAAGAGCAACTCAAACTGAGGCATGTAAACTCTGAAGTAGAATTTGAAGTGCAAGAGGACACAATGAAAACAGGCTGAGAAATTTAGGACAGAAGCAAACAGATTAATGTGAAACCTTTCCCAAAATAGTAAACTATGATGTGGGCAACCCTTACTACACAGATGTATGAATGCATACCAAGTCCAACATTTCCTGTTATAGGATAAGAATATTTTTTTCCCCTTAAATAAATGTGAACGATCCTCTCATTGAATGTTAACTGGCATGAAATAAAGGAAATAGGGATACAAGCAGTGATGAAAAATTGAAGGAAGTATTGAAATTTATTTGAACCTGTTTGCAATGTGTTCCTTCACAAGTATATTTATTACCCTCCCTACCACATGTAAAAACTTCTGAGCAATCTTTAATATTTTAAACTCTCCAATTAAAGCTTTAACTATAAGATGCTGCCAGTTGTACCTATCACAGGGTGGAGAAATGATCTAACCTGCTGATTTATATTCCTTCCAAGAGCACAGGGCTCTTAGATGTGAGATTGCTGCTTTATCAGGACAGATACTGAAAAATCAGGTGACTTTTATCTCATGGCTACTGGGAGCTTTAGATATTTGTATCTCTATATGGGAAGGAAAGAATAAAATACTGTAGATGCAACATTTATTGAGGAAATAACCCAAAGAAGATCCATCAAATATACAATGCAAGAAATGGGCTTGACTTCAGTCTAGAATAGGGGATGTTTCATAGCAATCTTTAGGTAGACCCAGCAATACACTAGCTACATATCCCGCTTTGTGCAAACATTTCTAGTATATTCAAGTAATTATCATCTAAACCTTCAGTAATAGTTTGATGAATCAAAGGCAAACTTCACTAGAAACTGGGTAGGATGAAAACATCCAACCTCAACAAGTTGTCAGGGAATACCTTTGTTTCCAATGAGGATGCACAGACATCTGGGGTACACGTAAGCATATTACATTTCACAAATTCTTAGGTATTAAAGAGTTGCTTTAAGAGCATGTATTCTTTAAATGTTCCTATAAACAAATGTTATAACAGTCCAGTTATTTAATGACAAAAGGAAACCTTGCCTATACTAGTGTTATGCCCCGTACACACGATCGGACATTGATCGGACATTCCGACAACAAAATCCATGGATTTTTTCCGACGGATGTTGGCTCAAACTTGTTTTGGCTACACACGGTCGCACAAAGTTGTCGGAATTTCCGATCGCCAGGAACGCGGTCACATACACCACGTACGACGAGACTATAAAAGGACAGTTCAGAACCAAGCACAGCACCCTTTGGGCTCCTTTTGATAATCTCGTGTTAGTAAAAGTTTGGTGAGAGACGATTCGCGCTTTTTCAGACTCGTGGCTTTCAGATCGTTTTCTGCCATTCAGTTTGTGCTTGTGGGTTTGTATCTGGTCTTCAGTGCGTGCAGTGAGTTCGTATTTGATTATTCAGTGCGTTCTTGTCCGCTCGTTGCTGTTTTTCAGTCGCTCTTCACAGGCCTTGCTGTTCTTCGGTGCGTTCTGTTACTTCATTTTGAGCAGCCAATCGTTTTCTAGCCATGTTACGTATCCTCGTAGAGTTCGTGCTGTGCGGGGGCTTGGTGTTGGGGTCCTTACCTTGACACAAGCCCAGTCCATGAACAGGGTGGGGAGGAGTTCATGGACCAAGAATTGGTTGCTCCAGCGTGACCAGTTCTGTCACATGCCTTTGCTCTGTGAGATCCGTGAGAATAATCCTGATGATTTCAGGAACTTTCTCAGGATGACGGACCCCATATTTCACCATTTGTTAGCTTTGCTGACCCCTTAAATAAGCAGGCAGGATACCTGCATGAGGCAAGCCATCACTCCGGAGCAGAGGCTAGCCGCCACCCTGCGGTACTTGGCAACGGGGAGAAGCCTGCAGGACCTCAAGTTCTCGACAGGCATCTCCCCCCAGGCTCTGGGGATCATTATCCCAGAGACCTGTTCTACCATCATCCAGGTCCTGCAGAAGGAGTATATTAAGGTAAGATTTATCCTTTAACATCACATTTTATTGTATTTAATGTTTGCTAATGTAATGTATTTCTTTCCTCATTCCCTAATTACCATGATTGTAATATGCTGTGAATGTCCCCTTTGTCCTCATGCATGCTGGATTTTTATGTAATTTTTTTGGTCCTTCATACATATTTACCTTCACTTACATCCTCAGCATGCTCTCCTGGCCCTATAGTCACCTTGTGTAGTCACTTAACAATGTATTTTGTCAGCTCCATAGTGGTGCTTTACCCTAAATACCCCCTAAAATGTGTAAAATTGTGATGTGTGCTTTAAATTCAGGCAGAGTGCCGAAGGCTTTTTTTTGGGTCCCAAAATCATTTGGAACCCTCCCTCCCCCAAACTGCTAACTCAGCTGATACCAATCCTCTATCTGCTGACTTTGCCAAACCCATACACACTATACCTACCTCTTTTGTGGTCATATTTATGGATGAATTTCCCAAAGCATGTAGTGCAAGGGCCTGCCTGAATACTTTCAAATGGTACTGTTTTAAGTATTTGTATCCTATTATTATCTTGATAGGTAATAGCAGAATGTAAAAATGTGCTAAAATGTGTACAGTGTGTATTTATCTCTTTGTATTATGACACTTCTTACCTGTCCAGTGGGCTGCCAATAGTGTAAAGTAAGAAGGGGCTGGCCAAAGTAAGTATTTAGGCATTCATCTCTCAATGAAGTACAGAGGGTTACCTGTCCAAAACACCCCCCCATAAAATTTTACAAATGGCCCATGAGGGGGGGGGAATCTGATAGGTGGACCTTATATCTTTGTCTTTAACCACTTGCCACCCGCCATATAGCAAAATGATGGCGGCAAAGTGGTTTCAATATCCTGACCGGACGTCATATGACGTGATCAGGATATTAAGCCGCTGCTCACCCCTGGGGGAGTGCATCGTGGCGATCGTTGTTGCGGTGTGTCAGTCTGAAACACCGCAACTCTGATCTAGGTAAAGAGTCTCTGACGGAGACTATTTACCATGTGATCAGCCATGTCCAATCACGGCTGATCACGATGTAAATAGGAAGAGCCTGTGATCGGATTTTTTCACTTGTGTCTGACAGATGCGAGTAGAGGAGAGCCGATCAGCTGCTCTCCTGACAGGGGGGGTCTGCACAGCCCCCCTCGGATCCCGCCCAGGACCACCAAGGAAACAGCCCAGGACCACCAGGATGGCCACCACACTGGACCACCAGGTATGCCCCCTAGACCCCCAGGGAAATACCAATATGTGCCCAGGCAGCTGCCATTCAGTACCCACTCCAATGCCTACCACTGCTAGTGCCACCAGGGATGCCTATCAGTGCCTCATATCAGTGCTGCGTATCAGTGCCCATCAGTGCCACGTATCAGTGCCCATCAGTGCCCAGCAGTGCCACCTATCAGTGCCCATCAGTGCCCAGCAGTGCCGCCTATCAGTGCCCATCAGTGGTGCCTATCAGTGCCACCCTATCAGTGCCCAGCATTGCCGCCTTTCAGTGCCCATCAGTGTCCCCTACCAGTGCCCATCAGTGTCGCCCAGTGCCACCCAGTACCACCCATGAGTGCCCATCAGTGCCGCCTATCAATGCCCATCAGTGCTGCATATCAGTGCCACCCATCAGTACCACCTACCAATGCCCATCAGTGCCACATATCAGTGCCCATCATCAGTGCCCGTCAGTGCCTGCTCATTGGTGCCACCTCATCGGTGCCCCTGTATCAGTGACTGTCAGTGCCGCCTTATCAGAGCCCATCAGTGAAAGTGAAACTTACTTATTTACAGATTTTTTTAACAGAAACAAAAGCAAAAATTTTATTTTTTTCAAAATTTTTTTATTTGTTTAGCACAAAATAAAAACCGCAGAGGTGATCAAATACCACCAAAAGAAAGCTCTATTTGTGGGGAAAAAAAATGATAAAAATTTAGTTTGGGTAAAGTGTAGCATGACCGCGCAATTATCATTCAAACTGTGACAGTGCTGAAAGCTGAAAAATGGTCTGGGCAGGAAGGTGTTTAAGTGCCCTGTATTGAAGTGGTTAAATACTCCCTAAATAAATGTTATACTGATGTTGGCCAAGAATGTTTGTGTCTAATCTGCTTTCTATGTTTATGTGCAAAATGATTAATTTATTTTTCTTGTTTTACTCCACAGTTTCCTTCCAACCCACAGGAATGGCAGACTGTGGCCTCCCACTTTGCCCAGCGGTGGGACTTTCCTAACTGCGGAGGGGCAATTGATGGGAAACACGTCCACATCGTCCCACCACCCAACTCGGGGTCATACTATTACAACTATAAGGGGTTCAATAGTATTGTGATGTTGGCGGTGGTGTCGGCTACTTATGAGTTCCTGTATGTGCACGTGGGGAAGAATGGCCAGATGTCAGATGGTGGAGTCATCGCCCATATGGAGTTCTACAGGCATATCCAGCATAGCAGCTTGGACTTGCCACCTAAAGAAGACAATGTGGAAGGACTCCCATTCGTCTTTGTTGCGCATGAAGCGTTTGCGCTGGGGGACCATCTTATGGGGCCATACCCTATGAGGACCCTCACCCCGGACCAGAGGGTTTTTAATTACCAGCTGGCCAGAGCCAGAAGAGTGGTGGAGAACATGTTTGGAATCATGGCCAGCCGGTTCTGCCTATTTCTTACACCCATACATATGGCGGAGTATAAATTCAATCATACCATCCTGGCTTGCTGTGTTCTCCACAACTTTTTAAGGAGAAATTCTGTGAACTATGCTGGCTCGGTTGGGCCTGAATCCGGAATTCATGTAAATGAACCAACCCTGACGGCGTTTGAAGCTGGCCTTCCTGGCTTGCCCCCACTGAGTGCCCACGAGGTCCGTCTAAGATACCTTGAATACTTTGCGGGTAGGGGGCCATCAATATGCCAGACAATGTCTGAGACATTTTTTAATTAAAAAACTAATTTTAATTACTAAAATATTTGCTGACATTTACTGCTTGTGTTTCTTTTAGCTGACCCTCACCTAAATTTGGGTAGCCCTGAAAATGGCGTGATTGTGTAACATTATAAAGCACTGTTGGGTGTTATTTACTAAAGGCAAAGACACTTTGCACTACAAGTGCACTTGAGCCTGCATTGAAACTGCACTTGTAGTGCAAAGTGGATTTGCCCTTAGGAAATAACCCCCATTGTCACAGAAAACACCAATTTTACCACAACAAAAGTTTGGGAGCATTGAAACAATAATCCACACATTCTTGATTATCAATCTTTTTAATACCAGCACAATCACATGTGCATTTATAAAAGGTTTTTAAAACAAACCAACATATTTGTTGTATAACAATTTTTTGGGTCACAAAAATAAATAGTACAAAGTACAAGTATAAATGTCCATTTAAGGTAAAACAGGCATGTTTAAAACCAACAAAAAATACACAAATCTGGAACTTACAAAGTTCAACTTTGCTAGAAGTTGAAGGCAATATCAGACATGACTATTTATAAACTGTGTTTGATATTGCGTTCAGATGGGGTGAAGTCACCCCTGGAAAAGTCAAAATTTGAAGATGCACACAAATTGCCGAATGTCAACATGTGCTAGCTGCCATCACGGGGGATCAAGGGATGTGTTTTGGGGGTGCAACCCCTTCCTCTCAGCTACTTTATTATTGAGGAAGGGGTTGCACCCACAAAACTCCTACATTGATCTCCCGTGATGGCAGATAGCACATGTTGACACACTGTGTGCATCTTCAAAATTTGGCTTTTCTATAATATGTCACAAAATTTTCACAAAATTGTCAGAAAAACAAAAAAACAAAGCACAAATAAGTTAGGGATTTCTAGGGGTTTTAAATTCTCCCTAAAACATCAATGATGTTCATTTTGTTTTGAACATCATTGATGTTTTGCTTGATGTTTTCCAAGTCCCTATTACACCCCATGATCTCCCCGATCAGGATCTGTGCACTTTCACTGGTGAAATGACCAGGATCCACAACATCACAATCACCTAAAAATATAGAAACCAAAAACACAGCATGTATTATAAATATGCTGGCATCCATCTCTTACCTGAGCCTGTGGTCGCAGACACTCACCTGTTGTGACAATTTCCACCACGTCTCCTTCCTCCTCCTCCTGTTGTGTTTGTGGGATTTCCCCTTCTTTCTGAGGTGGTGGGTCTGTTGTCTCCTCAGATGAGTGGTGTCCTCCGAGTCTTTTCTCCCCTATGTAAAAAAAAATAGGTATACTTAACACACAGATATTTCATGGCAGATATAGGAATAAGAAACATTGCTTGGAAGTGGGGTACAATTGTCTGTTTTGGCAGAGTTCCAAGATGAAGAAATATTTTTTTCCTTTGTCAAGCTTGAATACTTACCTGTTTTGTACAAGCTTCACAGATGGAGACACCCCTATAGTATACACTGGAGCACCTGTGTGGGACCCCCTAATAAAAAGGGTGTTCTGGTGTCCCACACTAGTGCTTCTGCGTCCAGATGTGTAAACAGCTGCTGAGTGTCCTCTCCTTACACAGAATCTAGTTTGCAGTTCATTCTAGTTACAAACCCATCTAGACACCAAAATTATTTGAAGAGAAGTAGGCTAGCAACAATGTATTCAAATGCATATGGCCAAAACATGGTGTTTTCTATGCCGAACGAACAATGTTTCATACGAACGAACAATGTGCCCATGAACATGAAAGTTGCCATTTTAAACTGTACAACAGTAAAGAAAAGCACATGGAGCAGCACAAACGTTATAAAAATAAAGAATAGGAACACAGCACAACTACTTACTTTTTTGAAGCACTCTCCTGATCCTTCTGTACTGCTCATGCTCCCTTAATTTGAGGTCCGACCACCACTTCCTGAGTTGATCTTTTATCGTCGTACACCAAAATTCCGGTGCAGACTCTTCACCACTTTCGCCATGATCTTGGCCTTTCTGACATTGGGGTTGGGGTAAGGTCCATATTTCCCGTCATAGTCGGCCCTCTTCAGGATGTCCACCATCTTCAACATCTCCCCAAAGGACATATTTCGTCTCCTCCGGGATCAGGACGTTTCTGGCTCCGGGCTTTCCTCCTCCTCCTCGTTGCTGCAATTAGCACGCACCTGCTGTGTCTCCGCCATGTGCTCTTCCCCCACTGTGCCAAACGAGAAGGGTCGGGGAATAGACTAGAAAGAATGTCAGGGGCAGGCGGAGTTTCACGCATGCGCAGTGTATATTAAGCTTAACACGCATGCGTAGTACATACAATTAGGGATGAGCTTTGAGTTCGAGTCAAACTCATGTTCGACTCGAACATTGGCTGTTTGCAAGCTCACCGAACAGCGAACAATTTGGGGTGTTCGCGGCAAATTCGAATGTCGCGGAACACCCTTTAAAAGTCTATGGGAGAAATCAAAAGTGCTAATTTTAAAGGCTTATATGCAATTTATTGTCATAAAAAGTGTTTGGGGACCTGGGTCCTGCCCCAGGGGACATGGATCAATGCAAAAAAAAGTTTTAAAAATGGCCGTTTTTTCAGGAGCAGTGATTTTAATAATGCTTAAAGTCAAACAATAAAAGTGTAATATCCCTTTAAATTTCTAGCTGGGGGTGTCTATAGTATGCCTGTAAAGGGGCGCATGTTTCCCCTGTTTAGAACAGTCTGACAGCAAAATGACATTTCGAAGGAAAAAACCCATTTAAACTACTCGCGGCTATTGCATTGCCGACAATACACATAGAAGTTCATTGATAAAAACGGCATGGGAATTCCCCACAGGGGAACCCCGAACCAGAATTAAAATAAAAAAATGATGTGGGAGTCCCCCTAAATTCCATACCAGGCCCTTCAGGTTTGGTATGGATATTAAGGGGAACCCCGGCCAAAATTAAAAAAAAAAATGACGTGGGGTTCCCCCTAAATTCCATAATCCCGTGCCAAAAAAAAAAAAAAAAACGGCATGGGGTCCCCCAAAAATCCATACCAGACCCTTATCTGAGCACGCAACCTGGCAGGCCGCAGGAAAAGAGGGGGGGACGAGAGTGCACCCCCCCTCCTGAACCGTACCAGGCCACATGCCCTCAACATTGGGAGGGTGCTTTGGGGTAGCCCCCAAAACACCTTGTCCCCATGTTGATGAGGACAAGGGCCTCATCCCCACAACCCTGGCCGGTGGTTGTGGGGGTCTGCGGGCGGGGGGCTTATCAGAATCTGGAAGCCCCCTTTAACAAGGGGACCCCCAGATCCCGGCCCCCCCTGTGTGAAATGGTAAGGGGGTACTTACCCCTACCATTTCACTAAAAAACTGTCAAAAATGTTAAAAATGACAAGAGACAGTTTTTGACAATTCCTTTATTTAAATGCTTCTTCTTTCTTCTATCTTCCTTCATCTTCTTCCTCTTCTGGTTCTTCCTCCGGCGTTCTCGTCCAGCATCTCCTCCATAGCATCTTCTATCTTCTTCTCCTCGGGTCGCTCCGCACCCATGGCATGGGGGGAGGCTCCCGCTCTTCTCTTCGTTTTCTTCTCTTCTTCCTTCTTCTCTTCTTCTCTTCTTCATTTTCTTCTCCGGGCCGCTCCGCATCCATGCTGGCATGGAGGGAGGCTCCCGCTGTGTGACTGCATCTCCTCGTCTGACCGTTCTTAAATAATGGGGGGCAGGGCCACCCGGTGACCATGCCCCCTCTGACACATGGGACATGTCAGGACTTCCCTGTGGTTTACACTCTTTGTTGCAGCGTACGTGATGTGCAGCACTTTTCGCCACTGTTCAAGAGAGTAAGAGGTATCTAGGTCATTCTCCCATGCAGTCATATGAGACGTTTTTGAAAGTATATCCTTATTATTTAGTAGATTATAGAACAATGACATGCCTTTGATCTTGGTGGTAGGATTTGTGTAGTAGTGGAGCACTTGCCATGGCATAGTTATCATTGTTTTCAAGTTGGATTATAGTAGGTGTATACTCCTATGGTATGTGTAGTATTTTGAGTTGGCCAGGTTGTATTCTATTTGTATAGACCGAAATGTTTTAGGAGTTGGACCAATCATTATATCTTTAATTCTATCTGTCCCCTTTTCAACCCAATTTGAGATGTTTAGATTAGGTATGATGTGTGCTAAGCTATGGGTAGGCATTGATAGTGTAGAGGTATTAGAGTCCTGAGGGGAAGTGTTCAGCAAGGCACTCCATGCATGTAGTGATGCTGTTATGGTGGGAGACAGTGATGGGTGTCTGGGGGTGCTCTGTTGGCTAACCAGAAGGAAGTGATATAGGTCACCTCCCTTAACTTGTATTTTTTCCAATTCTCTCCATCTGGTAGTGGGTCTTTGGAAGAACCATGTTTTAATTTGTGCCAATATTGAAGAAGTGTAGTAGTCTTTAAGTATTACTAAGCCAAATCCTCCCGCCTTTCTAGTTGTGGACAGTTTGGAGAATGCACATCTCGCCTTCCTTCCCTGCCATAGATAGTGGTTGATCATGGATTGGGCTTTAGTAAAGAAAGTATTAGGTGCCTGAATTGGGATGGTCCTAAATAAGTATAGGAATTGTGGTAGCAGTACCATTTTAAAGGCTGCTAGTCTACCGGACCAGGATAGTTCCATTTTTGCTAGTTTTGGGAGTTTGGGGCATAGTTTGTCTAGGAATATGGAGTAATTTGCTTTGAACAGTTCATCCGTCTTGGGCGTTAAGGTAATGCCTAAGTAATTTTCACCTGTGGTGTTCCAGGTGTATGGGTACAACTGTTCCATTCTAAGTCTAGTTTTAGGGGGTACATTGATGCCAAGGATGTACGACTTAGTGTTGTTTACTTTATAATGGGATATATCAATTGAACATTTTAAGTGTTTGATGTATCAAAGCCAATGAGGTCTCCACGTATAACATTGTCTGCAAATAGGCTAATGGTATGTGCTGAATTGTCAAACTTATGTCCTGTGATTTGAGGTTGGTCACGTATGTAACTCTCCAGAGGTTCCATGAGTGGATTAAATATTAATGGCGATAGTGGGCACCCCTGGCAAGTTCCATTTGTGTTGTTAAATGGGGTAGAAAGTACCCCTGAGGTATAAACCTGGGCAGAAGGTTTGGAATATAAGGCCATAATTGCAGAGAATATAATACCTTGAAATCCAAACTTCTCTAAACCCCTGGCAAGATATCCCCAATGTATCCGATTTAATGCCTTCTCTGCGTCCAAAGCTAGCAGCAGAGAAGGTGCTCTTCCCATATTTCGTGATGTATTATATTAATTAGGCGCCTAGTGGCATCAGTAGTTTGATGTCCTTTTGTAAATCCAGATTGATCCATATGAATAAACTGTGGAAGTATATCTATTAGCCTTGATGCAATCAACTTAACGTACAGTTTCAGATCATTATTAAGCAGTGATATCGGCCTAAAATTCTGTGGAAGAGATGGTTCCTTCCCTGGTTTGGGCAATGTGATTATAAGCGCTTTCAACATTTCTGATGGAAAGGAGGAGGAGGCAGCTGCAGCATTGAATATAGTGGTTAGATGAGGAGAAAGTATGTACTTGAATGCTTTATAGTATTCCCCTATATATCTATCAGGGCCGGGGGACTTGTTTAGTGGTAATGTATCAATAGCTTGTGACACTTCCTGGATTGTGAAAGGTGAGTTCAGGTGCATTAGTTGTGCTGGAGTTAGTTGGGGAAGAGACACTTTCTTTAGGAAGTCATTTATAGCCTTGGGGGTTGGTTGTATGGTATGCAGGTCATCTGCTAGATTGCACAGAGATCCATAGTAATGGCTAAATGTGTCAGCTATGTTTTGTGGGTGGTAATGTTTGTCTTTAGTGGGCGAGTTTGAGATGAATGCTATTTTGGTTTTGTACCTGCAGTCCCGTAGGCGTTGTGCTAGAAGTTTCCCCGCCCTATTACCATTTATGTAATAATTCATGTTTAAATGTCATGTCTAGTAGACTTTTCAAAATTTCCTAATAGTAGTAATTGAAGATCGTGTCGGAGTTGTGATAGTTGTTTAGAAATTGAAGGTGTAGGGGTTTGTTTGTTTCTAATTTCTAAATTATGAATTTTGTTCGTGAGAGTTTGGGATTGCTGTTGGTGCTGCCTCTTCCTCCCTGCCCCCAATTTAATAAAGATACCCCTCATGAACGCCTTTTGTGCTTTCCAAAGCGTAAACTTATCATCTACAGAATTTACGTTTTCGTTAAAATACTGCAATAAATGTTGTTCCAATATATTTTTGGTATCTTTTTCCTGCAAAAGAAGTGGGTTAGCTCTCCAAATTGGAGCAAGGTTCAAGGAGAATGAGTCATTTATTGTCAGTACTACAGATGCATGGTCCGACCATGTAATGTCATTAATGGATGCAGATTCTGTTCTGGATAGAGTCCATTGATCTACTAGAAATAGATCAATACATGAGTACAACCTATACAGTGAAGAAAAAAGGTGAAATCTCTTTCCCCAGCATGAAGGCATCTCCAGGCGTCATATAAGTTTTGTTGATGTATAGTATTTTGAAGCATCTGGCTTGTTCTGATGGGAGTGGAGGTAGAGTCAAGGTGTGTGTCTGGGATAAAGTTGAAGTCCCCACATATTACCAGAGCTCCTTTTTGATGAGCCCGGATTTTCCGAAGGTTTTGTTGATGAAGCTTATTTGGTTAGAGTTTGGAGCGTATATGTGTACACAATAGTGAACATTGAGGAGCTGATATCACAAATTAAAATTATGTACTGTCCTTGGGGGTCTGCAATAACTTCATGGAGTTGGAATGAAACAGTGTCCCTTATTGCAGTAAGAACACCTCTTTCTTTTGAGTCTGTATTCGCAGTGAAAATATAGGGGAATTGCTTGTTTGTGCATTTTGGGGGGGATATGCTGCTGAAATGTGTTTCCTGGGCGCATAAGACATCACTTTTGAATTGTTGGGCTTCTTTCCATAAAGATTTGCGCTTAACAGGATGATTAAGTCCTTTAGCATTTATGGAAAGGAATGTCACCCCCATGTGGACAAAAAAGGTTTAGTTGTTTGGCATTCTGTGTACATAAAAGTTTTTTTGCTAGTAGAGAGTTCCCCTATGTAGTCAAGACTGGTATGAGCTATATTGTTAAGTGCTAGTGCAGACCAGAAATGTGTTGTACTCACATTATGAAGTGCAGGCATCGTTCCAGTGTGGTTTTCAACCTGGATATGCTGGTGGGATTTTTTTGAGATCGTTGATTTGGAGTGGATAGTAGTAGCTTCATCTGAGAGCTGTAAGGGAATCTGAAAGTTCTGACTGTGTTGAGAAAATAGAACATAAAAAAACAAAACTGAAGGTAAACATGAAAACTTGAACTGTGAACAAGGTTTTTAAATATTGTAGGTGAACAAACTGAACCAAGCATGGGTATTTTTTACCCAAATGCAGCATCTTGCTGCTCAAGTGGTCTTAGAGGGGTGAGTTTGTGAGCTGAGAGAGGCTACACTCCCCATAGAACTGAAGATAACACTTGTTTACTGTACTTTCCATATGATCAGTATTTTTTAGCATTCTTTGCTGTAACCTTTTTCCATTCAGGATCTGTGTGAGGAATGCTCCTAGGGGAGTTAGATCTGCTGTCAGGCTCTGGGAGTATCTGCCATTCTTTAAACAGGGGTAGGCCTTTTTCCAGTGAGTCTATTGTGAAGGTATGGCCCTCTTTGGTGATTGTGATATTTGTGGGAAAGCCCCATCTATAGTTGATCTTATGATTCCTGAGGGCTTTGGTGATTGTAGTGAGGCGCCGTCTTTTCTGGAGGGTGTACTGCTATAGGTCTGCAAAGAATTGCATATTTTGATATTGTGAGGGAGTATGCTCCTTGGTGCGCATTACCAACATTAATTTTTCTTTTGCATGATAAAAATGCAAACATAGTATGACATCCATTGGGGTCTGTTCAGGGAGGTATGCAGGTTTGGGCAGGCAATGGATCCTGTCTATGATCACATCTAGATCCGTGAGCTCAGGGAGGATTTCTTTAAACAGAGTGGTAGTGTATTCTCGCAGGTTTCCTTGCTGAATGGACTCTGGGATCCCTCTGATTTTTAGATTATTCCTTCTATTTCTGTCCTCTATGTAGGCCATTTGGATGGCCTGTATCTCCTTGTTAAACTTTTGCATGCATGACATCATGTCAGTTTGGATCGAGCTCCTTAGGGACAGTAACATTTCCTTTAGTACTGTAGCCATAACTGGTTGATTATTAGTGGGGAATACCTCAATGCTGTCAGGCAGCTCTCTAGTGTCCTCCCCAGAATCAGTGCTGGGACTAGCTGTGGGGCTGCATCCAGAGCCATCTATCCTGAATCTGGCCTTAGCTGGGCTTGCAGACTGAGGGGTGTTGGGGTAGGAATGCTGGCTGCAGGGTAACACACTATTTTTGTTATTAGATGCAGATTTAGCTGGGATGGAGTGTGAGCTATGGGCCGGGGTGGATGTATGGCCGGTGCCATCTTACCTATCTCCATGTGTTTTCCATGACACAAAATCTGTCAGCTTCTGGGGTCTCCTGAGTTCTTTCCTTTTCCTGGCCATGGTCCCCGAGGTTGTGGTGTGCAGACCGCTCCATTTTTGGGGTGAAAACCCCCTCTGGAAAGTCGCTGTGTGCCACTATTTGTCTGTGGGAAGAGGAGCTCAGCTCTCACGCTGCCATCCTTTTCCATGGCCGGCCACACCCCTCGAAAATAATTAATTTAATCCATTTTGGAATGAGGCTGTAACATAACAAAATGTGGAAAAAGTGAAGCGCTATGAATACTTTCCGGATGCACTGTAGGAAATGTTTGTTGTATTTAGTTATCCTTTAGGAAAACTGAAGTGTATTTTATATGAAAGTATGTTTTGAAAAAAAAGTTGTAAGATAAGCCACCTATAGGTTGCATTATATGTTTTATTTATAAGCAGAGCTGTCCCCTGATCTTACAATATAATAAGAGGAACAGCAAAACCTAATCACTGTAAAATGGATGCGTATACAACATCATGTACTACAGAGGAGAGGAGAGCAGATAACCAGCATTTTATTGTTACATGTAATCAGCTGTGATTGGCTACAGCTGATCACATGGGTAAAGAGCCTCGTCATCAGATCTTTACTGAGATCGGTGATGCGCAGTGTCCCAGGGACACAGCTCACCGCCGATCGCCGCACAAGCATATGACGTTGTCCCAGAATGAGGGAGCCACCTTGCGCCCACCATTGCTTAATTTCTTTTTTGGATTTTTTGGTGATTTTGTATCTTAATCTGATTATGTTAATATCTTAATTTATCTATTATTTAGTTAGCAGGAATAATATAAACCACATATTTAATGTTTTCTCTGTGAAAGCATAGTTGTGTTTTTAATATTTTATGTAATCTTCTCTATGCCATCTTCTTTTTGATGTGACCTCAAATATGTTGAAGTCATTTGATTTATGATGATCTGGTGAAACGTGAAACCCCACTGTATATATCTGTCCTCCAAATTGATATGTTATTCACATAAATGCATTGTATTACTTTATTAAGTATAATTTAAAGTCAATTAACTTGTGATGAGTGATGTTAACTCAAAGGGAGACAACATAATCTAATCGTATACAATGCAATGTCTCTGAATTGAAAACATAACATGTTTTTTGTCTATTATCATCAGTCACTGTCAGAACACTCCTGGACAATACGTTTTCATTCTCTTTATTTCTGAGATTTTTCTTGTTGTACTTGTACTTTTTTGTTAGGTATTGAAGACATGAAAAATAATCTATATATTATGGTAAAATAAGAAATGAAAGCTGTGATGAAGAATTAATTAATTGCTGTGTAACATAACACAGAGGGTGACCTTGTAATAACAGACAAATTAACAAAATGATATTGTGTCTTAATGTGTTTAATTTTATCTGAAACAAAGTGAATTAGCAAGGTCCTGTATGCAATACTACCAAAAAGGGAATTGTTTTTGCACATTTCTAATGCATGTTCAGCACCTTGTGATTCCAGTATAGAAAGTGCATTGAATTGAATAAGTCAGTGCAAACAAACATTTGGCAAATCATATTTTTAACATAGTTCTGCATCATGTCAAAGTAAACCTATGTTACCTATATTTAATGATTTATATTTCTCTTACTAGGGAGTCCTTACTAGGAGAACATTTATCAGCAGAAGGTAACACTAGGCTAAAACTATAGGTATAAACATATACTTCTGCATTAATCATTATGTGTACAAGATCTCCATGAAACTACAGGGGACTTGAATGCTAAAAAAATAATAAATAATAGTTAGGACCAGCGGTTTGAACAAAAAATGTACTTGATTCCCCCATATACACATTTAAGGTATCCTCTCGCTGTCCCTTTATATTCTGACAGTGGGGAGACTTCTTTGCCATCAGAATACACTGATCAGTAGGGATGGGCTGAACGACCCCTTGTTTGGTTCGCACCAGAACTTTCGAACATCGTAAAAATTTGGAGCCGAATAATGAACCCCAATGAAGTCTATGGGACCCGAACTGTAAAAATCAAAAGTGCCCATTTTGATGGCTTATATGCAAGTAATTGGGCATACAATGGTTATGGGGGTCCGGATACTGCCATGGGGGACATGTATCAATGAAAAAAAGTTTGTAAAAAACATAATTTTTTAATGAGGAGTGATTTATTAATCCTTAAAATGAAAGCATAAAAATTAAAAATTCCTTTAAATATAGCACCTGGGGGTGGTTCCTTAGTCTACCTGTAAAGTGGCACATCTGTACTGTGTATAGAAGCTGCTGCAGCAATAATTGCATTTATAAAGCCGAATAAATTACATTTTCCCTGCAAGATTTCTTTAGTTTGTAAGCAACGGCTTGGGGAGCCAGTCTGTACGATTAGGCCACTATGTAGTACACTGGGAACAAGATTAGAGATTTTTTGGATACATTCTGGTGTCTCTTCCATAGACTTTGAATAGAAGTATCAGGTATGGGAAAAATGAGAGGTTCTCTTGATGAAAGCAAGAATTGGCCTTGCTGTCAAAAATTTAAATGATATGTACCTGTTAAACAGGTGGGGAAAAATTCGTCTTTGGGTGTCGGTGACGCCGTCACACCATAACCCTATAGAGGTACTATTTATGAAAGCAAGAATTGGCCTTGCTGTTGAAAATTGCAATGATATGCACCTGTCAAACAGGTGTGGAAAAAATGGTGTTTGGGTGTCGGTGGTGCCTTCACACCCTATAAGAGGTACTCTTGATGAAAGCAAGAATTGGCCTTGCTGTCAAAAATGTAAATGATATGCACCTGTTAAACAGGTGCGGACAAATTGGTCTTTGGTGTCGGTTACGTATGCACACCATAACCCTATAGAGGTGCTCTTGATGAAAGCAAGAATTGGCCTTGCTGTCAAAAATTGCAATGATATGCACCTGTCAAACAGGTGCGGAAAGATTGTTCTTTGGGTGTTGGTGACTCTTTAAGAAGGCAAGAATTGGTCTTGCTGTCAAAAATTGCAATGATATGTACCCGTCAAACAGGTGTGGAAAAATTGGTCTTTGGGTGTTAATTGTGCCCATGAAACCTACACCAAAAACATTATTTCAGATGAAATCAACACCCACAATGCTAGGCAGTCTGGAAGTCCTGCAGAGATTCCACATCCCAAAAACACTTAATCAGCAACATTGGCATCAGGGGCTTCTTAGCTGCTGGTAATCCAGGACTGATTCATTTTGACAAATGTCAGACGGTCCACGGAGTCTGTGGACAGATGCATTCTGTTATCAGTAACAAAACCTCCAGCAGCCCTGAATGCTAGTTCGGAAAGCACACTATATGCAGGGCAGCCCAGCAGCTCAATTGCATACTGGGCAAATTCTGGCCAGTGGTCTATTCTAATGACCCAGTAAGCCAGTGGATCATTGACTGGAAATCAATCCATCTCTGTTTTCGCCCCTAGATAATCATTCATGTGATGCAGATGGGATGTGGAAGCTGACAGCCCTGGGCAGCAAGGACTAAATAAATTGTAGAAAAGCTTCACTTAGGCGACCGCCTTCTCCACTGCTCCTCTCTTGACCAACAGAAGCCTCAAAACTATGTTTTTTACAACACTGTAACCAACCAGAGTCAGGAAAAGTGTTGTATAAACTCCTCTTTATGGTGTCCTCGAGATTTAATATTTTGCACTCTCTGTGGGGACGGGATGAGTTCTGAAACTCTACCCTTGTAACTGTGGCCAAGGAGGGTTGCCAACCAAATGTGATCCTTCTTCTTTACACCACATATTCTTGGGTCCTTTTGCAGGCTTTGAATCATGAGGGAGCCCATGCACCACAAATGTGCAGAGGCATGAGGAGCAGACTCCTCAGGCACACTGAGGATTATAGTATCTGGAACTGCCTCCTCCCAGCCACATACTACTCCCAAGGGTTCTGGGGATAGAAAACTATCTCTTACTGTTTGACGTATGTTTTCCTCTGCTTCAATGTCTCCAAAACTGCCATAGTCATCTTCCTCCTCTTCCTCCCGCTCTTCTTGTGTGTTCTGTGGTGTAGGAACAATGGAAACTAAGAAATCCTGGACTGCCTCACTCCAGAAAAAAAAGACATCTTTATTGTAAACCGTAAAAATCCAACATACAGTCTCCTCTACAGAGAACAGCAACTAACGCGTTTCACATCAATGGATGCTTACTCATAGCTAAAAACAATGGGGTAGGAACAATGGTGTCTGCATAAAGTGGGCCTTGAGAGGAAAGGAAGATCTCCTCTTTCTCCCACTGCTTTGCCTCAAGTGCCCTTCCATAATGCCACACAGACTATGCTCCAGCCGGAGCACAACAGGGATTGTGTCACTGATGCACGCATTGTCATGGCTCACCATCCTTGTGGCTTCCTCAAATCGTGACAGTACAGTGCATGCATCCTTTATGAGCAGCCATTGGTGTGGAAAAAAAAGCAGAGCCGGCCTGAGCCTGTTGATGAACAATACTCACACAGGTACTCAATGACAGCCCTCTGCTGCATGAGCAGCCACTGCAGCATTGACAAAGTCGAGTTCCACCTGGTGGACATGTCACAAATCAGGTGGTTTACGGGTAGGTGGAATTCCCACTGAATTTCAGCCAACCGAGCACTGACTGTGTATGATCACCTGAAATGGCTACAGACTCTTCTGGCCTGCTTTAGCAGATCTTCCATCCCTGGGTACCTATTTAGGGAATGCTGCACCATCAAATTGAGGACATGTGCCAGGCATGGCACATGTGTCAACATTTCCTGTCTAAAAGTGGATAAGAGGTTTGTGCCATTATCGCACACCACCATTCCTGGCTCCAGCTGGCATGGCATGGAGTGAATCACCTGTGGGCTTGCCCCTGCAGGGCTGCAAGAATCTCTGCTCTGGTGTGGTTCCTGTCCCCTAGACACACCAGCTGAAGCACTGCATGACACATTTTAGCCTGACTGATTGACTAGCCCCTCAAATGCTTAGGGGGTACTTGTAGTTCATAGGACAATTTGGCAGAGGAGGACATGGAGGAGTAGGTGGAGGAGGGGGTAGAGCTGACAAATCTTGAATCATCACCACTAGCTGTATGGAGACATGGTGGCACAACAAGCTGCAGCACTGAGCCCTGTCCTGCACCCTTCCGAGTTGCAAGCAGAGTTACCCAGTGTGCTGTGAACAAAATATATCATCCCTAACCATGCTTGCTTGACCATGTCAGCAGTAACATGGACTTTGCGGCTGAGTGCCTTGCCCAATGATGCCACAACATTGCCTTCCACGTGATGGTACAGAGCTGTAATGGCCTTACGTAAAAAATAAATAGCAACTGGGAACCTGCCATTGTGGTAAAGCACATTCTACAAATTCATGGAAGAGGCAGAATTCACCAGATGGAAAGGCAGAAGTTGTAGAGCCAGCAGCTTTGACAAGCTTGCATTTAGACACTGAGCATGTGGGTGGCAGTGACTATTATTTTTCACTGCAGCAGATGGGGTAGAGAAATTTGCAGGCTATAGTCTGCTGCTGGCAGATGTGCTGCAAGGACCTGGGATATCCTGCACTATACCATCATCCCTGTCAGTGGAGGCTGATGAGAGGTCATGAGGTATAATGGGTTCAGACCGAGGTGAGTAAGGAGGAGGAAAAGATTTGCTCCCCTTTTCTGTGGCTGGGAGGTTCAATGCCTTGTCAAGCATGTGGTACCCAAATATCTGGTGTTTTTGCCACGCTGGATGTGCTTGAGACAAAGTTTGTAAATTGCAATAGTATGATCAGCTGCACATGTGCTAAAAAAGGCCCAGACAGCTGAGCTGTGGGAAGTGGGTCAGGAGATAACAGCTCCACAATAGGATGGAATAGGGTGGCTGCTCTCTACTCTTCTGTGATGGCTGCCTCATTGGGGTTGTGCCTCACCCTCACTTTCCTCCTCTGCTCTATCTGGCACCCAAGTTGTGTCAGTGACCTCATCATCAGCATCATCTCCTCCATCCTCATTACCACTGGAGACAACTTGGCAATACGCTGCGGCTGGGCGAGGGGGGCTGTAGGCTCATGCACCTGCCTTCCTCAACCTCAGAACCAACATCTGAATCAAGTAATGACTGTGCATCATCAAGGTGCATGAGGCTGATGCTGTGTTCAAATAAATTTTCCATGCCTGATGCTGGGGCTATGGCAGGAATAGCTGTGGACAAGGAGGCAGGTTTAGCCACTTTGGCAGCTGCAGTGGACTGCACACTAGTCTCTGCTTGGGTGACGGAGGATGAGGAGGATAAGGATGGTTTAGCAAGCCAGTCCACCTCTGCATGCTGTGGCTGGATAGCACGGGAAACATCACTAAACAAAGGAAATGATACGCTGCCTCTGGACTGACCACCTTTGCCTGTTGGCCCCCTCACAGAGCCATGGAAACGTCTGTATCTCCTTGTTGTCCTCCCAGACATGATGGGGGTGCCTATTAGCAAAATGTAATAAAGATGTGGAAATGTGTACGTGGATCCACTTCAATCAATGTAAAGTGGTGTTTGGTGCACTTTAACTTGAGTACTCACTACACAGACACAGTCCACTGATACACTATAATATACTGCAGTAAAACTGCAGTGACACACTGGAATATACTGTGTCAAACATGCAGTAATGCACAGAAATATACTTTGTTAAATGTGCACTAAAGCACAGAAATGTACTGCGCTAAACGGCATGTAACGCACTAAAATATATGGTGTTAAACTTGCAGTAACACACTTGCATTAAATAGCATATAACAAAAATGAAATATACTGGGTTAAACTTACAGTAATGCACTGAACTATACTGCGTTAAACGGAAGGTAACACACTAATATACAACGTTAAACTTGCAGTAACGCACTGAAAGTTACGGCGTTAAACTTGCAGTAACCCACTGAAATATACTGCATTAAGCGTGCACAAACGCACAGAAATGTATTTTGTTAAACGGCGCGTAACGCAATGAAATATACAGCTTTAAACTTGCAGTACCACACTCAAATATATAGCGTTAAACTTTCAGTAAGGCACTGAAAAAACTGCGTTAAGCATGCACTAACACACAGAAATGTACTGCATTAAACGGCACGCAATGTACTGAAATATACGGCATTAAACTTGCAGTAATGCACTGAACTATACTGTGTTAAACAGAAGGTAATGCACTAAAATATACAGCGTTAAATTTGCAGTAATGCATTGAAATTTCCTTTATTAAATGTGCACTAATGCACAGAAATATACTGTGTTAAACGGCATGTAAAGCACAGAAAGATATGGCATTAAACTTTCAGCAATGCACTGAAATTTACAGCATTAAACTTGCAGTAACGCACTGAAATACATGGCATTAAGCGTGCAATAATGCACAGAAATGTACTGCATTAAATGGCATGTAGCGCACTGAAATATACAGTATTAAACTTGCAGTAATGCACTGAACTATGCTGCGTTAAACAGAAGGTAGGACACTGAAATATACGGCGTTAAACTTGCAGTAACGCACTGAAATATACTGCATTAAATGTTCAAGAACGCACAGAAATATACTGCATTAATCGGCACGCAACACACTGAAATATACGGCATTAAAGTTACAGTAATGCACTGAACTACAGTAGGTGACCACGATATTGTGTTATCGCCGAGATTTGACACCTGCGAGCCCCATTGCAGGAGCTGGCTTGCTCATCAGGAAAGGAAAAATGTGTTTTTTCCTTTCCCGATGAGCGACAAGCATTGCTGACAGGTATTTGGTATGAATCATGAGGGGGAACTCCACGCCAAATTTTAAATAACAAAACGGCATGGGTTCCCCTCCAAGAACATACCAAGCCCTTAGGTCTGGTATGGATTACAAGGGGAACCCCCTACGCCATTAAAACGGCATGGGGGTCCCCCCCAAAATCCAATTAATAAGGAGCCCCCAGATCCCGGGCCCCACCCTATGTGAATGAGTATGGGGTACATTGTGATGTCACCCGGTGACCATGCCCCATGCCTACATAAGTCGTTGCGCACCTCGCACGCGAAATTACAGTGGGAGACAGCATTGTGTCGACATCGGAAGAAGAGAAGAGGGAACAAGACAACAGAGAAGACAGGGCCACCGCTAGCAAAAGAGCGGCAAAAGAGCAGAAGATAGTGGAGGAGCCCAGAGAGTGGGAGAAGAACCGTAGACCCGGAGAAGAGGCCAGAGACTGGGAGAAGAGGCCGGAGAGTGGGAGAAGAACCCGACACCGAGAGAAGAGGCTGGAGAGAGCGGAGCAGTTGGAAGAGACCCCCACAGTCAGAAGAAGACCCCAGAGCTGCCTAATAAATTACTTTAAAAACCTGTCTAGGGTGTTTTTTTATTGACACTTTTTCTCCCATTTGAATAGGTAGGGGTATGATGTACCCCATACTCATTCACATAGGGTGGGGGGCCGGGATCTGGGGGCCCCCTTATTAAAGGGGGCTCCCAGATTTCGATAAGCCCTCCACCCGCAGACCCCGACAACCAACAGCCAGGGTTGTTGGGAAGAGGCCCTTGTCCTCATCAACATGGGGACAAGGTGCTTTGGGGTGGGGGGGCCGCAAGGCACCCCCCCACCCCAAAGCACCCACCCCCCATGTTGAGGGCATGCGGCCTGGTACGGTTCAGGAGGGGGGCGCTCACTTGTCCCCAACCCCCTTCCTGACCGGCCGGGCTGCGTGCTCGGATAAGGGTCTGGTATGGATTTTGGGGGGACCCCCACACCTTTTTTTGGCATAGGGGGTTCCACTTACAATCCATACCAGACCTAAGGGCCTGGTATGTTCCTGGAGGGGAATTCTCTCTCATGCTCTCTGCAATAGGAAAATGTGTTTTTCCTATTTCAACCAGCACAAGATGTACAGTAACCTGTCGCCGAGTACCAGCGCAATGATATCACACTGGAAACACATTCTCATGGGCAGGTACTTATACTAAGTTAAACGGAAGGTAACGCACTGAAATATACGGCGTTAAACTTGCAGTAATGCACTGAACTATACTACGTTAAACGGAAGGTAACACACTGAAATATATGGCATTAAACTTGCAGTAATACACATAAATATACTGCGTTAAATAGCATGTAATGCACTGAAATACACAGCGTTAAACTTGCAATAATGCTCTGAATTATACTGTGTTAAATGGAAGGTAACGCACTGAAATATACAGCATTAAACTTGCAGTAATAGCCACAGCCAATGTTCAGCCCAAACTCATGCCTGGACTGAACCATTCTCCCATCCCTACTGATCAGTAACGCCAGCTGTAGCTGGTGGAGCTGATCGAGTGGAAATTTTCCAACAGGGCAGCTGTACAGAAGAGGTACAGTAGACTGACTTTTGTACAACTACCCTACCCATACATGGATCAAAATTCATCCATTCCTTGCTGAGCTGGCTGAATTTTGATCCTTGGTATGGCCAGATTTAGGCCAGCAAAAGGAACACTTCCTTAAAGGGTAATTCCACTTCCGTCAGAGAAAAAAATGGCAATAAAGAAAAAATTACATAGCGCGTACAATTGTGATACAAGTCATATTGTAATTGAATGTTATTAAAAATTACCTTTTCTTTTTAATCTGCAGCTGCTGCAATTTTCTATAAATGCAAAGCAATATGTCTACATGTTGTTGTTCTGTACACAGAATGTGTACTGGGGGGCGCATGCGCGGTTTGTGAGATGGCGGACATGTAAGAAGAGAGCTCCGTTCCCTGTCTCCCTGTTCGTGACTCCTGTTCCGCATCCACAGCTACAATAACCCCAGGAGTGACACCAACAATCGCCTGAAGCCCCCGGGCAGCTTATGGGCAAAATCGGCTTCTAAAAAGCTATTTATCAAGGTTTTATCCCGCCACCATCCTCGAGGCTTAACCACGCTATGGAGCACTTCCTATATAGGCCGCAATCCCCAGCCTCGAGTACCACGGATCACGCCGATCCCCATCTACAGACTACAGACCCCAGCAATCCTAACCATCAGACACTTCAGCTGTGGTAACAGTGGCTGTGCTGGATCTTAAGCTACAATAGCTACTCCAAGACCTGACCCACAACATAGCTAAAGAGGTGCGTAAAATAGCACATGAACTTCGGGGGGAGATAGACCAACTGGGGGAACGCACAGACACTTTGGAGAACAAATTTGATGAGCTTACCCAGTACATACATGTCCTAGAGGAAGACAATGCTGCTATGAAGCACACAGTGTCCCAACTCCAGTTACAGCAGGAGGATTTGGAGAACAGGGAAAGACGCCATAACCTCCGGATTCGAGGTGTGCCTGAATCGGTTACTGATAAGGAGCTGCATCCATATCTTCTAGGCCTATTTGTTACTTTGGCACCCCACATCCCCAACATAGATTGACGCCTTGACCGGGCACACAGGTCTTTGGCTCCTAAACCTCCCCCTGGCTCTAACCCAAGAGACATTATTGTCCACTTCCATTATTATGAAAACAAGGAAGCCCTCATTGTCGCAACTCGTAATAAATCTTGCATTGAATTTAAGCACGCCAAGATCCAGATTTTCAGCAATCTCTCCCCTATCACTTTGGCAAAAAGATGTAGCTTTCGCCCTTTTACCACCCATCTGCAAAATCAAATAGTGCCTTAATGCTGGGGATTCCCCTTCCACCTGTCTGTCTCAAAGAATGGGGTCCAATATTCACTGAGAGACCTTTATGAAAGTGAGGCCTTCATTTGAAATCTGGATCCCCCCCCCATTCCTGAAGAGGATCTTCAGCTTCCTGTTTTGAACCCCAAGCCTCTGACGACTCTAGCCAAAATCTGGACCCCTGTTCAATGAAGATCGCGAAAAGGCTCACTCTACTCCTCAATGAGCTAACCCCTCCAGATTCTCGACCTGAAGAGACTCTCCACTCAAGAATTCATATTACCCACGACCATGGCCGGCTGATGTTTAACCTGGCTGTTCCAGGGGTCCTGTGAATATGGACCACTCCGTTTTTAGGAGTCACACTTCCTTGAATCTTAGGTTTTCTTTTTTTGGTTTTTCTTTTTTTTTTTTGAAGTGAAGTGAAGTGACTGCCACTCCTAACAACCTTCTAGTTGCTTAATCGCTTGCCCCCCACAGAACGGTGGTGACTGTTTCCTTAGAAAAGACGGGGACCCACCGTCGGTTCTTGCAGGCTGCCATGCCCCTCACTCAAGCCCCAGGCTGTTGTCTGGGTTCACTGAAGTTTTTTTTTCATTTTCAGGGTCGTTAAAAAAATGTTTTCAAATATTTTTTACCTTTTTTCAATTTTTTCCCTTTCTTGTTTCTTTTTGTTACCTTTTTGTATTTCTTTTTATAGGTCTTTTTTTTTTTACCTTACTCTGGTTACTAGTGCTATTTTTTGGCACCATTTCAACTTATAAGCTTATATGTTTAATATATTTTGCACCATGTTTATTTGGATGTACATTTAAAGTCTATGCTATGTTAGCTGTGTATACATTTGATTTATTATGGCTCTAAAGATTTACTCCTGTAATGTGAAGGGTCTGAATTCCATTGGTAAGAGATGGCAAGCTTTAAAGGAATTTAGATCCTCCAATTCAGAGGTGATTATGGTTCAGGAGATCCACTTCAGACCTGGTGGATCCTTTATATTTGCTTCCAAGCACTTCCCCACAGCTTATGTGGCTTCCAATCCATCTGGAAAGGCCGGTAAGGCAATCCTCATTAAACGCTTCTGTCCGATCCTTGTCCTTTCAGTCTTTGAGAAGTTACAGTCATTCTCTCATCCTTTTATGATCATAGGTGGAGATTTCAAAGTGTGCATGTCCCCGACCAAGGATAGACGGGCCCTATTCCAAGACACACCATGAATTTCTGTCCAGAAACTATCTGCCTCTTTTCGTAAACTGACGAGATCATACAACCTTTTTGACACATGGAGAGTGAAACATCCAACTCAGAACAGTTATACATTTTATCCCCCCTCTCATAAGCTTTATTCCAGACTGGACTTTTTTTTGTAAAGGCCCCCCTCCTCCCTTATATTGTTTCTTCTGAGATCCTTCCAATCATTTGGTCGGATCATGGACACATTGAACGTGACCTTGTATTGACTGCTTCATCCCCCAAGAATTGTCATTGGTGTCTTAATGAGTCCCTACTCAAGAACCCAATGATTCAGACTCAATTGCAATAAACACTATCTGAATTTTTTCAACTGAATGAGGGATCGGTTGCAGAAACTTCCAACCTGTGGGAAGCCCATAAGGCTTTTTTCAGGGGTGAGTGCATATCTGCAGGTTTCCGACTTAAACGAGATTCCTTGAAACTGAAAGCTGACCTTCCCGTTCAGTTAAAAAAAATAAGTGGAATCAGTGGAACTTCCGCTCATTCGATTCCTCCCCCCCTCCGGTGCCACAATTGGCACCTTTCAGGAGGGGAGGGGTGTGCAAATACCTACACAGGTATTTGCACCCACTTCCGGAAATAGACTCCCGTGGGAGTCACACCCCTTCCCGCACCCCCCCATGGCCTCCTGGGAAACACACGGGTCCCAGGAGATAGCGGGGACCAGTTAGGATGCACAGCGCGACTCGCGCATGCACAGTAGGGAACTGGGCAGTAAAGACACAACGCTTCACTTCCTGATTCCCTCACCGAGGATGGTGGCGGCAGCTGCCGAGACCCAAACGATTGATCGGCTTCGACTGCCGACATCGCTGGACCCTGGGACAGGTAAGTGTCCATTTATTAAAAGCCAGCATCTGCAGTATTTGTAGCTGCTGGCTTTTAATATTTTTTTTAATGTGGTCTCCCACTTTAAGAACTGCAGAGATGCACCTACTTGAGTCCCCCATGGTGGAACGACTGAGAATGGTAACTTCAATTCAGAACCGTATCAAATCATTCGACGTGAATAAGATATCTAAATCTATATTATTGGCCAGACAAAAGTTTTACGAATATGCCAACAAACCGCATAGAATGCTTGTTAATAGATTGACACCACGTCCCTTCCTTTCAATTCCTGACCATCTGATAAAGGTACTCCTACGTACTGCCCTAAGACTATGTCCCAGGTTTTTGGAGATTCCTATAAGATTTCTATAAGAAATTGTAAAACTGTTTAAGTTCCGACTCGACACTCCAATTCTCTCAGAATAAGTTTAATGATATGATGTCCCTCTCAGATTTATCCAAGTTGACCAATGCACAAAACTCTACACTCAATGCCCCTGTCACTATAGAGAAGATAGCGGAGGTGATTAAAGCTTTACAGGCTCATAAATCCCCGGGCCCGGATGGGCTCCCCTATGTTTATTATAAGACTTTCTCTAAATTCTCAATCCCCACCTACAGTCTTTGTACTCCTCCTTGCTCAAAGGTTCAATCCCACACTCACAATTTTTACACGCTTACATAACTGTGATTCCTAAATCGGGTAAGAACCCCTCACTGCCAGATCATTTTTGCTCCATTGCATTGTTGAATTCGGACTACAAGACCTTTACTAAGATATTGGTCAACTGACTCTCCTCAATATTGACGACCCTGATCCACAAAGACCAAGTGGGTTTTGTCCCCACAAGACACGCAGGTGACAATACCAGACGGACTGTGGACCTTTTAACTAAAACTAAACAACCTGCCATTCTCCTAAGCCTAGATGCGCAAAAAGCATTTGACTGCCTTAGTTGGCCTTTCATGTTTGCATTCCTTTCTAGATACGGATTCTTGGGTTCTTTTATACAGGCCTTGCATGCTTTATACTCTACTCCTTTGTCTCTGGTTCAGCTGTCTTCCTATTTGTCACAGTGGTTCCTCCTCAGTAATGGTACCAGGCAGGGGTGTCCTTTGTCACCCTGTTGTTTATCTTGTGTTTGGAACCTCTGGCACTGGCCATTGGGTCCCATCCAGACATAAGGGGATCCCGCTGTGACAACAGGACTATAAGCTATCACTTTTCGCCCTATGTTTGCAGAAATAACTTGTCTCTTAAATCCCTGAACTTCTCTCCCGATCTCTCTCCTAGGTAAGATTAATGTCCTTAAGATGTCGATACTTCCTAAGTAACTGTACCTATTCAAAACACTTCCAATCCCAGTCCCAATCTTCTCCAGAGACAATGCCTCAAGTTCATATGGAACAATGCCTCCCACAGGTCAGTAGTATTTGCACGGTCAGTAGTATTTGCTCTTAAAAATAGAGGGGGTCTGGATACGCCAGATATCATCAAATACTATTATGCCTCTCACCTCCAAGTACTAACTTCATGGATCTCTAGAAAAGCACCTAGCAGATGGGCTGAGATTGAGATGGGGATCACTGTCCCGGTGCATCCTTGTTATATACTATGACCTTCCTCTTCTAAATTTATGCCTCAGTTGAGATCCCTCTGTTTGGCGCCAATGCTTTTTACCCTTGCTATTTCCTGGAGATGTGCAGAAAGGTTCTACCTTTCCTCCAAATGCTCCCCCCCTCCGGAATATACTTTTCAACCCGGACATCTATGATGGACTGTCCTATGTGAGGATGTATCCCTGGACTCAAGCGGGAATCTTTCAATTGCGACATCTAGTACACCCGGGTCACACGTATTCTCTTGTCTTTCCCAGAACTACAAGCAAAACATGATCTTCCTGCCTCCCTCATGTATTCCCACGTACAATTTAAACATTTTTTCTTTCCGACTCTCCCTCACTCTCCTTGGAGAAACCCACAGATTTTGAAATCTTATGCACTAATGGTCCATATGAGTCCAAACAGATTGCATCCATATATAAAATCCTACACAAAACCCCTTACACATAGCTATATGAAAAAATGGTCTCATATATTACAACATCAAATTTCATTATTAGATTGGGAAAAAATATGGGATTCTACTTCAAAAATCTCACGCTGTGTAGTGCAGAGGGAAACTGCCTTTAAAATCTTGCTATTTTGGTATAGGACCCCGGATTTGATGCACACCCGTGATCCTACCCACTCTAAGCTCCGTTGGAGATGTAACAAAGCTGTGGGTTCCCTTTTTCACATCTTTTGGGAATGCCCTCTCATTAGCCCTTTTTGGACTAAAATTCAAGAGCTCCTACAAAAGTTATTATTACTATTCCTATACCTTTGACTTCTATACATTTCCTTTTAGGCCTACCTCTCCAGGGATTACCTAAAGCTTTTGGCTGCAAAGAGAGCCATCCTTAGGCATTGGCTTTCCACCTCCCCTCCCACATTCCATCATGTTCTTTCAATAATGGCTGATACACCTAGGATGGAACATTTGACTTCTAAGATAGAAGACACATTACCTCTTTTTAATAAAACATGGAAACTATGGGACGATTTAGAATTTACACTTGAATCTGAAAATTTTCATGACACTTGACGTTCTTGATGCCACCTTTTGATTGTACTATGTTATCTTTTTCCCTTTCTTGTTTATTTTTTTTTCTTTTATTTAGAGCTAAATATTTTCTCCATGTTATGTTTGCCATAAGATACAGTATGTTAATTATGCTTCGATGATCCCTTGTTGGAAAAAGCTTCATCTGAATATACCTGTATCCATGATGTGTTACACATATGATTGTTAGTTCTGCTCTGTACTTTCGAAAGTTGAAATGCCCTTTTTTTCTGTATCACATTGTATGATGTTCACAAATTTCTATAAATAAACAATAAAAAAAAAAAGAATGTGTACTGACCACTTCCCAGAAACAGAATTTTCTGCTTGTGTGATTGGCTCACTAATTTTTACAGAAGTCTGCCTAAGATACAAGTCAGAAATTTTTGAGTATGGCCTCACATAATAAAGACTTAACTAGACATAACAAAGTACTATCGTCCAAATTAGTATAGAGGAACAGGGGAGGGTGGGGAAATAGGGGCAGTTGCTGAAGCTGACCATACAAATTATTCCCACCCAAATAGTTATGGTGGACTATCTCTGTACTGATAAACAACAACATAGTTCTTAGATAAAATTAAATATTTATTACATATAAAAATAACATACGAAATTAATTTTAAAAAAGGTTAAATAATCAATGAACAAATACTCAGGGTTCCCCCAAGAGGTATCTGTTGATGAAATGTGTCTCAAAAATTGACCTTTCCTCTACTAGTTTTGTGGTACACACGCCGCTTCCTCAGGAAGAATAATCTAGAAGACAAATAATGAAATAAGGCACAAGCAAAGTAAGTTACAATTGAGAAACTTGGGTAGTTATAATTCAGCAAAAAACATAGAAAGGATGAGTTGCTCACCCAACGGGTCAATGGCCAAGTATGGAACCAAGCCACTCATTTGGGTGGGAATAATTTGTATGGTCAGCTTCAGCAACTGCCCCTATTTCCCCACCCTCCCCTGTTTCTCTAAGATAAAAGTCAGATTTCAGGCATCCCCTGGAACAAAAAATTTAATTTTTGATGAGATTTTTTCAATAGGAACACATCTAAAGGGATGTAGGCCCAGCAGCTTTCCTCATTGGTGCTCTGCAGCTGCCACAGCTGACAGATAATTATGAAACCACTAACATTAGACCCATTCAGAACAGAGGAACAGACACACACATATGGATTTCTTCAGAATAAAAAAAGGTAGGAATCTGCAACAATGGTTGTTATAACCCCTGCAATGCACATAGATCACCCAAAGGGAAATGTTTTTTTCTCAACAAAAGTAGAGTTATGCTTTAATTTTAGTGGAATTTTAAAGATGTGTTAAGTTATCAAAGTTGCTGCAATATCTTTTTATAATACTTAAAATTATCAGCACATTAGAATTCCATCAAATTACATCTCATTTCTGAAAGATAAGCTTCCTTTATTTTTAAAGTAAATATATATTTTAAATCGTATTCAGTAAGTATCCTATGTATAGTTTCAAAGGAGCTAGCTATTTTTTTAAGAATCGTGTCCATTATTGCTTCATCAAAATGCCATATCAGGCAATGTTTGTGTATTTAAAGGAAGGCGTCTCTTTTTCTTTATTTTTTTTCTGAAAAAAGCTACATTTTTTTACACAGCTTAGTACAGTAATTTAAGCTAAAGAATACATACATAATACAAGATACACATACAAGAATACATAAATGATTTAGAGCAGTGGCACACCCCTTAATTCCCCCTCATTCTTGCTGTTTTTAATCTGCTTGTTCTAAAACTTCAGTTAGAGACAGAAGGGAAAACAGATACAAATGTACTCATTCTCACTAAACATAACCCTGCTGCTTCCCATTCATATGTTTCTTCATAAAGCAAAGATATAAAAAAAAGTTATAGTAAAATATATACATACCTAATTTTACAAATTTATAAACTTAAGAACTGAAATTATTTGTACTCAGTTTCACACATGCCTATAGTTTCCCATAAATCCAATAATGCTGGTCTTTGTAAAAAGACTTTTGTCTTCCAGTTGTTGCCAATTTTTAGTGTCAGTGCAATTTTCAGTCATCACAAAAGAGGTCTTCCTCCTGCATCTGCTTCCTGGTTTTTATTGTATGGTGGTTTGCTGCATTCTATCAGAGCTCTTCACCATATCTGCAGTATTGCTGCTGGAGGAGGAAGAGAGAGAAATGAGGCAAATATATTAGGTCCATACAATTATTGTGAATAAAGAGTGAGGTCAATTCTGGGCAATGTACAATGCGAATGGAGAGTAATTTTTGGAATATATGTCAGTGAAAAGGTGAATTAATCTTCTCATTCACTCAAAAGTTGCAATGTTTGACATGGTCACAGTGCACCCTGGTTGTTATGAAGCCAAAAGGCCAGCATTTTCTTAGCAACCCCCAACCCCATTAAACTGGTGGCTGGGATATTCCCTAGCCAACAGCTGAAAGTATACAAAGGGGCAGGGAAGCTGACTGACATAATTGTCTAAATATGAGCATTGGCATATGTATGCAATGATGCCAGTTATCACCTCTGCCCCTCTATTTCCTTCCAGCTGTTGACCAAGGGGATTTCCTGGTGGTAGCTGAATGGGGCCAGTGATAAATGATCTCCTGCTATGACACTGTCGGCTGTGTTCTAGCTATCAATTGGCTGAACATGCACAGAGGATGGAGTGTCAGCAGTAAGGATACTCAAGCCTCAGTCCCACCCTTGTTCATGCAAGAGTCTCATGTCCCTGCTTCTGACAGGTAGATGAATCTTTCATCACCAGGGTAATTTGTGCAAAGGATTCAGAACATTCTGAAGAGTGTCTTTGACACTATTTATAAATCCGTCAGATCTGCTATGCTGGATCTGACCAACCAATGCCTAATTTTTATTTCTCTACAGTTTTGATGAGTTGCTTGGGTTGTTCTCTCAGCATTTGGAGTGACAGGACACCTTCTTTTGGAATGGTTTTTAATCGGTCGAAAGAATTATAATCACACTGTGATAAGTAAAAATTTAGATTATTGTCAGGATTCAGCAGCTGGGAGATCATATACATGTAACTACACATAGAAATTGAGACCAGACCATGTATGTGTATCTTTAACCACTTCAGCCCCGGAAGATTTGACTGCTGAATGACCGGGCCATTTTTTGCGATTTGGTACTGCATTGCTTTAACTGACAATTGCGCGGTCATGCGATGCTGCACCCAAACAAAACCGACGTCCTTTTTTTCCCACAAAAAGGGCTTTCTTTTGGTGGTATTTAATCACCTCTGCGGTTTTATTTTTTGCGTTATAAACAAAAAAAGAGCGACAATTAAAAAACCACAATATTTTGTACTTTTTGCTATAATAAATATCCACTTTTTTTTTTTTAAAAGCAATTTTTTTTCTCAGTTTAGGCCGATATGTATTCTTCTACATATTTTTGGTAAAAAAAAAAAATCACAATAAGCGTATATTGATTGGTTTGTGCAAAAGTTAGGGGATAGATTTATAGCATTTTTATTATTTTTTTTACTAGTAATGGCGGTGATCTGCGATTTTTATTGCGACTGTGACATTATGGGGGACACATTGGACACTTTTGACACATTTTTGGACCATTGGCATTGCTATTGCTATAAAATACTATACCATTGCTATAAAAATGCACTGATTACCGTAAAAATGTCACTGGCCGGGAAGGAGTTAACACTAGGGGCGATGAAGGGGAAGGGGACTGACTAGAGGAAGTGACAGATCATGGTTCCTAGCTAATAGGAACACACAATCTGTCACTCCTCTCAGAACAGAACAGGGAAGTGTATGTTTACACACACTTGTGCCTGTTCTGTCTCTCATGCTCGCTTGCGGCTGGCGGTCATCGCGACCATTGGCCACGAGCATCAGCACCCCCGCTGTGCAGCCAACGCATGCGCGCCTGCCATCCCGAGCTGACATATAGCTACGACAGTTCATGGGATTGTGCCGACCTGCCGCAGTAAAATGATGGTGGCTGGTCAGCAAGCAGTTAAAGTGAGATATAGTTACAGTGAATAATAACCACACACCAGCAGCAATAAACATGAGAATGCATGAAAATCAAAACTGCACAACCAAAATGCAGAAACCTAACAACTAACTAAATATACAAATATATACACAGGAAATATACAAGGCAGGGAAAAAACACAGGGAGCAGATGGGAAGAAGTGAAAGCAGTAATACAAACTAACACCACCTGTTGTGAATAGGCTGAATACTGCTGGAAAAAAATCTGCCCTCATCACCTAAAGCATGTGCTATCAGAATGCTTCCCAAAAATTCCTCATCAATGAGGCCCTGCCAAAATGAGCAGCAAAAGTCTTCATTTCCTACCTATTAAAAATGACACTTAACAAAAAACCTTCACTCTAAGCATCTTGATAAAAAAGGGAAGTAAATGCTCCAAGCAAATGGCTCCCAGTGCCCAGGTGTAACTGATCTGGTCCTTAGTGGGTCTCAGTGTAAAAAAAAAAAAAGTCAAAACACTGAGGCAAGGAACCATAGCAGAAGTAGAATTTAGGTACCCTCCCAGCAGGTGTGGCTAGATTGATCTGATTACGGGAATCTGCTGACTGCTGGAACACACCTGCTGGTGGACACTGGAACTGCAGCAATTGGCCCAGAGCACTGCAGTGCCACTAGCAGACGAACTCCATCCTAACAGAACAATATACATATTAGCCAGCAAACCATGGATCTTCAATTGCAGTCCAAAGCTTTTATTGCAGAAGATCACAGCACAAAAGAGAAAGTGCAACATTTTAAAGCCTCGCATGACTTCTTTGTAACATGTCTCCGAAACATGTCTCCGAAACATTGCACTTGTTCATTTGTGATATGATCTCTCTGCAATAATGTGTATTGCTCTGTTATAGCTAGTGTTCAGCTGGTAAAAACAACAGCACCTGCTACAGATGAGCCTGTGATTCAGGAATGGGTGTGATGGAAATATAGACTCAAGAATAAGAATCAATCCTAACAGTCCTCCTGACAGTCCTTGGATGCTTCATCATGCCCCACCATCGGGGTCTGGAAGCTGACTAGGTACCTGGTTGAGTATCCAGTCAACAGAGTCCAGCTGGGCAGCAGCCCAAGAATCAGCATAGTCTGGCTGGGCAGCAGATCACAAGCAGGCTTGGCAATAGACAGCAGGTCACCAGTGGCAAGCTTGGCAGCGGACAGCAGGTCACCAGCGGCAAGCTTGACAGCAGACAGCAGGTCACCAGCGGCAGGCTTGACATCAGACAGCAGGTCACCAGTGGCAGGCTTGACAGCAGACAGCAGGTCACCTGTGGCAGGCTTGGTAGTGGAAAGCAGGTCACCAGTGTCAGGCTGGCCGATCACCAGTAGATGGCAGGTCACCAGCGGTAGGTTTGGCAGTGGACAGGAGGTCACCAGTGGTAGGCTTGGCAGCAGTAAGCAGGTTACCAGTGGCAGGCTTGGCAGCAGAAAGCCAGTCACCAGCGGCAGGCTTTGCAGCAGGCAGCAGGTCACCAGTGGCAGGCTAAACCACATCAGCAAGCATAGAGGCAGGCTGAACCCCATAGGCAAGCATAGAGGCAAGCTTAACCCCATCAGCATGCAGCATGGAAAAAGGGTAAACCCCATCAGCAGGCAGCATGGAAACAGGCTGGACCCCATCAGTGGTCAGCATGGAGGAGGAATGGACTCCACCACCAGGCAGCATGGAGGTGGAATGGACCCCATAAGCAGGCAGCATGGAGGATGAATGGACCCCATCATCAAGCAGCATGGAGGAGGAATAAACCCAATTAGCAAGCAGAATGGAGGAGGAATGGACCCCATCAGCAGTCAGCATGGAAGAGGAATGGACCCCATCAGCAGGCAGCATGGAGGAGGAATGGACCCCATCAGCAGGCAGCATGGAGGAGGAATGGACCCCATCAGCAGGTAGCATGGAGGAGGAATTGACCCCATCAGCAGGCAGCATGGAGGAGGAATAGACCCCATCAGCAGACAACATGGAGAAGAAACCAACCCCATTAGCAGGCAGCATGAAGGAGGAAGCGACACCATCAGCAGGCTGGTCCTCAACAGCAAGCAGTATGGAATCAGGAACTGACTGAATAATGTTTGAGGCAGCAGTAGATAGGGGGAGGATTGTATGAGCAGGGGAAAAGATCTGTTTCTTTTTTGGCATAGATACTGGAGTCCTGCAAGTAGTTGCATTGTACTGACCAGAGTGTACTGCTGATGGAAAGGTAATATCAGTACTGGGGAGCATAGAGGAAAGATTTGAGAGAAGTACAGGAAGAGATCCGAGAGGTTGGTATGGGTATTAGTACTGCGGCGGGAACTTTCAATGGATCAGAGGAAGTGTGGTTACTGATAGCAGGGAACTGATCGACAGGAGGTAAAGAACACTCAGTAGCAGCTGTGGTTGTTAAAGCTAACAAAGGAAAAGATTCTTGATGTTTAGCAGCAGATCTGACTTTGTGTGAATCATCTAAAGCTGGATACACACTATACAACTGTCTTTAGATTTTCCATTTAGGTTTACCAAAACCATATAATTTGAGATCAAACCTAAACACTTGCAATCTGTATGCAATCAGGTAGGCTACATAGTTGAAGGTAAATCTAAAGGAAAGGGAACAACAAAAATTGTATAGTGTGTATCCAGCTTAAAGCCTCGTACACACAATCAGATTTTCGGATGACCGAATGTCCATTTTTTGTTGCATGCTAGTCTCATGTCGAAAGTGAAGAGGTTACTCCCCATGTGAAAATTCTCGTATGACAGAATACAACTTCAGAAGTGACATCATGTGTTGACTAGTATATATTTTTTCATTTCTGAGCATGCGTAGTCTTCTGCTTAAAATTTTTTTTCGGACGAAAACTGTACTAATTAAATGAAAATCGGACGGTGAGTTCACATACGACAAAAATGTTATAGTCTGCACATCCAGCTTTTGTCTGCTGAAAAACCCCAACCTTTTTCAAGCCAATTAGAGCCTCAGGCTTGAAAAAAAAAAACTCATACAAACGTATGAGTCTGGCATCCACATAGTATTCCACATGTGAACAATGCTTTAGTAGCAATTTAGCAGGAATTTTGTAAGTTATGTTGTGTTTATTGTACAGACAGTATAGGGCGCATCAATAGTGCAATAAAAAAACAACAATGAACCTGTCAATAATAGCTCATGTTAAGGTGCTCCAGTGCATAAACAATAATTATCTTTTGTTAACCATAGTGAGTATGTGCAAACAATCGAATGTTCTCCGAGTTAATATGAATGTGCAAATCACACACAATCTTCTTAATAATCCAATCACCACATGTTAAAATGCATATACTTCCTTATTCGTGCTTCACCCGAAGATGTATATCTAAGCACTCACCAGACAGTAGTGGCCACAGAGTGACCCTCAGGCATGGAAAAACTATATATTATCAAATGTAACTTTCTGGATATCCTGGCAGAAAGACTCCAATCACCAGTCAGCAGGAATGTGTGGTAAAATACTTCTCTATCTGAGCCTTGGTGCATCAAAAGCATGTATCAAATCTGCAAAGAATGGCTCCCCATGAAAGCCACAGAAGCTTGCGTAGTGTAAAAACGTCTTTATTCATTTAAAACTAAAACATCCAAACACCTGTGCAGGTACAGGATGACAACCAGACAGAACTGCAGCTGAGGAGGAGAAGCAGAGATGGAGCGGTACCTGTGTTCTGTGGGTACTTTGATTGGCGTCTCGGCAAGCGTTCCAGCTGCTCCAGGAACGGAGGACTCGTATGTGTGTCTCGAGCCTCCCTTTAATATATTTCATACTTTGTGAGCGTCTTCAGGAAATGGGCTCAGCGCCATTTTACTGGAGCCTAAAATAGTATTGCCTCTAATGCAATTGGTCAGGGAAACAAGCGAGCTAACTAAGGGGGAAGAGTTTATATAAAGAAACATAAATGATTTACAGAGGAACAAAAAGAAACCTCCGCTAACCTCCTTAGCTGCATTCTAATAAACCATCATATTATTCATAAAAACAAATGATGATACATTGAGGGCATGTGTATATAGGCATTTCCATATATCCAATGTACAACATCAATTACAAAATTAGACTATTTAAACATATATGCACACATGCCCCTGCATTATCCTGTTGAATGCATGACATTGTGCATATAAAAAGGCACTGTGGAAATATAACCGGTTAACATATCCCATATGCATATTACATGCATCACAATACACTACATATGTACAGGCCATAAACCTACATATACATAAACTTTTCTACTGTTTAATATTTAATATTCAATTTTCCACAAGAAAAATATACATAATTACATGAAACGAAAATCATCCAATCATGTATACTAAACGCAATAAAATTAAATGAAAAATGGAATTACAAAAAATTATATATAAAAAAAGATGAAAAATAGATAAAAATAGATAAAAAATGCACCCCCTCCAGTGGGAAATAGGTAGTACCCCCCCACTGCAACAGACAAAGAATATTCCAAACTATTAAAGTTAGCAACCGTGCACAAAGATGTAATTGCATATATGTGCACAGCTGTCATTTCCAATATACTAGAAGTTCTCTTTCTAGCCATGACAATCTATATCATTACAGGGCAGACAATAATATCCTAATTATATATGGGAAAAAACCCTCAAACTAGAAAAAAGGGGGGGGGGGGTTATCAAACCAGTGACGTCAGATACAATAAGTATCAAATTGATGGTGAAAATATTGATGAAAAGCAAACCCTCAGATAAAAAGGGGGTCCTTTTGCACCAATATATATCACAGATCCATTGGGTAAACCACAAAAAAAACAAAAATCAATGAAAACACATTAATAGTTAGTCACAAAACAATTCAAGTCTATGTCGATGTTCATTCTAGCAGGCATAAGACATCCCAGCTCAAAGATGCACCGGGTTTCAGCCTGTGAAACCCTGGTGATCATATCACTCCCTCTCCAGTGTGGTGCAACCTTGTCTATGCCATAAAATTTTAAAAGGGCTGGATTTTGCCGATGATGGGTTCTAAAATGGTTGGAGACACCATGTTTCTTATACCCATTTTTGATGTTGGTTACATGTTCATTTATCCTCTTATACAAACACCTTGTGGTTCTCCCCACATATAATAACCCACAAGGGCACATGAGGAGATACACTACATACCTGGAGTTACAGGATATGAATTTGTCAATTTTATGTTCTTTACCATTAACACCCACAAACATCTCAGTTTTTCTTTTTTTATCCGCTGTTACCCTGCATGATTTACATTGTCCACATCTATAAAAAACAAGTGTCCAAAAAAGTTTTTTTACGGCTCTTGGGGGGCTCTACTACATTGTTTGCTATCATGTTTCTGAGACCTGGAGCTTTCCTATAGATAAATGAGGGCATGTGTGGTAGGCCAATATTTGTTAACTGATTTTTCAACCTGTTTGTAATCTAAATTAAACCCAGTAAACAAGGCTGTGATTATGTGCACTAGTAATGATTTTAGAGTATTTTTTTATGATTTTAGTGTATTTTTAGCAATATGATGAACATTTGCGCAATTATTGTGGAGCCCAAAAAATCAGTAGCACTTTTTTTTTATTCTACAGGTCATGTGCTTTCAGAAAATGTCTAGATTGAGGGGTCTTTTCAAATTCTGAAAGCTGTAAGTGAAAAATGGTAACGTCCAAATTTTTTGAGTAAATTGTTTTTATTTACAATTTTGCGTACCTTCAGTTTTCATCCATTTCACAAATATTTGTTATTTATTAACTCAATACAGTTTTATCTTTTATATTTACTAGGAATTTAGTAGGAATTTTGTACATTTTGCCACGTATGAATCCACTATAATGATTTTAATGTATTTTTTGTGAAAATATTGTTTTGATAAACATTTGCACAAATACCGCGGGGCCTAAAAAATCAGTAGCACCTTCTTTTTATTCAGAGGTCATATTCTTTCAGAAAATATATGGTTTGGGGGGGTCTTTTACAACCTCTGAAAGCTGTAAGTGAAAAATGAAAACCTTCAGATTATTAGAGACATTTTTGGGTATGTTCGATTGTCACCATTTTGCAAAAAGGCACAATTTAAAATGTATATCATATAAAATATATAAAAATTTGTTATTTATTAACTCAACACAGGATAAGCTTTTATATTTAGCAGGAATTTAGCAGTAATTTTGTAAATTGTGTGTTTTTATCTGCTAATAATGGTTTTAGTGTATTTTTTGCGACAATATTGTTTGATAAACATTTGTGCAAATACTGTGGGGCCTAAGAAATCAGTAGCGCCTTTTTTTTATTTTAGAGGTCATATGCTTTCAGAAAATATATGGTTGGGGGGTGGTCTTTCACAAATTCTCAAAGCTGTAAAGGAAAAAAGAAAACCTTCCGATTTTTAGAGAAATTTGGATATTTACATTTTTTGCGTACGTTCGACTTTCACCATTTTGCAAAAAAGGCGCAATGTAAAAGTGTTTTTTTGTTGTTATTTATTACCTCTATACAGGTTAAGCCTTTATTTTTAGTAGGGATTTAGCAGAAATTTTGTAAAACTAACTGTGTTTTTATCTGATAATAATGTATTTAGTGTATTTTTTGCGAATATATAGGTTTGATAAACATTTGCGCAAATACCGCTGGGTCTAAAAAATCAGTAGCACCTTCTTTTTATTGTAGAGGTCATATGCTTTAAGAAAATGTATGATTTTGGGGGTCTTTCACAAATTCTGAAAGCTGTAAAGGGGAGAATAAAAACCTTCAGATTTTTAGAGAAATTTGGATATTTACTGTACACTTTTGCGTTTGTTGTTTATTAACTCAATACAGGTTAAGCTTTTATATTTAGAAGGAATTTTGTAAAATTTGCTGTGTAGTTATCTGCTAATCATGATTTTAGTGTTTTTTTAGCAAAAATATTGTTTTGATAAACAATTGCGCAAATAGCGCTGGACTTTAAAAATTAGTAGCACCTTCTTTTTATTCTACTAGTCATGTGCTTTCAGAAAATATAGGGTTTGGGGAAGGGGTCTTTCACAAATTCTCAAAGCTGTTAGGGAAAAATTAAAACGTTCAGATTTTTAGAGAAATTTGGATATTTACATTTTTGCGTACGTTCGATTTTCACCATTTTGCAAAAAAGCGTAATGTAAAAATGTATTTTTTTTTGTTATTTATTAACTCTATACAGGTTAAGCTTTTATTTTTAGTAAGGATTTAGCAGAAATTTTGTAAAACTAACTGTGTTTTTATCTGATAATAATGTATTTAGTGTATTTTTTGCAAATATATAGGTTTGATAAACATTTGCGCAAATACCGCTGGGTCTAAAAAATCAGTAGCACCTTCTTTTTATTGTGGAGGTCATATGCTTTCAGAAAATGTATGATTTTTGTGGTCTTTCACAAATTCTGAAAGCTGTAAAGGGGAAAATAAAAACCTTCAGATTTTTAGAGAAATTTGGATATTTACTGTACACTTTTGCGTTTGTTGTTTATTAACTCACTACAGGTTAAGCTTTTATATTTAGTAGGAATTTTGTAAAATTTGCTGTGTAGTTATCTGCTAATCATGATTTTAGTGGATTTTTAGCAAAAATATTGTTTTGATAAACAGTTGCGCAAATAGCGCTGGACTTTAAAAATCAGTAGCACCTTCTTTGTATTCTACTAGTCATGTGCTTTCAGAAAATATATGGTTTGGGAGGTCTTTTACAAACTCTGAAATCTATAAGTGGAAAAATAAAAAAGCTAAGGAAAAATTGCAAAAATGGTCTGGCCACCTGACTGTAAAAATGGAGCACAGGGTCCAGCAGCGAAAGGGTTAAAGAGTGCACAGCAGTAATACAATCTAACAACATGTGCTGTCAGTATGCTTCCCAAAAGTTCCTCATCAGTGAGACCCTGCCAAAATGAGCAACAAAAATATTAATTTCCTAATACAAATTGCACACAACAAAAAACTTTACTCTAAGCATCTTGATAAAAAAGGTCACATTTGGAATGTAAACCATATTTGGCTAATGACATCACCCAGGATGCTTGAGCTCTTTGCTTACAAACAGAATGCGGATCTGTCCTATAGTGGTGGTAGTGGTATTGCTAAGTTACAAAGCATCTGGTTTTGTTGACAAACAAAAGTCGGTAGAGATTTGTTATTTAGCACTGCAGGCAAATGTCAGATCCCAGGCTACTGTTTGTAAACACAAAATGTCACTTTTAAACAACTTGCTGGTCGACATACCTATTGGTTATACCATCAATAGGCTGTTTTGTAAAAGTGATCTGGGCAGCTTTACAGCCTTTACAGGGCTGTGAAGAGTGTTCCCACCGACAACAATGGTAAGTGGCCAGAACAGCTTCCAAGAGAGGAGAAGTAGGAATATCAATTTCCTGATCTCTCTCTCTCTCTGTGTGATGAATGAACCTGGAAGTGACAATGATTTTGCTATTCTGGTTTCACAACCTTCATTCCCTGGCTATTACAGAGAAACAGCTAGCCAAGCATGATCTGTGCTTGGTTATCTGCTTTGTAGGGCAGGGGATGCATCAGGGATCTAACTGATATCACTATAAAGAATACATGTCACCTGCCCAAAGCTATCACAAGGGGGCTTATTAGCCCCCCTGTGATAGCAATAAAGTTAAATGAAAACATTGAAAAAGTATAAAAAAAATATATAAATTAAGAGTAAATAATTAAAAATAATTATAAAAAATACAAAACACCCCTTACCCAGGTATAAATATAAATGAATAAAGGTCTGGCATGCATATGTAAACAATAATTTATCATTGGAGTAAGAGCAATAATTCTAGGTCCATAATTCACAACTAACTCTAAAGTGATAGCTGGAAAACCAAAAGGCTTTTAAAGTGTTACTTAGTTACCCTCTTGCCGACCGCTGCACGCCGATTTACGTTGGCAGAATGGCACAGGTGCGCAAAAGGGCGCACCCGTACATCCTTTCATATTTCCCGCCTATTTCCACGGAATCAATGTTCGCTGGCAGCCCGCAATTGCAAGGAAGAGAGGCAGAACGGGGAGATGCCTATGTAAACAAGGCAGTTCCCTGTTCTGCCTAGCAACATGACAGGGATCTACTGCTCCCAGTGATCGGGAGCAGGGATCTCTGTCATCTTCTAGTGAGCCCATCCCCCTACAGTTAGAACACACTGAAGGAACACATTTAACCCCTTGATCACCCCCTAGTGTTTAACACCTTTTCTGCCAGTGACATTTATACAGTAATCAGTGGCTATTTTTAGCTCTGTTCGCTGTATAAATGTCAATGGTCCCAAAATTGTGTCAAAAGTGTCCGATCTGTCTGCCCCAATGTCGCAGTCACAATAAGAATTGCAGATCATGAAAAGTGTGGTCCTTCACGCTACCAAAGGAATAAAAAAAAAATATATATATATAATACATAAAATGAAACTGCTGCTAGACCTGTAGTGTATAAAGTGCACATAGATAAATGTAAGTATAAAATGATCAGCACAACTTCTATAATGTGTCCAAAATTGCAAAACCTATAAACAGCGGCGTGCTAATTGTCACAAACAAAATTGCATAATGATCTAAAATCTATAAATTCTTCCAAGTGTCGATAAAACAATCACTCCAATTGTATTTCCTTGCAAACAAAATTCCCATGACTTCGCACAATAGCTTATTGCTCACAGAACTCTCACCTCTATGTGGTGTCAGCCTTAAGGTATGTTATGGTGGTGGCGGGCTTAAACTTCCAGACTCCAGACTCCCGCTTACCAGGTCACTCAGAGTTCTGGATGTCTCTATGTGGTGTTGAATCAGCCTTATAGGTATCTTATGGTGGTGGTGGCAGGTTTCCACTTCCATACTCCTGATTACCAGGTCACTCAGAGTTCCGGATGTCATGTGAGAATAAAATAAATGCCTCCCATAGTGTAAAACATAAAACAACTAAAGATTTATTTATTCACGTGACTTCACGTGACTTCATCAGTCAATCAATATACACTTATTGCAATTTTTTACCAAAAATATGTAGAAGAATACATAGTTTTTTAATATATTTTTGGGGATATTTATTATAGCAAAAAATAAAAAAAATATTGCTTTTTTTTCAAAATAGTCGTTATTTTGTTTGTTTATAGCATAAAAAATAAAAATTGAAGAGGTGATAAAATACCACTAAAAGAAAGCTCTATTTGTGGAAAAAAAAAGGATGTCAATTTTGTTTGGGTACAAGGTCGCATGACCACACAATTGTGAGCTAAAACAGCGCAGTGCCGAATAGCAAAAAATGCTCTGGTCAGGAAGGGGGTAAATCCTTTCAGGGCTGAAGTGGTTAGGGTTCCTTCATTTTTAGAGTGAGGGTTGGTGCTGCGCTGTTCACAGATAATTCAGATAGAGAGAGAGAATCGTGCTGCTAAAGGTAGCAGTACACATAAAACAAATGCAATTTCATACAAATAATAAATGGCAAATGTGACTGGTATTAAAAAGGGCACAGTGCATGATAAATTACTACTGAGACTGATATCAAAGTGCAAGGTGTATAATAAATGCTAAAAGTGCAATATTATTTCTGTATCTTAGATATGTGCAAGAAAAATATATAAAAAAACAACATCAACTGTGCAAAGTTGCAAAGTCGCAAAGTCAACTGTGCAAAAATATGCAAATAATTTCTTGTGCAAAGTGCAAATATCTTGTGCAAAATCCAACAAAATGTGCAAAGTAGAAAATAAAAATAAAAATTGAGTCCAATGCTGTGCAAAAATGCAATAATACTGTGTGCAATGCAATAAAGTCCAATTGAACTATACAAACTGCAATAGATTTCTTTCTTCTTTGTGCAATAAATATTCAAATGTGCCAAACACAAGGTGCTGAGGAATGTATGTCTCCTCTTCATGCAAAAATACACACTAGTGAGAGTGGCCTCTTACCTTGCGGTAATGAGGTAACCGCATATATGTATAGATCAGTAATCGCTGCTTCTCCCTTATGTTCCTGGATAGGTCGGGCTCTGTAAACTGTCTTTGTCTCTCGGTGGTAGCACAGAGAGTTAAAAAGAGAAGAAAGAGGGGGGTTCCAGATAGTGTAGTATTTTTAAACAACGTAGTTTTATTAATAAACAAACTCAGGGTACTCACATAACAAATGGATTAAAAGGACCTTGCTACATGAGCAGTGAGCTCATTTGATAGCGTCAGCCTGATTGCCTTTCCTTCCCTATGTGTGGTGTCACTGTCACATGACTTCATCAAGGGGAAGATCCCCTTGATGAAGTCACGTGACAGTGATGCCATGCATAGGGAAGGAAAGGCACTGTTGTTTAAACATACATAATCTGAATTACCTGTGAACAGCGCAGCACCAACCCTTACTTTATTTACTACATATGGGTATGGATTGACCCCTATTCGGTGCTTGCAGCAGTTCCATCCTAATTCTCCTGTACATGGTAGCGCAGCAATAAATATTTACCTTATTAAGATTCCTTAGTTTGTCACCATTTTATGAGCTTGGTATCTTAGTATGTTTTGTATCTATTTTCTTGATGCAAAATCAAATTTATTGTTATCAAAATTGGGTATTATATTGCGTTTATGTGCACTAAATTTCTTTTTAGTGTTTTTTTACAGTGTATCATGGGATGGGTGGAATACTCTGCAGTGTGTTATGGGATGTGTGGAATGCTCTGCAGTGTATCATGAGATGGGTGGAATATTCTGCAGTGTGTTATGTGATAGGCTGAAATACTCTGCAGTGTGTCATGTGATGGGTGTAATGCACTGCACACATATACACACATACAGATATAAAAACACACACACACACTCACACGCACAATCACACAAACACAATCACATAAACACAATCACACATGCACACAATCACTCACATACAGATATAAAAACACACACACAATCACACACACACACTCACACACACAATTACACAAACACAATCACACATGCACACAATCACTCACATACACACAATCAATCAAATACACACAACACACACAATCACACACACAATCACACTAACGCACACACAATCACACACACTCACACACAATGCACACACAATCACTCTCACGCACACACACACACACACACACAATCACAAACACACATGCAATCACACACAAAATCACATACACACAGTCTCACACACACACACACTCAATCAAACACACACATATGTATATATATATATATATATATATATATATGTATACAGCCTTAAGCAGGGTACTGCACTGTAGTTTTAAGGCAGAGAGCACAGCGCTTGGGAAGACACCTCTCCCTCCTTTGCTTTCACTTTGCTGAGTGTGTTCAGTGTCTGACAGAGCTCCCAGTGCTGATGCTCGATGGGGAGTTTGATCTGACAGCTTCTCTCTACAAGGTACATGGCCCCCCCAAGCAGGAATGGGATCGCCATTGTGACCCCTGCATCTCCTGTTGCTATGCCACTGTTTAACTTCCCCAATATCACAATATTTATTGTGATATATAAACCCTAACTAATCTTTTATATTGGAGCATAAAACCTTACTTGGAAAGATTGACACAAATCATTTGCAGATTAATAGTTTTAGAGTGAGAACAGTGTATGCATTGTGAAATATGTTTAGTTGTTTTTTTGCCATTAAATGAACAGTAGCATTGTTAACAGTAATCTGTTTTTGCTCTTTGAGTTAAGCATTTACTTTCACATTAAATAGATCTTATTAATTACATAACAGAATTTTATTTTCTCTGAGACAATCTTGAAATAGAAGCTAATTTACAGATATATTCAGAAAAAAACATAATTATAAATTATACGTTCAGTAAAATCTGTGATACTGATCTCAGATCAAACATTAACGTGTTACACAAAAAAACTTTTGCACATTATTATTAGTAAAAAATGTGCACCCACCCAAGAACAGGCTTATTTAGTTTAAATTATTTTTGGGTTCTGAGTGTCAGGACCTGGAAGGGTATAGTTCCCGTGTCCACCAGAGGGTGTCCCCTGGTATTCAGAAGATCCCAATAATCAGTCTACACCTGATGCTTGGCTCTTGACCTTGATCTTGTTTCTGGCCTTGATCCTGATTCCTACCCAATCCTGTTCCAGTACTGGAATCCTGTACGTTGCTACCTCATATCTGCTCCCCTTGTCCCTTGTCGATTGAAAACAGACATACAGCAGTTCATTTTGTAGAAACAGCAACAGTTAAGTTAACCCTAAACAACTGTAGCTCTCCTAAATAAATAAGTGGACATGTGACACGCTAGGTCTCTAGTCCTCTATCTTCTAGACTGATCACTTCTAGAGTAAGAAGGTCCTTCTTCATATGCCCAAGTCTTCACTTGGGTCATACAAACATTTCCTACTGGCTATGGGGTTCTCCCAAACTTCAAAGGACTTCGTTGAATAATGAAATTCACTGACTGCAGAATTGGATCACTGGTCTTTATTCCCAGAAGAGGCATCAAGGATGGACAAATAATGGCAGATTTTTCAAGTTTAAATGACTGGTAGTGAGGTGGGAGGAACAGATGAGGTTATACAGTATGTCCAAGGTAATGGGCTTTGATAAATTAATTTTGGGAAAAAAAATACAATTTGAAGCAATACTGTGGTCCTACTTACTTAAAATATTTAAAGCAATGTTCCACTGGAAATAGGCAGAAAAAAAATCAATACAATTTCAACAGCTGTAATAGAGCTTTATTTTTTTCATAGGCAAAAAACACGTATCTAAAGTAAAAAGAATAAGTATACAGTTCATATTTTGGTGGTTTAAAATGTTGACACTAATTTATGTTGACTGTTTTATGTCTTTATCTGTTGTACCTTTCATGAACTGGTATGAGGGTAGGTCAAGTAAAGACGTAGAAGTAGAAGACAGTCTTTTTTGCTTGACAGTTATTTAGGCTGACTATTTGTTATAGTTTAAACCTATTTATTTTCTTGCATACTGCTGTCAGGGTAGGTCATCTGAAAACGACATGATAAAGAAGTTTTGTTTTTACATTTATAAGTTCTAGGCATATTCTTCAGTAATATTACAGAAAAAAAGCAGTTAAAAATATTAATGTATCAAGTAAATTTGCTATGGAAGGCCTATATATAACCTTTAGGAGGGACAGATCAATTCAGGACATGTTGGTAAAAAGTGAGTTTAGGACATGGGATATGAGATGCAAATGTAATAAGGGGGTCACAGGATGTGGTATGTCAGAATGTTGCAGTTTTATTATTGATAGGGATATGTTGCAATCATCTAAGGCCAGACTTTAGTGATGAATGAATTAACCCAGATCACAGTTTGATTTGTTGAACCCATCATAAATTCTGAAAATTACAAACTTTGATCTAACCCCCTTGGAAGTCTATGGGAACTAATCTTGAAAATACATTCTGGCCATTTTCAAGATGAATAGGCTAGGGATTGCCAAAAAGGGCATTGGAGCAAGGCACTGCCATGGGGGACATGAACCAATACAAAAAAAAAGTAAAACTACCACTCCATGAGAAGAAAGTTCCCTTTTTAATGTACAACATAGAGTTGAAGGGGACTTGGGAAAAATCCTTTGAATTACATGCTTGGGAGGTGCCTTTGGGCTGCATGTGGTGTTAGGAAAAAGTACAATTGTCACAGACAGACTGAGCAACACCTTATTCTGGCATGATATATTTTGCTTGTGTAATTGGCAAGAAATAAAAAGAACTCTGCAATGTGTTAGGTCGCCTATGCCTGCAGTATATCTTCCATGGTAAAAGTACTTGCTTTTTGGGTACCCATGCATGAAGAAACATATGACACTACACCACTGTGTTGGTGGGAGTAGCACCTCAATGAGACAAGTAAGCAGCAAACATCATGCACCCTATCTACCCCTACTCCCCGTTCCTCACTTTCTGCATCTCTCCCTTATACAACATCTTCCTGCTGTATCCATCACAACATCTGTGGCCTTAAGTGATGGGGAAAGTCTCACAAGGGGTTTCAAGGGCTTAGGATACACAACATCAAGCTAGGTATATGGTCATGGGGCAACACTTAGGAGGTTCAAGAGATCCTCTGCAGAATAAAATTAATGCAGATTTACCCAGTGCTGACGGTGTTAACCTGCCCCCCGCCCCCACCTTGCTGGCACTTTTCTCTGACTTCTCTAAACCAGCAGACATCCACCCAAGTGTCCCAGAATATTTGCAATGTCCTAGACTAAATTCATCCATGATGCCACTATTACCACCTGATGCCAGTGTTTCTGGCATATACAAGTGCTTTGCACTATAACAGTGCCACACAATTGTTTCAGGGAGAAAACCTAGGACCCTTGGACATCCATGAAAGGCAAAAAAGAAAGTTGGCACAGACCTACTGCAATAAATCCTTAACAAGCACAATGAAAGTATATAAAACAATCCACTCACATGTAATCAAAAGTAAAAAGCACTTATCAGTATTGTATGCAGCCTGGAAGGGAGGATTCATCTGTGTAATGGCAGAGGTTCTCATGGTCCTGAGATAACAGTCAGCTGAATGAATAAAGAGCACTCTCATGTCTGTCGGTGCCTCAAAAGACAGACACAGGACTCAGAAAGCCTAATGCCCCCTACACACGGTCGGACATTGATCGGACATTCCGACAACAAAATCCTAGGATTTTTTCAGACGGATTTTGGCTCAAACTTGTTTTGCGTACACACGGTCGCACAAAGTTGTCGGAATTTACGATCGCCAAGAACGTGGTGATGTCAACCACGTACGACGAGACTAGAAAAGGCCATTTCAGAACCAAGCGTGGCACCCTTTGGGCTCCTTTTGCTAATCTCGTGTTAGTAAAAGTTTGGTGAGAGACGATTTGTGCTTTTTCAGACTCGTGGCTTTCAGATCGTTTTCTGCGGTTCAGTTTGTGCTTGTGGGTTTGTATCTGCTCTTCAGTGCGTGCAAGCAAGCTACGCGTGACTTGGATTAGTCATTGTGTTCTTGTTCATTCGTTGCTGTTATTCAGGTCGCTCTTCACAGGCCTTGCTGTTCTTCAGTGCGTTCTGTTACTTCGTTCTGAGCAGCCGTCCGTTTTCTAGCCATGTTGCGTATACGTACTCCTCGTAGAGTTCGTGTTGTGTGGGGGCTTGGTGTTGGGGTCCTGACCTTGACACAAGTCCAGTCCATGAACAGGGTGGGGAGGAGTTCATGGACCAAGAATTGGTTGCTTCAGCGTGACCAGTTCTGTCATATGCCTTTGCTCCGTGAGATCTGTGAGAATAATCCTGATGATTTCAGGAACTTTCTCCGGATGACGGACCCCGTATTTCACCGTTTGTTGGCTTCGCTGACCCCCTATATCAGCAGGCAGGATACCTGCATGAGGAAAGCCATCACTCCGGAGCAGAGGGTCGTCGCTACCCTGCGGTACTTGGCGACAGGGAGAAGCCTGCAGGACTTGAAGCTCTCAACAGGCATCTCCCCCCAGGCTCTGGGTATCATTATCCCAGAGACCTGTTCTGCCATCATCCAGGTCCTGCAGAGGGAGTATATGAAGGTAAGATTTGTATCCTTTAATATCACATTTTATTGTATTTAATGTTGTAATATGTATTATGTATTAATTGTAATATGCTGTGAATGTCCCCTTTGTCCTCATGCATGCTGGAATTTTAATTTTTTTTTCTCCTTCATACATATTTGCCTTCACTTACCTCCCCAGCATGGTCTCCTGCCCTATATTCACATCATGTAGTCACTTAACAATGTATTTTATCAGCTCCATAGTAGTGCTTTACCCTAAATACCCCCTAAACTGTTTAGAAATCTGATTTGTGCATTAAATTCAGGCAGAGTGCCAGAGGCTTTTTTTGTGGTGTCCCCAAATCATTTTTAACCCTCCCTCCCCCCAACTGCTAAGTCTGCTGATCCCAATTCTCTGTCTATCCTCAATCATCTATCTGCTGACTTTGCCAAACCCATACACACTATACCCACCTCTTTTGTGGTCAGATGTATGGATGAATTCCCCAAAGCATGTAGTGCAAGGGCCTGCCTGAATACTTTCAAATGGTACTGTTTAAAGTTTTTGTATCCTATTATTATCTTGCTAGGTAATAGCACAATGTCCAAATGTGCTCAAATGTATACAGTGTGCATTTATGTCTTTGTATTATGACACTTCTTACCTGTCCAGTGGTCTTCCAATAGTGTAACTAAGGAGGGGCTGTTCCAAGTAATACCCATTATTTAGGCATTCATCTCTCAATGAAGTGGAGAGGGTTACCTGTCCAAGATTCCCCCCTATAATGTTAGAAATGGCCCATGAGAGGGGGGAGGGGGAATATGATAGGTGTACCTTATACTTTGGTGTTGTAAAACTCCCCTTAATAAATGTTATCTGGATGTTGGCCAAGAATGTTTGTGTCTAATCTGCTTTCCATGTTTGTGCAAAAATACTAATTTATTTTTGTTTTCCTCAACAGTTTCCTTCCACGCCACAGCAACTGTGGCCTCCCACTTTGCCCAGCGGTGGGACTTTCCTAACTGCGGAGGGGCAATTGATGGGAAACACGTCCACATCATCCCACCACCCAACTCGGGGTCGTACTATTATAATTACAAGGGGTTCAATAGTATTGTGATGTTGGTGGTGGTGTTGGCTAATTACAAGTTCCTGTATGTGGACGTGGGGAAGAATGGCCGGATGTCCGATGGTGGAGTCATCGCCCAGACGGAGTTTTACAGGCGTCTCCAGAATGGCAGCTTGGACTTGCCACCTCCAGAAGAGAATGTGGAAGGACTCCCATTCGTCTTCATTGCGGATGAAGCATTTGCGCTGCGGGACCATCTTATGCAGCCATTCCCGATGAGGACCCTCACCCCGGAACAGAGGGTTTTTAATTACAGCTGGTCAGAGCCAGAAGAGTGGTGGAGAACACATTTGGAATCATGGCCAGCCGGTTCCGCCTATTTCTTACACCCATCCCTATGGTGGAGTATAAACTGAATCATATAATCCTGGCATGCTGTGTTCTACATAACTTTTTACGGCAACATTCTGCCAACTATGCTGGCTCAGTTGGGCCTGAGGCCGGAATTATAAATGAAACAGCCCTGACGGCGCTTGAAAGTGGCCGTCCTGGCTTGCCCTCCCTGAGTGCCCGTGATGTCCGGCTAAGATACCTTGAGTTCTTTGCGGGTAGGGGGGCCATCAATATGCCAGACAATTTGTGAAACCTTGATCAAATAAAAAAAATTAAGCAAATCTTTGGTGACATTTACTGCTTGTGTTTGTTTTAGCTGACCCTGACCGAAATGTGGTGAGTCCTGAAAATGGTGTGATTGTGTAACCTTATACAAAGCACTGTTGGTTGTTATTTACTAAAGGCAAATACACTTTGCACTACAAGTGCACTTGAAAATGCATTGAAACTGCACTTGTAGTGCAAAGTGGATTTGCCCTTAGGAAATAACACCCATTGTCACAGAAAGCAGCAATTACTCACCACAAAAGTGTTGTAGCGTTGAGACAATAATCCACACATTCTTGATTAACAATCTTTCCTGACAGGCTCCATGGCAGCATACGTGTGGGTAGGCTCCGCCTCCATAACTACCCATTAGGACCCCCTCTCCCATAAATCTTTGCTCTAGGCTGCTATCCATGTTCCTTTTTTGTCCTCCTCCGTAGGACCAGGTGTTGGTTCTCCTACCTGAAGAGAAAACCTCCCTACGATCGATGATGCCGAGTGCCAAAGATTCCTCCGATAGGCCCTGACTATTAGCAGGGTATGGAGTGTATAGCAGAGTAGCGCTGAAGATTGGATCGGTTCATCTATGTGCGCACGGTCTGTTTGCCTAATGTTTCAGGCGACCATTATCTGCTGCCAAGTCCGGTGTGTGTGTGTATGGATGGCGTTCCTCGGCCCAGGTGATCGTAGGTGGAGGGGTAAGTTTTTACATTCATTCACATATGGCAACAGTGTTTATATGTATCATACCTCTGTGTGTTTTTTTCCTGCTTCCTGGTATCCTAGATTGGCGCTGACGCTCTCTGCGTTCCAGCAGCCGCTCTCTCTGTGACTTCCGGGTACCGGCGTACATTCTGCGCATGCGCGGACCCAATACGAAGTCGAGGCTTGGTTCGCGCATGCGCGCGAGCGTCTCGCGTCTGATGTCGGCGATGACGTCACGGGCGCCACTTTTAAAGCTGTGGAAAGCTTTCAGAGCCCTGGGAATGTTCGTGGGGGATACGGTGACTTCCCGGGGCTACTATCTTGGCGGTTCAAGGTAAGACAATCTCTATTGTCTGGGGGTGGAGGTCTGTTGTCAGTCAGCTGATCCTGTGAATCTGTCTCTGCAGCTTCCTATTGTATTGACACTATGGACTCCTCACTGCCCCCTAGTGGCCAGCCCGCTTGTAGCAGGTATGTTTGCAGTTTGCTTTGCTGCCTGTACAAGGATTGAGAGTAGAATTGTTAGGATACCAGCTGATTTTCTTTCTCTATCTTCTCTGTGTTTCTTTCCTCACAGCCCTACTAGGTCTGATCCACACCGTAGTTCACATAAAGGAAGTGGATCATCAAAATCACACCACCGGCAATCTTCCTCCAGGTCTAGCCGTCATAGATCTCCTTCCAGATCTGAACAGCGCAATAAAAATCCTTCTCACCCCCCTTCATCTCACTCTAAAGAGAGTTCAGGAAAATCATGCTGGGGTTGCAGGATGCCTGTTCCAACAGACAAATCTCTCTGTGACCACTGCTTCTCTAAAGCTGCAGATGAGAGGGATGGTGCAGACCAGCGTTTGGAATCTATGGTTAGGCGGGTTGTGAAGAATCTCTACAGGAGAGAGAAGCCCAGCAGCCCCGTGATTCCCCATCAGACCCATTATGCCCTCCAGTGGGTGAAGGTTCTGTGCATGAGACATGGGATTCTTCCCAACCAAGTCACCCTTCTGCTCCTGTTTCAGACAGCGAATCGGATCTGGAAGATCCTGGCGTGGGGTTTGAGTTCGCTTTAGTTCCTTCATTGGTGAAGGCAGTAAAAGAGGCCCTGAAGTGGGAAGATCCAGTTACTTCCCCCCCAAAACAGAGGAAGTTTTTTAAGCAGCTCAATAAGGAGCGACAGTATTTTCCTTTTCTCTCTGAGCTGGGTGAGGTCATTTCTGAGGAATGGAGCAAAATGGACAAGAAAAGTTCCATGCAGTCAAAGGTCTTGAAACTATATCCTTTCAGGGAAGAGGAAGTAAAGCACCTTGAGTCAGCTCCATTAGTGGATGCAGCTTTAATGAGACTAGCAAGATATGTAACGCTTCCCTTGGAAGACACTGTATCTTTTAAAGATCCTTTGGAAAGGCGAATTGATTCGGATTTAAAGAAGATCTACCTGACGTCAGGAATGGCATGTAAGCCAGTACTTGCGAAAGCTGCAGTTTCCAAAGCTTTGGAATCTTGGTCTGATAATGTGAATGAGTTCTTAGGAGGTATCTCTACTGAAACAGCTAAGGATTCTCCTATCCAAGAGATCAGGCTGGCATCAGCCTTTCTTGGGGAGGCATCTATTGATGTCATCCACCTGATGTCCCAGGTTATATTGGCAGCTGTTTCAGCTCGTCGTGCCCTATGGCTCCGTCCGTGGTTGGCGGACCCAGCTTCCAAGCAAGCTTGGTGCCGAATTCCGTTTGAAGGTTCTTCATTGTTCGGCAATAAGCTCGATAGTGCCATAACCCGGGCCACAGGTGGGAAGTCTGGTTTCCTCCCTCAAGACAGACGCCTACAAAATCAGAAACGCAGTTTCCCTAGAAGACAAAACTCTGATCGCGCTAGGGATGCGCGCAGCTACAGACCTGGTCGGGAGTTCTCTAGATCCTGGAAATCCAGGCAGTCTTCTTTCAAGAAACCCGCAAAAGGGGGTTCCTCTGGCAACCAGGACACCACAAAGTCCTTTTGAGATTGGGCCCGCTCAGGCATGCCAGGTGGGGGCTCGTCTTCGCCACTTCGGGCATGTCTGGGCGGCCTCAATCCGAGATTACTGGACCATCAAGACGGTCTCCTCCGGTCACAAGTGGGTTTTCAGCAATACCCCAAGACTCAGATTTGTTCCCACAGCTCTTCCAGGTTCAGAAGAGAAAAAGCAGGTCCTATTAACCTACGTGAGCTGTTTATTGGATCAAGGCGCAGCCGTCCCTGTTCCAGAAAACGAACAAGGCAGAGGCATGTATTCTCCTCTGTTCATGATACAGAAGAAAAACGGTACATGGAGGCCAGTAATAGATTTAACACATCTCAATTCTTTTATTCGAAAAGAAAAGTTCAAAATGGAGTCTTTAATTACGATCCAACATTCAATACATCTGGGAGATTGGATGATTTCAATCGATCTGAAAGATGCATACTTTCACGTGCCAGTGGCAACAGAGTTCCAACAATTCCTCCGCTTTGCGGTCGGCAATCAGCATCTGCAGTTCACTTGTCTACCCTTCGGCCTAACAACGTCACCTCGGGTCTTCTCAAAGGTCCTCTTGTCGGTTGTGGCTCTACTCCGTATCAAGGGGGTTCGTCTCCACCATTATTTAGACGACCTACTTCTCCTAGCTCAGAACGAAGATCAACTGTTAGAGCACAGGAGCTTAGTCATCTCCACCCTGCAGGAATTCGGGTGGCTGCTGAATCTAGAGAAGAGCCATTTAGAGCCAACACAATCTCTGGTGTTTCTAGGGGCTCACTTCGACACATTGGAAGGCACTATCTCCCTTCCAGAGGAGAAGATTGGAGTGATTCGAGACAGAATACACAGGGCCCTTGCGTCGTCTCACCTCTCAGCTCTCCATTGCCTGAAAGTAATTGGCACAATGACAGCTACCATTCCTATGGTGAAGTGGGCCCAATGGCATACACGACCCTTCCAAAAAGGGTTCCTTCAACAATGGGATTCTTCCAGCCAAGTCCAGCGCATACATCTTACGTCATCCATGAGGACGTCTCTTCTTTGGTGGCTTCAAGGTAAGAATCTGCGCAATCACCATTCAATCATGCCCATCTCATGGGTCACGTTAACTTCGGATGCCAGCAATCGACGAGGTTGGGGCGCTCACTGCCTTTCAGAAGTGGCGCAGGGCCGATGGGGTTTCCCTGCTCGAGGGATTGTCTCCAACATTCTGGAGCTGAAGGCCGCCTTTCAGGCACTCCTGTCATTTCGCCATCTAATAGAAGGTTCATCTGTGATGCTAAGGTTGGACAATACAACCGCGGTAGTTTACATTCCGGGGATCCAGAATGTACAGGCGGACTTCCTCTCGAGAGTGCAGATGAACAACAACGAGTGGTCTCTCCACAGAGAGGTGTTCGAGTGGCTTCTGACCCTGGGAGTACTTCCAGAGGTCGATTTATTTGCTTCTCCATGCAACCACAAGATGCCCAGATATTATTCGAGGTTCAGAGACCCTCAGGCTTACAGGATAGATGCTCTCTCAGATCATTGGAAGTTTCAGAAGGCTTATGCCTTCCCTCCGGTACCGGTGATTCTGCAATTCCTCCGGAGGCTCAGAACAGAGAAGGTGGAGATCATTGCAGTGATTTCTTTCTGGCCCAACAGGCCGTGGTTTCCTCTGTTGTCACTCCTGAGTTATCAAGACCCAGTTCCCCTTCCTCTCAGGCCGGATCTACTGTCGCAAGGCTCGATGTTACACCCATGCCCATCTTGCCTACACCTCAGGGTGTGGTTCTTGAGAGGGAAAGGCTTGAATCCCTAGGCTGTCTGGAAGAAGCTATTCCAACTCTTCTCAGTGCCCGGAGGGGAAGTACGAACAGGGTATACGAACGGATATGGTCTAAATTCTCTGATCACATGTCTTCCCGGTCAAATCCGTGTAAGTCTCCAGCAGTAGAAGACATTCTAAGTTTTCTCCAATCAGGGCTGGACCTATCTTTAGCAGTCAGCTCACTAAGAGTGCAAGTGTCAGCCATCTCGGCCTTCACAGGAGTATCCTGGGCTAATCACACATTAGTCCGTCAATTCTTTAAAGGAGCTATCAGGCTTAAACCTCAAAGAAGACCTAGATTTCCCAAATGGGACCTTCCTATTGTCTTGGATTTTCTCTCCAATCTCGGATCAGATCCTGACAAACCTCTTTCCATGAGAGATCTCACACTCAAGACCACTTTCTTAGTAGCTGTGACATCGGCTAAAAGAGTGTCAGAGATTAGAAATTTAGGTTCTGAAGAACCTTTCCTAACCTTCTTTCCAGATAGGGTAGTGTTGATTCCCATGCTTGGTTCAAACCCTAAAGTGACCTCAGTCTTTCATGAAAATCAAGAGATTGTACTTCCTACTTTCAGAACAACGGACGATCAGGACGTTCATCCACTTGACGTAGGCCACACTCTAAAGCAATATCTGGAGGTCACAAGTCCATTCAGACAAACGGAATTCCTTTTAGTTCTTCTCCATGGTAAAAACAAAGGAAGGCGAGCTTTGGTCAGATCAATTTCCTCTTGGATTGTGCAGACCATTCAGAGGGCATACAAGGCAAAGGGCTTGGCCCCTCCAGAGGCAGTGACGGCTCATTCGACCAGGAGTATCTCGACCTCGTGGGCAGCTTCCCAGCATGTCGCGCCTGAAATCATTTGTAGAGCGGCTTCCTGGTCTTCTATTAACACATTTGTTTCTCATTATTGTGTTGAGCCTGCGGCTCTGTCATCCATTAATTTTGGTTTACAAGTATTGTCGGTTGACAATGTAAAATAAATTTGGTTTCTTTGCTCAAACATTTTTGCCCGCCCGTGTGTATTTTTGGGCGAGTTATTTCCCACACGTATGCTGCCATGGAGCCTGTCAGGAAAACGGAAAATTTATATCAAATACTTACCGTAATTGTCCTTTCCTGATAGGCTCCATGGCAGCAGGAGTCCCTCCCAAAATGTCTGGAGTAGGCTAGTTACTGAAACATGGATAGAAGCCTAGAGCAAAGATTTATGGGAGAGGGGGTCCTATTGGGTAGTTATGGAGGCGGAGCCTACCCACGCGTATGCTGCCATGGAGCCTATTAGGAAAGGAAAATTACGGTAAGTATTTGATATAAATTTTCCGTTTTTTAATACCTGCACAATCACATGTGCATTTAGAAAAGGTTTTTAAAACAAACCAACATGTTTGTTGTATAACAATTTTTGGGGTGGCATTATCAAAAATAGAAATGTCCATTTAAGATAAAACAGGCATGTGTAAAACCAACAAGAAAGACACAAATCTTGAACTTACAAAGTTCACATATAGTAAAACTTGAAGGCCATATCAGACATGAGTATTTAGGAACTGTGTTTGATATTGCGTTCAGATGGGGTGAAGTCACCCGTAGAAAAGCCAAATTTTGAAGATGCACACCAATTTACGAATGTCAACATATGCTAGCTGCCATCACGGGGGATCAAGGGACGTGTTTTGGGGGAGCAACCCCTTACTCTCAGCTAGTTTATTATTTAGGAAGGGGTTGCACCCCCAAAACACGTCCATTGATCTCCCGTGATGGCAGATAGCACATGTTGGCACACTGTGTGCATCCTCAAAATTTGGCTTTTCTAAAAATCGCTAAAACAGTTTTAACATTGTAGCGTACAAAAAAATAAAGGGATTTGGAGGGTTTTAAACTCTACCCAAAACATCAATGATGTTATTATTTTTTTGAATAACATCATTGATGTTTTTCTTGATGTTTTCCAAAGCTAAATTACACCCCATGATCTCCCCAATCAGGATCTGTGCACTTTCAGAGATGAAATGCCCTGGATCCACAACATCACGATCACCTAAAATGAGAGAAAAACAAAAAAAAAACAGGTACTATAAATATGCCGGCATCCATCTCTTACCTGAGTCTGTGGTCGCAGACACTCACCTGTTGTGGTGCCAATTTCCACCACGTCTTCTTCCTCCTCCTGCTCTGCTTGCTTTGGGGGTATTTCCCCTTCTTCCCGAGGTGGGGGGTCTGTGGTCTCCTCGGATGAGGGGTGTCCTCCGAGTCTTTTCTCCCCTATGTAAAACAAAAATGATATAATTAGCACACAGATATTTGATGGCCGAAATATAAAGATGAAACATTAGTTGGAAGTGGGGTACAATTGTCTATTTTGGCAGAGTTCCAAGATGTAGCATTTTTATTGTCCGTTGTCAAGCTTCAAGACTTTACCTGTCTTGTACAAGCTTCACAGATGGAGACCCCCCCTATAGTATACACTGGAGCACCTGTGTGGGCCCCCTAAAAAAAAGGGTGTTCTGGTGTCCCACACTAGTTCTCCAGCGTCCAGATGTGAAAACAGCTGCTGAGTGTCCTCTCCTTACACAGAATCTAGTTTACATTTCATTCTAGTCACAAACCCATCTACACAACCAAATATTTTTCATACAAGTAGGCCCTAAAAAATGTGGGCAAATGCATATGGCCTAAACAATGGTGTTTTATAGACCGAAAGAAAAATGTGTGATACGAACGAATAATGGGCCCATGAACATGAAAGTTGCCATTTTAAACTGTGCAAAACTTAAGAAAAGCACATGGAGCAGCACGAACGTAATAAAGACAAAAAGAATAGGAACACAGCAGAACTACTTACTTTTTTGCAGCACTCTCCGGATCTTTCTGTACTGCTCGGGCTCTCTTAATTTCAGGTCCGACCACCGCTTCCTGAGCTGATCTTTCGATCGTCGTACCCCGAAATTCTGGTGCAGACTTTTGACCACTTTCGCCATGATCTTGGCCTTTCTGATATTGGGGTTGGGGTAAGGTCCATACTTTCCATCATATTCGGCCTTCTTCAGGATGTTGACCATCTCCAACATATCCCCAAAGGACATATTTGAGGCCTTAAATCGTCTCCTTCTGGATCGGGACGTTTCCGGATCTGGGCTTTCCTCCTCCTCCTCCTCGTTGCTATAATTAGCATGCACCTGCTCTGACTCCGCCATGTGCTCTTCACCCACTGCGCCGAACGAAAAGGGGCGGGGAATAGACTAGAAAGAACGTCAGGGGCGGGCGGAGTTACACGCATGCGCAGTGTGTATAAAGCGTAACATGCGTGCGTAGTACGTATGATCTGTGAGCGGAGGATGGAGTATTGGAGGCGCCAATCGTGATAACTTGGGCCTATACTGCTTCTAGATTGAGGCCTATATTGTAACTAGATTAGGAGAGTTTTGCCTGACATTAGGGTTTGTCTTGTGTTGTGTCTTGCAGTGAAAATGGATATCTTGAACGATACCGACTTTATGGCAATCTTCATTGACATGTTCAGGGAGCTGCCTTGTCTGTGGTGTGGCAGATAAACCACGCACATTATAAGAACCAAACAAAGAGGAAGGCAGCACTGGATCAATTGCTGGAAATTGTGAAGCAGGTGATCCCCACGGCAGACACCACTTATTTGAAGATCCTAATTGGTGGCCTGAGGAGCACTTATCTAAGGGAGCACAAGAAGGTCCAGGATTCCCAGAGATCCGGAGCTGCAGATGACATCTATGTCCCCAGGATGTGGTACTATGGCAGGCTGCATTTTCTGGCAGGCCAGACTGAACCCAGGTTATCACTCTCCAGTCTTCCTTCCACGCTTCCTTCCCCCCCAGCTGAGGCTTCTGAAGCCCAACCTGGGCCTTCCAGGAAGCAACATGTGGAGGAGCCCAGCTTGAGCCAGGTATAGCATTCCTCTAAATAGTTAAGGTTGCCCAATCAATGATGTTAACTAGATGTTAGTTTGGAGTACTAATTTATGCTTGGGATTGATGATGGAGAAACTAAAACCATGTCCCTTTTTCATACACAGGGAAGTCTCAGCCAGGAGGTGGCTGGGCCGAGCAGGCTGCCTGATATGCAGGTCCCTCCCCTACACCCGCAAAGAGAAAGTGGCAGGAAGAGGAGTACCCTGGAGGAGGCTGCCATAGGCCTCTTTTGGAAGGCTACAGAGGCCCTGACAGCCCCCCACACTGTGGAGGAGGACTTTGCTGGCATAATTGCCTGTAAAATGCAGCAGATGGAGGAGGGCCAACAACTCATGTGTGAGTCATTAATGTTGGAAGCTCTCAATAAGGGGTTGAGGGGCCAAATAACATCTGCTACCCACATTTGTGACCTCACACATGGTCCTCCTCCTCCTCCTCCAGGTCCTTCTACTTCTCCTCCTCCAGGTCCTACTAGTCCTCCTCCTCCTCCAGGTCCTACTCCTCCTCCTGCCACATCTCCAACAGCAGAGCCACAGCCGGGAAGGAAGCGTGGAAAGAAGACCAGAAAGTGATGACCTGGGTCCAGTCTGGTCTGGCAAAAGATGCAGCCTCTTGTGGTACCACAGCCTGGGGACACAGATGTCATCTGCTGCTTTCCGGATCTCTGGGACTTCTGGACCAGACTGCACTCCCTTACATATGGACTCCTCAGGCCACCAATTTTAATGTTAAAGAATTGATGTCTGCCCTGGGGGTCCAAGGCTTTGCTAATTTCTGCTGTTTCTCCAGTGTTGCCTCCCTCTTTGTTTGGTTCTGAGCCCTTAATAAAGGATCTTTGGTTTCAATTATACTTGCCTATGTGTGTTTTCCTTCAAAAAGGACAGTTTGTTTGTGAGGAGGCAGGTACATTTCTAAAGTACAATGTGAAATTAACAAGGGACACCAACACCAAACAATCTCCATGAGATTAAATAATATAAGATATCAATGGTGTTTTGGTAACTTGACACATAAAACGCACACAAAAATATTCTGGAGTAAAACTAAAAATAAAATAAAACAAAGATCAGCCTTGGAAAAAATACAAACCTAAAAAAAAAAAAAAAAATGCCTTTAAAAAAAAAAATATTTTTGTCAGATGTGACAAATCAAAATATATTGAGGGAATCCCGATAAATAATAAAGAAAGAAGTTTGTGAGAAGTCTGTGTGAATATAAGCAGCAAAACTACTTCATTCTTCTCACATTATAAAGAAGAAGAGAGTGCGCTGTATTAAACCATTTTTAACACTGCACCGTGACGAAAGTGTTGTATCCATTGCGAACGCTAAGTTTACCAGACCATGCTGTTCCGTCTCAGAATTTCTTCTGAGCATGCGTGGCACTTTGTGCATCGGAACAGGCCACACACGGTCGGAATTGACGCCATCGGATTTTGTTGTTGAAAAATTTTATAGCCTGCTCTCAAATTTTGTGTGTCGGAAAATCCGATGGAAAATGTCCGATGGAGCCCACACACGGTCGGAATTTCCGACAACACGCTGCGATCGGACATTTTCCATCAGAAAATCCGACCGTGTGTACGGGGCATAACTCATGAGAGTTGAGATCCAATCTGGGAACACTGGGCTTCTCAGCATTCCCATACCTGTCAACTAGATAGGGAGGTGTTACAGAAAGGCCCATAGACGTGGTGTATCTGGATTTTTCAAAAGCATTTGACACAGTCCCCCATAAACGTTTACTGTACAAAATAAGGTCCATTGGCGTGGACCATAGGGTGCATACATGGATTGAAAACTGGCTTCAAGGGTGAGTTCAGAGGGTGGTGATAAATGGGGAGTACTCGGAATGGTCAGGGGTGGGTAGTGGGGTCCCCCAGGGTTCTCTGCTGGGACCAATCCTGTTTAATTTGTTCATAAACGACCTGGAGGATGGGGTAAACAGTTTAATCTCTGTATTTGCGGACAATACTAAGCTAAGCAGGGCAATAACTTCTCTAGGATGTGGAAACCTTGCAAAAAGATCTGAACAAATTAATGGGGTGGGCAACTACATGGCAAATGAGGTTCAATGTAGAAAAATGTAAAATAATGCATTTGGGTGGCAAAAATATGAATGCATTCTATACACTGGGGGGAGAACCTCTGGGAGAATCTAGGATGGAAAAGGACCTGGGTGTCCTAGTAGATGATAGGCTCAGCAATGTCATGCAATGCCAAGCTGCTGCTAACAAAGCAAACATGATATTGGCATGCATTAAAATGGGGATTAATTCCAGAGGTAAAACGATAATTCTCTCTCTCTACAAGACTCTTGTCCGGCTGCACCTAGAGTATGCTGTCCAGTTCTGGGCACCAGTCCTCAGGAAGGATGTACTGGAAATGGGCGAGTACAAAGAAGGGCAACAAAGCTAATAAAGGGTCTGGAGGATATTAGTTATGAGGAAAGGTTGCGAGCACTGAACTTATTCTCTCTGGAGAAGAGACGCTTGAGAGGGGATATGATTTCAATTTACAAATACCTTACTGGTGACCCCACAATAGGGATAAAACTTTTTAGCGGAAGGGAATTTAACAAGACTTGTGGCCACTCATTAAGATTAGAAGAAAAGAGGTTTAACCTTAAACTACGTAGAGGGTTCTTTTCTGTAAGAGCGGCAAGGATGTGAAATTCCCTCTGGGGAGCATCGATAGTTTCAAGAAACTATTAGATAAGCACCTGAATGACCACAACATACAGGGAAATACAAGGTAATACTGACATATAATCACACACATAGGTTGGACTTGATAGACTTGTGTCTTTTTTCAACCTCACCTACTATGTAACTATGTAACAAGGTAAGTGTTGCAGTGAGTCATAGTAGGTTCTGTATACACAGAATGGGACCACTGGAGCTAATTGCAGCTCAGAGAGGGGAAAGCACCACTCGCTCAGAGCACTGGCTGGTACCGGTTAGAGGGACATCAGGGTTGCTATGACAGCTCATTTTGGGGTGGATCCATTTTTTCAAGCCTGAGGAAAGCCAGAGTGAACAGCAATAAAAATATACTGGTCCAGCACAGAGAATAGACTCCCTAATGGTCAAAACGCAACCAACAACAAATATAATGGACATAATATCTGTACAAAGGTTAAAATAAAAACACAAGTATTACAGAGTACAGACATAAGTATAAGGATTGTGGATACAACATAAAATAATATATAATAAATGATACATACTGTAATAAATAAATAAATAATAAATGCTCCGTGGATGAGGCTATATAGATTTAAAAAAATATTATAATGAAAACTAAAACTATTTTTAAACACGTTTTTGAAAAAGAAAACACGTGTATATAAAGTCCCAAAGAAAGGACAAAAAACTAGTAAAAATAAAATAAAAGAAGGGAGAATGTCCCCTAGATGTACAGTGCCGTTAAAAGGGTTTAGACAGGCGTGGCCGACCGGCGAACGAGAAGGACGTGCTCCAGAGGAGCTCCGCTTGGCTGGCTACCATCCACAGCCATCCGGAGGGTTCTGGAGACAGGAGAGCTTGGAAATTCTCCCCAGCCATCCCCAGGAGACACCTGCTTGATTCCCAGAGGGGATTATTGCAGCTGGCGAGCCGCTTTGGAGTCCGCAGGCCCACGGCCGGGCCTATAACTGCTACAGGCCGCCACCATCTTGAGGCCTACTGTGCCTCCTACATCCCCGACCTCCGGTACCGTGATCCGCGGGCGGAGAGGAAACGGATCGCCGCACAGGGGAAGCCGGACATCCTGGGGAAGGTGCTGCAAGGTGAGGGGGCCTAAATAACTGTAAGGAGGCTCACAGAAGCCACACCCGGAGGCCGCGGCCGCCGCCAACTTGGGGCCTACTGTTCATTTTGCATCCCCGACCTCCGGTTCCGCGATCAGCGGACGGAGAGACAGCGGACCGCTACATAAAGAGGCCGGGCATCCCTGGGAGGGTGCTGCAGGGTGAGGGGGCCCAAACAGACATTAGATAGAACACGGAGGCCGCTCCTGGAGGCCTGCTGCCGCCATCTTGAGGCCTACTAGCCCGGACAGAGCCTCCAGACCCAGATACTTTACTCCCCTACAACAGAGCCGCTCTCCCTGTGCCATAACCTGGGTCCTGAAGGTCTCTCACTGCCCTCCTGGAGACATTACCTGGGCTCCTGCCTCTCCCCTCCAGCCCCCCCCCTCACCCCACTGGAAGTTTGGCCCAGTTAATGAGATCCTAAGTATGGATGGCTGAGGACTCCTGTCCCTGAGCACCGTGCCACCCCGACAGCGACAGGCTATGTTTACAGCATAGCGCACTTGAGACATACATGGCGACAACTGGCTCACACTCCTCAGAACTCACTGACCCTCATAAAGGCACCATACAAAGATATCTTCTTAGAACGGCGCCTAACGACCCTCGGACCCCCAAAGACAAGATGGCGCCTGGCCGTACCACAGGAAAGACCAAACCTCCACCTACCACTTCAGCAGACACGGTGGAGGATAACAATACGAGACTCAAAGACCCCGGGGGTGAACCCTCGGCCTCATCCGTGAGCTCAGTCGCACCGCTAGATGCAGGCACTAGGGAATCTCAGTCAGTCTCACAGCCCCTGTCAGGAGAGCCCATCAGAACGGAAGCTTCAGCCCTCCTTTCTGCCTTCAGAATGGATTTTGAATCATGGGCAAGCAAAATGGAAGAATCCCTTCACGTGGAGTTAAATGCTCTTAGACAACAAGTCACAGCAAATGAGGAAGCAGTGTCAGTCTTAACCACTGCTCAAGATGACCATGAAGCACGTATAACAGCACTTGAAACCTCAAACGCGGCACACCTCCGTCGCCTACGCCATCAGCAACTCCGCATAGAAGACAGCGAAAATCGCAGTCGCCGAAATAACATTAGGCTGCAAGGCATACCAGAGGCAACATCTGGAACAGAGCTGAAACCCACTGTCATAGCTATCCTCAATAAAGTACTAGGGAGGGAGGCAACATCACCAATTGAAATAGACCGTGTTCACAGAGTGGGAGGTCCGGAGGGGGCACGAGATGGTCGCCCCCGAGATGTTCTTTGTCGGGTCCACTACTTCACATTGAAGGAAGAGGTCATGCGAAAGGCTTGGAGCCTGGGTTCATTAGACTTTTTTGGAGCCCCTATACACCTATACCCGGACTTGTCTCACAATACGCTGTACATGCATCGTGTGGTGCGTCCTCTCCTCGACCTTATACGACAAGCCGGAGCTTCATACACATGGGGACACTCCTTCAGCATCAAGGTGACCAGAGGAGTAAGCAGGTTCACGCTATCAGACCCAGATCAACTGCCGGACTTTTTCCTCTTTATCGAGCAAGAACTGGTAGATGTCTTAAACTGGCTGGATCCTCCGGACGATCGAGTACGACAGATGGGACTTGGCTCACTCCCACAGCGCCGTAGATGTCTTAGGTCTAGATCAGCCTCCTCCGGCCCGGGGATAAGGGGTCCTACCTCCCCAGAAGATTGATACAACAGCTTGCTGGGGACTGATGTCTTGTACCGCCTTGACCTGTCTTCCATTCTACAGAGAGGTCCCGGTGGTCTTGCCATTTTTCTGGAGTCATGTTTTATATATGACCCTCAGACTGTGTCTTTCCTCTTCTTTAAAATCAGAGCTCTCTAGTAGTCTTGGAAAGAGGTTTTGTAAGTATAGGACTTGGAAATACTAGCTCTTTCCCTGCTCTTTGCCGATTTAATAACTGGCTGGGGTTCGGGAGAGAGCTTAGGTAATAGTCACTCTGTGACCCTCACTGTGACGGGCGCCAGGTAATGCCACGTTGCACTAAATCGTTTTTTCTATGTTTTTATGTTCCATTCCAAATTGTTCTCTCTCACCCCCCCTTTGATGTATGTGTTGGGGGGTTGATGGTGGGGGTGTGGGATGCCGCTCTGGGGGGCTCTGAGCACCGGTTTTACTTAATCTCTGCTTCACGAGATACAGGTCTTAGGGTGCCACCCACGGGTGGTTAGTGGCGTCCGTGGGCGGATCCTCCGCTCCCCCCCCACCCTATATATATGTATATGGTGGGTTTAGCTGAATAATCTTTCTACACACAGGAACTAATATAAGTGTTATAGTTATGTGCCCTTAGGCTAAATACCTGAATCTTATCCACAAATTTAGTTGGATGTTCCCAACTGTTATCATCAAAAGTAGTTCATAGAAATGGGTTTCTATTATTTTGATAAATAGGTAAAGACAAACAAATTCACGAGTCTGAACCAACTGGCCTTATATATCTGATGAGATTTAGGAATAGAGGCTATGTACCAGAAGGGGAATAACAAACATAGCAAGGTTTAGTTCACAGTCCCTCGCCCCACCCATGTACTTCTGTGTTGCGGTGGGAGTCATTTCAATCCCACCCAGAAGATACTATCCTTATTCTTATAGGAAAAAGTTGTCGCTTGCTTCACAAGCGGATCAAATGTTCAGTGTGCGACATATAATTTTTATTTGCCTGATTCGCTGTCGGGACCACGACTCAGGTCCATTCATCTCGACCTCCCCCCCACGATAGGACGGGCACTGTTTGTGCCTAGCACGTGATATTTCACGCAGTGTTCTGCGTTAGCAGACTCACTAGTATCTCAGACACATATTATTAGGTGTCTTTTCCTTTACACCTTACTTTTTTTTCTTTTTTTTTTTGTTCTTTGTTTTTGTTTTGTGTTTCCCCTTCTCTTATCTTTATTCTTACCAAATTGCCCTATTCCTTTCTCCCACTCCCCACACTTGCGTATTCACTTTTTTATTATTTTGCTCAGTACTGCTCTCCACTCTGCAAACCTTCCTCCCTTTTTTTTTCTATAACCTATAGCACCCCAGCATGGCTCACACGGTGACCTCACACCCGCAGGTGAAATTTTGTTCATATAATGTAAATGGGCTTAACATTGCCTCCAAACGTGGGCAAATTCTATATCAGATGCACAAAAGACAGGTTAAAGTGCTCTTACTGCAGGAGACCCACTTCCAATCTGACTCTACTCCTTCCTGCTCCAACAGATACTTTAATAAGTGGTTCCACAGTACCAACCCGACACAAAAATCTAAGGGAGTATCTATTGCATTTCACAAAACACTCCCTATCGAATTGCTTGACTATATGACAGACCCACAGGGCAGATACGTCTTTGTAAAGATATCCCTTTGGGGGACTAAATTTACAATAGCCAATATTTATTTACCTAACACACATCAAGTCCCTTCAGCCTTGCAGTATTTAAAGATTCTGGCAGATTTTACTGAAGGTAAACTCATACTTGGAGGGGACTTCAATACTCCCCTGGACCCATTATTGGATTCCTCAACATCCTGTTCCTCTGTTTCCTTTCCTAAACTGCGGGTTCTAAAACATGCCATATATAACATGCATCTTGTTGATGTATGGTGGATACTATATCCGGAATATCGAAACTACACACACTTCTCCAGCGTGCATCGTTCCTACAGCCGTCTAGATTACTTTTTAATAGACCACGGCTGCTTAGACTGGTCCCCAAAATGTGACACAGATCCTATGGTTTGGTCCGACCACTCACCAATATCCCTGACGCTTGCGGTCCCTTCTACCCCAATAAAAGAATGGACCTGGAGGTTAAATGACTCATTACTAACTGAACCAGGCTTCGATGCACAGATAGCAGAGACTATAACTAACTTTTTTGTGGACCACAGCTCTGACGACACTTCACCACCGATTCAATGGGAGGCATTAAAGGTGGTCTTGCGGGGTAGATTTATCCAATTGGGCGCTCGCCTGAAAAAAGAACGCTCAGCGGCAATAACTGCGGCGGTACACAAACTCAAAACGCTTGAGATTACTCATAAGCGTTCCCCCACAGCGGAGGTGCTTGCGGAGGTTTCTACCGCTCACACTCAGCTTAAGGAACTATACGAAGCGTCAGCACGTACATTTGCGAACAAACTAGCCTTTCACCAATACAAATTTAAAGATAAATGTGGTAGATCGCTAGCTCGCACCCTACATTCCAAACAACCTAACACCTTTATACCTCACATTCAAGACAGGACCGGGAAGACTGTCTCAGCGCCAGCCGAGATGGGACAGGTATTCCGAGACTTCTACCAATCCCTATATAGCATACCTTTGGCAAACCCCAATGAATCTACATCCGGTACAGCAGAAACACAGGCATCATATATTGCACAAACTGCACTTCCTACTTTAGATGATGCAATGATAGAGGATCTTGAGGATCCAATATCGGAAGATGAGGTAGCCCGCGCCATTGCATCTACCCCATCTGGAAAAAGCCCGGGCCCTGATGGCTTCACCCCAAAATTCTACAAACAATTTGCCCCCTTCCTTACCCCCTTCTTAACAAAAGTGTTTAACTCCATATCTGACAGCTCAGTATTCCAGCCGCAAACACTAGAGGCTCATATAACCCTCATTCCAAAACCAGACAAAGACCCGACTATTTGTGCCAATTACCGACCCACATCGCTGATAGGAGTAGATCTAAAGATATATGCGAAGGTGCTAGCTAATAGACTACAACCATTATTACCCCGCTTAATACACCTAGATCAGGTGGGCTTTGTGAGTGGAAGAGAGGCGAGGGATAACACCCTGAAAACACTTCTCATTACGGATTACGCTCGGACACATAATGTCCCATTGTGCCTCCTTATGGTTGACGCAGAGAAAGCGTTTGACCGTGTCGACTGGCAATTCCTTCACCTCTCCCTACAGCAGTTAGGCTTAGGCCGGAACATGATCTCCAGAATAATGTCCCTCTATACAACGCCATCCGCTAGGATCAGACTAAACGGTTCCCTATCTCCAAAATGTACTATCCACAATGGAACGAGACAGGGGTGCCCCTTGTCCCCCATTCTCTATGTTCTAGTTATGGAACATTTGGCCATTGCCATTAGAAACAATCCGGCTATCCATGGTATTAATATAGGCCCTATACATACCAAAATGGCTCTATTTGCAGATGACCTACTCATGTTTGTCACCCAACCGCAAGTATCCCTGCCTGCTATTATGCAAGAATTTAGGAGATATGGAAATGTTAATAACTTTAAAGTTAATCATAGTAAGTCAGAAATTCTCAACATCTCACTTCCAAAGGCGGCTCTCCAACAGCTCTCAGCCTCCTTCCCCTTTAAGACAAGCTCTACTACTATTCAGTATCTGGGAATCCATATTCCAACAGACGCATCCCAACTATTTTCCAGTAACTTTACCCCTCTACTTCTCAGAACACAAGCAGATCTGGTTTCATACGCGTCTAAACAACTCTCTTGGTTGGGTAGGGTAAATGTCTTGAAGATGGATGTTCTCCCTAGATTTCTATATCTTTTTCAAACCATCCCCATATATATTCCCACCTAGTTCTTTCAAAAGCTTCGACAGATTTTTTCCAAATTCATATGGAAGGGAAACCGCCCCAGGATAAAATATGACACAATGACCCTCCCGAAGGTCCGGGGGGGAGCGGGGGTCCCGGATGCTTTTACGTATCATAAGGCGGCGGTACTCACACGTATCGTAGTGGTTTCATCACTCCTCCTCCAAGCTGTGGGTCCAATTGGAGGGGCATCTCACTGAGGGTGATCTTTGCGCCCTGCCGTGGACTCCTACGGCGCAGCATAAGGACAGTTCATTCTCTACGGCTCTTACTCGGCAAACCCTTCGGATTTGGGATCATCTGACTTTAACTGGTAAACTATCTAAACAACAGGGCCCAATGACACCTCTCTTTGGAACTCCGGCTTTCCCCCCGGCAGTTCACAGTAACAGATTTGGACCATGGAACAGGGATAGTCATAGACGCTTAGCACAGGTTTTATGAGCTGACCAATCTCTGAGAACAGACATACCCCCCAGACGAACAGAGGGCCCCCAACAATGTGGATACAGAGGGGTCAATTAATGTCATATGTACGTACTTTCTCCTCCATCTCTGAGATCCTGGCTGACCCATCAGACTTTGACGAACTACTTTTACAATCAGACCTGCCCGCCCACGTAGTATCATTGCTGTATCCCATACTACTAAACATATCTGCCCCAGACCTTCCAACATACACGCAGAAATGGGAAATGGATCTACAACACTCCATCTCCCCTGCTGATTGGCAAAAAAGCTTTATACTGACACATAGGATTTCCTTAGCGACTAAGTCCCAAGAAAAAGGATTTAAGCTACTAACGAGGTGGTACAGATGCAGCGACTATCCAACGGTTCAATCCATCCTTGTCAGATACCTGCTGGCGGTGCATGTCCTCTAGAGGGACAATGCTCCACATCTGGTGGGAATGTCCTCCAATCAGGAAACTTTGGCAAAAGGTCTTTGATCTATACAGCAGGCTGATGGCGACCTCAATTAAACCTACTCCAGAGATAGCCCTACTATCTCTGCTTCCAGGCCCCCTCAAAACGATTAAAAAAGATATATTGCGCCACTTTATAGCCGCAGTCAGGACAGTGATTCCCCGCCACTGGAGAACAACAGTGGTACCCTCTTTGGGCGACTGGGTTGTGGAGATGGATCAGATTAGAGATTTGGAACGTCTGTTGGCACAGGAAATGGAGAAGGAGGAACAATTTTCCATCACCTGGACCTTGTGGGCAATGTTTCGTTATTCCGACGACTTTTCTATATGGGTCAGAGATGCCCCATTACCATCTACTGGCTAGCCATGCTGGGGTGCTCCACACTTTTTTCATCATCCTTTGCCTTCTCTCGCAGTGATTCTCTCATCCCTTCTTTTATATATTTCTCTCTCTCTGTTTTGAACTAGGTTTTCTTAGTATGTGAACAAAGACCATATACCCAGATTAGTTTAACGACATAAATACTTTATATAAGTGAGCAAAAAAGGTCCCGACAGCTTATCATGTAGGGGGAGTTCCCTCCGTCATTACCAATACGCAAAACCACATGAGTAAACTTATATTGGATCCCACGCATATAACACACTGCCCATGTGTCTAAAGACCTTTGTTTACAATGTGATATTTTGTTGTTTAACCAGAGACTTTATGTCAAACTATATACAGATGCTCATATATGGTATAGATGTATATCATTATTTTCTTCTTTCATACACAATTCATGTATTCACGTGATGTAAGAATTCAATGTAGCAAACTTTTTCTCTCTGTTACATTTCCATTTGTATTATGTTTCTCTTTTTTCCCTGAAATAAACTAAGACTGAAAAGAAAAGGGTTTAGACAGCTGTGAAAAAAATGCTGTAAAGTAAGAATGCTTTAAAAAATATATATTTTAATTGTTTCGTTTTCATCAATTTACAAAATGCAAAGTGAGTACACGGAAGAAACATCCAAATTACATCAATATTTGGTGTGACTACCCTTTGGTTTCAAACCAGCATCAGTTCTAATGCCCTGTACACACGGTCGTATTTTCCGACGGAAAATGTGCGATCAGAGCTTGTTGTCAGAAATTCCGACCGTGTGTGGGCTCCATCTGACTTTTTCCATCGGAATTTCCGACACACAAAGTTTGAGAGCAGGCTATGACATTTTCCGACAACAAAATCCGTTTGCGTCAATTCCGACCATGTGTGGACAATTCCGACGCACAAAGTGCCACTCATGCTCAGAATAAATTCCGAGATGGAACTGCTCGGCCTGGTAAAATTAGCATTCGGAATGGATATAGCACTTTCGTCACACTGCAATGTTTTAATTGTTTAATGCAGCGCACTCTCTTCTTCTTTATAATGCTAGAAGAATGAAGTTGTTTTGTGCTCATATTGACACAGACTTCTCACAAACTTTTTTCTTTATTATTTGTCATGATTTCATCAATATAATATTTTTATTTGTCACATCTACCGAAAAAAAAAAAAATTTGATGTTTTTAGATTAAAAAATTGTTTTGGTATTTTTTTAAATCCTGACCTTTTTTTTTTTTAATTTTTTTTAACTCCAGAATAGTTTTGGTGTTTTGTGTGTCAAGTTGCCACAACATCATTATTATCTTGTATTATGTAATCTCAAAGAGATTGATTGGTGTTGGTGTCTCTTGTTAATTTCACATTGTAGTTTTGAAATGTACCTGCCTCCTCACAAACAAACTGTTCTTTTTGAAGGAAAGCACACATAGGCGAGTATAATAAAACATTCCAAAAATGTATTAAGGGGTCCTAACCAAAGAAAGAGGGAGGCAACGCTGGTGAAACAGCAGAAATTGGCAAAGCCTTTGGCCCCCAGGGCACACATCAACTATTTTACTGCAGAATTGGTGGCCTGAGGAGTCCATATATAAGGGAGTACAATCTGGTCCAGAAGTCCAAGAGATCATGAACAGTAGCAGATGACATCTATGTCCCCAGGCTGTGGTCATACAAGAGCCTGCATCTTTTGTCAGACCAGACTGAACCCAGACCATCACTTTCTTGTCTTCCTTCCACTCTTCCTTCCACGCTGTGTCTGTGGTGGTGGAGTTGTGGTAGGAGGAGGAGGAGGATGATACAACTCACACAGGTGGTTTTGGGTGTGATTTCGCTCCTCTCCCCCTTAGTTAATGTTTTATAAAGGATGTCCTCACACATAAGGCGTTGTCCCTCCTGCATGTCCTGCAGTTTGGTGGCAGCCATGCAGGCAAATGCCTCTTCACGTGTGGGGGTGGCTCTGAGAAGCCTCCTGAATCAGCCTGAGTTCTTAATCCTCCACGTTACTCCCCTTTCTGGGTCTTTTGTTTGGAAGGCAGAGGGGAGGAACCTGGGATTCTGTGAGGCTCCTACTGGGCCCGGCCACCTCCTGGCTGCCACTTACCCCTGCCTCCTCCTGGCTGCCACTAACCCCTGCCTCCTCCTGGCTGCCACATTCCACAGCCTCCTCCTGTGTGCCACATTCCACAGCCTCCTCCTGGCTGAGGTCTTCCTGTGTATGAAAAAGGGACATAGTTTTAGTTTTTTCTTCATCAATCACACACAATTTTCACCTCATGACTGTTGCAAATTGAATGTTAACAAATATAACAGGCTATCATTCTGAGCCCAGCATTTTTCATTCTTGTCCCAATTATTTTTGCCCACTACTGTCTATTGATATGTAAAACACTTTGTTAAATCAGCAATTAGTGATCAATAATAACATCTAGTAAACATAATTTATTTATTGACCAGAAATCTGTAGAAGAATGCTATACCTGGCTCAAGCTGGGCTCCTCCACTTCTTCCTGGCTGTAAGTCCCAGGTTGGACATCGGAAGCCTCAGCTGGGGTGGAAGATAGGGTGGAAGAGTGGAAGGAAGGGTTGAGAGGGATTCCCTGACTTCAGTCTGGTCTGTCAGAAATCGCAGTCTCTCATAGTACCACAGCCTGGGGACATAAACGTCATCTGCTGCAGCTCTCTGGGAATCCTGGACCTTCTTGCGTTCCCTAAGATAAGTGCTCCTCAGGCCACCAATTTTGGCTTTTAAATAGGGGATGGTTGCCGTGGGGACCACCAACTTCACCAACTCCAGAAGTTTCTCCAGCGCTGCCTACCTCTTTTGTTTATGATTATAATGCGGGTGTTTCACCTGCCACAGACAGGGCAGCTCCCTGTATTTGTCTATGAACAGGGGAGGAAATTGTGGTCATTGAAGCCCTCCATTTTATCTGCAATACACAAGACAAACCCTAATGTCAGGCTAAAGTCTCCTAATCTTGTCCCAATATAGGTCTCAATCTCTAAGCAGTATAGGCCCAAGTTTAAATGTTACCTTCGTTATCACGATCGGCGCTTCTTAAACTCTTTCCTCCGCTCACAGATTGTATGTACTAAGCACGCGTATTACGCTTTATATACACTGCGCATGCATGAAACTCCGTCCGCTCCTGAGGTTTTTTCTAGTCTATTCCCCACCCCTTCTCATTCGGTGCAGTGGGGAAGAGCACATGGCGGAGACAGAGCAGGTGCGTGATAATTACAGCAACGAGGAGGAGGAGGAAAGCCCGGAGCCAGAAATGTCACAATCCCGGAGGAGAAGATTTCAGGCATCAAATATGGGCTTTGTGGAGATGGTGGAGATGGTCAACATTTTGAAGAGGGCAGACTATGACGGGAAGTATGGACCTTACCCCAATCCCAATGTCAGAAAGGCCAAGATCATGGCAAAAGTTGTAAAAAGTCTGCACCGGAATTTTGGGGTACTGCGATCCAAGGATCGACTGAGGAAGCGGTGGTCGGGCCTCAAATTAAGGGAGCACGATCAGTATAGAAGGATCAGGAGAGTGCTGCAAAAAAGTAAGTAGTTGTCCTGTGTTCCTATTCTTTATTTTTATTACATTCGTGCTGCTCCATGTGCTTTTCTTTATACTGTTGTACAGTTTAAAATGACAACTTTCATGTTCATGGACACATTATTCGTTCGTAGGAAACATTGTTCGTTCAGCCAATAAAACACCATGTTTTGTCCAGATGCATTTCAATACATTTTTTCTGGCCTACTTCTCTGAAAATAATTTTGTTGTCTAGATGGGTTTGTAACTAGAATGAAATGCAAACTAGATTCTGTGTAAGGAGAGGACACTCAGCAGCTGTTTACACATCTGGATGCTGGAGCACTAGTGTGGGACACCAGAACACCCTTTTTATTAGGGGGCCCACACAGGTGCTCCAGTGTATACTATAGGGGTGTCTCCATCTGTGAAGCTTGTACAAAACAGGTAAGTATTCAAGCTTGACAAAGGAAAACAATATTTCCTTATCTTGGAACTCTGCCAAAACAGACAATTGTACCCCACTTCCAAGCAATGTTTCATATTCCTATTTCTGCCATCAAATATCTGTGTGCTACGTATACCTATTTTTTTTTACATAGGGGAGAAAAGACTCGGAGGACACCACTCATCAGAGGAGACAACAGACCCCCCACCTCATGAAGAAGTGGAAATCCCCCAAATCCAACCAAAGGAGGAGGAGGGAGACGTGGTGGAAATTGTCACCACAACAGGTGAGTGTCTGCAACCACAGGCTCAGGTAAGAGATGGATGCCGGCATATTTATAATACATGGTGTGTTTTTTTGTTTTTTATTTTTGTCACGGAACGTCCCACACTCCGCTTGAGTGCTTCCGTCATATACCGCTTCCTAAGTTCTGGAACACGAGTCCAATGGATCTGGCTATAGGAACCCCAAGAACTAGACAACACCAGTCTTGGAGTACATCAGAACTAACTTTTTATTTGAGATCTCACACACATTTATACAGCAGGGATGACTCAAAGCTAACCTAATTAACATGAGCTAATTTACTACAAAATGTACCCAGACCAGATGACAGACTTGTGGGCACCGAGCTTCACACATTAATATAAACACAATAGCTGGAGCTAATTACAATTAACAATACAAACAACAATCTACCCCCTCCTCAGCCTAGACCATTCGTCTCCTAGCCAGTGCTGGTGGCTAATGTGATCAGCTCTCTCAATTAACATAAACACAGGTTGATGACACCAGCATCTCCTCACAGGATGTGTCCCAACAGAATGAATCAGTCTTATCAGCAGGGGGCTGCTGGAGGAACCCCCCCTCCCTCTTCAGGGACACAGATCCACAGCAAGGAGTCCCCAACAGAATCAAACAACAAACAATATATACATATATACACGACTGAGTCCGATTAGTACAGTTCAGACCCGACCTCCAATTCACCCCACAAAGAGCACCGTTCCATTGAAAATCCAGGGCCCATAATCAAAAGGCAACAGGCTTGCATTCAGTCCTCTCCAACAGGCTCTGTCCCGGCTAGGTCTGTGACAATTTTAGGTGATCGTGATGTTGTGGATGAAGGTAATTTCACCAGTGAAAGTGCCCAGATCCTCATTGGGGAGATAATGAGGTGTAATAGGGACTTGGAAAACATGAAGCAAAACATCAGTGATGTTAAAAACAAAATGAAGAACATCATTGATGTTTTAGGGAGAATTTAAAACCCCTAGAAATCCCTAACTTATTTGTGCTTTGTTTTTTTTGTTTTTCTTACAATTTTGTGACATATTATAGAAAAGCCAAATTTTGAAGATGCACACAGTGTGTCAACATGTGCTATCTGCTATCATGGGAGATCAATGTACGTGTTTTGTGGGTGCAACCCCTTCCTCAATAATAAAGTAGCTGAGAGGAAGGGGTTGTACCCACAAAACACGTTCATTGATCCCCCATGATGGCAGCTAGCACATGTTGACATTCGACAATTTGTTTGCATCTTCAAAATTTGGCTTTTCCAGGGGTGACTTCACCCCATCTGCTGAACGCAATATCAAACACAGTTTATAAATACTCATGTCTGATATTGACTTACATTTCTAGAAAAGTTGAACTTTGTAAGTTCCAGAGTTGTGTATTTCTTGTTGGTTTTAAACATGCCTGTTTTACCTTAAAAGGCAATTTTGACTTTTTAATGTGACCTAAAAAATTGTTATACAACAAACATGTTAGTTTGTTTTAAAAACCTTTTAGAAATGCACATGTGATTGTGCTTTGATTAAAAAGATTGAGAATCAAGAATGTGTGGCTTCTTCTTTCAATGCTCAAAAGCATTTTTTGTAGTAAAGTTGGTGTTTTCAGTGACAATGGGGGTTATTTACTAAAGGAAAATCCACTTTGCACTACAAGTGCAGTTTCAGTGCAGTCTCAAGTGCACTTGTAGTGCAAAGTGTATTTTCCTTTAGTAAACAACACCCAACAGTGCTTTATGATTTTATACAATCACGCCATTTTCAGGACTCACCAAATTTCAGTCATGGTCAGCTAAAAGAAAGACAAGCAGTAAATCTAAGCAAATTTTTGTTCAGTTTAAAATATATTTTTATTTAAAAAATGTCTCAGACATTGTCTGGCATATTGATGGCCCCCCTACCCGCAAAGTATTCCATGTATCTTAGACAGACCTCACGGGCATTCTGGGGGGGGGGGCAAGCCAGCCCCCAACCTTCTCTCTGCCCTCCGACAGGTACACTTGACCCATGTTAAATGTTTGGCACATGTCCTGAATTTGGTGATGCAGCGGGTCTTCAGCAGGTACCCAGGCTTACAAGATCTCTTGAAGCAGGCCATAAAAATCTGTGGTCATTCCTCATACAATGCCAGTGCTAGGCTTGCAGACATTCAAAGGGAATGCAACCTGCCCACCAAACACCTCATTTGTGACTTGCCCACCAGATGGAACTCAATGTTGGCAATGCTGCAGCGGCTGCACACACGGCAGAGGGCCATCAATGATTACCTGTGCAAGTATGGCACCAAGACAGGGTCAGGGGAGCTTGGCTTCTTTTCGTCACACCAGTGGCTACTGATCAAGGATGCATGCACTGTCCTGTCACCATTTGAGGAGGCCACAAGAATTGTGAGCAGTGACAATGCATGCATCAGTGACACTGTCCCTCTAGTCTTCCTGCTGGAGCACACGCTTCGTGGAATCTTGGACAGGGCACTTGAGGCAGAAGAGCGGGAGGAAGAGGAAGACTTCCTTTCCTCTCAAGGCCCCCTTTATCCAGATAGCATTCCTGCGGGCCTACCAAACACACAGGAAGAAGAGGAGGAGGATTGTGTCAGCATGGATGTAGAGGGTAACACTCAGCAGCAGTCTTCAAGGGATAGTTTTCAGTCCCCAGAAACCCAAGGAGTTGTACATGGCTGGGAGGAGGTAGTTATAGATAATGTGATTCTTAGTGACCCAGAGGACTCAGAATCGCATGCCTCTGCAAATTTACTCTGCATGGCCTCCCTGATTCTGCAAAGGCTGCAAAAGGACCCTTGGTGCAGGAATATGTAGGGGCAAGAGCAGACTTGGAGACCTTTCCAACAGAGCATCCACTGGGTTACTGGGCCTTGAGGATGGACAACTGGTCAGAACATGCGCAATATGCATGTTGATCCCTATCAAACATACAAATTTATACTGACCTCTCCAAATACACCCTGGATCTACGCAGGCAGCTAAATATGATTACCAAAACACTCCGTAACAACAACATAACATTTAAATGGAAACCCCCCATCAAACTAATTGTGGAATGCAATGAAGTGTCATTCACCATTACATTTAGAGAAAGGTCTCTCACTGCTTGGGTAATGGGGCATCATACCCACTCAAGCCCCCCAATCTGGAGCTCACAACCTATCTGACAAAATTCCACAACCCTGGTTCATATCACAGCCTGATCCCTGCACCAGAAACCGCTGACACCTAGCTAAAAAACGTGCTATCACACCCAACCACTTAATGTCTCTCTTAGGGGCCCCTTTGCCATCACGCTAGTTTTATTTGAACTGTTTACCCCCACTCTGGATATAGCAGCCCTTGATTCTATATAAGGCTGTACAGCTATGAAAGTTTTGTTCTTGTACTGTTTTTTGTTTCACCCTCTATGCACGAGACCTCGGAAAACTACCTAAGCGACCACCTTGAAAAACCAACTACCACTACACCCAGCAACCATCCGGAGATCCACCACTACCTACTGACCTCCACTGAAGGAACAACTGCCTCCTACCTCAGTCGAAATGTTAGTACAATATATATCTCACTACACCACACCTTAAATGACAATTAAAATCCTATTGCTAAATGTGAAAGGACTAAATCACCCCGCAAAGCATGTGGCAGACAGGGTAACAGACACACTGCGATGTAATCTGCACTCAAGAAACCCACTTTGTAGAATCTGCAACCCCCGAATGTCACCACAAAAACTTCCCACATGTATTCTTAGCATCCAACCAAGATAAAAAAAAAAAGAGGAGTACTAGTGGCCATTAACAAAGCTACCGACTTTCTTCTCCATGACAAATTCTCAGACCCTAATGGAAGTTACTTAATCTTGATCTGCACCATGTATCTGCAGAATGTATCCAAAACTACAAACTAATTTCCAGCCTCCAAGTGAGCGACTACAACCACAGGATTAGCTTATTTGCTGATGACATCATATTAACCGCTTCAGCCCCGGAAGATTTTACCCCCTTCCTGACCAGAGCACTTTTTGCGATTCAGCACTGCGTCGGCTTAACTGACAATTGCACGGTCATGCGACGTTGCACCCAAACAAAATTGATGTCCTTTTTTTCCCACAAATAGAGCTTTCTTTTGGTGGTATTTGATCACCTCTACGGTTTTTATTTTTTGCGCTATAAACAAAAAAAGAGTGACAATTTTAAAAAAATGCAATATTTTTTACTTTTTGCTATAATAAATATCCCCCAAAAATATCCTCAGTTTAGGCCTATATACAGTATCTTACAAAAGTGAGTACACCCCTTACATTTTTGTAAATATTTTATTATATCTTTTCATGTGACAACACTGAAGAAATGACACTTTGCTACAATGTAATGTAGTGAGCGTACAGCTTGTATAACAGTGTAAATTTGCTGTCCCCTCAAAATAACTCAACACACAGCCATTAATGTCTAAACCACTGGCAACAAAAGTGAGTACACCCCTAAGTGAAAATGTCCAAATTGGGCCCAAAGTGTCAATATTTGATGTGGCTACCACTATTTTCCAGCACTGCCTTAACCCTCTTGGGCATGGAGTTCACCAAAGCTTCACAGGTTGCCACTGGAGTTCTCTTCCACTCCTCCATGACAACATCATGGAGCTGGTGGATGTTAGAGACCTTGTGCTCCTTCACCTTCTGTTTGAGGATGCCCCACAGATGCTCAATAGGGTTTAGGTCTGGAGACATGCTTGGCCAGTCCATCACCTTTACCCTCAGCTTCTTTAGCAAGGCAGTGGTCATCTTGGAGGTGTGTTTGGGGTCGTTATCATGTTGGAATACTGTCCTGCGGTCCAGTCTCCGAAGGGAGATGATCATGCTCTGCTTCAGTATGTCACAGTACATGTTGCCATTCATGGTTCCCTCAATGAACTGTAGCTCCCCAGTGTCGGCAGCACTCGTGCAGCCCCAGACCATGACACTCCCACCACCATGCTTGACTGTAGGCAAGCCACACTTGTCTTTGTACTCCTCACCTGGTTGCTGCCACACATGCTTGACACCATCTGAACCAAATGCATTTATTTTGGTCTCATCAAACCATAGGACATGGTTCCAGTAATCCATGTCCTTAGTCTGCTTGTCTTCAGCAAACTGTTTGCAGGCTTTCTTGTGCATCATCTTTAGAAGAGGCTTCCTCTGGGATGACAGCCATGCAGACCAATTTGATGCAGTGTGCGGCATATGGTCTGAGCACTGACAGGCTACCCCCCACCCCTCCAACCTCTGTAGCAATGCTGGCAGCACTCATACCTGTATTTCCCAAAGACAAGCTCTGTATATGACGCTGAGCACGTGCACTCAACTTCTTTGGTCGACCATGGCGAGGCCTGTTCTGAGTGGAACCTGTCCTGTTAAACCACTGTATGGTCGTGGCCACCATGCTGCAGCTCAGTTTCAGGGTCTTGGCAATCTTCTTATAGCATAGGCCATCTTTATGTAGAGCAACAGTCCTTTTTTTCAGATCCTCAGAGAGTTATTTGCCATGAAGTGCCATGTTGAACTTTCAGTGACCAGTATGAGAGAGTGAGAGCGATAACACCAAAGTCCTATGACACCGGGGAGGGAAAATGCCTAATTGGGCTCAATTTGGACATTTTCAGTTAGGGGTGTACTCACTTTTGTTGCCAACAGTTTAGACATTAATGGCTGTGTGTTGAGTTATTTTGAGGGGACAGCAAATTTACACTGTTATACAAGCTGTACACTCACTACTTAGCAAAGTGTCATTTCTTCAGTGTTGTCACATGAAAAGATATAATGAAATATTTACAAAAATATGAGGGGTGTACTCACTTTTGTGAGATACTGTATATTCTTCTACATATTTTTGGTAAAAAAAATTGCAATAAGCGTATATTGGATTGGATTGCGCAAAAGTTATAGCTACAAAATCTACAAAATAGGGGATAGTCTTATGGCATTTTTATTATTATTTTTTTTTTACTATTAATGGAGGCGATCTGCGATTTTTATCAGGACTACGACATTATGGCGGACACGTCGGACAATTCTGACACATTTTTGGGACCATTGGCATTTATACAGGGATTAGTGCTATAAAAATGCATTGATTACTGTAAAAATGTCACTGACAGGGAAGGGGTTAACACTAGGGGGCGATCAAGGAGTTAATTGTGTTACCTAGTGTGTGTTATAACTGAAGGGGGTAGGGGACTGTGTAGGGGAGATGACAGATCGCTGTTCAACTCTGTCTGAACAGACTATTAGTCACTTCTCCCCTCAGAGAACCAGAAACTGTGTGTTTACACACACAGATCTCGGTTCTCCGTGTGCCCCAAGCTATTGCAGGAGCCCAGCGGTGATCGCAAACACTGGCCACTTGCATCGCCTCAGTTGGCGAGCAGGGGGCTAATGGCCACAGGGAAAAGCGACGCTACATAACGTTGTTTCGCCCAGCCGTGCCATTTCGCCTCAGTACAACTGCGGCGGCTGGTTGGCAAGTGGTTAATGTTGAATAATCCACATTCGTCCCTACCAGCGGTACATTCCTTACTACTTGATTTTGGTGCAGTATCCTACTACAAAGCCAACGCCACCAAATTGCATATCCTAGATTTGGATACAACCCGAAACCTCTTATCTTTCAAATTCCCATTTCAATGGGCAGAAACAGGCACAGAATATCTAGGAATTACCCTAACAAGATACCTGAAAAACCTCTATAAAGAAAACTTTACCTGATACAGACAAAAATTTCTCCAGTCCCTCCAACATTTAGAAAAACACGAATTCTTTGGGCTGGCTGTCTGGCGGCATTTAAGATGACCACCCTCCCTCAACACCTATACCTTTTTCAAACCCTACCCATCCCAATACCTAAAAGCTACACCAACTGCCTCCAAACAAGCAGACTCATCAAACATAGATCAGTAGGGGTCTCAGGCCTAATAGATATTGCTGATTACTACACAGCAAGCATATTAGGCCAGCTAAGAGAGTGGTTCCTTCCATTGGCTTCCACTCGATGGGGGGACTCAGAAAAGAATGCCATCCCAGGCAAAGACCTAAAAAATTGGATCTGTAGCCTAAATCCAAAATCAAAACTCTCGAACTACCTCCTAATACCCATTATAGCAACATTTACAGCATGGCGTAAATTCACTTCCACCACTTGGAGGGGTACTCCTACAACACCTATCAAATTACCCATATCTGTTCTTAAATAGTTTATTCTCGACCTTCATATACATAAATGGCCCAAACATGAATCCCTACTCTTGACAGACCTAGTCCAAAAAGGTCAGATCAAACCTTTCCACACCCTCAAAACAGATCTAAAACTTAGCCCAGAATCTTACTACCAATATCTGCAAATTGCTCACTGTCTCAAGAGCAACCCACAACTATTGATCCATATTCCCACACAGGCAATAACATACTATTCACCCACTCCACTGGTGGTAAAGGTATCTCCTTTATTAACAATGTACTGCAAGAAAAGACACAATTCCAACACTCCCTGGCCTTCAACTAATGGGAGCGAGATCTAGGCAGATTATATACAGGAAAGCAATGGCAAAGGGCTCTCAAATTCACATATGAGGCCACAAAATGCACTGCACTGTGGGAACTCACACTCCCTATGGCTTCTGACGCTACGGGAAAGCCATAGGGATGTCCCTGTGCATCAGAGGGGGGTGGAACGGGTGGCTCTGCCCCCCCGACGTTACGGGGAAGCCATAGGGATGTCCCCGTCCGTCAGAGGGGGCAGGGTCACCCAGTGACGTCATCGTGTGGCCCCCCTTAGTTGTAAAAGAGCTGTCACCTGAGAGGCCGGTAATTATGGCGGGTGTCTCCCATGGAGACAGATCGTAGGAGGCGTGCAGCTTTTTTTTTTCAGTCCATCGGAGTGAGAGAAGAAGACTTCGTGGGACAAGTTTTATTTATTTTTTTTAATAAAGGACTTGTCCCAAGCCGTGTCTTGTGTTTTTTTTTTACCATTTTCACACATTTTCTGTGAAATGGTAGGGGTACATTTGTCCCCCGTTACCATTTCACATGGGGGGGCTGGGATCTGGGGGTCCCCTTGTTAAAGGGGGCTTCCAGATTCCAATAAGCCACCCACCCGCAGACCCCCCCAACCACCGGGCAAGGGTTGTGGGGATGAGGCCCTTCTCCCCATCAACATGGGGACAAGGTGCTTTGGGGGGGCTACCCCACAGCACCCTCCCAATGTTGAGGGCATGTGGCCTGGTATGGTTCAGGATGGGGGGCGCTCTCTTGTCCCCCCCTCTTTTCCTGCAGCCTGCCAGGTTGCGTGCTCGGATAAGGGTCTGGTATGGATTTTTGGGGGGACCCCACGCCATTTTTTTTTTTTCAAATATAAATTTTATTGAAAATTTTGAAGAAAAAGAATACCTTGGAGGTATATTACAACAGTGGTGAAATTCAGCACTCTGACAGCTATAACAAATATAAAAGTCTTCAATAATATACTCGCATTCTGTCTTCAAGAAAGATAACATAACACATACAATCATACCATTTGGCCCGTAAACCAGTCCTAGCCATCTATATTAATTTACATATTATAGCTACCGTCATTGATTGATGTACCCAATCAGGTTATCCACTACTCCATAACCTTAGGATATCTGAAGAAGATGGATGGCTTTATATTGACTGAGGACTAAACTATTAATTTGAAGAAAAGGAGAAAGGGAGAAATGAAATGGATAGAAAGTATAGAGAGAATAGGGGAGGGGGGTAGTTATTCAACACGAGCGCGACGGGCAAGGTAGGCACTTTGTCCCGCAATTGATTTGCGTCGGTGCGATTCTTAAGAGTTCAGTAAGATTTGTCCTTCATCAGACCAAATGAACATATTCCAAGATAACCAAATTTTTTAGTGTTTATCTTGTTTGTGTTGGGCAGTGAGTACTAGATCTTCCAGTTTTTTAATGTCCTCTACTCTGCGCAGCCACATCCCAACTGAAGGGGGTACGCTCTGCTTCCACTTGCCGTGTTAAGTAAATGTCTAACCACCGATTTTGCTGGGCTTGTGGTGGCGTGTAGCAGAAAAATCGAAGGATCTTTCTGAGTTATGTGATTTGTGAATTTCTGAATAATTCTCTCAATTGTCGTCCAAAAAGTTTGTAGTAGTGTGCAGGTCCAAAAGATATGTAAAAGTGTTCCTTTTCCTGTATGGCACCTCCAGCACCTATCAGATGTGTTAGGGAAAAATATATGCAGTAATTGGGGCGTATAATACCACCTAGTTAAAATTTAAAAAAAAAAATTTTAAAAAGTGTAAAGGGACACTTTTTGGTTGCTATGGACAATCTCCAGTTTCCAGGCAGAAAGAACAGTGTATATCATGTAAAACTGCATGCAGGGCATAGGACAAAGCACTGGGGACAAAAGGGATGTGAAATCATTTCATACAGTACTGTAATCTTACAGATTACAGTACTGTATGTGTTATGATTTTTACTTTTTTTAAAATTTGCCGCCAGGCTCCGCCCCCGTGCATCGCGCCGCTCGCAGGGAACGGAGCCTGGCACAGAGAGGCTTCGGAGGAAGACGGAGCCCTCGGACACTGCGGGTGACATCGCAGGATCCCGGGGACAAGGTAAGTAACGCCGCCCCAGGATCCTGCAATGCGATCCCGAGTGTGGCTCGGGGTTACCGCTAATGGGACTGAATTTTAACCCCGAGCCACACTCGGGAAAACCGCCAGGGAGGTTAAGCATTATTAAAATCACTGCTCCCGAAAAACGTCCGTGTTTAAAAAAAAAAAATTGCCCCTTGGGGCATGACCCAGGTCCCCAAACACTTTTTATGACAATAACTTGAATATAAGCCTTTAAAATGAGCACTTTTGAATTTTCATGTTAGTGTCCCATAGACTTTAATGGTGTTTCGAATTTCGAAATAATATTTTTGCATTAACTACAGTGTTTACTTATATAACTGAATAAAGTTGTTACAGAACTTTTTGGGATATATCACATAGACTTATAAAGCTGAGCTTATCTAAAAAGATATATGTACATCCAGGCAATCTTCAATACCATGTTTGTGTTATATGTATTGTATTTGTTCATATGTTTCCTAATATGTGTTACAACAAATTGACAATGTTTGTAACCTTAAAATGCACAATAAAAAAACAATTGAAACAGAAAGCTTGGCACAGAAACACTGATCTTGAACTTATGATAATAGATCAGGTGCCTAAATTAAAATTAAGTGAATCATAATATGGGCAGCACTGCGGTTAAGTGGCTAGCACTTCTGCCTAGCAGCACTAGGGTTGTTCATGTGAATCCCAACTATGTCATTACCTGCACAGAGTTTGATTGGTATTCCTGTGTCTGTGTAGGTTTCCTCTGGGTGCTCCGGTTTCCTCCCACACTCCATAGATGTGTATCATAGTATGTGTATGTATGAATGTGAGTTAGGGACCTTGGATTCTAAGCTCCTTGAATGCAGGGACTGATGTGAATGTTAACTACATATGTAAAGCATTGCGTAAATTGATAGCGCTATATAAATACCTATGAATAAAATAAATATTACTATCGTCAAGCACAAATAATTTTTTTTTGAGATTTTTTTAACTAAAAGCATTATCCCCACAATGATTGGATTTTTTTTGTCTACCTATTTATTTTCTCTGTTACAGATTTCTTTTGGATAATGATTTGCTCAGCCTATCCTAATATCAGAGCAGTGATTGTTGTTTGTTTTTGTTGTCTCCATGTATATTTTTGCTATCCAGTTATTACTTTGCATCAATTTTCATCATATCCAGAATTCTTGTTTTAAAATGCTGATGATGTAGATACTGTAGCTGTAAGGGACACACTTTGTTGTGTGTACAGACTTTAAGCAAGATTTACTAAAACTAGTGCACTCAGAATCTGGTAGAGCTGTGCATGGTAGCCAATCAGCTACTAACTTCAGCTTGTTCAATTAAGTTTTGAAAATAAAACCTTGAAGTGGATGATTGGTTTTTATGCAGGACTGCACCAGATTTTGCACTCTACAGTTTTAGTAAATATCCCTAGTTGTGTTTGTTTGCTATTGGTGCTGTTTACCCTTTAAAAAAAGAAAAAAATATACTGTATATACATTTTTACTTATATACTTAGGCCGAGTAATGTAACTCAGTCCAAATAATTTGGGAGACACATCTGACTTAGCAGACTTTCTGCAAGTGTCCAATATTTCTTCTATTGAATCGTATATATTGAATAAACATGCAATCAAGCAATATTTCATGAAAATATTATTGAATTAAAAGTATTGGATGTATTCATTCATATTTTTTAGCACCTTGCTATTTGTTTTAATTAAATGCAGCGTACAAACTGATAAAGATTGAAATAACAAAATTTTATTTTGTTAAATGTAGTTTTATTACATGCAATGCATTGTTACATAATCAAATAAAAAAGACTAGAATATGCACTTTAGAATTGTCAAAAAACAGTTTCAGCAAAATTAAAATAGTCCTATAATTTGATACATGAATCAGTACAACAGTATACCTCAAGGAGGAGATATAACACCACAAAAGCAGACACGCAAAATTCAATTTTTCAAAGCATTTTGATATATATTTTCAATATATATACAGTAAATGTGTGTGTGATTGTGTGATTTTATTTTAGTGATGCAATATGTTGTTTAGTCCTTCTCTTTGTGAATGTGTATGTTTGTTCCCCTCTCTTTTTAAAGTGTAATAAATGGAGCTATGGGAAAACTACAATATTCCAACAATAATGATGGGTGAATTTGCTTGGATTCGACTTGAGAAAATCTGCAAATTTCAAACTTTAATGTGAACCTCATTGAAGTCACCTCATAGAAGGTGAATCAGTTCCCTTAAGTTTCAAGGCTAAAAGGTTGAGATGATTGTAGCCATAGTAGTGCATTAACTTCCAAAGTTTTAGAACAAACTTCTTCTTCTTAGGACAGACCTTCAAGGCCTAAGCATTGTTAATACAAAAAGTTTTAGCAGAATTAAGAAGGCTAAATGACAAGGGATTGCCAACTAAAGGGCATAGGGAGCTGGGCACAGGTAGGGGGATGTGTACCAATGCAAAAAAAAAAAAAAACATGAAAAATATTGTTTGATAGAGATCAGCTCTTTTAATAAAGATTAAAGTGAAACATTAAAATGTGCATTAATTTAAAAAGCATGCTTGGTGAATCCATAATGCTGCCTGTGGAGCAGTGCATCTCAAGGATGTACTACAGCAAAAGTGACATTTAAAATAAAATTAAAATTTACATTTCTTATGGGTGTGGCTTGGGGTGGATGTGAGAGGATGAAGTGAGGCTACGCTCTCGCTGGGAATCCTGTTTGTCACCCGAACCTGAGGTGCACACACCTTTCAATCCAGCCCCAGACCTTCTACATCAGCTCTGTATCTAGGATAGCACACCTGTTGCTCTACACCCAAGCCTTGCCCAATGTCCAAGCACAGCAAAGAGCTAAGGGTTTGAGTGCCATGGCTCTGCAAGATGGCATTGGCTCTCTCCCACAACCACAACATACAGACAGTGACAGAGCAAATGACATTGCTGATAAGCTGGAAAGATATGCACGCACAACATCTAAATTCTGAGCATCTCAAACAGTGGGCGAACTGGCAGGGGTGTCTGATCAGCAGGGCTCCATATCTCATTCCCCTGAGACACAGCAACATAACATACACTAGCTGATGTCTTTGCTGCAGGGCAAGCTTGCAACACCTCATTGCATGCTTTATCCTCCCAGGTACTTGGCCTTAATGAGGATATTGCCCTGGTTAGGCAAGATCTGCAAAAAATCCATGAAAGAACCACCGCTTTAGAGGGGAGAGTGAGCTCTATAGAGGATGACCTCGCTCCTATGAAAGCTGATATAGAAGCTACCAGATCAAAATTCATAATGAGAATAGGCTGGAAGATATGGAGAACAGATAGCAAAGGAATAATATTCACATTCTGGGACTGCCTGTATGCATAGAGGGTAAGCAGCCTGCTGAGTTAATTGAACAATGGATACACAGAATTTTTGGGAAAGATAGCTTTACAGCTTTTTTTGTTGAAATAGCCCACAAAATCCCTGACCATTGCCTCCAGACGATCCCCCTCACCCATTTATCCTGTAACTATTAAACTACAAGGACAGGGACAAAATCCTCATGTTAGCTTGAAAATTAGGAAACGTTGAGTTTCAATTCTCTAAAATATCCTTTTTTTCTTGATAATTCTACTGAATTTCAAAAGCAAAGGCCAAAGTAACAGGGTATTAAAAACGTGTTTACATTCAGAATGTATGATACACTAATATTAATCTCCCAATATAACACTGTAATGACCTCCTAATGGTTAATCAGTGAATCATGTGCAAAAAATAGGCAAATAGAACCTAGAAAATCCTATAACTAAATATCAATGTGATAATAAATGATTAAACACAATAAAAAAAAAAAGAAAAATGAGATATATTAACGTGATGAACCACAGTGCACAAATATCTCCCATAGAACAGCATACCGCTGTAAAGAAATGTCTTTGGTGATTGATGAATTTGGACAGGTTTCAATGAGTAACCCCAGTGATAGATGGCTTGATCATATATTTAGCTGTCATTAGCATGGGCTGGCTTCTGGCTTTCAAAGAACTTCTACAGTATGAAACAACAAAGAAAGAGACCATTGCACAGATAGTATATCAAATATTCCCTATAAGCTAAGGGTAAACTTCACTCACACTTTCGAGCAGAATGAATTGCATATGGTAAGGTCAGTTGCATACAGCTAACAGCTGGGATCTCCTCACACGCCAACAGTGCACACACAGCACTGCTCATCACTGGCTCATCCCGACCGGTTTCATCACTAGACACGTGACTGTTTTAAGGGTGACCATGTGACGACCTTGATTAGCATTTATAGTGTGCTTGCCGGTTGCCATAGTGACCAGGGAGTGTAATGCATCATCATGCTGCTATATGCGTTATGCACTACATTCAAACAACATAATATCCATACAAATTTTTACAATAAAACATATATTTAAAAACATATTTGCAACTCTAACCTAAGACCCATTTAAAATACATGAAGCAGATATAACCTAAGAACTACCTCCAGTGGTGAACCAATGGAATTACATCTCTACATAATTATCCTCTAATGAACTAAGGATAAATGAATGAAAGACGCTAAAAAATTGCTAAAATATTAAAAAATATATAATAAAATTATTAAAAATATTTTAAAATATTAGAACTTGTTTTGGAGGAGCAGATGTCAAGAGAAATAAAAAATCTGAAATAAAACAATTTATATCAAAATTTATATTTAAGCCCAAGGGTGCAATCCATTTTGATTCGTTTTTACCTAATTCTCTCACTTTATTACTACCCCGACAGTGCGGTTTATATTTTTCAATGGCCCAAAATTTCAACAACGCAGGGTTTTTATCATGATATAGAGCAAAATGGTGTGACACACTGTGTTTTAGAAAACCTTTTCAATATTTTGTATGTGCTCACGAATGCGTTTCCACATAGGGCGTTTCGTTCTTCCCACATACTGTTAGGAGCACGGACATTGTAATACATACACCACCCCCTCAGTTCTACATGACACAAAATTTTTGATTTCATAATCTTGGTTTTAACTGGTAGATGTGAAATTGATGCATTTTTGACCATTTTGCTTTGTGTTTCTACAAGCATAGCATCTTTTACATGGAAAGAAACCCTTTCCATGAAAAAAATGTGAACCGCTGTGAGATTTTTGGAGGGTCCAAAACATTTTTTGCTATTAAATCCCTTAAAGTTGGTGCCTTTCTATTAACAAATTTTGATTTCTCTGGTAAAATACTACGTAATTGGTGATCCGCTAAAAGTAGTGACCAATGCTTTTTAAATATATGCTCGATTTGCCTATGCTGAGTATTATAATCCAGAACCATAGGAATCTCTTGGTACTGTGTAGTTTTCTTTTGTTTGTCTTTAACCATTTGCCCCCCACCATATAGCAGAATGACTACGGCAAAGTGGTTTCAATTTTCTGACTGGGTGTCATATGATGTCCGCAGAATATTGAACCGCTGCGCACCCCCGGGGGTGCGCATCGTGGCGATCGTTGTTGCTGGGTGTCAGTCTGACACCCCGCAACACCGATCTAGGTAAAGAGTCTCTGACAGAGACTCTTTACCACGTGATCAGCCATGTCCAATCACAATGTAAATAGGAAGAGCCGGTGATCGACTTTTCCTCACTCGCGTCTGAGAGACGCGAGTAGAGGAAAGCCGATTGGCTGCTCTCCTGACAGGGAGGGTCTGTGCTGATTGTTTATCAGCACAGCCCCCCCTCAGATCCCACCCAGGACCACCAGGGAAGCCGCCCAGGACCACCAGGCAAGCCACCCAGGACCACCAGGGAAGCCATCCACACTGGACCACCAGGTATGCCCCCTAGACCCCCAGGGAAATACTAATCTGTGCCCAGGAAGCTGCCAATCAATGCCCAGGCAGCTGCCAATCAGTGCCCACACACAATGCCTACCACTGCCAGTGCCACCAGGGATGCCTATCAGTGCTGCGTATCAGTGCCCATCAGTGCCACGTATCAGTGCCCATCAGTGCCGTCTATCAGTGCCCATCAGTGCCCATGAGTGCCGCCTATCAGTGCCCATCAGTGCCACCCATAAGAACCGACCTTTGCAGCTTTTCAGTGCCCATCAATGTTGCCTATCAGTGCCCATCAGTGCCACCCAGTGCCACCCATGAGTGCCCATCAGTGCCGCCTATCAATGCCCTTCAGTGCTGCGTATCAGTGCCACCCATCAGTGCCGCCTACCAGTGCCCATCAGTGCCGCATATCAGTGCCCATCGTTAGTGGCCTTCAGTGCCCGCTCATTGGTGCCACCTCATCGGTGCCACCTTATCAGTGCCTGTCAGTGCCACCTTATCAGTGCCCATCAGTGAAAGAGAAAATGTACTTATTTACAAAAATTTTTAACAGAAACAAAAACAAAAATTGTATTTTTTTCAAAATTTTTTTTTTTTTTTTTTATTTGTTTAGCAAAAAATAAAAAACGCAGAGGTGATCAAATACCACCAAAAGAAAGCTCTATTTGTGGGAACAAAATGATAAAAAATTAGTTTGGGTACAGTGTTGGATGACCGCGCAATTGCCATTCAAACTGCGACAGCGCTGAAAGCTGAAAATTGGTCTGGGCAGGAAGGTGTATAAGTGTCCTGTATTGAAGTGGTTAATTAATTCTTCTCTTGAGAGCTCTGATACCTCCTTGATTTTATCTTCTATAAAATCATTATTATACCCCTTTTGAACAAATCTCCTTCCAAAAATATTAGCTTGTTCCAAAAAAGTGCTTTTATCAGTGCAATTTCTTCTTAGACGTATTAGTTGCCCTTTCAGAATGTTAATCAGCCAGGGATTAAAGTGACAGCTGTCCATAGGGATATAACTATTCCTCTCGACTGGTTTAAAAACGTTTTTGTTAGGAATCCATTCTTAGTTAATTGTATATCCAGATCCAGGAAATGTATAGATGTGTTACTGATTTCATAGGTAAGCTTGATATTTTATTGGTTGTCATTCAGTTTTTCCAAAAATTCCGTTAGAGTATTTTCATCCCCATTCCATTAAAAAGTGGCTCCATACTCTCCACATGCCATATACTATGTTCTACCCAGCCAAACTCAGGGTTGTTGATAGCAATAATACCCAATTTTTTGAAACTCCATCTGTAGCTATCTTTTGGTTGGATCGCAATGAACAGTGACTGTGTATTGTTAATAAGTGATTTGCCAAGTTATGGGTGCCATTAGAGAAAACAAATGTGGGTCAGAATCTGGCACATGCCCCTTGGCTGACAAGATCTTTCAGAGGGCTGGCTGATCCCACCTCTCCATTTACTCACTCTACCTTGGCAGTCTGCAGAGGTGTATCTAGTGAAAATGGCACCTATGGCAAGCACTGAAACCGTGCCCCTGTCAAAACATTTCAAACCCATCTTTCAGATAATACTGTCAGTATGTACAGGTATATAGGGAGAACAGTGGGTTAGTGGTTGGCAATTGCCTCACTTGGTTTGAATCTGGGCCAGGAAGCTATCTGCATGTAGTTTGCATGTTCTCTTGGTGTGGACATCCTCCAGGTACCCCAGTTTCTTGGCACACTCCAAAGCCATGTTGGGAGGTGATGGTCCCCTGTCTGTATGAAGTGGCAATGTACATAGTTGATCACATTCTGCATGCCACCCCCCATGTCTGAAAAATGATCCAAGATTAGCACTGGCCCCAAATCCACCAAGAGCTAAACAGGACTGAATGGAAGTATACATAGATATGTGTAGGATCCTCTATGATTGTAAATTCAGTGTAGAATGTGATCAGCCATGTACACTGCCAGTCTGTACACAGGGTACAATTCATTCTGAAAGAGGGCGAACCACGTCTCGTGTACAGCGCACACTCTTTTGCATGATCCCGAGTCTCAGGACATAGCGATATCCAAGCAATGGTACAATCAGAGCCCAGCACCCCAAACCATCCATCCCCGCTGATCCCTCCGGGACAGCGCTGTGCCACTGATTGCTGCACAAGTGACCCCTGGCTGCAGGTGTGTGGCCCCTGAGTCACCTGCCCCTGTGCTGTCACTCTGTCTTCTGTGCAACAGTGGCATCTCTAGCTTTCATTAGGGGAGGTACATGGGGGACAGGGGCAAAAGTAGGGGGGCACAACTATAAAAAATATATATAAACACACACAGTGCCTTGAAAAAGTATTCATACCCCTTGAAATTTTCCACATTTTGTCATGTTACGACCAGAAACGTAAATTAGAAGGCCTGAATTTATGGGAGGAGCCCGGTAGGTATTTAAGCTCACCCTTGCTCTCTATCGGTTCCAGTGCACGATTTGTTACATCACCAGGTGGAATCTTCAGCTCACTGTGTCTTCGTGAGTCTTTTGCTACAAATACAGTACATTGCGGTTGCTTATTCGTGGTTTGTCGTTCAAAGTGTTTCTCGCTGTCACAGGTAGGATTCATTACCCCCCTTGTTGTATCATGTTCAACCAGCTTGTTTCTTATTTTGTTCCTCAATCCTTGTTCGGTTCTGCCGTGGAGCTTACTAATCGTTCGTAGGCCTCCAGTACGCAGTAGTCACAGGCCTTTCCCTGATTCTTCTCCAATTCACAACGGATGCATGGCAGACTTACCACAGTCTGATTCGTACCTAGTCACATCAGTGGCACTACAGTTCACATTGGACACATCCCGCACCGATTCATACCGCTCACCCCCATGCCCTACTAACTATTTGTTGTCTCACTCGCCGGTCCATATCACTCAATGCCATACGCATCACACCGATTCAAGCCTAAGTCGCCTTGGTGGCACAAAACGATTTGCTTCACTCGCATCCCACGCACCGATCGTAGTGGTTCATACCATACCCTACCTTCATTATTCATGTCATTGTTCTGACTGATTCGGAATGTGTGAGCAGCCACATGCAACACACTCCAAACCGAACCTTGTCACACCAGCGGCACAACGGTTCACATCACTCGCATCCCGCGCACCGATTTATAACGGTTTGTACCATACCCTACGATTCGTTATTCACATTGTTGTTCTGACCGATTTGGACCGTATCAGCAGCTACATGCATCACACTCCAAACCAAACCTAGTCGCATCGGCAGTACAACGGTTCGCATCACGAGTATTCCACACTCAACTCGTTACACTCCCTATCATAAATCTATGATTCGTTACGTATGCCATTTTTCACAGTCCGTTCCTACACATATTATTTCTGCTACCCTTTTCTTTTCGCCTATCATTAGGTTACCTTTGTTGCAATCATTGCAAGAATATGTGTCAGCAATAGCTGTAAAACTCATATCTCAGCATATACCCATTGCATTTTCTACAAACAGGCTTCTCAGCATACACTCCTTGCAATCGCTGCATGTACTTGCATCTCAGCAGTTACCCATTCATTATGCCACAAACATGCTTCTCAGCCTAAAACTCCTTGTAAACACTGCAAGCATGCATCTCTACATAACTTTTTGCAAACCACTGCAAGCACACTCAGTGGCACTCACACAGTCACACTTCATTTTTGTGGCACTTAATCGGCCACTCGTCTCCAGTGGCATTGATACGAGCCGCTCATTATTTTCCTCTGTCTTTCTCACTTAGGTCAGTCAAGTTCAGGTGCCATCCTGTACCAGGTTGGACGTTATTTCCCAGGAAAAAAAAATTCATATGTTGCATCTTCACTAGGTCCAGTTGCACACAGAGGGCACAAAAGGGGGAATTGACAAAAAAAATCTCTTGCCGCACTTATGTTACCCCCTACTACAGGTATTCCCAATCGACCGAGTTCGATCCTAACCAGGACCTCACTACTAGAGTGTCAGTCAGGTGAGGGAGGGAATAGGTCTGCCAGATTCAGGTAGGTTTGCAGTTGCTCTTTGGGTTATGATGCGAGATGTTCCCCATGTCTCCCTCCCTGGGGCACCCCCCCTTCACTGGGGGTGGGGGTTGGGATAGGGCCCCGGGAGGGAGAAGCAGAGGAACTGGAGAGTAATTGAGAAATATGAGTAATATAAAATTATTAACATATAATATCCGAGGACTATACAAAATAATGTATAAATTCCAAATGCTACCAGTAACTAAACCACAGAGCTTTTTCAGAACAGTTAAAACAATAATTATAAAACACATTTGGCAAAATAAAAAACCGAGAGTAAAATCTGCACTAATCACTAGGGAAAAAAAATACTATAAATCGTTAATCATTTCACGGATGGTAGAATGGGTAAATGAAAAATTGAAAAAAAGTGGACTAGGATTGAAAATATATTAAGTAGAACTAAATTGCACAAAAATATTTGGGTACCACGTAAATATAGAACACTAGGCTTGGAGACATATGATTTGACTATAAATGTGTTTAAAATATGGGATACAATATATCAACAAAAAAAATGGGTATACAATTCACCACTAATTGCACTTACTGGAACAATTTTTTTTGTCCAGGGAAGGGGACACTTTTAGGTGTTAGAATGGGGAATGCACAAGTAAGGGATATCACTATGTATGGGAAGATGAAAACACTACGGGAATTAAAGGAAATAAATGGGTGGGAGATAAGTGATTGGTAATATCTTCAATTAAAACACTTGGTAAATACACTACCACAACCAATTAGAAATGGAAAGAATTTAAACCCATTGGAAAAGCTCTGTGGTGTACAAACTCCATTAAAACATGGTATATCCAAAGTTTATGGAATATTGACAGACTTGGAAGGACAAGAGACACCTCCCTACATAGAGAAATGGGAAAAAGAAATAGGTACGAAACTAGAGGACCAACAAGTCGAGAGAATGATTGAAACAGTACATAATTACTCAACAGATATAAACACAACAGAAATGAATTAAAAGCTATTGGTTAGATGGTATCTGACACTCAAAAAAAATCATAAATATCAACCGGACAAATCCCCACAGTGTTGGAGGGGATGCGAACAGAGGGCCACAATGGCACATTTGGTGGGAAATTCCAAAAATTAAAGAATATTGGTAGAAAATCCTGGAATATATAGAAGAAATAACTGGAAAAAAGATAACAAATAGCCTGCAGACGTGCTTATTTCATGAATCAAAAGTTTCAAACAAACAATATGGAAAAACACTAACACCAATATTGTTGAACCCTGCAAAAGGATTAATCCCAAAGAAGTGGCTAAGCATAGAAAAACCGGATGTAAGGGAATGGTTCGAGTGAATAGAATATTATAGCAGAATGGAATTCCTATGTAGCAGTGAAAAGGAGCAACTAGGAAGATATAACAGTATTTTGGGAAGATGGAAAATGTTTAAAACCTCAGAGAAATACTTAGAGAAAATGACAGAGGGCGGTAGAGCCTGAGTAGGATTGGAAATAAGAAGAAAGATTGATGGCAGACCAAATGAGATGGTGGGGGTGGGGGGGTGGGAAAAAGAACAAGGGTAGGGAAAGAACAGAAAGATAGATATAAAAAGTAAAGCTAGTGAATACGTCTTTTAAGATCAAATTCTAGAAAAAGCAGATAGTAATAATAATATATATATATATATATATATATATATATATATATATATATATATATATATATATATATCAGGGAAAAATACCACAACGATGTGAAATCGAGAGAGACAACAAATAAGTGTAAAGTTGAAAAAAGATAGGCACCGGCTTCTGGCTATCCAAAGTGGTGGCATGGCATTAAGTGGAGGGATTCTTACTATTTTGCCACCAAGCTGACCTTTGGCTCAAAAAGCAGCCCGTGGCTGTTTGATGTTTTCGCCCAGTCTCTCACTTGGATCCTATCACACCAGGCCCAGTGCCACAAGATTATCCATTATCTCAATGACTCTCTGCCTATTGAATGGCCAGACATACCCCCGGTAGATCTAGACAGGCTAAGACTGGTCTTCAACAATCTCAATGTGCCTATAGCCGAACACAAAGTGGAAGGCCCAGCACATTCCATCATCTTCTTGGGCATCGTCCTGGACATGCAGGCTAGGCTGCCTGCTGAAAAACTAGCTTGTCTTAGGTCGGTCATTCACGACTTTACCCGGTCACAGGGCTATACTAAAAGACAGCTGCAGTCCTTGTTAGGCATGCTCAATTTTGCGATGAGGATTATTCCACAGGGGCACTCGTTCATCTCACGGCTCTTGGTCTTTCTTGCCCGAGTACAGGACCCCGACCAAGTCCTCAGCCTAGACCCAGCAGCCATAGCGGACTTACAGTATCTCACAAAAGTGAGTACACCTCTCACATTTTTGTAAATATTTTATTATATCTTTTCATGTGACAACACTGAAGAAATGACACTTTGCTACAATGTAAAGTAGTGAGTGTACAGCTTGTATAACAGTGTAAATTTGCTGTCCCCTCAAAATAACTCAACACACAGCCATTAATGTCTAAACTGCTGGCAACAAAAGTAAGTACACCCCTAAGTGAAAATGTCCAAATTGGGCCCAAAGTGTCAATAGTTTGTGTGGCCACCATTATTTTCAAGCCAAATTTAGCAGACTTGCTCCCCATTCACACCTGAGACCTTGTAACACTAAGAAGTCACATGACCCCCCAGAGAGGGAAAATGGCTAATTGGGTCCAATTTGGACATTTTCACTTAGAGGTGTACTCACTTTTGTTGCCAGCTGTTTAGACATTAATGGCTGTGTGTTGAGTTATTTTGAGGGGACAGCAAATTTACACTGCTATACAAGCTGAACACTGACTACTTTACATTGTAGCAAAGTGTCATTTCTTCAGTGTTGTCACATAAAAAGATATAATAAAATAAAAATGTGAGGGGTGTACTCACTTTTGTGAGATACTGTAACTATGTGGGACGAGTTCCTCACCAACTGGAATGGCTTATTCATGTTTATTCCCTCAGTATCAGCCCAGTCACCACATGTAGTCACAGACGCTGCAGCCTTCACAGGCTTTGCTGCTATTTTTGGTCACCACTGGTTCGACGATCCCTGGCCTTCAGAAATCTGCTTTATTCCTGGTTTCACTCGATCCTCGTCTTTGTTCAAACTGCACCCCATTGTAGCAGCAGCCCAAGTCTGGGGCCACACCTTGACAGGTCAGACAGTACTCTTCACCACTGACAACCAGGCTACAGCCAACATCATTAATAAGGGTAGATCCAAGTCGCTCCCCGTCATGTCCTTCCTGTGCAGACTGGTACAATTATTATTATTATTATACATCACCAGTTTAATATTTACTGTGAGCATATCCCTGGCAAGTGCAATGCTGCAGCAGATGTACTGTCTCACTTCAATTTTGTCTCATTCTTCTAGCAGGTATTTGGAGCCGACCTATCATCCACTCCTATCCCACCTTGGTCTCAACTAACAATGGATTGAAGCTACATTGCACCAATGCAACCTGGTTCATCAACCACTCGCTGTCTAGCAACACACTTACGGCTTACCACACAGCCTGGAACACCTACTGCAGGTTCCTAACCGCTTGTCCTGGAACCACATCAGATGACGCCACTCACGTTCTAGCCTTCATATCTTATTGCCATACACAGCTGGCTCTCACTCATAACACTATCAGGCTGTAAATAGCTGGTATTCAGTATGTCCTGTCCTGACAGAATCCCGGACAGCCATCTGTGTTCACAGCCCATACAGTGAAAGCCCTGCTGCGCGGAATTCAGAAGCAGCAGCCCGCTACCAACGGCAAACGTTTACCAATCACAAGCACTATCTTCAAGGGCATGTCCGAAATCCTCACACGCTCCCCTTTGGGCTCTTGCCCAGCCTGGTCATCCAGGCAGCCATCTACATGGCTTTCTATGGCTTCCTACGACCTAGCGAGTTCACCTCTGGTAGTGATAGTAGTCAGGTACTGTACAGACACCTGCTGACTAACTTCCCAAACCATTATGTCCTTCACCTTACAGTCTCCAGCAATGCCTGGTGCCCAGTAACTATTCTTGACCATCTGCTCTCTCACCTACACAGCCAGCCAATCTCCAGCCCGTTACTACCTTTTCTGGTCAACCCCCTGACTGGCAGTCAGTTTATCAAACATGTTAGGGTCCTACTGCTCAACTTAAGCCTCGACTCAGGCAGTATTCTGGACATTCCTTCCGGATCGGCACAGCCTCAGCCGCACCTCAGCCGCATCTCAGCACAGAGTACCAGACCATGTGATCAAGAAGCTAGGCAGATGGAAGTCCGCCTGCTTCGCCAGATATATTCCGACCCTCAAGTGGAGATGGCCCTAGCCTTCTCCAAGCTTGCTAAATGAGCTTAGAACCAATAAAGATATATCCCCTACCTGCTTATTTTTGGCCCCTTTTCTTGATTTGCCTACCAGACGACCAAAAGCCACATGTCAGGTCTATTTATGTTGTAAGTCTTGTCACGTGTTTATGTGATCCACATCTGTCTCTGTCTTAGGGCCACGACCATAAATGTATTTTATTGGGATTTTATGTGATAGACCAACACAAAGTGGCGCATAATTGTCAAGTGGAAGGAAAATGATAAATGGTTTTCAAAATGGCACCCGGGGTGAATCCTATATCTGGCACACCCCCCAGGTGGACAGGCAGCGCACCGCGCATCAATGTAAAGTGATGTTAGGGTAGTATGCTGATAGGTTAGGGTGATATAGTGTCAAGTTACTGTGGTATAGTGCTAGGTTAGGTGATATACATTAGTGCCAGGTTAGGCGATAGTGCCAGGTTAGGGTGGTAGTGCCAGGTTAGGGTGGTATAGTGCCTGGTTAGGTTATAGTGCCAGGTTAGGTGATATACAGTAGTGTCAGGTTAGGGTGGTATAGTGGCAGGTCAGGTGACAGTGCCAGGGTAGGGTGGTATAGTGTAAGTTTAGGGTGGTGGTGCCAGGTTAGGTGATAGTGCCAGGTTAGGGTGGTATAGTGCCTGGTTAGGGTGGTAGTGCCAGGTTAGGGTAGTATAGTGCCAGGTTAGGTCATATACAGTAGTGCCAGGTTAGGTGATAGTGCCATGTTAGAGTGCTATAGTGCCAGGTTAGGTGGTAGTGCCAAGTTAGGTGATAGTGCCAGGTTAGGGTAATATAGTGCCAGGTTAGGGTGGTAGTGCCAGGTTAGGTGGTAGTGCCAGGTTAGGTGATAGTGCCAGGTTAGGGTAGCATAGTGCCAGGTTAGGGTGTAGTGCCAGGTTAGGTGATATATAGTAGTGCCAATTTAGGTGGTAGTGCCAGGTTAGGGTGGTATAGTGCCAGGTTAGGTGATAGTGCCAGGTTAGGGTAATATAGTGCCAGGCTAGGGTAGTATAGTGCCAGGTTAGGGTGGTAGTGCCAGGTTAGGTGATATACAGTAGTGCCAGGTTAGGTGGTAGTGCTGGGTTAGGGTGGTATAGTGCCAAGTTAGGTGATAGTGCCAGGTTAGGGTAATTTAGTGCCAGGCTAGGGTAGTATAGTGCCAGGTTAGGTGATAATGCCAGGTTAGGTAGTATAGTGCCAGGTTAGGTGGTATAGTGCCAGGTTAGGTGATAGTGTCAGGTAAGGTGATAGTGCCAGGTTAGGTGATAGTGCCAGGTTAGGGTAATATAGTGCCAGGCTAGGGTAGTATAATGTCAGGTTAGGTGGTATATAGTGATATACAGTAGTGCCAGGTTATGTGGTAGTGCCGGGTTAGGGTGGTAATATAGTTCCAGGCTAGGGTAGTATAGTGCCAGGTTAGGTGGTAGTGCCAGGTTAGGTGATAGTGCCAGGTTAGGTAGTATAGTGCCAGGTTAGGTAGTAGTGTCAGGTTAGGTGAGAGTGCCAGGTTAGGTGATATTGCCAGTTTAGGGTAATATAGTGGCAGGCTAGGGTAGTATAGTGCCAGGTTAGGTGGTAGTGCCAGGTTAGGTGATAGTGCCAGGTTAGGGTAGTATAGTGCCAGGTTAGGGTGGTAGTGCCAGTTTTGGTGATATACAGTAGGGTCAGGTTAGGTGGTAGTGCCAGGTTAGGATGGTAGTGCCAGGTTTGGTGATATACAGTAGTGCCAGGTTAGGTGGTAGTGCCAGGTTAGGGTGGTATAGTGCCAGGTTAGGTGATAGTGCCAGGTTAGGGTAATATAGTGTCAGGCTAGGGTAGTATAGTGCCAGGTTAGGTGATAGTGCCAGGTTAGGTGATAGTGCTAGGTTAGGTAGTATAGTGCCAGGTTAGGTGGTATAGTGCCAGGTTAGGTGATAGTGTCACAATGGAGATACAAAAAACACAGTCACTTCCAGCTCTAATAGGTCTTCCAAGGTGTGGAGTAACAGATATAAAATAAAATGGTGGTGTAAAAGGTATATAATGATATCCAAAACTGGGTGGATGCTGCCTTCCTCAGATGGGGTAATCCGAAAGGAACTACAAGAAAAACAGAAATGGAAGGCGTGCACACCTAGTGCATTACCAAAGATAATTTAATAATAAAAATGTTTTATATAAAAGTGGGCACTCACAAAATGCTTTTTGTGAGTACCCACTTTTATATAAAACATTTTTATTATTAAATTATCTTTGGTAATGCACTAGGTGTGCGCGCCTTCCATTTCTGTTTTCCTTCAGGTGATAGTTTCAGGTTAGGTGATCTTTGTCCTTAGGGAGACAAGACCCTCTGGCACGCATACAAGCATAAAAAAACATATTTGAGGCAAAGCCCCCTTTTTCTCGGGTATGAAAGTACTCTTCTCCGGGAAACCAAGTGATTTATATAAATACATGCAATTAAATGAGGACCTGTTGGTTCTCCCTTTTGTCTCTTAGGCTAGGTTTCCACGATTGTGACCCCCAAGGTCGCGCAATTTACAGTGCGACTTTACAATGCGATTTTTTTGATGCAATGTCATGCGACTGGTGAGAGCCGTGGCAGTGCAGGTCGCACCGAAGTGGGAACACAATAGTGCAACAACCTTTTTTGTAGTCGCTGCAAAATTGAGTCGCACCAGTTAGACTAGGAACCATTGAAATATACAGATTTTGACTTGTCATGCAACTTGACATGTGTCAAGTCGCACAGCAACTCACAGTAGTGCAAACAGAGCCTTTTTCTAGAGTACAAGTCTTGTTCTCGTGTCCATCTATCTCTGACCAGCCTTTCCTGCTGAATGAGGTTAAAGGGAACTATACTTTATACCATTTTATTCATTGTTTTGTTATTCAGTATGCAATGTACCTGCTTACCTGCTCATTACAAATCACAACTTATGAATACAATTATGTGCATAGACACTAATACTATTGCAATGTCAAAAAAGGATGCAAGTTATGTGCAAAATCAAAAGCAAAGTAAAAAATCAATTTTCCATTTCTTTTCCGTCTCACAGATCCCTTGAGCTGCTGTCTTTTTTGTCCACCTCTCGCCCTTTGAGACGTTACCTCTAACCTGTTAGGCTTCCCAGCACGGTAGGGATATGTGTGTATTTCACGTATCCCCCTTTTTCAGCCCCTGCAATATTAACATCTACCACTGTGGGGAGCTTATATGAGTGACCCCGCCCCCCTCTGATGCTACAGGAAAGCCATAGGGACATCCCCTTACGTCAGAGGGGGGAGGTGTCACCCAGCAATGACATCGTGTGGCTCCGCCCTCACTTATAAAAGAACTGTCACCTGGGAGGCCTGTCATTAAGGCAGATTGTAGGTGGCTTGCGGCTTTTTTTTTTTTTTTTTTTTCTTTTTCGGTCCGTCGGAGCGCGAGAAAAAGAAGAAGACTCCGTGGGACAGTTTTATTTTTTTAATAAAGGACTTGTCCCAAGGCGTGTAGTGTCTTTTTTTTACCATTTTCACACATTTTTTGTGAAATGGTAGGGGTACATTTGTACCCCGTTACCATTTCACACAGGGGGGCTGGGATCTGGGAGTCCCCTTGTTAAAGGGGGCTTCCAGATTCTGATAAGGCTCCCACCCACAGACCGCTACCCCAAAGCACCCTCCCAATGTTGAGGGCATGTGGCCTGGTACAGTTCAGGAGTGGGGGCCGCTCTCTTGTCCCCCCTTTTTTCCTGCGGCCTGCCAGGTTGCGTGCTCGGATAAGGGTCTGGTATGGATTTTTCTGTTCAAATAATTTTTATTGGTAATTAACAAGCATCTGTTACAAGCTTTTCAGTACAGGGTATTGTGTACATATAAAGCAGTATGCATCTTAACAAATTAGAATAACGATTACATAAGAAAGATAAAAGCTTACAAACATTATATACTCTGTCAAGTAGCTCAAGATCCAGTAAAACTGAGCATGCTAACATTAAGAGGGACCGAGGTCCCTAATTTAGTCACAATATATCACTGGTGAATATAGACATGGGGTCGGTCTTGAAAAACCGCCGAGACCAACTCAATAAAGAAAAAAAAAAGAAAAAGAGACAGAGTATAATACCCAATATTATCAGGGATAAGTAAGGGGGGAAGGGGAAAGAGAGTGAAAAGCATAGAGAGAAGGGGAGCAGAAAGGAAGAAGTGAGGGAGAGCTGAGAAGGGGTGGTGGGGCGGTCGGGTCGCGCGGGCACTGGTGTAATTTCAAAAATCATAGGTGGTTATTAGAACTATCTCAGGGTTCTAGTAGGCTCTTGTCGATATTTGGGGGCAAGAAGTGTTCTATCCATGGTTGCCAAATTCTTAAGTGCTGTGGGACTTTATCTAGTATTTTTGCTTCAATTTTGCTGTGTATCATTGCCTGGGTAATCCTATTTTTAATTTCGATTATGCTAAGTGCTGGTGTCTTCCAAGCTTTAGCTATCATTTGCTTGGCTGCTGTAAATAGGTGGAGAAGGAGACGGCGTTGGGCTCTTTTGTAGTCTTGAGGTATAAGGTTGAGTAGAGCTATAGTTGGGTTAGGTTCTAGGGTAACCTGGTGGAGAGTAGAAGCCATCTGGAATGTTGTTGCCCAGAAACCTTACACTAGTGGACATGTCCACCAGATGTGAATGTGTGTTCCTTTATCTTTGCAACCCCTGAAGCAGGTCTGGGGATAATCAGGTAGGAATTTGGCAATTCTGGATGGGACCAGGTACCATCGCATGAGCACCTTGTAATTTGCTTCTGAGGCAACAACATTTTGAGATGAATTTTTCGTGTTAGTCCATATGGAGGACCAGTCCTCTGTCTCTAGATCGATGTTTAAATCTTTAGACCATTGCTGCGCGTAGGTGGGGAGATTTGTGGATGGTGTCGAGAGATGGGTGTAGAGGCGAGAGATGATACCTGGTGCGGGCGGGTCTGAATCGCACATATTCTCAAACTCAGTTAGGGTATCTAGCCCAGAACTAGATTTTACATTTGTTTTGACAAAATGAGCAATTTGGAGGTAACGAAAGCACTCTCTAGATGAAAGATGCGCTTGCGCTTGTATAACTGGAAAAGATTTTATAGAGTTACCACTAAGTATGTCACATATACGAGTCAGGCCCGCCTGGGCCCAGGTTTGGAACAAGACTGGTTCAGTGTATGCTGGATAGAACAGCGGATGGCCTAAAAAGGATAAAAGTGGGGAGTGTGGAGAGATCAACTTAAAGGGGATTCGCAATCTATCCCAAAGTTTGAGGGTGCATTGTGTTATTGGGTTGGTTATAGTGCCACGTGCTGCTGGGGGGAGCCACAGTAAATTGGTAACTGTAATTGGATGGAGATCTATGGCCTCAAGGCTGACCCAGAGCGGAGTTTCAGTCTTAGAATGATATAAAATAGACTGGGCCAGTCGGGCTGCGTGGTAATAATGTAAGAAGTTGGGTATACCAAGACCTCCGTTAAGCTTGTGGCAGAGTAATACCGGCCTAGCCACTCTAGGTTTAGTGGGGCCCCAAATGTATTTAAAAACTCGGTTTTGTATGGTCCTATGATAGTAAGGGGGATCGCTATCGGGAGTACCCTATATAGATACAGTAATTTCGGTAGCAAGGACATTTTCACAGCTGCCACTCGTCCAAGCCAGGAGACACATAAGGGCTGCCAGGAATTAAGCAAAGAAGAGAGTTGGGTTAGCATTGGGAGGTAATTGGAGTGGAATAAGTTCAGTGGGTCACTGGTCAATTTAATGCCCAGGTAGGATATGGATGTTGTGGACAAATTAAAAGAGTAGTTTTGGCGAAGTAACTCGAGATCGGTTTGTGGTAGTGATACATTGAGGGCCTTGGATTTCGTTTGGTTGACTTCTAACCCGGAGACCAGAGCAAACTTATCTAAGATACGCATGACATTTGGTAAGGTTGTGTGTGGTGATGTGACGAACAATAATGCATCATCTGCGGAAAGGCATAATTTATGTGTGGTAGAAGCTATCTCCAGACCTCGAAAATCAGGGTTTGCTCTGATCAAGGCTGCCAGGGGTTCTATTATGAGAGCAAATAATAAGGGAGATAGGGGGCAACCCTGTCTGGTTCCATGAGAGATGGGAAAGGGATCTGAGCGGAATCCTGAGTATTGCACGTATGCTTGTGGATGGTTATATAAGGCATTGATCCAACCAAGGAAATGCGGGCCGAAGCCCCAGCGTTGGAGGATATAAAGAAGATAGGGCCAGGAAACTGTATCGAAAGCTTTCCTTATATCTAGGGAGAGGAGATGCATCGGTATTTTACGTGATCGGGCTAAATGTTGCAGAAGGATTACACGTCAAACATTATCACTAGCTTGCCGCTTGGGTATAAAACCAACTTGGTCCTTGTGTATTAGACTGCCAATAATCGGATTGAGGCGTAAGGCTAAAATTTTGGCCAGGATCTTTATATCAACGTTTAACAAAGAAATTGGCCTAAAATTGGACCACATTGTATTGTACGTGTTTGGTTTTGGAATCATAGAAATAAGTGCCGTCAATGTGTCACGACCAAAGGAATGCTGTCTGAGTAAAGCGTTGAATGTGTTAGTGAGGAGAGGGGCGAGTTCAGCCGCAAATTTTTTATAGTAGAGACTGGGGAGGCCGTCTGGGCCCGGACGTTTATGAGGTTTAAGTGTCTTAATGGCTGCTAAGACTTCCTCGACCGTGATCGTGCTCTCCATAGACTCGCGATTATCGTTGGACAGCGTAGGGATTGGCAGATTGTGGAAAAGCTTTTCTGCTTGACGCAAGGGGAAAGCAGCTTTTGCCTCATAGAGTTTCGACAATTGTTTACGGAACTCTGAGAGTACCTTGATCGGGTTACTAGTAACCCTATCTTTAGTCAATCTGAGTCTGATGGGGACACGAACGTGATCTGGTCTACGAAGACGCAAGGCCAAAAAAGTATCTGGTTTGTTGGCTTTGGTGTAGATTGTGTTATTGGACCTGCGTATAGCCTTATCAGCCGATTCAGCTAGTAGGATGTCAAGTTCTAATTTGATTTTGTCTATAATTCGTTTATGAGCTTCAGTAGGAGAGGATTGAAACTGGAGGAAACTCTGGTGATAGTCTGACTCGAGCTGCTATTGTTTGCGGATTCTGTCCTTCTTGAGGTGAGATGCAACTGAGATACATGTGCCTCTGATCACTGGTTTGTGCGCCTCGCAAAGGAGCGTGGGGGAGATATCTGGGGTGGTGTTGTGTAGCAGATAATCTTTGAGGGCAATTTGGATATCTAGACAGTATGATTGGTTAGTTAAGAGTGCATCGTTCATGAACCATGTTCTGTTTGTGGGTTGTGGTATCAAGGAAGATACTGCGGTGATCACGGCACAATGGTCCATCCATGTGATTGGCTGGATATGGGATTGAAGTAGGATTGGTGCGGATGCTATGGAAATGAAGATATGATCAATCCAGGAGAAGGATTTATGGGGGTGGGAGTAAAATGTAACATTTTTTTTGATGGGGTTGCATTCTCTCCAAGTGTCTAGAAGAGAAGCCTTTAGTATTTGTCTGCGAAATTGCGCTGAGGGGGTATAGTGCTCAGGAGTATAGGGTGACTTGTCTAAGTGTGGTTGTAAAACTGAATTGGAGTCGCCACACAGGAACAAGGTTCCCTTACTGTGTGTTTTTACTACATGTAAAAGGTGTGAGAAGAAGGGGTTAGGGTTTGCATTAGGGGCATAATAGGAAACAAAGGTTGCCGTTATATCCTGTAGTAACCCCACTAAAATTAGATACCGACCCTCCGGGTCCTTTATTTCGGACTGTGGGATGAATGGGGTGGTGTGGTGAAAAGCGAGCAGAACCCCTCTATGTTTTGTTTCCGCTGAGGCGGTGAATACCTGTGGATATTTAGAGCTAAAGAAGCCCGGGGTGTGACGTTTGGAAAAATGAGTTTCCTGTAGGGCTACCACACTAGCTCTTAGGGATGCAAACGTTTGGAAAGCTTTCACTCGCTTATGGGGTGAGTTCAGTCCTTTAACATTTAACCGACCAAGAAGAAGGGGAGGAGGAGTAGTGAGGTGAAGTGAGAAAAAGAGAAAAGAGGGGAAAGGAGGGGGAAGGAAAGTGAGCGTAGGGCAATACACTGAGACACAGTCCATATTGGGAGACTGCGGGTCAGTACCGCCCGACTGGGTAGTACACCAACTCCGCGACCAGTAAACTAGTCAAAGAGCAAGTGCGCTGTAAGAGAGGGGTGCAATGACTGCTCCCCGCCGCAAACGGAGATAACAACATCAATATAATTTGCAAGTTCTGCATACATCAAAGTAATTCCAGTTAACCATAAATACTTAAGTAGAAATATGTTTAAGAAACGAGATATTCATATCAGGAGGTAAGGGGGGTAGGAGAAGGAGGACTGTAGAGGAAGGGAAGGAGGGGGGGGTGGAGGGGGAGGGAGTGGGGATGGAGAGAAGGAAGAGGTAAAGAAAAGACGGGGTGAGGAGGAGCTAGGTTGGGAGGAAGAGGGACATTGGAAGGGGGAGGAAGGGGAATGGGGGAGGGAAGGAGGGAGAGGAGGGGGGGGAGGAGGGAGGGGAGGGGGAGGAGGAGGGAGGGGGGGGGAGAGGGGAGAGGGAGGGGGAGGAGTGGAATGAAGAGGGGAATGGGGAGGGGGGCGGGGACGAATAAAAGGACTGGATATGATGAGTTACATCAAATACAGTGTAAAACTCAAAACCGATAGCCTAAACTGTGTTAACATTCCATCGTTTAGAAAAAGGGGTGTGAGCAGCAAAGACCATTAAGCTAATCAGATGTGTTATACAGGTATCTACTTAAAGTAGAGTAAAGGTATACATCTTACTATCACGTGTGTGAGTTTGCAGAACAATACTATAATGAACAATAAAACAAAAAAAAACAGTAGTAAAACAACTGAACCTGAGAGGGCCCAAAGGGGCCTAGATGCCTTGGAGATTAATGTTCAGGACACGAAGAAAACTTGGCGAGCTGTAGTCGTCGAACAGGTCTCGGCTGTTGCCAAGTCTTCTTGGTGACATCAGAAGTCAGTTCCTGCGAGTACCACCGAGGACCTGTGTGCAAAAAAAGAAAATGGACAAAAGGCAGTTCGCAAGTTATCAACGTAGTGCTTGGGATTTCGGGCTTGGGTGGTAGCTTCCAGATGATCGGGCCGGGGTTCCCTTCCGGATTGAAGTGGGATCGGGATTGCTTCGTTTCGGGGTCGTGGCATATGGGTGGGAGGTTGATCGAGCTGGTGTGCGAGGAAGGGATGTTTCCGATTGATGTGCCGGTGGTGTCAGGTGGAGCGATTCCAGGAGCCTTTGGAGTGATTCCGGCGTGGTACAGGTATGCTGTTGTCCCAGGTGGGAGAATTGTAGGACAAATGGGAACCGCCACGTGTATTTGAGCTGGTGCTTGTGCTGTTGCAAGATTTGCAGCTGGGGCTTCATAGCACGGCTAGACATCTTAGGGATAGACATCTTAGTGAATTAATACCTCAACAACCGAAATTTATTTATAGAAGGGCCCCCAACTTTGGTGACCGGGTCGTTAAGAAAATACTAGACCCCCCTAGCGAACAATCATTAAAAATTGACTTTCATGGTTTCTACTGCTGCAGAAAGTGTGTGTGTGCTGCAGGACAGTGAGGGTCAGCAATAGGGGGCTAACATCTATTAGGAATGCAGATGGTGAGCTTTTTGACATCAGGGAGTTCATCACTTTCAATTCATCGTATGTCGTTTACTTGTTATGGTGCCCTTGCGGATTGTGGGGAGAACTAAGAGGCTTTTAAAGATCCGCATAGCTGAACACTTGACGAACATTAGGAATGGTTTTAAGTTCCATAGTGTATCCCTCCATTTCAAGGAGAAACATGGTCAGGATTAGGGATGAGCCGAACACCCCCCTGTTCGGTTCGCACCAGAACATGCGAACAGGAAAAAAGTTCGTTCGAACACGCGAACACCGTTAAAGTCTATGGGACACGAACATGAATAAACAAAAGTGCTAATTTTAAAGGCTTATATGCAAGTTATTGTCATAAAAAGTGTTTGGGGACCTGGGTCCTGCCCCAGGGGACATGGATCAATGCAAAAAAAAGTTTTAAAAACGGCCGTTTTTTCAGGAGCAGTGATTTTAATAATGCTTAAAGTCAAACAATAAAAGTGTAATATCCCTTTAAATTTCGTACCTGGGGGGTGTCTATAGTATGCCTGTAAAGGGGCGCATGTTTCCTGTGTTTAGAACAGTCTGACAGCAAAATGACATTTTGAAGGAAAAAACTCATTTAAAACTACCCGCGGCTATTGCATTGCCGATAATACACATAGAAGTTCATTGATAAAAACGGCATGGGAATTCCCCAAAGGGGAACCCCAAACCAAAATTAAAAAAAAAAAATGACGTGGGAGTCCTCCTAAATTCCATACCAGGCCCTTCAGGTCTGGTATGGATATTAAGGGGAACCCCGGCCAAAATTTAAAAAAAAAAATGACGTGGGGTTCCCCCTAAATTCCATACCAGACCCTTCAGGTCTGGTATGGATTTTAAGGGGAACCCCGCGCCAAAAAAAAAAAAAAAAAAAACGGCGTGGGGTCCCCCCAAAAATCCATACCAGACCCTTATCCGAGCACGCAACCTGGCAGGCCGCAGGAAAAGAGGGGGGGACGAGAGTGCGGCCCCCCCTCCCTCCTGAACCGTACCAGGCCACATGCCCTCAACATTGGGAGGGTGCTTTGGGGTAGCCCCCCAAAACACCTTGTCCCCATGTTGATGAAGACAAGGGCCTCATCCCCACAACCCTGGCCGGTGGTTGTGGGGGTCTGCGGGCGGGGGGCTTATCGGAATCTGGAAGCCCCCTTTAACAAGGTGACCCCCAGATCCCGGCCCCCCCCCTGTGTGAAATGGTAAGGGGGTACATAATTACCCCTACCATTTCATGAAAAAAGTGTCAAAAATGTTAAAAATGACAAGAGACAGTTTTTGACAATTCCTTTATTTAAATGCTTCTTCTTTCTTCTATCTTCCTTCATCTTCTGGTTCTTCTGGTTCTTCTGGCTCTTCTGGTTCTTCCTCCGGCGTTCTCGTCCAGCATCTCCTTCGCGGCGTCTTCTATCTTCTTCTCCTGGGGCCGCTCCGCACCCATGGCATGGGGGGGAGGCTCCCGCTCTTCTCTTCTTCTTTTCTTCTCTTCTTCTCTTCTTCATTTTCTTCTCCGGGCCGCTCCGCAATCCATGCTGGCATGGAGGGAGGCTCCCGCTGTGTGACGGCGCTCCTCGTCTGACAGTTCTTAAATAACGGAGGGGCGGGGTCACCGGGTGACGCACAGTAACTTGACGGGACTTCCCTGTGACGTCACGGGGAATGCCACAGGGAAGTCCCGTCATGTCCCGTGCATCAGAGGGGGGCGGGGTCACCGGGTGGCCCCGCCCCCCATTATTTAAGAACTGTCAGACGAGGAGCGCCGTCACACAGCGGGAGCCTCCCTCCATGCCAGCATGGATTGCGGAGCGGCCCGGAGAAGAAAATGAAGAAGAGAAGAAGAGAAGAAAAAAAGAAGAGAAGAGCGGGAGCCTCCCCCCCATGCCATGGGTGCGGAGCGGCCCGAGGAGAAGAAGATAGAAGACGCCGCGGAGGAGATGCTGGACGAGAACGCCGGAGGAAGAACCAGAAGAGCCAGAAGAACCAGAAGATGAAGGAAGATAGAAGAAAGAAGAAGCATTTAAATAAAGGAATTGTCAAAAACTGTCTCTTGTCATTTTTAACATTTTTGACACTTTTTTTGTGAAATGGTAGGGGTATAAGTACCCCCTTACCATTTCACACAGGGGGGGGCCGGGATCTGGGGGTCACCTTGTTAAAGGGGGCTTCCAGATTCCGATAAGCCCCCCGCCCGCAGACCCCCACAACCACCGGCCAGGGTTGTGGGGATGAGGCCCTTGTCCTCATCAACATGGGGACAAGGTGTTTTGGGGGGCTACCCCAAAGCACCCTCCCAGTGTTGAGGGCATGTGGCCTGGTACGGTTCAGGAGGGAGGGGGGGGCCGCACTCTCGTCCCCCCCTCTTTTCCTGCGGCCTGCCAGGTTGCGTGCTCGGATAAGGGTCTGGTATGGATTTTTGGGGGGACCCCACGCCGTTTTTTTTTTTTTTTGGCGCGGGGTTCCCCTTAAAATCCATACCAGACCTGAAGGGTCTGGTATGGAATTTAGGGGGAACCCCACGTCATTTTTTTTTAAATTTTGGCCGGGGTTCCCCTTAATATCCATATCAGACCTGAAGGGCCTGGTATGGAATTTAGGGGGACTCCCACGTCATTTTTTTTTTTTTAATTTTGGTTCGGGGTTCCCCTTTGGGGAATTCCAATGCCGTTTTTATCAATGAACTTCTATGTGTATTGTCGGCAATGCAATAGCCGCGGGTAGTTTTAAATGAGTTTTTTCCTTCGAAATGTCATTTTGCTGTCAGATTGTTCTAAACACGGGAAACATGCGCCCCTTTACAGGCATACTATAGACACCCCCCAGGTACGAAATTTAAAGGGATATTACACTTTTATTGATTGACTTTAAGCATTATTAAAATCACTGCTCCTGAAAAAACGGCCGTTTTTAAAACTTTTTTTTGCATTGATCCATGTCCCCTGGGGCAGGACCCAGGTCCCCAAACACTTTTTATGACAATAACTTGCATATTAGCCTTTAAAATGAGCACTTTTGATTTCTCCCATAGACTCTTAAAGGGTGTTCCGCGGCATTCGAATTTGCCGCGAACACCCCAAATTGTTCGCTGTTCGGCGAACTTGCGAACAGCCAATGTTCGAGTCGAACATGAGTTCGACTCGAACTCGAAGCTCATCCCTAGTCAGGATCCTTCCTTACTTCAGTTCTGTGGGATCGATTGTGTTCATCCAGCTTGGAGGGGCTCCAATCGCGTAAGAAACTTATCTCAGAGAGAGACCCGCTGGATCTTTCTTTTAAAATCTCTTGCCCCCAGGGGGTTAAATATAGAATTAGATCTCAATTGTTTCATCAGTAATACCTAGCGGGTCACTCAGACATCATTTGATGGATTATATATTCAAATATGCTAATTTTTTATCTATGCCTGGCAGACCTTGTTCTAAAGTGTAGGGGAGTGAGGGGGCAATTTTCTTCTGATTGACACTCATCAGAGGGAGACCTCTTATTCTTTATATCCCTATTCTTTTTCTTTCATTTAAACTTTCAATATGCATTTGTCTATGACCATTAAGATTGGTTGGAAAATGTTGCTAATGTATGTCATTACCATATTATGACACGTGCATTTTTATTTATTTATTTTAGATTTATTGTAGATTATCCAGTGGGTAACTCAGACACCATTCGATGTATTATATATTCACATATGCTCATTTGTTATCTATGCCTTGCAGACCTTGTTCTAAAGTGTAGGGGAGTGAGGATATGAAAATTCTTTTTCCTTGTCAAAAGAAGTTTATTGAGTATACAATGTTATAAAGATACATAAAGTAAGTTTACAAGGATCTATAAAGTAAGCTCATTGTTTTACAGTAGGGTTTATATAGGTAAATATCATGAAATTTCAAATATTAAACATTGGGTTCACGTAAACCTAAATTAAAGATATATATCATTTCCTTAGTTACTTTTGTAGGTATTTAAATGATTTATACCTACTATACATATTGTTTACAAGTAGCGTGTATATAGGTCAAATAAATTCTGATAATGAGCTTTAATCATAAGGTGGAGAAAAGGAAAGAGAAAGAAGAAAAAGGGTTGAAAGGTAGAGGTATGGTCCACAAGGTTGTCCCGCTCGTCAGTTTATTATTCTTTTTACTTCTCTTTGAAGCCTTAGAATGGGTGTCTCTGTAAGTCATTTAATCTGTTACCATGGCAACAGGACAGAGTCATTGAAGTTTGACAGGAACTGTTGTTTTATCCAAGGATGCCAAAGTTTTTCAAATTTTGGAATTTGATTTTGATCGATGGCTACCATCTTAGCATGGGACATTGTATTATTCATTCTGTGAATTGTTTCTGCTAGTACCAATGTAGGAGATTTCCATGCCTTGGCCACTGTTTGTTTTGCAGCCGTTATTAGTTGGATCATAAGTTTGAATTGAGTGTTAACCATTCCGGTTTTAGATTAAGTAAAGTTAAATATGGATCTGGTTGTATTATTTTTTTAAATATTTTAGATGCAATCACGAAGACTTCCTTCCAGAAGGTTTGGATTACTGGGCACGTCCACCATATGTGTAAATATGTGCCTATTTCTGGGCATCCTCGAAAACAAAAAGTTGAGGTATTAGGTGAATATTTTGCCACTCTAGCGGGTACAAGGTACCAGCGAGTTAGGACTTTATAATTTGTCTCCAGTGCTAAGATGTTGGGTGAAGATGACTTAGATGTGAGCCATATTGTAGACCAGTCCATGTCTTCTAAAGTTCGTCCCAGGTCCTCCTCCCACCTCTGAACGTAAGAGGGTCTATTAAGATTTGCTACTTCATATAATTGATTATAAAGTGATGAAATTGTACCTTTAGCAAATGGATCTTTTGTACAGATTGATTCAAAAATGGATACTTGGGATAATGGTGTATCCCCCTTTAGGAATGGTGTATAGAAAGTTTTCATTTGGAGATATCTAAATATCTCAGAGTTTGGTAGATCATATTTTTCTCTAAGCGATGGGAATGAAAGGAATGATTTAGATGCTATGAAGTCATTTAGTGTCTGAATGCCTGATGTTGTCCAAGCTTTAAAAGAATTTGGGTAGATCAATGCCGGATAAAAGGCCGGATTTCTAAAAAAGAAAGGAGAGGATTGTGTGGAGATTGTAACTGATATTTGGTTTTTAGTTTATCCCAGAGAGATAAGAAGTGTTTAGTTATGGGATTATGAATTTTAAAGCGGTCTTTAGGATCAAGCCATAATAAATTTGATATTAATAGAGGGTCATTTTCTGAAGCCTCTATAAATACCCATAATGGGATTTCCTGTTTTGCATGGTATTTGGACAGACTGGCCAAATGTGCTGCTCTGTAGTAGTTAGTAAAATTAGGGTATCCCAGGCCTCCTTTATTTTTGGGAAGATGTAGTGTGTGTATAGGTATATGTGCTTTAGAAGAGCCCCATATAAACGAAGTTGCTCTTTTTTGTACTATTCTCAAAAAATAGGAAGGAATTGGAATAGGGAGGACTCTGAATAGATAAAGCAATTTGGGTAGAATAGTCATTTTGATTGCATTAATCTTCCCCATCCAGGATAAAGGAAGTTGCGACCATTGTTTTATTAGATTTGTGATCTGTCTTAATACAGGAGGATAATTGGTTGAGAATAAGTCAGAATGAGACGCTGTTAAATGAATTCCAAGATATGGGATTGATTTTTCTGCCCATGTGAATGGGAGGGCAGCCCTAGCCGGGATCAATTCCATGTTTGTGAGTGAAATATTAAGCACTAGGCATTTCTTAGGATTAATCATAAGGCCGGATAGGGCTGCAAATCCATCAAGAGCTGGTATTAAGTTAGGACCAGAGACCTGTGGTGATGCTAGAAAAAGTAATATATCGTCTGCAAATATACATAATTTGTGTGTAATACCTCCTACTTCAATGCCAGTTATAGTCTGGTTTGTTCTGATGTATTGGGCCATGGGTTCGAGTATAAGGGCAAATAATAAGGGAGATAATGGGCAACCCTGTCGGGTACCTCTTTCGATATTAAAGGCTTCAGATTTGTATCCAGCATATTTTATATAGGCTTTGGGTTTATTATATAATGCTTTGATCCATGTTAAAAAGTGGGGTCCAAAACCCCATTTTTGTAATGAATATTGCATATATTGCCAGGATACTGTGTCAAATGCCCTCTTAATATCGAGAGATAGAAAACATAAAGGGATTTTCCGTTTTTTAGCAATATGTGCCAATAACACTGCCCTGCGTATATTATCGCCTGCCTGTCTATTTGGCATGAAGCTTACTTGATCTCTATGTATTAATTTTCCTATAATGCTATTGAGGCGTTTTGCTATTATTTTTGCTAATAATTTAATATCGAGGTTTAACAGAGAGATAGGCTGATAATTCACACAGGAAGTATCATCAGAAAGGGGTTTTGGGATCATACAAACAATTGCCATTAGTGTTTCTTGCCGAAAAGAATGTCCATCTAGAAGTTTGTTAAAAGTTTCAGTGAGAATGGGAGAGAGTATTTCTGAGAATGTTTTATAGTATAAAGCCGAGTAGCCATCTGGGCCTGGTCTTTTGTTAAGTTTTAGGTCTTTTATGGCGTTAGCAACTTCATCTATAGTTATAGGCTCATCCAAACTGCTTTTTTGATTCTGAGATAACTCAGGTAAGGTTATTTTTGAGAAGAAGGATTCAGCTTCTGTAGGATTAAATTCATTGTTTGTCTTGTATAAAGTTGCGAGATGTGAGTGAAATTTATGGATTATTTTAACTGGATTACAAGTGTAAACATTTTTTGATAATTTCAAACGTATTGGTTTGAAAGATTTGTTAGTTGAATTTAATGCCCGAGCCAAATATGTACCTGGTTTGTTTGTATTCATGTAGAAATTGTGTTTAGAGCGTTTGAGGGATTTATCAACTGACTCAGTGAGAAATAGATCATATTCCAATCTAGATTTTTCCAGATGAGATTTTGTACTCTGAGATGGATTATCTTGAAATGATATGTAGGCTGCATTAAAATTGAGTTCTAGTTTTTTTGCTAGATTTTTGCGTTCCCGTTTAAATAGTGCCATTTGTCTTTGTATTGTACCACGCAAGACAGGCTTATGAGCTTCCCACAGTGTTATTGGGGAGATGTCTGTTGTATTATTAATTGATATGTATTCCTTTAAAGCTTGTTCAATGGCCATCTGATGTAGTGGGTGTTTGAGCATTATGTCCGGTAAGTACCACGTTGGGTCATGCGCTTTTGGTATGGCTGAGGCTATAGTAGTGTATACTGCATTATGGTCAGACCACGGAATCGGAATTATATCTGATGCAATAATTTCTGGTATCATTCCTATTGTTAGAAAAATATGATCTATTCTGGTGAAGGTTTGATGAGGGTGCGAGAAATAAGTGAATTTCTTTTTCATTGGGTTACTTTCTCTCCATGAATCTACCAGATTGTATTTGGAAAGAAGTTGAGAAAAAGGTAATCTAGAGGTTATTTTGGATGGTGTAAAAGGTGATTTATCTAGAAATGGGAGGAGGACCTGGTTCGAATCCCCACACATTATCACTGTTCCTATTTTATGTGTATTAATCACTTGTAATATATGTGAGAGGAATGGTGTAGGTTGTTTGTTAGGAGCGTAGTAGGAAATCACCGTGATTGCTGTATCCATTATATAACCCATGAGTATCAGGTATCTACCTTCTGGGTCTTTAATTTCTGATGATAAGGTGAATGGTGTGGATCGGTGAAATGCAATTAGAGTTCCCCTTTGCTTGGTACAGGCAGAAGCCGTGTAAATTTGTTGATAAAAAGGAGAAATATATTTTGGAGTAGAATCTTTGGTGAAGTGTGTTTCTTGGAGGCATACTATGTGAGCCTTCTTGTTATGGAAAGTTCGGAAGGCTTTGGTCATTTTTTGAGGGACATTTATTCCCTGAACATTCAGGGAAAGTATATTCAGTGGTGCCATGGCAACAGATCAAATAGTTTTGACTTACTTTTTGTTATGCAGAGCTGACTGCGCAGATCAACCTGTGTGGACTGAAGAGATGAATAGATAGAAAAGAAACCAGTGAATTCTGGAGTAAAGAGTAAACAAAAAACATATGAGATTAGATGATACATTGTATAAATTATTTTTTGCAAGTAATCACAATTTACCCGTGAAAGAGAATAAATATCTCTCTCAGGGGAATAAGTGCCTTCGTCACACTCCCACATAATATGGTTGGGAGAATGAGGAGGGCTAATGGGGGTACACGGATCTTCCGCTTACAGGAGAGAAGTGCTATGTCAAAAGACATCAAAATGATGTTTCATTAATTGGAGTGCAGAATATAGTTTTTGTTGAAATTATTTATTCCAGGGTGGTTGTATATGGTTAGTCTTGCCCTAGGCTAAATAATTCAGTTAGAAAGGTACTGTTAATAACTTTAGTATTGATGAAGATAGTTTGAATTATTTTGGGATTTTAACCCTTTTAGAGTAAACAATTACATATTTTATTCATATGTAACTGTTTAGATATGTTAACTCATAAAATTGAGGTTGTATTGCTTCAGATTAGAATAAACAAAAACATAATTCTAGGAACTAGTTAGGTAATAATACATTTGTTTTAAGAAAAGAAAGAAAAAGCTTCCATTACTTCTGGATTATTGAACATATTTGTCCTAAAAAGTAATAAATCTATTGTTATTACCTGATAATATATAACTGAACAAGAATTTCCTTATTAAGTGTTCTTGCATAGCAAGACCACTTACTGTTATCTCACATATATATTATTCTTATTATTATAGCCAAATTTACCACCCTAACTCCTCCCACAGTTTTTACACTACATAGACAAGTAATATACCGAAACGTGCGGATTGTTCCCGAATGGTGTGCTATTACTTTGTGGAACGTTTCGCCGAATGGTTCACGAAATATCGTCGTTTTTGCGGCGAAATTGGTCCCATAGGAATGAATGGGGAAACTAGAGTGGGAGATGACAAAAGCTGAAAAATCAGAACATGATTTCTAAACTGCCGCCACTCCCTCATTTTCAAGCCCACCTACACAAATCTTATATCAAAACGTTCAGCTATCCCTGCTGCCACTAAACATGTCCACGGCTAAGCCATAGTCCTGATAGTTTTCACAATATGACCATTTGTTTGCAACTCACGCCGTCCATTGACATTCATTGAAACTACACTCTAGCCCCCTCCAAATTTGAAGGGCAATTTCTAAACTGCGACCGTGCCTTCATTTTTAATATTTCAGAGACATACTATACATCAAAATCTAGGTCTGGGTCTTGTGATTCTCACAATATAAAGATCTTCGCTGTAGGATGTATAGTTTTTAAAATACGGCCATTTGTTTAGAGGTCATTTCAGGAAATTTTAGCCATTAATCAGAGTGTACTGTTAGTGTTTGTTTTGTTGCCATGGTTACCAAAGCTTCTGTTATACACAGGGGGGAAGGTGGCTGGAGCATCTCAGCTGATTACAGAGCCTGGGGGAGGGGACAGACACACCATGTACTGATTTATAATAGAGGAATATGATGGGGCAGTTTTGATGGGGTAATTCTGATGGGGCAGTTTTGATGAAGCAGTATTTGGGAAGCATAAACAGGGCATGAGCGTTGCTAGGAAACAGTGGTTGTAAACACAAGATGCTGAGACACTCCAAATGCATGTGACTTCATCTGCTAGACTTGATAATGCTTGTAGACTCCTCCCACAGTTTTCACACTACAGAGACAAATAATATACCGAAACGAGCGGATTGTTCCCGATTGGTGTGTTATTACTTTGTGGAATGTTTTGCCGAATGGTCCACGAAATGACGTTTTTGCGGCGAAATTGGTCCTATAGGAATGAATGGCGAAATGTTCAAAACTAGAGTGGGAAGTGACAAAAGCTGACAACCCCATGATCAGCCAAAACATTATGACCACCCCATGATCAGCCAAAACATTATGACCGCCCCATGTAAAAAAAAAAATATTTTTGAAAAAAAAAAATAATTTTTGAAAAAAGTAAAAAAATAATTTTTGAAAAAAAAAAATCATTTTTGAAAAAAAATTACTTTTAAAAAAAAAATTATTTTTGAAAAAAAATATATTTGAAAAAAAAAATATTTTTGAAAAAAAAAAATTATTTTTGAAAAAAAAAATTACTTTAAAAAAAATAATAATTTCGAAAAAAAAATTATTTTTGAAATAAAAAAATTCATTTTTGAAAAAAAAAATTACCTTTGAAAAAAAAATTACTTTTGAAAAAAAAAATCATTTTTGAAGAAAAAAAAATCATTTTTGATTAAAAAAAATTCATTTTTGAAAAAAAAAATTACTTTTGAAAAAAATGTTCAGCTCTTTCAGCGAATGATGGAACTTTTTTACTACTATTTATACTTTTTAAAATATTAAGCTTTTTAACACTTTTCACAGTTACTCAAGCCACTCCACCCCACCCAGTTACACCGCCCACTCCAGTTGTAGAGGCAAGAACACTTTCACAATTTCCCCAGAAATTGTACCTTTTCTAGTTTCACTTATATATTCTAAGGCTATATGAATCAGAAGTAATAAGAAATATAACTGGAATGTAACATGATCCCACACAGTGTGTGACTATCAGAATGCAGTTACATTCAGTTATAAATATAGGTTTTTTATAGAGAACCATCTCTTAGTATAATAAATGAAGAGATATCAGGAATTAGGATGTCAGTCCATTGAATCTTCTTGGTCCATGGATGATGTGGCATAACGGCCTCTTTTGTGAGAATGATGATTCCCATTTTGTTCTGAAATTTTCTGGGTGCTGCCTGAAGGTGAAGATGACGCCATTCTTCTGCGTGTGGGAGTGTTGCTGCTTGTGGGTTCTGTCAGATTTAATTTTAAAAGGGTTTGTTGTAGTTCATCTGCTGATCTGCTTCTGTAAATTGTACCTTGGTAGTTAAATCTGACTGAAAAGGGGAAGCCCCATTGATACATAATGTTGTGGCGTTGCAGTTCCATTAGTTGGGGTTTCATGGATCGTCTTTTAGTAATAGTAAGTTGGGATAGGTCAGCAAAAATTTGATAATTGATGAAATTTTGTGATTATATCACGTGGGGGTCCATCTTTCTTTTTGGCTGTGAGGGCTCTGTGTACTCTGTCCAGTTCTAAACATTCAATAGGGATATCTGGCTTTAGTTCTTGTAATAGAGCAGTAATAGTAGATTGCAGGTCTGTCACAGTTTCAGGTATTCCCCTTATGCGCAAGTTTGAACGTCTGGCTCTATTTTCGTAATCTTCGAGCTTAGTTTGAAGTATTAAATTCTCTTTTTTAAATTGTTCCAATTCTGTTATATTTTCTTGGGTTGTAATTTCAATTTCATCCATTTTTTTTTCTAAGGCTGCGGTGCGGTTTCCCAGCTCTCTTATTTCTTTGGTTAGGCTTTTTGTTATTTGGTCTGAGGTTTGTTTTAAAGCCTTATGAAGCATCTTTTCAAATTGTAATAATATTACTGGGGATACTGAGGAGGCTTGTGGAGAAGTTTGTGAGAGGATTTGTTCAGTATCTGACTCAAATGGAGAGTCTTGCTGTGACATTTTCTGTCTGTGAGAGCGCCCTGATGCTGTATCTTGTGAGGTGACTGGAGCTGCTTCAGCTGCAGTGAGTGCCTGTGAGCTCTTTGTGAGGTGATTTTTATTTCTGCCACGGTTTCCTCCCAGTACCATATTTCCTGCCCAAACTTTCACAGTTTGTTCCCTGGGGCAAAAAGGTTCAAATGGATACCTTTTGAGCCTGCAGGCTCCGCTTTGTCCTTCTCTTCTCTCCTCAGCGGTGTGGAGCTCTAACAATGCATGTCTGCTCCGCTAGGCTCCGCCTCCTGCCTGAAAATTCTTTTTCATTTAAATTTTTCTTGATCAACACTCATCAGAGGGATACCTCTTATGCCCCGTACACACGGTCGGATTTTCCGATGGAAAATGTCCGATCGGAACGTGTTGTCGGAAATTCCGACAATGTGTGGGCTCCATTGGACATTTTCCATCGGATTTTCCGACACACAAAGTTGGAGAGCAGGAGATAACATTTTCCGCCAACAAAGTCCGTTGTCGGAAATTCCGATCGTGTGTACACAAATCCGACGGACAAAGTGCCACGCATGCTCAGAATAACTAAAGAGATGAAAGCTATTGGCCACTGCCCCGTTTATAGTCCCGACATACGTGTTTTATGTCACCGCGTTTAGAACGATCGGATTTTCCGACAACTTTGTGTGACCGTGTGTATGCAAGACAAGTTTGAGCCAACATCCGTCGGAAAAAATCCTAGGATTTTGTTGTCGGAATGTCCGAACCAAGTCCGACCGTGTGTACGGGGCAATAGTCTTTATATTCCCGTTCTCTTTCCCTCATTTAAACTTTAATATGTTTTTGTATATGACAATTTATTTCATTACCATACTATGATACGTGTAATTTCATTTATTTTAGATTTATTTTAGATTTGTTGTAATTAAGACGGTAGTAGTTTGTATATCAATTATATTCTGGAGTGCAGACTCCTTGTTGGATGTTTATTTGTCATGTAAAAAAAATATATATTATGCCTGCACACCTTGGGTCCACCGTGGCCGTTTTATCCGCTGCTCTGGAGGCTTTGAAAGGCTTACCTTAGTCACTTTTGCTGTCTTTTAACTTGTACCATGTGAGTTTAAATCTTGAAGGCTGTTTAGTGTTTTCATTAAAGCTTTGTTTACGGTATTACACTATTGGTACACTTTTTCATTCACATGTGGAGATTATATGAGACGCACGGCTGGAGTTCAGATGCTTGCTCTGAAACCCTATCCATGTGGTTTAAATGCGCTTTAGCCTAACATGAGAATGTAGGCATTTGAATTTGGTGAGTGCGTTTCTTTAGGGGAGTGGAATCAGAGACACATTGGTGTGGTGAAGGGATTAAGAGATCTTCACATCGACTATAGATCCTCTTCAATATTTTATGGACTTTATTTTTTATATTTTGGATACTTTTTTTTGTTCTTTTGTAGCTTCACTAGCTACATCATATCACTTCACTTGTCACAGTGCTATTTGTCAATTTAGTGCTTTAGCATTTATTATATTTTAGCACATGTCAGTTATATTCTCATTTGTAAATTGTGAGTCTCATGTCACTTTAGGGGATTTAATACTCCTTGTGCACAAACATTTAGCGCCGCTATTTTGACTTTGTCTCATTATCCCAGATTGACCAGTAGTTAAAATTCAGCTTTTATATATAAATATATATATATATATATATATATATATATATATATATATATATATATATATATATATATATATACACATACATACATACATACATACATACATACATCCCAGCTTTGTGCAGCTATGTCTCACTACAGACCATTAGTATGTCTGGAAGGCCAACAAGGAGAGGCAGACAGTCACAAGAGCCAATAAAAGAGGGCAAGCAGGCTCTGTGTCTCTGTGTCTAGAGGCAACAGTGCTGGTCGTGGAGATGGTGCATCCTCATCAGCACGTGGCCGTGGGACACACTTGTCCTTTTGAGCTGCAACATGCGGAAGACTTGGTAGAGTGGATAACCAAACCGTCCTCATCCTCCTCATCCTCTCTCACCCAGGCTCGGGGTACTTTTTCTGGCAAAGCAGCTGCCAACGCAGCCTCTTCCCTCAGGTCAATGGCATCAATCACTCCTTCCCTAGCCCCACCAAGTCCTCCTGAGGAGTCCCCCAAACTGTTTGACCACAGCGTTGGGTACATGCTCCAGGAGGATGCCCAGCGTTTTGAAGGCTCTGATGATCGTACCCAGCTAGAGGAAGGCAGTAACATGAGCCCAGAGAGAGGGGGTGCCCAAGAAGAACAGCAATCTGGCAGTCATGTTCCCCCAGCTGCAGCATACTGGCAGGTTTGCTCCAGTGATGAGGAGGGAGGGGATGATGAGGTCACTTACTCCACATGGGTGCCTGATAGGAGAGAGGAGGAGGAGGCACATCTTCAACGAGGCAGGATGCCCTCCAAGGGCCAGCTTAAGGGCAGCACACTGACTGCATCACACTGCAGAGCTCCGCATGTGCAGGGCTCTGCTGTCTCTACACGTTATTCCAAAAGTTCTTTGGTCTGGGCCTTTTTTGAGATGAGTGCATCAGCTACCACTGCTGCTATTTGCAACATATGTCTCAAGCGTATCTTGCATGGCCAAAACATCACCCGCTTGGGCACCACATGCTTGACCAGACATTTGTCGACCTGCCATGCAGTTCGTTGGAAAGCGTACCTAAAAGACCCACACCAAAGAACAAAGCAGACCTATCCTTGCTCCTCATCAGCTGGCATCTCCAGCCCCACTATACCTTCAGTCCTCTCTGAAACCTGCACTGAGAGGAATGAAGGTGTAGAATTAGTACTTGTACCAAGTACCAAGTACTTGCGGGCACTCTGCTATCGGTACACCAACGTCAGATTGTGCCAGGCAAATTTCCCTGCCCCAGCTGCTGCACCGCCAAAAGAAGTTCGCTCCCAGCCATCCACATGCCCAGCAGTTGAATGCTAGCTTGGCTAAATTGCTAGCACTTCAACTGCTGCCTTTTCAATTGGTAGACTCTGCCCCCTTCCGTGAGTATGTGGAATGTGTGGTTCTTCAGTGGCAGGTTCCCAAACGCCCCTTTTTCTCACGGATGGCGATTCCGGCTCTCTACCGGCATGTGGAAGGCAATGTCTTGGCCTCGCTGGACAGGGCGGTCAGCGGTAAGGTGCATATTACCGCTGACTCATGGTACAGCAGGCATGTACAGGGATGTTACCTATCTTTCACCGCGCACTGGGTGACTCTTCTGGCAGCTCGGAAGGATGCAGGACAGGGTGCAGTAGTGTTGGAGGTTGTTCCGCCACCACGCCTCCAAAATTCTACTAGTGGTGATTCTGCCACACCTCTCTCCTCCACCCCCTCCTCTTCTTCTTCCTCCATGGCCTCTTCCTGTGCTGATTTGTCCTCGGAACCAGCTGTGCTCTGTAGGCATTCAAGGGGCTACACAGGCAAAAAGATGCCATGCGGTGCTTGAGCTGGTGTGCTTGGGGGACAGGAGCCACACTGGGGCAGAGATTCTGTCAGCTCTGCAGGGGCAGGTTCAGTGGTGGTTGACACCATGCCAGCTTAAGCCAGGTATGGTGGTTTGGGACAATGGCACCAACCTCCTCTACGCCCTCTGACAGGGACAACTGACCCTTGTGCCCTGTTTGGCTCAGGTCCTTAACTTGGTGGTGCAGCGGTTCTTGGGCAGGTACCTGGGTTTACAGGATGTCCTGAGGCAGGCCAGGAAAGTCTGTGTGCATTTCTGCAGGTCATATAATGCCAGCTCGGCTGGCTGACCTCCGAAAGGAATTTATCCTGCCCAAGAACCGCCTAATCTGTGACATGCCCACCAGGTGGAACTCAACGTTGGCCATGTGGCAGTAGCTGCACATGCAGCAGAGGGTCATCAATGAGTACCTATGCGACTATGGCACCAGGAGAGGGTCAGGGGACCTTGTTTTTTTTCCCCACGTCAGTGGGCTATGATCAGGGATGCATGCACTGTCCTGTCACCATTTGAGGAGGCCACTAGGATGGTGAGCAGTGACAGTGCATGCATCAGTGACACTGTCCCTCTTGTCCACCTGTTGGAGCACACGCTGCGTGGAATAATGGACAGGGCACTTGAGGCAGAACAGAGGGAGGAAGAGGAAGACTTCCTGTTCAGTGGTCCATGCTAAAAGGTGAGCAAAGCAAGTATTTCGGAGATGGAGGGATTGTCATGCAATACTTGTGTTCCTGGATCCATTTCATCACGTGGATGCTCCTTGCTGTTGCTGTCTGGGCTTTGTGGTTCACCTCATTGGATTTATAGACTTTTGCTTATTTTTATATGGAACATTGGCTTTTTTTCGCGCTGCACTTCTTTCTGATTTGATTTTTTACAAAGGTGTTGTGAATACCTTTTAAGTGTTCAGCTGGCATATGATTTTAGAGTTTTCTTATATTTGCGCTGATTGCACTTTTTGATATCATAATGTGAATGGTGGTGGAACCCTCTCAGATGTAAATTGGAGGAAAGATGTAGGCATGAACTGTTTATTTACAAGTATATGAAGTATATGGACACTAGGTGCACTAATTGTTTGAATAAAACGTTATTGTGACAACAGAAATTCACAAAGAGACATTTATATGTTGAAATCTTTATTTGCAAAAATTGTGAAATATATATTAAACACTGGCACGTATATATCACTTTGTTTGTTTGCACATAAAAGGATTGGATAGTAAAAGGTAGCGCACCTTCAATATATTTATTTTATTTTTGTCTTTTAGTGACTGCAGCTTAGCAGTATTTTAGAGTTTAGTGCAGTTGGCGCAGACCTCTTTTATCCTTTATTTTTGATTTAAAGTGACACTATAGTCTTGTTTTTCTTTTTTTAATAACAAACATGTTATACTTACCTGCTTTGTGTAGTGTTTTTTTTACAGAGCAGCCCGGATCCTCCTCTTCCCGGGTCCCTCCTTGGTGCTTCTGGCCCCTCCCTCCTGTTGATTGCCCTCTCAGTAAGCAGCTTGCTGTGGGGGCACCCAAGCCGAGCTGCCCCTCTCTCTCCTCATTGGCTCACTGACTTTAATTAATAGCAGTGGGATCCAATGGCGCTTTGCTGCTGTCTCAGCCAATGAGGACAGACAGCCAAATCTCTCATGCAACAATCGCTGAGATGGGGCTCAGATAAGTATTAGGGGGGCTGAGGGGGGCTGCTGCACACAGAAGGCTTTTTAAGTTAATGCATAGAATGCAGTAAGATAAAGAACCCTCTTACTTTACAACCACTTTAAGAAAGAGCCAATGTCAGCGGAAGAGATAGTATGGGTCACTTTTTAAACAGCCTTTTTTTTTTTCTTCCTTCAGACTACTAATTAAGGGGAGTGGTTAATTGGTCAGAGGTGCTTCAGGTCCTATATAACTTTCTGTAGAGCACATCTTAATTTGCCAGATTTGCTGGTTGGAAGCTGAAGAGTGGGAACTTTGCATGGAGAGTGAAAAACACTTTTTGATTGCTGTTTGCGTTTTTAGGTTCTTTTTGGGGTATTTCCTTGCAGCTTTCTTAATACCTTTTCTGTCACTTTTTAAACAGCCTTTTTTTCTTTCCTTCCTTCAGACTACTAATTAAGGTGAGTGGTTAATTGGTCACAGGTGCTTCAGGTTCTATATACATTTTCTGTATTTTGTACCTGCTCATCTTTGAGATGGTCACCTTTTTACTTGCTGGAACTTAGACCAAGTGGAACTGGATTAGGTAGTGAGTTAAAAACCAGAGTTGAAAACAGGAGGTTATAACAGGAGTCATCAAACCTGTAGGTAACATCTGAAAGTTCCTGTTAGTAATATTATTGTAACTGTGAAAAAGGAGGTTAGCAAGATTTAAGGTTTTGTGCAGTGCGCAGTGTGTATTGTGGAGTAGCTGAATATTGTGAGTACCGGTATATTGCAGAGTAACTGAGTGACCTGTGTATTGTGAGTGACCTAAGTATTTTGTGTGTGTGTGTGTGTGTTGTGAGTACCTGAGTATTGTGTGTGTGTATTGTGAGTACCTGAGAATTATGTGTGTGTATTGTGAGTACCCGAGTATTGTGTGTGTGTGTATTGTGAGTATCTGTGTATTGTGAGTGTCTGAGTAGTGTGTGTGTGTATTGTTAGTACCTGGGTATTGTGAGTGCCTGAGTACCTGTGTATTGAGAATATTGTGAGTGCACGTTAATTGTGAGAGCACGAGTGCTGTGAGTGCATGTGGACTGTTAGTACATGTGGACTGTGACTGCATGTGGTCTGTGAGTTCACGTGTGTTGCGAGTACCTGTGTATTGTCTTGTTGAGAACCTGTGTATTGATGAGTATTAGTGTCAGGAAGCTAGTTGTTAGTTAATTTGAAAAGAGTATAACCCCATTTATCTCCAATTAAATTAGTGGGTACGATGCCTGGCGGGTGTGGAGATGCGACTCGGTATACATCTTGCCGCATGTATGTGTTCCTTCATCGTCTGATCGAGGGCAAATACTGCAGTGCAAAATGTAAGCACATTGTTTCCCTGGAAGCCCAGGTTCTGCATCTAGGGAAGCAACTGTCAACACTGAGAAGTTCCTCCATACTAAACGAGAGTTGGGATCATACCAGGCAGGGGCCAGCACAGGGGCGGGTGAAGACAAAGATGTGCAGGCACCAAAGCAGAGTAGATGGGTGACAGTCAGGATGAATAGAGGGGAAAGAGTCAGGGAGGCCGGTCCTGCACTGAAACATCCCAATAAGTACGCCCCGTTGAGTGACATTGCTTAAACCAGTCAGGGATCAGCACTGCTGGAGCTGAGGGACTCCCCTAGCTGCCAGGATAATAACTCCTCCAGTGAGGTCGGGAGTAAAGCCAAGGGAAAAAGACAGATTCTGGTGGTAGGGGACTCGATTATAATGCCGGGTACACACGATCGCACATTTCAACAACAAAATCCATGTTTTTTTTCTGGCAGATGTTGGCTCAAACTTGTCTTGCATACACACGGTCACACAAATCTTAAATTCCGATCACGGTGACGTACAACACATACGACGAGCCGAGAAAAATGATGTTCAATAGCCAGTGTGGCTCTTCTGCTTGATTCTGAGCATGCGTGGAACTTTGTGCATTGGAATTGTGTACACACGATCGGAATTTACGACAATGGATTTTGTTGTCCACAAAATTTGTGATACAGATCTCAAATTTTGTCAGAAATTCCGACGGAAAATGTCCGATGGAGCCTACACACGGTCGGAATTTCCGACAACAAGCTCCCATCGAACATTTCCCGTCAGAAAATCTGACCGTGTGTATGCAGCATTAGAAGGACAGAGAGGGCAATCTGTCACAAAGACTTGAAGCGCCAAACTGTATGTTGTCTACCGGGCGCTAGGGTTTGGCACATTACGGATCTGGTGGACAGATTACTGAGAGGGGCTGAGGAAGACCTGGCTGTCATGGTCCATGTTGGCACCAATGACAAAGTCAAAGGTAGATGGAATGTCCTAAAAAACGATTTTAGGGACTTAGGAGCTAAATTGAGGAAAAGGACATCCAAGGTAGTATTCTCAGAAATACTACCGGTACCTCGCGCCACACCAGAAAGGCAGAGGAGATGAGAGAAATAGAACTCCTGTTGTACGAGGAGGATTTAGATTTTGTAGGAATTACAGAGACTTGGTTCGACAGCTCTCATGATTAGCTGGCAACCATTCAAGGGTATTCCCTTTATCGCAGGGATAGAGAGGGTAAAAAAAGGGGAGGGATATGCCTGTATATCAAAAATTATGTACAAGTGAATATGAGAGATGACATCCCCGAAGGAAGCAAGGGATGAGGTGGAATCCTTATGGGTAGAGCTACAAAGGGAGGAAACTAAGGTGAAAGTAATACTGGGAGTATGCTATAGGCCCCCTAACCAGAGGGGGGAGGTGGAGGCGGATCTCCTATCACAATCTGGATTAGTGGCAAGAATGGGAAGTGTCATTATAATGGGGGATTTTAATTATCCAGACATAGACTTGGGTGGAAGGAACCACGCATTCATCAAGCACCAATTGGTTCTGCAGCAATGGATATTTTTAAATATATGAATAGTAGATCAGTGAACCTAGTAGAGGTTTTCAACCAAGAACAGGTTGTTAATAAACAAGACATGGACAGTCTGTTTAAACAACTAGACATAGTATGGAGAAACAATTAAGAATATGGTGGGATGTAGCAACATTAGAAATGTACATCTCAGAGAAAATCACTCCAAGGAGACTAAGATGGGATGTTACCCCAAATGATGCAGTAAGTGATAAAGGGCTAATGGAGGAATGGTACAGTTTCTTTAACCAAAGTGAAATGGGTCCATTACAAAAAACTATTAAACAAAGACAATTTAAACTAAAAAATATAGAGGCAGAAATATAAAAAATAAAGGATCAACTACTACCATTCATAGAATCGAGGTAATGCAAAGAATAAAACTAATCTTGAAGAAGCGGTCAACAGGTCTATAAATGGCAAACAGATAAACTATAATGGAGATAATAACATCTCTATGATTGATGAATCAATAGAAAATTCAGAAGAAAGGGATAAAGCACATTGGCATGAAATGAGACCTGCCACAAAACAGAACACTAAGGAATGTAAAAGGGGAGGAAGCAAACCTACATATAGAAGAAATGAAAGAAGCCCCATCCGCAGGAATCGTGGACAACAAGAACAAAGCCCAATTAGGGCTCAACAGCCAAATACACAGAGAACACCCAGAATACCAAGAGATCCAAATAGGTATTCCCCGCTCAGATATGCATACCAAGACACTCCCTATAGGGAACCTCAATATAGGAGGGATTTTATTTCCCAGGGGCCACAGGGGGAGACCACCGGGACTAAGAGGAGGAAACGGACCACACAGATCACAGAGAGGTTGAAACCCCCCCAAAAATCAATACTGAGGACCCCATGACATCAGGGATGGCAAAACACATGGCAACAAAGGGGGCCCAGGCATACAGGAAAGAAAGTGAACAACTGGGAACCAGCAGGAAACCAGTGGGAAGAGAGGCGAAAACACACCTACAGACCCCAAAGATGGGGAAGAGAAAACGGACCAGAGGTTGTCAGGGCTGGGCTCAGCCCTTCCTTCTCTAGGCTGGCCTCTCAGCTGTCGGCTAATTGCCAGCTCTTATCTCTCCACAGTTACTCACCTATTGATGATATCCTGCTCATCAGTCCTGCCTACTTAAGCCGTCCAGCCCAGATGATCTCTGCCTTCACCTTGGTCACATCTCTAGAAGCGCTCTCCTGTGTTCCTGTTAAAGACTTGCTTGGCTAACATTCCTTCTGGCTCCAGATCCTGCTTGCTGTTCTACTACGCTCATCTCTGGCTCCCTGATGTTTTGGCTTGTCTGACTATCCGTTTCAGGTCCTGAACTCTGGCATTGTTTTGACTACGTTTACTCTGTTTACATTTTTTTTATTATTAAACAAGTGAGATTTAACTGTACTTCTGTCTCAGTCGGATTCATGGTTTCTGACAGTAGGTGACAGCTATGAATTCAGAAGATGCAATCAATCCACTTGTTGGTAATATTTTTTCCAGATTGAATGAGCAGGATCACCGCATGGATCAGTTTGCCATGGCGTTGCAAATGCTCCTGATTTGCATGGCTCACCTGGAATCTCCCATTGTGGCTGCTCCAGTTCAACCTATGTTGCAGGCCATCCCTGCTGCTGCTTCAGTCTCTGTGCAGGCACCCACTTTGAGTATTACCTCTATAAGAGGTATGTCTGGTTCCGCTCCACTTCCCCAGTGATTTGGGGGCGATCCAGCCCAATGCAGAGGAAGGAAGGAAGGCCTTTAATAGAGCCTTTGCTCAAGATCGACAAGCACTTCTGTATGGTCCCCCTCGCACCAAGAAACCTTCAACTGTTAAAATTATTACTAGATTCTCTGTTCATCATCAGTTGCGTAAATTGTAATGCCAACATTGGCATATTCTTACTGACCATCATATCCTAAAGAAATATGTTAGACCCACTCCGGAATTGATTTTCAGAAGGGCCACCTCCCTGAGGGACAAGTTCACCCACAGCCACTATAGAACCCCGGCACCCTCACCCAAGGATCCTCGTGGGAACCTTCAAATGTGGAGATTGTCCACATTGCCCATGGATCCAAGAAGGACATCAATTTGTCCTTCCAAATGGAGAGTTATTTACATTGCGACATTTCGCTAACTGTGGCACGAGAGGGGTAATTTACCTGATGGTCTGTGCCTGCAAGGCCTTTTACGTAGGCAAGACCATCAGGGAACTACGGCAAAGGCTGGGGGATCACCTGTATTGCTCCACCAATGGCAAGCTCACCACGGTGGGCTGCCACATTGGGATCCATCACAGATATAACCCTGACTATGTAAAATTTTTTGTTTTGGATGTAATCCCAGAGGAGGTGACGGGAATCGTTTTGGATTGAACATCTTAATGCTATTACGCCTCCAGTTCTCTCTCTCTCTTTTTCTTTTTCCCTCCTCCTTGTTCTCATATTCTTTGTTTCCTTCTCTTGTCCTCTCTATCTCCTCACACCACGGTGGTGTACGTCTTACCACAGCATTTACCCTAAATCAACATTATATATTATATATTCTTTTTTATATCAGCCCATCTTGTCAGCCCCCCGTGCTCCCCCCAGGGGGAACACCCGACTTGGGCATCTCACAATGGGCCGTTCTTGTCCGGTTGGGCAATGGTTGGTGAGTGTGTCTATACAACGTTTCAATTACTCCATTATGTGTCATGATTTTGTATCATATCCTTAGTCAAAATTACATTACATACAAATGTTTACAATCTTACTGTACCTTTCCAGATGCTGTCTGGACGCCTCCTGAGGAAGCGGCCTCTGCCGCGAAACTGTTGAGGCCTACGTCCTCTAGCACATCAATTTGCCTTCATCTACTCATGTGGGCTTTACGTACTGTTATTTTAGAATACATTTGGTTCTGCAACAATTCCCTAACTGCATTGTTGTTAAATTGTATCTATCTATACATTTTTTTTATCATATATAATTTAATAAATTGGAAATGTTATCTATATTGGATGTGTTTATGGGGTACCGCAATAGTCCAGATATATTCTCAATGGGAAGGTAGGGTTTGTTTGGAGTAGCCCGTTATACCTTCTCCTCAATCCCCCTTTAGCTTCAGTACTCCTTGGATGATTGTACCCGCAATTTGAATTACCCCCAATTTCAACCTTTGTGGCAACACCTCGTTACTCAATAAATGGGTGGATAACACACCCTGATCTTTGGATCAAATTTTCTTCTGAATTTTGCCACTCTTCATGTAGTTTCAAATTTTGTAATTGCTCCCTTTCTCTTATTAGGCCAACTCTCCTATTCCTTTAATGCATTTTGGACTTTGCATATCTTTGGGATCTACTCCTGATATACAAGGTGCTGGGCAATGGATGTTTTAGGCACAGCATGGGTGGACTTTATGTCTACTATCCAGGCAGGATGTTTAACCAATCAGAAAACAGATGATGAAACACAGTTTTTTTTGGACAGGATGTTCAACCTTTTGAAAAGAAAATCACATCTTCATTGGCACATTCAATATTTTGAATCTTATATTAGAGAAAAGGTTTGTCCCTTAGGTCTCCGAATACAGGTCATTCCAACCCTCAAAGATCCTTCCCCTGACTTCAAGAAATCATGGGAGGACACCCTGACCAAGTGCAGTGTGGAATTAATGATACAATTAACCACTCAGTATCGATCAGACATGATAACACTGGATGGTGAGATCGATCGATTGATCAACCAATTCCCTAACATTAAAGATTCTGCCTCCTTCACAGACAAGTAGAAGGAGGTACGGGATCGTTTAGAGACCCTAAACAAAGACATCATTATCAAAAAACAAGGCAAATTTTTCCAGGACAAGCTAGCCTTCTCAGAAGGATACGCCTACAAATGGTCAGGGAAATTACATTCCAGAAGGACTAATTTCCAAAATCGTAAACAACAAACTGCTACCGCAACTGATTACGCTGAATTTGATTCCTCCATGTCGTCCCTTTCCTCACAGGTTACATCACGGTCAACTAACCCACGTGCACCGAGTATTCCCCGCAAAAGATCCCTCACAGGTGAAAACCATCCCACTAAGGACCGTAAAAAAAGGCAAAAAACAACAACAACATGGTAAAACATCAAAAACACAACAAGCACCATGACCTGGCTTGCAGACTCCCCAAGGGGGGACTCTGCAACCCACTTTACACAATATTATCCCCAAACTACTGCAACCCAATATTCAAACACTACTCTCTCAACCAGGTTTTTTAGTACAGGCGACTCCAGAGTCCATCAAACAGGGGAACCTGGACGCGTTTGTACAGAAAACCCCTCTGCCCAGCACATCCCTAAACCCACTAATGTAGATGTAACCGACAGTGCTCACACCCTTAACATTATAAACTTGACACCTCACGTCTTATCTCCTGAGGAAAAACAGATTCTCCAGTTAGGCTTGGGCTTTTGCCCTTCGGAGTCCATTGATATATACGAAACTATTTAAAGACCTTTATCTTTTCGCTAGGAACCTTACCTTTAGTTTCATTTTTGATCAAGATCGTAAAAAGTTGAGCCTTGAGAAAGAATTAGCAGAGAGGACCAAGAATTTCACCATGGCAGAATTTAGAGCTCTACGTGACTTAATGCTCCTCTATGACGAGGGAGCAACAGAGCCACTAGATTCTGACATCAGCATTGACTCAATTGAGTCAACTCAAGGTACTAACTCCATTTTATTACAGGCCAACCCAAAAAAGAACATACACAACCTTAAATTGAAATCTCGATCATTTCCGGACCTCATGATGTGCCCACCTGTATGGGCTTTCTTTTATGAGTCTATCCAATCCCTTAAAAAAGAACAATGGTCAGTAGTACCATCTAACCTAACCCAGAAACAAAGTAGGGCGGTCATCAAACTCCAGAAAAATCCAGATCTGATTATCAAACAGTCAGATAAGGGAGGCAATTTGGTACTGATGACTCATCAACAGTATCAGACCATGTGCCTAAAAGTGTTACTCAATGCTATTTGGTACTCCCCCATCAGTTTTTTCTCTATTCAAACAATTATTGATGAGCTTAGGAAACTTGTCGTTGAGGCATTCTGGGAGGGCCTCATTGACGAGGATATCCTTAAATTCATTAATACCCAAATGCCACAAACACCAACGTTCTATGCCTTTACCAAAAACTCATAAAAACCTTAAATCACCACCTGGCCGACCCATAGTATCCGGGAAGGGATCCCTAACAGAAAACGCGAGCAAATTAGTAGACATGTTTCTTATGCCACATGTATTGAGTCTACCCTCTTACATCAGGGACACCACTGACTTGTTGCGACACATCGAGGGATTCCGGGTCCCTCCTCATGGCCATAGATGTTGAGGCTCTCTACTCGAGCATCCCCCACGAGCAGAGCGTCCGGATGGCTGGCTCCTTCCTTATGGAACAAGATCACAATACCTGGCCGGTTAATAACTTTATTTTGAAACTTTTGGAGTTTATTCTCACTGGGAACTACTTTGTCTTCATGGATCAACTTTACCTACAAACCCAAGGTGTAGCCATGGGCACGTCATGTGCTCCTTCCTACGCCAATTTATATCTTGGGGGTTGGGAGGGGACCATTTTCGGAGATGAATCATTAGAACCATTCTTAAATCACATCCTTTGTTGGCACAGGTTTATAGATGACCTGCTGGTCATCTGGACAGGTACCAAACAACTTCTCATTGACTTCATAGAACGGCTGAACACCAATCAATTCAACCTTCATTTTACTTTTACCTATGATACTCAGAGCATTTCCTTTTTAGATGTTAAAATCACTTAAAACTCCTCTGGTAAATTGATTACTGACCTATTTCGAAAGCCTACAGCAGGCAATACACTTCTGCATGCTTCCAGCTCCCATCCCCATCCTCTGGTACGCAGCATTCCCTATGCTCAATACTTGAGATTGAGAAGGAACTGCACAGAGGACAGGGACTTCCGTTTACAAGCCTGTGCCCTGCATACACGTTTATTGGTTCGGGGGTACAGTTGTACTTATCTAAGGAAGGCCTTTAATAGAGCCTTTGCTCAAGATCGACAAGCACTTCTGTATGGTCCCCCTCGCACCAAGAAACCTTCAACTGTTAAAATTATCACTAAATTCTCTTTTCATCATAATCAGTTGTGTAAATTGTAATGCCAACATTGGCATATTCTTACTGACCATCATATCCTAAAGAAATATGTTAGACCCACTCCTGAATTGGTTTTCAGAAGGGCCACCTCCCTGAGGGACAAGTTCACCCACAGCCACTATAGAACCCCAGCACCCTCACCCAAGGATCCTCGAGGCACCTTCAAATGTGGAGATTGTCCACATTGCCCATGGATCCAAGAAGGACATCAATTTGTCCTTCAAATGGAGAGTTATTTACATTGCGACATTTCGCTAACTGCGGCACGAGAGGGGTAATTTACCTGATGGTATGTGCCTGCAAGGTCTTTTTATGTAGGCAAGACTATCAGGGAACTACGGCAAGGCTGGGGGATCACCTGTATGCCTCCACCAATGGCAAGCTCACCACGGTGGGCCACCATATTGGGATACATCACAGATTTAACCCTGACTATGTCAAATTATTTGTTTTGGATGTAATCCCAGAAGTTCCCAGAGGAGGTGACTGGCATCGTAAAATCCTCAGATGGGAATCGTTTGTATTGAACGTCTTAATGCTATTACGCCTCCAGTCCTCAACAAGGCACATACCTACAAACATTTTTTATAAGTGGTGGGTGGCCTTTCAGAAATTTGATTCTTTTCCCTCTTTAGCTTTCAACTTCTATAGATGGTATTATTGAACTGTCTTGTTTAACTATATAAAACAATCTTTTTTTTCTAGTGTTCAATCATGACCATGTACTCCAACCGTATCATGTGTATGACATATCCCATTTTTATGCAATTAGGCTTTGTGCAGTTATTCTCGATTTCATATACACAATTATTGCTAGTTGGGAGTTGGCGTATTAAAAATAAAAAAAATTATATCGTTACTTGGCAATCACTGTTCTGTTAATGTAACGATCAAGTTTATTTAATCAGTTGTTAAGGTGCCAGTGTCCTCGCTGGGTGATTCCCCCCCCCCCAGCCAGACGTGCTGTTCACCCGTATTTCACCTTTGTCTAACCATCTTGTACCTATACCATTCACCAGCCATCCTTGACGGCGTGAGGAGTTCATTCTCCCCCCGGTGGCGAGCATGCGACTCCCCAGCACTTCTACTCACCTTAGTGTTCCCCATTTTCTACTCTCTCTCTTTCTCTTTCTCTCTTTCTCTTTTTCTCTTTCTCTTTTTCTCTTTCTCTTTTTCTCTTTCTCTCTTTCTCTTTCTCTCTTTCTCTTTCTCTCTCTCTTTCTCTCTCTCTCTCTCTCTCTCTCTCTCTCTCTCTTTCCCCGTCTGCTTCCCCCCCTTCCCTTCCTTTCGCTCCTTTTTCCCTTTCCCTCCTTGTTCCCATATTCTTTGTTTCCTTCTCTTGTCCTCTCTATCTCCTCACACCATGGTGGTGTACGTCTTACCACAGCATTTACCCTAAATCAACATTATATATTATATATTTTTTTTATATCAGCCCGTCTTGTCAGCCCCCAATTGGGCAATGGTTGGTGAGTGTGTCTATACAACATTTCAATTACTCCATTATTATGTGTCATGATTTTGTATCATATCCTTTGTAAACATTTGTATGTAATGTAATTTTGATTATCTTACTGTATCTTTCTAGATGCTATGTCTGGATGCCTCCTGAGGAAGCGGCCTCTGCCGCGAAACTGTTGAGGCCTACATCCTCTAGCACATCAATTTGCCTTCATCTACTCATCTACTCATGTAGGCTTTATGTACTGTTATTTTAGAATATATTTCGTTCTGCAACAATTCCCTAACTGCATTGTTGTTAAATTGTATCTATTTATACATTTTTTATCATATATAATTTAATAAATTGGAAATTTTATCTATATTGTATGTGTTTATGGGGTACCACAATAGTCCAGATATATTCTCAATGGGGAGGTAGGGTTTGTTTGGAGTAGCCCGTTATACCTTCTCCCCAATCCCCCTTTAGCTTCAGTACTCCATGGATGATGGTACCCGCAATTTGAATTACCCCCAATTTCAACCTTTGTGGCAACACCTGGTTTCTCAACCAGGTTGGGATATACTTTGAGAGGCTGCCCCACAGACAGAAGCAAAGTAGGGTTAACCCTCTATGGGAGGCACATAAACCTGTTGTCTTGAGTTACCCTGAGTTTGTGGCTTCCTTAAAAAGAGTATTTGACGTTCCTGCACAGTCTGCTTCTGCTTCCAAGTGCCTCATGTCCATCAGAGTACGAGAACTATTGTCGATTATGCCATTGAATTCCATACTCTGGCAGCAGAGATTGCTTGGAACAGTGATGCCCTCTTGGCTGCTTTTTCGCATGGTCTCTCGGATACCATCAAGTATGAGATAGCAGCCCAAGATATACCCCCTAAGCTGGAGAATTTGATCATGTTTGCCATCCTCATTGACTCAAGACTCTCTTTTAAGGAGCGCTTGCAGAAGCCTCCTGTATAATTGTCTCCAAGGTTTGCAGTCCCACCTTTGTCTCCCTCACCTCCCATGCCTCCTGGTACCGAGTCGGTCAGTGAAGATGAACCCAGGCACTTGGGCTTCACGTGTCTCTCTGCGGATGAGAGAATCCTTAGGAGGAGGGAAAGATTGTGCCTTTATTGTGGCCAGGCAGGTCACTTTTTTTGAAGTCTTGTCCTACCCATCCAGGGAATGCCCGAACCTTGAGGTCCTGTCACGGACAGACCTTAGGTGGCGTTGTTTTGTCCCCAGTTATCCAGAAGGATAAGCCCCTGGTTTTGGTTACCCTTTCTTGGGCTGAGTCGTCCGTCGAGATTCAGGGTCTAATCGACTCTGGGGCTACAGGCCTGTTCATTGATGCTGCCTTTGTATCAAAGCACTCAATTCTGCTGCAGCTGCGTGACACTCCAATTGCCATTGAGGCTCTTGATGGGAGACCTCTACAGTCTCCCCATGTGACTCATGAGACGGTTCAGTTGTCCATGGCCGTAGGGGCTCTTCACCATGAGATAATCCAATTCCAAATTATTTGCTCACCTAAGTTTCCACTGGTTATTGGTTATCCTTGGTTAAAGAGGCACAACCCCTCTTTTGATTGGCTCTGTCCTGAGGTTCTCTCCTGGTCGTCACAATCCAGTAAGACATTCTTCTGGGAGGTAGCCAAGGTCCTGTGTACTACTTCTCTCTCCTCCTTGCCGGAGGAGTACCACAAAGGAGTTTGCCTCCACACCGGTCGTATGATTGCACAATTGACCTTCAACCTGGTGCCATACCCCCTTGTGGCCAGATTTACCCTTTGTCGGTCTTGGAGGATAAGGACATGGAAGAATATGTTGCAGACTCACTTTCTTGAGGTTTCATCCGCAAATCCTAGTCTCCTGCTGGTGCTGGTTTCTTCTTTGTGAAGAAGAAGAGTGGTGAACTGAGACCTTGTATTGATTATAGGGGTCTCAATCGTTTCACAATTAAGAATGCCTAGCCAATTCCATTGATTATGGAGTTATTTAACCGCCTCAAAGGAGCAACGGTTTTCACAAAGCTTGATTTAAGAGAGTCGTACAATCTTGTGAGGATTAAGGAGGGTGATGAGTGGAAAACTGCGTTTTAATACCAGAACAGGCCATTATGAGTACCTCATAATGACTTTTGGCCTTTGTAACGCCCCAGCAGTTTTCCTCCGAGATTTATTGCAGTTATGTGTGGTGGTTTATCTCAATGATATCCTCATATTTTCCAAGTCCCTGGAGAGCCACCACACAGATGTCTGTCGTTTGCTTCAGAAACAAAGAGAGTACAATCTCTATTGTAATTTGGAGAAGTGCGAATTCCATCATGAACAGGTTAAATTCCTGGGTTATGCCATTTTCCACTGCTGGTTTTTTGATGGACCCAGAGAAACTTTCAGCAGTCCTACAGTGGCTCCGACCTGTGGGTTTACGTTCTCTGCAGCATTTTCTTGGCTTTGCCAACTATTACCGGAGGTTTATTCGTAACTTCTCGTCTCTGGTCAAGCCCCTGACTTCATATGATACGTTACCCACAGTGTTGGTCTCCGGAGTCCATTAAGGCCTTTGAGAGTTTCAAGGCTGCCTTTGTTTCTGCTCCTGGGTTGGCACATCCTGATCTTACGTCACCATTTATCCTTGAGGTTAATGCTTCTGAGACTGGAGTTGGCACCCTTCTGTCTCAACGTCCCACCTCTAAGAGCGCTATGCATCCTTGTGGCTACTTTTCCAAGAAATTGTCACCTGCAGAGTGCAATTACGAGATTGGTGACATAGAGCTGTTAGCGATCATTTTTAGCTCTGAAAGAATGGAGACATCTCCTCGAAGGTACCACTGTGCCGGTTCTCATTCTTACTGACCATAAGAATCTCATATTCTTGTCTGAGGCTAAATGCCTCTCTCCCAGAAGGGCGTGATGAGCTCTTTTCTTTTCTGTCTAGTTTCAATTACATTGTCTCATTCTTACCCGGTACTAAGAATGTAAGGGCTGACGCTTTGTGACAACAAAGCAAACAGAATATTGGCATCCATTAAAAAGGGGATTACTCAATAATAAAGTGATAATTCTCCAACTCTACAAGACTCTGGTCCAGCCGCTTCTGGAGTATGCTGTCCAGTTTTGGGCACCAGTCCTCAGGAATGATGTGTTGGAACTGGAGAAAGTCCAGAAAAGGCCAACAAAACAAATAAAGGGACTGGAGAACCTTAGTTATGAAGAAAAGTTACGAGCACTGAACTTGTTCTCTCTGGAGAGGAGACGCTTGAGAGGGGATATGATTTCAATATACAAATACCGTACTGGCGACCCTACAATAGGGATAAAACTTTTCCGCGAAAGGGAATTTAATAAAACACTAGGCCATTCACTAAAATTAGAAGAAAAGAGGTTTAACCTTTAACTACATAGAGGGTTCTTTACTGTAATGCCCCGTACACACGGTCGGACTTTGTTCGGACATTCCAAAAACAAAATCCATGGATTTTTTCCGACGGATGTTGGCTCAAACTTGTCTTAAATACACACAGTCACACAAAGTTGTCGGAAAATCCGATCGTTCTAAACGTGGTGACGTAAAACACGTACGTCGGGACTATAAACGGGGCAGTGGTCAATAGCTTTTATCTCTTTATTTATTCTGAGCATGCGTGGCACTTTGTGCTTCGGATTTGTGTACACACGATCGGAATTTCCGACAACGGATTTTGTTGTCGGAAAATTTTATATCCTGCTCTCAAACTTTGTGTGTCGGAAATTCCGATGGAAAATGTGTGATGGAGCCTACGCACGGTCGGAATTTCCGACAACAAGGTCCTATCACACATTTTCCGTCGGAAAATCCGACCGTGTGTATGGGGCATAAGAGTGGTTAGGATGTGGAATTCTCTTCCACAGGCAGTGGTTTCAGTGGGGAGCATCGATAATTAAAAAAAAATATTAGGCACCTGAACAACCACAACATACAGGGATATACAATGTAATACTGACATTAAATCACACACATAGGTTGGGCTTGATGGACTTGTCTTTTTTTCAACCTTGCCTACTATGTAACTTTGTAACTATCTCTCCCTTGTGCATCAACAAGGTGCTGTAAAGGCTCTGGCTATTTAAGTAGTACAGCCCAGTCCTCATATTCATCTGCCATTGAGTTTTTGCTGCAATCCATCCAACCACCAGAAATAAACCCTCTTTGCTTATCAGTTTTCCCAAGGCTATAAACATCCCAGCTTGTCTCCTGACAGGTATTTAAAGACACTTATATTAAAGCTAGTGCATGCAGAAACACTAACAATTAGGTAATAATATAAAATAACATGTTTATATTTTTACTGAATCAACTCTTTTTTTTTTCCCTGACTGCTAAGCCAGAATATTTGTTTGCTGGGACAGTGAGAGGGTGGGAGGTCTTAGAATTTACACCAAGCCCTTAAGATCCTTTAACCTAAAAAGGATATGTTGGTGAGGAACAAATCCATACTGGCACAAATTCATAATAAAAATACATCCAAAGTGACCTTTAGGCACTGAGAGGAATTTACATTTTCAAAACACATCAGGCATTGCCTAGTGTGAACTAATATCTAGTTTTGTGTCATTAAGATGACACCTACTCTACTATCTTAGTTACTGGAAACAAATCCACACTGACACAATATTTTTCTATGTTTGTTTTATTTTAATTTGTCATAATAAAATGCTTGAAAGAAAAATGATGTTGAACTTTCAAGGACAGAGTAGCTAGCTGGAGAATCATGCTTAACCATTTCAATACCGCGCACTTATACATCTTCCTGCCCAGGACTTTTTTCAGCTTTCAGCACTGTCACACTTTGAATGACAATTGCCCGGTCATGCTACACTGTACCAAAACTAAATTTTTTATCATGTTATTCCCACAAATAGAGCTTTCTTTTGGTGGTATTTGATCACCACTGCAGTTTTTATTTTTTGCTAAAATAACTAAAAAAGACCAACATTTTTGAAAAATTTTTCTTAGTTTCTGTTTATAAAATTTTAGTTTTCTCCTTCACTAACGGGCACTGATGAGGCGGCACTAATGAGGCAGCAATTATGGGCACTGATTAGGTGGCACTGATAAGATGGCACTGATGGGCACTGGTGAGGTGGCACTAATATGTAGAATTGATGGGCACTGATAGGTGGCACTGATAGGCATCACTGGGCACTGATAGGTGGCACTCATTGGGCACTGATAGGTGGCACTGATGGGCAGCACTGATGAGGTACTGACAGGCATTACTGATGGGCATCTGAAGGGCACTGACAGGCATTACTGATGGGGCACTGATTGGCACTGTTATGGGCACTGATTGGCACTTTGGACACTGACTGGCAGCTGATGGGCACTGATTGGCATTGTTTTGGCACATTTGATGGGGCTGTGCTGATAATCAATGTGCTGATTATCAGTACAGACCCCCCCCCACTGACAGGGAGAGCCGCCGATCTGCTTTCCTGTCAGCGCAAACCGGGGAAAGCCGTTTACCGGCACTTCCTTGTTCACACTGTGATCAGCTGTGATTGGTCACGGCTGATCACATGGTAAGGAGCCTCTGTCTGAGGCTCCTTACCTAGATCAGAGTTGAGCTGTGTCAGACTGACACACAGCAAGATTGATCAGTGCGCTGCACGCCCCCACGGGTATATGATACCTTCATATGATGTTAAGTCAGGAAAACTGAACCACTGGCCGGCTGTCATTCTGCTATAGGCCGGGCGGGAAGTGGTTACCCACCTCAATACAGGGCACATACACCCCCTTCCTGCCCAGGCCATTTTTTTATCTTTCAGCGCTGTCACACTTTGAATGACAATTGCGCGGTCATCTAACACTGTACCCAAATTAATTTTATCTTTTTCTTCACAAAAATAGAGCTTTCTTTTGGTGATATTTAGATATTTGGTGTCAGTAAATTCTGTAAATAGTTTTTCTCCTTCACTGATGTGCGCTGACGAGGCTACACTGATGGGCCCTGATGAGCTGACACTTATGATAGACACTGATTGGTGGCACTGATGCGCACTGCTGGGGCTTTCCTGTAATCAGGGCACTGATGATCAATGCCCTCATTACCTTCCTCGGTCTCATAGGCAAGGAGATTCTGCTGATCGGCACTCTTTGCCACACACTCTGTCAGTGTGAGGCGAGAAGAGCTGATTCACGGCACTTCCGTCTTTACATGTGACTGGATGTGATTGGACACAGCCAATCACATGGTTAAAGAGCCGCGGTCATGGCTCTTTACAGAGATGGGGGGTTTCGCCTTGTCCTAGCAACATGGTATGGTCACGATTGCTGCACTGCGTGCCCCCACAGGTGCACGATAGTGGCCGTTCTGAGACACCGTCATACGACGTCCTCCAAGAACGAGAGCCGCACTGTCCCTCCGTCATTTGACGGTGGATGGGCGGCAAGCGGTTAAATATTATTTCCACACTGCTGTCCATTTCCTTCTTCCCTGACAATTTCTATCCACACCACTGAACTCCAAGTAATGTACCAACTTTGTTTGCTTTATGCTGAGATCAGTAACAAGTACTGTATTATATACATATAGTTACATAGTAGCTGAGGTTAAAAAAGACACAAGTCCATCAAGTCCAACCTATGTGTGTGATTATAGGTGGTTCAGGTGGTTATCTAATAGTTTTTTGAAACTATAGATTCTCCCTACTGACACCACCGCCTGTGGAAGGGAAATCCACATCGTTGCTGCTCTTACAGTAAAGAACCCTCTACGCAGTTTAGGGTTAAACCTCTTTTCTTCTAATTTTAATGAGTGGCCACACCTCTTATTAAACTCCCTTTCGCTGAAAAGTTTTATCCTTATTGTGGGGTCAGCAGTATGGTATTTGTAAATTGAAATCATATCCCCTCTCAAGCATCTCTTCTCCAGAGAGAATAAGTTCAGTGCTCATAACCTTTCTTCATAACTCATGTCCTCCAGTCCCTTTATTAGTTTTGTTGCCCTTCTCTGTACTCACTCCATTTTCAGCACATCCTTCCTGAGGACTGGTGCCCAGAACTGAACAGCATACTCCAAGTGTGGCCGGACCAGAGTCTTGTAGAGTGGGAAAATTATCACTTTATCTCTTGAGTTAATCCCCTTTTTAATGCATGCTAATGTTTAGTTTGCTTTGTGTGCAGCAGCTTGCCATTGCATGCCACTGGTAAGTCATCTACTAGGACCCCAATGTCCTTTTTCATCCTTAATTCCCCCCCAGTGAGTAGATTGCATTTATATTTATGCCACCCAAATGCATTATTTTACATTTTCCCACATTAAACCTCATTTGCCATGTAGTTGCCCACCCCATTAATTTGTTCAGATCTACTTGCAAGATTTCCACATCCTGTGGAGAAGTTATTGCCCTGCTTAGCTCAGTATTGTCTGTAAATACAGAGATTGAACTGTTTACCCCATCCTCCAGGTTGTTTATGAACAATTTAAATAGGATTGGTCCCAGGAAAGAACCCTGGGGGACCCCACTTTACACTCCTGACCATTCCGAGTACTCCCCATTTATCACTACCCTCTGAACTCGCCCGTGTAGCCAGTTTTCAATCCATGTACTCACCCTATGGTCCATGCCAACAGACCTTACTTTGTACAGTAAACATTTATGGGGAAGTGTATCAAATGATTTTGCAAAATCCAGATACCCCATGTCTACGGGCCTCCCTTTATCTAGATGGCAGCTCACCTCCTCATAGAAGGTTAATAGATTGGTTTGGCAGGAACGATTCTTCATGAATCCATGCTGATCACTGCTAATGATACCACTTTCATTACTAAAATCTTGTATATAGTCCCTTATCATCTCCTCCGAGAGCTTGCATACTATTGATATTAGGCTAACTGGTCTGTAATTCACAGGGATGTATTTTGGCCCTTTCTTAACCACTAGGCATCCGCGCTATAGCCGAAAGACGGCTACAGCGCGGACTCCAATTGCCGGGAGGGCGTCCCTGGATGCCCTCCTGTTTACTTCCGCGTTGCGCACTTCCGCGGGCGCGCATCGGGGAAGTTTTGTGCTGCCCATGTCCCTTGGACACAGCCAGTCACAGATCGCTGAAAACGGCCAATCATAGCGGCCGTTTTCAGTGTGATCGGCGGTGCCAATGAGAGACGATCTCATATGTAAACATATGAGATCATCTCTCATCGCCGGCTCTCCTCCTCACACAGAGACAGCGTGTGAGGAGGGAGAGCAAACCGCTGCAGCGGTAAGTGAACAAAAAAAAAAAAAACGAAAAAAAAGTGTCCCCGCTGCCATCTGTCCCTGCCATCTGTCCCTGCCATCTGTCCCTGCCATCTGTCCTGTCATCTGTCCCTGCTGTCATGTCCCTGCCATCTGTCCCCACTGCCATCTGTCATCAGTGCCACCTGTCAGTGTCATGTGCCATGTCATCAGTGCCACGTATTAGTGCCATCTGTCATCAGTGTCATCAGTGCCACGTATTAGTGCCATCTGTCATCAGTGCCACGTATTAGTGCCATCTTTCATCAGTGCCATGTGTCATCAGTGCCACGTATTAGTGCCATCTGTCATCAGTGCCATCTGTCATCAGCGCCACGTATTAGTGCCATCTGTCATCAGTGTCACGTGTCATCAGTGCCACGTGTTAGTGCCATCTGTCATCAGTGCCATGTATTAGTGCCATCTATCATCAGTGCCAGGTATCAGTGCCACGTATCAGTGCCATTTGTCATCAGTGCCACGTCAGTGTCACATGTCATTGTCCTGGTGCTCCAGGGCCTTCAAAACTGTAATAGGTAGTCAACAAATTAGATGTGCTCCTAGAACACGTGATGGTGCTCCCTGCATGTTGGGCCTCTCTATGTGGCCAGGCTATGAAAAAGTCCCACACATGTGGTATCACCATACTCAGGAGGAGTAGCAGAATGTATTTTGGGGCGTTATTTGTGGTATACACATGCCATGTGAGAGAAATAACCTATTACAATAACAATTTTGTGGGGGGGGGGATTTTCAATTTGCAAAGAATTGTGGGAAAAAATGACAACATCAAAAACCTCACCATGCCTCTTACTAAATACCTTGGAATGTCTACTTTCAAAAAAGGGGTCATTTGGGGGGTATTTGTACTTTCCTTGCTTGTTCGGGTCGCAAGAAATGAGATAGGCCGTCAGTACATCAGGTGTGATCAATTTTTTATGATTTACACCATAACTTGTAGACTCTCTAACTTTCACACGGACCAAATAATATCCACTAATTTGGGTTATTTTTACCAAAGATATGTAGCATTATAAATTGTGGCCAAAATTTATGAAGAAAAATTACTAATTTGCAAAATTTTATCACAGAAACAAAGAAAAATGCGTTTTTTTTCAAAATTTTCGGTCTTTTTTCATTTATAGCGCAAAAAATAAAAAACCCAGAGGTGATCAAATACCACCAAAAGAAAGCTCTATTTGTATGAAAAAAGGACAAAAAATTCATTTGGGTACAGTATTACATAACTGAGTAATTGTCATTCAAAGTGTGAGAGCGCTGAAAGCTGAAAATTGGTCTGGTCACGAGGGGGTTTTAAGTGCCCAGTTGTCAAGTGGTTAAATATTGATGTTACATTGACTTTTCTCCAATCAGTTGGTATCATTCCAGTCAGTAGACTGTCAGTAAAAATTAGGAACAATGGTCTGGCGATTACTTGACTGAGTTCCCTAAGGACCCTCGGGTGCAAGCCACCTGGTCCTGGTGACTTATTAATGTTAAGTTTTTCAAGTCTATTTCTAATTCTGTCCTCTATTAGCCACAAGGGTGCATCCTGTGTTGTGTCACAAGGATGAACACTGCAGTTTTGGTTACTGAAGCCCCCCGATTCCCTTGTGAAGACTGAGTAGAAGAATAAATTCAATACTTTCACCATCTCACTATCTTATCCACCCTAATTGCACCCTTACATTTCTTGTTGCATTCTTTGTAAAGTTTGAATGCTGATGATGATCCCTCAGTTTTGTACTTTTTGAAGGCCTTCTCCTTTGTTTTTATATGCATTTTTACATTGGAGTTAAACCACCCAGGACTTTTATTCGCTCTTTTCAATTTATTTCCCAATGGGATTCACTGGCTAATGCCTTTATTTAATATGCTCTTAAAGCAAACCCATCTCTCCTCCGTGTTCTTTGTTCCTAAGATTTTACCCCAATTAATATTTTCTAGCAAGGTTCATATTGTCACTGTTGATGCCACCAACTGCCATAGAAATAAACGGCTGAGGGGCCCATCATTTTTTTTTCAATGGGGCCCTAGGGTCTGTGGTTACACCCCTGTGTTTATCTGATATGGTCCCTAAGGGATTTAAGAAGTGAGGTGAGGAAGTTTACCTTCTGTTAATAAGAGCTGAAATATCGGTTTTGGGGTAAACCAAACCCTTTTTTTAAGGCTAGGTTCACACCATTGCTAATTGGATGCGGTTTCCCCCAAACTGGGGAGTGCACAATCTGACACAGTTCTGCATAGAAACCAATAAGCTTCCAGTTTTTTAACAAAAAGCTTAACTGAACAAGCTGATGTCAAAAGCTGATTGGCTATCATGCATAGCTGCACCAGATTTTTGTGTTCCAGTAAATCAACCACAATTTGTTTAGCATTTAGTAATCAAAAGGACATTGGAAATTGCCATGTAGATGTATTGATAATGTGTTTCCTCTGGTGGTTAGTAAGCATGTTGTTTTTTTTTTTCAGCAAATGCATCATACATACTGTACAACAATCTTAATTCTATACATACAACATTTTCAGCAATCTAAATAAAGCAAAACCATCAGCACTTTTAAACATTTAATACAATGTTTCTACCTAACTACCGCAAGGTGCCTGTGTGTACCTTTTATTAGACAAAATAATTTCAAACTATATCTCATTAATTCAGTTTCACTTCGTTACTTGCGCCTTACCTCCCTGCCTTCCCTATCCAATGGGACCACAGTGGTCATTATTTAGGGTTCATTCACTGGGGAGGGTGAAGGCAGATGTGTGTAGCTTGGTCAAAGATAAAAAACAAAAAACAAAAAAACAACCGTATCAAATAGGTAACAGCAGACAACTTGTGCTACTTGCACTTTAGAAGGGGATTTTAATACTTAAAAAATGTCTGACAGGTTCAATAGGAAATAATAGCCAGACCTTCAGATAATGTTGCTGTCATCATCAAAATTCCTGTTGCAGTAATATTGTTATGAATCTGCAGTAATACTTTCATGCCCTGTCTGCTTACCTCTGCTTGTGTATCAGCCTTAGGGGCTGCACGCTCACACCTGTCTGCCTAAGTAATATTCCCTCCAGCATGACTCCACCCCAACCCCTAACTAGGAACACTATATCAACCTGTGCACTGCAAGCCAGCTTTGCTGATCAATATTGTGTGTTTGGCTTTCCGTGTGCTCCTTTGCTTTGTGTCCTACATCTGACTCTGTTTACCAATCTTGGCTTATTCTCTACTGCCCTTGTCTGCTTTATATCCCGACCTTTGGCATGTTCTTTGACTATCCCTATCTGCTTGTTGCCCTGACCTTTTAGCTTATCTCCTGACTATCCCTTATTGACCTGGTCTGCTGCTTCCTCTATCCTCCAGTAGTCTACCATGAGTGTGAGCTGGGAGACCCTGTGGGCCACAACCTGGAGCCAGCCTGCAGCAAAATCCAACCTCCCAACAGCAGCTGGCTCTTAGATTCTGCGCCCTGGGGAATCTCATGCTCTAGCTCCCAGTGTGATCTGTGTTGGTACTCCAGAGGCCCTGCTTTCCTGAACCACCCAGAGCTCCATCCGCGACAGTCAGCCATAAGGTCCACTACCTTAGCAGTGCACTCCTGACCCCAACGGCATGCACCTGTCATCTTGTCCCAGGTGACCTGACAAATATTTTATGACAAGGACAATAGGTACATTGAGCGACAACAGCAGGTAGAGGTAAAATGATAAGGAAAATGAAAAACCTGAGAAAAGCTTAAGACTTGTTAAAAGTAGCATTGCGAAATGCTGCATTTTGTAGTAAACACAAATTCACAGCAAAGGGCTGTGTTTAGTCTGCTTTCATGCATTTTAAAGGGGCATACATCTACCAGTGAAAGCCAATGTAAAGCCTTTCAAATTAAGTTTTATCTATCATTCACACTGTACAATTGAGGTAAATGGGCATGTGACGTGTGTTTCAATTTTCAAAAAGCAATGCCCATGTACAGAAGCCCTTACAATAAGAATAAAATAAATGTACTGGACAGTTAGACAACAATTAATCTATACATATTTTTCTTAACACTGTCTGCTCTACAGAAAACTCATCAGCTTACATTAGGCATGAGCTGGCAGAATTGTGCATTTTCAGGGGTTCAAAGAACAGCAGAACTAAAATAGAGTTTGGTGGGTTTTTTTTTATTTTGGCAAGTTGGCGGGCATTGTTTATCATAATTGGTGAGGATGTGCATCACTGGATGACAATGGATTTACAAAGTACATTGTAGACTTTTTCTATTTGTTAATATAGGACTTTTCAAAAAGTGTGTATTATTGTTTGTGAACGAGTAGTGGTACTGAGTACCCCTTATTCTTTGATGTAGTAGGCGGCAGTATCTGGGAGTCCCCTCATTTTTAAAGGGGCTTCTAATAGGTCCCCTGCCCACTGACCTCAACAACCACTGGTCCAGGATGGTGGGGAAGAGGCCTTTGTCTTCAACATGGGGACAAGGGGCTTTACACAGGAGGATCTCCCCTGCCAAGTACCTCCCCTGCGTTAAAGGCGTGTGGCCTGATATAAGTCAGGAGGGATGATGCATTCCTCTCCCCCCTATTCTAGCTTGCCAGGCTGCACTCTAGGTCTTGTAAAGATTTTGTGGGGGGGACCCCATGCTTTTTTTTTTTTCCCCACGAGGTTCACCCTTACAATCCATACCAGAACCAAAAAAATCTAGCATTGAGCTTAGGGGGACCTTGCACCATTTTTTTAAAAAAGGTCTTTATTGACATCCATGCATACCATACCCTTATCAAGGATAAGGGTCTGATATGTATTTTTTGTGTGGGGTCCCTATTAACATCTATACCAGACCCTTATCTAGGATAGAGAGATTATATAGATGAAGAGAATCCCCAGACAACAATATAACAAACTTTTTTCTTTGTATATCACCTTTGCTGTTGTAGGATGTATACACTGTACAGATGGGTTTTAGTTTGTAATGTTGCTTTTTAACCACTTCCCGCCTGCCATATAGCAATATGACATGCGCAAAGTGGTTCTATTATCCTGACCGGATGTCATATGAGGTGATCAGGAAAACCCAATCAGTCTGAGACACCGTGTCCCTGATCTGGGTAAAGAGCCTCTGACAGAGTCTCTTTACCATGTGATCAGCTGTGTCCAATCACAGCTGATCACAGTGTAAACAGGAAGAGCCATTTATCGGCTTTTCCTCCACTCGCGTCTGACAGACGCGAGTAGAGGAGAGCTGATCGGCTGCTCTCCTGACAGGGGGGTCTGCGCTGATTAATTATCAGCGCAGCCACCCCGAGGATGCCCACCCAGGACCACCAGGGATGCTGACCATGGATGCCCACCCAAGGCCACCAGGGATGCCACCCAGGACCAACAGGTATTAACTTCAAAGGTACCAGTCAGTGCCCATTCTAGATGTCAATCAGTGCCCAGCAGTAATGCCTGCCAGTGCCTCCTCATCAGTGCTGCCTATCAGAGCCATCTATCAATGCCCATCAGTGCCCATCAGTGCTGCCTATGAGTGCCACCTTTCAGTGCCCATAAGTGCCGCCTATCAATGCCCATCAGTGCTGCATATCAGTGCGACCTATCAGTGCCCATCAGTGTTGCATATTAGTGCCTCATCATCAGTGCCACCTCACAGTGCCCATCCCTGCCACCTTATCAGTGCTAGTCAGTGCAGCCTCATCAGTGCCCATCATTGAAGTAGAAACATTTACTTATTTACAAAATGTTATAACAAAAACAAAGAGACTTTTTTTTTTTTTTTTTTAAATTTGTGAAAAATGTGAAAAATGTGTGGTCTTTTTTTTTTTTATTTGTTTAGCCAAAAAAAACCCAGTGGTGATCAAATACCACCAAAACAAAGCTTTATTTGTAGGAACAAAATGATACAAATTTTGTTTGGGTACAATGCAGCATGACCGCACAATTGTCATTCAAAGTATGGCTGCACTCAAAGCTGAAAATTGGTCTGGGCAGAAAGGGGGGAAAGTGCCCAGTATTGAAGTGGTTAAGCATTAATAAAATTGCTGCTTCCTGCAAAACAGAATATTCTTTTTTATTTTATTTTATTTTGGTAAATGTTTCACAGGGTAGTTCTCGTCATCCATGTTATTTGTTTGACAATCACTTGCCTATTATCCCAAAAAATGGCCATTACTGTAATAGACAGTACCAGTTTTTAACATTTGGCTCCCATTGACTTCAATCTGGTTCATATTCAGTGCTTGCAGATATACAGTGTATAAAAATTAATAATTAATAATTTTGTTGCTTCACGGCCTGAAATGAAGACAGACATTGTTTTTGTTTTATCCAGTTGTATTTACTTAGTGCAACTTATAACATCCAAGTTAAAGATATAACACCAGCATGTCCGAAAAATATATAAAATTTTCAAAAACAGAATCACTTATTTTGAAAATGGCTCACCCCCTTGTGTCAGTATTTTGTTGAACCACCTTTTGTTTTAATTACAGCCTTTACTCTGTTGGGATGTATCTCTCCACTAACTTTGCACATTTAGACTTTGCAACATTTGCCCACTCTTCTTTGCAGAATTGTCCAAGTTCAGTTAAATTTGATGGTGACCGTTTGTGGATTGCAGTCTTCAAGTCATTCCACAGATTTGTAATGGGGTTTAAGTCTGCACTCTGACTAGGACATGCAAGGACAGTCCCCTTTTTCACCTTCTCCTACCGCCTTCCTTTTTTTCTGTGTACTTTGGGTTGCTGCCATGTTGAAATCCCATTGACAGATTTCTGGCAGAAGGCAGTAGATTTTCCTCAAGAATTTGACTGTATTTTGCTCCATTCATTTTTCCTTCTATCTTGACTAGGGATGGGCCGAACACCCCCGGTTCAGTTCGCATCCAGAACTAGGGATGAGCCGAACACCGCCCTGTTCGGTTCGCACCAGAACATGCTAACAGGAAAAAAATTTGTTCGAACACGTGAACACCTTGAAAGTCTATGGGACACGAACATGAATAATCAAAAGTGCGAATTTTAAAGGCTAATATGCAAGTTATTGTCCTAAAAAGGGTTTGGGACCTGGGTCCTACCCCAGGGGACATGTATCAATGGAAAATAAAGTTTTAAAAACTGACCTTTTTTCGGGAGCAGTGATTTTAATGATACTTAAAGTGAAAAAATAAAAGTGAAATATTCCTTTAAATATCGCGCCTGGCGGGTGTCTATAGTATGCCTGTAAAGTCGCGCATGTTTCCCGTGTTTAGAACAGTCCCTGCACAAAATTACATTTCTAAAGGAATAAAAGTCACTTAAAACGGGGGGCAAGAGGCGGAGCCTAGCGGAGCAGGCATGCATTGTTAGAGCTCCACACCGCTGAGGAGAGAAGAGAAGGACAAAGCGGAGCCTGCAGACTCAAAAGGTATCCATTTGAACCTTTTTGCCCCTGGGAACAAACTGTGAAAGTTTGGGCAGGAAATATGGTACTGGGAGGAAACTGTGGCAGAAATAAAAATCACCTCACAAAGAGCTCACAGGCACTCACTGCAGCTGAAGCAGCTCCAGTCACCTCACAAGATACAGCATCAGGGCGCTCTCACAGACAGAAAATGTCACAGCAAGACTCTCCATTTGAGTCAGATACAGAACAAATCCTCTCACAAACTTCTCCACAAGCCTCCTCAGTGTCCCCAGTAATATTATTACAATTTGAAAAGATGCTTCATAAGGCTTTAAAACAAACCTCAGACCAAATAACAAAAAGCCTAACCAAAGAAATAAGAGAGCTGGGAAACCGCACCGCAGCCTTAGAAATAAAAATGTATGAAATTGAAATTACAACCCAAGAAAATATAACAGAATTGGAACAATTAAAAAAAGAGAATTTAATACTTCAAACTAAGCTCGAAGATTACGAAAATAGAGCCAGACGTTCAAACTTGCGCATAAGGGGAATACCTGAAACTGTGACAGACCTGCAATCTACTATTACTGCTCTATTACAAGAACTAAAGCCAGATATCCCTATTGAACGTTTAGAACTGGACAGAGTACACAGAGCCCTCACAGCCAAAAAGAAAGATGGACCCCCACGTGATATAATCACAAAATGTCATTATTACAGAACGAAAGAACAAATACTAATTGCTGCAAGAGAAAAAAAGGAACTTAATTTTCATGGACACAATTATCAAATTTTTGCTGACCTATCCCAACTTACTATTACTAAAAGACGATCCATGAAACCCCAACTAATGGAACTGCAACGCCACAACATTATGTATCAATGGGGCTTCCCCTTTTCAGTCAGATTTAACTACCAAGGTACAATTTACAGAAGCAGATCAGCAGATGAACTACAACAAACCCTTTTAAAATTAAATCTGACAGAACCCACAAGCAGCAACACTTCCACACGCAGAAAAATGGCATCATCTTCACCTTCAGGCAGCACCCAGAAAATTTCAGAACAAAATGGGAATCATCATTCTCACAAAAGAGGCCGTTATGCCACATCATCCATGGACCAAGAAGATTCAATGGACTGACATCCTAATTCCTGATATCTCTTCATTTATTATACTAAGAGATGGTTCTCTATAAAAAAAAACTGTATTTATAACTGAATGTAACTGCATTCTGATAGTCACACACTGTGTGGGATCATGTTACATTCCAGTTATATTTCTTATTACTTCTGATTCATATAGCCTTAGAATATATAAGTGAAATAAGGAAATTCTTGTTCAGTTACATATTATCAGGTAATAATAATAGATTTATCACTTTTTAGGACAAATATGTTCAATAATCCAGAAGTAATGGAAGCTTTTTCTTTCTTTTCTTAAAACAAATATATTATTACCTAACTAGTTCCTAGAATTATGTTTTTGTTTATTCTAATCTGAAGCAATACAACCTCAATTTTATGAGTTAACATATCTAAACAGTTACATATGAATAAAATATGTAATTGTTTACTCTAAAAGGGTTAAAATCCCAAAATAATTCAAACTATCTTCATCAATACCAAAGTTATTAACAGTACCTTTCTAACTGAATTATTTAGCCTAGGGCAAGACTAACCATATACAACCACCCTGGAATAAATAATTTCAACAAAAACTATATTCTGCACTCCAATTAATGAAACATCATTTTGATGTCTTTTGACATAGCACTTCTCTCCTGTAAGCGGAAGATCCGTGTACCCCCATTAGCCCTCCTCATTCTCCCAACCATATTATGTGGGAGTGTGACGAAGCCACTTATTCCCCTGAGAGAGATATTTATTCTCTTTCATGGGTAAATTGTGATTACTTGCAAAAAATAATTTATACAATGTATCATCTAATCTCATATGTTTTTTGTTTACTCTTTACTCCAGAATTCACTGGTTTCTTTTCTATCTATTCATCTCTTCAGTCCACACAGGTTGATCTGCGCAGTCAGCTCTGCATAACAAAAAGTAAGTCAAAACTATTTGATCTATTGCCATGGCACTACTGAATATACTTTCCCTGAATGTTCAGGGAATAAATGTCCCTCAAAAAAGGACCAAAGCCTTCCGAACTTTCCATAACAAGAAGGCTCACATAGTATGCCTCCAAGAAACACACTTCACCAAAGATTCTACTCCAAAATATATTTCTCCTTTTTATCAACAAATTTACACAGCTTCTGCCTGTACCAAGCAAAGGGGAACTCTAATTGCATTTCACCGATCCACACCATTCACCTTATCATCAGAAATTAAAGACCCAGAAGGTAGATACCTGATACTCATGGGTTATATAATGGATACAGCAATCACGGTGATTTCCTACTACGCTCCTAACAAACAACCTACACCATTCCTCTCACATATATTACAAGTGATTAATACACACAAAATAGGAACAGTGATAATGTGTGGGGATTCGAACCAGGTCCTCCTCCCATTTCTAGATAAATCACCTTTTACACCATCCAAAATAACCTCTAGATTACCTTTTTCTCAACTTCTTTCCAAATACAATCTGGTAGATTCATGGAGAGAAAGTAACCCAATGAAAAAGAAATTCACTTATTTCTCGCACCCTCATCAAACCTTCACCAGAATAGATCATATTTTTCTAACAATAGGAATGATACCAGAAATTATTGCATCAGATATAATTCCGATTCCGTGGTCTGACCATAATGCAGTATACACTACTATAGATTCAGCCATACCAAAAGCGCATGACCCAACGTGGTACTTACCGGACATAATGCTCAAACACCCACTACATCAGATGGCCATTGAACAAGCTTTAAAGGAATACATATCAATTAATAATACAACAGACATCTCCCCAATAACACTGTGGGAAGCTCATAAGCCTGTCTTGCGTGGTACAATACAAAGACAAATGGCACTATTTAAACGGGAACGCAAAAATCTAGCAAAAAAAATAGAACTCAATTTTAATGCAGCCTACATATCATTTCAAGATAATCCATCTCAGAGTACAAAATCTCATCTGGAAAAATCTAGATTGGAATACGATCTATTTCTCACTGAGTCAGTTGATAAATCCCTCAAACGCTCCAAACACAATTTCTACATGAATACAAACAAACCAGGTACATATTTGGCTCGGGCATTAAATTCAACTAACAAATCTTTCAAACCAATACGTTTGAAATTATCAAAAAATGTTTACACTTGTAATCCAGTTAAAATAGTCCATAAATTTCACTCACATCTCGCAACTTTATACAAGACAAACAATGAATTTAATCCTACAGAGGCTGAATCCTTCTTCTCAAAAATAACCTTACCTAAGTTATCTCAGAATCAAAAAAGCAGTTTGGATGAGCCTATAACTATAGATGAAGTTGCTAACGCCATAAAAGACCTAAAACTTAACAAAAGACCAGGCCCAGACGGCTACTCGGCTTTATACTATAAAACATTCTCAGAAATACTCTCTCCCATTCTCACTAAAACTTTTAACAAACTTCTAGATGGACATTCTTTTCGGCAAGAAACACTAATGGCAATTGTTTGTATGATCCCAAAACCCCTTTCTGATGATACTTCCTGTGTGAATTATCAGCCTATCTCTCTGTTAAACCTCGATATTAAATTATTAGCAAAAATAATAGCAAAACGCCTCAATAGCATTATAGGAAAGTTAATACATAGAGATCAAGTAGGCTTCATGCCAAATAGACAGGCAGGCGATAATATACGCAGGGCAGTGTTATTGGCACATATTGCTAAAAAATGGAAAATCCCTTTATGTTTTCTATCTCTCGATATTAAGAGGGCATTTGACACAGTATCCTGGCAATATATGCAATATTCATTACAAAAATGGGGTTTTGGACCCCACTTTTTAACATGGATCAAAGCATTATATAATAAACCCAAAGCCTATATAAAATATGCTGGATACAAATCTGAAGTCTTTAATATCGAAAGAGGTACCCGACAGGGTTGCCCATTATCTCCCTTATTATTTGCCCTTATACTCGAACCCATGGCCCAATACATCAGAACAAACCAAACTATAACTTGTATTGAAGTAGGAGGTATTACACACAAATTATGTATATTTGCAGACGATATATTACTTTTTCTATCATCACCACAGGTCTCTGGTCCTAACTTAATACCAGCTCTTGATGGCTTTGCAGCCCTATCCGGCCTTATGATTAATCCTAAGAAATGCCTAGTGCTTAATATTTCACTCACAAACATGGAATTGATCCCGGCTAGGGCTGCACTCCCATTCACATGGGCAGAAAAATCAATCCCATATCTTGGAATTCATTTAACAGCATCTCATTCTGACTTATTCTCAACCAATTATCCTCCTGTATTAAGACAGATCACAAATCTAATAAAACAATGGTCGCAACTTCCTTTATCCTGGATGGGGAAGATTAATGCAATCAAAATGACTATTCTACCCAAATTGCTTTATCTATTCAGAGTCCTCCCTATTCCAATTCCTTCCTATTTTTTGAGAATAGTACAAAAAAGAGCAACTTCGTTTATATGGGGCTCTTCTAAACCACGTATACCTATACACACACTACATCTTCCCAAAAATAAAGGAGGCCTGGGATACCCTAATATTACTAACTACTACAGAGCAGCACATTTGGCCAGTCTGTCCAAATACCATGCAAAACAGGAAATCCCATTATGGGTATTTATAGAGGCTTCAGAAAATGACCCTCTATTAATATCAAATTTATTATGGCTTGATCCTAAAGACCGCTTTAAAATTCATAATCCCATAACTAAACACTTCTTATCTCTCTGGGATAAACTAAAAACCAAATATCAGTTACAATCTCCACACAATCCTCTCCTTTCTTTTATCAGAAATCCGGCCTTTTATCCGGCATGGATCTACCCAAATTCTTTTAAAGCTTGGACAACATCAGGCATTCAGACACTAAATGACTTCATAGCATCTAAATCATTCCTTTCATTCCCATCGCTTAGAGAAAAATATGATCTACCAAACTCTGAGATATTTAGATATCTCCAAATCAAAAATTTCTATACACCATTCCTAAAGGGGGATACACCATTATCCCAATTATCCATTTTTGAATCAATCTGTACAAAAGATCCATTTGCTAAAGGTACAATTTCATCACTTTATAATCAATTATATGGAGTAGCAAATCTTAATAGACCCTCTTACGTTCAGAGGTGGGAGGAGGACCTGGGACGAACTTTAGAAGACACGGACTGGTCTAACATATGGCTCACATCTAAGTCATCTTCACCCAACATCTTAGCACTGAGACAAATTATAAAGTCCTAACTCGCTGGTACCTTGTACCCGCTAGAGTGGCAAAATATTCACCTAATACCTCAGCTCTTTGTTTTCGAGGATGCCCAGAAATAGGCACATATTTACACATATGGTGGACGTGCCCAGTAATCCAAACCTTCTGGAAGGAAGTCTTCATGATTGCATCTAAAATATTTAAAAAAATAATACAACCAGATCCATATTTAACTTTACTTAATCTAAAACCGGAATGGTTAACACTCTCTCAATTCAAACTAATGATCCAACTAATAACGGCTGCAAAACAAACAGTGGCCAAGGCATGGAAATCTCCTACATTGGTACTAGCAGAAACAATTCACAGAATGAATAATACAATGTCCCATGCTAAGATGGTAGCCATCGATCAAAATCAAATTCCAAAATTTGAAAAACTTTGGCATCCTTGGATAAAACAACAGTTCCTGTCAAACTTCAAGGACTCTGTCCTGTTGCCATGGTAACAGATTAAATGACTTACAGAGACACCCATTCTAAGGCTTCAAAGAGAACTAAAAAGAATAATAAACTGACGAGCGGGACAACCTTGTGGACCATACCTCTACCTTTCAACCCTTTTTCTTCTTTCTCTTTCCTTTTCTCCACCTTATGATTAAAGCTCATTATCAGAATTTATTTGACCTATATACACTCTACTTGTAAACAATATGTATAGTAGGTATAAATCATTTAAATACCTACAAAAGTAACTAAGGAAATTATATATATCTTTAATTTAGGTTTACTTGAACCCAATGTTTAATATTTGAAATTTCATGATATTTACCTATATAAACCCTACTGTAAAACAATGAGCTTACTTTATAGATCCTTGTAAACTTACTTTATGTATCTTTATAACATTGTATACTCAATAAACTTCTTTTGACAAGGAAAAGTCACTTAAAACTGCTTGCGGCTGTAATGTAATGTCCGGTCCTGGAAATATGGATGAAAATTATTGAGAAAAATGGCATGGGTAACCCCCCCTCCCCAGCCCATTACCAGGCCCTTTGGGTCTTGTATAGACATTAAGGGGAACCCCACACCCAAATTAAAAGAAAAGGCGTGAGGTCCCCAGGCCCTATATACTCTGAACAGCAGTATACAGGCGGTCCAAACAAGACAGGGACTGTAGGTTTGTTCTTATGTAGAATCTGTTTGTAATTTGGAACAGGTACATTTTGTAAGTGTAGCTTCAGCCAAAAAATCTATTTTAAAGCTTTTTGGAATACATAGGGAAGGGTTATCACCCCTGTAACATTTGCTTTGCTGTCTGTGCCCCTGTTCAGAAGATTTCACCTCACTTTCTTTCCCAATGACAATTGGATTTTGAAAATTTGGGGTTTTTAAGGGAAACAAGGATTGGTGATAAATCAGTGGAGGAGACACCTTTTTCCCATATTAACTCTTACAGGAGAGAATTTCCCTTCCTAGGGGTAGATTTCCTCTCACTTCCTGTTGTCTCCCTCCGTTTGTAAGTCGGATTTTTAAAAATAGGGGACCGCCTATATATACTATACGGCCTGCCCTATACACTCTGCGGAAAATTGGGTGTTGGTGGTACCAGAACACTGTAAGCCCTCACAGTTACTCTTGCTGGGCGCTGGAACGGGCCCTGCTGTGAAATATTATATCAAGAATTGTAATTGCGTGCCCCTGTTAAACAGGGGCAGAAAAATTGAGTCTTAGGCGGTGGTGGTTGCCCAACGCTGTAAAGCCTCACAGATACTTTTGTTGAGCGCAGGAACAGGCGCTGCTGTGAAATATTAGAACAAAAATTGTAATTACACACCTCTGTTGAACAGGGGCAGAAAAATTGGGCCTTAGCCACTGGTGGGGGTGCCCAGAACCAAAAATGTTCTTAGAAGCTATCAACATGAACAGTGAGGAGGAATAGGATAGTCACTCAGCATAACAGGATAGTCACTCAGTATCAGCATAGCCAGTCTTCAAGGGATCTCACATTTATAAGAAAATTATTTGGTTACATCAGCATCAGGTGCTTGGTAGCTGGTGATCCAAGACTGATTCATTTTTATGAAGGTGAGCTGATCAACCAAGTCAGTGGACAGGTGCACTCTGTGATCAGTTACAAAGCCTCCAGCGACACTGAATGTGCGTTCCGAAAGAACGCTGGATGCAGGACAGGCCAGTAGCTCAATTGCATACTATGCAAGCTCTGGCCAGTGATCCATCCTCAAGACCCAGTAACCCAGTGGATTTTTGGTTGGAAAGGTCTCCAAGTCTGATCTTGCCCCTAGGTATTTCTGCACCATGTACAACAGATGCTGGCGATGGTTGTTGAAACCGATCAGACCTTGGGGCTGCAGACTAAAAAATTGTCTGAACGCATTCGTCAGGCCGCCACCTTCTCCACCGCTCCTTCTGTGAATGACCGAAGCCTCAGCAACACGTTGTCCAGGAGGATCAGGAAATTGTAACCTCCCAGGCTCTGGAAACGCATTGCACAAACCTTTCTGCAAGGCCTCCTGAAGATGTTTTATCCTCTGCTCCCTCTGCGACAGCTGGATAAGTTCCGCCACCTTACCCTTGTAACGTGGATCAAGAAGGGTTGCCAGCCAGTACTGATCCCTCTCCTTGATACCACGAATCTGAGGATCCTTTTGCAGGCTTTGCAGGATCAGGAAGGGATCATGCAGCGTAGGTTTGCTGAGGCATTCGGCCCAGAGTCCTCTGGGTCACTAAGGACGACATTTTCCGCAGCCACCTCCTGCCAGCCACGTACAAGTCCATGAGTTTCTGGGGCCTGAAAATGATCCCTTGAAGACTGTTGCTAATGCTGAGTGCCAGGCTCCACCTCCATGCTGACGCAATCCTCATTCTCCTCTTCCTGTGTGATAGGCGGGCCTGCAGGAATACTGTCTGGATAAAGGGGGCCTTGAGAGGTAAGGAAGTCCTCCTCTTCCTCCCTGTGTTCTGCCTCAAGTGCCCTGTCTATTATTTCATGCAGCATGTGCTCCAACAGGTAGACAAGAGGGACAGTATCACTGATGCATGCACTGTAACTGCTCATCATCCTCATGGCCTCCTCAAATGGTGACAGGACAGTGCATGCATCCTTGATCATGAGCCACTGGCATGGCAAAAAAAAAAAGCCAAGCTCCCCAGACCCTGTCCTGGTGCCATACTCGCACAGGTAGTCATTGATGGCCCTCTGCTGTGTGTGCAGCCGCTGCAGCATTGCCAACATTGAGTTCCACCTGGTGGGCATGTCACAGATGAGGCGGTTCTTGGGCAGGTTAAATTCCTTTTGGAGGTCAGCCTGCCGAGCACTGGCATTATATGACAGGCAGAAATGCCCACAGACTTTCCTGGTCTGCCTCAGGAGATCCTGTAAGCCCGGGTACCTGCACAAGAACTGCTGCACCACCAAATTACGGACATGAGCCAAACAGGGAACATTGGTGAAGTGTCCCTGTTGGAGGGTGGAGAGGAGGTTGGTGCCATTGTCGCAAATCACCATTCCTGGCTGAAGCTGGCGTGGTGTCAACCACCTCTGAGCCTGCCCCTGCAGAGCTGCCAGAATCTCTGCCCCAGTGTGGCTCCTGTCCCCTAAGCAGACCAACTCAAGCACCGCATGGCATTTTTTTGCCTGAGTGCTTGCGTAGCCCCTAGAATGGCTATGGAGCACCACTGGTTCCGAGGACAAATCTGCACAGGAAGAGGCCAGAGGGGAAGAAGAAGAGGAGGGGGTGGAGGAGGGAGGTGTGGCAGAATCACCACTACCAGCATTTTGGAGGTGTGGTGGCGGAACAAGCTCCAACAATATTGCACCCTGTCCTGCATCCTTCCCAGCTGCCAGCAGGGTTACCCAGTGCACCGTGAAAGAAAGGTAACATTCCTGTCCATACCTGCTGGACCATGAGTCAGCGGTAATATGCACCTTACCGCTGACCGCCCTATCCAATGAGGCCAAGACATTGCCTTCCACATGTCGGTAGAGAGCCGCAATGGCCTTTTGAGAAAAAAATTTGAGAATTTGTGGAATGTGCGGTACCTCAGTGGCAGGTCCCCAAACGTCAAAGGGGGCAGAGTCTACCAGATGAAAAGGCAGCAGTTGGAGTGCTAGCAATTTAGCCAAACTAGCATTCAGCCACTGAGAATGTGGATGGCTGGGACCAAATTTCTTTTGCCGGTTTAGCAACTGGGGTAGGGAAATTTGCCTGCTACAATCAGATGTTGGAGTACCGCTAGCAGATTGCCCGCAAGTGCTTGGGACACCTAATTCTACACCTTCATTCGTCTCAGTGCGGGTATAGTATATATAGTGGGGTTGGAGATTCCAGCTGATGAGGAGCAAGGAGAGGTCCGCCTTGTTCTTTGATTTGGGTCTTTTAAGTACTGTTGCCAACGGACTGCATGGGAGCTCGACATATGTCTGGTCAAGCATGTGGTGCCCAAGCAGCTGCTGTTTTGGCTACGCTTGATACGCTTCAGACATATGTTGCAAACAGCAACCGTGCGATCTGCTGCACACGTCTCAAATAAGGCCCACACCAAAGAACTTTTGGAAAAACGCGTGGAGTCAGCAGTGCCCTGCACATGCGGAGCTCTGCGGTGTGATGCAGTCGGTTGCTTGCCCTTAAGCTGGACCCAGGAGAGCATCCTGCCTCAAAGATGTGCCTCCTCCTCCTCTCTTCTATCTGGCACCCACGTAAAGTCAGTGACCTCATGATCCCCTCCCTCCTCACCACTGGAGTAAACCTGGCAGTATGCTGAAGCTGGGGAAAATGACTGCAAGTTTCTTGTCCTTCTTGGGGACCCCCTCTCTCTGGGCTCACGTTACTGCCTTCATCCTCAACCTGGGTACCATCATCAGAGCCTTCAAAATGCTGTGCATCCTCCTGCAGCATGTACATTACACTGTGGTCAAACAGTTCGGGGGACACCTCAGAGCATGATGGTGGGGCTAGGGAAAGAGTGACTGATGATGACATTGAGACGATGGAAGAGGCCGCTTTGGCAGCTGCATTGGCAGACAAAGTACCCTGAGTCTGGGTGACAGAGGATGAGGATGGCTTGGTCATCCACTCTACCAAGTCTTCTGCATGTTGTGGCTCAACATGACCAGCTGCCGAAAAAAAGGACAAGCATGTCCCACGGCCACAAGCTGAGGATGCACCGTGTCCATGACCAGCACTGTTGGCTGTAGACACAGAGCCTGCTTGCCCTCTTTTATTGGCCTGTGGGCGTCTGCCTCTCCTTGGTGGCCTTCCAGACATACAGTACAATTAGATTAGCAAAACATCACCTGAAGTTTACTAAAAACAGTACATCAGGAATAGCCTACAGTCAGGTATAGGCTAGACTATATATATATATATATATATATATATATATATATATATATATATATATATATATATATATATATATATATATATAGTGGGGCAAAAATGTATTTAGTCAGCCACCAATTGTGCAAGTTCTCCCACTTAAAAAGATGAGAGAGGCCTGTAATTGTCATCATAGGTATACCTCAACTATGAGAGACAAAATGTGGAAACAAATCCAGACAATCACATTGTCTGATTTTTGAAAGAATTTATTTGCAAATTATGGTGGACAATAAATATTTGGTCAACATCAAAAGTTCATCTCAAGACTTTGTTATATATCCTTTGTTGGCAATGACAGAGGTCAAACGTTTTCTGTAAGTCTTCACAAGGTTGTCACACACTGTTGCTGGTATGTTGGCCCATTCCTCCATGCAGATCTCCTCTAGAGCAGTGATATTTTGGGGCTGTCGCTGGGCAACATGGACTTTCAACTCCCTTCAAAGGTTTTCTATGGGGTTGAGATCTGGAGACTGGCTAGGCCACTCCAGGACCTTGAAATGCTTCTTACGAAGCCACTCCTTTGCTGCCCGGGCGGTGTGTTTGGGATCATTGTCATGCTGAAAGACCCAGCCACGTTTCATCTTCAATGCCTTTGCTGATGGGAGGAGGTTTGCACTCAAAATCTCACGATGCATGGCCCCATTCATTCTTTCATGTACATGGATCAGTCGTCCTGTTCCCTTTGCAGAGAAACAGCCCCAAAGCATAATGTTTCCACCCCCATGCTTCACAGTAGGTATGGTGTTCTTTGGTTGCAACTCAGCATTCTCTCTCCTCCAAACACGACGAGTTGTGTTTCTACCAAACAGTTCTACCTTGGTTTCATTTGACCACATGACATTCTCCCAATCCTCTTCTGGATCATCCAAATGCTCTCTAGCAAACCTCAGACGGGCCCGGACATGTACTGGCTTAAGCAGGGGGACACGTCTGGCACTGCAGGATCTGAGTCCCTGGCGGCGTAGTGTTACTGATGGTAGCCTTTGTTACGTTGGTCCCAGCTCTCTGCAGGTCATTCACTAGGTCCCCCGTGTGGTTCTGGGATTTTTGCTCACTGTTCTTGTGATCATTTTGACCCCAGGAGGTGAAATCTTGCGTGGAGCACCAGATTGAGGAAGATTATCAGTGGTCTTGTATGTCTTACATTTTCTAATTATTGCTCCCACAGTTGATTTCTTCACACCAAGCTGCTTGCCTATTGCACATTCAGTCTTCCCAGCCTGGTGCAGGTCTACAATTTTGTTTCTGGTGTCCTTCGACAGCTCTTTGGTCTTCACCATCGTGGAGTTTGGAGTGTGACTGTTTGAGGTTGTGGACAGGTGTCTTTTATACTGATAACAAGTTCAAACAGGTGCCATTAATACAGGTAATGAGTGGAGGACAGAGGAGCCTCTTAAAGAAGAAGATACAGGTCTGTGAGAGCCAGAAATCTTGCTTGTTTGTAGGTGACCAAATACTTATTTTCCACCATAATTTGCAATAATGATGACAATTACAGGCCTCTCTCATCTTTTTAAGTGGGAAAACTTGCACAATTGGTGGCTGACTAAATACTTTTTTGCCCCACTGTGTATGTGTGTATATATATATATATATATATATATATATATATATATATATATATATATATATATATATATATATATATGAAATACACTGCAGCTAACTGGATCAACTGATCAACTATTAGAAACCGTACAGCAGGAACGGTCTGCAGTGAGATCTAGCTAAACTGGATACAGTGGAGATATATATATATATATATATATATATATATATATATATATATATATATATATATATATATATATAGCAGTCTGACTGTATATATACAGTATTTATGAAATACACTGCAGCTAACTGAATCAACTGCCTGCCTGAAGTAGATTAGAAACAGTACAGCATGAACGGTCTGAAGTGAGATCTAGCTAAACTGCATCAACTGCCTGCCTGAAGTAGATTAGAAATAGTACAGTAGGAACGGTCTGCAGTGAGATCTAGCTAACTGAATAAACTGCCTGCTCAAAGTAAATGAAATCTCTCTCTCTCTCTCTCTCTCTCTCTTTCTCTCTCTCTCTCGGCCGACGTGCAGGTAGCCTTATATAGTGTGGGGCATGTACTTAACCCCCTGAGCCATACTTGGCCAAAGGCACCCTGCCTTTGGCCAAGTATGGCTCTGTTTGCCTACCTCGCTGTGATTGGCCAAAGCATGTGGGTCATAGTGCATGCTTGGCCAATCATCAGCCAGCAAAGCACTGCGATGGCGCAGTGCATTATGGGCCATGACGTGCCGCTCGAATTTGGTGCGAACGGCCCATTATGTTCGATCTTTGTCGAACAATCGAACAGCCGATGTTCAAGTCGAACTCATGTACGACTCGAACAGTCAGCCCATCCCTAATCTTGACAAATGTTCCAGTCTTTGCTGCAGAGAACCCCCCCCCCCCCACCTATAATAGGATATTACCATGTCCATGCTTTACAGTAGGAATGGTGTTATTTGGTGAGCTGTATTGGATTTCCAATAAAAACCCAAGCTGAGAATGGCAAGTTGATCAGTGCTCCACTGACATGCAGATTGAAAATTCATGAATCATACAGAGTCCATAAAAAATGTGTAAAACAGTAGAGGTGTAGATATGGTTGTTCAGTTCACTGACAATCAACAGCAGCAGCCCCCGGCATCTCCTCAATAGGGTCTGGGAATCCCTTATAACATGTGAAGAGAAAGGAAGGGTGGCAGATCAGCATGGGTTAATGGCAACAATTTAATGCAGAACCACTTACAGTACATAAATAATTCTGATGTTCTGTGTGCAGGATAGATTTAGTGTGCAAGGCAGGCTAACAGCAATCTGGATGGACTAGAAGACCTGCAGAGCACAGAACCAGAACCCGCCATGGGAGATTGAGACTGGCGGCGTCTTCAGCATACACACACAACCCACTGTCAGAGAGCCAGGAACAAACAGAGGAGGCATGCCACAATGCATTTCTGAGGATCCCCCCCTCAATCAGGCAAAACTGGCTTCACCAGTCCACCCAGATTGCTGTTAATCTGCCTCACACACTACACCTACCCTGCACACAGAACTTCAGAATTCTTTATATAAGTGATTATGTATTAAATTATTGTTGTCATTAACCCATGCTGATCTGGCACCCTTCTTTTCTCTTCACATTTATTGGATTTCCACCAGACAAATCATTTGGTGTTGAGGCCATTATTTTAAATTTTAGTCTCATCTGACCATAACACCTTTTTGTCTCTTTTTGTAACTTTCATCTTGGACAATGTTGTCCAAGCTAATAACACAAACAGCCTCATTTCTAAAGTTTACACATGATTGCTATCTAATTTGCTTCTTAAATGTCCTATACCATGTAGGCAGAAATGGGAGTTGGATGTTGATGTGGCTCTAGGAGAAATATATTGGATCAAATAATGAAGAACGTTGTTGCCTTATGAGTTTATGTGAAATCTCCATTAAAGTGGTTGTACACCCTGTACAACCACTTTTACCTACAGGTAAGCCTATATTAAGGCTTACCTGTAGGTGCTGGAAATATCTCCTAAACCTCCACAGATATTTAGGGCACATGCGCACTTTAGAAAGGGCAGATCGTGCCGTTTCTAAAGGGGGTCATGCCGTGACTGGCGGCTCCTCGTGCATGCGCTGGAGTGACGTCATGTGACACCGGCCAGTCACAGAGCCAGGGTTCATGGCCCCAGGAGGAAGAGGGGTGAAGATGGATGCTCGCTGCTAGTGGAGGCAGCGGTGACATCGCAGGTTTCATTTTCAGGTAAGTGACATATAATGGGCTACTATGCGGTGCATAGTAGCTCATTATGCTTTACCTTTGCAGGGACATAAAGAGAATTTGTGGTAGATTGTTTGGGTTTTTTTTTTTTTTGTGTTAAAATGAATTGGGTGTAGCAGTTATTGGTCTAAACATGGCTGTGTTTACCTTTCTATTGTCTACCTAGAGCAGGGGTCAGGAACCTTTTTGGCTGAGAGAGCCATGAACGCCACATATTTTAAAATGTAATTCCGTGAGAGCCATACAATATGTTTAAAACTAAAAACAAGTAAATGTGTGCATTTTATGTAAGACCAACACTTTTAAAGTACAATAAGTCTCTGAATTATTTTTAATAACGTTGTTATGCTGTTGCTAACCAATGATGAATAAAGTACTTCTTACCATTAATGCGACTTCTGGTGCTGCATGATTTTGCTGATGGCTTTGTAGTCTGGTTGATACGTGGTGAGGACATTTCCCCACTGTAATATCCACATCTCCCCACTGTAATATCCACATCTCCCCCACTGTAATATCCACATCTCCCCCCCCACTGTAATATCCACATCTCCCCCCCCACTGTAATATCCACATCCCCCCCCACTGTAATATCCACATCTCCCCCCCACTGTAATATCCACATCTCCCCCCACTGTAATATCCACATCTCCCCCACTGTAATGTCCACATCTCCCCCACTGTAATGTCCACATCTCCCCCCACTGTAATATCCACATCTCCCCCCACTGTAATATCCACATCTACCCCCACTGTAATATCCACATCTCCCCACATCTCCGCCCACTGTAATATCCACATCTCCCCCCACTGTAATATCCACATCTGTGGATTATTCGGGCACAATTCCCAATTTTATTTGTCTTCTGGTGAAAAGATATTGAAACAAATCAATATACAACAAAGAGGCATGTAGTTGAAATGTATTCACCATGCTGGGGAACAGGGCCTAGTAATAAATCAGATGGCCATCAATAAGAAATGTAATCACAATAACGTGCATGCTTTTTATTTTAGTTTCCATTTGCAATGAGCTCAGTACACCCCTATGTTCAACAAAACGCATCCCTAAAGTTTGAAAAAATATGGAACAAATGGATAGATGCTCCATGCTCCAGCCTAAATGCATAATACAGAGAGAAAGTGTTTGAAGAGTAGGTTGGCCTCTTTTATTCAACTTTTTTACAGTGTATTGGTTGTCCTGGAATATTTCTGGAATTTCTAGTGTTCTTGATAGTAATGAAATAAATGTGTTGTTGTTAAAGTGTTTCAGCTCTACTGAGGGAGAGAGAGAGGAAATGAAGGGAAAAGGGGAAAGGGAATTTCTTGTTCTGGGTTTTATTTTTTGGTTGTTTTGTTTATCTGTACATGTTTGTTATGTAAAAGGAAAAAAAGTTTAGAAATAAAATCTGATTAAAAAAAGTGTGTGTGTGTGTGTGTGTGTGTTTGTGTGTGTGTACAGTATGTATATATGTATGTATGTATGTATGTACATGTATGTATGTGTATATATATATATATATATATATATATATATATATATATATATATATATATATATATATATATATATATATATATATATATATATATATATATATATGTATATATGTATATGTGTGTGTATATATATAATTTTATTTATTATTTTGACCTCAGTTATAAAAACATAAATACAATAGATACAAGGGAGTATTCATGGATCGATTTTCTTGTTTTGGAAACACATTCTTTATTTTAATAAAATATATTTTATAGCATTTGCCTCCATTAAAAATACAGTTATTCATATTTGAATAAAATTGAAGATGCTGGGGGTTTTAAGTAAAAATTGGACTTGCATTGTATGCACTCATAGTATGAGTTTCCAAGAGAGGAAATTTAGGAAAGCTTTCACTGATGTTCATGCTGAGAAAAGCTTTTGACAAATGTTTGGACTTCTTCCATTCATTACACATTTGGAAAAGTTTCCAGAAAAAGGTATTTTATGCCTGACTGGACAAAATGAATAGATATGCTTGATCAACTGGTACTGCTAATTTTCAGTCTGTTTATCATAACAATGATCTTGTGGGCTATACAAATGTTTAATTAATATGCAAGAATAATAACAAACTAAAACCACTACTTTACGCAATAATTGTTATCTAAGTAATTAAGCATAAACCTAATAATGGGCAACTAAAGCTGGTTGTAAGAATTTGCAGAGTGCTTTCATAGCTTATTTACAGTTTCAGACAAAATGAAAATTAATATGCATATTTAAAAGATTTAATTTTAATTAAAACAAAGAATCCCTACTACATTGTTTAAGATTTAAGCTTTCACTTAGTATTTCACCTTGATCAGCACAGTGAAAATGTATGGTATACATTTTAGGTCAATGCAACTGGACTACCAAAATCGTAAAAGTGCACATCGTAAAAGTACGATTACGATATATGTAATCTATCTTTAGAAATACAATGGGATGCGGCAGCATGGCCAAATGTAGATTTTCTTAATAGCCATATGTTTCATCATAAGGATCAGTGGCTTTAATAATGGCTATTGTGGTTTTATTTGCCTCTTTTAACAAATGCTTTTCTACCTTCTTTGATTCTAAATGGTGCAGAGCTGCAGCCAGCCAGCTTAGCTCCACTCTCCTGTTGGGATATCTGCCTGCTTTGAGGGGCCAATGATCACCATACATATACCTACATAGCATTTCACCCTCCCCGGAATCCATGTGCATGCCGGGACAACAAAAAAAAAAACACACAAAAGCTCCCAAAAGTCCCTCACCAACTACTTACTGAGGAAAAGGGAGAAGAGCAACATGGCTCAAAATGGACCTTTCTGCTTCTTCTACGCTGTTGTACAGGACACTATCCCTGCTATATCCACATAAGACCATGAGTACACTAGCAAGCTCATTAAGGAGTATCTTGACAGCACTTTAGAAGCAATGTATAATACATTGTCCGTCAAATTCCAGTCTGAGCGCCACAAAACTACTAACACACTTTCACAGGAATTAGCAGCCCCGAGGAACTGCACAGACCGTTTAAAGATGGAACATAACAACTTACCCTGGCATACAGTGATCTCAGTAGACAACACAAGATCCTTGCTGTAGCTTTCTCTCAAGTTCAGTCTCAGGTGGATAATTTAGAAAACAGAAAAAGAAGATATATGGGTATTCCCATATGTGTGCACAGCCTATTGCACTGCAAGCTCAAACACACATTACCATTAAGTTAATCAGCCCCCAAGTTGTTATATATATATATATATATATATATATATATATATATATATATATATATATATATATATATATATATATTTATTCAAGGTGGGACACCTCTGCCGTGTCTTTCAATTTCTTTAGAGATTCACATCCGATGTGTGACTCCTACAAAATCTACATGGACAAAGGTAAAATAGAATCTAACCTTTTATAGGAAACCTACAGATAGGAATCAATTACTATCTTTTGACAGTTTTCATCCTCCACACGTGTTTAGATCAATCATACAAAGTCAGTTGATTAGAGTAAAAAGGATTGTAAGCAATAAAGACAAAAGGGTTTTCAGGCTAGCAGAAATGTGTGAGAGATTTAGAGGTCGTGGATATCCAGTAGATATGATAGAGAATGAATTGGGGAAGTTGGAATGGCCCGATAAAAAACTTGATAAGATTACTAGTGGTGGCCACAGGCGGCTTCCCTTTTCCATGTGATATCATAATTACAGCGAGGAAATATTTAGGAATATTAAATAGTGGACATTGTTGCAACGAGCATACCCTGAGAACATACAAGTAAAAAAAAACTGAGAAAATAACATTTTTAGGAACCAAGAAAAATGGATTGTTTCCATGTCTTAGTTGTGTGCAGTGCAAACTCATGAAGAAAGGGGATAGTTTTATACACCATGAAACCCAAAATAAATATTATATCTGCGGTTACCATACATGTCAAACTTCCTATGTAGTATATGCATTAATTTGTCCATGTAGATTGATATATATGGGGGAAACTACCCAAAAAATTTAGGATTGTATATCACAGCATCAATCATCTATTAGGAATAAACAACTGGGTCTACCTGTCCCTAAACATTATATGAAACATTGTCATAAGGACTCAGATCTGGAATGTATTATTTTGGAAGAAGTTGGTAGAGATAAAAGGGGAGGAGATAGAATCCAAAAATTAAAACAGAGCGAAGTTTGGTGGATAAAACAGCTGAATTCTTTGCATCCACATGGTTTAAATAGGTACTATGACGTATATTTATTTTTGTAAACAGATGTGGGCAATATTTAGGTATATGAACGTATCTTTTTTGGGATTTTTATAGATACCGAGTTTTATAAGATTTTACAGATATTTTATTGTCTTTTTTTAGAAGGAAGAGGGATGAATTTTGAAAATTAGGCTGTGTATGTTGCACAAGTACCATCAAGTGATTTGATTGGAAATGATTTTGTATGGATATACTAAGAGCAGGGTTTACCCTTATACTGTTTGTTTAAATAGCAGAATGTTTCTCAATGTTGTTAGCCTATATACTGTAGGCTCAACAAGATAATAGTACTAGTTAATTATACATTTTTATTAGTTTGGTGTGAATAAGTCTTTGGGGTTGAGCTTCATTTATTTATTTTTTTATTTATTTATTTTTTTCATTTTTTTGCGCTTTTTTGTATTTTCTTGCATTTATTTTTATTGCATTTAAATTTGATTTACTTTTGTTACTTTTCAGATTAGGAAGCATGTTTTTATATTGTGCAATTGATAATATGTGAGAGGTATAATGTATGAAATGGTTAATGGGGAGATTGGTGAAGGGACACACCTCTGTGCTCTCTTGGGTGGCTTACACGTATTAGCCAATAAAAGTTGATCATTATGTGGAACACTACACATGCAACTTGATGAAGGACAGGGTTACTGTCCGAAACTGTGCAGTCTTGTATATGCATGAAGATTGAAGTAACATTCTTTTGAACAGAAACTGAGATTATATTTCCAATTTTTTGTTATATATACTGAAACACAAAATACATCTGTATTGAGTAATAAATAAAATGTATGTAAATGAGGTCTTGGGGCTCATTCACATGGGTGCTGTGGCCTGTACAGTGTGAATCAGTGTTTTTTTTTTTTTTTTATGTAGTTGGAGCTGTGTGCAGTCAACCTATGTTATGCTATGGGGACACAGCAGCTGTACGAACACATCTGCAGGTCCTTATTTTGAGGTGTGTGGATCAGCCCTGAATACAGACAATGTGCATTTGGGCCCCTCACCCACACCTGCACACCTGTCAAATTAGGACGTACAGCTGTTTTCATACAGACGATTGTGTCCTCATAGAGTAGCAGGTGGCTCCAGCCTCACAAACAAACCACTCTTTCACACTGTATGGGCTAGAAAACCTGTATGCAAAGAGCCCTTGATTTTTTTTTACCATTTTTAGGGGAAAAAATTCATATTTTTTCATTTATTTTTAATTTTTTTTATTATTGATTTATTTTTTACAATGTTGTTGGTGATAGGGGGCTTTGGTGAAATATCAGGGGTCTAAATAGATCCCTGATGTCTCTCTTTTGAGTCAGAAAAAAGGGGCTGAGAATATAAATTCCTCAGTCCCTTTCTCTGTAGCCTCAGCTGCTCTGGACAGTGAACGAACAGAAGGCTCTGTACAGAGGCTCCTGTTCATTCACAAACTGAAGCCTAGCAACCATAGTTTACTATGCTTCATTTATGACTGAGCACAGTGAGTGATCAATACTGATCACTCACGGTGTTTATTTATAAAAGGTGAGGGCCACCAAATTACATATTTACCATCCCCTTCCCCCGCTCTCCATCATGAAGATCTCCTGCCTTGTGTGCCCATAGCAGGTGGGAGAGGATTGGAGGAAAGCTGGTAGAGATGCAGGGGAGGCAGGAAGCACACTGGAGGGTCTGTGGAGAAGGGGGATAAAAATCCTGGACAGGGAGGGTGATCGGTGTGGCAAAGGGGCAGTTCTAAGAAATTATCCCTCTGTGTGTCTCACTCTGCAGCAGCTTAAAGCTGGGTGGGAGAGAGAGAGGAGGAAAAGATGCCTCACAGCTGCTTCAGGGAGAGACACACAACATGATCAGTTCTTTTAAGTTCCCCCCACCACACCAATCACTCCCGCTCCTGCCCACATCCAATTCCAATGCTTCCTGGGCCCCCCTGGAGCATGGGTGGGGTACACGCTTATGGATATTCCTGAAACAGTTACTTATCTAATGCCAGATGTTCTCAGATTCTTCAAGGCATTACTATCTGAACAGGAATCCAGTGTGTTCTCTTGTGATTTGATCCACTGGGCTTTACACCCTAAGCCCCACCAGATAAACCACCTAAATTTATTATGCTCTGCATGAAGAATTTCATTGTGAAAGACAGACTTAGAGCAGCCAGGAATTCCCAAAGAATTTTTTATATGGCAACAAGCTCCAAATCTATCCAGATATTTCTTCTGCTACCCTCAACAGATGTCGCAAGATGTAGGAGGTTACCACTGTATTAGCATTAACTAGGATTTGTTATAGATAGGGACTTTAAATTGATCATTCCTTAAACCCATGTCACCACTAGACTTCAGGAAGGCCAAGAAATTATATTTAAACTTGGCTTATTGGATGCTAATGTTATGCCTAGACAACCCTCCACTCCCAAATTTGGAACATCCCCCTCCTCCAGACATGAAAGAAGATGAGCTCAGCATGATATTGGCTAATGCTTTCCTCCTCCTTAACACTGGATCTGTTTTTCTTTTCATATGTAATGTACTGTATATTGTATTAATCTTTTTTCTTTCTCACAGGAATCTGAACTTTCCACACTCACCATTTCTCTATAACTCTCAGGGAACTGCTGCCATAATGTGGCCTCTTTATGAAACACTTATGTCTTGTTTCCACTGAGTGGATCGGTTCGGGTCGGTACAGTTTGAATGGCCTAGAATGGTCCGGTCTATTCTAGTGAGCGTTTCCACTGCAAATGGGACCACAAGGGACCATACAGGGTTTAGAAAAAATGCCTCAGCATAGCACAGCAGAGGGTTTTCTGTCAGCCAATCAGTGGAATGTATCGTAGCTCCACCCTAACGTACCGTTCCATTTTCTATGGCCCCACATCTGAAGCAGGACCCTGAATGGAACGGTTCGGTTCAGTTGTATGAGCCACTTTCATAATGGAAACACCCAAAATAGCGTACCGTACTAACCGATCCGCTCAGTGGAAACGAGGCATTACAGGCCTTGAATGTTAATTTAACACTACTGTGGGTAACAACCTCACAAGTTATACTCTATTGCCATGGTTTCCTACCTCTCTTTTTACTTTAATAGTTTTTATTGAATTTTCAGTGAAAGCATTGTAACACAGGTACAGGTGTAACGGTTTCTTTACATCAGGTACACAAAAACATAGCATAACACAATGCTTTAGAAAAGAATGAGATCCTATGCACCCTCAATAGGGCTTCTATTACATCAAGGAATCTAGCTGTGTCGGGAAGTGAGGGGCAGCTCCTCTTGAACATAAAATGCTAGATAGTTGTGAGAGGCTTTTTTGGTAAACCGAAACAGGATAGACTAGTATAGATCATATCATATATGGAGGGTGGAAGTGTGGATGGTCATCCTTAAGACAGCTCATAAGGCCCAACTAACCTTAAAGTGAGATTCTGGCCGTAAAAAAAAAAAATTAAAAGTCAGCAGCTACAAACACTGTAGCTGTTGACTTTAAATAGGTACTTACCTGTCCTGGGTGCCCGCGATGTCGGCCGCCCGAGGCCGACCCGTCTCTCGGGTCCCGACACCGCCATCCTAACTAAGGGAAACAGGCAGTGATGCCTTACAGCTTCACTGCCCATTTCCTACTGCGCATGCGCGAGTGGCGCATCGCTTTGTGAATGGGACGCGATGTGTTCTGGGACACACACAGTTCCCATAACACACCGTGCCCCATTCCCCAGAAGGCAACGCAGGGAGGAGAAGAGACAACATCACCGTGGCATAGGAAGAGGCATATTAGGAAGACTGCCTAGCAACAGCCATTTCACGTAAGTAAAAAAAATTTTTTTTTCTTTTCCTCCAATTTTTTAAGTATTTTTTTGTGCAATTTTTTTTTTTCAGGGTGGACCTCCACTTTAAATAGAGAACTCACAACAACTTTGTTATAACTTATAGCTGTAAGAGCAAAGATACACAAAAAGAAAAAGAAAAAGTTGAAATACACTGTATGACTGCAATGCCAAGGCACCTATAGCAGCTGTTGTGAGCCAAAGGGATTCATACATCTGAATTTCTACTAAACAGGAGGTATGAAGCTGAAGATCGAGATGTAAACCGATCTGCAATCACAATTCGGGAGAGGGGTTTAGTTTTGTCCCAATGGGATAGTCCTGTGACTGTACCGATAGGATAACAGGAAAAAGCAGAACGAGAGAAAAGAAAAGGATAGAAAAGAGATTTTAGAGAAAAAAGAATACTTAGTGACGGTGTGAAACTCGCTCATCTACTGTACACGGATCCAGGGTGAGGGGAAGTGGTAGATTAATGTATCTGGTCCAGGGTTCCCATATTGCATCATGTTTGTCAACAGTATCCAAGAGGATGCTAACTGTCTTCTCCTGGGCCATAATCCATGAGATTTTCCTTTTAACCAAGAAGAAGGAAACAGTAGGTTGCTTCCAGGCTCAAGCAATTGTCAGCTTGGTCCCAAAGAGAATAAACATAATGAGGTGTTGGGCCAATTTTGGGGTCCCAGGGTCAGGAAAGTTAGGAAGAGCTATTTGAGGAGTCTTCCGAATTGGTATGCCCGTAATTTTCCTGATAGTATGAAAGACTTTATTCCATAGAACCCTGATCTCCATATGTGTAGCATTGATACAATGTGCCTGCAATTATGAAAGCTCAAAGGGGAAGCGCTCGGGTAGATTTTGGCAATTTTTAGTGGGAATAAATTCTACTTCATTAGGACTTTTAAGTTAGCCTTGATTAGTGCTATGTTCAGAATGCCCATGGAGGCTGAGGCCGAAGCTCTATGCCACTGCTCAAGGCTCCAGTGTTGTCCTAGGTCTTTCTCCCAGTCCCTCATGAAGATAGATTTGGTCTCTGCCATAGCAAGTAATTGGTATATCATTGTTATTCCTCCCGTCTGCTCCATGGTTTTACCACAACACATTTCATATGCCATGATTGAAAGTGGGTTGGGTTTAAAGGTCCATAAAGAGGGAATAAAATTAGAGATTTGATGAAATCTAAACCTTTCTGACCTTGGCATGTCAAGCTTACTGAGGCAGTGGGCCAGAGTGAGAGGTCCCATAGGGTTGACAAAATGTCCTATCCTATAGAGCCCCTTGTCTAACCACCAAAGGAAGGCCTTGATGTCCATGCCAGGGGGAACAGAGGGTTTTTGAAAAATAGGAGAGAGTGGGCGCCAGTTGGAGATCATGTGGGGGGTATTTTTGAGAGAATCCCATAGGACTAAGCAGTGGGATAGATTGGGAGCCATGATAGCAGGTCTAGATTTGGCAGGGCACCAGAGAAGAGAGTTCAATGTGTAGTGGGGTATTGCTTGCATGTGTATCCAGTCAGGGTGTGCTAATTTGGAATAAATAGTGGAAAGTTGGGACAACTGGGCTGCTTGATGTAACCAGATAAGATTTGGTAGGCTCACTCCTCCTTGATCTCTAGTTCGAAAAAGGGTCCCCTTTGCTCCCCATATAAAGTTGATAACTTTGGATTGGAACTTCCTTAGCTGATCCCTAGGAATTGGCATAGGCAGTGACCTAAATAAATAGAGGATGCTCGGCAATAGGATCATCTTCATAGAATTGATCCTGCCTAGCCAGGAAAGTCCCAGTTTATCCCAATGTGAGAGATCATCTTCCAGTTTGCAAAAGATTGGGGGGAAATTGGCGGCATATAGGTTGTTTATTGAGGCTGTCAGGTTGATCCCCAGGTGGAGAATCACTGTCTTGTTCTATCCAAACCGGAAGTTGTCTTTAAGCTGTGTGACCAGATGGGCTGGTAAGTTGACATTTAGTGGCAGCGATTTCAAGTAGTTAACCTTGAGTCCAGAGACTTTGCCAAAATCATCAAGCACCCTGCAGATATTTGGTAATCAAGTTAGTGGCAAAAATAAAAAGTAAGATATTATTGGTGAAAAGAGCGCATTTGTGGGTTTGCGGCCCACCTTTCACCCCGTGTATATCAGGGTTGTCTCTAATGGCGACGGCAAAGGTCTCAATGACAATGGCAAAAATCAGTGGGGACAAGGGACACTCCTGCCTTATAACGTTGAGGATTGGGAAGAGTTCAGAGTAATATCCCTGCAGTTTCATTTTCGCTTCCGGGTTGGAGTAGAGGGCCCCTCTTGCGATAGGGTGATAATTAGCAGTACAATTAGGGTCCTTGCCTGGTTTAGGGATCACTGTGATGAAAGCCAAGTTCAATGCCTTATCAATTTGAGCTTGTGTGCATAGTTGGTTGAAAAATTGAGCCAAATAGGGGGATAGTAATGAGGAGAAGTGTTTATAGTATGGGACTGAGAAGCCATCAGGGCTGGGGCTGAGTTGTTTTTGAGATCTTTAATGACTTGTGAAACTTCTTCTGCCAAGATTGGTGACTCTAAGTTATCCTTGTGGTGGTCCCTGATCTTGGGGATATTCAGTGAACCAAGTAAGGAGCCAATCGACCTTGGTGAGGATTCTTTCCCTTCCCTACTGTACAGGGTTCAGTAGAAGTCATGAAAGCTTCCATGATTTTCTGGGGGTTTTGTGAGAGGGAGCCATTGCATAATTTTTTTTTTAGGTAAGGTATGAGACCTTATTTTAGGGGTTAGCCTAATCGCCAGCAGAGAGCCCACCTTATCTTTTTGGTGGTAAAACTAACCACCTTCCCAATGCAAACTTTTTTCGGCTATGGCAGTGAGAGCTAGATTTTTTTTTTTGTTTTCAAAAGGTTTTTATTTTAGAACAAAAGTAAAACAGATATAAATCCAAGACAGTCAGAGCAATGAATGCAGGGATCAAAAATTATTTGCCAAGACTAAGTACATAAATATACTGCTGAGTTAAATATATCTATTACAACAGAGTCTGAAAGTCCAAACTGAGCCGAATGGATAAAATACGGCTAGATACTAAATCGAAAAGAAAATAAAGCATCTAAATAAGAGGAAAAGAGATACAAATGTAAAATAAAAGGAGAAAAGAAATATAAAACAGTCAGGTTTGGAGCCTAAATAGAAACCAAGGATTCCAAATAGCATCATACTGAGGGATAGTGTCGTGTAGGGTGTGATAAATCTTGTCAGCCAACATCATGCGATCTATTCTTGCAATAACTTGTGTATATCGAACTGAAGACAACTTCCAATGCAGAGCAATCACCCATTGCATAGCTACACAGATAGAATGGATCAGTTTAACCAACGGTTTAGGGGAGTCTGGAGGAGCTTGAAACAACAGGCAATGTTGGAAGGAAATGGTTTGCCTGCCAATTTGTCTATCACTTTCAGGATCTCATTCCATGTGGGACGTAATTTCTCACATTCCCAAAAGGTATGGAGAAAAGAGCCTTGTTGTGTGCAACCCCTAAAACAGAGATGGGAAGATTGTGGGAAGATCTTGTGAATCCGCATTGGGGTGTAGTACCAGCGTGTCATTAGTTTGATGGCAGTTTCACGAACCATAATGGATTTGGTACACTTGCATAAATTTTGCCAGCCCTTTACCCAGTCTATGTCAATGTCCTCCAAATCTAATTCTAATTCTCATTGTGATCTATATTTTAGGGTTGGGACCTCAGTGTTAGCCTCTAAATTGATGTAGACTAGTGAAATAAGGCCTTTTTGGCGAGGTGAATCGTGGCAAATGTCCTCAAACAGAGTCGTGGAGGTCAAAGAAGGGCCCGGATAATGCTTTTGGAAGAAGTGACGTATTTGTAAAAAATGATAAAATTCACTGTTTGGGATGTGGTAATTGGTTTGCAACTGAGAAAACGAAATGAATTTTGAGTTTAGGAAAAATTTATCCAATGTAGTTAATTTTAAATCAATCCAGAGTTGGAAGGAAGAGGGTCTATCATAGGCTAAGGGGAATCTAGAATCTCCTAGAAATGAGGCACCTAGAGGTACAGCAGAAACTAGATTGTATGTATTTTTATATGTGTCCCAGAGTTGAAGGCCTGTCTGCGTGATCAAATTTTTAGAACCCACTTCTGATCTAGCCGGATTATTTGACCACATAAGGCCTGGGAGAAACAAAGGGGCGATGGATTCACCTTCAAACTGCACCCAAGGGACTCTGGAGTTGTGAATGTTCCATTGCGCTTGTTGAGTGTATCTACTGGCTAGGTAGTAATACCATATTTGAGGAACCCCCAAACCTCCCCTTTTAGAGGAACGGTACAAAACCTCCTTGGTAAAGCGTGGAGGTTTGTCCTTCCAAATGAATCTATTAAACATCACCTGAATAGTGTGTAGGTAGGTTTTAGATAATTTAAGTGGCAGGGATCTAAAAAGGTAGAGAAGTTTGGGGAGAATTGTCATCTTAAGTGCAGTGATTTTACCAAGAAATGAAATGTGCAGGTGTGACCACTGTTTAAGGATACCTTTAAGTTTAGAAACCATGGGTGGGAGATTTGCCTCAAAGAGTCTACAGAAATCTTTAGTCAGGTTGATTCCTAGGTAGGGGAGGTGAGATTCTGCCCAAATAAAAGTATAGACTGATTTAAGATGGTGTAGTTCTCCAAGTGTGTAGCCTATCGGGAGGGCACTTGATTTTGCCATGTTTATGGAAAGGCCTGAAATCTCTGCAAACTTTGATAGAGTCTGAAATAAGTTCGGCAAGGAAACAAGAGGATTGGTGAGAAACATCAAAATGTCATCGGCATACATCCCAAATTTGTATGTCGAATGGCCCTTCAAATAACCAGCGATATTAGGGTTTTGGAGTATAGCAATGGCCAGAGGTTCGAGAGCTAATGCAAAAATTAAAGGTGACAACGAGCATCCTTGTCTTGTACCCTTGCCTAGGCTAAAAAACTTAGAGTTACATCCAGGGAGTCTAATCCTGGTTTTCGGGTTACAATAGAGGGCCAAGAATGCTTGTAGGAATGCTCCCTGGAAGCCCATACGTTGTAGGAGTGTAGTGATGTATGCCCAGGAGACACTATCAAATGCCTTCTGTATGTCTAGGCTGAGCATGAGGAGTTTACGTGAAAACAGGTTGGCATCGCGTATTATATTTGTCGCAAGGCGAATGTTATCGGTAATAAGTCTATGGGGTATGAAACCAGACTGGTAAGGGGAAATAAGAGAAGGGATAACTACTGCCAATCTGTCAGCCATGATCCTGCTAAAGATTTTCAAATCATTATTAATGACCGAGATAGGTCTATAGTTTTGGGGTAGGGTATGGTTTTTGTGAGGTTTCGGTATCAGAGACATATTGGCTAATAACATCTCTTCGGGGAAACTACCCCCTTGTAATACCCAGTTGAATAAATGGACCAATCTAGTAGTAAGGAGGGGAGAGAATTTCTTATAGTATAGAGAGGAAAATACATCAGGTCCCGGGGCTGAGCCCGATTTTAAAGATTTAATCACATTCGAAACCTCTGCAGGTGTGATAGGGGCGTTCAGTTTATCTAGTTGTGTAGGGGTGAGATTTGGTAGAGGGATATTCTGAAACCAGGCTTTGTCAGATGGAGAGGGTTTTAGTTGGGAGGGGGCTAGCAGAGAAGAGTAAAATTGTTCAAAGATGTGGAGGACCTCCTGGGGATGGGAAGTGACGTGCCCTGAGGGGGTCATTAATCTATAGACGTGGGGTGGGCAGGAAGAGCGATTTAGTTTTCTGGCGAAAAGGGTGGAAGCGGAACTCTCATGAAGAAGAAATTTGGCTTTGGACCAACGTAGAGTTTTTTCCACCCTTTTCGACAAGATGCCATCCAACTCCAATCTCTTTTGATCAATCAGTTGTCTGCTGGATTCTAAGTGTAGGAGATTAGTATTCTTGTAAAGACTATCTAGGTCTTTAGTGAGGGTTAAAATGTTTTGTTTATCAGTTTTGTTCTGAGCAGAAGCTAAACTAATCAGTTTACCCCTCAGGACCGCCTTATGCGCCGACCAAACAGTGGAAGGAGGGGTTTCTGGAATGGCGTTAACCACTTGCCGACCGCCTCACGTCTATATACGTCAACAGAGCGGCATGGGCAGGCAAAATCACGTACCTGATACGTGATGCCTTCCCGCGGGCGGGGGGTCCGATCGGACACCCCCCCGGTGCCGTAGGCAGTCGGCTCTTGTTCGCGGGCGATGAGAGGTCAGGGGGAGGCCATCCATTGATGGCCACCCCCTCCCGATCGCTCCCAGCGAATCAAATGCTTCCTCTCCCTCTGTAATGTAAACAGGGGGAGAGGAAGTGATGTCATCCCTCCTCGAGCCGGTCTTTTTGATCCGGCGCCGAGGAGAGAAGACATCCAAGTAAGTGCACCAACACTACACTTCCAGTAGAACACGCAGGCACACTTTTCACCCCCCTGTCACCCCCCGATCACCCCCCTGTACCCCCTGTCACTCTGACACCAATAGCAGTGTTTTTTTTTTTTGCATTGGTGTCAGTTTGTGACAGTTATAAATGTTAGGGCAGTTAGGTTAGCCCCCTTTAGGTCTAGGGTACCCCCCTTTAGGTCCAGGGTACCCCCCTAACCCCCCCTAATAAAGGTTAACCCCGTGATCACCCCCCGTCACCAGTGTCGCTAAGCGATCGTTTTTCTGATCGCTGTATTAGTGACACAGGTGACGCTAGTTTAGGGAGGTAAGTATATAGGTTCGCTGTCAGTGTTTTATAGCGACAGGGACCCCCATATACTACCTGCTAAAGGTTTTAACCCCCTGATTGCCCCCTAGTTAACACTTTCACCAGCGATCACCGTATAAGTGTTACGGGTGACGCTGGTTAGATAGTTTGTTTTTTGTAGTTTATTATAGTTTATTATAGTTTTAGGGCACCCGCCGTTTATTACCTTATAAAGGTTTAACACCCTAATTGCCCGGCGGTGATAGAAGTTAAGTTTTTAGGATCAGATAAGGTCTGCGTCGCCCCAGGCAGCGTCAGGTTAGCGCCAGTACCGCTAAAACCCATGCACGCAGCATACACCTCCCTTAGTGCTATAGTATCTGAACGGATCGATATCTGATCCGATCAGATCTATACTCCCCAGCAGTTTAGGGTTCCCTGAAACACAGTGTTAGCGGGATCAGCCCAGATACCTGCTAGCACCTGCGTTTTGCTCCTCGGCCCAGCCCAGCCCAGCCCACCCAAGTGCAGTATCGATCGATAACTGTCACTTACAAAACACTAAGCACACATAACTGCAGCGTTCGCAGAGTCAGGCCTGATCCCTGCGATCGCTAACAGTTTTTTGGTAGCGTTTTGAATCAGTCGCTGACAGTCAGGAGCTTTTTTGCCTGTGAGTCTCACTAGTCTACCCCTAAATTTAGAGGCCAAAATGGCAAATCGAAGGTACACTAGTGAAGAGGCCTACAGGTTTCTGAGCATGACAGATAGTGAAGAGGAAGTCACTCATCTGTCAGATTCAGGCTCAGAATACGATCCTGTAGAGGACAGCGGCTCCATGACAGATAGCTCTGATGACGGAGTTGTGGTCCCTGCTAAGGTCAGGCGTACCAGACCCCGAACTTATTCTGTCCTTGAAGTGCAAGAACCGCAGGGCTCTCGTATGGAGCAGAGAAGTACTAGTGCCGCTATTCCTTCTGGTGAACTGGCAAGCACCAGCGGCCTAGTACACCCTGGTCGTACATCCAGCACTGCAGTAACACTTGGTGACGTGGCGAGTCCCATAAGTGCAGTTTAAGCTGGCGAGGTGGCAAGCACAAGTAGTGTCCCGCTGCCACCAAGAAGACGAACACAGGCCCGTCGTGCCCATAGTGCCCTTCCTGCTGCATTCGCCAACCCGAATTGGGTACCCACCACTTCTGCAGCACCCGTACTTCCCCCTTTCACTGGCCAACCCGGAATTCAGGTGGAAACAGTTGACTTTACGCCACTGGATTTTTATTCGCTGTTTTTCACCGAAGATCTCTATAGATCTATTGTGGACCAAAGCAATTTGTACGCTGGTCAACACATCGCCACTATTCCCCAGTCCTCCCTTGCCAGAGATTGGAAACCAATTACGGTTTCCGAATTTAAGATCTTTCTGGGCCTTTCCCTCCTCATGGGGTTGAATAAAAAGAGTGAGTTGCGGTCATATTGGTCCACTGACCCAATTTACCATTCGCCCTTGTTCTCTGCCTCCATGGCCAGGGCATGATACGAGCAGATTTTGCGGTTCATGCACTTCAATGACAATGAACTCTGTCGTCCTCGTGGAGACCCTGCATACGATCGGCTCTACAAAATTCGGCCCCTCGTAAACCACTTCAACCAACGTTTTGCAGACTTGTTTACTCCCCATCAAGTTGTCTGCGTTGATGAGTCCCTGGTTAAATTTTCTGGCCGCTTCTCATTCAAACAGTACCTTCCCAGCAAGCGTGCCAGATACGGGGTCAAGATGTATAAGCTCTGTGACAGGGCCACAGGCTATACATGTAGTTTTATGGTTTACGAGGGCAAAGATAGTCACGTAGAGCCGACAAACTGCCCTGACTACATAGGAAGCGCTGGCAAGATAGTGTGGGACTTGGTGTCACCCTTATTCGGAAAGGGGTACCACTTGTACGTGGACAATTATTATACGAGCGTGCCACTTTTTAGCCACCTTTTTGATCATCAGATTGGAGCATGTGGCACCGTGCGACCTAATCGCCGGGGCTTTCCCCAGCGGCTTGTAGATTCCCGTCTTAGGCTGGGGGAGAGAGCCTGCTTGAAGTATAATAACTTGCTCGCTATGAAGTGGAGGGATAAGAAGAATGTTTTCGTTCTCACCTCCCTTCATGCAGACACGATGGTCCAAATTCCTACGGCGACTGGTGTTGTGGAGAAACCCCTCTGTGTCCACGAATATAACCTTAATATGGGAGGGGTGGACCTCAACGACCAGTTGTTGGCGCCGTACCTAATTGCCCGTAAGGCCAGACGCTGGTACAAAAAAGTGTCTGTTTATTTATTTCAATTGGCTTTGCTGAATGCTTATGTGCTATACAGAGCTTCAGGATGGACTGGATCCTTCCTTAAATTCCAGGAAGAGATCGTCAGAGCCCTTTTGTATCCACCTCACCATCCCCAACCAAATGCAGTAAGCCGGCTGCATGAGAGGCATTTTCTTTATGCCCTCCCGAGTACCCCTACCCAACAAACCCCCCAAAAAAGATGTCGTGTCTGCAGCAAGCGCGGATTTAGGCGTGACACCTGGTATTATTGTCCCCTCTGTCCTGGCAATCCTGGTCTTTGCATTGGTGAATGTTTTGAACGCTACCATACACTAGTGGAGTATTAGCGTAGGGTACAGCACTGCACAGACTAGGACACACTTTCACAGGGTCTCCCAAGATGCTGTCGCATTTTGAGAGACCCAAACCTGGTACCAGTTAAAAAAGTTAAAGTTACAAAAAAAAGTGTAAAAAAAACAAAAAAAAGTAAAAAAAAAGAAAAAACACAAAAAAATATATAAAATAAAAAAAACAAAAATAGTTGTTGTTTTATTGTTCTCTCTCTATTCTCTCTCTATTGTTCTGCATTCTATACTGCAATGTTTTATTGTTATGTTTTTATCATGTTTGCTTTATAGGTATGCAATTTTTTTATACTTTGTTTTTTTATTGTTAACCACTTTTTTGTTTTCAGGTACGCCATTCAGCTGCAGAGCGGATTTATTTATCTTGACAGCAACAGCGTTTGCTCCCACGATACATAAAGCCGTGACTCCAGCGCTGTCGATTTCACCACCACAGTTACATACTTCAGCATATATGCTGAAGCGTGGGGGCAGCAGTGGGTGGAGGAGCGATTTGCTCCTGCCTTTTGCGGGAGGATGCCCCCATGCTTCGGCATATATATATTTTAGGTAGGCACAGGTTGCGTTAAATGTTTTATTTTTTACTATGTTTTTTTTGTATTTTGCTTTGCACGTATGTTAAGTATTACTGTTATACTGTAATGTTACTTTGTTTTTTTGTTAACCATCATTTGCTTAGCAGGTACGCCATTCAGTTGCAGCACGGATTTATCTATCTTGACAGCAACAGCGTTTGCTCTCACGATACATAAAGCCGTGACTCCAGCGCTGTCGGAGGTGATTTCAGCACCACAGTTACATACTTCAGCATATATGCCGAAGCGTGGGGGCAGCAGTGGGTGGAGGAGCGATTTGCTCCTGCCTTTTGCGGGAGGATGCCCCCATGCTTCGGCATATATATACGGTGCATGTATGCCCATCATTAGAAGTGGGTGGATGAAGGGAGGTATTCTAATGGTGGGCATACCCACCGATCAATATCTTTTTTCATGCAGCCCACAGGCTGCATGAAAAAAAAGTTTACAATGTATGCCCAACAAGGACCAGCAGCGTACTGGTATGTTGCTGGACTTTGAGTGGTTATACCAGAATGATGCCTGCAGGTTTAGGTATCATCTTGGTATCATTCTTTTCAGCCAGTGGTCGGCTTTCATGTAAAAGCAATCCTAGTCTCTAGACTTTTACAAGCAGTGGGAGGGAATGCCCCCCCCCCCCACCGTATTCCATGTTTTTCTCTGGCTCTCCTGTCCCAACAGGGAACTTGAGAATGCAGCCGGTGATTCAGCCAGCTGACCATAGAGCTGATCAGAGACCAGAATGGCTCCAAACATCTCTATGGCCTAAGAAACCGGAAGCTACGAGCATTTCATGACTTAGATTTCGCCGGATGTAAACAGCGCCATTGGGAAATTGGGAAAGCATTTTATCACACCGATCTTGGTGTGGTCAGATGCTTTGAGGGCAGAGGAGAGATCTAGGATCTAATAGACCCCAATTTTTTCTAAAAAGAGTACCTGTCACTACCTATTGCTATTATAGGGGATATTTACATTCCCTGAGATAACAATAAAAATGATTAAAAAATAAATAAAAATGAAAGGAACAGTTTAAAAATAAGATAAAAATAAAAAAAAAAATAAAAAAAAAAAAAAAAAAAAAAAGCACTCCTGCCCCCCCTGCTCTCGCACAAAGGCGAACGCAAGCGTCGGTCTGGCGTCAAATGTAAACAGCAATTGCACCATGCATGTGAGGTATCACCGCGAAGGTCAGATCAAGGGCAGTAATTTTAGCAGTAGACCTCCTCTGTAAATCTAAAGTGGTAACCTGTAAAGGCTTTTAAAGGCTTTTAAAAATGTATTCAGTTTGTCGCCACTGCACGTTTGTGCGCAATTTTAAAGCATGTCATGTTTGGTATCCATGTACTCGGCCTAAGATCATATTTTTTATTTCATCAAACATTTTGACAAAATAGTGTGTTTTAGTGTATTAAAATTTAAAAAAGTGTGTTTTTTCCCCAAAAAATGCGTTTGAAAAATCGCTGCGCAAATACTGTGTGAAAAAAAAAATTAAACACGCACCATTTTAATCTGTAGGGCATTTGCTTTAAAAAAATATATAATGTTTGGGGGTTCAAAGTAATTTTTTTGCAAAAAAAAATAATTTTTTCATGTAAACAAAAAGTGTCAGAAAGGGCTTTGTCTTCAAGTGGTTAGAAGAGTGGGTGATGTGTGACATAAGCTTCTAAATGTTGTGCATAAAATGCCAGGACAGTTCAAAACCCCCCCAAATGACCCCATTTTGGAAAGTAGACACCCCAAGCTATTTGCTGAGAGGCATGTCGAGTCCATGGAATATTTTATATTGTGACACAAGTTGCGGGAAAAAGACACATTTTTTTTTTTTTTTTTGCACAAAGTTGTCACTAAATGATATATTGCTCAAACATGCCATGGGAATATGTGAAATTACACCCCAAAATACATTCTGTTGCTTCTCCTGAGTACGGGGATACCACATGTGTGAGACTTTTTGGGAGCCTAGCCGCGTACGGGACCCCGAAAACCAAGCCCCGCCTTCAGGCTTTCTAAGGGCGTAAATTTTTGATTTCACTCTTCACTGCCTATCACAGTTTCGGAGGCCATGGAATGCCCAGATGGCACAAACCCCCCCCAAATGACCCCATTTTGGAAAATAGACACCCAAAGCTATTTGCTGAGAGGTATAGTGAGTATTTTGCAGACCTCACTTTTTGTCACAAACTTTTGAAAATTGAAAAAAGAAAACAAAAATATGTTTTTCTTGTCTTTCTTCATTTTCAAAAACAAATGAGAGCTGCAAAATACTCACCATGCCTCTCATCAAATAGCTTGGGGTGTCTACTTTCCAAAATGGGGTCATTTGGGGGGGTTTTGTGCCATCTTGGCATTTTATGGCCTTCAAAACTGTAGTGAGGAGTGAAATCAAAAATGTATGCCCTTAGAAATCCTGAAGGCGGTGCTGGGATTTCGGGGCCCCGTACGCGGCTAGGCTCCCAAAAAGTCCCACACATGTGGTATCCCCGTACTCAGGAGAAGCAGCAGAATGTATTTTGGGGTGTAATTCCACATATGCCCATGGCATGTTTGAACAATATATCATTTAGTGACAACTTTGTGCAAAAAAAAAAAAAAATTGTCACTTTCCCGCAACTTGTGTCAAAATATAAAATATTCCATGGACTCAACATGCCTCTCAGCAAATAGCTTGGGGTGTCTACTTTCTAAAATGGGGTCAATTGGGGGGGGGGGGTTGTGCCATCTGGGCATTTTATGGCCTTCAAAACTGTGATAGGTAGTGAGGAGTGAAATCACAACTTTACGCCCTTAGAAATCCTGAAGGCGGTGCTGGGTTTTCGGGGCCCCGTACGCAGCTAGGCTCCCAAAAAGTCCCACACATGTGGTATCCCCGTACTCAGGAGAAGCAGCAGAATGTATTTTGGGGTGTAATTCCACATATGCCCATGGCATGTTTGAGCAATATATCATTTAGTGACAACTTTGTGCAAAAAAAAAAAATTGTCACTTTCCCGCAACTTGTGTCAAAATATAAAATATTCCATGGACTCAACATGCCTCTCAGCAAATAGCTTGGGGTGTCTACTTTCCAAAATGGGGTCATTTGGGGGGGGGGTTTGTGCCATCTTGGCATTTTATGGCCTTCAAAACTCTGATAGGTAGTGAGGAGTGAAATAAAAAATGTATGCCCTTAGAAATCCTAAAGGCGGTGATTGGTTTTCGGGGCCCCGTACGCGGCTAGGCTCCCAAAAAGTCCCACACATGTGGTATCCCCATACTCAGGAGAAGCAGCTAAATGTATTTTGGGGTACAATTCCACATATGCCCATGGCCTGTGTGAGCAATATATCATTTAGTGACAACTTTGTGCAAAAAAAAAAAAAAATTGTCACATTCCCACAACTTGTGTCAAAAAATAAAATATTCCATGAACTCAACATAACTCTCAGCAAATAGCTTGGGGTGTCTACTTTCCAAAATGGGGTCATTTGGGGGAGTTTTGTGCCATCTTGGCATTTTATGGCCTTCAAAACTGTGATAGGTAGTGAGGAGTGAAATCAAAAATTTATGCCCTTAAGCTGGCCATACACTATACAATTTTCCTGTTCAACTTTCCTTTAGATTTACCAAAACCATATAATATGAGGTCAAACCTAAACCCTTTCAATTTGTATGCAATCAGACAGGCCCTTGCACTACATAGTTGAAGGTAAATCTAAAGGAAATTGAATCAGAAAATTGTATAGTGTATGGCCAGCCTTAGAAATCCTGAAGGCGGTGCTGGGTTTTCGGGGCCCCGTACGCGGCTAGGCTCCCAAAAAGTCCCACACATGTGGTATCCCCATACTCAGGAGAAGCAGCTGAATGTATTTTGGGGTGCAATTCCACATATGCCCATGGCCTGTGTGAGCAATATATCATTTAGTGGAAACTTTTTTTAAATTTTTTTTTTTTTTATTATTTTTTTTTTTTTGTCATTATTCTATCACCTGGGACAAAAAAAATAAATATTCAATGGGTTCAACATGCCTCTCAGCAATTTCCTTGGGGTGTCTACTTTTCAAAATGGGGTCATTTGGGGGGGTTTTGTACTGCCCTGCCATTTTAGCACCTCAAGAAATGACATAGGCAGTCATAAACTAAAAGCTGTGTAAATTCCAGAAAATGTACCCTAGTTTGTAGATGCTATAACTTTTGCGCAAACCAATAAATATACGCTTATTGACATTTTTTTTACCAAAGACATGTGGCCGAATACATTTTGGCCTAAATGTATGACTAAAATTGAGTTTATTGGATTTTTTTTATAACAAAAAGTAGAAAATATCATTTTTTTTCAAAATTTTCGGTCTTTTTCCGTTTATAGCGCAAAAAATAAAAATGGCAGAGGTGATCAAATACCATCAAAAGAATTTGGGTACAGCATTGCATGACCGCGCAATTAGCAGTTAAAGCGACGCAGTGCCAAATTGTAAAAAGTGCTCTGGTCAGGAAGGGGGTAAATCCTTCCGGGGCTGAAGTGGTTAAGATTAAAATATTCTTCAATAGCTTGTGCTACCTCTCCCTCCACGACTGCATCCGAGAGGAGAGCTTCATTTAGCCTCCATGAGTAAGAAGTAGGTGCCAGCCTAATGTATGTAGTGGTGAAGGCAGTAGCTTGATGGTCCGACCAAGTGCAGGGGTGAATGCTAGCATCTGTGGTATTAGCAAGAATAATGGGGGTAGTATAGATGTAATCTAATCTCGCATAACTTTTGTGGGGATGGGAGTAGAAAGTGTACTCCTTAGCACCAATGTTATGTGCTCTCCAGGTGTCTACTAGCTGATGGTCCAGCAGTCCACTGGAGAGGGAGCGGGGAAAAGATTTGGAGGAGGGGGACACGGAGGATCTATCAAGGTTAGGGTTAGCAACCAAATTGAAGTCCCCTCCTATTATCATGTGTGGTGATTGAAACTGAGAAAGGCGGTCAAAGAAGGAATGAAAGAAAGATGCAGGAGAGTCATTTGGGGCATAAATACTGGCGATAGTTATTTCTCTGCAGTGAATCAGACCTTTGATTATAACATATCTACTATCTTTGTCTTTAAAAACTTGTTTGACTTCCATTGGAAATGAACTGTGCAAGAGTATGGCGGCACCTCTGCTTTTTGTCTGGTGCAATGAGCAAAAAGTTTGAGAAAAGCTTCTGTGGAGAAACTTGGGGTGTGAGGAGTGTGCAAAATGTGTCTCCTGCAAGAGGAGAATTTGCGCTCCAAGCTGTTTATAGAAGGCGAAAGCTTTCCTCCTTTTAAGTGGGGAATTAAATCCCTTGACATTGTGTGATATACACCTAATTACCATGGTGGTGGTGATAGTAGTCTATAGTCTGAGGACAAATAGCATCAAAAAGGGACCCAAGACAAGCCCCTTGCATTGCAAGGACCAAAAAGAGGGCCGACATACTCGAGCACTGGGGGGCAGAAGAGTGAAACTTATCAGACATGTAAGCTATAAAGGCTAAGTGAAGCATGTAGACTGTAAAATATTTCTTCATTAGAGATTTGATGCAAAAGTAGTGTGACGGCTGGCCAAAACCTAAAAAAAAAAGGAGGAAAAAAAAGATGGAGAAAAAACAATGAAAAAAACACATAAGTCAGAAAATAATGCAAGTGTCATCATAACTGGTAACTGGATCAGGTAACAGTAAAAGACCTGATAAGAGAAATCACAACTCTCGAGACTACAAGGTCTCGAACCCAGCCTGGAAAAAGTTCTGTACTATGTTGAGCTAGTAGGAGGAAAAAAAAACAAAAAGAGAACGTGCCTGCAGTAATGACAAAACCAAAAATAAAAATGAAGTCAGAACCTGCAAGGCTGCGGCTGGGTGGGGTAAACATGTCGGGGCTCCAAGGGACCGACGTCCGGGTCATTGCAAACTGGAACTGGGTGCAAGTTGCTGGGGTGTCATGTGGGTGTCACCTGTGCTGGGAAGATCAACAAAAGGGGTCCTCCAGTCTATCTCCGACGTCGTATCTGATTCTACGTCTGTCTCTCCTGGTTGGGGGTGTCTGCCAGATGGGTGAAGGTCTTGGGGTAGAAGGGGGTCGACGGATGACATCAGGATCCAGAAGGCCCAGTTTAACCAACACTTCTTGACCTTCCAGGAGTGTCATGGCAGAATATGTGGTACCATTGTGGGGGATTACAAGCTTAAAAGGAAAGCCCCATCTATAGCGAATGCGAGCAGCTTGAAGGGCAGAAGTAACCTCTTTCATATCACGTCTCCTGTCCAGGGTGTCAGGGGAGATATCAGGATATATTTGAATGGTACGGTCATCCAGAGTGATGCGTTGCTGATTGCGAGCAGCTCTGAGGATCTCCTCTTTGATTAAAAAGTCCTTCATGCAAAGAACAATGTCCCTGGGAGGTTTATCATCCGGTGGTTTAGGTCTGAGGGCTCTATGAATGCGGTCACAGGTGAAAGATCCCGCATCTGTGTCAGGGAGCAAAGATTTGAACAGGCGAATCATTGTGGGAATGAGGTCCGTAACGGATTCTGGGATACCTCTTATGCGCAAATTGTTGCGTCTATTGCGGTTATCGAGGTCTTCTATTTGGGACTGCATCAAAGAGAAGGCCGTGGCTAGAGATTCATGTTCTCTAGAGAGGTCACTGTAAGCAAGAGCCAGTTCGTCATGTTTAGTTTCCAGTCTTTCCGTCCTGGAGCCTAAGGCCGCAATCTCCTGGGAGAGTGTGTGAGATGTTTTGTGCAGATCAGTCTGGAACTTAGTAGCAAGCCTAGCGTACATGGCCTCCAGGCTGCTTTCTAGGTCTGTCTTGGTAAGGGAGGCTGTGTACTCACGGCTGGGATCCGGGGCAGATGTTTGATCGGGGAGAAATCCTGGGGATGAGGCCGGAGATGGAGGCTTGCTTCTCCCTGCAGCGCCATTTTGAGACATGCTGCCGAGCTCTCCGGTGCGGAGAAGATAGTGGGTTAGGGTGTGTTGAGCCGATCCTCTGGGTTTCTTCTTTCTCCCAGGCATGCACCAGGTCTAAGGGGCTCGAGGGGTGATAGAATCGCTGGGTTAAAACTCCGATAATAGCCCTACAGTAGCCGTTATCTTCCCGGGCTGGACGGAGCTACACTATCAGACGTCCATCACGCTCGGCGCCGCGCATGCGCCCCCCGTGAGAGCTAGATTTAAGGCTGTATGTGCCGCTTTTAGTCTTTCCGCAGAGCTGGAAGAAGGATTACGTTTGTGTTGTTTGCTTACAAGTGAGAATTCCTTCTCTAACCTGTCAATGTTTACTTTGCGAGCTTTACGTAGCCTTGAGGTTATTTGGATCAGTTTTCCCCTAATGGAGGCTTTATGTGCTGCCCATAGAGTGATTGGGGAAATGTTATTGACATCATTCAATAGAAAATATTCCTGAATTTCTTTTTCAATTTCACAGACATGGGTAGGGTTGCTAAGGATTGAGGCGTTCAGTCTCCAGTTGTACCTCTGCTGTTGGGATGTTGGTCTACTTATTATTAGGAGGAGGAAGGAGTGGTCCGACCAGGCAGAGTCTTTTATGAGGGATTTAGTCACCAGCGGGACATGATTTGACAGTATAAAGAAGTGATCTATTGTAGCAATGGTATTGTGAGGGTTAGGAAAGTGCATATGGTCCTCTGCCTTTGGGTTCATTTCTCTCCAGACATCAAGCAACCCCTGATGGTAAATTTGTCTAGCCACATTGAGGCTCTGTCTGGTGGGACAGATACAGGTTTTATCTGTCCCTGCATCAAAAGCAATATTAGAGTCTCCTCCGTAGATGACCAGGCCTTCGATAAGTGGGTCTAGAGTATGAAAGAGGGTCTTAAAGAATTTAGATTGACCCCTATTTGGCACGTAGTATGATACAAGGGAGTAGAGCTGGCTGTCAATTAGACCCTTCACGAGTAGGAATCTACCTTCTGGGTCTTTAAATTAGGAAGCAAACGAGAACTGAGATTTGATGGAGAAAAACAAGCCTACTCCTTTAGTTTTATTGTTAGAATTTGCTAGGTAGAATCTTGGAAATATAGAGTGAATGCAGGAGGGGGTATAAGATTTTGGAAAGTGTGTTTCTTGAAGAAACAATATGTCTATTTTTTGGTCATGGTAGTACTGGAAGATTTCCTGGCACCATATCCTAAGAGACAAACATTGTACCCCCCCAACCAGTGGGTGAGATCCTGACTAGGAGCGAGAAAATTCTGCAGCTCTGAGTACAGAACATAAAAATATAAACTTGAAAAAACTAGGGTGCATCACCCTCAATAACTGTAACATGGTAACAATCAATGAAGGTCAGACTAAGGTAGGAATGATAATTCAGGAAGGAAGGGATAAGATTCTATGGGAATGGGGATGAGCCCTCTGAAGGTGGATGTAGAGATCAGACTTCCAGGTAAGGAAGTAGGGTGGAAACTGAGGGAGCTCCAGAGTAATATGGTTATGGGGCCTAATAACTAATTTACTGCCTGGTTACTGTTAGGGGGGATAAGAATTGTGAGTGCCCCCTGGAAAATTGTGATGACAGCAAACAAGAATAGGAGAAAACTGGGTTAAATAGTTTACTGATTCCTGGAAAGCCAGAACTATATAGAGGGTAAGTTGCTCCATGGGGTTTGGTCCGAGGCTTAATTCGGGAAATCCAGGTGAGTCTTGAGATGGTCCTTGTCCGGGGTAGAAGAAAACCAGTAGAGGGACTAGTTATAACCAGACAGTATATAAGGAGTGCGATAAGTTATAAGAGACAGGCTTGATCAAAGGGGGAAACAGGAGCTCCTTGAGGTCAATTGGTTTGTAGATCCAGGTGAGCATTAATGCCCAGGGGGCCTAATGGGCCCAGCCCCAAAAAGGGGGATGATAGGAGGTTAATGAAGTTCTCTAGATCAGGGGGGTATTCCTTCTTTGGCTTTTTTATTTTTAGGCTTCTGCCACAGAGAGGTGAGTGGGCTAGATGGGGGTGGTCGTTTGGTCAGGCTGGAGGTGGAGGACTGTATTGGAGAAGGTGGATCTCTGGGAATTATGCCCAGTTTCTGCAGAAGGTTCTCTCCTTCCAGAAATGTAGAAAATCTGAAGGGCTTGCCATTAAACTTGAACTTCAGGCTGAAGGGGAAAAGCTACCAATATTTGTTCTTCTAATATGTTCTTCTGTGTCAGCACTGTCAACGAGCCATTACTGGATTCAAATGTTGGTTCTGAGGTTGAGGATGACAGGAACATGAGCTTAGAGAGAGGGAGGAACACTGGTAGACAAATTGGCATTCATATTCCCCCAGCCACGGCGTATTGCCAAGTTGTCTCCAGTGGTAATGATGAAGATGGATGAGATGGAGTTGATGATGATGATGATGAGGTCACTGACTTGGGTGCCAGATAGAGCAGAGGATTTTGCAGGTTCTCAAACACAGTGCTTATTTTATTTTCACTGTGGCACTTATGCAATGAATTTAGAAATTTCACAGTAGTTGTTGATTTCACAGGAGCGCCACTATTCATTCTCATATTCTTTGCAGTTTAAATTCGGTTTATATGGTTTCTTTTTTAAAGTGGCAGCTGTAGAATTATCTCTATTCATTTCCTAGAGCACAGTGGTGTGGTTATGGGTATAGGTGGATTCATTTGTAAACCAACAATTAGAGCAGAGGAGGAAACTAAAGGTGAGTCGGCACAACCCCAAAGAGGCCGACATCAAGAAAAAGTAGAGAGCAGCCACCCTATTCCATCACATTCTGCAGCTGTTATCTCCCGACCCACTCCCCAAAGCTCAGCTGTCTGGGCCTTTTTCAGCACATCTGCAGCAGATTGCACTGTTGCTATCTGCCATCTGTGTCTCAGGCACATCAAACGTGGCAAAAACACCAACCATTTGGGTACCACATGCCTAACAAGGCATTTAACATCCAACCACTCAGCCCATTGGCAAGAGTACCTAAAAGCCACACAAAAGGGGCACAAGTCTGTCCCTCCTCCTCCTCCTCCTCCTCCTTACCCACTTCAGTCTGCCCCGTGATACCGAGTCATTACCTTTCAGCAGCCTCCACTGACAGGGATTATGGTATAGCTCAGGGTGTCCTAGCAGCACATCTGCTAGCAGCACACCACCAGCTGTAGACTGTAGCTGGCAAAAATACAGTCCCTGCCACCCACATGCTGTGTCTGAATGCATGCTTGTTTTTTCTGCACCTGTTTGACAGGTTCATATCATTGCAATTTTTTACAAAAAAGGCCAATTCTTGCCTTCATCAAGAGTACCTTTATAGTGTTACAGTAAGAAGGCAACCCCCACACCACAAGGAGAGTAGTTTTTCTGTACCTGTCAAACAGGTGCATATCATTGCAATTTTTTTACAGCAATGTCAATTCTTGCTTTCATCAAGAGTACCTCTTGTGGCAGGTGCAGCACTATGAAGTGCCTTATGTGCTGTGGCATTAGAAGAATTTTAATCTCTGACCTTTTACTCCAAACAAGACTATCTCTTACTTTATAATTCCTCTAGTACCGTTCTATGGAAGCAGTAGGTTTAAAGAGCACACCAAACCTCTATGATATCTTCTTTATTAACTTCAGCTTTTCTTCATATATAATACTGACAGTAGGCAGTGCATGTACAAACATGTGTTGAATAAAGTATAACAAAATGGCAGTTCAACTGTTCGATCTTGTCATTCTACATAAAATTGTAGATGTATTTCTCTCTTCAGTATCTATACTTTCACTTTAAAATACCTCAGGCACTTTATGATCTCTCTGAGAGGTATATCTGAGGCTTAAGAAATAGTATTACCAGTTTGATATTGCAATTTGCAGTTTGCACGCTTGTTTGAACGTTTGCTATGACGTTTGAACGTTTGCTTGTTTAAACATTTGTTTGTTTGGTGGAACTATAAGTGAACACATAACTAGTTCAGTATACAGTTCTAATCACATTATTTAACAATAGTAACATATATAACTTATTAAATACCTATTTTGGCCACTTGCTTCCATAAAACTGAACTCTGGCTGGATCTGCAATCTGTTCAGGTCCACTCTCTCTGATGTAATGAGATCTAGCAATGTGCTGGGTAATTTCCAGACAAAATAATAGGTGTAAGGCTGGCTGTGATTGGCCAAGACTCTTGCTCAGTCTGAGATTGGATATGATTGGCCAAAACTTCTGAGAGTCACAAAGGCTTAACTCTATGCTTTCTGGTTTGCTTCTGTGAACACAATATACAACTGTTATATGACATTCGTATATAAAGTCACAGTAAATAACTCTGCTTTTATCTCTCACATGTGAGCATATAAACTGTATTAAGGTTATTAGCAGGTCTAGCTGTATATGCATGTAAGTCACATTAGCAACCTAGGATAGGTTTTAGCTGGCCAGCTACACCTCTATAGGGTTACAGTGGGAAGGCGCCCCCACACCCCAAGGAGAGTAGTTTTTCTGCACCTGTCAAACAGGTGCATATCATTGCAATTTTTTACAGCAAGGCCAATTCTTGCTTTCATCAAGAGTACCTCTATAGGGTTATGGTGGGAAGGCACAACCGACACCCAAAGACCAATTTTTACGTACCCGTTACTTCTATCCAAAGTCAAAATGACACCAGAATGTATCCAAAAAATCTCTAGTCTTGTTCCCAGTGCACTACATTGTGGCCTCATCATACACACTGGCTCCCCAGCTTTATAAATGCAATTATTGCTGCAGAAGATTCTAGACATGGTACAAATCTGCCACTTTACAGGTAGACTAAGGGGACCCCCCAGGCACTATATTGGAAGGAATTTTTCATTTGTATGCTTTCACTTTAAAAATCAAAAATCACTGTTAATTTAAAAATGAGGTTTTTCACAAACTTTTTTTTATTGATACATGTCCCCTAGGGCAGGACCCGAACCCCTATAACCATTGTATGCCCAATTACTTGTATATAAGCCTTCAAAATGGACGCTTTTGATTTTTGATGTTCGGGTCCCATTGACTTTAATGGGGTTCGTTATTCGGGTCCAAACTTTTGCGGTGTTCGAAAGTTCTGGTGCAAACCGAACAGGGGTCCGTTTGGCCCATCCCTGTTTACCATAAGGGATAACCAAGACTCACAGTTTGAATCACTGGTGGGCCTGCATATGGACTGCTTATCTTTCCTTTACAATGAACTGATTTAATCTTTAGACCATTAGCACAATTCTATCATTTCATATTATTGCTATAGTGTATATTATGTTATAGAGGAGAATTGCTGCTCAGATTTCTGTTTTGGTTTATTTCTGTTTTTTTTAAACTTCTATAGAGCAGTGTTTCTTCCCTTTCTCTTAAAACACATATGCTTTCTTGGATTTCTACTCAGTACAAGGGCTATAAGGCAGATTGAATAGAGAATAAACACCGAATATATAGTGTATGCTAAATGCAGAGTATATATGTATATGTATATGTATGGATATATGTGTGTATATGTATATATATATATATATATATATATATATATATATATATATATATATATATATATATATATATATATATTAGACTGACTGTGTGTATATATATATATATATATATATATATATATATATATATATATATATATCTCAAATACACGGCCACTAACTGAATATCCTGCCTGCTTAATCCAAATCAAGCTATCTCTCTGTCCACAACAACGACACTACACACAGCCATTGTTTAAGCAGCCTTATATAGTGTGGGGCATGGACTTAGTCCACCTGAGCCATGATTGGCCAAAGGCACCGTGCCTTTGGCCAATTTTGGCTCTCTTAGCAGAGGGCGCTGTGATTGGCCAATGCATGCAGGTTAGGTGCATGCTTTGGCCAATCATCATACAGCAATGCACTGCGATCTCCGCGGCACTCGAATTTGCAGCAAATGCCCCTTAATGTTCGCTCTTCGGTGATTGGGCGAACACCTGATGTTCGAGTTGAACTTATGTTTGACCCAAACATCAAGCTTATCCCTAAGCGGCACATGTGTGCGCTTGTAAAACTATTGTTGAGAATTCAGGACATCCTCTTAATCCCTCAAAACGCAAGCAATGAGAACTCAAAAGAGATACCCACTTCAACAATGAAACTTCCTGTGACCAATCAAGTCTATATTAGAGAATAATCATACAGCAGCATCAGTGAAATAACAAACCACTACTGACAGCAACAGAACTGAACTTTCAATAGGTTTACAGGAATCTACTAACAATCCTGCACAATGATACCTAAGGACTCTAAATCACCATATATTTCTGCAGATACTACAGAAGTACTCACAGTGAAATATCTGCAATCTCAGAATCTTGTCATCAATGGAACTACACCAGGCAACTGCAAAACAGTAAAGTTCCCTTATGTAATGAGTCTCAGAGAGATCCCCAAATACTTTGTTTCTTTATTCCTGCAACAAAGACTTGGCCTAAGCTGCAATTCAGCTACAGATCTATTAACCAAGATCCAAGCAGACATTTCTGAAAGCTCAAGCAATGCCTCAGGAATCTTATTAGCAGTCAACAGCCTAAGAAATGTATCCAAGTACCCCAGCCTTCAAATAAGAATATTCTCTCCACTCACAGGTTGAAGGCAAAGCCTCCTGAGAACAGAATCCTCCAGAATTATTTTGGATTAACGAGAGGGACCTTTCCACTGTTACAGCTAAGGGATTATGAATTATTTGTCACCCATGTAGATATGACTTGATACCGTCATGTTTTTTTCATGTATCAAGACTGCAATGTAAAAGCCAATCCCAGATTTTATGTGATCTTTTATATGATGAGTTATGCATATAGGTTTGCTATACATGAGCTGGGGTTTATTCTGAGCACATGTTTAGCTGAACCCAAAATAAACCTGTCATTGCCTAATATATATATATATATAATATGTATATGTGTGTGTATATATATATAGGAAGGCCAGTATAATGGCCTGAATTTATGGGAGGAGTTTGGTGTACATATGTTCAGTTCACTCCTCTGTCACCTTTTCGGTTCTGGTGTGAGATACATTGATGTCACCAGGCCAACACTTCCCCACTCAGGTTATCGATCGAGAGATTCTTGCGTGACCAGTGAGCATTCGAACCTTACGAGTGTTACAACTTCTTTGTTCAGGGTCATAGTCGGTGGTACTCGCTCGCCGTCGCAGGTAAGCTTCAAATTTTTGATGTTGCGTTACAAATCGTTGTTTTTCACCTCTTTGGTAAATCGACCCTATTCGCAGTCTCGTTAAATCTTTCAGAGTCGTTGCTGGTCGTCCTATGGCATTTGCTAGCTACAGGTCGCTTGGCAGTCAGTCAATGTTGAGGTTTCATTCATTGTTGGGTCGTACATGTCATTTTCGAGCCTGCTTGTTTCTGCGGGGGGGGGCTTTTCAAAATCTCATAAACACAATCAACGTTCAAGCCAACAAGTTTGGGTCACCTCATCACAGTTGGGCTCCAGTTCGCAGTTCTCATAGAAGTCTGCTGGTTCAAGTTCTGCAAACTCCGTGGCAGCTAACGAGTCAAATCCCGGTCGCATCATGCGTCCTCGGCTCGGTTCAGCTTTTCCCGTCACTCATACATACACACTACAAATTCTGGCTACTTTCCAGTTACTCAGCCTCCCTCATGAGGCTCCCTGTCATGCTGCACCCAAGTCGCAATCTGCATCAGTCATTCGCACATCCATGGTCATTCATTATCTCATGCCATGCTTCAGTTCAAACCTTCGGTACGATTCGGTAGGTTCCATTGCTCATTTCTCAGCATTCGTCCCCTGCCTCTCACTGGCTTGACCACGGTGCTTGTCTACAATCATTCTTGTTCTCTGTCTAAACTTTGCATTTTTCACATCCAGCATGGTTGGTTGCAACACTTCCTTACACACGCACTGCAATTTCTTCAGCTGCTTTGTTTTCTACAGCCTCCCTCATGAGGCTCTATGTTACTCAGCTTTTGAGCCGCAACTTGCTTCAGTCATTAGCACACATTCACGGTCATTCGTTCCTGCATGCGAGGCTGCGGGTCGAATCTTCAGTTCCATTTGGTATGTTCTGTAGTTCGTTCATTCATCAGCACATGGTCCCCTGCCTCTCGCTTCCATGGGGTCCAGGTGTGAGGATTTGATTCTTAAAGGACAGGAGTGATTAATTAAGATTGCAACACCTACTTTCCCAGATGGGTCAGAAGCCATGAAGAATATCGGGAAGTGTTTGCTGTCAAATTTAAGAGAACCCCCAGGGCGGAAATGAGTCTCCTGGACCAAAATTACGTCAGCTTTGGAAATTTTAAACTCTTCCAGAGCCAGCCATCTCTTAAGAATGGAGTTTAAACCTTTTACTTTACAATTAAAAAACTTTAATGCCATATCAACTTATCCTGATATCCTGAAAATGAATAAAAGGTAACATAAAAACATTTATTATAGTAGTAACATTGTGACAGGAATATATCCAGTCTATAAGGTGTAGCAACGTTAGGTCAGAAAAGGGGCCTGTGGAAAAAAAACTTATAAGCAAAAACAAAAATAAAAAATAAAGGTTGAAAAAAAAAAGAAGAAGTAAAAAAAATTACTGTATCCAGAGAGAAACCTGGAAGGCCAAACGCCTCCTGGAAGCCTAGGTCTGGGAAGGGGAGCATGATGACCACCAAAAATGGGGGTGGAACGGTCCCCCTTCGCCTTCCAAGTACCGAGGCCTGGGTCACGAAATAGAAACCGTGGAAACGAACAAACTTGTGAGCCAGGGTGCCATAAAAACAGGTGTCACACCCCATGGGCAAGGGGGTGAATGGACCCATCAAGGAAAGGTGGGCCAAACAGGAACCTCAGAGGGTCATGTAAAAGTGGAGATTAAAGCCGTAGCCACATGACAGGATCTTCAGGTCGGCAACCTAGAAGGAGGGCACCTCAGGTGTGAAGTTGGATTTGGATATCTTCTGTCGCACCGGGGTCCAGTTGTGGCTCAGAGCTGTCGGAGGTTTAGGAGTAGCAGGAAGCGGCATTGGATCTTCTTCAGGGATATGCGGTAGGCCAAGGTTGCATAGAAAGTTGTCACTTTCCTGGAGATCACGTAGAGAATACTGTATGCCTTCACAGGATGCAGAGAGGCGAAATGGGAACTCCCAGCGATACATGACTTTGTGGGTCTGGAGGTGAAGTGTCAGCGGGTGTAAATTTCTCCGTCTGGCTAGGGTGATAGGTGAGAGATCACTGAAAATCTGGATCTTAGACCCTTTAAAGTCTAACCTGGATTGGTTGTGAGTGGCAATAATAAGTGCTTCTTTGCTGTCAAAGTAGTGAAATTTGACAATCACATCCCTCGGATTGGCTCCAGCTGGGAGTTTAGGAGCGAGGGATCTGTGGGCCCTGTCTAAACGCCAGTCAGTGTCAGGGATATTAGGGGCTACCACATTAAACAGGTTTAGGAGGTAGGAGCGGAGGTCTCTGTCTTCCACTGCTTCAGGAATACCTCTGATCCGCAGATTCTGTCTGCATTCCCTGTTTTCAAGATATTCCTGTTGTGCTTGAAGCTGTGTGACTGAATGCTTCATGGCGGCATTGTCTTCTTCCAGAACTTGAACATACTGCACTAGTTCATCGAACTTAGTCTCCAGGGTATTAGTGCATTCTCCCAATTGGCCTATTTCCCCTCTCAATTCTTTGGCAAGTTTACCCACCTCCTGTGCAATGTTATGGGTGATGGCCTGAAGCAGGGATTGTAGTTTAGTATCTAAGACTTCTACTGTTAGTGGGAGGGGTGACCCCTGTACAGGCATGGGGGCAATATCAAAGAGAGTACCTGTCACCTGCTCAGCATGCTCTGGAGGGTCTTGTGCCCCGTCCTGGCCACTCAAGGCCATGGATGAGGGCACGTGAAGGTAGCAGTCCATGGTGGAGTAGGCCCGAGGTTGGAGGACTGCGGCGAAGGTCTGTCTATGGTCTCCAATCTTGCCCTTGGGGTGTGAAGCCACTGCAGGAGACTGAGGAGGTGACTCCCGTGGCTAGCAGGGCTTTAGGTCAGTCAGCAGGAGTCTTGGGAAGGCAGCGGGGGACGGAGCTCTGGTCTCACACGTCTGCCATGTTCAGAAGCCGTGCATGCGCCGCCATAATGGTTTTGTCTCTACCCTCCTACACCATTCCTAAAACTTACCACAGAACTACAATGTAGAGGCATTCCCTACTCCGCCTCAGCTAGGGAAGCAGAGGTGTTTAAAATGCTGTTTCCACTACACACCAGCAGCTGAACCCAGCACAGAGCAGGCTTTCTTTGCAGTCCATATCCACGGCAGTTACTCATTTGCATGCCGTGGTCAATACCTTATCCACATCTATCCTGATGTCCAGGCAGGAGTGGGTGTTTTAGAGATTCGGCCAGTAGCGGCCACTACGGAAGTAATAACAGGTCCAGTGGGAGTATATGTGGCATGTGTTGGGAAAGTTCGGCTTTGGTCCATCATTTATTGGTTGGATTAAGATGCTTTATAACAGCCCAAAGGCAAGAGTAAAAATAAACAATGAATTTTCAGAATGGTTTGTATTAGAGAGGGGGACAAGACAGGGGTGCCCCTTGTCCCCTCTGCTTTTTGCTCTGGTAATGGAGCCCCTGGCCATGTCCATCAGAGCGAATCACGAGATAAAGGGCTTCCAGAAGGGGCTGATTGAGGAAAGAATTGCATTATATGCAGACGACATTCTGTTGTTTTTGGATGATAATAAGAACTCAGTGGCAGGAGTAAAGAGTATAGTGGCGGAATTCAGTAATTTTTCCGGTTTGGAAATAAACTGGGAGAAATCAGAGTTCCTACCGCTAGCCCCCTTAGGAACACCAACTGTGCCTGGATTAAACCAGGTGGCAGTCGTGGAAGCACTGAAGTACTTGGGGATCGTTTTAACGAAGGACCCCAACCAATATATTAGTACGAACCTAGTACCTCTCCTAGCTAAATTTAAACAAAAGATAAGCATATGGAGACGCCTCCCCTTGTCAGTAGCGGGAAGATGCAGTCTGATAAAAATGGTCTGGATGCCCCAGCTGTTATACATTTTACACAATTCCCCAGTCTGGATCAGTAAGAGCTGGTTTGGGAAAATAGCGACCCTATTTAGGGATTTGATCTGGAAAGGTGGACAGGCTAGGCTTCGGTTGCAGGTCCTCCAGCTCCCCACTAAAGAGGGGGGGTTTGCTCTTCCTCACCCGGAGCGCTATTTCCTTGCATCCCAATTACAGCACTTAATGGGCTGTGGAGTACCAGAGGGCGGCACTCCGAACGGCAGGTTAATCCTGTTAAATGCTCGGCATAACACACTTATTGAGGCTTTGGAGGCAGATATGTTCTATCATGAATTCCCGACATTTAGGTTACTAATTAAGCTTTGGAAAGTTGTTAAGAAACTAACGGGGTATGAGGGATTTACAGAATACACCCCTATTTGGAACAACCGGAACCTACAAGAAGTTCTAAAAATCGGAAAGAGTAGAGGTTGGGAGGTAGGCGGTATTAAAATGCTGAGACAGCTCTACTCAGGTAACACTTTCAAAGAATTTCCTGAGCTGGTTAGGGAATTTAAGATCTCTCAGAGCTCCCTGTTTTTCTATCGACAGATGGAGCATGCTCTCAGGGCCCAATTTGGTGATCAGTCTCCGGGCTGGGTGGAAGTGCCCTTAGTTCGCCAGCTACTACAAGTAGTACCCACCAGGGGGCTGATAACCAAAATTTATGAACAACTAAGTAACTCAGAGAATAGAATGAGGATACTTCAGAAGGTAAGAGCTAAATGGGAGGAGGAACTGGGGGTAATCTCTGAGGAACAATGGAGGAGAATATTTGATATGGCGTCCCAGGTGTCAGTTTCCCCTCCACAGAAGATTTCCCATTTAATGCTGCTCAATAGGGCCTATTATACCCCAAAACGGCTATTTAAGTTTGGTGGAAGGCCTAATGATAGATGCCCTAGGTGTCAAGAGTCTGGGGACCTCATCCATCTACTCTGGAGATGTCCTAAGCTATTTCGCTATTGGGAGGGAGTGATCAGTACCCCGGGGGATGTCTACTGCACATCAGTAAAAAGGGAAGCGGTGGAATGTATTTTGGGCTATAGAAGAGTAAGGGGAGAGAGGAGGTGTATTACTTAAGCAATCCTGAGAAGTCTGTTTCAGGCTAGAAAAATGATAATGCTAAGGTGGCAATCAAAGGACCCCCCGACAATGTATGATTGGATAGACACTCTGGATGCCTCTATCGGTAGGGAGAGTTTGGAGTACATTAAAAGGGGGAACCTCCAGGAATTTGAAAAAATGTGCAAGCCATGGTTAAATAGGGTGGTCGGACTAAGGGGGTAAACTTGGAATGTAAGAGAACAGATTGATAACCAGATATACACACACTAGAGGAACACTGAATGGATTAAATACACGAAGAAACTAGGGTCATTAGTGGTTAGATGTGGTTAGGTACCAATAGGAAACACTAAACCTTGTAGTTAGGTAGGTTTTCACATAGGAAGGTCATGGGAATGGGGGGGGGGGGGGTAGGGAAAGGGGAAGGGGGTTATTATAAAATATTTAAGAGTCCACTATTAATACTAATAAGGGGCTTTGGGGGTGGGGATCCCATAAGCCCAGCTTTCTATAAGAGGTCCTCTCCTAGTTCATTTTTTTGTTGTTCGTCTTGTTTTCTCCCTCCCCTTTATATATAGGCCTGCAGGTGTCAATGACACCTTTGGTATCTTAGATTTTTTTTTTTTTTTTTTTCTTGGGAGAAACGGGATTTATACAATTTGCTCGGTTTAAGAGGGGTTTCTTGTGTAGCCTGAGGGAAATTAGGTTAAGAGTCCGTCTGGGAGAGTTCTATATATATAGTTGTATCACAATTGATGAAAGTTATGGAAAAAAAAAAAAAAAAAAAAGGGGGAAGAAAAACCACAATGATGTAAATCCAAATCAGCAACAATAAATGATCATTACGCTGATTAAGCCTGGCGGCGGTGATTGCTGAAGTGGTAAAAAAAAAAAAAAAAGAAAAAAAAAAAAATAACAGGTCCAGTAACAGCGTTCTGGCATTTGGCATCTACCGAGATGTGTCGTGCTCAGTTAGTCCCAGCAGGAGGCAAGAGTTGGACTCATATCTGGACACAGTGTTGAATTTAGTTACGGATATGGGAGCTACACACTGCACGACTATCACCAGTCGTTCACAGCAAGCGGCGGCAAAGCTCACACAGTTCAAAGCATCATAGACACTGGGCTCTTCTGCTGCCATTTCACCGCCCCACATTCCCCACACTGCTCCATCTACCAATCATCCACACAGATGGCAAACTGGTGTTCCAATTCAGATCCCAGAGACCGTCTGGTTTCCCTTCCACCTCCAGGGCTTCTCGAGGCATTCTTCCTACTCCTACACAGTGTCCACAGGTGGTCAAGTTAGGGTGGCCTATGCAGTTGCTTGGGAAAGCTCGGACATACAACTGCAGTTACAGTCAATGTCGGTTGCTCCACATCTGAATCATCGCCTACAGAGCTCAGCCCAAACCGTGGGCATTCTCAAACAACTCATCACCTCCTAAACTAAGCCGAGTGGTCGTATAATGGTAATTTTCTCTTCCCCACCCATCCCCCTTGCTCTCGCATTCCTGGGCACAGGGAGTTTGCACAGGGTTCACATTGGTCTAGTCACCTGACCATAAGCCACCCATGAGTGCAAGAATCTACTGTCTGCCACAGCCGACACGGAGGCTATGGACACCTTGTAACAACTGAACCAAAGAGAGGTTTCATCACCGGACCTTTTCCTGTACCCCGGCTTAGTTCTTGGAGAGTTAGCCCTATAGGGCTTGTTAAAAGGACATTTTCTGATAAACGTTGCTATTTATGATCTGTCTGCTCCTCATTCCACTCACATTCCCAGCTTAAATTCCTTAATTCCGTCCAAAGCATTCTCGCTCAAATACGCATCTGTTGATCAAGCCATACAATACGTCAGCATAGGTACGGGTGTGTGGTTGCCCAAAGTGAATATTTTAGGTGCCTTCAAGCTACTGCCTATTGGTCTGTCTTCGTGGCATGGCATTAAGTGGAAGGGTTCATATTACTTCACCATCAAACTCACTTTCAGCTAGAAAAGTAGTCCGTGCCTTTCTCGACACTTTTGCACAAACTAACTGGATTTTGTCCCACAGAGCTCATGTATTTACAGAGGCAGTGTCCTCCACAGGTTTCGCATCACTTTAAGGCCCTCACTGGTTCACAGGGCTATGGCCTCAGGAGGTTCCATGGATCCCTGGGTAAGTCAGACATCTTCCTTATTCGCATTGTATGCCATAGTAACAGCAGCTCGGGTTGGGGCCTTACCTGGGTAAGGCGATCAGTAGTCTTTCCACGGACAATCTGGCTACAGCCGAGTTCATGAACAAGGCAGGTTCGAATCCTTGCCCATTATGTCCTTTACGCAGGCAGTTCAGCTGTCACTACAGCACAAGTTTAATGTTCACTGTTCCTTTGTTGCCGGATAGTGCAGTGTCGAAGCTAATGTGTTATCCCGCTTCAACTTTCCATTGGTCTTCCAACAGAACCCAGGTCAGACCCTCTACGAATGGTGCCTAGTAGCAGTGCTGGACCCATTCATGACTCACCTGCCCAGCAAACCCAGTAACAGTCCATTACTGCTCCTTTCCGGTCCTCGGAGCATTAGTCAGGTTATCAAGCATGTTTGCATTCTCCTGTCAACGTAGGGCTCGCCCCCACTCTGTATTCAGGTCACTCTTCTGCATCAGGGCGACTTCGGCTGAATCCCGGCGTGAAGTCCCAGCAAATGTCATCAGGAGGTTGGGCAGGCGGTACATTTCCAACCCGCAGGTCCAAACGTCACAGGCATTTACCAAGCTTGCTCAGTATCACAACTTGTGCAATAAAACATTCATTCCCTATTCTATTATCTTTGCCCCCTCTTCTGGTGTACTGACCAGCTGGCCAGGGCACACCTCAGGTCTGTGTTTGTTGTGAGTCCTGTGGCATCTTTTATGTGGTTGTGTGTATGTCTCAGTCCAGAGAACTTTGATCATAAATAAGAAGGCCAGTATGGTGGCCTGAATTAATGGGAAGAGTTTGGGGTATATCTGTTCATCTCACCTCCCTGTCTCCTTGTTGGTTCTGGTGCACGATACCCTCCCAGCCATTCCCCTTTCTCAGGGCACTTTCCTCACACATCCCTCTTCTACAATCATCCACTACTTATTATCATTGGGAAATGATTCCGGACAGCTGCACTTCCAAAAATCCCTTATTGAAGCTTCATATGACAAGTGGTTGACAGATGGAGCAACGGGGACAAAGAGGTAGACGTGTTTCATGCAAACGTTAGCGCTTAGCCATTACCTATTGGAACTAGTCATCACAATCACCTATGTACTGCTATAATGTGTCATCATTAGGTTACATGTGAACTAACCAATTAAAATTAGTACTCAGCTTGTGTTACAAAGAAAACCCGGCTAGAATACATGGTACTTACACTCAAATCTGATGTAAAGAGTGTCCAAATTCACTGTCAGAAAAAAATCTGATACACCAATTGAACTTGGAGCAAACTTGACACATCAGTCAAAATCATTGTATAGTTACAACAACATACACAAAATAATAGAAAACATGTATATTAGACTTGTGCACAACGGAAAATTTTGTTTAATTTTAGTTCGTTGTCATTTGTAAAATACATAATTTTGTTCTTTTATATTCGTTATGTTACATTAATACGTTTTCGGATAATTCATTATTTCTGTAGAGTGTCAATATTCGTTATACTGAATCTCGAATCATGTCGAATTCATTCATTATATGCGCTATAATTTCATTAGTATTCATTGAAATTCGTTGAAATTCAATATTTATGTATGTATATATATTCGTGATAATGATTTGTAGTTTAGAAAGTCGTTTGTTTATTGAATCTTTTAACACACACAATGACAATATCTCTTCTCCTCTGCTCTGCTCAAATACAATACAACACCTTTCTCACTCAGTTCTCAGGAATGCACTTTGCCAGTAATCCAATCTCCAGCACAAAATTAATGAGCTGATTAGACTGTAAGATTTACTTTGAGTTGACCTTTTGTTTCATTAGATCTTTAACGAATTAACGAATCATGTCGAATTCATTCGTTATATACGCTATTTCTTTCATATCAGTTGAAATTGTAATAAAAAATATATATATATATATATATATATATATATATATATATATATATATATATATATATTTATTTATATATTTTTTTTTTTATCCGAATGTCCGAAAGATGCAAAATTCGGCCACATTTTGATTCGTTACGAAACTAATTGCAAAAGCCTAATGTATATATGTATACACACAATGAAGTTGATGTTGAGAACAAATGATTTTAAAAGCAAAGTATTAGAACATCATGAGGACCGATACTGGTATATTCCCAATGTATGTGCATAGTCTTGAATGGATGTCAATGGCAAAAAAAGTAGGAGAGAAATAGGTGCTAATAGACTGCAGGAAACTTGCTAAGAGAGAGAAAAAATATTATATATAAATATATGGGTGAGAAATGGGTGCTGATAGACTGCAGGATACTAGCTAAGAGAGAAAAAATAATAATAAATGTATAGGAAAGAAATAGGTGCTGATAGACTGCAGGAAACTAGCTGAGAGAGGAAGGGAAAAAAAAAGACTTATTATCCTTGACCGTGATGTCATTATCAGGACCGTGATGTCATCAGGCATGCATGCTATACAAGGCAGGCGGTGGAAGGCCACTGGCATTCTTCACATTACAGGAGGGGTCTATACTTGTGTATCCCCCAGGCTGTCTGCATTACTCCAACGGATATTCAACAGCTATATTATTATGCCCATTATAGCTTAGTATGGTTCATGCACACAATAAATGTTAATGTTTCTTTGAAAATAGTTTTGAAATTTCTTTTATAATAAAGCAATATTACACAATATGAGGCTTTTTTGTCATTTGGAGTTTCCATGGTAGCTGTTACTTGATTTGATGGGATTTCCAGTGCATTCATTTGGGAATTATGCTTTTTTTGACCTTCCTATGTTGTATGATTTAGGGTCATAACAATTGGTTAGTGCATTTTAAATAGGCGGAGCTGCATAAGTTGAACACAATTGGGCATTTTATCAAAAAAGAAGAGAGAGTAAGAGACATTTTACACACTTTAGTCTTTGGATTTATTCTGAATTATTTACTGATCAGGGCATGGACATGATTGTATTTTTTCTTTGAATTGTTTGTGAATATATGGAATTTTATTTTTTTGTACATGATACATCCATAATGTTTGCAAAATTTTCTTTTATATTTTGTGTCTTCCAGGTCCAGAGGACAAGACATCTGTGGCCATGGACTTGTATGGTGTTATAATGAAATCTAAAGATTATAGGCAGGGAGTGTTTTGCCTCACCTATCTGTGTTTTTTTTTGCTTTATTGAACTGTATCAGGTTACTACTATTCTGAAGTATGCCGACATACTGTATTAGGTTACTATTGTTCTGAAGTATGCTGACATACTGTATGCTTTATATGCAGTGTACAGCGTTACCCAAAAATTAAAATATATAAAATAAAATAATCTATATATATAAATCTATAAAAAAAGGAAGTGCAGTAAATCAATACATTTGGGCATCAATAAATATATAATAGAATTAAAATAACATGACAAGACAAGAATAAGATGCATCAAAAAATAATCCACCCAACAAGCGATGCAGTGGAAATACACTGAGCAAAATTATGAATGCAACACTTTTGTGTTTGCCCCTATTTATCATCAGCTAAATGCAAAGATCCACAACATTTCTATGTACACAAAAGGACTATTTCTCTCAAATATTGTTCACAAATCTGTCTAAATCTGTGTTAGTGAGCACTTCTCCTTTGCCGAGATAATCCATCCATCTCACAGGTGTGGTATAACAGATGCTGATTAGGCAGCATGATTATTGCACAGGTGTGCCTTAGTCTGGCCACAATAAAAGGCCACTCTAAAATCTGCAGTTTTACTGTATTGGGGGGTCGGAGGGGTCCGAAAACCTGTCAGTATCTGGTGTGACCACCATTTGCCCCACGCAGTGACAGATTTCTGAACAATCATTGAGGGAAATAGTCCTTGTGTGTATATAGGAAAAGTCGTAGATCTTTGTGTTCAGCTCATGATAAATAGGGGCAAACACAAAAGTGTTGCGTTTATAATTTTACTCAGTGTAAAAATGTGCAGAAACAATTTTCTACATCTATACAGAATGCAGTGTTTAATCACTTCAATACAGGGCACTTTTACCCCCTTCCTGCCCAGGCCAATTTTCAGCTTTCAGCGCAGTCACACTTTGAATGACAATTGCACAGTCATGCAATACTGTACCCAAACTAAATTTTTATAATTTTTTTCCACAAATAAAGCTTTCTTTTGGTGATATTTGACCACCACTGGGTTTTTTATTTTTTTCTAAACAAATAAAAAAAAAGTATATTTTGAAAAAAAATTTTTTTCTTAGTTTCTGTTATAAAATGTAGTTTTTTCCTTCACTGACAGGCACTGATGAGACAGCACTGATGAGCACTGATGATGTGGCACTGATAAGGTGGCACTGATGGGCACTGATGAGGAGGCACTAATATGCAGCACTGATAGGCAGGACTGATGGGCCCTAATAGGCGACACTGATATGCAGCACTGATGGGCACTGATAGGCAGCACCGATGGACACTGATAGGTGGCACTGATAGGCAGGACTGATAGGCAGCACTGATAGGCAGCAGTGATGGGTGGCACTGACGGGCACTAATAGATGGCACTGACAATCATTACTGATTGGCATCTGTGATGGGCACTGGCAGGCATTACTGGTGGGCACTGATTGGCATTTTAATGGACACTGCCTGGCATTTTGATGGGCACTGATTGGCATCTGATGAGCACTGATTGACAGCTATGGTGGGCACCTCTGATGGGGTCTGTGCTGATAATTAGCGTATTTATTAATTATCAGCGCAGACCCCCCTCTGTCTGGAGAGACGCCAGTCGGCTCTCCCTGTCAGTGCGTACTGAGGAAAGCCGATTACCGCCACTTCCTGGTTACCACTGTGATCAGCTGTGATTGGTCACAGCTGATCACATGGTTAAGAGCCTACATTATAGGCTCTTTACCAAGATCAGAGATGTGGTGTGTCGGAACGACACACAGCACCACCGATCGCTGCGCTGCCCATCCCCGGGGGTGCGCACGAGTGGCCTGTCCTGCTGGATGTAATTCGACACCCAGTCAGCATAACGGAGCCACTTTGTGGATGTAAATCCGCAATAGGACGGGTGGGAAATGGTGAAATAAACATCTTCTATAAGTTGAGAAATGTGATAGCATACCTTTAGTGCGGTAAAGTGCCCGTGCTTCACATTCCTCACAATTCACACCACCACTCACTCTCTATATTTGATTGTCCACTTGTTATAAATTGTGCAAGGTTATCCCTGCAAGATCAACACTACTGAATATTAGACATTTGTTCCTAAATCTTCAGGTACCAGTAGACAACCCAGGTTCTCTCTCTAGACGCTGCCAAGGCCTTTAATAGCATGGAATGGCCATATCAATGGGAGGTTTTGAGATGCTTTGGACTGGCACCTTTTATAACGTGGGTGCAACTTCTATACCCAGCTCCTACAGCAAGGCTCAGGATAAACAGGGGTCTAACAGATTCTTTCCTGCTACATAGAGGCACACGTCAGGAGTGCCCGCTGTCACCCCTGTGGTTTGCTCTAGCACAGGAACCTCTGACAGCAACAATCAGGGTTTCCCAACGAAGCACAAGTTTTATTAGAGGATCTAGGGAAGATAAAATGTCATTATGTCTGTATATATATGTATAAATAATATATATATATATATATATATATATATATATGCAAATGATACTCTACTGTACTTAGGTGACACTGAAACTTCCCTTACCAATGTCATGTTTCTGAATAAACATTTTGGCACCCTCTTAGGCTTCTCTATAAAATGGAGCAAATCGGTTCTCCTCCCATTAGAGGAATTACAATCTCCTTTAGAAGAGAGTGCTAGCTCACTACAAATTGTGACTCAATTTAAATAATTAGGAGTCCATGCCACCTCAGACCCCTCAAACTTAATTTACTTCCCATGTTCCAAAATTTTCTTTGCTGAATCCTCAACTTACACAGCTTTGTCCCACTTAGAAATGGGGCTCTCCTCTCCGGCACTTGGGGGTCCAGCAATATCACTTTTAAGGAAGCTCTGGATAGAAGTTAAAAGTAGTCTAAAACTACTGGGTTTTCTTCTAGTGACCCCTTATGGCATAATCAAGAATATGCCAAACTATACAAATTAGGGGAGTCGCAAGTATGAGAAGCTGCAGATATACGCTAGTTATCCCAACTATACACCCAGAATACATTAAAATCTTTCACTGAGCTACAGACAGAATATGCTTTACTGAGAGCAGTTCTATAAGTATTTACAAATATAAAAAAGAAAACTGCACTGGATGCAAACCTAATAACTCTAGCAGCAACTCAAAGTGAAATGAACACAAATAAAGATAGATAAAAAGTAAGCTGTGCTCTTAAAATGAAATATTACCCAAATATACAAACAAAAAAGAAAGAAAGAAATGAAAAAATTCATATTAGAACATTAGTCCCAAACAGTGAGTCATGTAACTTATGTACAGTTCTCCAGTGAACACTGAAGCCTAGAAAGTTCCAGCTGCACAAGTTTAGACACTTGTGGCTACTACCCAGCCAGGGCCTTTTCCTCCAAGGACTTCCGTTAATCTGGAAGGTGATTAGAGGCACAGCTTGCAGGTCCGCACACAATGTAAGCTGCCAGTTGGGGCGGGGCTGAGTGTGGGTGGGAGGAGAGGTGGGAAGTGTCCAGCTGAGGTAACACCATATAGAGGATGGTGCACCCTCCTTACACCGAAGTGGCGCAGTGACACAGAGGCAATGATTAGACCTGGATGGGGGTTAGCAGCTGACATCGCCTTTTACATCATGTGTGGACCTGCAAGCTGTGCCTCTAGTCACCTTCCGGATTAATGGCTTACTGCGTCATATGGCTTGACCAGACACCTGAAGTCCTTGGAGGAAAAAGCCCTGGCTGGGTATTGGCCACAATAAGTTACACGACTCACTGTTTGGGACTTATGTTCTAATATGATTTTTTAAATGTATTTATTTCTTTTTTGTTTGTATATTTGGTTAATATGTCACTTTAAGAGCGCAGCTTACTTTTTATCTATCTCTATAAGTATTTACAACTACGGCATGCTTTACAAACACAAGCACGGGCTTCTACCCTAATGCTATCAGATCATCCCTTGTTGCGGGAAGTATTTATTGAACCCTGCAAGAAGGGTATGCATTCCCTGATCTACTCCTCACTGATATCCACTACACAAGAGGCTAAAGCTTTGCCATGTAGGAGGGGTTGGGAACTGGATTTAGGGGACATCATTGAGGAAATGTGGAAACTATGTTTGCAAAATGTACCTGCTATTTCTGTTTCACCATCACACAAACTGCTACAGCTATTTTTACTGCACAGAGCTTACCAGACCACAAAGCAGCTGTACCGCTGGGGAAGGAGGGATTCTCCTATCCGCACCAAGTGCTCCATTGAGGAGGGAACTCTTATTCACTTAATGTAGCGATGCCCCAAACTATTTCACTACTGGAAGGGACGTGACAGATATCATTACTGAGTTATTTACGATTAAAGATTAAAGTCCCATTGGACCCTCTGATCTGCTTATTGGGTGTAGTGGATGAGGAGATATTCCTACCCCCAGCTCATATAGCTGTAATTAAATGCTTACTGTATATTTAGCTCAGAAGCAAATAGCGTGTTTTGGCTCTCCCCACATACCCCTACCAAAAAATTGGATAAAACAGGTTAACTTTATGCTAATAAAGGAACGTTTGACATACCAGCACAGGAACGTTAACCGAAAGTTCTCTTCTATATGGCAGGCATGGCTGGACACCCCAGAACTTGCCCCACTGCAGCTAGTCCTGGGAAGACTGCTGCAGACATAAATGCCCTGGTATATACCAACTGAACAGATTAGCACAAAAGAGAATCCCAGCTCTGATTAATTGTACATAGAATATTGGCAGAACTGAGTCTTGCTCCAAAGAGGCTTGTTTTTGTTGCTGATTCCCTTAAAGAACAGAGATATTGCACAATATATTAAATATATCGCTATTGGTCTTCCTCTCAATAGGAGAAGGGGTACTTTATGTTAACACTTTTATGTTTACGGTTTAGTTTTTTCTTTATGCATATACCAAAGTGCCATATGTCTGTTTTGTGTGTATAATGAACCATGTATATTCCTGGAACAAATTGAACATACATATCTTACTGATTTTGTTATTTGTCTCTGTAAATGTGTAATGTACGATGTCCAATCACTTACTTTGTGGTTTATTGTATTGTTTTTATGTTGCATCTTTTTACCACAATAAACATTTTTTCTGATTAAAAAAAAATATTGTGGGGCAACATTACTTTATTTAAAAGCACAGGAATCCCTTGGTTCCTGTGATCTTCACAACGCAATCAACATGATTGCTAAAAACATAGTGGACCCCCCTAAAATGAGAAAGAAAACTTTTTTGGACACCATTGGGTTTTAAAGGTGTGGGAGATGCATCTCTTGCCAAACCACAGCAGATAAGAAAAGAAAAAACAGAAACATTTTTTGGTTATAATGGGAAAGATTACACTGTGGATAAATGTATTTCTTGCAATACAAAATACGTGGTTTATCTTCTATCCTGCCCATGTGGTTTACTCCTGTGGGCAGGACTATCAGATGTCTTTATAAAAGGATTAACGAGTACGTAAACAATATTAAGATTGGATTTAGAAAGCATAGCGTTTCCAATCACTTTAGGACTCACCACAATCAAAATCCAGCCCTTTTAAAATTCTGAAATGGGCTCTCTTGCGCCAGTTGGCCTCAACATAGACATAGACCTCAATTGTTTTCTTACGGATTATTAGTAGAGAGATCTATTGAATTTATGCACATTACTGTACTTTTTTGTAAGTAAATGGTTACATCCATTCAGCTAGTATTTGGTTTTTCTATTATCAATTAATTCCTTCATTTTTTTCGGATGTATGATCATATACTGTATATCCATAAGCCGGTAGGGTGTTGGTTCTGCTGAAGATACATGTGTTTTGTAGAAGGCATGTCGGTCTTGGCAGAGCATATGTTTGTTTCATAAGAATGGAAGGTTCTGTTTCCTTTCTTGTTCACATAGTTCTTGCAGACTCAAGTATGTCCACTAGATGTCTCCCGAAGTCTTTTATTATTCTGATAAAGTTTAGGCAGGGTTTTTTTTTTTTTTTTTGTGTGTGTGTGTGTTTATAAATGTATACCCTACCGTATCAATGAGTTTTTCATGGATTCTCATTCATACAGCTTTTATTCTCAGATTGTAGATGGTATTGGGGAATGACGGTTTCTATTTCATTTTCTCATAAGAAAAGGTCCGGAAAATAAGCTGTTTTTGGGATAGCCATCCTTTGTTAATGCCATTGCCCCCAATGATATTTTAAATGATATTTTAAATGTACCATATTGTTCTATATCTGTTACTAAATGGGATTCCCTAGAAGCTGTGGAAGTCAGTTGTTTACAATAGAAAATATTTTAGATTTTAAGAGGAATTTTAGGTTTTAGCCCATGTTTTGTTCTGAACCAATCACGTCAGCTGGTCCGCTATTTAAGCGAATTAAATCTGTGTCAGACCCACCTCCTGATGAGTTGTGCTGGAACGCAACATGCATAGAAGCTAGGTCTGACATGCATTTTACGTCACCTCTGCTGGGGGGTTGCCTAATGCATAGCATACACCGCTGGTCAGATAGCGCTGTCTGAACGGACTTCCACCACACTAGGTGTTTCTGATATACTGATGCACTCCCCTGCTGGAAATATTGCAAGTGACATTTTTTAACAATAAACAAACGATACTACACTATATCTGCCTTTCCTGGCTCTTTTTGGTGGAGCTTGATTGTCAGATGTGGGAGATTGGAGGATAGATAATTAAGATTTGATCTGGCTGTTCCCAGGCTCATTCGACTAAGTTCACCATTCAGGTTGAACGATTGATTGGAAAAAGATCGTTGAATGGTTTCCAGGATTCGAGGAGGTACTTCATGTCTTATGGTCACTTGTTGGCCAGGGCCATCTGGTGAGCGCAATTTGTTGTCACTTTGGGTGAAAAGTCACGAATATTATTTGGAATATGGATTTTATTTCTCACATGGTGTTGGAGTGGAATCATCTAAAAAGAATTTTGGAGCTGTTTTGAACTTTTTATGATCTATTTATTTGCACAATCATAAATATATTAATATAAAAACTTTTTTGAAACATTTGTGCACATATATAAAGTGAAGTCATTCACTAATATATGTTTATACACGGTTCTGTTTGTATAAATCACTTTTTGCATTTTTAATGATTGTATTGGGAGCGCCTTATTCCTTATTAGTCTTCACTAATTTCAGGTCCAGCAACCTTTCTTTCCTTTTTGTTTCATTATTGGCGCCAGTTCCATTTATTCATTATTGCCTGTCAATGGTGCCAAGTCAGCAGCTGATCATACTAAGGAAACAGTGTCTAGAATTACAGCTGTCACTAGTTTTCATATGATTACTTATTTACTTAACTGACTGGCTTAGAATACCTTTGTCATTCTTATACACAAACATTGAAAATCATGTCAGATAATGTCTATTAGTTAGTAGGGATGAGCTGAACACCCTCCGGTTCGGTTTGCAGCAGAACAGGCGAACAGGCAAAAAATTTGTTCGAACACTGTTAAAGTTTATGGGACACGAACATAAATAATCAAAAGTGCTAATTTTAAAGGCTTATATGCAAGTTATTTTCATAAAATGTGTTTGGGGACCTGGGTCCTGCCCCAGGGTACATGTATGAATGCAAAAAAAAGTTTTAAAAAGGGCCATTTTCTCTGGAGCAGTGATTTTAATAATGCTTAAAGTGAAACAATAAAAGTGAAATATTCCTTTAAATTTCATACCTGGGGGGTGTCTATAGTATGCCTGTAAAGTGGCACATGTTTCCCATGTTTACAACAGTCCCTGCACAAAATGACAGGTCAGGTCTGGTATGGATATTGGTTTGTAGCTAGAGATATACAAATAAACCGCCCCTGAATCTCTCATACTCCACTGCGCCAAAGAAAAGTGCAAAGCTATATAAAAGATGTGTAAATGAATACAAATTTGTGTACATACACAGTGTACAGTGAAAAAAGCTGCCACTTAAATAAATACATATACTGATCAGAATCCCAAAACTATACCTCTCACACGTGTACAGATAGAGATAGCGGCGCTAACATAAATTGTGTAAAATAATGGGTCAGAGCAGCATAATGCCTATGACCCTCTACTTATACATAAAAATAATAATAGTGTCATGAAAAAATATTATTTTTATCATGAAAAGAAATTTCTTTAACACCCAGTGAAAAGTGTCACTATAAATGACAAGAAATGAATGAATAAGTTCAACAGTTGTTTTTCAATCTTCTTGTGTAAAAAATCTTCTACTCTTCCACCACGCCACCGTGATAGTGACACCACTCCCTCTGAAGAGCGCACTCACCAGATTGTATAGCCTCCCACTCTCGTGTTCGGCAAAACAGCAATTGAACCACACCTGGGTTGCATGTGATGAACCGTGAATCCAATCAAGCCAGCTCCATACGTGAAAAAATGAATAAAGTGCTCCATATAGCGTGATACCATTTTGACAGATTTATTAAAATCACTTCAAACACACTTCAGTGGTTACACTCACTTTTAAACTGAAACATAAAAGCCTTAAAAAAAATCCACAGCAAGCACAGCAAGCAACAGGATCAGTGATCCAACGGTGCACCGCGGTCACAGCGGACCTGAAGTGTAAACTGGTGTATCTCTCACCCAACCTTCTAAGGCCCAGCCATCTGATCGGTGTAGTCCTCCTCAGACAGTGGCATCTAATGTCAGTGCAATGGAATGCCGTGTAACCATGGTATGAATATTAAGGGGAACCCCGCACCAAAATAAAAAAAATTGTGTGGTGGTCCCCCCAAATTCCATACCAGGCCCTTCAGGTCTGGTATGGATATTAAGGGGAACCCCATGCCAAAATTTTAAAAAATTGGCGTGGGGACCCCCTCAAAATCCATACCAGACCCTTCAGGTCTGGTATGGATTTTAAGGGGAAACCCGCGCCAAAATAAAAAAAATGGCGTGGAGGTCCCCCCAAAAAATCCATACCAGACCCTTATCCTAGCACGCAACCTGGCAGGCCACAGGAAAAGAGGGGGGGATGAGAGAGTGCCCCCCTGAACCGTACCAGGCCACATGCCTTCAACATGGGGAAGGTGCTTTGGGGTAGCCCCCCAAAGCACCGTGTCCCCATGTTGATGGGGACAAGGGCCTCATCCCCACAACCCTTGCCTGATGGTTGTGGGGGTCTGCGGGCGAGGGGCTTATTAGAATCTGAAAGCCCCCTTTAACAAGGGGACCCCCAGATCCCGGCCTCCCCCCCTGTGTGAAATGGTAATGGGGTACAAATGTACCCCTACCATTTTACAAAAAAAGTGTTAAAATGGTAAAAATGACATGACACGGCTTGGGGACAAGTCCTTTATTAAAAAAATAAAAATAAAACTGCCCCACGAAGTATTCTTCTTCTTCTCTTGCTCCGCCGATGGACCGAAAGAGAAAAAACCGGCACGCCACCAGCGATCCGGCTCCATGGTAGGCACCCGTCGTAATCACCATCCTCTCAGGTGACAGTTCTTTTATAACTGAGGGCAGGGCCACGCGGTGATGTCACCGGGTGACCCCACCCCCCTTGGTCGCACGGGGACATCCCTATGGCTTCCTCATAGTGTCAGAGGGGGCGGAGCCACCCAGTGACATAACCAGGTGGCCCCTCCCCCCTCTGACACTACGGGGAAGCCATAGGAATGTACCCATGCGTCAGAGGGGGCAGGGTCACCCGGCAATGTCACCGTGTGGCCCCCGCCCTCAGTTATAAAAGAACTGTCACCTGAGTGGACGGTTATTACAGCGGGCGCCTCCCATGGAGGTGGATCGGTGGCAGCGTGTGGGGTTTTTTTTTTTGGTCCATCAGCAGAGCAAGAGAAGAAGAAGAAGATTTCATGGGACAGTTTTATTTTTTATTTTTTAATAAAGGACTTGTCCCCAAGCCGTGTCATGTCATTTTTACCATTTCAACATTTTTTTTGTGAAATGGTAGGGGAACATTTATACCCTGTTACCATTTCACACAGGGGGAGGCTGGGATCTGGGGGTCCCCTTGTTAAAGGGGGCTTCCAGATTCTGATAAGCAACCCGCCCGCTGACCCCCACTGTCAAGGAATTTAGTAGACCAGGCTGTGTGGACTGCACAGAGGAAACCAGAAACGTATGTAAGTGAAACAATAATGGTGTTTATTAAATAGGTGACAAGTAAGTAAAATATAAACAGTGCAAAAACCAACCACAGACCCACAAACAACAAATAGTATATACAGATAAATGGAGATACTGGAATCGTAAACAAAGCCAGGCTGAGGTCATACACAGGGAGGTCAGCAGATGGGTAAGGACGGGAAACCAACATGACAGAGAGAGGATGGATGGATAGGCTGCAGGGCAGGGATCCAAGGGAATCAGGAAACAGGAGGGACAAGTACAGGATGGGCTCAGGATAGGGATTGGATCAGATCAGGACAGAAGCAGGCTCAAAGTCAGGATACAGGCAGCGAGGTCAGGGCGCAGGGAGAAAGACACCAAGGCAAGCATGTGAGGGCTTGCCAGGTATTTATCAGACTGCAGTAACTGACCTCACGTTACACCTGAGTGCAGAAGGTGCTGTCTGCTCCACACTGCCGGAATACACCCACTGGTGGACACCAGTACTATGGCCCAAGGATGCAACAGTGCCACCAGCAGATGAGTCCTCTTATTACAGGTCTTGGGTGTTGGAAGACACCCGCTGGTGGACACTGGTACTGCGATCCAAGAGATCGATAGTGCCACCAATGGGTGAACCTTTTCATGACACCCACAACAACTGGGCAAGGGTTGTGGGGATGAGGCCCTTGTCCCCATCAACATGGGGACATGGTGCTTTGGGGGGCTACCCCAAAGCACCCTCCCCATGTTGAGGGCATGTGGCCTGGTACAGTTCAGGAGGGGGGGGCACTCTCTCGCCCCCCCTGTTTTCCTGCGGCCTGCCAGGTAGCAAGCTCGGATAAGAATCTGGTATGGATTTTTGGGGAGACCCCCACACCATTTTTTTTTTAATTTGTCATGGGTTTCCCCTTAAAATCCATACCAGCCCTGAAGGGTCTGATATGGATTTTGAGGGGGGACCCCCATGCCATTTTTTTTTTAAATTTTTGTTTCAGGGTTTCCCTTAATATTCATACCAGACCCAAAGGGCCTGGTAATGGACTGTGGGGGAATCCCATGCCATTTTTTTCAATGACTTTTATGTGTATTGCCGGAACCGACAATTCATTATAGCCGCGAGTACTTTTAAATGACTTTTTTTCCTTTAGAAATGTTATTTTGTGCAGGGACTGTTATAAACACAGGCAACATGCGCCACTTTACAGGCATTCTATAGACACCCCCCAGGTATGAAATTTAAAGGAATATTTCAGTTTTATTGTTTCACTTTCAGCATTATTAAAATCACTGCTCCCGAAAAAACGGCCGTTTTTAAAACTTTTTTGCATTGATGCATGTCCCCTGGGGCAGGACCCAGGTCCCCAAACACTTTTTATGACAAAACCATGCATATAAGCCTTTAGAATTAGCACTTTTGATTTCTCCCATAGACTTTTAAAGGGTGTTCCACGGCTTTCAAATTTGCCACGAACACCCCAAATTGTTGGCTATTCGGTGAACAGGCGAACACCCGATGTTCGAGTCGAACTTACGTTCGACTCAAACATCAGGCTCATCCCTATTAGTTAGTAGTGGAACTGTAAAAGGTGCGTGCATTGTTAGGAGATCATGGATAGTTTTTGGTTGCCCTGTGTGTGTTTTTGAAACCATAAGCTCTGAAGATTGCTCTTTCTTGTAAATAGACAGATATAGTTGCCATGAAATCCAGCTAGATTATTTAATTATTTACAATAACCTACCTGTTTACTGCTAAGAAAAATGTAAATAGGAAATTAGCACTGGCATTAAGCTAATATACTGTTCATCTTGTTTGTTAGTATTCGTTTTTGTTTTATGACAGAGTGAAGTCTCTGTATTCCAATTGTCACTGTGAAACATTTGCTGTCCTGTTGCCTCAGTCAGTTAGACATGTGCACAGTTTTCTAGGTACATACGTTCTACATGGTCTATGTGAGGCAATATGGTATGTCTTTACTAATATACTTTATTTCTGAATCTTAGTTTAACAAAATTAATATTTTCTGTTCTGAACTGAATCGTTAAAATACATTTTTCCTCCACAGAAATGGTAGGAAAAGAAGAAAAATGTAGGCCACATTTTACTAAAAGGATGCCTCATTTTTGTTTTTTATTTCAAGTTGGGTGATTGATGTTTATGAGTATACAGAAAAGATGATTTCTGAGGCTGCTTTGGAAATGTTTATTAGTAAAATGTTTAGTTTGCATCTTTCTACTTGTGGGCTTTTTGTCCAATTCAACATTTTAAATGTTGTGCCGGTCACACCCAAAAAATATAGTAGTAATAATAATAATAGACTATGAAATAGTAACTGTGAGAGATTGTACCTAGGCTGAACATCTTTCCAGATTCCCATGTGATACAATTTCATCTTGAAGATTCCCAGTGTCCATGAGTAAGAAGGATCAGTAATTGAGCACTTCTTTTTGTAATCCTACATGAAGGTACATGTCTATCACTAAGGATATGGTGCACACTGCACCCAAGAAACAAATTGCATAAATAAGGAGGTTTTCAAGTATGAAAAACCTGTATCCCCCAAATTTTCTAATCCCCATATAAAGATAAACATGTATTTATTGCATGACACTCTCAATATGCAGAATTCAGGTACATCTCAGTGGTAACAGCAGTAAAACCAGAGAGAGCAAGATCTGGGTACCAGCCTGGTTAACCAGGATGCCAACAGATTAGGTCAAGCTACAGAGGTCTGGAGATCTAAAACTGCACTAAGGCTAGGCATGCAAAACAATGTTCCAGCAGCTTGCAGGTGAAGTAAGCAAAGAACAGCTTCTAAGGTTTCAATATTACTTAAGATACCTGAACTGTTGTCAGTTGCTGGAAAAAAAATACGTTGAGTGACCCTGGTGGAGTAAGTTTGGATTGTGACTCACGCTAAAATTCTGGCATAATGCTAACACAAACATTAAGCTCAAAACTAGGCAGCAGTGTCATACACAAATCCATAGCTCTACTCAATCCGTGCCCCTCTTATACATGGACAATCTGAGTGCTGGCCATTGTAGTCTGCTCCATTCTCCATTAAAAATATGAAAAGATGTGTCAGCCACATTCCACTCTTACCTACTCTTACCATATTTATTAACAATCAGTAAGTTGTGAGCAAGCTGGGAATAGTGAAACACCTCAAGGAAGGATAGCTCTTGTGTGGAGACATTGTTGTATGCAGTCTATGTATTGATTATTATTAATTAATACAGTAAGAGGAGCTAAGAGTGGAGTGTGGGTGATACGTCCTTTCATATTATTGATAAGCAGCAGTGTGTTAATATCGGGGTTTAAGCATTTTGTGCAAGTCAAAGTCCCTTTCATTGCCAATTAGTTATATGTACACCAAAACCTTTAAACAATATACATTTTTAGTACTTTAGGGATCCCATATGAAAAACACATTATAGCAGATGCTCAACATTGAGATTTTGGAATTCACACAGCTCAAAAGGCTTTATATAGTTTGTTAGCAGTAATTCCCCTTTTAATTATTAGTTAAACAGATTCCATATTTGTAATATTGATTTTTTTCAGCTCATACTATTATTATTATACAAAATTTATATAGAGCCAACAGTTTACACAGCGCTTTACAACATGAGGGCAGACAGTACAGTTACAATACAACTCAATACAAGAGGAATCAGAGAGCCTTGCTCATTAGAGCTTAAAATCTAGGTGGGAGGCCCAAGTGATACAAAGGGTAATAACTACGGGGGGTGAGATGATGGAGAAAATCAAAGTACAGTTGTTAGGTGAAGGCAGGATAGGTTTCTCTGAAGAGGATGTTTTTTAGGGATCGTCTAAAAGCAAACATAGTAGGAGATAATAGGAGTGGGGAGTTCCATAGGATGGGAGAGGCTCTGGAAAAGTCCCGGAGGCGGTGATGAGGGAGCTAGAGAGCAGGAGGTCTTGGGAAGAATGAAGAGAATGATTAGGTTGGTATTTTAAGACTAGGTCAGTGATGTAGCTGAGGGCTTAATTGTGGATGGCTTTGTAAGTTGTTGTTAGTATTTTGTATTTAATTTGTTGGGGAGCCAATGAAGGGGTTGACAGAAAGGGGTAGCAGACACAGAGCGGTTGGTATGATGGATGAACCTGGCAGCAGCATTCATGATGGACTGAAGGGGGGATATCCTATGTAAAGGTAAGCCAATAGGGAGGGAGTTGCAGTAGTTGAGGCGTGAGATGATCAAGGAGTGAACTAGGAGCTTTGTGGTGTCATTAGTTATAAAGGGAAGTATTTTGGAGATGTTGTGGATGTTGAGGCAGCAAGATTTGGACAGTGATAGGATTTGGGGGTGAAAGGATAGCTCAGAGTCCAGGATTACATCTAGAACCTTGGCATGCAGGGATGGGTTGATAGTCAAGCCATCAATCATGACAGAGAGATCAGGGGAAGAGGCACTTGTGAGAGGAAATATAATGAGTTTGGTTTTTGATAGATTGAGTTTGAGGAAGTGGTGTGATGTCCAGACTGATATGTCTGATAGTAAATTTGTGATATGTGAGGAGACTGAAGGAGTCAGCTGAGGGGTAAAGAGATAAATGTGGGTATCATCAGCATAGAGATGATAATGTTCAGTGAGATACATACCCATAAACAAGAATACAAGGCTGCTTACTTACCGATAAAAATATCCCTTAGAACTGCAAAGACTCCAACAGATATTCTGGTATACATTTTATCTGACCCCTGGATGCTATGAAAAAGAAAAAAGTTGTAACTGCAAAATCTATGGAATCCTTAGGTGTAAGGGTAGCCTGATTCCAGGCTAATTTTAGAATTGTCTGTGGCAACAGGGTGAAGACTGGACTGCATACTGCTTAAGGATAAGGCGATAATGAACTTCTTTTGCCCACTTGAAGCACTCATTATCCTACACAGAGCAGAAAGTACCATACCTGTTTGAATATCACCAGTGCCTATGTTTTCCATGTATAAATTGATTGTATTTGACTCAATCACAAGGTACATTATAGTAGGTTTAATGACAGCATATGTCTCATCTACTGTCATTCTCAAGATAACAGTATTTCTTGATTCATCAAAGTTGGTAAAGTGCCATGCACTATTACAGCATGGAAGGTTTCACTTGCAATTGTATCTGTAAATTCAAAAAAGGTGAAAAATCAAATTCTAGGTGCTAAGGTCACTTGCTGCAAGCTAGTTAGAAGCTAGCTAGTACATGATTCATTAGCTCTTCTCACATATTACAGGAACACCAAAAGAATTTCATAAAAAAAAATCAGTATCACATACTGTTTTATAGAACTCTTAAGTTTTTGTAAATTCATCACATATTTAAAGCTTATTAATTTGTGCCTAACTAGGCGAAGCTAGTGTGAATGAGCCCTAATGCACAAGCAAGGTGCTTATGTGTGTGAAATAAATAACTACAGAGCTAGATTAAAAAACAATATATTGATTAATGTATAATTCATCTATATTGAATATGAAATCGATTTATATTGTACAGAATTTTACTACTACTGGGAACAAAGAGCTAAAGCTGATAGTAAATATCACATGGAACAAAGAGCTTAAACTGATAATAAATATATATATTGCATGTAAACGATTATTGTGTAATAATGTGACTGTTCTTATCTGACAGGGACATGTTACATGAGATTGAATTTACAATTGGATATAAGTATAAGTACTTGGATAAGTTTTAGATAAAAACCTAGAGCCAGTTCATATACTGTTTGTCCTACAATATTAGAAGTGATAGCTGGAACATCTCAGACACAGCTCAACTGTCATCTATTCCTTTTAAAGCTGCAGGTATTGGGCGGCTAGCATCTTAAAGCTATACTTGCATTGATTTTTTTTAAATTAAATTTAGCTATTACTTGATTACTGAAAAGCTCTACTTTGTTTCATGTTCTCAAGGTCTAGACCTTAAGGTCTTTTAACAGAGGTGTCTCATTTATTTATTGTTAATTAGAATATATGCCTACATGCTGGTTCTCCAGAAAGGGCATTCTCTTTTGTTAGAGAAAGTTGCCACTATAATTAACCTTGTTCTCTTTAGATATTGTCCAATATTGTTTTATCAAAATTCTATTTTTTTGGACTATAGCATGCTGCTTATTAAACTTTCAATAAATATGAACAAACACAGTTTGATAATATTATAAGAAATGATTCAAAACAGCATACATTTTAAAACATTTATTGCAAGTGCTTAATAACTGTAAATAACGTTGAATTGGCAAAGCAGTAACAAGAATAACTGGTTAGATACGTATTCTGTCATATTCATCAAACACCCCTCACAAACTGACAAATTACTGCAAAAAAGCAATGCACCCCCTTTCCACGCCTATACTGTGGATAAAATTGTGAGTTGGTATACACAAAAAAATATATTTTTTGAAGAAAAAAAAACATCTGATTAACAAACTTTTCATAGATGTTTAACTGTGGCATAGGATATTTTTTGTAAGGAATTTTGCATGCTACTTATTTGCTTTAATTGTCTGTCATGCCTTAACTAAAACCTTGATAGTATGTCCCAATTTATGTCTACGTGCAACTGAGATTCTATGAACATCAGAATTCACTTTTTGGCTAAACAGTGAAATGATATTTATTCTTGCCAGGCATTAGCCATTGATGTTAACAAACATTATTCAACAACAAAAACTGATAACTATCTACTCCCACCAACTGGCCTACTAAAAGAATGCCCTGTTTCACTATGGAGTCACAACACATTTATTATTTTGTGGCTATGATCTAAGAAAAACACTTGTGTTATTACAGCACGCTAGCTACAAAAGTGGCCAATTTGGCAATATAAACTGTTTTCATAAATGAATTCAATTGCATAATATTAGGGTTATTCTATTTTGAAAGGCTAAAATACGTTTGTATCATGGGTAATATATGTATTGCCTCTGTATTTAAGAAAATCATTTTAGAGTTTGATATATTATCTAGAGTATCATATGGAATAAATAACATTTTCATATTTCAAAATATAACATTTAGAGAACAGTTTATTTGCCAAATGCCCACAGACTTTCCTACCACTTTAAAACATGATCTTCAATAGTTTAACACAAGTGTTTCAAGTTGTTATATGTTAGACAGAAAACATTGAAACACTTAACAATTGGAAAAACAACATAAAATAATACTGTAGAATGCAACCTTGACACAAAAGTATGCTACAGTATATAAGTGATATTTTTCTTTTATAAGTACACAAAGTTGTTAGTAACTTGTTTCTATGTACAGGTATCTGATCTCTGAATGATATACAAGTGTCCACTAACATTATTAATAGCACAATAGGTTTCATCTTGAAAGATTTAGCTGGTTTGTTTTAAATTATGATCTCAAGTATTACTGTTCCAGCACAGATTGACAATAACAAGAGCACAATTCATCTAATTTGATATGCATTTCAACTACAACAATCCACATTGAATTCTGTATTCTTCCTATCCCTTTTTCATTACCATAATATGCCTCCTACAATTGGTAGCAGCAGTCCAGGGTAAAAAAAAAAAGTAAAAAAAAAAAAACATTTAGCAGAGTTTTAAACTCTGTTCACCAAAAATAACAAATCTAGAAATATGTTCATTCACATGTAGTAGAACACCACATGTTCAATGGTGCCAACACAAAAGTATGCATATTTTTTGTAATATGTCACATAGTTCTAGAGGTCTACTCAGTATATGAAGCTCTGAACACACAATGATAGCAAATCTAGTTTGGCTAAAATGATTAGTCCAAAAACTTGTTATAGTTGCTGCTCCTTTGGGCTATCCAGAGCACCTGAGACTGGCTTGTAGGATTTTAAATTAGCCAAAGGAATGTCACTCATATGATTCCCACTTGTGAAGTGTCCATCAGTACTCCCAAATTGGTTTTGATCATTGAACTGGTTTTTGTTGCTATCTTCTTTCCAGGTTTTTGTTAGTGTGTGTCCATTGACCAACTTGTCCTTTTTCAGCCAATCTTTCTGAGGTGCAAATGTAGAAAGAGGAGACTTTGGTTGCTGGTATGGACCAAGACTTGGGGGCATCCAGCAGTTATCTGAGTGGCCCAATACCAAACATTCTTGAGTACACATTTCTGTAGCTTCTCCTAATCCTCTAGGCCCAAGCAGTCCATCTGTGGGAAAAGATAAAAAAAGATTTAAAAAATGGGTCACTACTATTATACATACAAATTTAAAACAATGAATAATGTAAATATTATGAAAAACAGTAGATATATGTAATGTACCTATTCATTTAAAGTGCATATTTTTTTATTGCCAATTTGTAGATTTTTTTTCAGGTTCACTAAAGAAACAAACTTAAAAATAAGCTTCTTAGCTCTTCATATATATAACTCAATTAAGAGTTCATTCACAACACATAGCATTCAAAAAGATGCAGTGAAACCCACATTTTAACACACACCATTGCAATGGTAGAGCAGCTATTTAATGTGGTTTGTGGTGCTTGGTATTCATTCTTAACCTCCCTGGCGGTATGATTATTTCAGATTTTAGGTGCTGAAAGCGGTACCATTATTTTGCACAGAAATTTGGCATTTTATATTGTAGGCCTGTAATTCTTAGGAATAGTTCACTTAAATCTGTCCAAACAAGAGTCTAGTAGACATCCCGGGTTTGAAAAACGAAATAAAAAATTATAATATAATAAATAACTATAAATAATTATAACAAATAATAATATAATAATAATAAAAATTATATAATAATGTAATCAAATCAAAAACACTGAAATTTGCTCAGTTGCAGAATTGTAGCTTTTGTTACTTTTAGTGTTTGATGACGGATCTCCTCACAAATCACTATCGCTCAATTCTGCAAGTGATTATAATTTATTATCGCTTTTTTCTAGCTGGTCTAAAACCACTTTTGATGTAAAGAGACAGTTTTGGTTGCTATGGACAATCTCCAGTTTCCTGGCAGAAAGAACAGTTTTATATATATAAAACTGCATGCAGGACACTGGGCAGACCACTAGGGACAAAGGGGATGTGTCATTATTTGATACAGTACTGTAATCTGTAAGATTACAGTATACTGTATCTGTACTGTGTGTTTCACTTTTGAATTTACCACCGAACTCCGTCCCCGTGCGTCGCAACGCTCGCAGGGAATGGAGCTCGGCACTGTGAATCGAGCGAGACACAGCGGCTCGCCGATCACAGCGGAGAGACATCGCAGGAACCAGGGGACAAGGTAAGTAAACTCTTCCTGGATCCTGCGATGCAAGCCCGAGTCTGGCTCGGGGATACCGCTTTTGGTATGAAAAATCCACCCCGAGCCAGACTCGGGAATACCGCCAGGGAGGTTAAAGTGTATGTTTAGGTATTTTTGTTAGTTTTAGATTAGCGTAGGTACAGATAAAACCTTGATTGGGGTTATTTTTGCTGCTTGTGTCCTAATTTTGTGTCCGGAATTAATTTCATTACCTTCCTGACTAGAGATAAGCTGAATACCCCCCAGTTTGGTTCGCAGCAGAACATGCAAACAGGCAAAAAATTTGTGTGAACACGAGAACACCATTAACCACTTGCCGCCCGCCATATAGCAGGATGACGGCGGCAAAGTGGTTTCAATACCCTGGCTGGGCGTCATATGACGTCTGCAGGATATTGAGCCACTGCGTGCCCCCGGGGGTTCGTTGTGTCAGACTGACACCCCGCAACACTGATCTAGGTAAAGAGTCTCTGACGGAGACTCTTTACCACATGATCACACGCGTCTGACAGACGCGAGTAGAGGAGAGCCAATCGGCTGCTCTCCTGACAGGGGGGGGTCTGTGCTGATTGTTTATCAGCACAGCCCCACCTCAGATCCGACCCAGGACCACCAGGGAAGCCGCCCAGGACCACCAGGGAAGCCGCCCAGGACCACCAGGAAAGACATCCGCACTGGACCACCAGGTATGCCCCCTAGACCCCCAGGGAAATACTATTCTGTCCCCAGGCAGCTGCCAATCAGTGCCCAGGCAGCTGACAATCAGTGCCCACTCACAATGCCTACCACTGCCAGTGCCACCAGGGATGCCCATCAGTTCAGTGCCACGTATCAGTGCCCATCAGTGCCATGTATCAGTGCCCATCAGTGCCCAGAAGTGCCGCCTATCAGTGCACATCAGTGCCCAGCAGTGCTGCCTATAAGAACCCATCTTTGCAGCCTTTCAGTGCCCATCAGTGTTGCCTATCAATGCCCATCAGTGCCCACCAGTGCCGCATATCAATGCCCATCAGTGCTGCATATCAGTGCCACCCATCAGTGCCGCATATCACTGCCCATTGTCAGTGCCCGTCAGTGCCCGCTCATTGGTGCCACCTCATCTGTGCCACATTATCAGTGCCTGTTAGTGCCACCTTATCAGTGCCCATCAGTGAAAGAGAAAACTTACTTATTTACAAAATTTTTTAACAGAAACAAAAGCAAAACTTTTATTTTTAAAAAAAAATTTCGGTCTTTTTTTATTTATTTAGCAAAAAATAAAAATTGCAGAGGTGATCAAATACCACCAAAAGAAAGCTCTATTTGTGGGAACAAAATGATAAAAATTTTGGGTACAGTGTTGGATGACCGCGCAATTGTCATTCAAACTGTGACAGCGCTGAAAGCTGAAAATTGGTCTGGGCAGGAAGGTGTATAAGTGCCCTGTATTGAAGTGGTTAAAGTCTATGGGACAGTGGTGGCCCATGCACTGTGGGCGCACGGGCGCTGCCCCACCATCCATGTGCCCGGCCCCTTTGAGAACACCAGACTCATGGATTCCTATGGCAAGGGTGGGAGGGGGTGGTATTTTTTGAAGCACCTGATTAGAGCCAGAGGGTCTAATAGGCTTCAAAACGGTGGGCTCGGGGCACAGAGAGTGCGCCCTGATCCCACCCAATTGTGTGACCATAGCAAATTAATTTTAGCTATTTTCACACTAACCTTCCTCCCTGCCAATCAGGAGGCAGGACATCAGACCTGCTTCCTGATTGGCCAAAGTGCCAGGCCACCCTGTTGAATGCCTGGTGCTTAGGAAGAGGAGCGAGGAAACTTGCGCTGGAGCGGAGGTCACCACCTCTCTGAGAGGATCTGCTGCAGAGAGTGCTGTGTAAGTCCCCTCGGATCTGTCAGAGCCGCGAGGGGGAGTTCAAGAGCCACAATCCATGCGCGGGGGGTGCCAGAGCCACGATCCTCGTGCGGGGGGGTGCCAGAGCTGCAGGGGGGGTGGGGATGATGCTGCCAGAGCTGCAAACCCCGCGAGTGGGGGGTCTGTGGGCTCAGTGACTACATTTGATGGGCAAGTGGCTGCATATGATTGGCACAAGTGGCTGCATTTGATGGGCACAAGTGGCTGCATTTGATTGGCAAGAGTCTGCATATGATGGGCACAGGTGGCTGCATTTGATGGGCACAGGTGGCTGCAATTGATGGGCACAGGTGGCTGGATTTGATGGGCACAAGTGGCTTCATTTGATGGGCACAATGGTTGCATTTGATGGGCACAGGTGGCTGCATATGATGGGCACAAGTGGCTGCATATGATGGGCACAAGTGGCTGCATTTGATGGACACAAGTGGCAGCATATGATGGCACAAGTGGCTGCATTTGATGGGCACAGATGGCTGCATTTGATGGACACAGGTGGCTGCATATGATGGGCACAAGTGGCTGCATCTGATGGGCACAAGTGGCTGCAATTTATGAGGGGTTTCATTATTTTTCACTTTGTTTGTGCCCCCCCAAAATTTTGAGCACCAGCTGCCACTGCTATGGGACATGAACGTGAAAAATCGAAAGTGCTAATTTTAAAGGCTTATGTGCAAGTTATTGCCATAAAAAGTGTTTGGGGACCTGGGTCCTGCCCCAGGGGACATTTTTTCAGGAGCAGTGATTTTAATAATGCTTGAAGTGAAACAATAAAAATGAAATATTCCATTAAATATCGTGCCTGCGGGGTGTCTTTAGTGGGCTTGTAAAGTAGTAAATTTTTCCTGTATTTAAAACAATACCACAGCAAAATGACATTTCTAAAGGAAAAAATGTCATTTAAAACTACTCATGGCTGTAATGAATTGTTGGGTCCCAGCAATATAGATGAAAATCATTGAAAAAACATTTCCCCCTAGTGCATTACCAATCCCTTTGGGTCTGGTATGGATATTAAGGGGAACCCACACCCAAGTTTAAAAAAAATGGCATGGGGGTCCCCCAGGTCCCCCAGGCCACCAGGCACTATATACTCTGAACAGAAGTATATATACTATACGGCCTGCCCTATATACCCTGCAGAAAATTGGGCCTTAGGTGTAGGTGGTACCAGAACACTGTAAGCCCTCACAGATACTCTTGGTGAGCACAGGAATGGGCCCTGCTGTGAAATACTATATCAAAAATTGTAATTACATGCCCCTGTTAAAAAGGGGCACAAAAATTGCGTCTTTGATGGTGTTGGTGGTGGTACCAGAACACTGTAAGCCCTCACAGTTACACTTGTTGGGCACAGGAATGGGCCTTGCTATGAAATATTATATCAAGAATTGTAATTACATGCCACTGTTAAACTGGGGCAGAAACATTGGGCCTTGGGTGGTTGTGGTGGTGCCCTAAACCAAAAATATTATTGGAAGGTAGCATCATCAAGATTGAGGAGGAATAGGATAGTCAGCATAATCAGTCTTCAAGGGATTCCACATCCACAGAAAATCCAATCAGTTACATCAGCATCAGGTGCTTGATAGCATCAGGAGCTTCAGGTGCTTGATAACTGCTGATCCAAGACTGATCCATTTTTATGAATGTGAGCCTATCAATGGAGTCTGTGGACAGGTGCACTCTGATTTGTTACAAACCCTCTAGCAGCATTGAATGTGCGTTCAGAAAGAACACTGGATGCAGGACAGGCCAGTAGCTCAATTGCATATTGAGCAAGTTCTGGCCAGTGGTCCATCTTCAAGATCCAGTAACCCAGTGGATGCTCTGTTGGAAATGTCTCCAAGTCTGCTCTTGCCCCTAGATATTCCTGCACCATGTAATGCAGATGCTGGTTGCTTGAACTGATCAGACCTTGGCGCTGAGGACTGAAAAATAGTTTAAAGGCATTGGTCAGCCGGCCACCTTCTCTACCGCTCTTCCTCTGACTGAATGAAGCTTCAGCAACTCGTTGTCCAGCACCAGGAAATGGTAATCTCCCAGGGTCTGGAAATGTGTTACACAAACCTTTCTTCAAGGCCTCCTGAAGATCCTTTCCTCTGCTCTCTCTGTGGAGGCAGGATGAGTTCTGCAACTTTACCATTGTAATGTGGATCAAGAAGGGTTGCCAGCCAGTAATGATCCTTGATACCACAAATCCTAGGGTCCTTTCCCAGGCTTTGCAGAATCAGGGAGGCAATGCAGCATAAATTTGCAGAGGCATTAGTCCTTTGGGTCACTAAGGATCACATGATCCGTAACTACCTCCTCTCAGCCACGTACAACTCCTTGGGTTTCTGGGGACTGAAAACTATCCCTTGAAGACTGCTGCTGAGTGTTATCCTCTACATCCATGCTGACACAATCCTCCTCCTCTTCTTCCTGTGTGTTTGGTGGGTCCGCAGGAATGCTATCTGGATAAAGGGGGCCTTGAGAGGTAAGGAAGTCCTCCTCTTACTCCCGCTTTTCTGCCTCAAGTGCCCTGTCCATTATTCCATGAAGCGTGTGCTCCAACATGAAGACTAGAGGTACAGTGTCACTGATCACCATCCTTGTGGCCTCCTAAAATGGTGACAGGACAGTGCATGCATCATTGATGAGTAGCCACTGGTGTGGCGAAAAGAAGCCAAGCTCCCCTGACCCTGTCCTGTTGCCATACTCACACAGGTACTCATTAATGGCTCTCTGCTGCGTGTACAGCTGCTGCAGCATTGTCAATGTTGAGTTCCACCTGGTGGGCATGTCACAAATGAGGCGGTTGGAGATCAGATTGCATTCCCTTTGAATGTCAGCCAGCCGAACACTGGCATTGTATGACCAGCAGAAATGACCACAGGCTTTTCTGGCCTGCCTCAGGAGATCCTGTAAGCCTGGGTACCTGCTCAAGAACCGCTGCACCACCAAATTCAGGACGTGTGCCAAACTTTGAACATGGGTCAAGTGTCCCTATCGGAGGGCAGAGAGAAGGTTGGTGGCATTGTCACATACAAGAATTCCTGGCTGAAGCTGGCATGGCGTCAACCACCTCTGAGCCTGCTTCTGCAGAGCTGACAGAATCTCTGTCCCAGTGTGGCTCCTGTCCCCTAAGCAGACCAACTCAAGCACCGCATGGCCTCTTTTTATCTGACTGCTTGTGTAGCCCTTGAATGCTTACGGAGCATCACTGGTACAGAGGACAAATCTGCAGAAGAGGCCATAGAGAAAGAAGAAGTGGAGGGGTGGATGAGAGAGCTGTTGGAGAATCACCAATAGCATTTTGGAGGCGTGGTGGCGGAACAAGCTCCAACAATGCTTAACCCTGTTCTGCATCCTTCCCAGCTGCCAGCAGAGTTACCCAGTGCGCCATGAAGGAAAGGTAATATCTCTGCCCATGCCTGCTGGACCATGAGTCAGCGGTAATATGCACCACCCTGCTGACCGCCCTGTCCAATGAGGCCAAAACATTGCCTTCCACATACTGGTAGAGAGCCGGAATGGCCTTCCATGAAAAGAAATGGCGTTTTGGAACCTGCTACTTAGGTACCGCACATTCCACAAATTCACAAAAGGGGGTAGAGTCTACCAGCTGAAAAGACAGCAATTTGGCCAAGCTAGCATTTAGACGCTGAGCATGTGGATGGCTGGGACTGAATTTCTTTTTAAGGTTCAGCAACTGGGTTAGGAAAATTTGCCTGCTAAAATTAGATGGTGGTGTACTGCTAGCAGATTGGCTGCAAGTACTTAGCACACCTATTGTTATACCTTCAGGTTTTTGAGAGGTTGGAGATCCCAGATGAGGAGCAAGCAGAAGCCTGCATTTTCTTTGATGTGGGTCTTTCAAGTGCTGTTGCCAACGAACTGCATGGCAGGTCGTCATACATCTGGTCAAGAATGTGTTGCCCAAGTGGCTGCTGTTCTGGCCATGCTTGATCCACTTCAGACATAGGTTGCAAACAGCAACGGTGTGATCTGCTGCACACATGTCAAAAAATACTCACACCAAGGAACTTTTAAAAGTCAGTTAAAAGTTAAAAGCATCAGCAGCACCCTGCACCTGCAGAGCTCTGCGGTGTGATGCAATAGAGTGGCTGCCCTTAAGCTGTCCCCTAGAGGACATCCTGACTCGTTGGAGTTGTGCCGCCTCCTCCTCCTCTCTTCTCTCAGGCACCCAAGTACAGTCAGTGACCTCATCATCCCCTCCCTCCTCGTCACTGGAGCAAACTTGGCAGTATGCTGCAGCTGGGGGAACATGACTGCCAGTTTCCTGTCCTTCTTGGGCACCCCCTCTCTCTAGGCTCATATTACGCCCTTCCTCAACCTGGGAACCAACATCGGAGCCTTTAAATCGCTGCACATCCTCCAGCAGCATATACCCGACACTGTGGTTGAATAATTCTGGGGACACCTCTATGCATGATGATGGGGCTAGGGAAGGAGTGACTGTGGACAAGGAGCAGGTGGAATAGGCTGCTTTGGCAGCTGCGTTGGAAGGCAAATGACTCTGAGCCTGCGTGACAGAGGATAAGGAGGAGGAGGATGGCTTTGTTATCCACTCCACTAACTCTTCTGCATGTTCTGGCTCAATAACACGGCCAGCAGCAGAAGAAAAGGACAAGCATGCCCAACGGCCACCTGCAATGGATGCACCATGTCCATGACCAGCACTGTTGACTGTAGACACAGAGGCTGCTTGCCCTCTTTTAGTGGCCTGTGAGTGTCTGCTTCTCTTTGGTGGCCTTCCGGACATGATGTATATTTTGTTTTACAACACCACGCTACACTGTATTAGATACTGTTTACACCACCAGAAGTGTAATAGAAACTGTACACACTGTATTAGATACTGTGTACACCGCGTGCACTGTATTAGCAACTGTACTACGGCTGCACTGTATTTTAAACTGTGTACACCACCAGAAGTGTAGTAGAAACTGTACACACTGTATTAAATACTGTGTACACCACCAGAAAAGTAGTAGAAACTGTACTACAGCTGCACTGTATTGTGTACTGTGTACAGCACCAGAAGTGTAGTAGAAACTGTACACACTGTATTAGATACTGCGTATACCGCCTGCACTGTAGTAGCAACTGTACTACAACTGCACTGTATTGTGTACTGTGTACACCACCAGAAGTGTAGTAGAAACTGTACACACTGTCTTAGATACTGTGTACACCACCAGAAAAGTATTAGCAACTGTACTAAGGGTGGACTGTATTGTGTACTGTGTACACCACCAGAAGTGTTGTAGAAACTGTACACACTGTATTTGATACTGTGTACACCACCAGAAAGGTAGTAGAAACTAGACATGTTCATTCGTTTTTGTCCGAATGCATTTTCATCCGAATTTCGGGTATTTTCGTTTTAATAAACGATAACGAACGTGCAGAATACGAAAACCGAAAGATCCGACATAAACAAATGCTTTATTTTCATTTTTGTTGCGAAAACAGTTTAATATAGATAGGAGATTTGACATGACGCTGACAATAGAAATCTGTGTCAATCAAACCTGTGGTCGAATGTGCCTAACCTTAACTCTATTAGTCCAATTTTATTCTACATAGAGAGAAAAGATTCGCCATAGAGAGAAAAGATTCAACATTATAGAGACAATCGCAAAAAAGGTTGAATGTGCCTAACCTAACTCTATTAGTCTAAGATTATTCGACATCGAGAGAAAAGATTCGACATAGAGAGAAAACATTTGACATTATAGAGACAATAGCAAAAAAAGTCGAATGTGCGTAACCTAACTCTATTAGTCCAAGATTATTCGACATAGAGAGAAAAGATTCGACATGAAGATTTGACGAAGCAGTCGCCGCGAGCGGACATTTATGGTCAGATGCTCCCCCCATAGGCTATAGAAGAATTCTAATGTTGATTGACTAGTAATAATAATTAATAAATATAATTATTACTAGTGTCATACAACATTAGAATTCTACTATAGCTTGTAGGCGGAACATTCGACCGGAAATGTACGATTGCGGCATCGAAAAGTTTAGCTCTTCTTAGAACATTCGACAGACACCATAAGCCTTCATTGATAGATTTGACCTTAATTATTTTGGATTTTCGGACGAATGCATAAAAACGAATTTTGGGAGTAACTAAATAAATGTATTTTTCAGACAAAAACGAAATTCCGAAACAAAATATTTCAGTGTGCACATGTCTAGTAGAAACTGTACTATAGCTGCACTGTATTGTGTATGTGTACTGTGTACACCACAAGAAGTGTTGTAGAAACTGTACACACTGTATTAGATACAGTACACAACAGAATATATATATATATATATATATATATATATATATATATATATATATATATATATATATATACATATATATTTATATATATATATACACACTGCCTGCACTGACTGGATATAGAGTAAACACTGAATCACTGAATTTATAGGCTATGCTAAATGCAGAGTATATATATATATATATATATATATATATATATATATATATATATATATATATATTAGACTGCCTTTATATATATATATATATATATATATATATATATATATATATATATCAAAAACACTGCCACTAACTGAATTACCTTCCTGCTTAATGTAACTCAAGCTATCTCTCTGTCCACACCAACAACACTACACAGGGTCGCTGTGTAAGCTGCCTTATATAGTATGGGGCATGGACTTATTCCCCCTGAGCCATTATCAGCCAAAGGCACCCTACCTTTGGCCAATTATGGCTCTCTTAGCAAGGGGCACTGTGATTGGCCAAAGCATGCAGTTCAGGTGCATGCTTTGGCCAATCATCATACAGAAATGCACTGCGATCTCGCAGTGAATTATGGGGTGTTCTGCAGCAGTCAAATTTGCCGCGAACGCCCCATAATGTTTGCTGTTCTTCGAACGGGCGAACACCCGATATTCGAGTCAAACCTATGTTCAACCCGAACATCAAACTCATCCATATTCCTGACCCAGATGCAAAAGAAAGTGAGAGGAAATTTCTACAAAGGGAGAGGAATTTCTTTGCTAGACAGTTGTCATTGGAAAAGGTGAACCTATTGAAAAATTTACCCTCCTCTCCTTCTGACGCCAGTACAAAATAGAGTGGATCTACTTAACGGGATACAGTAGGAAGATATTTTTATTTACTTATTTGTTTTTGTAGCGTCTGGCTTCCTATTTATTTTTCAAATTTTCAAGTTTCCCATATTTTGGCAATAGCTTGGTTATTAACCCTACAAATGACCACAATTGAATAACAAGATTCACCCCCTTTTTCCATAGACATCAAAAGGTTTCACCACAAAGTTTGTGAACTTGGAGGAAGATTCACAGAGCTGTTTGTGAACCAAACCCAGGTAGATTCTCTCATCCCTAATCTTTACCTACTCTATCTTAAGCTAAAAATAAAAATGTATACACTATAATGGCTCTCTAGCACACATACTGTATAAACGACGATGTCTTCGTGAGACGAAACGTACGTCGGATGGTTGACGCGCTGACGTCATCGCAGTATATCCCATACCTCGTCCTGAACGGGTGTCTATTAGCCGGCCGGCTGCAGTACTTTTATATGCTTTTATCTCTGTTCCACATGTAAGTGCAATTTTTAAATATATTAAATCTTTGTTTCAACAATTTTACACTATGGAGAGCCGTTGTTTTATTATATTTCTGGGTCCTGCCTATTGAATGTCGGGTTGGATTGAGCTGCCTTGTTTGAGTCCTGGTCCTTCATTGAAAGCCGTGGTGTGACGTTTCCAGCATTTGACCATCAGGTTGCTGTACAAGCTTGCTAAAGCTTGCCAGCATGTGAGGATCCCCTCACATGCTGGTGTTATGTGATTGAATTACTTTTTATCCGTACATCTTTGGTTGAACTTTTTCCTCCCTTCTATCTGGACTTATTACCCATTACTCACATTTTCACTGTTTGGACTTATTTTTACCACCCTTTTTGTTTTTTTTTTGTTTTTTAGGACTTATATTGTGCTTCACATATGCTATTTTTGAATCCTTTAGGGTCGTTTGTTTACATATATATCAATTTATATGTTTGTCTACTGATTTTTAGCACTACTCACGTTTTATAATATTATTTGATTTGTGTATATCCCACTTATTTTGAGCTGCTGCTTCTCATTTTTTGTTACCAAGTAGAGCGATATATATATTTATTTCTACTGTATAAAGTAAAAATAAAAACACAGAAAAACATGCAGTCAAACATGAATCAAGTTCAACTGTGAACAAGCTCTATAGAGAAATTAAACCACTGAATTCCAACAATGTGTTTGGTGTGGTGTATGTTTCACATGGTGATCTGGCCAATAACACACTTCTTGTCTTAGGGTGTCTCCTCTCTGTGGAGAAGAATCAGAGCTACCCTTGGACAGCAGCATTGTCCACCTGTGGAGAGAGTAGTACTACATTCACTAGCACATTTAGAAGCACTGGGCTAGCCAATTAAAGCCAAACTCCAAAAGAAAAAAAAATTTAAGCAGTTACAGCAACAGAATTTTTTCTTTTTGAATATGATTGTATTTACCCCTGTCAGTGTTAAATGGGCAAAACCTTTAAACCATCACTTTTTTAGGACAACTTGATCTGTTAAAGAAGTCAAAACATAAAATACTTGGCCAAGCACATGTACCTTAACATATACCACATATCTCACTCAGAAAAAGCATGGTCTCCACATGAATCATCTGCCCTTACTCAAGATGGCCACAGCTAGAAATGCTATGGGGTGTTTTTCAAAGGGATTTCTCAACAAAATAAAGCACATGGAGACATGGATGGATGAGTAAACTAACCTTAAATATTAAAAAAAAAATACAGTACAGTTAAGTTCCACTTTAAGTGCAGTACCCCTTAGAAACCAAACCAAAATTTGCTTTGCTGACATCAGGCCACTGAAAGAGTATAAATGGTTGTTATGAAATACTTTGCTGAAGAATTAGCACTTAAGTCTAAAGTGTAATTTCAAAACTGTTTTTTTGGGATTTTTTTGAGGCTTCATTAGAGAGATTTTCACCCACTTACTATTGTGGTGACATTTCATTCACTAGGCAGGAAAAACTGACAAAGAGATTTGAAATCAATTTCCAAGAAATGTGTATTGCAGATAAAATGAAACTTATTTGCAATAGAGTTAATTAAAAATTATAAACCTGCAAAATAGTCAGTTACTTTATATTCCTTTTGCTAAATATTTTATGTAACTAATTAAGGAGTTCAGTATTTATTGTACATATGTCATTTGGTTCTAATATTAATAGCACATGTTTTACAGTAAATGCACATTTAGGCCTTATACATGGAGCATATAACACACTGAGGGTGATTTACTAAAACTGCAGCATGCACAATCAGGTGCAGAAAAGAGGGAGAGATGCTCTGGTGAGGCTGGGTATCCAGTCATTAGTAGCAGTGGAGAGATGGCACTGAAGGCAGCACGTTGTAGAGAAGAAGCAGCTCTGGAGGGTCATAAAGGAAAGAGAAGTGCGCCTCTAAGTGCAGTGGTTAAAAGATTTATTACAGGTACAATAGGATTAAACACACTTACAAGAGAGTAAGAGGTCATAGGCATATAATGATTAGTCCTCATGTGCATCGCTGTAATCCTCATCTGTCTGGGAGAGAGAGCCATCCTGCAGCTGTCAGATTCACTAGTGATGTGGATTAGCGAGGAGGTGAAGATGCGATGAGGTGGCCTGGGTTCTGGAACCAAGCTGGAACGCATGCAGCCAACGTAACATCAGGTTAAGATGGTGGGCGGTAACGCGTTTTGGAGCATGCACGGGTCTGAGGAAGAAGCCGTACATGCTCTGAAATGTGTTACCACCTACTACCTTCACCTGATGTTACATTGGCTGCATGCATTCCAGCTTGGTTCCAAAACCCGGGCCGCCTCATCCCATCTTCATCTCCTCGCTAATCCACGTCACCAGGACTCTGACAGCTCCCAAGACAGACAAGGATTACAGCGATCCGCATGAGAACTGATAATTGTATGCCTATTACCTCTTACTCTCTTGTAAGTGTTTTTAGTCCCATTGTGCCTGTAATAAACATTTTAACCACTGCACTTATGCACAATCAGATGCAGATGGTAGCCAATCAGCTTCTAACTTAAGCTTGTTCAATTCAGCTTTGACAATAAAACTTGGCAGCTGATTGGTTTCTATGCAAAGCTGTACCATATTTTGCACAATCCAGTTTTAGTGAATCTCCCCCACTGGGCCTAATTTACTAAAAGGAAATACAGTACATCATGCCCTTTGGACAAAAAAGGCAACTTAAGAATGGATAATTATCATCAAAACATGAATCCCCAGGCTGTAGATTTTGAAACTGTGCAAGCATACTTGTCATGTGCAAAAAATGTAAGCACTGTAATACTTCTGTAAAGCATGTACTATTGCCATTTTTTACTTTTAGTATTTTGTTGCAGTCATCTTCATTGATATCGGTACACATTGTACAGTGACGTTCAAAAAGTCAAATACTAAATAGCAAACAGATGTAAGGTAGCCCCAAATACATTATGAAAATATACTTTTTTCTACACATACTATTACTTAGCAGACATTCATTTGGATGCTGGAACATTAGGTACTTAGCAATTTAATTAGTAAATTAGCCATATGTACACTGTCAGAGTTGTGTACAAAGCTTGTGAGTGTGGTGAATCGTGTATTTTCTTTAGTTCAGGTTCAGTCAATGACTGGCAAAGACATTATAAAAAAAAAAAACGTAGGCAGTTACAGCCCAAACCCCGCAACACCTTTGTTCCCAGTATGTGAATTTAGCCATTTGGTTCAACATACACTTTTAGACCCATTTTTGTAGGACACACAGTAGTCAGAAAAATACATAATGGAAATGAGTTTGCATTTTCCAGCTTTAGTAAATCAAGTGCAGCTCTGCATAGAAAGCAGGTAGCTTCCAGGTTATATTTATATATTATATTTGTCAAAGCTTAATTGAAGAAGATAGAAGCTGATTGGCTACAATGCACAGATGCACCAGATTTTGCACTCTCCAGTTTTAGTAAATCAACCCCAATGCGAGACAGCCTTTACAGTAGCTATACTAAATGCATGATTAAAATCTCTTTGGTAATTACAGATTTTAACCATTTCCCACATATATCAGAATGAGGGTTGGAAAGTGGTTGTATTATCCTGACTGGGCGTCATATGACGTCCAGCAGGATAAGCTGGTAGCACGTGCCCATGGGAGGGCACACAGCACAGTGAACAGTGATGTGGTATGTCGCTCTGACACACCGCATCTCTGATCTATGACGTAGGCGCTTTACCATGTGATCAGCTGTGTCCAATCACAGCCCATCGCATGGTAACCAGGAAGTGCCATTTATCAGCTTTTTCTCTACTTGTGCTGACAAGGCATGTGTAGAGAAAAGCTGATCGGTGGCTCTCCTGACTGGGGGGTATGCGCTGATAATTAGAGCATTGATTATCAGTGCAGATCCATCTAGGATGCCCACTAGAGCCCACCAGGGATGACAATCAGTGCCCATTAGGGATGCTGATCTGCACCCATCAGTGATGCCTTTCAATGCATCCTAATCAGTGCTGCCTATCAGTGCCATCTATCAGTGCCGCCCATCAGGAACCATCAGTGCCCCCCATTAGGGCCCATCAGTGCCGCCTATCAGTGCCCATCAGTGCCGCCCATCAGTGCCCATCAGTACTGCCTATAAGTGCCCACCAGTGCCACCTATCAGTGCCCATTAGTGCCATCTGTCAGTGCCCTTCAGTGCTGCCTATGAGTGCCCATCAGTGCTACCTATCAGTGCCCATAAGTACTGCATATCAGTGCCACCTATCAGTGCCCATCAGTGTTGCTTATCAGTGCCACCTATCAGTGCCCATCATCAGTGCCCATTGGTGCCACCTCATCAGTGCCACCTCATCTGTGCCACCTCATCAGTGCCCAGCAGTGCTGCCTCATGAGTGCCGTCAGTGCAGCCTCATCAGAGCTCATGAGTGAAGGAGAAATCTTACTTATTTATAAGGTTTTATAACCGAAACAAAGAAATTATTTTTCTTTCAAAATGTTCTGCCTTTTTTTATTTGTAGTGCAAAAAATAAAAAAAAACAGTGGTGATTAAATACCACCAAAAGAAAGCTCTACTTGAGGGGAAAAAAATATACAAATTTTGTTTGGGTACAGTGTTGCATGACTTCACAATTGTCATTCAAATTGTCACAGTGCTGAAACCTGAATATTTGCCTGGGCAGGAAGAGGGTGAAAGTGCCCTGTATTGAAGTGGTTAAACATTTGTTGGCAATCATCTTATTAGCAATACATTGGATTTAAGTGTGCTACAAATAAGATGATAACTAAGAAGTAGTAAATCTAGATATAATAGTACATGTAACCCTAACCTTCCTATCTTGGTTACTGAGATATTGTTGGCAGCAACCACACTCTCACATCGCACTGAAAGGAAACAAATACTAAAAGAAATATATTGCCTGTCATTGCTGAACTTCTCCAATTGCTTGTTGCCTGGCTTTTTCTGGCTTCAGCACTCTCTGAATAATGACCTTCAACAAGCAGCAAGGAAAGTCAAAATTGATTTTGGGTCAGTGGTTTCCAAAGTAACAAAAGTACTGGCTTGGCTTGACACCAATATAATTATCATTTTTGAAAGAGTTTAGCAATGGCAGCCTTTGAACAGGTTTTTCTTAAGAACAAGGTACTGATAATGAGAAGGTTGTCTATGTTGTTTTAGGCTTTGACTGCATGAACAGCAGATTCACTAGAGGTATCTCTATTCATTGACCAAGTAAAAGTAAGAGCTCATTTTACATGAATACACAGTACTTTAATAAACTACCAGTAAACCCAATCTAGTTAGATGTACATCTTATTTGAATAAGCTATTTTGATGACAAACAGCTCTAATAAATATTACTAGTTTAAAAAAAAAAAAAAAAAATATATATATATATATATATATATATATATATATATATATATATATATATAAAGTAAGTTGATGGTTTCTCTCTATTAATAACAAATGTATGGCACACAAATTAAAACCGGTGGGAGTAAACTCCCATGCATGTATTTTACCTATAGGTAAGCCTATAATAAGGCTTACCTATAGGTACTGTAAATATCTCCTAAACATGATGTCACTGGCGCATGCGCTCTGAAGGAATGGCATACCCGTGCCGTTCCTTCAGAGTCCTGTGCTGTAATTGGCAGCTCTTACGACTAAGGCTAAAACGCGTCAGTATAATTGTTTTATTGCCACTCTGATGTACCAATAAACGACACTTCAAGGATTACAGTCTTGCCAGCTCCTCTTACTATTCCTGCGTAATGACATCATCGAGGCTCCGGCCACTCACACAGCTGGAGTTTGCAAGCCCGGAAGGAAGACCGGGTGAAGATGAAAGCGTCTGCGATGCATACTAGCACATTATGGCATTACCTTGCAGATTAAAAAACACAAGCATAATGTAGCCAGTGTATATGCATATAAGGGAAGTTCTAAACAATTTTTGCAAATAAAATCTACATTAAAAAGAAATTTGTAATATTATAGCAAATATTTTGTAAACTCCTGTGTTATTCTTATGTACCTGAATATTTCCATTTCAGTCCAATATATACAGCATGTGACTTATTGTTACCTATTTTCCATCTTTTTTGCTGATAAAAGGTGTGCCAGTTTTGAGTTGACTTTTTCACATATTTTTGAAGATATTCAGTTATAGCCTAGCATTTAAACAGAGCTGCAAACATTTTAACCTTGAACATAAAAACAATCTCATAAAAACAAAGTATATAAAGACAGACATTTAGCCCTTTATTTACAGTATTATGAGTGTTATTCAGCTGCAGTGATGATTGGTAGTCTTCCGTTTTTCAATGACTTTTATTTTTTATATGAATACCCAGATAAAAAGTAGCTTACTTGTACTGTATGAGAAAAGAGCAATACTGTTAGTACAAAAACTGTACGCTATAGTTGTATCTTATTCATATCAATATAGTTTTTAGGTACAAGAGCAACACATGTTTATAGAGCAGTTCTAACACTAATAAAAGTACATAAAACTGCACTATATAGTTGTAATCTCAGTTACCCATAAGGGTTGATTTACTAAAGGCAAATATTCAGTTTGCAAGACAAGTTGCACTTTGCAATGAAATTCTCCACTGAATGTGGTTTTCACATTGCAAAGGATACCCAATAACATGCAGGAAAAAAAAAATTCAATTCATGATTGGACGATGGGAGTTAGCAAAGCTTCACCTAATTCACTAAAATTCCCTTGCAAAGTGCAAATTCCCCTGTAAAGCGAACAGCCTTTAGTACATAAACCCCATATAATCAATTAGGTACAAGAGCAACTCATGTTTATGTAGCATATTTATAACAACAATTGATTTTTATAGGTTTTGCAGTTCAACTGCTTGTTTTACTTTTGATTGACCCCCCCCCCCCCTCACACACACACCATGGGTTGAATTTTCTAAGGGCAAATAGGCTGTTCACTTTGCAAGGCAGGTTGCACTGTGCAAGTGAACTTTCCCCAGAGCTTAGTTAATGCAGTAAAAGTTTACTTGCCAAGAATACATAGTCATATGCAACGAAAAAAAAACAGCATTTCTGTTTGCAGATAGTTAGATGATGGAAACCAGCAAAGCTTCACCTCATTTACTAAACTCTGGAAAATCACTTTGCAAAGTGTAACGTCCCTTGAAAAGTAGACAGTATATTTGCTTTGGTAAACCATTTCCTATGTCTCCATTGAAGCTAGAACATAATATATTCAATGCTTTGGATGAGATCTAGCAGTTCAAGTCAAATATGATAGAGTTCCTAAGACCTGTGTTTTTTAATTTGAAGACATAACTGTAATGTATTAACAGCTAATTCATAGCTTTCAGAGTTATCAAAGTGACTTCATCATTTGTCAGTTTCTAAATCTAGCAGTATGTAATACTCTCAAAAGACTATTGTCACATAGAGGTTTATTTACTAAAGGCAAATATACTGTGCACTAGAAGTGTACTTGCTCAAGATGTAGGGGAAGCTCTAAAATGAGGGGAAGCTCTGCTGATTTCTGTCATCAAATCATGTGCAAGCAAAAATGCAGTTTTTTATTTCCCCTGCATGTTACCCTTTAGAACTAGAGCAACTGTACTTGCAGTGTATTTGAAGTGCATTCCTCAAAGCACTTTTAAGTAAATCAACCCCACTGTTTCAAAGCATGTGGTCCCACCCATTTGTTATCAATAGATATTGACATAGCTGGTAATGGTAAGGCTCAATGCACACTAACATTTTTTAAGCTCCTAGAAGCTATGATGAGCATATTTTTCTTCTGCTCCTAGAAGCTAATAGTGTTATCCTATGTGTCCATGCACATTATCTTGTGCTAGAAGCATTTTTCAAGCTTCAGCATTTAGGAGCAGGAAAAAAAAAATGTTTTTTGTAGAGTATCTGGGAGTGTTTTCCCAGCAGAAAAAAAAATGCTAAATGCTCCTAAATGCTACTAAAATGCTGCTAACAGCTTTTTTTCAAGCATTGTACCGTAAAAACGTTAAGACCCCTTTCTCACTGAGTCATATTTCAAGTGCTTTTGGGCTAAAAATAGCGCCTGTAAAGTGCCTGAAAAACGGCTCCCCTGCAGTCTCAGTGTGAAAGCCCGAGTGCTCTGGCAGGACGTTAAAAAAACTCCTGCAAGCAGCATCTTTGGAGTGGTAAAGGAGCGGTGTATACACAGCTCCTAAACCACTCCTGCTCATTGAAATGAATGGGCAGTGCCGCCGAACCGCTGGCAAAGAGCTGCTGCAGTGGTGCTTTGCGGGTCATTTTAACCCTTTTTTTGCCGCTAGCGGGGGTTAAAAGCACCCCACTAGTGGGCGAAAACCTCCGCAAAAACTACGGTAAAGTGCCGCTAAAAATAGCGGCGCTGTACCGCCGACTACACTGATGCCCCAGTGTAAAAGCAGTCTAATAAAATGCTAAAACTCCTAAACACTCCTAAAAGCTTCTAAAAGCTATGAAGATGCTACTACAAGCCTGTATTGCTATGCTATGCTATTATCAGTGTTTTCACCCAGTGTTTTTTTCTAGTATTTTTTTAGCCTATAAAAAAATGCAAGTGTGCATGGAGCCTTTTGTGGAATAAGATAAAGACTGCATTTACAATAGAACCATAAATCAACATTTGTATAGACTGTATAAATTGCATATTTAAATAGTTCCTGTTGTCAATGTTTTTAATTCCTCATTAGCATTTATAGTGCATTTGTCAGGTCACTGGGGCACTATATTTGCTTGTGCATTCTTATTTTAATTTTTTTCTTAAACTGGCCATAGATGCATCAAAATGGATTTTGATTCATCTATGACCATTCCCAATCAAGAGAAGTTGATCTAATAATCGACTCCTCTGGAACGGGACTGTTGTAAAACTTTACTTTGATCGGCGCTGCAGCCAATCGACGGTAGCACTGATCAGTGTACTCTGATAGCAGGGAGTCCACGCTGTCCGAATACAATAGCGCAGCAGGAAGTATTCCCAATTGTGTGGATGGGGAAATCCATTTCATTTCTTTTTGATCAGCCTGCTGGCTGGTCAAAAAAAAAAAAATGATGTATGTATTTTAAGCTTTAGGTTGTAACAGTTTGTGTGAATTTGTAGCAGACAACATACAGTATATGCTGCACAGGGTTGATTATGTGGGGGCGTGGCTTGGCGCACGGTGTAGATGGCTGCACTGCACTAGAGCTCCTGTCATCTGAGAGGCCTGGGATCGAAAACGGACCGCTGTAAGGGTGATTATGTCCACACAAATTAGACGTGGGACACATAATCACTCCCTGAGATCGCTGACAACTCCCAAAAGGAGAATATCTACAGCTAAACTCCACAAATACAGATATAACAGCGGAGGGGAAAATTCCAAGATGGCGCCGCCGCACAGAACAAAAAGGGAAATAGACATGGAGGATGATGAAATCTCCCTGCCGGCATCGGAGGACTCCACAGCAGGTAACAACAACAAAGATCTGCCTCTAACTTATGCCACTGTGACTGACATAGCAGCATACATAAAAAGACCTTTCTCAGCAGCCATCACTGACATTAAAACTGAGCTACTGAAATTATCAGAGCAAATTGCTGTCAGTGAACGTGCAGGGAAGAGGAGAGATAGAGCATTACTCAGACTTGATGATATTACGACCACACACTCTCAACAACTGATTGAAATGAACAGGCAAATCGAGGACTTAGATAATCGTGGAAGGAGACATAACATCAGAATCAGAGGCATACCTAAATCTGTGTCCACAGATAATATCAGACCTGTCTTATCCACCATTTTCAACAACCTCATTGACAGACCTGAGCAATCTCCAATTAATTATTACAGAGCTCATAGAGCACTCAGACCCAGAGCTCCTGATGGCATGCCCCCTAGAGACATCATCTGCTGCCTCCGGAACTATGACTTGAAAGAGAACATTCTCCAAAAAGCAAGATCCCAGGAACGAATTGCATTAGAAGGCACAACAATCCAACTTTTTCAGCATCTCTCTCCCATCACATTAAAGAATAGGAGAGCTCTGAAATCCCTGCTAGAAGTGCTGAAAGAAAAGGAGTTAAATTACTGCTGGAAATTTCCCTTTGCTCTTCAAGCTTCATTCCTAGGAAAACAGCACATACTCAGAGTTCCAGATGATCTACTAAATTTTTGCGAATCCCTCCAGATTGCCCCAGTGGACCTCCCAGACTGGTACGCAGAATTTTGCATGCTCCCTTCAATCAACAACCCACAGTTTGCCCCAGGACATTCTCCTGCCCAATCTCCCTTCCACATGGGGAAACAACACAAAACCCCCAACAGAAACAATTATAACTCACCGAGCTCCTCTAAAACCACTAAGAGTCCAAGATATAAAGAAGCCAGACATTACTGAGCACTCCAACTCATAAATAATTCATGAGAAGAAAGAAGAAATGGAAAACCTTTTCTCACTTGCCTTTTATTTTTCTTTCCTTTTTTCTTTCTCTTTGTATTTTATCCATATGCTTGTTACCTAACTACAACGGACTCCATCTGCGTCCAGAACATTCCATGCTTCCCATCAATTAACTATGGACCACACTGCAACAATGAGTTCTTTCAAACTCATATAACTAGTCTCTTTGCAATAATTGAACTTGCTGTAAGGGGATGCAATTTTATCCTTACTCCACTAGAGGTCTCTATATCCTCAAAATGACTTCCTCAAAACAACTTCAATATAATACCTTGTTGGCAATTCAGCAATAACATCAGACATAGCTTGCCTTATACATCCCCTCTTATAACATACATTCTTTTCACATCTATTTCTGAGAGGAAATTGATCTTAAAAGTTAATAACCACTTTTATTCCTCAGGGTCAGGTCTAGCAAAAAGCAAAGCCTCATTGTTTGTATGTATGGGTTTGTCGCCGCCTCACAGATATTAACATTCTGTGCTCAAAGCTATTTAATGATACCAAGTCAGAGACTATACTATAGACCTTGACTCCGCCTATACTTTACATGTTAATATACTTGTTTTGTCTACTAACCATCTCCATTTCTCCAACATAAGAGACTGTCTTTGCCTTATTCGCAACCAGAGAACTGTTATTTGGAGCCTGTTTCCTACCTGAGATGAAAGGACTACTATCCACAACATCTCCCACTACAATCCAGCTTAACAGTGAGTAACCTAAAGGAAGCAAACAATGCTCTCAAGGAAACTTACTTGGTTACACAGGAGAAAATATATATACCAATTTATTAGATCATATAACATATACTGAACTATACGCATCACATTTGTCTCCAACAGATGGTATATGTATACAGTTTATTCTTGTCAGGGGATTTTGTTTAGGTGTCGGGTTAAAAACTTTTTCCCCATATTATTTTGTTATATTCTGTTATATTTTATTGGGATAGACCCACACAACACCTATGCTGAGCGAGATCTTAACCAAAGAAGCTTTAAACGCTATAATATTGATCACCTGCTCCCACCAGGTACCAGGGGCGGTTATAGAACAAGAACACCACCTCACGATCGCTTTAGCATCTAATGCAAAACCCCTTTCAATGTTAGGCTTTTAGCCTCCTATGTTTATTTGTTTATTTGTTTAAGAGTTTCCTATCTTAACATGCTGCATTTTTCATGTCAGTTGTAACCTTTTAGAGAAGTTCTCTAGGTATACATGGTATATACTGTAGACAATTATATTAGGTGAAATTCTTTGCAATATGTGTTGGGTAAGTTTATCCGTAACATTATAACGGTTATTTACATCATGGGTCCCAGAGAACTATCTCCCATGCTTTACACTTGATCCCCAGGCCTTTCGGTTGCAATAGAGAACTACTCTATACTAACTAAAATTTATTGTTACTTTTAAGATAGCACTACACTAACATGCCTCCTACTACCCCCCTAGTGCCAAAAACTAGACACTAACTAGCTCTCCACCAAATAGGTGGACATCAGAGAAAACACTCAATTCACCCTCTCCCCCCATTCACTTTAAATCCCTTGCCTACCACTTCCAACTTTACCCCCACCCCCTTACCCCAAATCTTTCATTACCACATCCTATTATCCCAATCCACCTCCCCTATCCCACACAGACTTTAAGTACATATTTTTTGACGGAGCGTCAAGACTTACAGTAATTACAACAGTAATTACAACAGCTGAAACATGGCATATGCATTCTTAGGCAAAGCACCAACTATCATATCTCATAATGTAAATGGCCTGAACATTCCCGAAAAAAGGTCAAAACTGCTGAAAGAAATAAAAAAGGTCAGACCATCCATCATACTCCTACAAGAAACACACTTCAAAAGCAAACAAATCCCTAGACTTACAGATAACATCTTCACAAAGGCTTTTCATGCCACCAATCCCCTGGCCAAAACAAAAGGAGTATCCATCCTAATCAATAAAGACGCCCCTTTTGAACTAAAACAAGAACTCATAGACACAGAAGGACGCTGCATCTTCCTAAAGGGTACATGGGAAGGCTCACCAATTACATTAGCCAATGTCTATTTTCCAAATACTGCACGTGTCTCATTTTGTTGCAAAATAATTGATGAGCTTAAATGGTTCGCAGAAGGATGCATCATCCTAGGAGGAGATTTTAACATCCCACTCTCCCCACTTAAAGACACCTCCACAGGACAGACTTCAATAGCCTACAAGATCCTCAAATGAATAAAAACCCTCTTACATTCCCTTTCACTTGTAGATACCTGGCGATCTACACATCCTACAGAGAAAGTCTATTCAAGAATAGACCTGATTTTTGTTTCCCAAAGAGATTTAACCAACCTGTCCTCAGCTGAAATAGGTATTATTTCTCTCTCTGATCATGCCCCAACAGCTATCACAATGTCTTTCAACCCACCTAAATGATCCACCTTTAACTGGAGACTTAACGCCTCACTCCTGACTGACCAAAACATAAAAGATTAAATATACTCCACCATTAATGACTATTTCCAACACAATATTGACACGGACACAAACCCTTTAAACAATTGGGAAGCTCATAAGACTGTTGTAAGAGGGGAACTCATAAAATGGGGAGCAAGGAAAAAAGGGAAAGAGAGGGAGAAATCCATAAACTATCCCTTCGAATTGCCAAATTAGAACTGCAACATAAACAATCCCTTTCAATCAAGCTAGAAGAGGAATTAACACAATGTAGAAATTCCCTGAAAGAAATACTAGATTTAAAAATTAAAAAAAGCCCTATTTTTAAAAAAAAGTATTTTCTATGAATATGGAGATAAAAGTGGGAAACAACTAGCTAGAGCACTTAAAGATGCAACACTAGCTGGTCATATACATTCCATAAGAGACAAAAAAGGAACCCCCAAACACAACCCCATAGACATTGCCGAGCTTTTCCATGCATTCTACACTAAATTATATAACCTCCCAGAACAACACAAACCTTCCACCCTAACACTCACGAAACAACAAGCGATCCAAGAATTCCTTAGAAATAACAAAATCCCTTCTCTCACAATGGCAGATTCAAAAAAATTGGAAGAACCCATACATTTGAATGAAATACAAGAGGCCGTCAAAAATCTAAAATCAGGGAAGAGCCCGGGCCCTGACGGCTTCACATCTCAGTACTACAAAACCTATTCCCACCTACTAATTAAACCTCTATTATCCGCTTTTAACTATTTAGCAACAAACACCCACAACTCCAACTCCTTTCTTATGGCACATATAGCAGTAGTGCCCAAACCAGACAAGGACCATACAGATTGTGCAAACTACAGACCCATCTCCCTCCTGAACATTGATCTAAAGTTACTAGCAAAAATTTTAGCCAATAGATTAAAACCCGTCCTAGCCCACATCATTGGTCCGGAACAGGTAGGGTTTATGCGAGACGAGAAGCCAGAGACAATATCACAAAATCAGTGAATCTCATTCACTTTGCCCAGAACTCCAAAACTAAAGGTCTTCTGTTATCCACAGATGCCAAAAAGGCCTTTGATAGAGTTTCCTGGGATTACATGTTAACCACTTGCTCCCATGTAGGCCTAAGTGTAAACATGCTCTCTTGGATCTCAGCGCTCTATCGAAGTCCACAGGCTAAAATCAATAATCAAGTCAATAATGTTCTATCTGACCACATTGACATATATAATGGCATTCGCCAGGGATGTCCCCTCTCCCCAATTCTTTTCATTATCTCCCTAGAACCATTAATAAGATCGATTAATCTAAACAATGATATCTGGGGTTTCACAGTAGGGAAGGTTGAGTACAAAACTGCCGTCTACGCTGATAATCTCCTGTTTTTTATTACACATCCCCCATACATCTATCCCTAATCTGAAAAAAAATATTTGAAATCTTTGGTTATATATCTAATTTCAAGGTTAACCAATCGAAATCGGAAGCCCTTAATATCAGCCTTCCCCCAGATCAATAAAAATTAATAAAAGACAACTACCCTTACAAGTGGGAAAAATCATCACTCAAATACTTGGGGATAAACCTAACTAACAACATAGAATCACTCTACCCTGCCAACTATAAACCACTCCTAACCAATATAATTAGAGATCTCAATAGATGGATGTCAAAATCATTCTCATGGTTCAGCAGAGCCTCAATCTTGAAAATGACGGTCCTACCCAGGTTACTCTATCTTTTTAATGCACTCCCTATTAAAATACCTAACATCTCTTTCAGTAACCTCCTTAAAATACAGAGACGCTTCCTATGGGCTGGGAAAAAACCCAAAATTAATTTCAGAACATTAACATTACCCAAAGACAGAGGAGGTATAGGTCTACCAGACTTCAAGAAATATCATTACGCCTCCCACATTACAAGAATTATAGATTGGTACTGTCATGGGTATAATAAGGATTGGGTCCTCTTGGAACAAAACCTGGCTCCCCACCAATTACTCTTCTACCCATGGTCCTTGCACTGCAAAACGGAAAAGAAAATAAATCACCCTCTAATTGCAAACACACTCAATATCTGGCACACAATAGCCAATACACACAAAATTGCCTCTATACCAGGCCCACTAACACCAATCACCAATAACCCTAACTTTATCCCAGGTCTACACAACAAAAAATTAAACACCTTCTTGCCACACACTATATAGCTGCATTAAAGGTTAAATCATTTGAAACCCTACAATCAGAATGGGGCAAATCATTTCCCAGGCTATGGTCCTACATGCAATTGAAGGACTTCCTGGTAAATAGTAAATATAGATCACAATACTGCCTCCCTATGACGCTTCTAGAAAACGTATGTCTCAAAGGGTCTCACGTACCAAACACCACATCTCTAGCTTACTCTTGGCTAATCAAAAATACACCGGCAAATCGTATGCACAAAGAGAACTGGGAATCAGACATGGGAATTACAATTACAGAAAAACAATGGGAAAAGGCATGCATTATGACGCACAAATGCTCACTAAGCTCTAAATATCAGGAGATTTCCTATAAAATACTCACCCAATGGTATGTTACGCCGCAGAAGGCTGGGAGATGGTTCGCCACAACATCAAACACTTGTTGGCATTGTAAAAATCACTTGGGTACGTTTCTACATGTTTGGTGGAAATGCCCCTCAATCTTTACCTTCTGGGAGAAAATCAAACAATGGACCAAACACATCACTGAAACAAAACTTGAACTGAACGCTGCTACTTATCTGATTAATTTTAACCCTCTTACTTTAAGCAAATACAAAAAATCACTTACCAGCCACTTACTACTAGCAGCTAAAACCCTTATCCCCCTACACTGGAAATCCACACGAGTACCAACGGTCAGGGAATGGGTGGACAGAACACAATACATATATAAAATGGAGGAAATAGCGGCCATGAAAAGGGAAAAAAGCGATAACTTTATTAAAATGTGGCAACCATGGCTGTTGTTCACTCTTTCACCGGGATATCAATTAATAGTTGGGTGATTTACCAAAAATGATACAACTCTGACCCCTATACTTGCCATACGAAGATAAGTTGCCCCTAGACCCCGTCAATTTACATTTTTACGCGATTTTTGTACCTATGGAAATGTGTTATACATAACTTTCAATATTGTGCCCTTTAACCCCCCTCCCTTTCCTTTCCCTTCCCCCTTTCCTCCCCCTACCCCCCACCACCACTTTATACCCCTTTCCTTTTCTACCCACTCCCTCTCAATTCTTATCTTACATATTTAAGTATTATATGATATTTCTCTCCTATTCTCAAATAACATCAATTCGTTATAAACCTTTCAATGGTCATTAAAATTGTTGTACCTGTATGCTGACAATTGTTAACATCAATTTATATGTATACTGCTTATTTACTAATGTCTACTGTACAATTTCTTAAGCTACAATAAAACCTTTGATTGTGAAAAAAAAAAAAAGGAGTGCGCATGCGCGGGTCTCCCAATATGGCCGCGTAAGCCAGGAGCTCCACTCTGCCCGAGCCAACGAGTCGCACCGAGCTGGTCCCGAAGGAAGCCCACACTGGACAGGGATAGCACGGGGCACAGTCCTAGCACACCGGGATGTCCAGCAGCTCAGTCCGCCGCGACCTGGGGCCACAATTCACGGCTGAAGGAGCACAGGCCGCTTCCAAGATGGCGGCCGCGTCTCAGCCACGAGACTCACAAGCAGGGGGACACTCGGAGCTCAGGCAAGTGATTAACCCAGCCACACTATCATTCACCCCCCAAGCGAATCTGGGAAGCCACACCATTACAACCCCCTCGCCTGCATCAACAGTTTCGCTGCTTGAGCGCACACTTGAAAACTACATGCTGTCTCCCATGAACAATACTCCAGGCCCAGGGAACGATAACACTCCCTCATGTAACCAGAAGCAGGCCTTGGGTCAGATACAGGACATTCCCCTAAACGCAGGGGATTTATTCATTAAATTTTCCGAACTGCTTGAACGAGGTCTTGCCATTACAGCCAGCAAGATCACTACAGATATAAGAGCAGACTTCCAGAATTTGGGTTCTAGAATGGAAGCCATAGAACATAAACTAGACATAACGGTCTCCAGGGCTAATCAGAATACAGACCATATACAAGTAATACAGGATCAATTGGAAGTGGTGTTAAACCGTATTGATGACCTCGAAAATCACTCCAGAAGAGACAATTTTAGGGTGAGAGGTATCCCTGAATCAGTTACTGACGCACCTAAAGCCATACAGGACCTTATACAATTTCTAATCCCTGCAATGCCACCACACAAGCTGGAACTGGACAGGGCACATAGGTCACTGGGACCCCCTAGGAGAGATGGGAACCCCAGGGACATAGTAGTAAAACCACACCACTACAGTGTGAAAGAAGAGATCATGAGGATATCCAGGAAACAGTCACGCATCTCATTCCAAGGTCAAGATATTCAGATCATTGCGGACATTTCCCCGATGACCATTCAAAGACGTAGAGCATTAAAACCATTACTACTCGTTCTCTCCCAGAAAGAAATAAAATACTGGTGGGCCTTTCCTTTTGCCCTTAAGTTTACCTTTAATGGTAAAACTCACTCTTTCTCCACCTTCACAGAAGGAGAAAAAGTCATTTTGGCCCTGAAACTCATCGCTCTGGAGTCTGGAGACATGGACACATCTAACCTGCAGGCAAGTTCCTCCAAAAGATCATCACCAGCCAGCCCCCTCTCTCCACTATGGAAGTTGACCAAAACCAAGCGAGCGAAGGATCAAATGCCCACCCGAAGATCAACTTTGCTATTCCTTCTTTTTTTTCTTTTCCCTCAGGGCGCGACCCTGACAGGAAATATCTACGAGACCCTCACATCATTTCTGGTAGTCTCGTATATCTACTAGAACTCCAATATACCACCTCTTCGGTTAGAAGTTTGGTATTGTACTCAAGTCGGTTATGGCCATTTTCCCCATTTTTCTACCATCATTTCTTAAAACCCTCTTGAAGTTGTAGAGATCGTTCCACAATAGGGACTAGGAACTGAACCTATTGGTATAAGCTATATGGACTTCTTCAACCCAGGGCCTCATACACAGGGATGCCCAAGGACTTCTTTATGGAAGACACACATCATAATGGGATATTATATTTGCATAATGCAGTCCCTTAGTCTAACACCCTCCCCCATGTAACTCACACATAGGGATTTCCCCTTTTTCCTGGTCTCTCAAACTGCCCTCTTTTGCTTTTTGTGGGGGTTTTTTGTTGTTTTTTATTAATATTCCTCCTCTCCCAATTTTTTCTTGTGTGATAGGTCCTGACGGATCGGTTCCATTTACAGTTTTTCATTTATTCATATGGATTCTGATACAAGTATTATCTTTTATATAAGCTAGGTTTATCGAGTATCAAAGTCCTTAGTCGACTGTGACTCGGGCAGCAGTCATGCGTGCCCTCCCATATGGCTTTTTTGTATTTGGGCGATGGGAAGTCAGCCCTCTCAGAGGGCTGCTCAATGTTGTTACCCAATAACGTAGGAGGGGTTTTTTCCCCCTTTCTTTGTTACAGGCCTATGTTTGGCCTTCTTGTCTCTCTTCTTTATTTCCCTTTTTCTTCTCTAACTAACCCCTTCTTTTTGATTGCCAGCACCCGGAGGATTCTCTTGTGTCCGGAGGCTCCAGGTCCCAGGTTTCACCACGCTACTCTGTCAAGGCTGATCACATCTAGGCTTCATGGGGTAAGTGTTAAACACATTGATACATCTCTTTTCATGCCAATTAATGCCTTCTAATACCGTAACCTCGCCGTCGCTCAGAATCGTTTCACATAACGTGCAGGGACTAAACTCGGCGGTCAAGAGAAGGAAAATCCTGCAGGAATACCGCTCCCAGAAAATGGATGTGGTTTTCTGCAGGAAACACATTTTCCAATACAGTATAACCCTTCCTTCCTACATGCTCACTATCCCCTGTTCCACTTAGCAAATGCTCAGGACAAAACAAAAGGGGTGGCAATTTTGTTTGCTAAATCCTGCCACTTTAAGGAGGGCAGATTTATCCTGGTGAAAGGAATGCTAAATAATCAAATGTACTCCCTGGTCTCGTACTATTCCCCCAACAGAGGTCAATCTCAATTTTTCCACCTCATGTTCCAAACGTTAGAACCACTGTTGGAGGGAATAGTGATATTGGGAGGGGACTCCAACATAGCATTTGACTTATCCCTAGATAAATCTAAACCTCTTTTATCTCAACTGACGCGCCCCAAAAAAATGAATACTAAAATTGCAAAAATGATCTTTAATCAAGGTCTTGCCGACATCTTGGGAGAAACCAATCCGACCTGCAGGGACTACACTCATTTTTCAAATCCCCATCAATCCTATTCTAGAATATACCACATCTTCATTTCAACTCATCATATTCCTTTAGTTAAGAAATCTTTCATTAAAGACTCCTCCCTTTCGGATCACTCGATGGTCATCCTAGTGATACGAGGGCTGCAATCCAAACCCCCCCCAATGGAGACTTAAGGAATCCCTCCTTAAAGACCCTATCCAGGTCCCTATTATTTAGAAAGCTCTGAAGGAGTTCTTTCTACTAAATGACGTAGAGGGAACCTCGGCTGAAACAGTTTAGGCTGCACATAAGGCTATAAGGGGAAAACTGATCCAAATGACATCACAAATCAAAAAAGAGAAAACCTCTGATGTTGTCAAACTTGAAAATAACTTTGAAGCTTTATGTAAGCAACATAAATCAGACCCTTCTAAGGTCAATACAGCACAACTAGATGCCGCAAGGGTGGCATTGAACTTGGCCCTTACGGTTAAAGCCGAGGTTTCCCTGCGTTGGACCGGTGCAAAATTTTACCAGCATAGAGATAAAATGAATACTATTTTGGCCTCCAAACTCTCCCCCAAAACACGTACTTTCACCCTTCCTAAGATCAGGCAGCAAGACGGTACGTTCACTTTAAATCCTCAACGTATTCTACAATCGTTTCAGGATTTTTATACACACTTATACAAAAAGGGAAATCACATTGGGGAGTCCGGATTTGATGCATTCATGGCAGATCTAAAAATTCCTCGCCTTCAGAAAAGTCACGCAGACCTGATGGATGCATCTTTCTCTATAGAGGAAATCCTAGAAGTGATTAAAAATTTAAAAATTAACTCCGCCCCAGGCCCAAATGGTTTTTCCAACATTTATTACAAAACATTTGCAGTTACCTTAGCTCCTCATCTCACTAAATTTTTTAATTCTAAAAGAACGGGCGAAGCCATCGAAATCCATGCAAACTCAGCCTTCATTTCAGTTATCCCCAAACCTGACAAGGACCCATCCCTAGTAGAAAACTATAGACCCATCTCCCTTATTAACAATGATCTGAAAATCCTAACCAAAATATTAGCCAATAGACTAAGCTCGTTTATAGAACAATACATTCATAGGGACCAGGTGGGTTTCATCCCAGGGAGACAGGGCCCGGACCAAATTAGGAGGGCGACGGATATTGTTTCAATCCTTCAATCTGCCTGGGACGGAACCAGTCAGCAGGAAGGCCTTTTGTTGTCATTAGATTTAAGGAAGGCTTTTGACTCGCTATCGTGGTCATACTTGTTTTCTACCCTCTGCAGATGGGGTTTTGGGGAACATTTTATGGGGATCCTACAATCCCTTTATTCGAGTCCGGTGGCCAGGGTCAAACTTCAGGGCTTTGTCTCTAATCCCATCCCGGTCTGCAGAGGGACCAGACAGGGTTGTCCTCTCTCTCCAATAATCTTCGCCATAGCAATTGAATCATTGGCCATAGCAATCAGAACAAATGTCAACATCCAAGGGGTTAGGTGCGGACATTCAGTCCATAAATGTGCCCTCTTCGCAGACGATATTCTGCTCTTCGTTACTTCCCCAATCACATCATTACCTAATATTAACAAGCTCTTAGACTCTCTTGGGACTATATCGGGTTTACAAGTGAACATAGCTAAATCACAAGCACTGAATGTTTCTCTTCCCATAGCCCTAGTTGATCGATTGAAACAGTCCTTCAAATTTAAGTGGAGCGACACCTCAATTCGTTATTTAGGGTTAAATCTTACCTCAAAATTTGAACTCCTATATCAGGCAAATTTTCCCCCCATGTACCGTAAACTAGAGAAAGATCTTCTCATCTGGTCCCAGCACAACATCTCATGGATAGGTAAAATTAATTCCATTAAAATGACCCTATTACCCAGATTACTCTACCTTTTCCGTTCCCTCCCAATTCCTATTAAGAAAGATCATTTAAAACAATTTTAAGGCAAAATAATCAAATACATTTGGGGTAAGAGAGGCTATAGACTAGGGAGAAAAGTCCTATACAGCCAAAAAACGAAAGGAGGACTGGGTCTTCCAGACCTTTTTAAATATTACCAAGCAGCCAGATTAGCCCAACTCTCAACAATCTACTTTAAACACGAAATCCCAGAGTGGATTAATATAGAAGGACAGGCGGTCCCCACATACACGTTAGACTTCCTTCTTTGGTCTCCTCACAAAATTAGACCTCCTATCATGTCCCCCGCTCTCTCGTATTCCCTGAGGTTATGGGATGATATAAAAAACTCACCTTCCTTGACATCTGACATTCAACCGCTGGCCCACATTTTCCATAATCCCCTCTTCAGACCAGGTATGGATATCAAATCATTTCAATGGTGGTTAGATAAGGGGATGTACAGGATCGGACACTATTTTACTCGTTCGGGCCCCGTCTCCCTGAAATTCTGTATGGAAAAACTTGAAATCCCGGTCTCAGAAAAATTTAGGTATTATCAAATTTCCCACTTCCTTCATGCAATATGGAAAAACAAACCCCCCCCCCCCCCCGATCTTTTCTAATTATGAAAGCTGGTGCGGCCAGGGTACAGAGCAAAAAGGGGGTATATCCATAATATACTCTTACTTATTAGAACCCACCACCAAATTCTCATATATGGAAGCCTGGGAGAGGGACTTACAAGAAACCTGGGACCTGGAGATATGGCACAGAAGAGGAATCAGAGCTCACAAAGGTATAATGAACATTTCATTAATAGAAACCAATTGGAAAGTGATGACTAGATGGTATTTGGTTCCGTTAAGATTGAACAAGATGTTTCCCTCCTCATCTCCTCTATGTTTTAGGGAATGCCAAGCTCAGGGTTCCACGCTTCATATTTGGTGGGAATGTCTGAGAATTAGAGGTTTCTGGAATAAAATTTTAAATCTTATCCGCAAAGTTACAAACCTACCGATACCTAAAACTCCACAAATTGCTCTATTGAACAAGCAAATCCCCAAGATTCCTAAGTTTTCTCATCGTTTGATTACTTTCACGCTAATAGGAGTGAAAATTACGATCGCTAAAGCCTGGAAGACACCAAAAATTTCCTTTGTAGCGGCTAAGAGAAAAATCTCTTGGATCATGTCCCAGGAGAGATTATTAAGCAAAATTCTGGACAACATCAAAACCTTTGAAGCAACATGGGAACCCTGGGCTGGGCATATAGGTTTATCCCTGGTCCCTGGGATCTCCTCGCCTGGATAGTTTCACATGAGCTGAGTGTTGGCTTTCCCTCTTTCTATCCCTTACTTCCTTTCTTTTCTTCCCTTTAACTCCTTTTCTATTTTGTCTATTTTCCTGATGTTGAAAGAATAGATGACTATTGTTCTCTTGCCATGTTAAGTTTATGTTCGTTATTTCTTTGATTTTGTACGAGTTATTATATACTACTATGTCACAAGGCTAAAGGGTTCACCCTTGGGGGTCGGTGCAGTCTCTCCGTTGCGATTCAGTGGCTCCGGAGGGGCGGCTCATGACCCCTACTAGGTAGGGCAATCTATATCTAAATCTATACAAGGTCTAGACCAGGACACAGTGTGATCCCGTCAGGGGTGTCTGGTCAGTCCCTAGTTCATAACGCTCTATTAAGCTTTAGATTTAACATGGATGTTGATGCTTGTATGGCTCATTTCTCTTTTTATGTTATGTATCCTTAGAGTTTTGGATGTTAAGAGACGATGATGTATACTGAGCACTGTCTTATGATGGACATCCTTTGTATTGTAAGATCTCTCAATAAAATAAATGTTAAACTTTAAAAAAAAAAAAAAAAAAAAAAGATTATGTGAAGAATGGCCTCCTCTTGGTTTTACGTATAAAGAATCAATTGTATTTGGCAATGTGATAGATAGACTGACTATATTCACATTATTACTAGTCTGAAGCCTGTCCCAAACATATGTGCATCGTATGTTATAAAGGCAGCTCTGGCAAGTTAGCTTGAGAGAGCTAAATATGTAGTCCCGCAGAGAACCAGAAAGGAAACTGCACTTAAAGAAATATAGAAGATACCATAACTCATCTTTACTCCTTAAAGCGATATTAAACCCAAAACCAAAAATGATATATATTGAAGAGTACCAACCATTTGATGTTGTGGCTTCATTCTTTTTCTTTTCTTTGGCTTTTTTCCCTCTGTTTTCACATGGTGATCTAGCTAGTAATGCACCCACTATATTAGTGAGACACAACTCTGGAGGAATAAGCATTGAAAGCACAGCAGAAAGCAGTATTGTCAGTCGGGGGGATCAAACTCCAGCTCACACTTTATAATCAGTTACAGCAAACAAAAAAGCTGATTTTACCATCCCTGCCAGTGATTAGTGGTTTAGTCCAAATCAGTTCGGCTGGTGTTTTTTTCCTTTGGGGGGATGGCAAACAACCCCCCTGGTCAGTTGGTCGGTCAAGGTGGCAACATCCCCCCTCCGGAGGACCGTTGGGACATCAAAGCCCCGCACTTATCTAGGAAGCAGGAGGGCAGCATATCCAGTGGGTGGCAGCTTTCCTCCTCCTGTGGATCACAGCGGCTTCTGCCATGCATCTCCCTCCTCCTAGGTGTCCAATAGGATTGCCTGTTTAATCAGCCAATCGGGAAACGGGTGTCAGAGTGCCAAATCATTTAAACTGATACATTCTGCTGAAGAGTGTGTACTTTGAAAAACAACAGACTAGCTGGCTGGATTACCAGATGATAAAGATAGAGGAAAGAAAGCCTAAAAAGAGAAACAAATTCAGCCATCATATCTAAGAATTGGTAAGCTGCAATGTAATTAATGTCTGCTTTTGGATTTAATACTGCTTAAACATGCTAGCCCCAGATTGTCTTTTGATCCAGTGCCTTGAATACTTCTCGAGTCACTGATTAAGGCCATCAGAGCAAATTTCTTTCCTGCAAACACAGGTTGCAAAAAAGAAATTAGCTTGTTTCCTCCATCAACACAGACAGTGTTGATGTGAAAATCCCTCCTACCAGGCCAGTGTCTTCTCCCGGCTGGATGGTAGGGGAGGTCCGGAGAAGAAAGTGATTATTGCTAGCGGCTATAGCAGATTCTAGCGATAATCACAGGTGAAACTTGACATGATGGTTATACGGAAGTTGATCACTCGATCAACTTGGTATATTCAGCCTGCCCATACACATATCGAGTCTTGGCCAGTTTTGAACCTGTGTATGGCCTGCCTTAGAATACCTATGCTTAGGAGTTCTGATTTCACCCTGATGTTCTATTCTTGGTCAGTGACTGAGAAAGTATTTAAATCATTGGATCAGCATTACAGCCAAGCTGCTAACATTTTCAGAAGTAGCTCAGCACTAGCATCCTCTCTGTTCTAATCTAATTTTTCTGATTATAGGCTCCCTTAACCACAGGCTTACTGGGCACTTAAATCCCCCTCCTGTCCAGACCAATTTTCAGCTTTCAGCGCTGATGCATTTGAATGATGCGCAGTCATACAACACTGTACCCAAATAAAATTTTTATCATTTTTTTTTCCCACAAATAGAGCTTTCTTTTGGTGGTATTTGATCACCTCTGTGGTTTTTATTTTTTGTTAAAAAAATTAAAAAGAACACATTTTTAAAAAATGTTTTTATATTTTTTTATATTTTGTTATAAAATTTTGCAAACAGGTAATTTTTCTTCTTCATTGATGTACGCTGATGAGGCGGCACTGATGGGCACTGATGGGTGGTAGTGATAGGCACTAATGGGTGGCAGTGATGGGCACTGATGGGTGTCAATAATGGGCACTGATCGGCACTGGTTGGTTACACTGTTAGGCAGCCCTGCTAGGTGTCACTGATTGGCACAACTGGTGGGCATTGATAGGTGGCACTTGTGGGCATTGATAGGTGGCACTCATGGGCATTGATAGGTGGCACTGATGGGCACTGTGGGCAATGGCAGGTGGCACTGGCAGGGGGTACTGGTGGGCACAGATTAGGCAGAATTGCCTCTACCTCTTCGGGACCGATGTCCCTTGCACATAAGCCGGTGATCGTCTTTTTTTTCTCCTCACGCTGTCAGCGTGAGGAGTAAAAAAAACAATTACCGAGCTTTTGTTTACATAATGTGATCAGCTGTCATTGGTTGACAGCTGATCACGTGGTAAGGGGCCGGGATTGGCCCCTTACTCGGATCTGTGATCACCCGAGTCTCAGTGACTCGGTGATCACAGCGTGCACTGCGCAGGGAGCGTGCAAAGGGGAGGACATCATATGACGGCCTCCCGTAAATTCAGGTCCACGCTGTGGCCATCATTCAGTTATAGCACGGACGCCAAGTGGTTAAAGAGGTTACTTAGGAGAGACAAATGCTAAAGCTCGTTCGAAAAGATAGTAGCTTCTTAAAGTAATGGCAAACAGAAATTATATTAGGTTTGACTTATGTAGTATGCAATATGTAAAGTTCATTAATTCGCAATAACCAAACTTTCATACCATTTGTAAATAAAACAATAGCCTGTGTAGAGAGTGAAAAAAAAAAAAATCATTTAAATATGGAACAGTGAACCATGTACACGGAGAATGGTTCTGCATAGATTTTTGTGCACCTGCACAGAAGTTCAAGCACTGGTCAGTTTATGGCAATCCATCCACTGATTCTAGAAATATAGATTCTAGTTAATATATACAAACACTGACTATTTCATTTGATTGCATACAGTAACTTTAATGCTCAATTTGTGCTTAGCAAGGTGGTTACCAATATAACTTATATCTTCATTTCAACATATTCTGAGCCACTAACCATGAACAAGAATGCAGCAAATGAACAGAAAGTGAAATCAGAACAATTATTTTTCATGTTTGCTTCAGATTAGTAACTCAAGGAATTAAATAGGTCAGTAGTGCAGCTAGGCAATAAACACATTTAGATTCTATTGCATATCAATAGTTCTATTTCATTGCTTTTATTTGCAACACTGGATATAAATATGTGGGTTAAAGAACCATTTTTCAGAATTGTATAATGCCTGGGAATGAAACCTAAGAAAGCTTCCAAAAGCATCTAAAAACATATGTAATGGGGGGCGTGGCCAAGACTGGCATGTGAGAGGATGTGTCTCACACAGCTCCGCCTTTGATCCGAATATACATCCTTCCCCAGCACTCACATTGTGGCCATTTTGGGGCATCCAGCTGGCTACCACTCTGGGGCACCCCTCGATTGCTACGTTGGCCCTCTGCACAAGGGGAATGATCCAAAATAAAAAGGATGAGGCGGCGGGTATGGATGTCCAAGATGGCACCGCCGCGGCCCTTGCACAGCACACACCACATGCCCAGGAGAAGAGAAAAGATAGGGGAAGCAAAAAAAAGCATTAAAATCAGGTTAAGGAACAGTCCAGAGATATACTCTATTATGTACAAAACTGTCGGGGAGTGTGGACACAGAGGGGGAGGAGGCTGCAAGATCTCTATGCAAACATGTGCAGGGGCCATGATATGCAGGACTAATAGTGAGAGTGTCACAGACCCATTGATCCCACTGCCCTCAGACCCTGTGCTGGATGAGCCTGAACAACCCACTCTGGCTGACACACTATGGGCAGTATATATGTGCACAGCCTTGGTCAACACTTTAAAAGATTAATTCAAGGCTTGCGGGAAGAGGTGTTGCTGCTGCGACAAGACCTCCAAAAGATCCAGGAGCGGACAACTGCATTGGAAAGCAGAGTCAGTGATACTGAAGATAAACTACCTCGGCTGGTGCAGGAAGCCCACACGGCCCATCAACTGGCAAAGGAAACTAACAACAGGGCAGATGATACAGAGAATTGTCTATGCCACAATAATGTCTGCATCATAGGCCTGCTGGAAAAGATGGAAGGAAGGGACCTGACTACTTTCGTGGCTGACTACTCCAGGCTGGCCGCTCCCAGCTGGCACCCCCCCTCGACCGATGCTGGCCTGTCTCTTGCACTATAGAGACCGGGAGGCAGTAATGCGCTATGCGCGGGAGCACTCCAATGTTTAATACAATGGGGCCCGAGTATCCTCCTACCCTGATTTCTCTGCGGAGGTGCAGAGACGCAGGGCAAAGTTTACAGATGTGAAGAGGTGACTGCGAAACCTGCAATTATCCTATGCAATGCCATATCCTGAATAGCTACGTGTCATGGCCGGTGGGCAGGCACATTTCTTTGAATCTGCAAAAGAGGCCTCAGCGTGGCTGAATAATAATGAGCAAGCTTTGTGGCACCATTGAGATGCTGAAGATGGAGATTGATGCTTATTCTTCCTTTCCTGTACCAGGTAATAAGGCCTGGGTAACCTGTTGCTTTCTAGGGCTCACTTTGTTGGCTCTTTGAGCAAAATAATATTTTTCTGGGGGACATGATATTTTGTATTGAGCTACGAGCTACACTGTGGTTTAACTGACAGTTCTGCTATTTCAAAGTGTGAATGGACTGTCTACACACTTCTGCATTTTTTATCTTTTTTTCCGACTGGTTTGGTCTATCATGTTGACAGGCCTACTTTTTGTTTTTCTACTTTTTTGTGTTCCTCCAGGATAAAATTTGGGACTCAAGCAAGTTCCTACCTACGAGTTCTATAAAGTTGGCACTGTTGTGCCTAAGAGTTCTAAGTTACTGTTGACTGCTCCTTTATAATGAGCTGTACAGCATGATGGGCAAGTTTGAAGGTTTGCTTGGTTGGGATAATGTATATGCCACTTGCTACCAAACAGAATAGTCTCAACATGATAGCAGATGTGTTACCACAAACGATTTACCATGGATTCTCTTATTATTCGAACATCCCACATGACTGAGGTCCCTGTGATTTCTTGGAACATTTGTGGACTCCCAGGTTTGCCTGAAATACCCTTGGGTGGGATGGGCATACCACTCCACTCACGCCTCATTTTCCCGGGGTGTAAGTGTTCTGGTACATGGCTCCCTGAATTACCAGAAATATGATGCTAATATTGATCCTGAAAGATGATTTGTTTTTTGCATTGTCGTATTGGGGTTTTTCAGTGTATCTTAGCTTGTATATACATTCCCCCAACCTTCACTGTGGTGGTGCTCCAGCTTCTGTTGTCCCATTTGGAGGGGAGGCCAGACCTTCCATTACTGATTGTTTTTGGATTTTAATCGTGAGCTGGACCCATCTATTGATAAACATCCAGCTCCTCGGGATCCTTTTTTTTGTGAGGGGAACCCTTCTGCTGAGGCTGCTGAATGAGGTGGGCTGGGTTGATATCTGGAGGTATAGAAACCCTCTTGATAAATAATTCTCCTGTTTTTCAAATCTCACAGTACTCTATCCAGGATTGACCTCATAGTGGGTAACTTGGCCATGCTCCTATCCTTCTCAGAAGTTCTGTATAAGCCCTGCAGTGTGTCAAACCATTCACACTTGGTGAAATGATTTATAGTTTCTCTACCCTCTCAACGGTCCAGGGCATCCTGGGGATTCAATGCCTTTTGGCTGAAATTATTCTCCTCTCATGGGGAGATGGAGTGGAACATTCACCAGTTCATTGCTGATCAGATTCCTGCTGAGTGACTCCACTCTTCATCTGTGGGAGATGTTTAATGCTTATCTGAGGGGACTCAGATAACCACTTAACCACACTTCCCGCCCACCGTCTGTCATATGACGTCCTTGACTTTGTGCGGGTATATCTGAATGATGCCTGCAGCTACAGGCATCATTCAGATATTGTCTTTTTCAGCCGGCGATTCCCTACATCATAAGAATGATCATAGTGGCATAGTGCCACTTGATCATTCTTATGGGCGTGAGAGGGGACACACCCCGCCACCCTCCGGTGCTTCTACTGACTCACCGCTGCCATCGGTGAGTCAGAGAACAGATCTGCGGGCCCCAGATGTTTACCATAGAGATTTCAGGTGGGCCAGATGGTTGCCGGAATCTCTATGATTGTTTGAAGGCCGGGCGCAATGTTATGACATCACGCCTGGCCTCTGCATTCAAACAAACCACGCCTCCTTGGCTGGGAAGCTGAGATCATTTTTTATTATTATTTCAGCTGTCCCAGCCTAGAGGTGAGATGTGGGGTCTTATTTACCCCATATCTCATTGTAAAGAGGACCGATCATGCCATATGCCTATTACAAGGGATGTTTACATTCCTTGTAATAGGAGTAAAAGTGATCAATTTTTTTTCTTTAATGTGTCAAACTAAAAAATTTAAAGTAAAATTAACAATAAAAAAATGTAAAGTGCCCCTGTCTCTGTGTGCTGCCACACAGAAGCGAATGCATACACAAGTCCCGCCCACATAGGCAAACCACACATGTGAGGTGTCACCACAAATGTTAGCGCAAGAGCAATAATTCTAGCCCTAGACCTCCTCTGTAACTCAAAACATGTAACCAGTAAAAAAATGTAAAGCGTCGCCTATGGGGATTTTTAAGTGCTGAAGTTTGGCGCTATTCCACGAGCTTTTGCAAATTTGAAGCGTGACATGCTAGGTATCTATTTACTTGACGTAACTTCATCTTTCACATTATGCATGAACAATTGGGCTAACTTTACTGTTTTTTCTTTTAAAGCATGAAACTGTTTTTTTTCCAAAAAAAGTGTTTGAAAAATTGCTGCGCAAATACCGTGCAAGATAAAAAAATTGAAATGACCGCCACTGTATTCTCTAGGGTCTCTGCTAAAAAAATATATCATGTTTTGGGGTTCTATGTAATTTTCTAGCACAAAAAATATGATTTTACATGTAGGAGAGAAATGTCAGAATTGGCCTGGGTGGCAAGTGGTAGAAATAACCAAAGTGAAAAGGGCCTCTTCTGTATTGGCAAGAGGAACTTGAGTCTCAAGTTCATGACCTGGAGATGCGGTATGTGCATGACCCTACTGACACCAACCTGCTATCCTTCTCGGCAGAAAAGAAGCGTTTTTTCTACAAATTGGCATTCTTTGAGGAAGGGGATTGCACGGGTCGCCTTCTGGGTAGGATTGCTAATTCTCAGCAGTGATGGAGTCCCTGCTATTGGAATAATTAAAGACCCAATGGGCCGTCTAGTGCACTCCCCAGATCAAGTAATGCAAGAGCTGATAGTATTTTATGAGACACTGGACCTCCCCACCTCCGATTATACTTCTTTAGCACTAGAGGAATATTTAAATGGAATTACAATTCCACAACTTACTTCTGCTCAAAAGAGGAAATTATATACTTACATAGTCAATAAAAAAAAATGAGTATTGAGGCAAACTTGGACTTTCATGGTACAGTATAGACTTACAATGCTGAAACATCTTTTTATAAAAGTATATTTACATTTATTACAAATCATTGATTAAAAAAAATACCCAGATGGGTAGACATATAACATACAACCAGTGCGGAGTATCCTATGACAGGAAACACCCTTAAATAAGCAAATTCCTCAGATATAAACTGGAAAAGGAAAGATGTATCCACCAGCCATGGGGAATCACATATTCGTCTTAATCCAGTTATAAACTCTACATGTTTTGCTGTGAACCGCTTCTTCAGGAGTATGATTCAGAGAAAATATTTTTCTAGGAAAAAAGAACATATACATAAGGAATCTTCATATAACAAATAATGGTAATATGGTGGTACTGTAGGATGTGGAACAGACCACCAGGTAACTGCCAAAAAAGTGGCATGCTCCACAGCCTCAGCTACTGTAAATATTCCAAACATAATAAATACATTCATTAATCCTCAACCACTTGTGGCCACCAGGAGAAATATCCCATAGGCAAGAAAATTCAACAACAAGGTCAGCACCAACACATCAGGCATCTCAAAGCCAAAAATGGCAGTCTCCTGGGCGAGTGTTGGAGCCAGATGAAAGTAAAGTAGAATAGGAAGCTGTTTAATAAAATAAGAAAAAGTATAAGAAAAAAGCACCCTCGTGGATGTTTCAGATAGGGTCTGTAACAGGGGTATGGAGTTTGTACCAGACCCCAGGACCCAATTCACAAAACAAAACCAGGTGGATATACTGTACAAGGGATCTATGGCAATACACACCGATAATAATCTTCAAATAGTGGCACATGACACGACGGGGCTGAGGAAGAGATATAAACCTAAAATGGAGGGCTCAGGGCAGATAGTAGACTGTTTTCCAAATATATTGGAAAGGCACTATGCAATAAATAGAGAAATACAAAGATACAGTAACCTACCAGTCATCATATATATACGGGAAAACCAAAAAAGAGCCTGAAAATAGCCAAGAATACACTCACCTGACTCAGAGAATTAATCACTTGAAATATTAATCATTCCACTAAGACCACAAAAAATTCTGTTCTAAGAACATGAATGCAGCCGAAGATCAAAATGTGGGGTGGTAACTTAAGATACAGGTGATAGTATGGCTGCAAATTAAATACAGCCAAACATGTAACCAGCTGGAAAACCCTGGAAAGGCAGAACAGATAAGCCATAAGCAACAGGGAAAGAAAGACCACCACTACCCCTATATGTTCACACAATCGGTTCATGAGTTAAGTGAATAAAGCACTCACCAGGAAGTCAACTCCAAGGATAGTCCCCACCGCCATAAACACCCCTCTCACAAACAATGGGACACATGTTCCCATTATATACACCTGGCTCCTGTCCAGTTAATTGCATCAATGCTGTGCGGAGGCGCAGACGGATGATGTCACTGGACACGATCTCGGTGAGTGCATGTGCGAACATGGCACATGCACAGTACTACAAAATGGCACATCACAAAGAAAATCTCTGTAATGACGTTGTCCGCCCATCTCAACAAGGGGTGGCACATATCAGCCCCATCTAGTGGACAGACCAAAAACAACCATCAAGATGGGAAATCACACACTCACCCAGGAAAAACTAGACACCCAGATGCCGGATAGCCCGGTGGTAGAGATAGATGTCCATGCCCAGTAAACCAAAAGACAGAAAGGGAAAAAATAAATGAAAATTAAAAACCATAGCAACACCTAACATGAAACTTATAGATAGAAACATACTGTATCAACATGTGATATCAAACAATAACATAGTGCCAATAGAAAATCAAAACATTTAAAAATGTATATATCTAGTCCAAGCTTGCAAACCCACAGATACAAGACAAAAGGGTTGATTTCATTAATCCCGGGGGGCTTACGGTAGATAATCTTTTGATCCAAAAGGTTTCGGATCTGAGGATTAAATTGTCCCAATCGCCTGCTCTGGGAATGAGAGGAATTACCTCTAGCACACAGAACAAAACTGAGGTATTGTCGAATTTGTGATGGAGACCTATATGCCTGGTAACAGGAGTAATGATTTTACTGTTACCAGAATAATACACACGCTCCCTAATCCTATGGCTGAATTGAGATATGGTTTTGCTGATGTACAAGGCATGACATTTGCATGTCATCAAATATATTACACCACGAGTAGAGCAATCAGCATACTGTCATGATTGATGCCATTGATCATTGGGCAGGTAGATACCCCTGCCTTCCATTACCAAAGGGCAGCGACTGCAATTTCTACAACGATAAGTCCCCCTAGGGTACAAGTAGAAGAATCAGGCCTGTTTTTGTAGTGGCTGGTTGTTAAGGTATCACGTAAAGAGATGGCCCACCTAAACACCAATTCAGGAATTGGATGTACATACTTAGATAGTATGTGATCTTCTGCTAGTAGGTGCCAATGACGAGAGATTGATGAGTGTAAAGATTGTTCATGGGCAGAAAAACGGGTAATAAATGTAACCATATTGGCCGCAGCCATGGGGGCACTATTATAAAGAAATTCCAATTTAGATCTTAATCTTTCCTTGTTAAAGGCTTTTCTCAACAGGGATTTAGAATAACCCCTAGCTAGTAACCTGTTTTGTAATAACCCAGATTGATGGAAAAAATCCTCATCTGAGGAACAATATTGCGCATAAGGTATACTCCTAATTAATGGAGCGGGGTGCAAACTGGAAGCATGCAAAATAGTGTTGCCAGAACGTGGCTTACGATATAGATTGGTCACTATATAGCTATTCTCATCAATGGTAATGGTAAGATCAAGAAAGGACACCTGTGCTGAAAGTATGTGTGAATCTGAGGTTGAATTCATTGATGTTAAGAGCCTCCAAAAAACCAAGGAGCTCATCCATAGATCCTGTCCAAATAACTAGCAAATCGTCAATATAACAAAACCAATATAGCACCTTAGTTAGTCAAAGACCATAATTATCATTGGCAAAGATCCATCTTTCCCAACCTCCGAGGTATAAGTTTGAATATGATGGGGCACAACAAGTGCCCATTGCCACTCCTTGCATTTGCAAGTAGACCTGATCCATAAAGGTGAAATGATTTCTAGTTAATCTGAATTTAAGTAAATCCAAGACAAAATGATTATGGTGCTGGGTGGTGTTGTCCTGCTCAATAAGAAAGGACTCGATCACCCGGATGCCACATTCATGCGGGATGCTAGAATGCAAAGCCTCTATATCCACAGCCACAAGCAGGGCATTCGGGGGAACATGAGTCCCCTCAATATGTTACAAAAGATCCAAGTTATCATGAATATAGGAAGGAAGGTAAATTATGTGAGGCATTAAAAATGAGTCAACATACCTACTGGCTTTTTCGGTAAGCGATTAATTCCCCGAGATAATAGGTCTACCTGGGGGGGTTGGAGAGATCCTTATGATTTTTGGGAAGGGCATAAAAAGTTTCCAGCCATGGAAATTTAGGGTTAAGATAGTCCAAAGTTTTCTGATCAATCAACCCTCCCAAATAGGCACTGGTGCATACTATATGTAACTCGTTGGTGTAAATGGGAATTTTCTCCCTACCAATCCTACAATACCACTCCCAATTCATAAGAATCTTCAGACACATCCTTTGGTACTGAGGGTGAGACATAAGATCAGGGGTAAGATTTGTTTCAGGCTTATACACCATTGTCTAGATTTCAATTCCCTAATCATGAGTTGGACAAATGCCCACACATCAGGGCATGTCAACAAATCTGGAAAGTGGCAAGACTTGGGTTGAAAACGAGTTTCATTGACCATGATAGGTGTGTGAGTGACATTATCCAGAATCGTCTCAGAAGAGGGGACAGATTCACCAGAGCTTTCTTCATACAGGAGCATCAAATCTCTGAGTGCTCTAAACTCGTCCATCGTAAAATGTTTGATTTGTTCAGTAAGGTCTTTTTCTTGTTTCTTCTGATTGTGTTCAGAGTCAAATATGAATTTGTAGGTTAATCTATGCGCAAATAAATATAAATCTTTAATCATTTCTGATATATTAATGGGTTGCGCTGGACAGAAACCCAAACCAAGGTGTAGTACAGATATTTGTATTGGACTAATTTGGATAGTGGTTAAATTGATAATGTTTATCTCAGATTGACTTGTAGGTTCTGAGAATTGGATTTATGGAAGAAAAAGGCACTCAGATTGCCTTGTTTTTTGGCCTCTTGCAAAGCTATGGCTGGATCTAAGAAATCACCTGTAGGTATATTTTTAATCAATGATTTGTAATAAATTTATACTTTTATAAAAAGCTGTTTAAGCATTGTAAGTCTATACGGTACCATGAAAGTCCAAGGTTGCCTCAATATCCATTTTTTTTGTTAGCATTCATAGGACGAAGGTACTTTAATTTTCTCCTTACCTCAGTAGCACATAATCATTTTAGTTACGTAGTTAGGTTGAAAAAAGACACAAGTCCATCTAGTTCAACCAAAAAAAAATTAAATCATACTATCCCATATACACAATCCTTCACCCACAGTTGATCTATAGGAAGGCGAAAAACCCCAGAAACCCCATGCTCCAATTTTCTACAGCAGGGGAAAAAATTCCTTTCTGATCCCCCACAAAGCAATCGGATTTTCCCTGGATCAACCTTACCTATAAATGTTAGTACCCAGTTAGTTAGTACCCAGTTATGTACATTTAGGAATGAATCCAGACCTTTTTTAAAGCAATCTACTGAGCTTGCCAGAACCACCTCTGGAGGGAGTATATTCCACATTTTCACAGCTCTTACTGTGAAGAAACCTTTCCGTATTTGGAGATTAAATATTTTTTCCTCTAGACGTAAAGAGTGCCCCCTTGTCCTCTCTAATGACATTAAAGTGAATAACTCAACACCAAGTTCACTATATGGACCACTTATGTATTTGTTCATGTTGATCATATCCCCCTTAATCTCCTTTTCTCAAGGGGGAATAGATCCAGTTGTTCTAATCTTTCCTCAAAGCTGAGCTCCTCCATTATCTCTTATCAACTTGGTTGCCCTTCTCTGCACCTTCTCCAGTTCCCCAATATCCTTTTTGAGAACTGGTGCCCAAAACTGAACTGCATATTATTCCAGATGAGGTCTTACTAATGATTTGCACTGGGGCATAATGATATCTATCTTTCTGGAGTCCTTACCTCTCTTAATACTAAATTCTTCAACCAGGTCCACAACATGCTGAACTCTGGCACCAAGGAGACAACAAACCATTTGGTTGAGGTGATCCTGGCGACAAATCAGTCCTTCTGATTATAGAATCCCCTATTACCACCAACTGTTTAGGCCTACCTGCACTCCCCTCACCACCCCTACTAGATGAGGGGTTAACACTAGGGGGCAATCAAGGGGTTAAATGTGTGTTCCCTGTACGGGGATAGGACTGACTAGGGGAGGATACATATAATTGTTCCTACTTAGTAGGAACAAACTATATGTCTCCTCTCCCCTGACAGCACAGGGATTTGTGTGTTTACACACACAAATCCCCGTGCACGCGATCGCATGTGGCCGGCAGCGATCGTGCCCACCGGCCACACGCATCAGGTCCCATGCGTGAGCTGGTTGGGAACCGGTTAAATAGTATACTGAGGTCCTATTGCCACAATTACTGAAAGTCTTTAATGCAGCCCGGGAGTAGGAAATTCTGCCTCCCTTTACGTCAAAGGCCAATATTGTTTTAATCTCAAAACTTGGGAACGACCCGGTTGACCCGGGTTCATATAGACCTATCTCACTCCTACAGAGTGATATTGAACTTTTGGCAAAGGTGTTGGCAATCAGATTTAATGGGGTTATTACATCCATTGTGCACTCGGACCAAGCCGGATTTATGCCCAATAAGTCCACTGCAGTAAATTTGAGGTGGCTGTTCCTTAATATGCGATCCCCAGCTGATAATGTGGGACAAAGGGCTTTGCTCTCACTAGATGCTATGAAGGCCTTTGATAGCATTGGCTGGCCATATCTTTTGGCGGTGCTTAGGCGGTTTGGCTTTGGAGAGACTTATATCTCCTGGGTTAAATTGTTGTATTGTCATCCACAGGCAGCCATTAGGGCATCTGGTAAAATGTCTCATATCTTCACCTTGGGGAGGGGCATAAGGCAAGGGTGCCCATTGTCACCCTTGTTTGTCCTAGCCATAGAACCACTGGCAATTGGAATAAGGGATAATCCGAACATCACTGCTTTCTGCTATGGCACTAGACAGGAAAAAGTGATGCTATACGCGGGTGACTCAATGATTCTATTTGGAGACATGGATGTTTCTCTGAAAGAGGCTATGGTTGCTATCACAGAATTTGAAAATTAATCAGGCCTAAAAATAAACTGGATGGCTTTAATGCTAATAGACATGGGGAGCACCCAAAAGGGGGATTCAGAGTGCCCTATTCCGGTTGCTCCTTCCTTTAAGTACCCAGGAGTCCAGGTGACACCCTGTATCCAGGACTTTTGCCGACTCAATATCTCCCCACTATTACAAAAATGTTGTGAACGTATTAAAACATGGAACTCTCTCTATTTGTCAGTGTCAGTCTAATTAAGATGATTCTTATGTCTTAAGATGATTCTTATCTTCTACATAATTCCCCAATCATGATTCCTCTGAAGACTTTCAGGATAGTTAACTCCTTATTTGTACTTTGATATGGAAAAACCATCCCCTAGAATAAAATTAGAGCATCTTCAACACCCCAAGAATGACAGTGGCCTGGCTCTACCAAACCCCTGGCTATATTTTTTAGCCTCAGAACTATAGCACTTGATAGGTACATTACATGCGGGAGTGGAGCAGGAGGCTGCTAGTGGTAGCTAGTGGTAGCACTGCTGAAGCCGTGATGCTCTACACGGTGCAGGGAGGGTCTGTCCCGGTGGCTCACGAAGCTCAGGCTTTTGGTAAACCATATAAACTTCATCCGACATATAACCTGTTACAAAAAAAATGGAATAAGGCCCTGCAGGGGGTGACAGGATTTACAGAATACAGTCCCATATGGCTGAATGGAACTAGCCAAGCTGCAGCACGGTGGGCTATGGAGGAAATATGGGGTGGTGTATCTGAGGCAAATTTTCCGCAATGATGTTTTGATGCCTTTTTTTGATGTCTTAAGTGAGGAATTTAATCTACCACCTTCTATCAGTGGCAGCTGGTGGTAATTTTTTTTGGAAGGGGCGGAAAACAGTGCACCTGCACCTGCAACCGCCTCTCCCACCCCCCTGTCTGGTCATGCTGGTTGGATGGTCAGTCAGCTGGTCGGTACACCTACCCCATCTATGGCAAGCAATCCCCTGCTCTCCTCTGTGGGCATCACAAGCAGATTCTCCTTCCCCTGCTGGGCAGATTTTGTCTCCTCCCTCCTCCTCAGCAGCCAGTCAGAACGCTTCTCCTTTCAGCCAATTGGGTAACGTGTCTCAGACCCACGCTTCCTGATGGTGGAGAGGTAATTCAGTGTAAGAATAGGGAATATTCATTTGCTATTCTCACACACCTGGGTGGGCTCGTAGCACAGTGCTCTGCACCCGGAGCCTCTAGATCTAATTAGTGCTTCAAAAAAACACTCACCCTGCATTGGAATACATGGTCCAGTATCATGAAAGGGGCCAGACGTATGTATAGGGGATGACGGCGCTGATGGATAGGGAAGTATTGAAATCCAGAGCAGCTACAAAGCTGGCCAGAACCATTAGAGCATGGCAAAAATTAAAAGCTAAAAGATCATAACCCTGTGGTACACCAACAGATGAAATACAATGAGGCTGTTATATGAAAAAGATAGGCACTAAAATGGTAATTCAGAAAAGTTAGAGGAAATCCAAGGTAGCTGGAGGCCTTGGATACTTTCTGTCTAGTAAAACATTGCCAGCAGGGCAGGAAGAGAGGGGGACTCTCCCAAGGAAACCCTTGTATAGCAGAAAAAAAAACTGAAAAGGGTTCTAAACTTACCCCACTCTGCCCAAAACGAAAAAGAAAAATGTTTTGGCTGGTCATACACCTTATTAGAAACTGAATAGTTATCCAGACTACACCAAATTCAAAATTCACTTAGCCAACAAAGGTTGCAATTTATTTAAGAAAATAATAAAAGTAGTTTACATTCTATATCGTAGTGAGGTGTTTTATTACCTACAAGAAATATGATTGCACTGACAGCTAAGTGTCATTGTGTGTACAGTTAGCCTTATCTAAAGAATTATATACCTGTAAAAGAAATAAAAGAAAGCTGGTATCACAGGCAGTATATATATATTTTTAAATCTTTTTATATGCATTAGAAAATTGACAATAGCAGTGTCATTGACTGCTTTTAGCAAAACACATACACTGTTCATCTTTCCATAAGTGAGACCTTGGTTTCATTTAAAAGTATGCTATGAGAATAAATCATGTTATATTTTACTATGGGTGAATGTAACTCTGATCATTATGCTATTAGCTAGTAAATTATCAGTATACTAGGGTTCAGTTTTGACTGAAAACTGACCTTGATTGTCACACACACAGATTGCTCCAGGGATTGCTCAGGGACCAGTCCCTCTAAGGCTTTTTCTGATGCCAATTTCAACATCTGTCAAATAACCAGAGAAATACTCAAATTTTACTCAGATCTTTATATCAGAGCCCACAGTCAATCTTTTTGAGCCAATAAACTACACTAGAAGCACAATTATCAAACTTTGTCCTGTATTTTTAACAGGTGTATATAAACCTCAACAATGAACTTCTCTTTTATTTCTTGGTTTGTTAACTGTATACATTTGAAAATATTATGTGAGGGGCGTGGCTACCACGCTACAAGATGGCTGCCTAGAACAGGAGCTTCGTACAAGCACTGGGGAAAATTGACAAAAGAGGTAAGCCTGACCACCCGAGCTTCCATTAAAACCTCCCTAAAAGTTTCCCAACCTCACCAGCCATGACCCGAAAGAGGAAGGAGATGCACCACCCCAAAAAACTGCCACATTTCTTCCCACTGGCGGAGAGGAAGAAGGGACAAGATGGCACCAGCGGCCACTTGCCTGGCTCTCTCCAAGCTTCACAGAGCTTCACAGAGCCCTAGCTCACAGGCAGGCTCTCCAAACCCAGGCTAGACACTGACTCCCCAGCTACAGAGCTACTTAAAGGGCACATCACTCTGGATGACACAAGGAAGTTAATAGACCCTATTAACTGATTCCCCACATTCCTTTATTAGGGGTATACTGCTACAACTTAGTTCTTATGTTAAAAAACAGAGAACGCAGAAACTGGAGAACCTACTCTCTAAAATTAAACAGGCAGAGTCCCTTAACAAAGCAAACCCTGACACTGAGGTGATGCACAAATTGTACAATTTACGACTGGAGCTGAGACTCTTTCTTTTAGAACAATTTGACAAACAACTGGCCTCTCTGAAGTTCTCGCATTATTCGTCTGGTAATAGAGCTGGAAAATTCATAGCTCAGAGACTACAAAGTCGTGAAGCTCAAACTAAAATTAATTACCTACTCCACCCTCTAGACAAAAGCAAAATTATGGGGGCGTTGTCTCGATATGCAGCGGTGAGGACGTGTTCTCCCTGAGCTCCGGCGGCGGCACCACTTATAACCACTAATACCCAGATATCCACCCTGCATCATCCTAAGACACTATGGGGAAAAGGACGGGCAAATCCCTGCCTCAAAAAGGAACCCCGTCAGGCTCCATAAAGCGATATCTTGCCGTGGAAACGGAGGACACTCTCAGCATGGATGGACTAGGCCGCTCGCCATGCGGCCCGAGCTCCGCCTCCCGTCATAGACCTGCAACCAGGAGACACTCTCCGGCAGTATCGGCTTGCTCGGACGGGGAAGAAAGCACCTCCAGGAACTCGGAGGTCGCGGCGCTGGTTAGTGACCTTCCTACTAAAGCTGAGCTAGCCTCTCTGTTCTCTAGCCTGGAATGCTCCATTAAGAAGGAGCTCTCAGCAGTCAGATCAGATCTAACGCACGCGTTGGAACGTGTAGAGGAGACGGAGCTGCGCCTCGATCGCCACGCGGCCGCAATACGATCTTTGCAAGCGAACACCCGCAACCTCAATATCTCACATCGCATGGCTCTATATAAGATCGAAGATCAAGAGAACCGCAATCGGCGGAATAACATTCGGATCAGAGGCCTGCCGGAGGCCACAGGTGATGGTGACCTTTTGCCTTCCCTCCGTGGTATATTTAATGGCCTGTTAGGCCAGCCAGCAGACTTTCCCCTGAAAATTGACAGAGCACACAGAGCTCTAAGGCCCCGCAATCTGGCCTCTGATATCCCACGAGACGTAAACTGCAGGTTACATTACTTTGAGGAAAAGGAGAGAATCATGAAGAGAGCCCGGGAAAAAACACCACTGGACTTTGATGGCACATCCCTGCTGTTCTTCCCTGACCTGGCCAGAGAGACATTAGAGCGATGCAGGGCCCTGCGTCCGCTTACCGAACAGCTGCGCATAGCCTCCATTAATTATCGCTGGGGCTTTCCCTCAGCCCTTATAGCCCATAAAGACGGCAAGCCAGCAACCCTCCGCTTCCCGGGAGACCTGGGAAAATTTTGCTCGGAACTTAACATCCCACCACCGGATCTCCCAGGATGGCAAGAATCCATTCCCTCACTCAGTGCTCCTCTGGAACCACGCTGGCAAAAAGTGCAACACAAGCGTAAATCAGGCTCCCCTGATGCTTCTTCACAATTTGGGTGACTGTAGCTCTACATCCCATCTAACGCTACCCAGGAGACTCCTCACAAGTGTAACATTTGCAAGTATAATGTTCTAAACTATGTCTTGCATACACCCTCCACACAACTGTGGAAGTATTGCTGTTTTAATTTTTTTTTTTTTTTTTTTTTGCTGTCACAGTTTGTCTTATTGAGGTGTTAAATTCTAGAAGGTGCTCTTCTACCTTATATGATAAGATTACCCCTACTTAGTTGTTTTTCTGTTTTAAATATATACCGGTATTTAAAGTGGGGGTAGAAAACGAAAGAGGAGGAGGAGGATAGATAGTAGAAGAAGTGGGGAGAGAGATCTCCTGGCTTGCTCGCTGGTGTGGCTTTTATACTTTTCTTAGTTATCTTCTTGTTCTTGGTTCTCTCTTTTTTTTTTATTTTACTGGGTAAATATAACGTTCTTGTTTTTTTTTTTGCAAGACAAGGTGCCGCGGCCGGGGTGATGGGATGACACATGCGCAGGTATGTTTGCGCTTTGTCGTTCGGCCCTGGTGTTGAGACCGCCCCCTCAGGGGGGCCGGGGAACCCGCTGTCCTCAGACACCTGCTCCTTTTGGGGGTGGGGGTGGGGGGGATTGGAGGCCCTCGGCTCGCCCCATCTAGGCACCATAGACTTTTCCTTGACCACCTTTTCCAACGGTGGCTTTCGGTTGTGCTAAAAATGATTGTTAACACATTCTTTTTACCTTTTGTCTTTTGTTCTTTTTCTCTCCTTTTCTCCTTTTTCTCCCTTCTTTTGCCCCCTCTGCTGTCTGCCTCGGATCGGTTGGATGTGGAGAGTGCACTGAACAAGCATTCCCTGACGTAGTCAATGGCTAAACTCAATTTGATTTCACTTAATGTGCGCGGTCTCTATGCACCAGGTAAGCGACATAACCTATTCCGAGAGTTGGAACGTCTGCGGGCGGACATTGTCTTCCTGCAGGAGACCCACCTCACACACACTACTTCGGTCAAACTCTTCTCCCCGAATTACCCTACATGGTTTTACAGCCTGACTGATGTAAACAAGTCGAAAGGTGTGGCCATTGGACTCCGCAGGGATACTCTGTTTAAATTTGACTCCATGGTTAGTGATCCTTTGGGACGATTTTTATTTATAAGAGGCAACCTGGGCAATATGCCATGCACCTTAGCTACGCTATATGCCCTCAATCGAGATCAGGTTACTTTCTTGACGGGCACTCTTAAGAAACTAACGGAGTTTGCGCAGGGATGTGTCCTCCTCTCGGGAGACTTTAATGTTCCCCTTGAACCGTTAATGGACACATCTCTTGGCAAATCCTGCATCTCACATGCGCGTTTAACGTTTATACGTAAGCGCCTACATGATGCTCAGCTGATGGATGTGTGGAGAATCTTACACCCTCAGATGAGAGACTACACACACTTTTCAAACTTACATCATTCCTACTCGCGTATTGATTATTTTTTTGTCAGTCACCAGCACCTTCCCTTGATGATAGACTCACATATTGATACATCTACTCTCTCTGACCATGCCCCGATTGTGCTTAAATTACAGGTCCCATCTATCCCACCTAAAAGAATAAACTGGAAGTTAAATGATAATTTACTGACAGAAGAAATTGACATAACAATGCTTGCAAAGGATCTGAAATTTTATTTTCAGGAGAACACTAGCCCAGATGTTTCCCCGGGCACGATATGGGAGGCCCATAAGGCCTTTGTCCGCAGGAAATTTATCGAGTTAGGTACTAGGAAAAAAAAAGAGCGAACGAGTCAGCAACTAGAACTTATCCGGGATATAAATGCCCTTGAGCGACAACACAAATTAAGCCTCTCAAAGTCTGTGTTAGTAGAATTAACTAGCAAGAGGGAAGATTTAAAAAACCTCTTCCATGTTGCACAAAAACAACAATTTCGCATAATTGCTCACCGTATGTACGAATGGGGCAATAAGCCTGGCAGATTGCTGGCTCGTTCCCTCCAACAAAAAAAGGCCGCGAGTTTTATACCTAAAATTAAAACTAAAACAGCTGAGATAGTACATCACACCCCTGCCATAGCCGCAGAATTTAGAAAGTTTTATCAGCAGCTATATAATGTACACCATCATATCCCTGATCAGGAGTCCCGTAGCCGCCTTATACAAGATTACTTGCAACAAGCCAATCTTCCTAAACTGCCGGAAGATATTTTAGCTACCCTAGACGGGGAATTTACCACTGAAGAGTTTCGTAAAGCTCTTAAGACCATGGCCAACGGTAAGGTTCCAGGCCCAGACGGCTTAACAACCACATATTACCGCTCATTCGCCGATATTTTGCTCCCGAACCTAGTTAAATATGCCAACTCGATTCCCTCAGGGGACTCCTTTAGGCCAGAAACCCTACATGCTCACATCACTGTTATCCCGAAAGCAGGAAAAGATCCGAGCGTTTGTGGTAGTTATCGCCCCATTTCCCTTTTGAATTTGGACGCTAAACTTTACGCAAAATTAATAGCAAATAGACTCCTCCCTTTAATACCGAAATGGGTCTCTATGGAACAAATAGGCTTTATCCCCGGTAGGGAAGCCCGAGACAACTCCCTGTGTACCCTCTCATTGATTGCACATGTTTGCGATACCTCCCAGCCCACCCTGTTGTTATCAACAGATGCTGAAAAAGTGTTTGACAGGGTGGACTGGGAGTTCTTGCTAGCGACCTTATCCCATTTAGGTATCAGCCCTTCTCTCTTAAGTCAGATATCTGCCCTATATAACTATCCTACGGCGCAATTGAGAATAAATGGTACTTTAAGTGAATCATTTACCCTTCACAATGGCATGCGTCAAGGCTGCCCTCTTTCACCTATTTTATTCGCCCTCTCACTTGAACCTTTCTTATCAACAATTCGGCACAACCCAAACATTCATGGCATCACGATAGGCAATTTTGAACATAAATACGCCGCATATGCAGACGATATTTTATTCTATGTCCAACAACCTATAATTACCTTACCCAATCTGATGCAAGCCTTTTCCACATATAATCAAATCTCACATTTCCAGATCAATATGTCCAAATCCGAAATACTAAATATTACAGTCCCCCAAGAGACAGCTAGCAATCTTCAGAAATCATTTCCATTTACTTGGCAGAGAACAGCAATGAAATATCTCGGAATATTTCTGACCCCTAACCTGTCATCTCTATTTCATGCTAATTTCATGCCCCTCCTTAATACACTTAAAACAGATCTACAAAAATGGTCGCATCTTGCACACTCTTGGCTAGGGAAGATCAGTGTGATCAAAATGAATATACTGCCCAGGTTGCTATTTTTGTTCCAGATGATACCTTTCCAAATCCCATCTGGTTTTTTCAAATGTGTAATGAAAATTATAAGCAGATATGTTTGGAACAGACGTAACCCAAGAATTTCCAGATCAGTACTGTTTAGACCTAAGAAATTAGGAGGTTTAGCTTTACCGGACATTAAGCGATATTATTCGGCAGCAATCCTATCAAGGATTTCAGATTGGAAATACAACAAGGCATCAAAACTCTGGGTGTCACTTGAGATGACACTAGGGGGCAATGATCTCTACAAACTGGTCTGGATTCCTGGGAAATTTCGATCACTACCTTCAACTACATCCCCACTCACTCGATCCACTTTTGCATGCTGGGACTTGCTACACAGAACTCAGAAGTGGCTATACAACTCCCCCCTTATGCCTCTGACTGGGCACAACTACTTCCCACCGGGAAATATTGACCCCAGACTTCACTCATGGAACCTCAGGAATAATATTCAACTACCTCAAGTCGTAGATGCTTCAAATATTGTACCACTATCACTGCTCACCTCAACGCCATCCCCATCACTAATGGACCAGTGGAGATATCTGCAATTAAAGGATTTAAAACCTTTATGCAATACATCCAGCTTATCACCGATTGAAGCAGCATTTGTGGGAGACCTGCCGGTAGATAGACTGCTTTCTTACTTCTATCAAGCATTGGGTTCTCTTACCTCTGCTAACTATCCCACATTTCTTTACAACTGGGAGAGGGACTTGAACAAGAACCTGACAGATCAGGAGAAATCTTCCATCCTCCTGTTAACCCAATCAACCTCGATTGCCTCTAAAACCGCAGAGGTTAATTACAAACTGCTGACCAGATGGCATTACACACCAGCAACCTTACACAAACTCTTCCCTCAAAAATCACCACTGTGCTGGCGTGGCTGTGGGGATATTGCATCACACGCTCACATCTGGTGGTATTGTCCTCTGATAAGACCTTATTGGCTTACTATCTTTTACTGGATTAGGGAGATTCAGGGTTCTGAGGTCCCTAATGACCCTTGGTATGTCCTTTTACACTGTACAGGCGAATCACTGGGATCATATAAAAAGTCGATTACCCCGCATCTATTAAATGCCGCTAAAGCTCTTATCCCTAAGTTTTGGAAAACTGCTAAAATACCTTCCTTACGCCAATGGCTGAGGGAAGTAGATCATCTGTACTATATGGAGGATCTAACCTACTCCAATAAAAAAAATTCTGAATGGAAGAAAAAAATATGGTCCTGCTGGTTTGCCTTTAAATACACAACTGCCTATGCGGAAATTATGGAATCAAGTTAAATATACAACATATGTTGAGCTTTAATGTAACGTAGACCCTCCTGAGGCAGACGGCAGTCCCTTACCACCCCCCCTTACTCCTTTACACTGCTTTTCGCTTTTTCTTTCTATCTCTCCCTCTTCTTTCTTTTTTTTCTTTCTTTTTATTATTATTATGTTAATGTTGAAAATATCTGCACACACTATGATGTCTACATGTATCTTCTCCTATTTGTGTACATCCTGTTTTTCAATAAAAAATCATTAAAAAAAAAAAAAAAAAAAAAAAAGCAAAATTATGAATCCTAACGACATTGCAAACTCCTTTGCTGATTATTATTACTCCTTATACAACCTCTCCGAAGACCTCAGAACTATTGAACCTACGGATGCAATTCAGCAATTTTTGCCTGATATCAACCTACTCTCTCCTATTTTAGTCGAATAAAATATGACTAAAACTAAAACAATTGAGATGACTAAAATACGACTAAAACTAAAATGCCATTTTAGTCAAAAGACTATAATGGGACTAAAACTAAAATGGCATTTTAGTCAAAAGACTAATGCCCCGTACACACGGTCGGACATTGATCGGACATTCCAACAACAAAATCCTAGGATTTTTTCTGACGGATGTTGGCTCAAACTTGTTTTGCATACACACAGTCGCACAAAGTTGTCGGAATTTCCGATCACCAAGAACGCGGTGATATAAACCACCTACGACGAGACTAGAAAAGGCCAGTTCAGAACCAAGAGCGGCACCCTTTGGGCTCCTTTTGCTAATCTCGTGTTAGTAAAAGTTTGGTGAGAGACGATTCAAGCTTTTTCAGACTCGTGGTTTTCAGATCATTTTCTGCTGTTCAGTTTGTGCTTGTGGGTTTGTATCTGCTCTTCAGTGCGTGCAGTGAGTACCATTGACTTGTCAGTGTGTTCTTGTTCGTTCGTTACTGTTTTTCAGGTCGCTCTTCACGGGCCTTGCTGTTCTTCAGTGCGTTCTGTTACTTCGTTCTGAGCAGCCGACCGTTTTCTAGCCATGTTGCGTATACGTACTCCTCGTAGAGTTCGTGCTGTGCGGGGGCTTGGTGTTGGGGTCCTGACCTTGACACAAGTCCAGTCCATGAACAGGGTGGGGAGGAGTTCATGGACCAAGAATTGGTTGCTCCAGCGTGACTAGTTCTGTCACATGCCTTTGCTCCGTGAGATCCGTGAGAATAATCCTGATGATTTCAGGAACTTTTTCCGGATGACGGACCCCGTATTTCACCGTTTGTTGGCTTTGCTGACCCCCTATATTAGCAGGCAGGATACCTGCATGAGGCAAGCCATCACTCCGGAGCAGAGGCTTGTCGCCACCCTGCAGTACTTGGCGATGGGGAGAAGCCTGCAGGACCTCAAGTTCTCGACAGGCATCTCCCCCCAGGCTCTGGGGATCATTATCCCGGAGACCTGTTCTGCCATCATCCAGGTCCTGCAGAAGGAGTATATTAAGGTAAGATTTTTATCCTTTAACCTCACATTTTATTGTATTTAATGTTTGATATTGTATTGTATTTCTTTCCTCGTTCCCTAACTACCATGATTGTAATATGCTGTAAATGTCCCCTTTGTCCTCGTGCATGCTGGATTTTTATGTAATTTTTTTTTTTTGTCCTTCATACATATTTGCCTTCACTGACCTCCCCAGTATGCTCTCCTGGTCCTATATTCACCTCATGTAGTCACTTAACAATGTATTTTATCAGCTCCATAGTAGTGCTTTACCCCAAACACCCCCTAAAATGTTTTTAAATGTGATTTGTGCTTTAAATTCAGGCAGAGTGCCAGAGGCTTTTTTTAGGGGTCCCCAAATCATTTTGAACCCTCCCCCCAACTGCTAAGTCATTTGATACCTGGGAAAAAATGCAGCGCTAAGAAATATTGGGAAGTTAGGGTGTAGTGAAACAATTAAGTAAGAGATGCTGTACTGAACAGTAAAGCATATGTGCAAAAACCATAAGTGAAGTGAAATGAACAAACACAGTATAAAGTGTCCACATATGGTAAATGGATGATTCCAAACTCAAATTAATAAGAGGAACTGGTATGGACCAAAAAATGATGTGAGACTGGAAATTAAAGTCAATGGTGCACGGTGTGGATCTTTGACTGTGAGTCAACAACGGGGTACAGAACTTCCGTAGCTGTAAACCAACATCTCGATATGGGGCATCAGAATGAAAACATCAGGAAGTAAGATAAGATGGGTACTCCAGATGACGTGGACTCCACTGTCGTATGACATGGAGTCAATGGTGCATGGAGCGAAACCTAGGCTGGAAAACGATATCTGGAACGGTGGAACCTCTGTCTCACTTCTCGACTTCTCTGGTGGGGTGAAGAAACATCAGGAAGGGCCGCCAACTGGATATCAGCCAATAGACTTCAAGGATGTGTTCCAAGGAGAAGCCGGGGACAGATTTGATCCAGACCCCGTGATGGAAATAGGGCTACTGGAAGGCAGTTTCTTGCATCGGGATAATATGCAAATAAAAAATAAAAAGCTTCTGCATAGTGCAGGTAATCCAGGGATTTTTATTTCTAAAAATACCATACAAAAAATGGATAAAAGTGATCACAATTGAAATAAAATCTAAGCAGCGTAAGGAAGGGGAGATCGTCCGACGCGTTTCGACCAAGAGGGTCTTCAACAGGGGCATGAGCTTCCCCCTTCACGCTGCTCCTATATATAAATATCTAATCCAATAAGATAACCCCTATAGCCAATCACAGTGGAGCTACAAAGGTCAAGTAATCAGGAACTGGATCCTGTTGATTGCTAGACCAATAAGAATCATGAATAAAACAGACGGTGAGTGTAGGACCCAATAGCGCAGTCTAATAGTGAGACTGACGCCTGGAGACCTCCCCACCGCATGGCAAACAATAGTGGACATCACTTCCTGGTAATGCATCACTTCCTGGTAATGTGATGTGGGGAGTCATTTGATACCAATTCTCTATCTATCCTTAATCATCTATCTGCTGACTTTGCCAAACCCATACACACTATACCTATCTAATTTGTGCTGAGATTTATGGATGAATTCCCCAAAGCATGTAGTGCAAGGACCTGCCTGTATACTTTAAAATGATGCTGTTTAAAGTTTTTTTTTTTTATATCCTATTATTATCTTGATAGGTAATAGCAGAATGTCCAAATTTGCTCAAATGTGTACAATGTGTATTTATATCTTTGTATTATGACACTTCTTACCTGTCCAGTGGGCTGTCAATAGTGAAAGTAAGGAGGGGCTGTTCCAAGTAATACACATTATTTAGGCATTCATCTCTCAATGAAGTGGAGAGGGTTACCTGTCCAAGAGCTCCCCCCCTATAATGTTAGAAATGGCCCGGGGGGGGGAATATGATAGATGTACCTTATACTTTGGTGTTTAAAAATTTCCATAAATAAATGTTATCTTGATATTGGCCAAGAATGTTTGTGTCTAATCTGCTTTCCATGTTTTTATGTGCAAAAAGACACTTTTTTTTGTTATCCTCACAGTTTCAGAGTTTCCTTCAGAGCCACAGGAATGGCAGACTGTGGCCTCCCACTTTGCCCAGCGGTGGGACTTTCCTAACTGCGGAGGGGCAATTGATGGGAAACATGTCCACATCGTCCCACCACCCAACTCGGGGTCATACTATTATAATTATAAGGGGTTCAATAGTATTGTGATGTTGGCAGTGGTGTCGGCCACTTATGAGTTCCTGTATGTGGACGTGGGGAAGAATGGCCAGATGTCCGATGGTGGAGTCATCGCCCAGACCGAGTTCTACAGGCATCTCCAGAATGGCAGCTTGGACTTGCCACCTCCAGAAGACAATGTAGAAGGACTCCCATTCGTCTTCATTGTGGATGAAGCCTTTGCGCTGGGGGACCATCTTATGCGGCCATTCCTGATGAGGACCCTCACCCCGGACCAGAGGGTTTTTAATTACCGGCTTCTGCCTATTTCTTACACCCATACATATGGCGGAGTACAAACTGAATCACATTATCCTGGCGTGCTGTGTTCTACACAACTTTTTACGGCAACATTCTGCCAACTATGCTAGCTCAGTTGGGCCTAAAGCCGGAATTCAAAATGAACCAACCCTGATGGTGCTTGAAAGTGGCCGTCCTGACTTGCCCTCCCTGAGTGCCCGTGATTTCCGGCTAAGATACCTTGAATTCTTTGCGGGTAGGGGGGCTATCAATATGCCAGACAATGTGTGAAACCTTTCTCAACTAAAAAAAAAAAAAATTAAGCAAATGTTTGGTTACATTTACTGCTTGTGTTTGTTTTAGCTGACCATGACAGAAATGTGTGGAGTCCTGAAAATGGCGTGATTGTGTAACACCTGTTGGGTGTTAGTTACTAAAGGCAAAGACACTTTGCACTACAAGTGCACGTGAAACTGCACTTGTAGTGCAAAGTGGATTTGCCCTTTTAGGAAATAACACCCATTGTCACAGAAAGCAGACATTAGAGCACAACATAATTGTTGGAGCGTTGAGACAATTATCCACACATTCTTGATTAACAATCTTATTAATACCTGCACAATCACATGTGCATTTAGAAAAGGTTTTTAAAACAAACCAACATGTTTGTTGTATAACAATTTTTGGGGTCACATTAGAAAAAGTAGAAATGTCCATTTAAGATAAAACAGGCATGTTTCAAACCAACAAGAAAGACACAAATCTAAAACTTACAAAGTTCACTTTTGGTAGAACTTGAAGGCAATATCAGACATGAGTATTTAGGAACTGTGTTTGATATTGCGTTCAGATGGGGTGAAGTCACCCCAGGAAAAGCCAAATTTTGAACATGCACACAAATTTAGCAATGTCAACATGTGCTACCTGCCATCACAGGGGATCAAGGGGCGTGTTTTGGGGGAGCAACCCCTTCCTCTCAGCTACTTTATTATTGAGGAAGGGGTTGCACCTCCAAAACGTGTCCATTGATCTCCCGTGATGGCAGATAGGACATGTTGCCACACTGTGTGCTTCTTGAAAATTTGGCTTTTCTACAATTCGACAAAAAATGTAAAAATTGTAGCACACCATAAAAGAAAGGGATTTGGAGGGGTTTTAAACTCTCCCCAAAATATCAATGATGTTCTTATTTTTTTGAATAACATCATTGATGTTTTTCTTGATGTTTTCCAATGCAACATTACGCCCCATGATCTCCCCGATCAGGATCTGTGTACTTTCCGAGGTGAAAGGATCAGGATCCACAACATCACGATCACCTAAAAAGATAGAAACCAAAAAAAACATGTATTATAAATATGCCGGCATCCATCTCTTACCTGAGCCTGTGGTCACAGACACTCACCTGTTGTGGTGCCATTTTCCACCACGTCTTCCTCCTCCTGCTCTTCTTGTCTTTGGGGGATTTCCCCTTCTTCCAGAGGTGGGGGGTCTCTGGTCTCCTTGGATGAGGGGTGTCCTCCGAGTCTTTTCTCCCCTATGTAAAAAAAAATGGTATACTTAGCACACAGATATTTGATGGCAGAACTATAATTATGAAACATTGCTTGGAAGTGGGATACAATTGTCTATTTTGGCAGAGTTCCAAGATGTAAAATTTTTAGTGTCCTTTGTCAAGCTTCAATACTTTACCTGTTTTGTACAAGCTTCACAGATGGAGACACCCCTATAGTATACACTGGAGCACCTGTGTGGCCCCCTAATAAAAAGGGTGTTCTTGTGTCCCACACTAGTGCTCCAGTGTCCAGATGTGAAAACTGCTACTGAGTGTCCTCTCCTTACACAGAATCTAGTTTGCATTTCATTCTAGTAACAAACCCATCTACACAGCCAAATTATTTTCATACAAGTAGGCCCTAAAAAATGTGGTCAAATGCATATGGCCAAAACAATGGTATTTTATAGGCCGAAAGAAAAATGTTTGATACGAACGAATAATGTGCCCATGAACATGAAAGTTGCCATTTTAAACTGTACAACAGTTAAGAAAAGCACATGGATCAGCACGAATGTAATAAACACAAAAAGAATAGGAACACAGCACAACTACTTACTTTTTTGCAGCACTCTCCGGATCTTTCTGTACTGCTCGTGTTCTCTTAATTTGAGGTCCGACCACCGCTTCCTGAGTTGATCTTTCCATCGTCATACCCCGAAATTCCGGTGCAGACTTTTAACCTCTTTCGCCATTATCTTGGCCTTTCTGACATTGGGGTTTGGGTAAGGTCCATACTTTCCATTATAGTCGGCCCTCTTCAGGATGTCGACCATCTCCAACATCTCCCCAAAGGATATATTTGAGGCCTTAAATCGTCTCCTTCTGGATCGGGACGTTTCCGGCTCCGGGTTTTCCTCCTCCTCCTCGTTGCTGTAATTAGCATGCACCTGCTGAGACTCTGCCATGTGCTCTTCCCCCACTGCGCCGAACGAAAAGGGGCAGGGAATAGACTAGAAAGAACGTTGGGGCGGGCGGAGTTACACGCACGCGCAGTGTGTATAAAGCTTAACACGCGTGCGTAGTACGTACGATCTGTGAGCGGAGGAAGGAGTATAGGAGGCGCCGATCGTGATAATGAAGGTAAGATCTAAACTTGGGCCTATACTGCTTCTAGATTGAGGCCTATATTGTAACAAGATTAGGAGAGTTTTGCCTGACATTAGGGTTTGTCTTGTGTTGTGTCTTGCAGATAAAATGGATGGCTTCAATGACCACAACTTCCTCCCCCTGTTCATAGACAAGTACAGGGAGCTGCCCTATCTGTGGCAGGTGAAACATCCACATTATAATAATAAACAAAAGAGGCAGGCAGCACTGGAGAAACTGCTGGAGTTGGTGACGCCGGTGGTCCCCACAGCAACCATCCCCTATTTAAAAGCCAAAATTGGTGGCCTGGGGAGCACTTATCTTAGGGAACGCAAGAAGGTCACGGATTCTCAGAGATCCAGAGCTGGAGCAGATGACGTTTATGTCCCCAGGCTGTGGTACTATGAGAGACTGCGATTTCTGTCAGACCACGCTGAAGTTAGGGAATCCCTTTCAACATGTCCTTCGACTCTTCCTTCCACCCCAGCTGAGGCTTCCGATGTCCAATCTGGGACTTCCAGCCAGGAAGAAGTTGAGGAGCCCAGATGGAGTCAGGTATAGCATTCTTCTACAGATTTCTGGTCAAGAAATAAATGATCTTTACTAGATGTTATTATTGATCACTAATTGCTGATTTAATAAAGTGTTTTACATATCAATAGACAGTAGTGGTCAAAAATAATTGGGACAAGAATGAAAAATGTTGGGCTCAGAATGATCATCAGTTATATTTCTTAACATTCAATTTGCAACAGTCATGAGGTGACAATTGTGTGTGATTGATGAATCAAAAACTCAAACTATGTCCCTTTTTCATACACAGGAAGACCTCAGCCAGGACGAGGCTCTGGAATGTGGCACACAGGAGGAGGCTGTGAAATGTGGCAGCCAGGAGGAGGCGGGGGTAAGTGGCAGCCAGGAGGAGGTGGGGCTAAGTTGCAGCCAGGAGAAGCCTGGGACCAGTCGGAGCCTGACCGAATCGCAGGTTCCTCCCCTTCCGCCTTCCATACAAAAGACCCAGGAAGGGGAGTCACGTGCAGGATTCAGCACTCAGGCTCATTCAGGAGGCTTCTGCGTCCCTCAGAGTCTTACCCATTCCTGAAGAGGCCTTTGCCTGCATGGCTGCCACCAAACTGAAGGGCATGCAGGAGGTTCAACGCCTCATGTGTGAGAAACTTATTTATAAAGTCCTAACTAAGGGAGTGAGTGGCGAAATCACACCCAAGACCGACGTGATTGAGTTGGACCATCCTTCTCCTCCTCCTTCTGCTGCCACAACTCCACCACCACAGCGTGGAAGGAAGCGTGGAAGGAAGGCCAGAGAGTGATGGCCCTGGGTTCAGTCTGGACTGGCAAAAGATGCAGGCTCTTGTATGACCACAGCCTGGGGACATATGTCATCTGCTGCTTTCAGGATCTCTGGGACTTCTGGACCAGACTGCACTCCCTTAGATATGGACTCCTCAGGCCACCAATTTTGCAGTAAAATAATTGATGTGTGCCCCGGGGGCCAAAGGCTTCGCCAATTTCTGCTGTTTCTCCAGTGTTGCCTCCCTCTTTGTTTGGTTATGAGTCCTTAATAAAGGAATTTTGTTCAATTATACTCGCCTATGTGTGATTTCCTTAAAAAAAAAACAGTTTGTTTGTGAGGAGGCAGGTACCTTTCAAAAATACAATGTGAAATTAACAAGAGACACCAACACCAAACAATCTCATTGAGATTAAATAATACAATATAATAATGGTGTTGTGGTAACTTGACACACAAAACACACACAAAAATATTCTTGATTAAAAAGCAAACAAAATTAGAAAAAAAAACAGCCTTAAAAAAAAAATTTTGACAATTAAAAACAAACAAAAAAAATTGGTCAGATGTGACAAATCAAAATATATTGAGGGAATCACAATAAATAATAAAGAAAGAAGTTTGTGAGAAGTCTGTGTGAATATAAGCAGCAAAACGACTTCATTCTTCTAGCATTATAAAGAAGAAGAGAGTGCACTGTATTAAACCATTTTTTACATTGCAGCGTGACGAAAGTGCTGTATCCATTCCGAACGCTAATTTTACCAGACCGAGCTGTTCCGTCTCGGAATTTCTTCTGAGCATGCGTGGCACTTTGTGCGTCGGAACTGGCCACACACGGTCGGAATTGACGCGATCGGATTTTGTTGTCGGAAAATTTTATAGCCTGCTCTCAAACTTTGTGTCGGAAAATCCAATGGAAAATGTCCGATGGAGCCTACACACGGTTGGAATGTCCGACAACACGTTCCGATCGGACATTTTCCATCTGAAAATCCGACCGTGTGTACGGGGCATAAGACTAAAACTAAATTGAAATTTGACTTCAAAATTAACACTGGTCTGTAGTGCATGTTCATACCTCAATACCTTAAATAATATATGAGATTTTTCACTCCAGCAGTATATAATGAGTTTGGAAATTGTAGAGAAATGTTAACTAATGCATTACAATTTAATTACACCCATTAGATTTTAGATGACTAAAATGAGTTTTAGTCAACTAAAATGTACTGGAGATTTTAGTCGACTAAAACAAAGGACATTTTAGTTGACTAAAATGTACTGGAGATTTAGTCGACTAAATACGACTAAAACTAAAACAATTAACATTCAATTTGCAACAGTCATGAGGTGACAATTGTGTGTGATTGATGAATCAAAAACTCAAACTATGTCCCTTTTTCGGAAAAGGACTTGGGGGTCCTAGTGGATGATAGGCTCAGCAACGGCATGCAATGCCAAGCTGCTGCTAATAAAGCAAACAGAATATTGGCATGCATTAAAAGGGGGATCAACTGCAGAGATAAAACGATAATTCTCCCGCTCTACAAGACTCTGGTCCGCCCGCACCTGGAGTATGCTGTCCAGTTCTGGGCACCAGTCCTCAGGAGGGACGTACTGGAAATGGAGCGAGTACAAAGAAGGGCAACAAAGCTAATAAAGGGTCTGGAGGATCTTAGTTATGAGGAAAGGTTGCGAGCACTGAACTTATTCTCTCTGGAGAAGAGACGCTTGAGAGGGGATATGATTTCAATTTACAAATACTGTACTGGTGACCCCACAATAGGGATAAAACTTTTTCGCAGAAGAGAGTTTAATAAGACTCGTGGCCACTCATTGCAATTAGAGGAAAAGAGGTTTAACCTTAAACTACGTAGAGGGTTCTTTACTGTAAGAGCGGCAAGGATGTGGAATTCCCTTCCACAGGCGGTGGTCTCAGCGGGGAGCATTGATAGCTTCAAGAAACTATTAGATAATCACCTGAATGACCGCAATATACAGGGATATGTAATGTAATACTGACACATAATCACACACATAGGTTGGACTTGATGGACTTGTGTCTTTTTTCAACCTCACCTACTATGTAACTATGTAATTGCAAAAGACTAAAATGGGACTAAAACTAAAAAGCCATTTTAGTCCTAACACCTATGCCATGTACACAAGAGCGGAATGTCCAACAGAAAAAGTCTGATGGGAGCTTTTCATCGTATATTCCAATCGTGTGTATGCCCCAACGGACTTTTCACTTCGAAAATTCTGACGGACCTAGAAAGAGAACATGTTCTAAATTTTTCAGATGGAATCAATTTGGGGAAAAACGCTTGTCTGTATGCTGTTCCGATGTATCAAAAATGACGCATGCTCTGAAGCAAGTACGAGACGGAAGCTATTGGCTACTGGCTATTGAACTTCCGTTTTCTAGACCCGTCGTACGTGTTGTACGTCACCGCATTCTGGACGGTCGGAATTATGGTGTGACCGTGTGTATGCAAGACAGCTTGAGCGGAATTCCATTGGTTTCTTAGGCCCTATTCTATCTACTATTTTAGCCTTATATTCATCCCCATCTGCACGAGTATATACCTCTACAGCTCTCTCAAGGTCCTTTCCTATAACTAACAGAATGAGACAGGGCTGCCCATTGTCCCCTTCTATCTTTAACCTTCTCATAGAGCCCCTTGTGGCATCTATTAGATACCAGCCAAACATCCATGGCTTCACATTCTAAGATAGATCCCATACTATTAGTCTCTTTGCTGATCATGTTATTTTATGCTTAACCAACCCCACCTCTTCCTAAACTAATGCCCATACAATATTGACCGCTTTTAGTGAGATCTCATACTATAAAGCTAATTTTAGCAAGTCAATAATTCTAGGTATGAATATAAATCCCTCTCTTAAATACAGAATCCAAACTTTACTTCCCTATTCATGGGTTGACTCCACCATTTCCTACTTGGGACTCTTGCTGACAGCAGACCCATCTAAACTGGCTGATATCAACTACATACCCTTGGTAAATAAAATAACCCAAGAAACCAAACGCTTAGCCAAGGTGGAACTAACTTGGTCAGGGCACTTGGCCTCATTTAAAATGCTATGCTTACCTCAGGTTTTACACTTGTCCTGTACCTTACCTATCCCACTGAAAAACCACCATGTAAAAGCCCTACGGAACATACTTAAACAATACCTATGGAAATCTAAATGCCTTTGAAGCTCCCAAGCTCTCCTTACAAAACATAGACTACTGGGGGGATGGGTGACATAGATTCTAGAGACTACTATCATGCATCTATTCTTAGCCAACTCAGACACTGGTTTTCCCCTTCACCTGACATTCTTAGAAACCACCTTCAGTCCTGGAGGAGATCTTCGCTCACTCTTATTAACAGATATTTGGAGACCATATCCTTTGCAACAATTCACATCCACAATCCAAGCCTCCTTGATAGCCTGGAAGGTGTTGAGGGACACTCAACCTTCTTTAACCTCCAGAAGGACTATACCTCTGCCTATTACAATCTTAGACAGCTTGATTCCAAATCTAGCCCTCACTCACTGGCAATGGAAGGGTATTAACTCAATTACAGATCTCTTTTCAGGCAAAAAAATGTAAACATTCCAGGAATGCTCTATAGGGTTCGATCTCCTTCCCCTAGACAACTATGTATACCTCCAAATTTCTCACCTCTTGAGATCTCTAAAGTCTTATGAGATCTCTCTCCCAACTGTGGCTTGGAGGTTCCTCAATACCCTTCCACCTCTCCTTCGCAGAGGAGAAAGCAAGCTGAATTCCCAATTGTGCACAAAAAGCTTGCCAGAACTAGGACACAAACTGACTACCCCTGTCCGAGACAATCACCTTGGGTAGCCCATGTAAGCGAAAGATCTCCTGAGCAAAAATGGAAGCCAGTTCCTTAGAAGTGGGCAACTTCTTAAGTGGAATACAATGACACATCCTTGAGAACCGGTCAACCACTATAAGGACAGTATGTAGTGCTACCTCGGTCCCAACGTGAAAAAAAAAAAATTAATACGTCCAAGGCAAAAATAAACACAAACAGGTAAGGCTCAGTACAGCAATGTGTACATATAAAGTGCAAAGTGAAACACACAAGAATAATCCAGTCTCACACCAAATATTGTGGAAAATCCAACCTCACGTGGTAAAGTGTAATAAATAAATCATTAATAATGTATCAAAAAATGTCCAATCAATATTGAGCATCTCACATGAATAAAACCCCCGGAAACTAGAGAATAAGAATAACATTCATGTTCACAAATGTGCGATTGACAGATGTAATAAAGCAATGCGACTTCCCTCAATTTAACAAAGTGCAGTGTGCGTGATCAAGAAAAATAGCTGAAGGACCCTACAATCATAAATAGGCACTTCACAACTGCAACTTCCAAACAAAAAAAATAAATTGCGACATGTGATGTGTATATAGCTAAAAATAATAAATTTCATGAGTATGCGATTCACAGATGCGATAATCAATGCGACTGAAAGAATATATGATTTCTAACAAAGTGCAATGTGCATATAATAATAATATTAAAATTCATACAAAATGTAATGTGCATATAGTTCAAAATTCCACAAGCATGCAAATCGCACATGTGATAATTGAATGCAAAAAAATATATAATTTCTAACAAAGTGCAATGTGCATAATGGATAATTAAATAATATTCAGTGAACAATAAAATAAGTAAACTATCCACTTGGCTGTGAGTTCATATCTCAAAGTGAAGTGATATAGAAGTAAAAATATTCAGGTGCAGTCCAGACACATATGAGTGCAACTTCTAATAACGCTCCAAAATACGGAAAGACAAAAATCTTCTAAAAAATGAAAAAAGTGCTGGTGCAGTGATACAAACAAACGTCTATAAATGGTTCATTCAATCCTGTTCCAAAGTGCGATGTGCGGTGACCACGGTGACCGTTTCCCCCAGCCTCTCACCTGTAGTAGCGGCCCCCAAATGGGTCACGCTTATACCCACAGGTGGGTAGGGATAACAACACTGGAACGGCTTCCCAAAAATAAGTTGTCAGCTCCCTTGGGAGTGGGATTGGAGCAGGATGGAATGATATTCGCCCTCACTTGGTCGATAGTCTCAGACGGACGTAAAAAAGAAAAAAATAGGCTCCATAGTGTAGTATGTTTACATAAATTTTAATATATTCGATCTCGTCACTTACATGTAATAAATGCGCAAAAACCACAATAGGAAAAAAAACAAGGAGCCGCCAGCATAAATGGTATACTCACATAACCTTACTCAACATATGATAAACAGTATGTAGCGCTACCTCAGTCCCAACTTGAAAAAATAATAATGAATACGTCCAAGGCAAAAATAAACACAAACAGGTAAGGCTGTATGCGATTCACAGATGTAATAAAGCAATGCGACTTCCCACAATTTAACAAAGTACAGTGTGCGTGATCAAGAAAAATAGCTGAAGGAACCTACAATCATAAATAGGCACTTCACAACTGCAACTTCCAAACAAAAAAAATAAATTGCGACATGTGATGTGTATATAGCTAAAAATAATAAATTTCACGAGTATGCGATTCACAGATGCGATAATCAATGCGACTGAAAGAATATATGATTTCTAACAAAGTGAAATGTGCATATAATAATAATATTAAAATTCATACAAAATGTAATATGCATATAGTTCAAAATTCCACAAGCATGCAATTCGCACATGTGATAATTGAATGCAAAAAAAAAATATAATTTCTAACAAAGAAATTTATTGAAGAAAAAATAAAGGATGTTGCATCATTTGACCTAGAGAAACTAATACAAGATAATATTAAGAACTCTACTTACAAAGATAATATACCTATTATTATGGATTTTAATACTCAATATAAACAAATAAAGAGGATTTTTAGAAAACACTGGAGCATATTAAAAACAGATCGACATCAGGGTACTATCTTGCCAAATACACCTAAATTTGTATATAGAAAAGCGCCCACCCTAAGGGATCGTTTGGCTAAAAATATCCTGGACCCCCCAGAGAAGAAAAAGTTCTCTTTCTTTGAGGGCAAGGGATACTATCCGTGTAAAAATTGTTTTGCATGCCGTCATACGAAAGAAAAGAAGAAGAAAGTCAGCTTTACCTCAACAGTAACATCACAGAACTACATGATAGAAGATTTTATCTCATGTAGAAGTGAGGGAGTCGTCTACTTATTAGAGTGCCCCTGCCGCATTCAATATGTGGGTAGGACAAAGAGAACACCTTGGAAGAGGTTGAGGGAGCATGTTCAAAACATCAAAAAAAGTTTTGATAAACACAGCTTTTCAAAGCACTATGCAAAATATCATAATAGTGATCCCTCGACATTGAAAATTTGTGGGATAGAAAAATACAAACCCCATTGGAGGGGTGATAACAAAATTGCCAAGATTAGTCAGGCTGAGTCAAGATGGATCTATGAACTACGTACTTTATCGCCATCAGGACTTAACGTAGAATTCAATCTTAATTGTTTTATCTCTAATTTTTAATTATTTATGATGCTAATATTTTATATTCTATTTGTCATGTTCGTTGGGGCAAAATATGACACTGTGATTAGTCGTATCCCGTAGATTGGTATAACTTGGTATTGGTAGTTTATGCATCTACATGAATAGATTTTCTCCTCACATGCGTTAATAGTGTAGTTGGGGATGCCTGATTTTTAAATAGTTTTATCATATGTTATATCATTAAGGTATTTTATTCATATTCCAAAAAATTAGTTAATATTTTGTCCGTGGGACATATTTTATAAGATATACTTTGTGCTCATTTGATGTCACCATTGCATTAAGGATTTGGAATAGCCGTACTTGCTATATAGCCATCATGTGATTACGTGTGGGATTGATTCCCTGCATATGGTCTATCCAGATATATATGTGTCTTTTCCTGTAGTGATATTCTCTCACTATCTGATGGCACATAGGCACTAGGCTTTTTAGTTATATTCCTTTGTCAATTGTTCCCTAATAGACTGATTCCCGTTGTTTGCTTTATTTAGATATATACTTTTTTCCTCCTGTAGTAATAGTCTTTCATCACCAGATGATGTACATGCATTAGGCTTTTTAGAAACAATATATTCCTTGGTAATGATTCCCAATTAGATAAGTGCAATAATCTATTTGAGGTTCCTTGTTTTATCCATATATATTTTTCGTTTTTAAATTTTTCGTTAGTTTCATTTCGTTTCGTTAGAAAAACAGCCGCTACTTATACTGGCTGTATGGCATCTGGCTCTGTATCCCTTTGATAAAGTGACGTGGTGTGACACAACACGTCAGAGAAGGAGGAGCCAGGTGCCGTCGCTTCCTAGGGTACGGCCCAACCCGGAAGCTTTTAACTCTGCTGCTGATCGCTGTTTTATTACATGTAAGTGACGAGATCGAATATATTAAAATTTATGTAAACATACTACACTATGGAGCCTATTTTTTTCTTTTTTACGTCCGTCTGAGACTATCGACCAAGTGAGGGCAAATATCATTCCATCCTGCTCCAATCCCACTCCCAAGGGAGCTGACATCTTATTTTTGGGAAGCCGTTCCAGTGTTGTTATCCCTACCCACCTGTGGGTATAAGCGTGACCCATTTGGGGGCCGCTACTACAGGTGAGAGGCTGGGGGAAACGGTCACCGTGGTCACCGCACATCGCACTTTGGAACAGGTTTGGATGAACCATTTATAGACGTTTGTTTGTATCACTGCACCAGCACTTTTTTCATTTTTTAGAAGATTTTTGTCTTTCCGTATTTTGGAGCGTTATTAGAAGTTGCACTCATATGTGTCTGGACTGCACCTGAATATTTTTACTTCTATATCACTTCACTTTGAGATATGAACTCACAGCCAAGTGGATAGTTTATTTATTTTATTGTTCACTGAATATTATTTAATTATCCATTATGCACATTGCACTTTGTTAGAAATTATATATTTTTTTGCATTCAATTATCACATGTGCGATTTGCATGCTTGTGGAATTTTGAACTATATGCACATTACATTTTGTATGAATTTTAATATTATTATTATATGCACATTGCACTTTGTTAGAAATCATATATTCTTTCAGTCGCATTGATTATCGCATCTGTGAATCGCATACTCGTGAAATTTATTATTTTTAGCTATATACACATCACATGTCGCAATTTATTTTTTTTGTTTGGAAGTTGCAGTTGTGAAGTGCCTATTTATGATTGTAGGGTCCTTCAGCTATTATTCAGCACACTGCACTTTGTTAAATTGAGGGAAGTCGCATTGCTTTATTACATCTGTGAATCGCACATTTGTGAACATGAATGTTATTATTATTCTCTAGTTTCCGGGGGTTTTATTCATGTGAGATGCTCAATATTGATTGGACATTTTTTGATACATTATTAATGATTTATTTATTACACTTTACCACGTGAGGTTGGATTTTCCACGATATTTGGTGTGAGACTGGATTATTCTTGTGTGTTTCACTTTGCACTTTATATGTACACATTGCTGTACTGAGCCTTACCTGTTTGTGTTTATTTTTGCCTTGGACGTATTCATTATTATTTTTTCAAGTTGGGACTGAGGTAGCGCTACATACTGTTTATCATATGTTGAGTAAGGTTATGTGAGTATACCATTTATGCTGGCGGCTCCTTGTTTTTTTTCCTATTGTGGTTTTTGCGCATTAGTTATTATCTCTTATATAAGGATAACCGTGTTGCCCTGGGAGTTGGGTAACTCCACAATGAAATCTATAGACAGGTGGGTCCAGGGCCTCTCACCATTAGGTATGGATTGTAGGAGGCCCACTGGAATGTGTTGTGGAGTCTTACTCTGAGCACACATGGAACAGGCAGCTACAAAGGCAGTTACATCAGCACATAGACTAGGCCACCAGAATTGTTGGGAAATGGCCCAAAAGAGTTGATTCTTCCCAGGATGGCCAGCAGTCTTGGGAGAATGGTAAGTCTGGAGCACGGCAGAATGGAGGCTCTCTTGGACAAAGCAACAGTCACAAGGTTTCTCAGGAAGAGCATGGACCTGAGCATCAAGAATTTTGTCAACCAAAGGAGAAGTTAGACTGGTGCGAACCGTAGCCAGCATACGATCAGGTGGACTCACAGGAACTAGAACAGACTCCAACTTGGAAGTGGAGGAAAATTGTTGTGACAAGGCGTCAGCCCTTACATTCTTAGTACCGGATAAGAATGAGACAATGTAATTGAAACTTGACAAGAAAAGAGCCCACCATGTCCTTCTGGGAGAGAGGCATTTAGCCTCAGACAAGAATGTGAGATTCTTATGGTCAGTAAGAATGAGAACCGGCACAGTGGTACCTTCGAGGAGATGTCACCATTCTTTCAGGGCTAAAATGATCGCCAACAGCTCTCTGTCACCAATCTCATAATTGCACTCTGTAACATAGGAAGATTTAATGCTATTTGGGAGCCTTGGGCCTCTTACTGCAACATCTCCCTGTGCCCAGGGACATCACTCTAAATCCTGGACGAACCTAGACTTTTCCCACTGCCTTTCCTTCCCTTTCTTTTCTTTCACTCTTTGGGATGCTCTGCTCCCACCTTCTGATTTAGTGAGAGGAGGTTTCTACACCCCCATTGGTGGAGTAGAAAAAGTAGTACTTAAGCTAGCATGTTACGGTAGATGCAGCAGCAGTCCTGCAGTCCACCTTTTTGGCCAGTGACACATTATCAAAAAAAGGCTGTAAACAGAGGCCCGGCACTGCAATCAGACTGCTGGGGGGATGGGGGAGGGGTTGGGGCGATGGCCCGGAGGAGTCTGGATACTTCCACGTAGAGTTCCCAAAGGGGTGGGATGCTGGGTGACTCCTGGGTTGGATGGCTGGCTCCTTCTCCCGGTCCCCAGGTGAGTACTCGACCAGAGACCCAGGTACTGGGCATTGAGTCTTATACAGACGAGCTCCAGACATACGGTTCTTACCCCTGCAGAGCCAGGGGTCCAGATCACATAGTACTCAGATATCTACTGGACTACTGTGAATGTTCACTGTTAACCTCCAAACACCTTAAGCTTAGATTGGATACTGTTATTCTAAGGTTCATTATATTAATACTATGTTTTTTTTCTTTTTCGGGACCTGTTGGTCTGATGCTGTGAATAATTCTGTACTGCATTTTATTTGTTTTTCTTGTTGTCAAAACCCAATAAAATACTTTGAAAGTAAAAGGTAATGTAGGATCAGGATGTGCCAACACAGGAGCAGAAACAAAGGCAGCCTGGAGACTCTCAAAGGCCTTTACGGACTCCGGAGACCAACTCTGTGGGTTACCATCCTTTCTGGTCATATTAGTCAGGGGCTTCACCAGAGATGAGATGTTACGAATAAATTTCCAATAATAGTTGGCAAAGCCCAGGAAATGCTGCAGAGAACATAAACCCATGAGTCGGGGCCACCGTAGGACTGCTGAAAGTTTCTCTGGGTCCATCGAAAAACCAGCAGTGGAAATGACATAACCCAGGAATTTAACCTGTTTATGATGGAACTTGCCCTTCTTCAATTTACAATAGAGATTGTTCTGTCTTAGTTTCTGAAGCACATGAACAGACATCTGTGTGGTAGCTCTCCAGGGACTTGGAAAATATAAGGATATCATTGAGATAAACCACCACACATAACTGAAACAAATCTCGGAGGACATCATTAATGAATTCCTGGAAAACTGCCGGGACGTTACAAAGGCCAAAAGGCAATATGAGGTACTCATAATGGCCTGTATTAAACGCAGTTTTCCACTCGTCGCCCTCCTTAATCCTAACAAGATTGTATGTCCCTCTCAAATCAACCTTTGTGAAAACCGTTGCTCACTTGAAGCTGGCAAATAACTCCGTAATCAATGGAATCGGATAGGCATTCTTAATCATGAAACGATTGAGGCCCCTATAATAAATACAAGGTCTCAGTTCACCACTCTTCTTCTTCACAAAGAAGAAACCAGCACCAGCAGGGGATAAGGATTTGCGGATGAAACCTTGAGAAAGTGCATCTGCAACATACTCCTCCATGGCCTTATCCTCCAAGACCGACAAAGGGTAAACCCAGCCAAGAGGGGATATAACACCAGGTTGAAGGTCAACTGCGCAATCATACAGCTGGTGTGGAGGCAAACTACCAGCTTGACCTTTGTCAAAGACATTGCTAAAATCGCGGTACTCCTCCGGCAGGGAGGAGAGTGAAGAGGTGCACAAGACCTTGGCTACCTTCTGGAAGCATGTCTTACTGCATTATGACAACCAGGAGAGAACCCCAGCAGGGAGCCAATCAAAAGAGGGGTTGTGCCTCTGTAACCAAGGATAACCAATAACCAGCGGAAACTTAGGTGAAGAAATAACTAGGAATTGGAGTACCTCATGGTGAAGAGCCTCTATGGCCATGGACAACTGAACCATCTCATGAGTCACATGGGCAGGCTGTAGAGGTCTTGTGTCGAGAGCCTTAATGGCAAGTGGAGTGTCACGCAGCTGCAGCGGAATCAAATGCTTCGATACAAAGGCAGCATCAATGAACAGGCCTGCAGCCCCAGAGTCGTATCACGATAGACAACTTAGCCCAAGAAAGGGTGACCAAAACCAGGGGCTTATCCTTCTGGATGAGTGGGGATGACACAACGCCACCTAAGGTCTGTCCATGACAGTACCTCAAGGTTCGTGTTTTCCCAGGACGGGTAGGACAAGACTTCAAAAAGTGACCTGTCTGGCCACAATAAAGGCACAATTCCTCCCCCCTCCTAAAGGCTCTCTCATCTTCAGAGAGACACATGAAGCCCAAGTGCATGGGTTCATCTTCAATGACCGACTCAGTACCAGGAGGCATGGGAGTTGAGGAAGGCACGAGTGTGACTGCAAAGCTCGGAGGCAAATGTACAGGAGGCTTCCACAAGTGCTCCTTAAAAGAAAGTCTTTCTCTGAGTCTGGAGTCAATGAAGATGGCAAATGAGATCAAGCTCTCCAGCTCAGTGGGTATATCTCGGGCTGCTATGTCATCCTTGATGGAATCCGAGAGACCATGAAAAAAAACAGCCACAAGGGCCTCATTGTTCCAAGCAACCTCTGCTGCCAGAGTACAGAATTCAATGGCGTAGTCGGCAACAGTTCTCGTACTCTGTTTGACGAACATGAGGTGCTTGGCAGCAGAAGTGGAGCATGTGGGAACGTCAAATACCCTTTTAAAGGAGCCCACAAACTCAGGGTAACTCAAGACAACAGGTTTTTGCATCTCCTATAGAGGGTTTGCCCAGGCCAAGGCTCTCTCAGAAAGAAAAGATATCACGAAACCTACTTTGCATCTGTCCATGGGAAACGCCTGGGGCAGCATCTTAAAGTATATCTCAACCTAGTTGAGAAACCCTCTGCATTGAACTGGATCACCCCCAAATCTCTGGGGAAGCGGAGAGGAACCAGGCATACCTCTTATAGAGGTAATACTTGAGGTGGGTGCCTGCACAGAGACTGGCGCAGCATCAAGGGCGACCTGCAACTCAGGTTGTACCAGAGCAGCCACAGTGGGAAATTCCAGGTGAGCCATGCGACTCAGGAGCGTTTGTAACACCATGACAAAACTGATCCATGCAGTGATCTTGCTCATCCAATCTGGAAAAAATATTACCAACAAGTGGATTGACTGTATGTTCTGAATTCATGGCCTTCGCCTACTGTCAGAAACCATGAAATCAGACCAAGACAGAAGTACAGTTAAACACTTGTTTAATAATAAAAGTAAATAGAACAAATGTAGTCAAAACTTAGCCAGAGTTCAGGAACTGGAACGGATAGTCAGACAAACCAAATGTCAGGGAGCCAGAGATGAGCGTAGTAAAACAGCAAGCAGGATCTGGAAGGTATGTCAGTCAAGTAAGTCTTTTAACAGGAATGCAGGAGAGCATCTCTGTGATGTTGACTAAGGTGAAGGCAGAGCTCCTCTGGACTGGACAGCTTAAGTAGGCAGGACTGACAAGCAGGATATCAACAACAGCTGAGTAACTGTGGAGAGATAGGAGCTGACAATTAGCCAACAGCTGAGCGGCCAGCTCAGAAAAGGAAGTGCTGAGCCCAGCCCTGACAGTATCTTACCCCCCTACGAACTTTCAAATTTCTCCCATCCTCCTCACCTCTTTGTTGGTGAGGATGTAGAAACCTAGGACACCTCATGCATATGTTCTGGATCTGCAAAAACCTCACAGGTTTCTGGAGGAATGTTTTTCACTTTCCTATCTGACATTACAGGTATCCTCACACCACCAGAACCAAGTCTGGCGATACTTAACTTGGATATTGATAGATTTCCCCCCTCTTGCCGCTCCATAGTTATGTATATCATCCTGGCTGCTAGATCACTCATAGAAAGGGTGTGGAAATAAGATAAAGTCCCCAATCTCTTGGAAGTGGTGGAGATTGTCCGTTTGCACTACAAATATGAAGCTATGCTTGCCACCAAAGAGGGCACCAGTAAGAGCTTTGACTCAAACTGGCAACTACTGTATGGACTGCTAGATTTAAAGCAACTTAAAGAGCTGTTATGTTCTTATCTGGCAACTTCACAGTAAGTTTAAGAATTGTAATGCCTTCTGTTATAGATATAGATATAGTAGATCTTGGCATATGCGAAAGCCTTACACTTTGGAGCTAACCTGTATGTCATTTCTTTATACACGTTGTATCCACTTTGTATTGTTTGTACAACTTTTGTATTACTTAAATTTGATATTAATAAAAAACAATGGAAAAAAAAAGAAAAATGAAAATGTTTTGTTGCATATTATTGTCGAATAATCTTTGCCACTTAAGTTTTTGTCTAATTATTCTTTATGACTCTATTTTAATAAAGAGATGCATTCATTGGTAGATATCCAATGCACGCTATCTTTTACACACACTGAGGTTAATTTACTAAATACAAGTAGCTATTCACTTTGCAAGGATAGTTGCACTTCGGAGGGGAATTTGCCCCAGAGGTTAGTGAATAAGGGGCAGCTCTGCTAACTTTCATCATTCAATCATGTGCAAGCAAAAGTGTTGTTTTTTTCCTTGCAAATTGCAATCTAATTTTAAGATCAGAGCCTTGATAGTAAGAACAAGTAATACAAAATATATATTTTTTTCTATATATATATATATATTTTTTTTTTTTTTTTTTCTTTAAAAAAAATTCCAATGCAAAAGCAAATGTCTATATAATTTCCACTATGTTCACACTGTTTTCAATATAAATTAGTTGTATGTCAGCAAAGTTTTCATACAGTACTTGAGTATGCAAAGATACCATTGAAACCATCATTTTTATACATTTTCTTGAATGTGTATTGTATGTATCTAACCAATGTGGAAAGTGTTAAAGGATAACTATCCTGATAGAAATGTAGAGGCTATCATTATCAACCTCTTTTCACTAATGTTAGTTGCCAAACCATACTTTCTGAGACTTGGAATACAGTGTCTTGAAAAAGTATTCATACACCTTCAAATTTTACACATTTTGTCATGTTACAACCAAAAACGTAAATGTATTTTATTGGGATTTTATGTGATAGACCAGCACAAAGTGGCACATATTTGTGAAGTGGAAAGGAAAATGATAAAAATGGTTTTCAATTTTTTTACAAATAAATATCTGAAAAGTGTAGTGTGCATTTGTATTCAGCCCCTACTCTGATACGCCTAACTAAAATTTAGTGGAACCAAGTGCCTTCAAAAGTCACCTAATTAGTAAACAGAGTCCACCTGTGTGTAATTTAATCTCAGTATAAATACAGCTGCTCTGTGAAGCTCTCAGAGGTTTACTAAAGAACCTTAGTAAACAAACAGCATCATGAAGGCCAAGGAACACCCCAGACAAGTCAGGGAAAAAGTTGTGGAGAAGTTTAAAGAAGGGTTACGAAATAAAAAAATATCCTAAGCTTTGAACATCTCACGGAGCACTGTTCAATCCATCAGCCAAATATGGAAAGAGTATGGCACTGCAAACCTATCAAGACATGGCCATCCACCTAAACTGACAAGCCGAGCAAGGAGAGCATTAATCAGAGAAGCAGCCAAAAGGCCCATGGTAACTTTGGAGGAGCTGCAGAGATCCAAAGCTCAGATGGGAGTGGCAAGTAGAAAGCCATTGTTGAAAGAAAGCCATAAAAAGTCCCATTTGCAGTTTGAAAAAAGCCATGTGGGGGACACAGCAAACATGTGAAAGAAGGTGCTCCGGGCAGATGAGACCAAAATTGAACTTTTTGGCTTAAAAGCAAAATGCTATGTGTGGTGGAAAACTAACACTGCACATCACCCTGAACACATCACCCCCCACCGTGAAACATGTTAGTGGCAGCATTATGTTATGGGCATGCTTTTCTTCAGCAGGGACAGGGAAGCTGGTCAGAATTAATGGAAAGATGAAGTCTGTTAGAGTCTGCAAAAGATTTGAGACTGGGGCGGAGGTTCACCTTCCGGTGGGACAATGACAATGACCCTAAACATACAGCCAAAGCTACAATAGGATGGTTTAGATCAAAGCATATTCATGTGTTAGAATGGCCCAGTCAAAGTCCATACCTAAATCCAATTGAGAATCTGTGGCAAGACTTGAAAATTGCTGTTTACAGATGCCCTCCATCCAATCTGACAGAGCTTGAGCTACTTTGCAAAGAAAAATGGACAAAAAATGTCACTCTCTATATGTGCAAAGCTGGTAAAGACATCCCCAAAAAGATTTGTAGCTGTAGTTGCAGCAAAACGTGGCTCTACAAAGTATTGACTTGGGGGGGCTGAACACAAATACATGACACACTTTCCTGATATTTATTTAAAACCATTTATTATTTCCCTCCACTTCACAGTGTGTCACTTTGTATCAGTCTATTACATAAAATACCAATAAAATACACTTACGGTTTTGGTTGTAACATGACAAAATGTGGAAAATTTTAAGGGGTATGCATACTTTTTCAAGGCACTGTGAGTGTGAAAATCAGGAATATCAGAGTGAAACTCCTGATCTGTATACATTTTTCAGGACAATGATAAAGAAAGTGTTGCCATTGGATCAGAATGGAATCTAGGGGACTGGTATAGGTCAGAAAAGAAAGCATCCACACTTTATTGCTTTAGTTAGTCTATCACACTGGCATTGAATATTTTTTGTGTTTTACTTTTTTCATGTTTGAATAGAATTGAGAAAGATTATGGATTATTTCAGGGTTTAACTGCTGTCTATGTCTCTTTTGGGGACTTTCCCCTCTTGTACTGAACTTTAAAAGGAACAGAAAATGGTGTGAACATCAATCCAATGGAGTCAAAGACAGCAGAAAAAGCCAAACAAAAACCTTCATAGTAGAGTGGCTAGGATTTTAACATTTGTTAAGTTATTAATGATGTTTCTGTCTTCCTGGCTTGGTGAACCCTGTTTTTCAAAATATCTTGTTGTGATATTAAAGGGTGAGGAAGTGATCAATTACTTCAAGTATAGTTTTGTCTATGAACCCACCAGGTGCAGAGTTTTAGAAACTGTATATGATTTTTTTTTTTTTTTTACTTTAAAAAAAAAAGATTTTAGATTTTTGCTATATTCAAGAAGATATGTGGGCATGTTAGGAAGCATGTATGTGTGGCTGTGTTGAGAAATGTTTTTAAATATTGGTCTTGTAAAGTGTAAAGAATACCTCAATACATTTTGTTGCATGTATAAAATGACAACGTATAAGTATTATCTTATCTTATCTTATCTTTTCTTATCTTATCTTATCAATGTTTCTAGTGTTGTCACACATAGCAACTAAACCGTTAGTTTAGTTTAGCAGAGGTTCTGACCCTTCCCTACTGTAGCCAACTAAGCAAATGGCTTAAGTGGAGAAGTAATCAAACATGATTACAAATAGTTAAAGTATATGCATAGCCAAACCTATTGACCTATCACATCACAACATCACATGCTGTTGTCATTCAGCAAATTTATTTTCACTTCATGTTTTGGAGATAAAATAGGAAGTGAGAAACAACACCCCAAGTCGCTGGAACATGTGTCTCTTTGGAAGATTTCCCTTTACCTTCTGTTCTGGTGACATTTGTCCAAAAGTAAAGAACAAAATATAACAATATGCAATCTGCTTTGTTTTATTATTTTATATGACTGTATTGAGAAGTAGAATACAGATGAATACAGGTATCACCAAAAAATGGTGTTATGGTTATTGGAAACATGGAAATATATTCATATAAGGTATCCTCCTCCAGAATGAATTTTAAGAGGAAAGAATTCCCCCTTTAAGTCAATGTGATTAAAATCTATAGATAGTGAACCATAGAAAAAATTATTTTTACATGCACATGTTTGATATGCTAGGTCAGAAACATTTGCCAGGACTATAAAATACAAGGGCCTGCCTTTCTTAAAACCAAATGGATTGTTTGGATCCTAGCATACCTAACACATCCAAGAAAAATCAAACTGGTTTTGCCCAGCTTAACACTACTAACCATCATGAACTGAAATTGTATGTTTTGTGGAGCAGGTAACTTCTTGAGGATCTATTTAATAGATGCAAGGCTGAGGTCAAGGTCACATAGCACAAAGTACAGAATACGTTTTTTTTTTTTTTTCCATGCCTGAAACTATACTTCACAAGAGAAATGTCCAGCCTTTTTTTTAAATTAGATTTCAGGAGACCAGTGGTGATAATTAAATGAAAGAAGATCTGCATACGGGCTAAAGAATACACTATGTACTTTATATTCAGTGCCTGTGCTGACATTATGTTTGAACTACATATGTCTTCTAACCAAAATACTTTAATATGACTATGATTTTAATTTGGTTTTCATATACCCTTTATGATTACATTTGACATGGTAATAATATGAAAAAGGAAAAAGTAATGATAGGTTGTTTTGTAGTATTGCCACAATTTACTACAGCAAGCTGACATGTTGTCTTTTTTTTGTCATGTACTGTATATGTTGAATTAGACTCTATATAATGTAAAATAATGTGTACTGTAAATTAAATTAATTTACAATGGTGCAAGATGAGTATATGAATTTACATCAATGCTTTATACCTGACAGAAAATTAAAAAAAAACAATTCCAGGACTGTTTTTGGTTCCAGACTCTGGTACTGTATCTCAAGTAGAAGGGTCCAACTCCTCCCCTTTTCTAACTGGCATCCAAGACTTCTGCACTGCTTGTGCCTATAGGAGATGTAGGAATGTGGATGTGTGGATGTATGTGTAGGTCATAGGTGTGTGCAGCCTATTGCATTAGGGTGTGCACCCCAAAGTTCCAACACACATCTTTCTCTGCAGCCTCAGCTGCCATGGACAGTGAATGAATGGGATAGCGCTCTGTGCCATAAGAACTGTGGGGGGCCCAATTCAGGCAGAAGCCCAGGTAATAGGGGTAATCAACCACACACAGTGATTAGGGTGTGCCCAGGCACACCTGGCACACCCCCTGCGCACACCTATGGTGTAGGTGCTGTATGTTGTGCATGTTAGCCTTCTTGCAAACGCAAATTAACTAATTGAGTATGGGAGATAGAGTATGGGAATCTTCCAAATCTCACATTCATGTAATATAGTAAAACTTGGACATGTATTTTGTTATTATAAAAAGTTAAGAGCTTAGATAGGGGTTTTAAAATAAAAATGGGTGGACACATTTGTTTTTTTTTTTTAATATTTGTTTTCAATTTTTAAAATGATGTTAACAGTTGTGATTTTGTTTTAAAGCCTTCATTTGTACTGTAGGGAATATGGCTTCTTTACTAGTCCATTGGAGCAATGGGTTGCATCTTATCTTTTTGGCTGGGAGATGAGATGTGTCATTATTATTTTTCTTGTACTCTCACTGAATAAATTACCGACCAGCTGCATTGTGGTATCCCTGGTTTAGTGAAAATGAACAGTCAGGGAAAATTGGATAGATTTTTTTTGTATATATAACAGAGAAGATTTTAAAGAGTAAAACATTTTGGTTGCACAATAATATACATTTGAACCTCCCATGCTAGTAATCCATGTACTAGTATGGGTTAATCATTTAGTACCTGCATTTTTATACTGTATATATTTTACCCTATATAACGCTTAACTCTGATAATAATAATATAATGCACTCATTACCTGCTCTGATTGAACATTCTGCACATATTAATAATTCCCTTTTCAAAGTTTTATTCACCTGTCATGCTATTATTCTCCCACTCTTCAGATCTCAATTAAATATCCATATCTTTCTCGAATAGAATTTAAATAGAACATTTTACATTGTTCACCATTATTAACTGTGTTCTAGTATGTATTACATTTTTCAACTTCTTCTCCAACAGCTAAATGATATGCTCTTTGTTTATTACTTTATTGTTTCTTTATAGCTATATTATCATGTACCGTATATGTCACATTTTAATTTAACAGCGGAGTTATTGTGAACAAGGTAGGCTTTTTACAGAGTGAATACTCTTCATGAGTTTACCTTTGTACAGTTCAATAAATAAGTTGTTTAATTATGAAGTAGTAAGTTAAGAATGAATAGTTGATAGCAAGTTTCCATTTTCGCTAATGCTTTTATCATGTGAAATGGGGAATCACATGTTAGAGAACCATAATATCTTTTTTTTTTACTTAAATGCCAATTGCTGTTTTAGTATTGTTTCAGTAACTATAAATGTAAACCAGAAAAACAGTTCACGCACAGTCATGTTCCATTTAATCCCTGTCCTGTACTGTGAAAAATTGGTGGATTTTCAACTTAGATTTCAAATAATGTTTCCACAAGCACAGAGTCATAATTGAAAAGCCAGTTTATTAATGTTAAAGACAATGTACACTTTCAAGTTGTAGAAAAGGTACGTTGTAAGTGCTGCCATTGATGTGAAAGATTATCTGCTTTCCCTAAAAAAAAAAATGCAATGGGGTATGGAGGAGAATTGGGACTACATGATATCCAGGGGATAATATAGAGAATGAAAATGATGTAAAGATAAAAAAATGACAATATATAAAAAACCTCAAAAGAGGAAAAATATTTTGGCAACACTGTTAGAATAAAAGGTCACACGGTAGTTTCAATATAGTAAGCAGAAAAAGGGGTGAATCCCATGCATGTAAAGTACAACTGAACTGAGCTGACATAGAGATCCCAACGCGTTTCCATAAAATGTCTTCTTCAGTGGTTGAAGATGCCCACTAGAAAAGGACATCTAGAAAGAAATTACACGTAAGACAATATATATATATATATATATATATATATATATATATATATATATATATATATATATATATATATATATATAGTGGGGACGGAAAGTATTCAGACCCCCTTAAATGTTTTGTTATATTGCAGCTATTTGCTAAAATCATTTAAGTTTATTTTTTTCCTCATTAATGTACACACAGCACCCCCTATTTACAGAAAAATACAGAATTGTTGACATTTTTGCAGATTTATTAAAAAAGAAAAACTGAAATATCACATGGTCCTAAGTATTCAGACCCTTTGTTGTGACACTCATATATTTAACTCAGGTGCTGCCCATTTCTTCTGATCATTCTTGAGATGGTTCTACGCCTTCATTTGAGTCCAGCTGTGTTTGATTATACTGACTGGACTTGATTAGGAAAGCCACACACCTGTCTATATAAGACCTTATAGCTCACAGTGCACGTCAGAGCAAATGAGAATCATGAGGTCAAAGGAACTACCTGAAGAGCTCAGAGACAGAAGTGTGACAAGGCATTGATCTGGCCAAGGTTACAAAAAATCTCTGCTGCACTTAAGGTTCCTAAGAGCACAGTGGCCTCCATAATCCTTAAATGGAAGACGTTTGGGATAACCAGAACCCTTCCTAGAGTTGGCGGTCCAGCCAAACTGAGCTGTCAGGGAAGAAGAGCCTTGGTGAGAGAGGTAAAGAAGAACCAAAAGATCACTGTGGCTGAGCTCCAGAGATGCAGTTGGGAGATGGGAGAAAGTTGTAAAAAGTCAACCATCACTGCAGCCCTCCACCAGTCAGGGCTTTATGGCAGAGTGGCCCGACAGAAGCCTCTCCTCCTGCAAGACACATGAAAGCCTGCATGGAGTTTGTTAAAAAATAATTGAAGGACTCCAAGATGGTGAGAAATAAGATTCTCTGGTCTGATGAGACCAAGATAGAACTTTTTGGCCTTAATTCTAATCAGTATGTGTGGAGAAAACCAGGCACTGCTCATCACCTGTCCAATACAGTTCCAACAGTGAAGCATGGTGGTGGCAGCATCATGCTGTGGGGGTGTTTTTCAGCTGTAGGGACAGGACAACTGGTTGCAATCAAGGGAAAGATGAATGCGGCCAAGTACAGGGTTATCCTGGATGGAAACCTTCTCCAGAGTGCTCAGGACCTCAGACTGGGCCGAAGGTTTACCTTCCAACAAGACAATGACCCTAAGCACACAGCTAAAATAACAAAGGAGTGGCTTCACAACAACTCCGTGACTGTTCTTGAATGGTCCAGCCAGAGCCCTGACTTAAACCCAATTGAGCATCTCTGGAGAGTCCTAAAAATGCCTGTCCACCAACGTTTACCATCCAACCTGACAGAACTGGAGAGGATCTGCAAGGAGGAATGGCAGAGGATCCCCAAATCCAGGTGTAAAAAGCTTGTTGCATCTTTCCCAAATAGACTCATGGCTGTATTAGATCAAATGAGTGCTTCTACTAAATACTGAGCAAAGGGTCTGAATACTTAGGACCATGTGATATTTCAGTTTTTCTTTTTAATAAATCTGCAAAAATGTCAACAATTCTGTGTTTTTCTGTATATATGGGGTGCTGTGTGTACATTAATGAATAAAAAAAATGAACTTAAATGATTTTAGCATTTTTGGCTGCAATATAACAAAGAGTAAAAACTTTAAGGGGGTCTGAATACTTTCCATCCCCACTGTATATATATATATATATATATATATATATATACACAGTATCTTACAAAAGTGAGCACGCCCTCACATTTTTGCAACACTGAATTTTTTGTGACAACACTGAAGAAATGACACTTTGCTACAATGTAAAGTAGTGAGTGTACAGCTTGTATAACAGTATAAATTTGCTGTTCCCTCAAAATAACTCAACACACAGCCATTAATGTCTAAACCGCTGGCAACAAAAGTGAGTACACCCATAAGTGAAAATGTCCAAATTGGGCCCAATTAGCCATTTTCCCTCCCCGGTGTCATGAGACTTGTTAGTGTTACGAGGTTTCAGGTGTGTCAGAAACCATGAATCAGACTAAGACAGAAGTACAGTTAAATGACACTTGTATAACCACTTCAGCACAGGGCCATAGACATATGATGTCCACAGATGGGATCTCCCATCCTGGGTGGACGTCATATGACGGCCTGGGATTCCCGGCCATCTAGGGGGCGATGTCTGCCGGGCACCCACGATTACCCGTTAACCGGGCCGGACCGTGGATCTGTGTGTTTGTAAACACACAGATCCACGTCCTGTCAGTTGTGAGGAGAGCGATCTGTGTTCCCAGTACAGCGGAACACTGATCGGTCTCCTCCCCTTGTACGTCCCCACCCCCTACAGTTAGAATCATTCCCTAGGAAACATACTTAACCCCTTGTGTCCCCCTAGTGGTTAACCCCTTCACTGCCTGTCACATTTACACAGTAATCAATGCAATTTTATAGCATTGATCGCTGTATAAATGTGAATGGACCCAAAAATGTGTCAAAAGTGTCCAATGTGTCCGCCATAATGTCGCAGTCACGAAAAAAAAATCGCGATCGCCACTATTACTAGTAAAAAAAATAAATAAATATTTTTTTTTTTTAAATGCCATAAATCTATCCCATATTTTGTAGATGCTATAACTTTTGTGCAAGCCAATCAATATACACTTATTGGAATTTTTTTTACCAAAAATATGTAGAAGAATATGTATCAGCCAAAACTGAGGAAAAAATTTGTTTTTTTTTTTAAAAATTGGGATATTTATTATAGCAAAAAGTAAAAAATATTGTGTTTTTTTCAAAATTGTCGCTCTTCTTTTGTTTATAGCGCAAAAAATAAAAACCGCAGAGGTGATCAAATACCACCAAAAGAAAGCTCTATTTGTGGGGAAAAAAGGACGTCAATTTTTTTTTGGTACAACGTCGCAGGACCGCGCAATTGTCGTTTAAAATGCAACAGCGCTGAAAACTAAAAATTGGCCTGGGAAGGAAGGGGGTGAAAATGCCCTGTATTGAACAGGTTAATAATAATAAAAAAGGTAAACAGAGTAAACATAGTCAAAATATAGCCAGAGTTCAGGAACCGGAACAGATAGTTAGACAAGTCAAAAGATCAGGGAGCCAGAGAACAGTGTAGTAGAACAGCAAGCAGGATCTGGAGTCAGAAGGAATGTCAGCCGAGCAAGTCTTCAACAGGAACAAAGGAGAGCATCTCTAGAGATGTGACCAAGGCGAAGGCAGAGATCATCTGGACTGGACGTCTTAAGTAGGCAGGACTGATGAGCAGGATATCATCAACAGGTGAGTCACTGTGGAGAGATAGCTGGCAATTAGCCGACAGCTGAGCGGTCAGCTCACAGAACCTGACAAGGTGTGAATGGGGAGCAGGTGTTCTAAATTTTGGTGTTATAGCTCTCACTCTCTCATACTGGTCACTGGAAGTTCAAAATGGCACCTCATGGCAAAGAACTCTTTGAGGATCTGAAAAAAAATGTTGCTCTACATAAACATGGCCTAGGCTATAAGAAGATTGCCAAGACCCTGAAACTGAGCTGCAGCAAGGTGGCCAAGACTATACAGCGGTTTAACAGGACAGGTTCCACTCAGAACAGGCCTCGCCATGGTCAACTAAAGAAGTTGAGTGCACTTGCTCAGCGTCAAATCCAGAGGTTGTTTTTGGGAGATAGATGTATGAGTGCTGCCAGCATTGCTGCAGAGGTTGAAGGGGTGGGGGATCAGCCTGTTGGTGCTCAGACCATATGCTGCACACTGCATCAAATTGGTCTGCATGGTTGTTGTCCCAGAACAAAGCCTCTTCTAAAGATGATGCACAAGAAAGCCTGCAAACAGTTTGCTGAAGACAAGCAGACTAAGGACATGGGTTACATAAATCCATGTCCTGCAGTCTACATAGACCAAGATAAACCTATTTGGTTCAGATGGTGTCAAGCGTGTGTGGCTGCAATCAGGTGAGGAGTACAAAGACAAGTTTGTCTTGCCTACAGTCAAGCATGGTGGTGGGAGTGTCATGGTCTGGGGCCGCATGATTTCTGCCAGCACTGGGGAGCTACAGTTCATTGAGGGAACCATGAATGCCAACATGTACTGTGACATACTGAAGCAGAGCATTATCCCCTCCCTTCGGAGACTGGCCCGCAGGGCAGAATTCCAACATGATAACGACCCCAAACACACCTCCAAGATGACCACTGCCCCGCTAAAGAAGCTGAGGGTAAAGGTCATGGACTGGCGCATGTCTTCAGACCTAAACCTTATTGAGCATCTGTGGTGCATCCTCAAATGGAAGGTGGAGGAGCGCAAGGTCTCTAAAATCCACCAGCTCTGTGATGTTGTCATGAAGGAGTGGAAGAGGACGCCAGTGAAAACCTGTGAAGTTCTGGTGTACTCCATGCCCAAGAGGGTTAAGCAGTGCTGGTAAATAATGGTGGCCACACAAAATATTGACACTTTGGGCCCAATTTGGACATTTTCACTTGGGGTATACTCACTTTTGTTGCCAGCGGTTTAGACATTAATGGTTGTGTGTTGAGTTATATTGAGGGGACGGGAAATTTACACTGTTATACAAGCTGTACACTCACTGCTTTAAAATGTAGCAAAATGTAATTTCTTTAGTGTCATCACATAAAATGATATAATAAAATATTTACATTTGTGAGGGGTGTACACACTTTTGTGAGATACTGTGTGTGTGTGTATATATACACACACACACACATTCAAGGTTTGCACTCAAAATCACGATACATGGCCCCATTCATTCTTTCATGTACACGGATCAGTCGTCCTGTTCCCTTTGCAGAGAAACAGCCCCAAAGCATGATGTTGCCACCCCCATGCTTCACAGTAGGTATGAAGTTCTTTGGTTGCAACTCAGCATTCTCTCTCCTCCAAACACGACGAGTTATGTTTCTACCAAACAGTTCTACTTTGGTTTCATCTGACCATATGACATTCTCCCAATCCTCTTCTGGATCATCCAAATGCTCTCTAGCAAACCTCAGATGGGCCCGAACATGTACTGGCTTAAGCAGGGGGACACGTCTGGCACTGCAGGATCTGATTACCTGGCGGCGTAGTGTGTTACTGATGGTAGCCTTTGTTACGTTGGTCCCAGCTCTCTGCAGGTCATTCACTAGGTCCCCCGTGTGGTTCTGGGATTTTTGCCCACCGTTCTTGTGATCATTTTGACCCCACAAAGTGAGATCTTGCGTGGAGCCCCAGGTTGAGGGAGATTATCAGTGGTCTTGTGTGTCTTCCATTTTCTAATTATTGCTCCCACAGTTGATTTCTTCACACCAAGCTGCTTGCCTATTGCAGATTCAATCTTGCCAGCCTGTTGCAGAATTTTGTTTCTGGTGTCCTTCGACAGCTCTTTGGTCTTGACTAGGGATGAGCTTCGAGTTCGAGTTGAACGCATGTTTGACTCGAACATTGGCTATTCGCCAGTTCGCTGAACAGCGAACAATTTGGGGTGTTCGCAGCAAATTCGAAAGCTGCAGAACACCCTTTAAAAGTCAATGGGAGAAATCAAAAGTGCTAATTTTAAAGGCTTATATGCAAGTTATTGTCATAAAAAGTGTTTGGGGACCTGGATCCTGCTCCAGGGGACATGGATCAATGCAAAAAAAGTTTTAAAAATGGCAGTTTTTTCAGGAGCAGTGATTTTAATAATGCTTAAAGTGAAACAATAAAAGTGTAATATCCCTTTAAATTTCATACCTGGGGGGGTGTCTATAGTAAGCCTGTAAATGGGCGCATGTTTCCTGTGTTTAGAACAGTCTGACAGCAAAATGACATTTCAAAGGAAAAAAGTCATTTAAAACTACACGCGGCTATTAATGAATTGCCGGTCCGACAATACACATAAAAGTTAATTGATAAAAACGGCATGGGAATCCCCCACAGGGGAACCCCGAACCAAAATTTAAAAAAAAATGACGTGGGGGTCCCCCTAAATTCCATACCAGGCCCTTCAGGTCAGGTATGGATTTTAAGGGGAACCCCGCACCAAAATTTAAAAAAAAAATGGCGTGGGGTCTCCCCAAAAATCCATACCAGACCCTTATCCAAGCACACAACCTGGCAGGCCACAGGAAAAGAGGGGGGGCGAGAGAGCGCCCCCCTCCTGAACCGTACCAGGCCACATGCCCTCAACATTGGGAGGGTGCTTTGGGGTAGCCCCCCAAAACACCTTGTCCCCATGTTGATGGGGACAAGGGCCTCATCCCCACAATCCTTGCCCGGTGGTTGTGGGGCTCTGCGGGCAGGGGGCTTATCGGAATCTGGAAGCCCCCTTTAACAAGGGGATCCCCAGATCCTGACCCTCCCCCCTGTGTGAAATGGTAAGGGGGTACAAAAGTACCCCTACCATTTCACAAAAAAGTGTCAAAAATGTTAAAAATGACAAGAGACAGTTTTTGACAATTCCTTTATTTAAATGCTTCTTCTTTCTTCTGTCTCCTTTCTTCTATCTTCTTTCTTCTATCTTCTGTCTTCTATCCTCCTTCGGTTTCTTCCTTCATCTTCATCTTCTTCTGGTTCTTCTGGTTCTTCTGGTTCTTCCTCCGGTGTTCTCGTCCGGCATCTTCCTTCGTGGCGCCAGCGTCTTCTTTCCTTCGTCTTCTGGGCCGTTTCGCGTCCAGCATGATGGGATGGGAGGCTCCTGCTGTGTGACGCTTCTCCTCTTCTGACGGTTCTTAAATAACGGAGGGCAGGGCCACCCAGTGACCCCGCCCCCTCTGATGCACGGGGACTTCCCTGTCTGCCCCCCTCTGACATCACATGGAGTGCCACAGGGAAGTCCCTGTGCATCAGAGGGGGCGGGGTCACCGGGTGGCCCCACCCTCCATTATTTAAGAACCGTCAGAAGAGGAGAAGCATCACACAAGGAGCCTCCCATCCCATCAACATAGGGACAAGGTGTTTTGGGGGGCTACCCCAAAGCACCCTCTGAATGTTGAGGGCATGTGGCCTGGTACGGTTCAGGAGAGGGGGCACTCTCTCGTCCCCCCCCTCTTTTCCTGCAGCCTGCCAGGTTGCGTGCTCGGATAAGGGTCTGGTGTGGATTTTTGGGGAGACCCCACACCATTTTTTTTATAATGGTCTGGTATAGATTTTGAGGGGGGGCCCCACGCCATTTTTTTTTTATAATTTTGGCCGGGGTTCCCCTTAATATCCATACCAAACTTGAAGGGCCTGGTATGGAATTTAGGGGGACCCCCACATCATTTTTTTTTAAATTTTGGTTTGGGGTTCCCCTGTGGGGAATTCCCATGCCATTTTTATCAATGAACTTTTATGTGTATTGTCGGACTGACAATTCATTAATAGCCGCGAGTAGTTTTAAATGACTTTTTTTCCTTTGAAATGTCATTTTGCTGTCAGACTGTTCTAAACATGGGAAACATGCGCCCCTTTACAGGCATACTTTTTTTTGCATTGATCCATGTCCCCTGGGGCAGAACCCAGGTCCCCAAACACTTTTTGTGATAATAACTTGCATATAAGCCTTTAATATTAGCACTTTTGATTATTCATGTTCATGTCCCATAGACTTTAACGGTGTTCACGTGTTTGAACAAATTTTTTGCCTGTTCGCATGTTCTGGTGCGAACCGAACAGGGGGGTGTTCGGCTAATCCCTAGTCATCACCATAGTGGCGTTTGGAGTGTGACTGTTTGAGGTTGTGGACAGGTGTCTTTTATACTGATAACAAGTTCAAACAGGTGCCATTAATACAGGTAATGAGTGGAGGACAGAGGAGCCTCTTAAAGAAGAAGATACAGATGAGAGACAGAAATCTCGCTTGTTTGTAGGTGACCAAATACTTATTTTCCACCATAATTTGCAAACATATTCTTTCACAAATCAGACAATGTGATTTTGTCTCTCATAGCTGAGGTATAACTATCATGACAATTACAGGCCTCTCTCATCTTTTTAAGTGGAAGAACTTGCACCTTGCACAATTAGTGGATCAAAGGAACACTTTTTAATCAAAGTATAGTATCAAGTCAATTAAACTCCTGGGAATAGTTTTACATTTGTCTCGAGTCAGTGTCACTACTGTTAGCATGAGGCAATACCTGGACCCTATAGAGGTTGCACTGGCAGTCCAACTGCTCCAACTGGACATCAATACATGCCATAGCCAGAAGGTTTGCTGTGTCTCCAAGCACAGTCTCGAAAGCATGGAGGAGATTCCAGGAGACAGGCAGTTACTCTAGGAGAGCTGGAAAGGCAGTAGAAGGCCCTTAACCCATCAGCAGGACCTGCAGCTTTGTGCAAGGAGGGACAGGATGAGCACTGCCAGAGCCCTACTGCCATCTATGGATACTATGGTTACTGAATGATGGGGACAACTAGCCCCAAAAATGTGGGACTTCTCCTACCGTCCTATGTATAGATGGGCCAGGAAGGGTGAGAACTTGACTTCCATGGAGGCCCCACACTTCTGGAGGTAGCAGTCCACATCGAATGTAAAATAGTTATGGAATAACAGGTATTCCAAACTTTGTCAGATACATTCCTGATGAACTAAGAAATACTTACTTGAATGTCTCAAAAATATGGCACAGAGTGGAGTCCCCGAGAATGAGGAATGGATGAGTACAAACTCGCAACATCGCAAATAATCCATACTAAATCTGGACTCCATGTGCAGTTCTGGATATCAATCAGCAGTTGCTTAGTGTCTCTGAGAAACCCAGGTAACTCAAAAACAAGAGGTTGCAGTTGATGATCCACCTATTGGCCTAAACGTTCATTGAGAAACCCAATACCTGCCACAATGGATCTTCCTAATACTGGATTTAACCCCTTGGGGACTTTTAGGTAAATGGTGGCAGATAAGCATAATAGGCACTTCTGGATGAGCAGCCTCCTGGATAGGGATGAGCTTCGAGTTCGAGAAGAACTCATGTTCGACTCAAACATTGGCTGTTCGCAAGTTTGCCGAACAGCGAACAATTTGGGGTGTTCGCGGCAAATTCGAAAGCTGCAGAACACCCTTTAAAAGTCTATAGGAGAAATCAAAAGTGCTCATTTTAAAGGCTTATATGCATGGTATTGTCATAAAAAGTGTTTGGGGACCTGGGTCCTGCCCCAGGGGACATGGATCAATGCAAAATAAAAGTTTTAAAAACGGTCATTTTTTCGGGAGCAGTGATTTTAATAATGCTTAAAGTGAAACAATAAAATTGTAATATCCCTTTAAATTTCGTGCCTGGGGGGTATCTATAGTATGCCTGTAAAGGGGCGCATGTTTCCCGTGTTTAGAACAGTCTGACAGCAAAATGACATTTCAAAGGAAAAAAGTCATTTAAAAGTACTCGCAGCTATATGAATTGTCGGTCCGACAATACACATAAAAGTTAATTGATAAAAACGGCATGGGATTTCCCCACAGGGAACCCCGAACCAAAATTTAAAAGAAAATGGCGGGGGTCCCCCTAAATTCCATACCAGGCCCTTCAGTTCTGGTATGGATATTAAGGGGAACCCCACGCCAAAAAAAAAAGGCGTGGGGGTCCCCCTCAAAATCCATACCAGACCCTGCGCCAAATTTTTTTAAAAAAATGGCTCGGGGTTCCCCCCAAAATCCATACCAGGTCCTTATCTGAGCACACAACCTGGCAGGCCGCAGGAAAAGAGGAGGGGACGAGAGAGCCCCCCCTCCTGAACCGTACCAGGCCACATGCCCTCAACATTGGGAGGGGGCTTTGGCTTGCCCGGTGGTTGTGGGGGTCTGCGGGCAGGGTGCTTATCGGAATATGGAAGCCCCCTTTCACAAGGGGACCCCCAGATTTCGCCCCCCCATGTGAAATGGTAAGGGGGTACCACTACCATTTCACAAAAAAAGTGTCAAAAATGTTAAAAATGACAAGAGACAGTTTTTGACAAATTTTGACAATTTAAATGCTTCTTCTTTTTTCTATCTTCTTTCTTTTATCTTCTATCTTCCTTCGGTTTCTCCCTCCATCTTCTTCTTCTTCCTCCGATCCTCTGCTTCTTGCTCTGGTGTTCTCGTCCAACATCTTCCTCCGCGGCGTCTTATTCCCTTCTTTGTGCTTGGGCTGCTCCGCATCCATAATGGGAGGCTCCCGCTGTATGATGCTTCTCGTCTTCTGACGGTTCTTAAATAACGAAGGACCACCAGGTGACCCCACCCCCTCTGACATCACGGGGAAAGCCACAGGGAAGTCCCCGTCAAGTCCCCATGCGTCAGAGGGGGGCGGGGTCACCGGATGGCCCCGCTCTTCATTATTTAAGAACCATCAGAAGACGAGAAGTGTCACACAGCGGGAGCCTCCCATCATGGATGCAGGGCGGCCCAAGCACGAAGAAGGGAAGAAGACGCCATGGAGGAAGATGCCGGACGAGAACACCGGAGCAAGAAGCAGAGGATCGGAGGAAGAAGAAGAAGAAGATGGAGGAAGAAAACGAAGGAAGATGGAAGATAGAAGAAAGAAGATAGAAGAAAGAAGAAGCATATAATAAAGGAATTGTCAAAAACTGTCTCTTGTCATTTTTAACATTTTTGACACTTTTTTGTGAAATGGTAGGGGTACTTTTGTACCCCCTTACCATTTCACACAGGGGGGCCGGGATCTGGGGATTCGGGGTTCCCCTGTGGGGAAATCCCATGCCGTTTTTATCAATGAACTTTTATGTGTATTGTCGGACCGACAATTCATATAGCCGCGAGTACTTTTAAATTACTTTTTTTCCTTTGAAATGTCATTTTGCTGTCAGTCTGTTCTAAACACGGGAAACATGCGCCCCTTTACAGGCATACTATAGACACCCCCCCAGGTATGAAATTTAAAATTACACTTTTATTGTTTCACTTTAAGCATTATTAAGATCACTGCTCCCGAAAAAATGGCTATTTTTAAAACTTTTTTTTGCATTGATCCATGTCCCCTGGGGCAGGACCCAGGTCCCCAAATACTTTTTATGACAATAACTTGCATAAAAGCCTTTAAAATTAGCACTTTTGATTATTCATGTTCGAGTCCCATAAACTTTAACAGTGTTCGTGTGTTTGAACAAATTTTTTGCCTGTTCGCGTGTTCTGGTGCGAACTGAACCGGGGGTGTTTGGCTCATGCCTGCTCCTGGATCTCATTCCATGTGAGCCCAGTCTTAAGAAGCCTTCCATCAGGTGAGTTTGCTATGCATCTTCTGGGGGCCAGTCGGGCCATGGATGAGCCCCATTCTGGGGGTTTTCTAGCAGCTATTTCTTTTCTTGTTCTCTACTATGTTCCAGCCTTTGGTGATCCATTATTGGTGTCTTTGTCCTCTCTCAGCCTATCAAGGCTGTCCTTTGGATTTGCTCAGGTTAACTTCTATGGACTATTGTTGTTTATTATGATGCTGTTTATGCTCCAGTGCTTCCATACATTAGTTTGCATACTGACCTATTTTATTTTGGGGATCTCCCCATTTTTTTTTGGGTGCTCAATTACCCTTTTTGTCTCAGAGGAAACAAATTTTGGGGGGCTCAGTTGCTTTTTCTGTTTAGTAAGGAGAATGCTCAAGTTAGAAAAAGTGAAGTCTATACAGGTTTACAGTATTGCTGTGTTTATGCAATAATTTTTTGTTATTGTTCTTTTTATGTTGTTTGTTTTACACTTCTGAACACTTCTCATGATTACTCTTGGTACTATTTTGGATGCCCTGACCTCCCTTTATCAGGTATACCCCCTCCTTTTTCCCTTTTCTGGGTATTAGGCCTGGCAGGAATTCGGTCTTTATCTACTTGCTTATTTATATGAATATAGTATCATGGAACACCTCTCTTTCACCCTTTTAGGCCACGTAATTTTGCTCCGCCAATTTCCTGATGTTTGGAGGATGACTCATCCCACAGTCAGGGACATTACCTACTTTTCAACACTCCATGATTCATTCTCCTGTATTGATTTTCTCTTTTGCTCTCATGCGTTTCTCCTCTTAATAGGCAAAGCCAGTGTAGGGAATATAGTCAGCTCTTACCACAGCCCAATTTCCATTACTATAGAACACACCGCTTCCAGTACCAATTACCATGCTTGCCATTTTCCTTCCTACTTAGCCTAAAATGAGAACTTTCATCACACCATTTATTCAGCCTGGAATGATTATGTCCATTGAAATAGTGATCCCCATATTACTCCAAACCTCTTATGGGAAGCAGCTAAGGCCTATCTCCGTGGCCACATAATTTCCTATACTTTGCAATTTAAAAAACATTCTCATCAGCAATTCCAGAGTGCTAATTATGCTTTACATCCTGCCCAGGCCAGCTTCCTGTCTGATCACTCTCTGGAGAATTGTCAAGTCTGGCACTCGGCCAAGATGCAATCTGATCTCCGGGCCGAGAACCCAAATTAGATTTTTTCATCCTCCGCCACACTGTGATTCCACAGATGTGGAAACGAGCTTGGTAAATTACTGGCCAAACTTTTCAGAGGACCCTATTGCCCTACACATACTTTGACTTTATGCACAGCCACTGGTATTCTCATGAACTTGCCTGTGGTGTCTACTTACAGCTTGCAGAGTCATTCTTAAAACCTGGACCTCATCTTCAGCCCCTACTGTAGGTAGGGTCAAAAAAGCACTGAAGGATCATTTGTACACTGAAAAGCTAAACACTATTACTCAAAACTTTGGGCCTACAAAGTGATTTTTTTACTTGATTAAAGTCCTTTATGAAGCATACCTTCTCAACCTCGGAAATCTATCTTCTTATGAAGTAATTCCAAATTATGGAATGGTAAGCCAAAACCAATCTTACCAACTCTTTAGGAAGGCTGAAAATACCTGACATTATATCATTGGAGCTACCTCTTCCCCCCTCCTTACCCTAAATGTGTTCTTCTTTTGAATTGATTTACTCTTTGTTGTTACTATTGCTCTATGGTTTCTTTTCATGTATGTATATTATAGGCTGTGATCTTTATCATACCATGATTTGGTACTCTCTATGTTAAGCCTCTACCAAATAAGATGTACCTCATCCACCCTTTTCATAGTGTGTTTTCGGTACTATTCTATTTCCCTTGACCTCCTTTTTGGAGGTGAGACTCTATTTTTTTTCTTTTTGTATTTTTTTTTTTTTTTTGCTAATTGCAATGGTGGGATACAATGTTTATTGTTTATTCAAATGTAACTATTTTGTAGTCATTCATTGCTTTACGCCAGTTTCTTTGTAAGTGAGACATATTAATGAGCTTTCATTAGCTCATGGCCATTCTGTTTCTGTCATGAACACAATGATATTGGAGAAGTGGTTTAAACTTAAACTGCGCAGGGGGTTTTTCACTGTCCGGGCAATAAGGCTGTGGAACTCTCTTCCACAATTGGTGGTGGCAGTGGGGAGTATGGATATTTTTAAAAGACTCTTGGGTGTGCATCTTAAAGAACACAACATACAGGTATATGGGAAATAGTTATAGACACTTACACACATGCACCTACACAGGTTGAACTGGATGGACTATGTCTTTATTCAACATTACCTACTATGTAACTATTATTATTATTTATTTTTAAAGAAGAAAGTAAAACTTTAAAAATAATTGAAGACAGATCTCAGGTTATAAGGCTGAAGACAGATCCAAAGCTTAATTTAAGTGCTAGCAAATATGAGAAAATCCAAATGATTTTGGATCTATCTTCACTTCACCACATGAATTGGGTGGTTATAGGTCAGATTCCAGTCAACCAAATGAAGGCCAATGGCAATAATCTTTTTAAAGTGGAAGTAAAGACTTATTTTTTACTTGTATCTACAGGTAAGCCTATAATAAGGCTTACCTGTAGGTACTGTAAAAATCTCCTAAACTTGCACAGTTTAGGAGATATTCAGAGTGCATGCAGCCAATGACGTCATCGCCGCATGCTCTCTAAAGGTCCGGCTTTCCATGCCAGACCTTCAGAGCCCACGTTGTAAATGGCAGCTTCCACGCACATGCATGGGAATGACATCATTGTGGCTCCAGCCACTTACAGTGCCGGAGCCCGCAGACCCCAAAGAAACACCGGGGAAAATGTCAGCCGTCTCAGCGGTGTGCAGGCGCCACTGGAGGGCTTCATTCTAAGGTAAGTATTTCATAATGAACTAGTATGCGATGTAATGACAATTACTAAAGAGTTGTATTGTATTAGCTTATTTACTGTTGGTAACTAGTAGACATGTGCATTCGTTTTCATCCGAATGCATTTTCGTCCGAATTTCAGGTATTTTCGCTATCGTTTTAAGAAACGATAACGAAAGTGCAGAATACAAAAACCGAAAGATCCGACATAAACAAATGCTTTATTTTCATTTTCGTTGTGACAACAGTTTGCTATAGATAGGAGAGTCGACATGACGCTGACAATAACAATCTGTGTCTATCAAACCTGTGGTCGAATGTGCCTAACCTTAACTCTATTAGTCCAAGATTATTCTACATAGAAAGAAAAGATTCGACATAGAGAGAAAAGATTTGACATAGTGAGAAAAGATTTGACATAAAGATAAAAGATTTGACATAGAGAGAAAAGATCACTGCTGGAATTGGGTGGGGGAAGTAAAATAAAAATAATGATGATAATGAATGTTATTGGCCGATTGTAACCAAAGAGGAGGGGCGGTAAAATATCTAGAACTAAGTACACAAGTACAGCCAACTTACTTTCACTTACAATTTGCTAGTAGAGAGAGACACACATACTGAATAATTTCAGAAGACAGTCAATCTTAGCTGGTCCATTTGTCAGAGAACCTGAATTATTTAGCAATTAAGCATAAGCACAGCAGCAGAACAATAGTGAAGCAAGCTACAGTTCAACTTAACTTTTTCATAATAATCTGCTGCTATTGTGTTAGTGTTGTGAACTTGATAGTGATACTAGTGTTGCTAGTGTTGTGATAGCCTCAGAGGTTGCCCGTGTGGTGGGGGGGATTTATTATTATAGATTTTATATTATAATGCCATATCAATAGCTGACACAACGTCGGATGCCGCGCCCACCATTGCACTTGGAGATTGAGAAATGAATGTGAAAGTTGGCTGACTGTTGGGGTAGAGTAGACCATTCAACATGAACTACAAGGATTCGACAAAGCAACAAAAAACATATAAACGTCGAATCTTTGGCTTATAAAGAAAGAAGATCTTTGGCTTATGGTGTCTGTAGAAAGTTCTAGGAAGATTTGATGGAGAAGCTAAACTGTACAACGCTGCAATCATACATTTCCGGTCAAATGCATCCGCCCATAGGCTATAGAAAATTCTAATGTTGGTTGACTAGTAAAATAATTAATAAATATAATTATTACCAGTCATACAACATTAGAATTCTACTACAGCTAGCTTGTAGGCGGAAAATTTGACCGGAAATGTACACGTACAGTTTAGCTGCTCTGTCGAATCTTCTTTGAACATTCGACAGACACCATAAGCCTTCAATGACAGATTTGACCTTAATTCATTTGGATTTTTGGACGAATGCAATTTATAACGAAAAACGAAATAAATAAAAACAAATTTCCGGAGTAACTAAATACATTTACTTTTCGGACGAAAACGAAATTCCAAAACAAAATATTTCAGTGTGCACATGTCTAGTAACTAGGAAAATGCTTCCTGACAGGATTCATAAGATGTTTTTATGTTATTGTGCCGCTTTCATTTTTTAGTTGACTTAACTGGACAGGTATCATTTAGGTCAAGGGTCTCCAAAATATGGCCCTCCAGTTGTTCAGAACTTCAATTCTCATCATGCCTAGGCATGTCTGTGAATGTCAGTGAGTGAGTTTTGCAATGCCTCCTGGGATGTGTAGTTCCGCAACAGCTGGAGGGCTGCAGTTTGGAGATCCCTGATTTAGGTGGTACACATTTTTTCAAGACTGAAGATAAGCCTTATTTAAATTCAGAAGAATGAAATTGCTTAATATACTTTTCCTTGATCCCACCCCTGAATAACAATTCATATTTCAGTAACCCCACTCATAGTGTAATACCAGGAGCCACCTCTAGAAAGCTGACTTTTTTAAGATGCAATTTGTTCTCATTTGTATCATAATCTAAATCCATTTCCTTTACTTTAGAAAAAATGCATTATTACAGATAGGCCAATTTGTGTGATTCAGTGATGAAAGAAACATAAGTTAATTATATTAAATGTACTTTTAAAGAAATATTCTTAGACTCACTGCATAATTGCAGTAGCTTCAGGCATGTTCTGAAGTTTGGTGTCTGTTTGGAGGACTTAACAAAAATCTGCAGTAATGAGGAATGACAAATGCTGTGGTGAATTATAAATATGAGCTGCTGTCAAAATGTACTTAAATCACTAATCTTCCTGCAGTTTAGTGATCTGCTTTGGGATAGAACTTATCAAAATAATAGAGTTCTCAAGAACATCATACCCATTTAATGTCAACTGTAAAGTTCTCCCCAACTGTTTTCTACTAACTATCTGTCCAATGAGATGGCATATGGCCAACAAATTCCAGCTCCAGGAAAAACGACTACTAGAATGTGGTTCTAAGAAAATTAAAAGCCATTTTTAAGGAGATTATCACCCTTGAAATGAATGTATCCATTTATTCAACAGCAACTTCACAGGCAATATGTTGTATACTGTACAGAAAAAGTGACATTTATACCCACAGTGATAAATTCTAAACAATTAGGAGGAACTTTGAAAAAGTTTATATTTTACGATTTTAGTTAAGAAAACAAAATAACACAAAGATAACTCAGCACAATGTGCCTTGCTGCATTTTCTTCAAATTATTTATTGAAGGAAACTGTAGTAAGTTATAGAAGCTGCTATTGACCTCTCCTGAGGATGCTAGTTGTATGCATTGCATGCTGATCTACTAGCTTCAACACATTCTAAGGCACTGACATGGAACAAGTATGCAGATCATGGGCCCTGACAACACTTAGGACTTTTTTCTCAAACCTTTACACAAGGATAAAGATTTCTTTTTTAGTCATGTCGCTGTAGTCTTAAAATCTCATTGGCTTAGCTTAACATAACGGTCACTTTTTTCAAATTAAGGATCCCAGGCATGGTGTTTTAGCTTTGTGAAAATAGACTTTGACTTTTAAATCAGCCTACTTGTTTCAGTTAAATGACTGAGCAAGTAGTGACACCTGGGAAACACAGATTAGTTTTCTTAAGTAGCCTATAGATTATGCAATTTTCTTTCTTTCCACCAAATTGCTTGATTCCCCTATGAATGCGGTCATTGTTAATGAGGGAATCCCTCCCACAGTGCTATTGTGTTCTGCCAGTGGGGAGCCTTCCTTGCCGGGGGAACTCCATGATCACTGCTGGCTGCTATAGCATCGAGCTGTGATTGAATGAAAAAAAAATCCAACATGCTGGTTGTGCTGAAATTGATCAATGGATTGACTTCAGAACAACCAGCCTGACCATAGATGTATCGAATGTCGGCCGGTCTCTGCTGAACAGAGATTCAATCCATTTATGGCCTGCTTTAGAAGAAGGTGAGCAAAGAAAGTTCATCTTTTTTCTGTCAGTGGTCACCTCCTGTGCAGAGACTTTCTTAAATGGAAAAAGTAAGAGAGTCTTTCTAAACCCTACCCCCTAACCCACTTAATATCCCCTTCTCCAGGCTCCCTTGCAGATTAATTGCAGAATTGCCTCACATTAAAAGGTGTATTTGGCTATGAGGGTTCATGTGACCTCCTCCCACAATGCAGTTGTCAGGCCTAAGTGTAAAATCATCAGTCTTTAACATGTCATATGAGGGAGGGTGTGACATGATCAAACCTGTGTAAACACTGACACCATCGGACATGCAGCTTACAAAGGGTTAGTGCTGTAAAGCAACAGAGTGGCAGAGAAGGAAGGATGGGTAAGGCATGAGTATAAGTGGGTTGGGGAGGTGGGCTTTAACGTGGTAGTTAGGTCTATTTGTTTTTGTTGTATCTACAGGTAAGACTATAATATTTTTTTCTGTTTACTATTGGTTTAAGGAGAGGATAAAATCACTATGGGAAAAAAGAAGAGTTTCTTTGAAAAAATCAAGTTTTTATTTATTTTATACCCCCTGTATACCAGCTGTCATTTTTAATCAGGCTATCAACAAATCAATTTACTGAATGCTTAAATGAGAGAGAAAGGGCAAATCAGAAGTAATGTCTACTTACATAGATATGCAGTCTCTTTTATTTGCAGTTATAATAATGACTATATTAAAAAAAAAAAAAAAAGCATGCGTTAGTAAGAAAAGGCGTATGTAGATTTATGCCACAAAAAAGGCAAACTTCAGGACACTGTTTACAGAAATTGCTGCAAGTTCACAAAAACAGTCTCTCTTCAGTGTAAAACAGAATAAAGAACTGGCTGCACGGAGAAAGAAAATAACTTGCAGATTGGCAATAACCATTATAATTGCCTGAAAATATTTTTTTCATCTTGTTTTTTTGCTTGAATTTCTCTCTAAAATTAAATCCTTTTGATTGTTAGTCACATATATATTTGTTGGCTGCATGGTAATTTACTGTGTAATTGCTTGTGGGGTCTCATTTTTGAGCCTGAAAAATGAAGGTATTGAGATCGTGCTGTTTCACACTGATCAAGTGACATATTTGATTAAGTGAGCTAGGAAGCACTCATCTATACAATTGACTGGCTCAGCATGTCACGCAGAGAAGCACAGCACCTAGCAAAAGTATATGCAGATACTGCATATTTAACAGGTTACATCTGGGATTCATTTGTCCTGCTTTACACTTTCAACACTCGCTCTAATATCATAGTTACCTCTTGGGTATGTATATTGCTTATAAACTCTTAATACTCTTGGGCTCTACAAAATACACATTCAGACTTAAAAACTACAGCATGTTTGATAAATTCTATTTCTTTATATGTGCTGTGCTTATTAAATAAGGATATTTTACTTTACCATTTCCTGGGAATACCACTTAGAAATAGCATTAGCTCAGAAATGCTAGTTTGCTCTTTAACGCTCCTCAGTAGATTAATAGCTTAAGAAGTAATGCGCTGCATTTGTCATAAAGCATACTATTTGACATATTAAGGTCACACTGACTGCATTTTCAAAATATAATTCTCAACGCTGCTCAGAAAGATACTCTTAGTGTATTACAAATACAATAAAACAGAGAAACTATAGAGCACTGATGTCAGTACATCCTGTATCCTATATATTATAGGAAGGATACATGACAGTAAACATTTTAACACCTGTAAGTATGATGCATACTATTTACTATTACTAGTTACATACCCTCTTGTACATACAGGTGTGCATACAAAAGCAATCTATGCATATAAATGATACAACACAGAAGTTGAAATGGCAATAAAAAACTTTTTTGTGTGTCCAAGTATAACTTTGACTTTTTAGTGTTCTTCTCAGCAAGTAAAGCTTATGCACAGAGTATGACATGCACATAGAACAAAGAGTTATAGATGGTGCTTAGAATGCAAAATGAAAGGGTTTGTGAACAATTTGTGTAAGCCTATGCCAGACCCTCTATTAAAGCCTGGCATAGCACACCGTGTAAAGCATTTTTAAAAAAATGAGCAGTGTAAATACAGATTTCCAGCTGTCTTCAAGCCGGTCACATGACTTGCGGCTGCTTTCCAGCTCCGATGGATTGCTTCCGTGGGAGGGCCGTGATCTCCCTTTGATATCAGCCAGGGAGATCACATGTCCACTTGGCTCCACCCGCAGAAGCCCTGTCTCAGAGCTGTAAAGCGGCCGCGAGTCATGTGACAGGACTGAAGACAGCTGAAAATTGGTATTTACACTGCTCATTTTTTAAAATGCTTTACGCAGTGTGCTATGCCAGGCTCTAATAGAGCATCTAGCAGTGACAATTGTAGTTTTTTTTTTTTCAATAATAGCGGCGGGGGGGAGGGACTGAGCGGAGACAGGCAGAGAGAGGGAGCCGAGGGGCAGGAAGGAGGGGGTGAGGGGGAGAGAGGAGAACTGAGAGCAGGGCAGTGTATGATGGAGGGACGCACTCTGACCACAGTGGCCATGGCTCAGTAGCCATGATTTTCATTGTCAGCGCAGAGAGAACATACAGGAAGTTGCAGGTTCAGGGAGGTTTTTTTTACAGTTTAGAGGAGGGCAGATTACACAGCACAAGCACTGTGCTGTTTAATATGCTTTAAGGGACAAGGATATGAATTTTTTTGGTTTTGGGTTAACAAACGCTTTAACGTGTCAAATTTGACAATAAGGAGAAAGTAAAGCTCACAAATCCCATACACAGTCGCTGTAGGTGCTAAATGCTGCTTAACCACAATTATGGACTGAAGAGGGGTATCGTTGTTATGACAGCAGCTAGCTGCCATAATCCTGGTATCCTCTTCTTCAGCGGGCGGTTCGCTTTCAGATAAAAGTGGTCTCTGCAGTGGATTCACCACAAGATCACTTTTATCAGTGGTGGGAGAGAGGCCCCCCTCCCGGTGTGCTCCGGTGCCCTCCGCTACTTACTAGAGCCGACGGCAGCAGCAGAGACGATCGCATCTGCTCCCATCTGTGGTATGGCGCTGAGTGAGGGAAGATGGCCCCCCACCCATCTCCATACCTTTGCAAGGGGGAAGCAACGTCAAAATATCACTTCTGCATTTGGGGGGACCCTATACCATTTTTTGCACTGGGTGTAAAACATAATAGACACATGTTTAACTCCCACTAATTTCATAAGTTTTTTTCTGCACACAGAAGAGAGCTTGCTTTAACCTATCCTGATGAAAAACCTAATAAAAATAATTAAGGACCACTTAACAACCAGCGACTGTTGATACAATGAACACTTTGGCCAGGAGCATGAAATTTACAATATAGAATAAAGAATGCATGGGTCAAGAGTATGTAATGTATAGAGTGCAAGTCTCATGAGTATGTATTGTACAACAGTCTATATAGTGCAGGAGTTAGGTGTATGTAATGCACACACTGCAAGGGTCAGGGGTGTGTAATGCACACAGCATAAGGGTAGGAGTATGTAATTAACAGAGTGCAGGAGTTTGATGTGGCATGTAATGTACAGCCAAGGTAAACATTTTAACCCAGAGAGCAGAAATTCTCCTTACAAAAATCTTCTTCCATAGCAACCCCCGCCTCTACCATTTCAAAGAAATCAACCGACAAGGCCCATATACACTGAGAGAGAGAACAGTACATTTATAGAGAGATCATACAAAGGTTCTGGAAACAGGTAGTGGAAGAAAAGGACTGGCAGGTGTATCAGTAGGAGACTTCATCTGGGCAAATATCACATAGGCTTTTACAGTCTCCTACATTCCTTCAGAACGTGAGAGTTCAGTGATCGACAGGCTGTCTTGATGTTTGGAGCCATAGGCCCAATGTAGGAGTAGTGGTTCTTAATTATGCAGGTCACTAAAATCTTGAGTGATAGAATGGACCATTCCTAGATAGAAGTCAAAGCCAGAATGTGAAAGGAATATTTAACTTTTGCTCAGCTAGATCTTAGAAATCTGGAGATTTAAAGTAAACAGCGTGTTAGTTCTGGGGTTCACAGTCCCAGGCTTGAATGCAATCATGATTTGAAACTGAAAAAAGAACAAATAACAATGGGCTTGCCTGGATTTATATAATGGGCTGTTTGTAAGTACTAAAGGTTTTTATAGTCTTTAAAAATGGTAACTTGATGACACCAATTTCCAAATGATATTTCCACTCCCTACTAGGGAGAACTTTTTAGAGAAGAACAAGTGTCAAGTGTCCAACACCACTGAAGAACTGGAAAATCAGCACAATCAGTCCCCCCACACCTGCATGCATTCCTACCACCCCTCACACCTGTACACACTTATCCCCCCTCATATCTATTCACACTCAGCCTCCCCTCACACCTGTACACACTCAGCTCACTCTCACACCGGTATGCACTCAGCCCACCTCACACCTGTATGCACTTAGCCTCCCCACTCCTGTATGCACTCAGCCTCCCCTCACACCTTTATGCACTCTGCCCCCTTACACCTGTACACACTCAGCCCCCCACACTGGTACACACTCAGCCCCCCTTACACCTGTACACACCCAGCCCCCCTTACATCTGTATTTATGTCAGCCCCCCACACATAATGTAGATATTCACCAGCACACCAAGGATTTTCAATTTCGTCCAAACTGTGTTTATTCTAAACCTTTTGCTCTTTGGTGTATGCTTGGAAATCTATTTGTAAGGCCAAGGTAAACAGATATTCCAGAATAGTGGGAATCTGATGTCCAGCCAGTTTGTTGGGCTTGTGTTTGACACCCTGAGACAAACCTTGCCAGAAAGTGGTCATGAGGGTGTCATTATTTCAGATGAGTTCAGTCATGAGAGCATGAGAACTTGAAACTGGAAAGCATACTTTCTATGCACTTACTGCAAGCACATTGAGACTTGAGCAAGCACCTTGAATCATTTATTCAGAAGAGCAGCATTTTTGTTGGTCACATGATCACTCTCTCCCCACAGTTGAGATGACCAGGCTAAGACTTGTGCAACCTTTTGATCCCTGAAGAAGCATGATGAAAATTACAATTGAAGCCTGGAGGTCACAGGTGAGATAGATGGGTGCACTGGAGAGTCCCGACAGGGTTCAAGGTTCGTTGTCTGAAGGATACTGTAAATGATCCAAGTTAGCTGAGAAGAACGTGTAGATGTCAAATCACATTGATTTGGCTGGCATCCTGGGCACTGAGTCTTTGAGAGATAAGTTCTTTAGGAATAGAAGGTAACTGGAGTTCATCAGATGGGTTCATAGCTTGAGCAAGCAGTCATGGACAGTAGTAGCCACTGATAGTAAGACAGTTCAAGAAATATAGGAGCATACCAGAGGCTGGAGGGGGGGAGCAGGTGTTACATAGATGCTCAGGGTGCTCTCGGATTACTGTGTGAGACAGGATTCTCTGGGGTCACTGGGTGACACAGGAAACTGAGAGGTCACTGAGTGACACCGTGGATGGTGGGACCACTGGAGACACAATAATTGCTGAAGACATAGGAGCATAAGGGTCACTGCAGACACTGGGTTTACTGTCAAAAAATACAGTAAGTTACTAGAGATTTGGAAGTGCAGAGTTTATAGGAGACCCTGGGGTGACTGAAGAAACATAAATTACTGGATACACAGGAGTTACAAGAGTGCACAGGGGTTACATAGCCATGGAAAGCACAAGGGTGCACAGATCACTGGAGAAACTGGGGGTCACAGGAAACGTTGAGGTCGCTGAAGATTCAGGAGTCACCAGAGACACGGGGGTCACAGAGTCACAAGAAGCAAGTGAATTTAGAGGTCATTGGAGACATAGGAGTGCAGGTGTCAGTGGTGGCATAAGACTTCAGGGGTCACTGGAGGCACAGGAGTGCAGAGGAAGTTTGAGTGACTCACAGGCCTTTAAGGCAGTGTCTGAGAGCTGATTGACTGCGGTGAAACCTGGTGAGAAGATCAGGCTGGATTAGGGAAGAGGTGAGTGCAACACCCCTTCCCAAAAAAACCTTACCCTCATTTTGCACTCAGCAAAAATCTTCCATCCTGCACCCCTACTCAACCCCCCCACTCCCCCAAAACTCCCACCCTCAGCAAAAGTTCTCCCCAATAGGGATGAGCCAAACACCCCCTGGTCTGGTTCGCAGCAGAACATGCGAACAGGCAAAAAATTTGTTTGAACGCGCAAACACTATTAAAGTCTATGGGACATGAACTTGAAAAAACAAAAGTGCTAATCTTAAAGTTATTACCATAAAAAGTGTTTGGGGACCCAGGTCCTGCTCCAGGGGACATGTATCAGTGTAAAAATAAGTTTTAAAAAACAAAAACATCCTTTTTTTGGGAGCAGTGATTTTAATAATGCTTAAAGTGAAACAATAAAAATAAAATATTTCTTTAAATATCATGCCTGGGGGGTGTCCTTAGTATGCCTGTAAAGTAGCGCATCTTTCCCATGTTTATAACAGTGCCACAGCAAAATGACATTTCTAAAGGAAAAAAATGTAATTAAAAACTGCTTGCGGCTGTAATGTATTGTTGGATCCCAGCAATATAGATAAAAATATCAGAAATACCCCCAAAAAATGGCATGGATGTCACCCCCAAAATCCATACCAGGCCCTTCAGGTCTGGTATGGATATTAAGGGGAAGCCCGCACCCAATATTTTAAAAAATGGCGTGGGGGTCCCCCAGGCCCCCAGGCACTATATACTCTGAACAGCAGTATATATATAACCCTATATACTCTGCAGAAAATTGGGTCTTAGGTGTTGGTGGTACCAGAATACTGTCACAGTTACTCTTGTTGGTTGCAGGAACGGGCCCTGCTGTGAGAATTTATATCAATAATTGTAATTACATGCCCCTGTTAAACAGGAGCAGAAAATTGGGCTTTTGTTTTGGTGGGGCCAGAACAGTGTAAGCCCTCACAGTTACTCTTGTTGGGCGCAGAAACAGGCCTTGCATTGAAATATTATATCAAAAATTGTAATTACATGCCCCTGTTAAACAGGGGCAGAAAAATTGGACCTTGGGCGGTGGTGCCCTAAACCAAAAATATTGTTGGAAGCTAGCATCATCAAGATTAAGGAGGAATAGGATAGTCAGCATAGGTATTCTTCAAGGGATCCCACATCCATAGCAAATTCAATCAGTTACATCAGCACCAGGTGCTTCATAGCTGCTGATCCAAGACTGATTAATTTTCATTAATGTGAGCCTATCAATCAAGTCTGTGGACAGGTGCACTCTTTGATCCATTACAAACCCTCCAGCAGCACTGAATGTGCGTTCAGAAAGCACGCTGGATGTAGGACAGGCCAGTAGCTCAATTGCATATTGAGCAAGTTCTGGCCAGTGGTCCCTCCTCAAGACCCAATAACCCAGTGGATCCTCTGTTGGTAAGGTCTCCAAGTCTGCTCTTGCCCCTATATATTCCTGCACCATGTAATGCACACGCTGGCGATGGTTGCTTGAACTGATCAGACCTTGGCGCTGAGGACTGAAAAATTGTTTAAAGGCATCGGTCATCCGTCCACCTTCTCCACCGCTCTTTCTCTGACTGAACGTAACCTCCCAGGGTTTGGAAATGCGTTTCATCCTCTGCTTCCTTTACGAATGCAGGATCAGTTCTGCAACCTTACCCTTGTGGTAACGTGGATCAGGAAGGGTTGCCAGCCAGTAATGATCCCTCTCCTTGAAACCACAAATCCTGGGGTCCTTTTGCAGGCTTTGCAGAATCAGGGAGGCCATGCAGAATAAGTTTGCAGAGGCATTCGATTCTGATTCCTCTGGGTCACTAAGGATCACATGATCCGTAACTACCTCCTCCCAGCCACGCACAACCCCTTGGGTTTCTGGGGACTGAAAACCATCCCTTGAAGACTGCTGCTGAGTGTTATCCTCTACTGCTGACTTAATCCTCCTCCTCCTCTTCCTCCTCTTCTTCCTGTGTGTTTGGCAGGAATGCTATCTAGATAAAGGGGGCCTTGAGAGGTAAGGAAGTCCTCCTCTTCCTCCCACTGTTCTGCCTCAAGTGCCCTGTCCATATATGCATTGTTGCTGCTCACCATCCTTGCACAACGCCTTCATTGTGCACACTGGATGCTGGGATGCGTGGCTGGCTATTTTGAAACCTGAGCTCAATAGGGGTTTCCTCCTCCTTTGCCTCAGTAGTTGCACTGGCCTGCATGCATCCGGGAGGTTCAGGGATAGGTGAGATACCATGCCCCAGCTAAAGGGGACTATCACCAATTGATATCTTCCAGTATTAACTATGATGTTATGTCCTAATGATAATCATACCAGCAACAATGCCCATTGCCACTCCAATTTTGGACTTTTAAAGTAACCCAACCTAGCATATTATAAATAAACTGCTCTTTTTTGCTACATCCCTGAAGAAGGACAAAAACACTGTGTATTCCGAAACGCGTTGGCTGTGAAAAAGAGCCTTTGTATAATTCACTGCTTGTTAAATCTGTTGATCATGTAATATGCTTAGTTGAATCTATGAAATATTATGTTTTTAAGCGATATTATGTCTAAATAAAAATCCTTTTATTCCTAATACTCTGTTATATACACTTATTACGCAAATATATTTTCCAAGCAAGTGCCGGTAAAATCCATTTAGGGGAATCTTCTTTTCTATAAACGAATGCTCTATAATGTTCACTCTTCCACAAATGGGTGAACACCCGATGTTCGAGACGAACTTATGTTCGACCCGAACATCAAGCTCATCCCTACTCCCCAACACAAACCTACTTGTTTACCATGCTTTAGCCAACTATCCCACTCCCACTTGTATTATATCTAACTACTACATTTTATTTCCTCTACATTCATGCCTTCCTAAAATGTTTTATCCGATACACTGGTTTGTTATGAAGTTATTACAATTTACACATTTGCATCAGGAAGTACTTAGTCTTTGTAGAAATAAAATCATATTGCAATTTTGTGCAGATGATATATGTTGGGATTTGGTCATGTTCCAGATAGTGAATTTTATCAACAGGAGAACCTGAAAAAAGGTTTTCTCTCATTTTACTCCAAAGGGCAGCAGCATTCAGTTGTAATGAGGTCATTTTTTTCCCATCCTGCACATTTGCCGTTCTGTCAGAGTCAGTTGTTTAAACCTGGCACTATCCTTTTTCCTAAGCGAGATAGACTCAATCACAAAACTATCAAAGACATTTCCCAACAACATCCTTCTAACACAGGAACAATCTTCTAAACATTAAAAATGTCCAGGCACTCAGGACATTTTAGATGGGAGCTGCATGCTGATGAGTTTGTTATATATTCTGTCTTGGCAAATGTCCTCTGTTTGTACATCTAATTTATTTCTGCAGCACCCATTAACAAAGGGCAGTCATTCTGATTTTCACCACATCTGCAAGGTTATCCAGAGGGAATCTTACTGTATGTCTTAATCAGGCTCACATTTTGTAATGCTGCCTGTTGAGCCATTAGCCATTTATACAAAAGCAAGCATTTGTGTATTGCTAACCATAACATTTCACTTTTGTGTTTTTAAAGATGAATATTAAGCTGCATACTAAATACACATACTGTATATATATATATATCTATATATATATATATCTATATATAGATCTATATATATATATATATATATATATATATATATATATATATATATATATATATATATATATATATATATATATATATATATATATATATATAGCGCTGGTAGATTTTTCAATCTACTGCTTATAGGTAAATTTAGTGGGTCATCTGTTCTGTACATAGTTCAGATTCAATTTAATGTTAGATTAGCCTCTGCTCCAGCTTGGCTGTGTTGCGTGCAGTTCCACATTGTGCCTGTAGGTGTTGTTGTCGTCATAGGTCAGTGTTGAAAAGCAACAAGCTGAAGTGTATGAGTGCTCTTCTGTCCCGGGGGTAACTCGGCAGAGGTGGTCCTCCGAGTTGCATTCTGGGAGAGGGTATTTATGTGACAAAAGCCATGTTTCCGGGAGTCTTTTTGCCTCGTGGCCCTCCTGGCCTAATTATATCTCGCAGCCCTCCGGGCTGGAGGGTTGCAATGCTGCAGCCGTGCGGGCGGACCCAGAAGCCTGTCTGGGGCCTGCTATCGCTGGGGTGGTCCTGTGCTGTCTGTCCTGCGGGAAGAAGCCGGACAATCGGGAAGATCCAGGGGAGGACCCATCTCGGAAGAGACCATGCAAGGCTGGTCTTAAGAAGGGCCTGGTGACTCGATTGGAGGACATATCCTAAACTACCCTACCGCACAAGTACTGCCGGGTCGGCTTAAAGGTTCTGGTACTGTGTTTGCTGTTCATTGAAAACTACTACATCCTGTGGCAGAGGATCGTATGAGTTTGTTTCATTCAAGTCTGTGGCATAGACTTTTTGTTCGTGCTGCATTCCGGCTGCTAGGTTAGTGAGAGAGACCTATCCGGGCGAGCAGAGATTTAATCCTAAAAGTTAATCCTAAGCTGAGGATACATTCATTCTAAAGATTTAAATTCCTTGATACTACACCAAGAAAAGGTATTTGAACTTCCCTGCAACTCTCCTTCTACCTCTTTCCTGCTACTTCTTCCAGTTATCTCCCATTAAAGCATTGGAAAAGTACTCAAGTGACTGGTGCCTACGTTGTCTGATAGTAAGCTCAACGGGGACCCCTAGCCCCGGTATTGGTGAAATTACAGGTAACAAGGTGACGGTAACAGCCTGCTTTAAATCAGCATCTCCACCGTAAGTTAGTGCTATATATATATATATATATATATATATATATATATACAGTATCTCAAAAAAGTGAGTACACCCCTCACATTTTTGTAAATATTTTATTATATCTTTTTATCTTTTCATGTGACAACACTGAAGAAATGAAATGACACTTTGCTACAGGTGCCACATTTGGACATTTTCACTTAGGGGTGTACTCACTTTTGTTGCCAGCGATTACAGTACATTATATAGGAATGTTTTACCTGACAAATTATTTCTTTACCTGTCCATCCAGTTCTGATATTTACTCAGCTCTGATACACAGCACAACCCTGTTTGGCAGGGTGAGAGCCTTGATTTTTGTCTGCTGCAATAAAATAACCTACAGGTCTCCTTCCCACCCCCTGTTTATGCCAGGGCAGTGAAGGAAAAGCTTCACACTGCTGAGTTAATGTCTCTGTCACTTTGTTCTACTAGCACATCTCTTGTTAGCACATCAGCACCGCAGCACAACTCATTGGTTAATTTTGCTGCTTCGACTCTTCATAGTCTGAGCTTTGCTGTACATGACATTGCAAAAGGTTTATACCAAACAAATTTAAGTACTTGCACTACCTGCTTTAAAAACAAGTAATATGTTCATGAATACAAAGCTACATTAATCTATTAGACCCCCAATGTCTTCCCTGCCCTCCACTGCAACGTTCCCAGCACAGATTGTGCTGGTATAGCTGCATCCTTGGCTGCATTAGCCAAGGAATGACAGCTGTATCCTCCGGAAGCAATGCCATTTGTTGCAAGAGAGATCAGGGAACATATGTTCCCCAAATTCCTCCTGCACTTACTGAGGATACAGTTTCCCATGGTCTGATGTTCCCCGGCGGAATAGGAGAGCCTGGGAAACACTTTAGGTGCCACAGGAGGGTGGAGGCCCTTTGAGAGCCCCAGAAAATGAATCGGCAGCTCAAGAGCCACCCAGATACTTTCATCTGAAAGGCCTTAACTTCCTCGTAAAGCTAGCGTCAAGCTCACAGCTGCAGTAGCAACTGTGAAATTGATTTAACCGCTTGTCTAATCCAACCTTTAAAAATGTACATTGGTGGACTAATGATTAAAGATTTAGTTTGATTGGTTGTTATGGTACATATGATACACTGTTACAATACCCACAGAAATAAAATGATAGCCATTGTCAGCCTGATCACATAAAAGCTCATGCTTATGTATGATTGAAGACACTGCTAACTGACACCACTTAGAAAAAATACTTGTGTATTCCACATTTCTATAGTGCCTATGGGCATCTTTGCTCATTGATTTGTGCTATGAAATATTATCTCTGTCCATATTTAACCATTATGTTAATTATCATTCCACATACTGTATATAGTTTAAACCCGCCTGGGCACACCCTAATCACTCTTTGTGGTACCGTTTCCCCCTACTGCCCAGGCTTCTCCCTGTGTTGTGCTCCCCCACAACAGTGCTGCTGTCATCCCTCCTCTCCCCCCAGCTGCTGCGGTTTGGTTTGGGGACCTGCCTAACTAAGAAAATGGACATTTTTAAGATAGAAGACTAATCATAATATTTAAGTGTGAAACTCATCTGTTAACATAATAAAAAAATAGGATCTAATATAACTCATATAAATTGTGTGCATGCGTACGCTCACGTGCGTGCAGTGTGTTTGGTGGGGGCAAATTGCGTGACACAAACGTAAGATAAAAGAGAAAGTCCAAAGTGCCTGTGGCCCATTCAACCCATAACAACATATTTAATACACTGGGCAGTATTTTAAGTTTTCAATGGCTTAGTAATATACGAAGAATAATTTTCCTTATAAAGGTGATACAGTTTTTAATGTGACGTGCCTTAGCTTATCCCCTTCTGCAAAGCTAAAGATTGTTGACAAAGCATTTTTTGTGTTTAATAATAACAACAAAATTTAATTTAGACGGAAATAAGTAAAGCACAGTTGTCAGGCTATAGAACTGTATGACAGATTAAAGAGGAGTGCAATCTGTCAGCAATGTTAACAGCTGCATTTCCCTGCATTTTAAATCCTCAGCTCAAATGCTGCTGTGGCTTCAGGGTTCCAAGAATGCTGAGGAATGCAGATAGGTCAGTACGTATGTTTGATTTTGTAAGTGTTTTCAACACATTGTACACATCTAAATTGTGGACTTATTGCTAGAAAGAACACATGACAAAATATTAGGAGTCACCAAGGAATTCATTGACAAAAAAAAGCAATAGGACCACTGACTAAATGCATTGATAAAGGTCATGGATGTATCCTAATATAGAGTATGTAATTTATTGCAAGGGGTTCACTCATTTTTTTTACAATTATAACCACAAAACACAGAGTTAAATTGATGGACACATAATGCAAGAGAGAGAAAAACACTGACAATAATGATATACAGTACATTCAAATTTCTAAATCCCAACAGGTCAAAACCACAAAAACTTTTTGGAAAACTGCCCAGTACAGACTGTAAAGAGAATTCTACGAGGAGCACAGATTTAGAGCTATGTCACACTAGTGATAATTGACAAGTTGCTTCTGGTGACAAGATCACTAAAGCTGGGTATACACTGGTAGAATTTCAAATAAAAATTTGTATAAAAATTCTTAGGACAATTTGTATAAAAATGTTTAGTACATTTGAATGTCCCTCAAAAGTAGTTCATGATTTTGTTTCCTTTTGCCATTCAACTTTGTAAAGATTGGACTTTACCAAACAAAAACCCACATAAACTTAGAAATTTGTACATTTGAAAAAAAAAAAAATTCATCCTGTTACTACACATTTTTGTGTCACTGCAGGCAAAAATGAACATCAATTTGACCCCACTAATAATTAGAAAAACAAACAAGCATTCTTACAATGAAAATATTGAATGAACTTTTACATCAACATGGAAACCATCAATATGGAGGCAAGGTGTTTTGGGTTGGAGGGAGCAGAGTCCCCTGCTCCAAAGCAATCACACCCCCCATGTTGAGGGCATGTGGCCTGGTATGGTCTGGGGGGTTGCTTCCTCGCCCCACCTTTCCTGACCTGCCTGGCTGTATGCTTGGATAAGGGTCTGGTATGGATTTTGGGGGTACCGCATGCGTTTTCTTTTTTGGTGTGGGGGTTTTCCCTTAAATTCCATACCTGACTCAAAGTGCCTGATATGGATCTTGGGGGGCACCCCACAACATTTCCTTTTTCATTTTTGGCATGCGGTTAGCTAACGTGGCTAAACGTGCATTAACACCAATGCTAAAAGCTACTAAAAGCAGGTTTTTACAGCCGCTTTTTTTCTGGCATTGGTAGTGGCTTTGAAGCTCATTTTTTCTAACACCCAATGTGTATGAAGCCTAACACAAATCAAAACCATACATGAAAGTTGTTTTACCTACCAAAGGATTTGAATATTTGTTAAACAAGTCCTGAGATTTGCATAATGGTGCTGGACAGTACAGCCATTTTTGTGATTTTTTTTTCTACTGCAGCCAAGCAACATAACTGGGATAGTGAAGAAGTAGCAAACTGATGAGCCATTCCTCTGTTTACTTTGCTTTTTTTATTCTGTCACAATTGTTCATTTTTAGCTCACATGCACTGATAAAAAAATAATTGACGTTGGCCCTTCCTATCCTAATTTGAGTTTTGCTGCAAAGGGCTTTACAAGAAGCTGATCCCACACTCTAGTTAAACTTCAAATACATTTAATTTTCTAATGAATACTTAACTGCATTAACTTTATCTGATAGTCCTAAATGTGTCTGACTTCAAATGGATAGCACAATATACAATCAAAAGTGCACTCATCTTCAGCCAGAGACAAGAAAAGTCATAAGTTGGGGGTGTAAACATTTAAATCTACTGTAAATGCTGGTTAATATGATTTGCATGCTTGCAAACCTGTGACCAACAAAAAAATGCTCAGGTTTTAAAAAAAATGTGTAAAACATTTCTCATGTGCAGCTTGACCTTTCTTCATGCCGTCTTCATTATGAGCAAATAGTTGTGAAAGAATTGGTTTAAAAATCAGACTAATGGCAATTGTTTTAATTGTCCTATCTATATACAGTATATATACTGTATATATATATATATAGATATATATCTATATCTATATCTATATCTATATCTATATCTATATATATATATATATATATATATATATATAGATATAGATATAGATATATATCTAGATATATAGATATATCTAGATATATAGATATAGCTAGATATAGATAGATATATTCATATATATATCTATATATCTCGATAGATAGATAGATAGATAGATAGATAGATAGATAGATAGATAGATAGATAGATAGATAGATAGACAGATAGACACCTAGATCAATCTGTTCTACTTAAAATTGCTTAAACCTCTATTAGGTAAACATGGAGGCTGCCATTGCCTATCTCATTTTCTGAGAATTTAAGCTTGCTGTCACGCCAATGACCTCTACACCTTTCTAGCAAAAGGCCTGGCATGACATCAGAAATTCTGACTTCCTTCTGACTTTCTAATCATAAGCTATGAATAGAGGATGGACAGATGAATGGAAGGTCTAAATCCTCAATTCATATAGTGATTTTTATTTATGGAAGCAATAGTACAGCTTTTATGAATGGAGGAGAGGGCAGAAATGGTAGGCATAGTCAGCACTTTCAATCAGTGCATATGGCAGGCCCCTCAGGTGTATTAACCCCCCACAGCACTATAAGACTACTGTGGCAGGGGTAGGGGGCATCAGAGGATGGAAGTTTGCAACTAAAGATCCAGCCAGCAGTAAAAGGGATACATCACATTGATTTTATGCAATGCCCCTTGTACTTATTTTTTTCCCCACTAAATTTAGGCTTTCAAGTGACACTAAACAATATCCACATTTTTCAAAAATAATCCATACGCACTCACTACTTAATCACTTGCCGCCCGCCCACCGTCAAATGACATCATATGATGGCCTCCCAGAACGACCGCTCACAAGCCCCCGGGGGTGCGCAGCGCAGCAATCGCGGCCATGCCGTGTTGTTAGGACATGGCACAACCCTGATCTGTGTAAAGAGCTGCGGCTCTTTAACCATGTGATCGGATCTGTCGAATCACAGCCGGTCACATGTAAACACAGAGAAGCCAGTAATCAGCGTTCCTCGCCTCGCACTGATAGAGTGTGAGGAGAGAAGAGCCGATCAGCGGCATCTCCTCACGGGGGACAGCTATATATGTAATCAGTGCCCTGATTACAATTAGTGCCCACCAGTGCCAGCAATGATTGCCCACCACTGCCAGCAATCAGTGCCAACCAGTGCCCACCATTGCCACCAATCTGTGCCCACAAGTGCCAGCAATCAGTGCCCACAAGTTCCAGCAATCAGTGGCCACTGGTGATGCCAGTCAGTGCTGGCTATCAGTGCTGCCCATCAATGCCCATCACTGCTGCCCATCAATGCCACCCATTAATGACCATCAGTGCCCATCAGTGTTGCCCCTCAGTGCCACCTATCTGTGCCACCTATCTGTGCCCACCAGTGCTGCCTATCTGTGCCCACCAGTACCACGTATCTGTGCCCACCAGTGCTGCCTATCTGTTCGAAGTGCCCACCAGTGCCACCTAATCAGTGCCCATAAGTGCCACATCATCAGTGCCCATAAGTGCCACCTAAACAGTGCCCATCAGTGCAGCCTATCAGTGCCCATCAGTGCCGCCTCATCAGTGCCCATTAGTGAAGGAGAAAAATGACTTATTTTTTGACAGAAACTAAGAAAAACTTTTTTTTTTCAAATGTTTGGTCTTTTTTTTAGGATAAAATAAAAACCAAGGAGTGATTAAATACCACCAAAATAAAGCTCTATTTGTGTGAACAAAATGATAACAATTTCACATAGTTACAGTGTAGCATGATCGCGCAATTGTCATTGAAAGTGTGACAGCGCTGAAAGCTGAAAAATGGCCTGGACAGGAAGGGGGTGTAAGTGCCCTGTATTGAGGTGGTTAATGACCCTGTAATCTATTTTTTATGAAATTGTTTCTTACTGTTTCTTCTTATGTTTTTATGCCTACTTGTAACATCCTTCATGTGCTTCCAAACCTTTTTATTTCCTCACTTTCTTTTGTTTAGAATGAACAGTGCACAATCCTTGTGGTCAATTGCATTGCTCTATGCACACTACACATCCCATAGTCTAAAACCTATCTCAGGAGTGAGAAAGAGAGGATGACTGTGCTCCTACTGACAATTGGACCATGGAGAACAAAGGTAACCACTCTCTAACAAGAAGTTAGATCACAGGAGCAAAAAAATGAAATTTGGAGATTTAGAGGAGGCTGAGAGTATTTTTTTTAAATTAAGAATACATACTTGAATATAATTTATTTTTTTAAACCAGAGTTTAGTGATGCTTTAAGCATATTTGTAAAGTGTTGCTGTATCAATTTACATTGTAAATACAATATAACAAAAACAGCAAATATTGTTTTGTGTTAATGTGATATGTGGGCTTAACCCCCTCCTTACCTTGCTATAGTCAAAAGACGGGAGCAGCTCTGTTGTTTTGGGACGGCGTGCATGGATGTTCTCCCGGAACCACACCCCCACACCCCTCTGGAGCTTGCATCCAATGCACTCTGTGATCTCTGTGTCCTTCAAACACAGCCAATCACAGATCATGGTAAAGGGCCAATCGTAGCAGCCTTTTACCACACAATTAGCCGTTTCCAAACACAGCTGATCACAATGTAAACAGGGTTGCTTGTTATTGGCTCTACTTTCCTCGCGGGAGTAGAGAGAGGAGAGCAGGTAACTGGAAATCCTGACATGGGACATGTACGTGGATAATCAGGGCATTGATGATCAGTGCCTTGATTATTAGTGCAATCCCTTCAGTGCCAACCAGAGCCCATCAATGCTGCCTATCAATGCCCATCAGTGCTGCCCATCAGTGCCCATCATTGCTGCCCATCAGTGCTGCATATTAATGCCCATCAGTGCTGCGTATCAGTGCCCATCAGTGCCTCCTATCAGCATCCATCAATGCCGACTATCAGTGTCACCTATCAGTGCCCATCAATGCTGCCTATCAGTGCCAGCTATCAGTGCAGCCTCATCAGTGCCCATCGGTGCCACCTCATCAGAGCCCATCAGTGCCGCCTACCAGTGCCTATCAGTGCTACCTATCAGTGCCCATCAGTGCAGCCTCATCAGCGCACATCAGTGAAAGAGAAAAAAATACTTATTTGCTAAATTTTGTAACAGAAACTAAAAAAAGGTATTTCTTTCAAAATTTCCATTTTTTTTATTTGTCTAGCAAAAACTGAAAGCAAAAAAAGCTCCATCTGTCTCTAAAATATTCTAAAAATGTCATATGTGCACAGTGTTGCATGATTGTGCAATTGTCATTCAAACTGCAATAGCAATGAAAGCTGAAAATTGGCCTAGTCAGGCAAGGGGGTATAAGTCCCCAGTAAGTAAGGGGTTAATTTACATCATGTGAATGTCAAGTACAATATATACATCATATTCAAGGGGAAATATGTTTTTTTTTTGCTAAGCTATAGATTTGTGCACATACAGATATAGTTAACGGCTATAGTTGCAGTGTTGATAAAGCAGGTTTGTTTATTGGGGAGCTCAGCAATTCTTTTCTATAACTGAAAGAACAATACAACAGTGACAAGGGAGTACTGAAAAATGTGTCAGATACTAAAATCTACAATAACAAAAGCTAGATTTGCAGTAAAAGAACAAAATCAAAATGTCTTTTGTTTATTTCTACTTGCACTGTATATGAATAGCTTAGGGACAACTGTTTTGGAACCACATACTGTTTCATCATTAAGATGATAAATGTATTTTTGTAGGCTTTATACATTTTGATAGTATAAAATAAGCATCACAAAAAACAAGGTGCACTTGCAGAATTGTATTTCATAAGTAAACATATTATTCAGGGAATATATTTTGTAGCTGCATTCTGAAAAAAAGACACTGGAAAAAATAATTATATGAATTTTGTAAGGCAGATGATGTGTTGCAAGGGTGGTCAATATGTCAATGACCATGTTGAAGCAATAGTTATATGTGTAAGCGAGGTGATTACCCCAATATCTATGTGGTAGTCACATGTAGTTTAGTTTTGTTTAATTGTGAGCCTTTTTCAGCCATTATTGTGCCTATCCTTATGTTGGATATACTGAATGGCAGAATTTGGATGCAACACAAGCTGTTCATCAGTGGGGCAACAGGCTTCTTTCTCTGTGCCAAGGCTTGAGATTACTCTATGGACTGCTTTCCTCCCATCAAGCTATCACAGTCTCTGCAGAGCATGTACTTTGCTTTCAAATTCTGTGCCCTCCTGGTAGGTAGCACCTACCTCATGGGGATCTTCAAGATGCAGCTTGACTGAGATGAAGGAGGAGGCAGATGCTCTGTGCACAGTGTTTTCATGGGGGGATACTAAGTACTGCGCCCTCTATGCTCCACATCTCATGCTCAGTGGTGCCTTGGATCCCAAAGTTGTAAGGGGACACCATAAGCACTGACCAACAATTAGAGGGGAGCACCAAGTGCTGAGTACAATGCTGGGAGACACGCTGAGAACTGGCTAACATTGTAAGGATGCACATGAAGCACTGAGCAAGAATGTAAAGAGATACTCTGATCACTGGCCAATGTAAGTGAATGAACTGAGCATGAATGTAAGGGGACACACTGAGTCCTGACACCCAATGTAACAAGACTCATGAGAACCATAGTAAGAGGGCACACTAAGCCCTGACATCCGAAGTAATAGGACACAATGAGCACCTATTGTAAGAGGGCAAACTGAGTCCTGACATCCAATGTAATAAGACACAATAACCACTTGCTTACTGGGCACTTGACCCCCCTCTCCTGACCAGGCCAATTTTCAACTTTCAGAGCTCTCACACTTTGAAAGACAAATGTACAGTCAGGCAACACTGTACCCAAATGAAATTTTTATATTTTTTTACACAAATAGAGCTTTATTTTGGCTGTATTTAATCACCACTGGATTTTTTATTTTTTGCTAAGCAAACAAAAAAGACTGACAATTTTGAAAAAACAAACAAAACATTTTTCATATTTTGTTATAAAATTGTGCAAACAAGTAATTTTTTTCCTTCACTGATGGGCACTGATGGGCACTGATAGGCTGCACTGACGGGCACTGATGAGGTGGCACTGATGGGCACTGATGAGGCGGCACTGATGGGCACTGAAAAGTGGCACTGATGGACTCTGATTAGGCGGCACTGATCAGGAGGCACTGATGAGGCTGCACTGATGGGTGGCACTGATGGGCACCAATAGGCTGCACATAGAGGTAGCACTGATGGGCACTGATAGGTGGCATTTATGGGCACTGATAGGCGGCACTGATGGGCACTGATAGGTGGCACTGGTGGGCACTGTTCAGGAGGCACTGATGATGAGGCACTGATGGGCACTGATTGGCAGCACTGATAGGTGGCACTGGTGGGCACTGATTAGCATCACTGGAGGGCACTGATTAGCAGCACTGGTGGGCACTTAGGGAACCAATATCCCTCTAACAGAAGCCAGTTAACATCCTTCTTTTTTTCTGCATGCTGACAGCGTGAAGAAAAAAAAGTTGGTAACCATCTTCTGTTTACTTCCGTGATCAGCTGTCATTGAATGACAGTTGATCACGTGGTAAAGGGCCCACTGTGATTGGCCCTTTACCCTGCTCTGTGATTAGCCAAGTCCCAAGGACGTGGACGGTGCATACATGGACATCCTCCCGGCAAAGGAAGACAAAAGATGGCTACAGCGTGGGCGTCAAGTGGTTAAGCACCATTGTTAGAGGGCACACTGAGCAGTGACCTCCATTGTAAGGGTGCACACTAAACATTGACCACCAATTAAGGAGATGCACTGAGCAATGACTACTAGTGTAAAAGGGCATACCGAGTAACAAAATATTGGGGCACCCAATCCAGACACCTGTACTCTAACTTTTGCACCATATGCAGTATGTTGTACATTACATAATCCTGACAGCTGCACTGTATACCTACAAAATCCTATCCTTACTAACTTCCTAATATTTACATTCAGTAAAACCTTGGATTGCAAGCATAATTTGTTCCAGAAACATGCTTGTAATTCAAAGCACTTGTATATCAAAGCGAATTTCCCCATAAGAAATAATGGAAACTCAAATGATTCGTTTCACAACCATTTATTCATAAGTCCTTCAGTTTAGTCCATATAAAAAGATTATAACAATGTGATAGGTTGTGTTACCATAAAATGTCCATCGACAAATGGAAGCCTCCACAAGAGGATTAAAAAGATGATTTAAAGAGGCACATCTAAGTATGCAGGCATCCGGGGTAAAGCTGTTCACGTAGACCATCCCGCACACCACCAGCTCACACCGCTGTCAGCCTGCAATCGTGACTGGGAAGACTACCCTGCAGTAGAGCGATCTAAAAGCTTGGCTTGAACCGGGACAACGTCGATGGCGGTGAGGAGGATGGTCTATGTGGACAGCTTTACCTCGGATGCCTGCATACTTAGCTGTGCCTGTTTTAATCATCAACCATGTGAGTTGCTGAATGTTGTACCTTTATTAAATGTAACCATATTGCTACACTTAGAGGCGCCTCTCTTCTCTTTTATACTCACTTGTGACTTGAAGCTACTTGTATATCAAGACATCGCTTGTATATCAAGTCAAAATTTATTAAAAAATTTTGCTTGTCTTGCAAAACGCTCTCAAACCAAGTTACTCTCAAACCAAGGTTTTACTGTATTTAACAATAACTTTGCATTTTACTGACATTATCAAGGAAGGCGGCAGTTATCAATGCAGCTGTCTTTATGAGTGGTAAAACAACTCAACTACTGTAGCTGACTACAAACTCTTAAAACCTTTATAAAAATATTGTGTGACCCGCCTCCAATTTAAACTCTTCCTGCAGGTTACCACTGCGGCTAAACAAACTATAGACAAGGCACGGAAAACCCCTCTTCTCAACATTACAGAGACCAAAAACAGAATCACCAGAGCCATAATTCATGCCTGAATAGAAGCAGTCCTACAGGACAATATTCCCAAATATGAATGCCTATGGCGGCCGTGGATTGACCACTTAACCCCCTCAAATTTTGATGAAATGCTATTATCCCCTTGAACGTTATGAAAATTCTGATGCCTGAGTCACATGTATACAGATCTTCAACACCAACCTAACACACCACCCCCCCGGGATCCCTCTTTTCTCTTCTCCCTCCTTCTCCCTCTTCATCCTATATCTTTCCTTTTCTATACTCTTTCATCCCCCCTGTCAGAATCCATACACACTAGCCACCCAGACTTACAATAATCCACTCTAATTATGAGGACATGCCCTGATCTCATTTAAATTAGATGTTTCACGATTTTGACCGACTTGACAACCATAATATACCCCCTCATCACCACTCTCATCTATCATATGGTTTATCTTCATTCCTCCCATTTTCATCCTTATATCATTAGATGCCCCTTGTACACTGGGCTACACGTTACCACCCATTACTACCACCTCTAAGAGGGTTCTCTCCTCCTGAAGCTTAGTGTACATGTATGGCACTTTTTTACTTCTAATATCATAGAACACTACGATAGTTATATACCTCTATGTTCTACCTTGATCTGCCATTGTCCAAATGTGTGGGGTGCGACCCAATCAGTTAAACGTTACTTTTTTGGATCTTAAGCCAAATTCACTGTATGTCTCTACGTTTTGAGAATGTTTTCTTCCGTTTTACTAATAAAATATTTGAACAAGAAAAAAATATTTGTCACAATAAGCATGATCCAATGCAGCAGGTCTCTCAACTCCAATGTACCTGAAAACAAATAGCCAAACTTCTACGGTCTAGGATTTCACCATTATTTCATTATAAGCATAGTAGTTAATGACTTCTGATGATGTCAGATAGCAACCTTGACTTGTGGAATGTACCTATTTCAAAACCACAATATGCATTTATCATGCTGATAAACATAATTAACGCTTAGTATGGGATTCAACAGGCATCGCTCTTCCTTTCACACCAGTATGAGAGAGAGAGATGGCATGCTCAGCCACATGCATACTTTTCCACATTTATTTAAAGGTTATCATGTGAGAATCCTTGAAGGTTCATGGCAATTGTGAGACTAAAGAAAACACACTGTTAATTATTATTATTATTATTATTATTATTATACAGGATTTATATAGCGCCAACAGTTTGCGCAGCGCTTTACAACATGAGGGCAGACAGTACACTTACAATTCAGATGTGTTGCTTTTGAAATAAAGCAATTCTGAATTTCAAGCAGTTGATAAAAGGGATGGATCCAACATGTCTATTACACTATCCAGGTTTAATCTAATTTGAATCTAATGTACTTATTTGTTTGCATCTTAAATATTTTGTGCCAATCTTTAATTGTATGATTTTTTTTCTTTTGAATGTTCACTCAGAGGGTAAAAAATGACTAATAGCACACACACACAGGGATGAGTTTCTGATTTGCCACTGCCATCAGTTCTGTGTGATTTGCAAACTCCACAAGTTGCACATTTTTTGCTAAACACTTTTGCAGTTTCTCTGCCAGAAAAAAAACAAAACAAAACAAAAAAACAATAATTTGAAGGAATTGACAACCCAGCCCCCTTTCTATGAAAAGGGTGGATTCACAGCAGCCAAATTGCCAGTGTGTATTAGACCTGGTATGGAGAACTAAAAAATGTGTGTGGGGGAGAAATTGTTTTATTTATTTTATTTTGGCAGTGGTACATATCCCTTGTGGCAGAGCTCAGCTTTCAATGACTTTTGTTTGACAATAGCTTGCTAGTAAGTCCTGCAAATGGCCAAAATTGAACATCTAGAATCAGCCTCCTCATATACATTTTATGGGGTTCACTGCAAAGTTTGCAAGCTTTGAACTTCAAGAAGGATTCGCCAAACTGTTTACTAACTGAACCAGGGAGATTATTTCATCTCTAGTAGCACAAAACCAAAATGTATTATTCACATAACAAAAAAAAAGGTTTTGTACACCCATGTCTCTTTTTTCCAGAAATCTTTTTTATGATAGCTTCAAGAAAACATATGAAATTTGAACTGCTGCTGTTTTACCCCACATTAGCTCTTGTCAATGGTAATATTTTATTGATTCTGTTTATTTGAAATCTGCCTTGTTTTTCTGCTCATATATGCTCCCTTTGTCTCCATTTTTAAGAGCTTCCTATCCAGCCATAAATAAATGTCCACACAGGAGCTTTGTTGATGCAGGAGGGCATGTATATACAGCCACCCGCATCAGCTGCTTGTGCAAGGCATCTAGAATGCACAGAAGAACACCACAAAGGTTTTTTTTAGAGCCCAACTATTTCTATTTGAAATAAATTCATTCCGGAATCCCTACTATATGTTTATTATGTGTTCCTATCCACACAGCATGCCTAAAAATAATTAAAACAAATATTTCTTACTTTTCTAGTTGCTTCTTTTGAGCAGGTTTATACATATCACTCTAAATGCACCTTGAAATTATTCAGAGTGACTTACAATGTGGAATTAGGGGAAATATTGAGGGACTGAAGGACCATTTTTTAAGGGCATTACCATACAATGCATCACAAAAGTTTTGAGATATTTAACCCTTTGTTAGGGCAGACAGTGTGCACTTCTAGTTTTTAAATCATAATGAGATGTGTAAGCACAGGACAGACAGGGTTCATTATGGCACACATAAATCCACAGCCCCTCCTTAACATTACATAAAAGGGGAAAGCTTATGATTTTAAAGCACATGAAAGACAAGGAAGGTAGGATTTTTGAAATCATGCTATGTTAATGGGAACTTGAACCAAATATATAAAATGTATGGTGTTATCCCAATCTGTCTGCAAAAATGGTAATACGCTTTAAATTCCCATGCATATGATTGGATATTCAAAATTATTTTTTTTTCACTTTATTTATTAAGCTAATTTTTCCCGTAGAGATTGCCAGAGACATCCTCCACCATCTTTTGCTATCAATGTATTAACGAGAAAGTAAACTTCCTCTGCTGACATTTACTTATAAGTAAGCCTATAATAAGGCTTACCTATAGGTAGTGTAAATATCTCCTCAAGTACGTTTAGGAGATATTTACATTACATGCAGCCAGTGATATCACTGGCGCAGGCACTCTGAAGGAACAGCCACCCGTGCCATTCCCTCTGAGCCCTGTGCTGTGAATGGCGGCTCCCACATGCATGCCTGGGAGTGACATTATTGTGGCTCCAGCCAGTCACATAGCCAGAGCCCGCAAACTCGGAAGCAAGACGGGTTTAGATGAAGCGGCTACAGCGCTGACATTGCTTCATTTTTTAAGGTAAATTTTACATAATAGTATGCAATTTACCTTGCAGGAAGAAAAAAAAATGTCCAGCGGTATACAACCGCTTTAAGAGAGAAACAAAGACCTTTACAATATTCTTTCTGATTATAGTACTAAAATGACCTGGCACATTTCACAACTATCTCTTCTGTTAATAAGCTGTTAATAAGTAGCTTTTTGATAAAGGGATAAGCAGTGGACCCTGCTGCCCTATACCATTGCAGCTTAACTTTACATTCTAAAAATCTTCCCAAAAATTTTCCTTATGGCAATATTATATGGTATGGTGGAGAAGTAGGTTTTCTATGTATGTAATGAGCTACTTGCCATTAAAGTGGGCAGCAATAGCTTTAAAATCTAGAAACAAAACACTGCCTTCTAAGTAAACTGAATATTCTTCAACTTTACTCTTGTCAAATACAGAAATTTGCATTTCTGAACTGACTTCAAAATCAGAATATTATTGTCTAGCTTTAAGTTGTTAGAAGGATCGTAAAACACCTAAATTGTTATAAATTTTGAATTAACTGCATAGAAAAATGTCAAACAGCCTATTAAATTCTGAGATACCTGGTGCTGTAGGTCATGTCTTTGTTAAAAAGTTAGGAAAAGGAAAAAAGATTAACATTTACTGGCATATTATAACATGAAAATGTTAATCACCTGTTAATTCTAAATGTGGGCCTTAACAAGCACATTTAACCCTTGTAAAGTTCTGTGTTCAATTTTGTTGTAATTCTTTTTCTAGAACTTTCAAGTTACATGACATGTTTCAGAGAGTCGAACTTGAATGGATTAGACAGCTAAGGCTGTTATGAAATTATTCTTGCTTATTATAGCTGGAGAAGCCAAGTAAGTTGAAAATGGGCATAATGATTGTGAATAGGAATGGGACGAATAAAATGATGTACACAGAAATATACGTGGTAGGTCATGATACTGAGAAAAGGTTTATAATTATTCAACTAAAACAATCTCAAAATATGAAAAAAATGTAACCACTGTCATATCAGTACAAAAAACACGTAACCTTTTCACTAACCTTTTATTCATATTAAAGTGGTGTATCCAGCTGAATTTAACTATTTATTTAAATTTACATGGCTTAAAATAGCTGTTGTCAAGGCTTCTCACAAATTCAATATACTGTACAATTCAGTGTGATATTTCCAGTGTTAGCTTAATATAAAAAAAAATATTCTGTATATACTGTGTGTATATATATATATCTATATATATATATATATCTATAGATATATATATATATCTATAGATATATATATATATATAGATATATATATATATATCTATATATATATATCTATATATATATATCTATATATATCTATATATATAGATATATATAGATATATATCTATATATATCTATATATATATAGATATATAGATATATATCTATATATATAGATATATATCTATATATATAGATATATATCTATATATACATATATACATATATATATTTATTTGTAAATAGTTTTTTGGGGGGGTTTACATTATTACTTTAAAAGCCATTTTTTTGTATTGGCTCACAAATAAATACACAGATACTGCTTCTTTCCTTCCAGTGGTGCAAGTTTTTTTTTTTTTCTGTACTTTTCTCAGTGCAACTCTGTTAAGGCCCATGTAGTATACAGTGTAATATACGATGTTCAAAATTTGATTGTGATGCTTCAAATTAAATTCAACGCAATTCAACGGATGCCTTTTTTATTTTGTGTGTGGTTTACATGTAGCTGACACGTGGCTCACAGGGGGTTATTTACTAAAACTGCATGGTGTAAAATCTGTTGCAGCTGTGCAGAGAAACCAATCAGCTTCCATGTTTTATTGGAAAAGCTTAAGACCCCTTTCACACTGGGGCAGTTTGCAGGCGCTATTGCACAAAAAATAGCGCCTGCAAACCGACCCGAAACAGCCACTGCTGTGTCTCCAGTGTGCAAGCCCCGAGGGCTTGCACACTGGAGTGATGCGCTAGCAGGACGGGAAAAAAAGTCCTGCTAGCAGCATTTTCGGAGTGGTGAAGGAGCGGTGTATACACTGCTCCTTCACCACTCCTGCCAATTGAAATCAATGGGGCAGTGCGGCAATACCGCCGGCAAAGCGCCACTGCAGAGGCACTTTGCGGTGGTTTTGAACCCTTTCTTGGTCGCTAGTGGGGGGTAAAACCACCCCACTAGTGGCCGAATACCGCCGCTAAAACTACGGTAAAGCGCCGCTAGTAATAGTGGCGCTTTACCACCGATGCACCTCCCGCCCCAGTGTGAAAGGGGCCTAATTGAACAACCTGATGTTAGAAGCTGATTGGCAACCATGCACAGCTGCACCGGAATCTGAGTGCTCCAGTTTTAGTAAATCTACCCCACAGTGGTTTAGTGGGTATTACTTCTGCCCCGTATCAGTGGGATCATTGGTGCATCCAGGAGCTTATTTACATGAAGTTTGCATGTCCCCCCCGTGCTTGCATGGGTTTTCTCCCACACTCTCCATTTGAATGTACAGTATGAATGTATAGTACAGCTATCTGTAAACTATTGGTGCTATATAAATTGCTGTATTAAATTATCAAAATGTGTACTGTGTTTTAGTGTGTTTTTGTTTGTTACCATGAACTATAACATGCATATGTTTTTCAAAAACACATGAAAGATACAACATGCAGAAGTCACAGAAACTGTTTTCTTTGTGCTCTTAGGGAGCTTTGATGCTTTTTAGCAGTTAAAATGCAATAGTGTGAATGTTCCCTTAGTCATTTCACTCACTGAAAGCAATATATTTTCTGGCCTATCTTATCTCAGCAGGTGTTGAGTGAAGGCAGATATATTAAATTTAGCCACTAAGAGTTCCCGCCAGTGGCAAATCCACAGATGTGTTTTCCTATCTAGATGAATCAATATAGCTCTTGCTTACCATTATAGTTCTTGTTGACCAAAAACTTTATTGCCATGTTATTGTCAGCTATGCCACCTTAGATCAATCTATATTACCTTCACCACACACACACACACACACACACACACACACACACACACACACAGTGGCCAGCTAGAAGAAGGAACACATGAGTACAAAATTAAAGACAAAGAATTAGAGACAAAGAAATATGTAACAAAACTGTATCATCTTAAAACAACTCTACCTACACACCATATACTGTATATGTTTGGATAACAATTAGTCTGGAATGAGGGATGTATCATTGGTAACAAACATTTATTATGATGCTTTTTATTATTGTTACCCTTTTAATGTATTCCATGTGACTCAAGGGAATAAAAAGGTATTTCCGTATACCTGACAAGGTATATTGAAACCAAACCATCCCACATTACCAAGGGGGTTCCCAAGTAATTATTTAGCCTTTTCATCATGTCAATACCCCCTGTGATTCCCGAGTGTTTGAGGGGGCATTTAGGATGAACACCAGCCTTGAGCAAGTGACATCCCTCCTTGTCCCAGAGAATTCCCATTATCGGAACCAATGAGGCCAAGTAACACCATCCCTTGGGATCACTCGGAATCCATGGATGGCATGTCCTTCCCCTCTATGTCTAATGAGTGTGTTATTAGTGGTGTTATCGGGTGGGTCACATATAACCTTAAGGGCCCCCCCAGAACACAGAGGCTGGCGGATGACATGTGAACCAATACATATATAGTACAGTGCTCATGCCAGCATCCCTCCAAACATTATCCAACAGTTGTAGATTCAGGCGATCCTACACACTGAAGTGGTCGAGCACGTCCTGGGTAGGGATGAGCCGAACACCCCCCTGTTCGGTTAGCACCAGAACATGCGAACAGGAAAAAAGTTTGTTCGAACACACGAACACCGTTAAAGTCTATGGGACACGAACATGAATAATCAAAAGTGCTAATTTTAAAGGCTTATATGCAAGTTATTGTCATAAAAAGTGTTTGGGGACCCGGGTCCTGCCCCAGGGGACATGGATCAATGCAAAAAAAAGTTTTAAAAATGGCCGTTTTTTCAGGAGCAGTGATTTTAATAATGCTTAAAGTCAAACAATAAAAGTGCAATATCCCTTTAAATTTCGTAGCTGGGGGGTGTCTATAGTATGCCTGTAAAGGGGCGCATGTTTCCTGTGTTTAGAACAGTCTGACAGCAAAATGACATTTCGAAGGAAAAAACCCATTTAAAACTACTCGCGGCTATTGCATTGCCGGTCCGACAATACACATAGAAGTTCATTGATAAAAACGGCATGGGAATTCCCTACAGGGGAACCCCAAACCAAAATTTTAAAAAAAAATGACGTGGGGGTCCCCCTAAATTCCATACCAGGCCCTTCAGGTCTGGTATGGATATTAAGGGGAACCCCGGCCACAATTAAGAAAAAAAATGACGTGGGGGTCCCCCTAAATTCCATACAAGAAGAGAAGAAGAGAAGAAGAGAAGAAGAGAAGAAAAGAAGAAGATGAAGAAGATGAAGAGAAGAGCGGGAGCCTCCCCCCATGCCATGGGTGCGGAGCGGCCCGAGGAGAAGAAGATAGAAGACGCCGTGGAGGAGATGCTGGATGAGAACGCCGGAGGAAGAACCAGAAGAAGAAGAAGATAGAAGAAAGAAGAAAGAAGAAGCATTTAAATAAAGGAATTGTCAAAAACTGTTTCTTGTCATTTTTAACATTTTTGACAGTTTTTTAGTGAAATGGTAGAGTACCCCCTTACCATTTCACACAGGGGGGAGGGACAGGATCTGGGGGTCCCCTTTTTAAAGGGGGCTTTCAGATTCTGATAAGCCCCCAGCCCGCAGACCCCCACAACCACCGGCCAGGGTTGTGGGGATGAGGCCCTTGTCCTCATTAACATGGGGACAAGGTGTTTTGGGGGGCTACCCCAAAGCATCCTCCCAATGTTGAGGGCATGTGGCCTGGTATGGTTCAGGGGGGGGTGCACTCTCGTCCCCCCCTCTTTTCCTGCGGCCTGCCAGGTTGCGTGCTCGGATAAATGTCTGGTATGGATTTTTGGGGGGACCCTACGCCGTTTTTTTTTTTTAATATTTGGTTCGGGGTTCCCCTGTGGGGAATTCCCATGCTGTTTTTATCAATGAACTTCTATGTGTATTGTCGGACCGGCAATGCAATAGCCGCGAGTAATTTTAAATGGGTTTTTTCCTTCGAAATGTCATTTTGCTGTCAGACTGTTCTAAACACAGGAAACATGCGCCCCTTTACAGGCATACTATAGACACCCCCCAGCTATGAAATTTAAAGGGATATTACACTTTTATTGTTTGACTTTAAGCATTATTAAAATCACTGCTCCTGAAAAATTGCCGTTTTTAAAACTTTTTTTTGCATTGATCCATATCCCCTGGGGCAGGACCCAGGTCCCCAAACACTTTTTATGACAATAACTTGCATATAAGCCTTTAAAATTAGCACTTTTGATTTCTCCCATAGACTTTTAAAGGGTGTTCCGCGGCATTCGAATTTGTCGCGAACACCCCAAATTGTTCGCTGTTCGGCAAACTTGCGAACAGCCAATGTTCGAGTCGAACATGAGTTTGACTCGAACTCGAAGCTCATCCCTAGTCCTGGGCATACTACAACAACAATCCCAATATGCCCCCGACCCTCACCCGGACCACCTTCCCACAACCCTACCCACCACACTAAACAAAAATAGCAAAAAATAAACACATAATCTCAGCTGCATAGCAATTGTCCATGGAATGCAAAGAGAGGAAGGGGCGTGACAGTCCATAAAAGCAAGTGGGAGGGGCATGACAGCCTATAGGCCAAATAAAAATAGTCCCAAAGAAATACACAAAAAAAAGTCTCTTGGATGGCTTTTGAATGTCCATTAAATTTGCAAAAAAGGAAGGAAAAGGAAATTTTCACATACACTTCCACATTATAACCCTCATTCTCCTTAACTTTTCCCAAAACTCTTGGTTCAATTCTGTGATCATCCTTATGTACAGACATGAATTCTCTACCCCAAAACACTGCCTCTTTGTAAGGACAGAACTTGATATCCACAGACAAACTGGAACTAGACTTGGGTCTTTGGGCTGGCATCTGGATCTCTCTCATGTGGTGCTCACTGAAATTTCGTAGACCTTGGGCGTGAGTAATTTTGACTAGCCCTCAAGGTGTCATTCCACGGAACACTTTCCAGCAAGAGTCCGCCTTTAGTCATCTAAGCACCTCCTATGGTATTTGAACAACAAAGATGAACAACAAAGATTTCCATGTAAAAGCTGTAGTCATCTCTTCATCCAGATAGGGTACAGGGCAGGGTATGAATGGGGTGTAGGGTATGACTGGGGTGGGCATTTCTTCATGTGCATGGGGCTGTGGGTGAATGCTGGCTGGCTGGGGCAGATACTCCTCATCCGACATTACAGAATCTACCTGATCAATTCAGGCCTTAACCATTGAAGGTATTAAAAATAATATTCTTCATTGACTCAAACATGAGTAAAGCAGGAATTAAAATGTTTCTCAGCAAGGGTTTTCATTATATAGATTCAATATTTTTAACTAAACATTTTTACAAATCTAGTATTACAGCAGAACTTCAACAAAACTTAAACCCCTTTAGTTTCTTCTATTCCTGGGACCCAAGTGGACCCGAGGGACTTACAACAGAACATTTTGCCCAAACACATATTCTGACTCAGAAGTCTCCCAAGTTTGCAAATATGTCTGATCATCAGCAACAAACAAAACATTGATGGATAAACAACATTAACACTTCACGATTGACACTCTGGGAATTCAAAAGGTAAATATCCAGAATAGTCATTCTGATTGCTTATTTCAAACAAATACTTCCCATCACATTTTAGTACCTCATGGATTCAATATGTGCAGCAATTAATTTCTATCCCGGTTACTTAATTTCAGTAACTCTTTAAACATTTTTCCCAAATTCCACCCTTCTGTTACCAAAATCCCTTTATCAATTTTAATTTAACCCCAAATTTTTTAGGGACATATATATTATCAGGAACATGGGCCTAAACACAAAATGAGACAACTTGTTGTGTACATTTTAAACACACACTTAAAATACTTTACTAATCAAAATGATACCCTGTGTGGTCATTAAACACAATACAACCACTTTCTCATTCCACATTCATTTGGACATTCTGTTCATTCTTCGTTTTTTCATATTTTCCCTTTGAATACCTTTTAAAACCTTAATATTTTTCCCTAGTGCATAGGATTACACAACCTTAAATCACTTCCTCTTTTTTACCAACCACAATTCATCTGGCATAGCGCCTGGAATACATAACTAACCTTTATTTTTTTTTGTAGCATGGACTCTTAATTATAATATTCTTAAACCTGTATTAACCCAAAAAGATAAAATCAAACATTTTAAGACCCCCAATCAATGTTAAAACAGCTTAAACAAAATTAACCCCTTTTGCACAAATAATCATCCCCTTGCTCTATAACAGGCAATGCCCTTATATAGTGCAAAGCTCCCATTGTTTCCTTCAACATCAACAAATGTGCCTGTCGGCCCAACTTCCCCTCACACATACAATTTATTAATCCGAACTATAGCACACTTGTCGATACCAAAAAAACACCCTTTTAATTTCAATAACGTAAGCATAGGCAACTACACGATTAAAACAGTTCTTAAAGTCAGACTCCAACTTAAGTAATCAAAACTCAAACTACTCCATGTATAAGTTGAAATATTACTCCTAAAGAAATTGTATCTGATCAGATTCCTCAAAAAAACAAAAACATTTGGTACCAGCGCATACATGTAATTTTATCAGTGATGTTTCACAGAAGACTGGCTGCTACAAATGCCACAATTGCAATGTATGTAATTCCCTCATATGTGGCGAACACTTCACTCACCCACATAGGGGTAACCGATATCGCATAAAAGAGTACCTGAACTGTAACACTGACTACTGTGTTTACATTCTAAAATGCCCATGCGCACTCACCTATGTCGGCAAAACAACCGGCCCTTTTAAAAGGAGGTTTCAAAAACACAGAAGCGATATTAGACTCGCTCTATCAAAAACAGAAGAGGACAAGCAGATCGATCTTAACAAACCAGTGGCAGTGCATTTTGTCAAACACAGACATCAAACACACGAACTAAAGGGTATGGTTATTGAACATGTCCAACAACCTATTAGAGGAGATGACCATGACCGTCAACTACTACAACGTGAAGCCTATTGGATCCATACCCTGGGCACGGTCCATCCTGGAGGACTTAACGTCAACCTATCATTTACTTGCTTTTTGAATGAGAGATAGCTGACCTGTGTCCTTAATTTGAACGATGATCGGACTAATTCCCTTTAACCTTAGAGTTTTTCTTTTTCTGTGTTTATCCCCCTCTTCCTTTCCATAATATTTACTCAGTTCCGGGTGATGGCCTTATGCCAATACAATATAGGACTATTTTGATCTGTTGTGATTTTTTCACTGGTATCTTTCCCTGTATTAATGAACCTTCCGATTCAATTTTTGAACTTAAGTAGCTAGGCCTTGCACAACCAGGCTCTGAGTGTTCTCTCTTCCCCTTTCTCCCTCTGCCCTCCCCCCTTTCCCATTCTTTCTTTCCCCCCCTTTTTCCTTCCTTTTTTTCTTTCTTTCTCCCCCCCCCCCCCGATTACCACTTCTATTTATTTTTTATTTTTCCTTCCTTCCCACCATTATTACTTATTTTCATCTCATAATTTCATTTTTGTCTTCATTTAATTTTTCATTTAATTTATTAATTTATTTTTCTATTTTTTATTCGTTTTTATTTTTATTTTCATTTTTATTTATCTTTATTTTTGTTCAATATTTATATTTATTTTTATTATTTTCAATTTTATATTTATTTTTATTTATATTTATTTTTATTTATTTCTATTTTTATTTTAATTTTTATTTATTTGTTTTTGTTTTCATTTTCTTCTCTTTTCGATTTCTCCTTTTTTCCTTTCCTTTCTATATTTTTTATTCTTTCTATTTTTTCTATTCTGTCTATTTATTTTTATTCTCTTCATTTTATTATTTCCATCTCTTACATCATTTTTCTTCATTTATTTTTTCATCTATTGTTTATTGCCATGTTTATTTATTTTTCTTTTCCTTGTTTCACCATTTCTATTTATTTTCAACTTCTAAATTTCACAACTTTTTTCCCCTTCTCCCTTTTTTTCTCTCTCCTCTTCGTTTTCTTTCAATCCTTTCCTTTCTTCTCTATTTTCAACTCCTAGGTCCCGATCTCTTCCCCTTTCTTCCCTCTGTGCTTCTCCCTCTTTCGTTTCCTTCACGTTTCTCTTCTGCTTCTCTTCGCTCACATCACTCACACTGCTCACATCCTCCCCACCTCCCCTGATTGGATGCCGTCTACCTTGATGGGCGGGGCCAGTGGGCGTCATTCTTTCCTATGACATCGGCGGCTCTGGCAATGCAGCGTCTCCCGTTGCCTAGCTACCGCCCGTGCATCACGCACGCGCGGCCAGTGGTGTCTGCCTAGTCCAATGAAATTACCCCCACACGAGCACCGATATGGCTCCGATTACATGCTATTTCATGGCATCGGCGGCCCCTGGCACTACAGCGTCCCTGCTGCCTGGTTACCGCCGCCACATCGCGCATGCGCGATCGGTGATTCCCATTCAAGTTTAATATACACATCCCCGTACTAGCGCCAGTTGACACCTTACGTAATCATGCTATAAACAGTTCTGTTCCCTAGCAATGGGCTTGTGCCTTTATGGGCTCAGGATCCACCATTTCACATGACAAATACAGGTAATGTCAGGAGTTTTTTAGCCCCTAATTTACATATGTTTGGTGATCTGTTTTAAATATGCTATCCTTTTATTATGTTTATTTTTGAGTCTTTTCTGGCGGGTTTTGTGACGTCATACCTCTCTGGGGGGGGAAGAGTTTTGTTCTTTCTTGACTTTTCCTTGATTTTTGATTGGTTGATGGTTATTTAAATTCTCTTCACTGGTATTTTCACATTTATCACATGCCTGACGAAGGGGTCCTGCGTGACTCCGAAACGTTGCACCTTTTTGTGTTGTGATCATGCAATAAACTAAACTGTTTGGACGCCACTGTGTGCTGATCCTTGGTGTGCTGGCAAGTATCTACATTTATCAGTGATGTGTCGCATTCCCCTTTTAATGTTCACAATTAACTATGCATTGGGCATGGGCATAATATGTGCCCAACACATTTCATGAATAGACTGACAATAGTTGCAACATTTTACCAACAACATGTATAACATATTTTAAATCTATATAAATAACTCTTCTCAATTAAAACCTTCTTTGACATTCACTCTCCAGTCCAGCAAGTCTCTCTGACTTGCTTAACATGGAATGAAAATATAGCAGAATGCTCTCCACAAAAGCGGTGGTGAAGGCCTGGTCAGTGGTTTGATCCCCTCTTCCACCTGAAGCAAAATAGTAGATCTCTGAGAGTGGATATGTACTTCCATGCATTGTGCCAAACAATACTTTGGACAGGAGGAATCACACAAATAGTAACTTGTCCTTGTCCAAATCCGCAATTCAATCCTCTTAAAGCACCACACATAGATGAGTACCCTACCCTGTTCCTCTCACCTGCCCACTTTAGCAACGCTCTCCGTCTTGGCAGGACACTTATTAACTACCCAACAATCCATCTGCATGCAGAAGAAAAAACAACTTATACTCTAAATTGGAGTTCCAAGACAAGACAAAAATGCACATACAATTAAGCATTTCTCTCTATTAACAACAACTTTCCCTTACCTATGTATCCGTCTATGAAACTGCAACACAGCAGCGACCCCAAGGATTGCCACTGATCACAGTTTACAAACAGTGTATGAAACAGAGACAATCGGGGGAGAAGTGTTTGAACATGTTCTCCCACTGATGATCTCCCCACACACTGAGAATTCTCACTGATCGACACAGAAATGGCCAGTCCATGAAGCTGCGATCTCAGCGCTTCACCGGCGATCCGTGTCAGAATTCACACCCCCCAACTCACCAGCTCAGAGGTAGAGAAGTGGGGAGGGAAGAGGGAATCTGGGGGGATCCGAGGGGGAAGGAGGAAGATTTTTAACATTCCTCTACATCATTCAGACCCCCCAAAACAGTAACCATGTCCCCCTGTCAGTGTACCGAGCAGCAACAATTTTATCACTGCCCAATAAACCGACATCTCTGTGTTTCTGTGAATCTCTGGTACCGCAATCCCGCAAAGTCTCGCAAGACCCCAGCATCAGGGGCCGCTCCTTGCATGAGGTAGGGTGCTTTCAACAAGAGTTCTAGCCTCCCCACTAGCTCTCTTTCTTTTTACCCTTGGTTGAACCTTTTCCTGTACAAGCAGATGTGGGTGCCTCCCTCGCAGACTCAGTCTCACAGTCCTCTTTCCCTACATCAGATATGTCTGGTGCAGTAGAGGCACCATGTCCCGATGCCCACTGGGAATCAGCTCCCAACACCTTCTGTACCTGTGCCTGTTGCTGAAACAGTGATCTGCACTGATCTGCACATTTTACGGAACCACCTGTACCAACCCATTATAACTTCAACAAACAACAAACAGGGTACGTTTACACAAAAATCCTTATTTTAACAACACCTTTTAAATGATAATCCAAATTTTAAACCTGGCCATGACACTTTAACTTCCTTATTTTAAACAAAGCTCTTTCTGTGTTAATTTCCTTAACTGCCCAAAATCTCCTCTCTCGGCTGTCCTTTAAGGTTGTTTCCTCAAATATACTTTGTAATCAATAAATACATAAAAACAAATATCTCTGCATTTTGCTACAGCAAACATGAAAAATCAATCCTTTAAACTCGGTATGCCATGCCATATCTCAAACAGCTACGACTGCTAACTTCCCATTTTTAAAAGAAATTTTCTTCTCTTTTTTTTTCTTCTCTGGATGTCAGTTTTTCTCTACAAACAAAAATGCATTGAAAAAGCATTGTATAATGAAAACCTTCTTTAATAAATAACTGAAATCTCTCTTCACCTTCAAACTTCACTTACTAATACCCTCTACAAGTAGGATGCTTTTATTAAAAACACCTTTGCACTCACTTACTATACCTCATCACAAAATAGAGCGTTCTCGACCATTTCCTTTTTATACAACCCCCAGCCCGTCTAACACATCCCTTTTGCAAACTTCAAAATACCACTCTGATACCATTCCAAGAGTCACCAAAACATGTTAAATATAAACATGTATTTCAAACAAATTACACATTTTTTTAAGCAGAATCAAGCACTTATAATTCTAAAGCTCTATAAACAAAATACTAGCAAAGGGGAGACGTCATATTATTCATATACTATACCTTTGTCTCTTCAAAGAAAACCTTAGCAAACTTATATGAACATGCATATAACAGTACTCACCACTTCCACGATACCTGAATATAACAAGGGAAATTTACTTTACTCTAATTTAATTTTTCCCTCTTGGGACATCATATAATACAGTGAAAACAGGACTGCCTTACTCCGTACAGCCCGTATCCCACACAAGAAATTGCCTACGCAAATGCGACAGAAAAGAAAAAGCAAGATTAGCAAAAGGGTCCCGGTAGTAATTGCCCTATTAATCCTTTGTGTCAGTCTCACTACCAACATTTTTCTTTTCCCCTCCTTCCTGCAAGGAGGTGTAGCACTACATTTTAAACTTCTTACAGGCTTACCTAAAGCCAGACTTCCCAAAAGCCACTTCTTAAAAGGCATGGTGCATCTCCCTTCTCTTTTTTTTTTTTTTTTTTTAAGAGACTAAGGTTTTATCGGAGCTGAGGCAAGAAAACAAGAATACCTTACCACAGGTGAATATCTTATCTCATCAAATTCTAAATTCAAAGATCCCAAGTGGTGCCTCCATTTGAAGGGAATAAAATGGTATTTCCATATACCTGACAAGACCAGCTAGGTATAATCACAGCAATTACCACACTCACAAGATCCTCTCAGTACTGAGGAGATAGCTTCTTGGTGAACACAAAAAGAGATGATGCAGAGGTTATGTCCAAAGCTATCTGATTTTATTCTGGGTGGGTATACAATTTATATATAGTTATCATTAACCGATCATAATAGGGAAGAGGGGAGTGGTTAGTACAGGGGTGTACATTTCATATCATTACATATCATTAATAGTCAAATGACCAACCCCTTAAACATGGCTGACAGACATAGTAATTATAGTAACCATGTCATCTGCTTTCATTACTCATAGTCATGCCTTTGGTGTTCCCCTTTACACAGGAAAATGTCCCAGACATCTCTACACCGCAGAAGCTTTATATAGAAAGGTACAGAGCAAAGATGCTTCTGTAAGCTATATTTTCTTATATGTGTGCCTTATGGAAAACCCATTACAAAGCTGAAAAACAGAACTAGTTGACTTAACTTGAGTCTGAATATACAAGTTACGATATATGAATTTATACGACTTTATGGCCGCACAAAATAGTGTCACTTCTGTTCAGTCATATTACTACAGTGACAAATGCGGGGGCATATTTAAGGGATCTTCTTGTATAATAGTACATTCATTATTAATTTTCTTGTTATATTTGTGTGTTTTTCTTTTTGGGCGTGGCTTGGTATGCGGCGGAGATGCCAGCATAACGGAGGAGCTCCGACGGGTCCGTAGCCTTAGCCCGTCTCTTTGAACCGCAGACACCCGATAATGAACAGGCAGAACCGCCATACACCACACACTCGTTCCCGCTGCTCTTCGGCCACCTACATGGGGAGAAACATCTCCAATATCTTCAAAAACCAGGCCTCTGCTCTGAGAGGCATGGCAGGAGGCAAGATGGCGCCGGAACAAGCGGAGGAGGATTTCAGCGAGGACTCTCAGTCAGCCACAGAGGACAACGGTAGGAGAAATGCCCGCACTGATCTCCCCCTCACATATGTTGACATGTCAGGATTTGCAGCTGACATTAAATCCTCGTTCTCTGCTGCAATAACGGACTTCAAAACAAATCTGTTGGTCCTAACAGAAAAGATGGCCTCTGCTGAAACAGCAGGGAAACACAGGGAGAAGGCCATACAGAGATTGGAAAGAGTGACATCCACACACGCTCTCCATTTCATAGATATGAACAGACACTTGGAAGATCTTTACAATAGAGGCAGGCATAACAACATTAGAGTTCGGGGAATACCAGAATCTGTGGACACTGAACAAATAATAACAGTTTTACAGAGGGTCTTTAACAGTCACCTTGAGAGCAAAAATGGAGAAAAATGGGACTCCCGCCTTTGGGGTCTGTGGATTGCTGTATTTACCCATTTTTTCTCTCCCTATTTTTTGGAGATAGTTATTCAATTATGTGGGTTGTCTGTTTATATTAATGTAGGGAAGTATAGAACATTGGGGAATTGTTGCAACTCCTTTTTGTTCTATATACAGGGGATAAACGGGATTCTTTTGCTGTGATTTTTTGTATTTTGCTCCTTTTAAGCAAATAAATTATATTGTAGTTAACTCTTCGGGTGTGTATATATCTCTTTATTTATTTATTTATTTATTTATTTATTTATTTTGTTTAGTCTCCTTGAGAGGCCATAGGACACAGAGCCCTCAGAGCCAGGGGACTAGGCACTCTGCCCCCACGTGACATCATCTGCTGCTTACAAAACTTCAGCCTCAAAGAGGATATCATGCACAAAGCATGCAGAAATTAGCAGATTGTGTTTAACCACTTCAGCCCCGGACCATTATGCTGCCTAAGGACCAGAGGACTTTTTCCAATTTGGCACTGTGTCGCTTTAACTGCTAATTGCGCGGTCATGCAATGCTGTACCCAAACGAAATTTGCGTCCTTTTCTTCCCACAAATAGAGCTTTTTTTTTATGGTATTTGATCACCTCTGCCGTTTTTATTTTTTGCGCTATAAACGGAAAAAGACCGAAAATTTTGAAAAAAAATGATATTTTCTACTGTTTGTTATAAAAAAAATCCAATAAACTCAATTTTAGTCATACATTTAGGCCAAAATGTATTCGGCCACATGTCTTTGGTAAAAAAAAATGTCAATAAGCGTATATTTATTGCGTTATAGCGTCTACAAACTAGGGTACATTTTCTGGAATTTACACAGCTTTTAGTTTATGACTGCCTATCTCATTTCTTGAGGTGCTAAAATGGCAGGGCAGTACAAACCCCCCCCCTAATGACCCCATTGTGGAAAGTAGACACCCCAAGGAAATTGCTGAGAGGCATGTTGAACCCATTGAATATTTATTTTTTTTGTCCCAAGTGATTGAATAATGACAAAAAAAAAAATATTTACAAAAAGTTGTCACTAAATGATATATTGCTCACACAGGCCATGGTCCTATGTGTAATTGCACCCCAAAATACATTCAGATGCTTCTCCTGAGTACGGGGATACCACATGTGTGGGACTTTTTGGGAGCCTAGCCGTGTACAGGGCCCCGAAAACCAATCACCGCCTTCAGGATTTCTAAGGGCGTAAATTTTTGATTTCACTCCTCACTACCTATCACAGTTTTGAAGGCCATAAAATGCCCAGATGGCACAAAACCCCCCCAAATGACCCCATTTTGGAAAGTAGACACCCCAAGCTATTTGCTGAGAGGCATGTTGAGTCCATGGAATATTTTATATTTTGACACAAGTTGCGGGAAAGTGACATTTTTTTTTTTTTTGCACAAAGTTGTCTTTAAATGATATATTGCTCACACAGGCCATGGGCATATGTGGAATTGCACCCCAAAATACATTTAGCTGCTTCTCCTGAGTATGGGGATACCACATGTGTGGGACTTTTTGGGAGCCTAGCTGCGTACGGGGCCCCGAAAACCAATCACCGCCTTCAGGATTTCTAAGGGTGTAAATTTTTGATTTCACTCTTCACTGCCTATCACAGTTTCGGAGGCCATGGAATGCCCAGGTGGCAAACCCCCCCCCAAATGACCCCATTTTGGAAAGTAGACACCCCAAGCTATTTGCTCTATTTGCTGAGAGGCATGGTGAGTATTTTGCAGCTCTCATTTGTTTTTGAAAATGAAGAAAGACAAGAAAAAACATTTTTTTTTTCTTTTTTCAATTTTCAAAACTTTGTGACAAAAAGTGAGGTCTGCAAAATACTCACTATACCTCTCAGCAAATAGCTTGGGGTGTCTACTTTCCAAAATGGGGTCATTTGGGGGGGTTTTGTGCCACCTGGGCATTCCATGGCCTCCGAAACTGTGATAGGCAGTGAAGAGTGAAATCAAAAATGTACACCCTTAGAAAGCCTGAAGGCGGTGCTTGGTTTTCGGGGTCCCGTACGCGGCTAGGCTCCCAAAAAGTCTCACACATGTGGTATCCCCGTACTCAGGAGAAGCAACAGATTGTATTTTGGGGTGTAATTTCATCATATTCCCATGGCATGTTTGAGCAATATATCATTTAGTGACAACTTTGTGCAAAAAAAAAAAAAAAAATGTGTCTCTTTCCCGCAACTTGTGTCACAATATAAAATATTCCATGGACTCGACATGACTCTCAGCAAATAGCTTGAGGTGTCTACTTTCCAAAATGGGATCATTTGGGGGGGTTTTGAACTGTCCTGGCATTTTATGCACAACATTTAGAAGCTTATGTCACACATCACCCACTCTTCTAACCACTTGAAGACAAAGCCCTTTCTGACACTTTTTGTTTACATGAAAAAATTATTTTTTTTTTTGCAAGAAAATTACTTTGAACCCCCAAGCATTATATATATTTTTAAAGCAAATGCCCTACAGATTAAAATGGTGGGTGTTTCATTTTTTTTTTTTCACACAGTATTTGCGCAGCGATTTTTCGAACGCATTTTTTTGGGAAAAAACACACTTTTTTAAATTTTAAAAGGGGGATCAACTCCAGAGATAAAACGATAATTCTCCCGCTCTACAAGACTCTGGTCCGGCCGCACCTGGAGTATGCTGTCCAGTTCTGGGCACCAGTCCTCAGGAGGGATGTACTGGAAATGGAGCGTGTACAAAGAAGGGCAACAAAGCTAATAAAGGGTCTGGAGGATCTTAGTTATGAGGAAAGGTTGCAAGCGCTGAACTTATTCTCTCTGGAGAGGAGACGCTTGAGAGGGGATATGATTTCAGTTTACAAATACTGTACTGGTGACCCCACAATAGGGATAAAACTTTTTCGCAGAAGAGAGTTTAATAAGACTCGTGGCCACTCATTACAACTAAAAGAAAAGAGGTTTAACCTTAAACTACGTAGAGGGTTCTTTACTGTAAGAGCGGCAAGGATGTGGAATTCCCTTCCACAGACGGTGGTCTCAGCGGGGAGCATTGATAGCTTCAAGAAACTATTAGATAATCACCTGAATGACCGCAACATACAGGGATATGTAATGTAATACTGACACATAATCACACACATAGGTTGGACTTGATGGACTTGTGTCTTTTTTCAACCTCACCTACTATGTAACTATGTAACTATGTAATGCACTAAAACACACTATATTGCCCAAATGTTTGATGAAATAAAAAAGATGATCTTAGGCCGAGTACATGGATACCAAACATGACATGCTTTAAAATTGCGCACAAACGTGCAGTGGCGACAAACTAAATACATTTTTAAAAGCCTTTAAAAGCCTTTACAGGTTACCACTTTAGATTTACAGAGGAGGTCTACTGCTAAAATTACTGCCCTCAATCTGATGTTCGCGGTGACACCTCACATGCATGGTGCAATTGCTGTTTACATTTTGCGTTCGCCTTTGCGCGAGAGCAGGGGGGGACAGGGGTGCTTTTTTTTTTTTTTATTTCTTTATTATTTTTTTGCTTTTTTATCTTATTTTTAAACTGTTCCTTTCATTTTTTTTTTAATCATTTTTATTGTTATCTCAGGGAATGTAAATATCCCCTATGATAGCAATAGGTAGTGACAGGTACTCTTTTTTGAAAAAATTGGGGTATATTAGACAATAGATCTCTCCTCTGCCCTCAAAGCATCTGACCACACCAAGATCGGTGTGATAAAATGCTTTTCCAATTTCCCAATGGCGCTGTTTACATCCGGCAAAATCTAAGTCATGAAATGCTCGTAGCTTCCGGTTTCTTAGGCCATAGAGATGTTTGGAGCCACTCTGGTCTCTGATCAGCTCTATGGTCAGCTGGCTAAATCACCGGCTGCATTCTCAGGTTCCCTGTTGAGACAGGAGAGCCAGAGAAAAACACGGAAGACGGTGGGGGGGGCATTCCCTCCCACTGCTTGTAAAAGCAGTCTAGAGGCTAATTAGCCACTAGGATTGCTTTTACATGAAAGCCGACTGCTGGCTGAAAAGAATGATACCAAGATGATACCTAAACCTGCAGGCATCATTCTGGTATAACCACTCAAAGTTGTGAATGGCGTACCTGAAGACAAAAAAATGGTTAACAATAAAACACAGTAAACGGTAAAGTATAAAAAATTGCATACCTGAAAAGCAAACATGATAAAACATAATAACAATAGAACATTGCTGAATAGAATACAGTAAAAAAGAGCAGAACAAAAGAGAGAATAGAGAGAGAGAGAACAATAAAATGAAAACTATTTTTTTTATTTTATATATTTATTTTTTTATTTTTTTTATTTTTTTACACTTTTTTTGTAACTAACTTTTATAACTGTAACCGGTTCCAGGTTCGGGTCTCTCAAAATGCGATGGCATCTTGGGAGACCCTGTGAAAGTGTACCTAGTCTGTGCAATGCTGTACGCTACGCTAATACTCAACTAGTGTATGGTAGAATTCAAAACATTCACCAATGCAAAGACCAGGATTGTCAGGACAAGAGGGACAATAATAGTGGGTGTCACGCCTATATCCGCGCTTGCTGTAGACACAACATCTTTTTTGGGGGGGTTCCTTGGGTAGGGTTACTCGGGAGGACATAAAGAAAATGCCTCTCATGCAGCTGACTGCATTTGGTTGGGGATGTGAATGGGGGAAGTACGGGAGCTGCAGAAGTGGTGGGTTCCCAATTAGGATTGGCGAATGCAGCAGGAAGGGCATTATGGGCACGACGGGCCTGTGTTTGTCTTCTTCTTGGTGGCAGCGGGACACTACTTGTGCTTGCCACCTCACCAGCTTGAACTGCACTTATGGGACTCGCCACGTCACCAAGTGTTACTGCAGTGCTGGTTTGACTATGACCGGGGTGTACTAGGCCGCTGGTGCTTGCCAGTTCACCAAAACGCTACCAAAAAACTGTTAGCGATCGCAGGGATCAGGCCTGACTCTGCAAACGCTGCAGTTATGCGTTTAGTGTTTTGTAAGTGTCAGTGATCGATACTGCACTTGGGTGGGCTGGGCTGGGCGGAGGGGCAAAACACAGGTGCTAGCAGGTATCTGGGCTGATCCCGCTAACACTGCGTTTTTGGGAACCCTAAACTGCTGGGGACGCTAGTATAGATCTGATCGGATCAGATATTGATCCGTTCAGATACTATACCACTAAGGGAGGCGTATGCTGTGTGCATGGGTGTTAGTGGTATTGGCGCTAACCTGACGCTGCCTGGGGCTGGTGCTTGCCAGTTCACCAAAACTGTTAGCGATCGCAGGGATCAGGCCTGACTCTGCGAACGCTGCAGTTATGTGTTTAGTGTTTTGTAAGTGACAGTGATCAATCGATACTGCACTTGGGTGGGCTGGGCTGGGCCGGGCGGAGGGGCAAAACGCAGGTGCTAGCAGGTATCTGGGCTGATCCCACTAACACTGCGTTTTTGGGAACCCTAAACTGCTGGGGACGCTAGTATAGATCTGATCGGATCAGATATTGATCTGTACAGATACTATACCACTAAGGGAGACGTATGCTGCCTGCGTGGGTGTTAGCGGTACTGGCACTAATCTGACGCTGCCTGGGGTGACGCATGTCACCGCCGGGCGATCAGGGGGCTAAACCTTCATTCGGTAATAAACGGCGGGTGCCCTGACACTATAAAAAATAAACGAACTAACCAGCGTCACCCGTAACAGTTATACGGTGATCAGTGGTGAAAGGGTTAACTAGGGGGCAATCAAGGGGTTAAAACATTTATTAGGTAGTATATGGGCGTCCCTGTCGCTATAAAATGCTGACGGCGAACCTAAATATTTACCTCCCTAATTAGCGTCACCAGCGACACTAATACAGCGATCAGAAAAATGATCGCTTAGCGACACTGGCGACAGGGGGTGATCAAGGGGTTAAAACTTTATTAGGGGGGGTTAGGGGGGTACCCTAGACCTAAAGGGGGCTAACCCTAACTGCCCTAACACACTAACTGTCACAAACTGACACCATGCAGTAATCAGAAAAAAAAAAAAAACAGACCCTTATCCGAGCACGCAACCTGGACCCCATGCCATTTTTTTTTTAAATTTTGGCCGGGGTTCCCCTTAATATCCATACCAGACCTGAAGGGCCTGGTATGGAATTTAGGGGGACCCCCACGCCATTTTTTAAAAAATTTTGGTTCGGGGTTCCCCTGTGGGGAATTCCCATGCCGTTTTTATCAATGAACTTTTATGTGTATTGTGGGACCGGCAATTCATTAATAGCCGCAAGAAGTTTTAAATTTCTTTTTTTCTTTTGAAATGTCATTTTGCTGCCAGACTGTTCTAAACACGGGAAACATGTGCCCCTTTACAGGCATACTATAGACACCCCCCAGGTACAAAATTTAAAGGAATATTACACTTTTATTGTTTCACTTTAAGCATTATTAAAATCACTGCTCCCGAAAAAAATTACCTTTTTAAAACTTTTTTTTGCATTGATCCATGTCCCCTGGGGCAGGACCCAGGTCCCCAAACACTTTTTATGACAATAACTTGCATATAAGCCTTTAAAATTAGCACTTTTGATTATTCATGTTCGTGTCCCATAGACTTTAACGGTGTTTGCGTGTTTGAACAAATTTTTTGCCTGTTCGCATGTTCTGGTGCAAACCGAACAGGGGGGTGTTCGGCTCATCCCTATTCATGTGACATCAGGAGCAAATATAGGGATACAATCAATATCTGATCATGCTCCCATCTCTATCACCCTGAGTTTGCCGGCCCCTCCCGCAATACCTAATACATGGAGATTAAATTCTTCACTATTAACAGACCCAGTCCTGCTGCCTAAGTTAACTTCACTACTAACTGAATTCTTTCAACACAACATGACCCCTAATGGTGGTTTGGGAGACACACAAATGTTCCATTAGAGGGGAGTTAGTTAAAATGGGAACCCACAGGAAAAGAGAGAAAGAAATCATACAGTTAACTGATACAATTTGCTCTCTAGAAACACTACACAAACAGTCCCTAACAGCGCACTCAGCAATGACCCTATTGGAAACTAGGAAACCACTTAGGCAGATCCTAGACACCAAAACTAAACGGTTCCTGTTCTTCTATAAAAAAATTACTATGAACACGGTGAAAAAACTGGTAAAATACTAGCAAGGGCCTTAAGGGACCTAAATTCCAACCACAACATATTGGGCATTCAGAATAAGGCGAGTTAAGATTGACAAAACCACAGATAGAATAGCACAACATTTTCACAACTTTTATACTAGTCTTTACAACCTGCCAAATCAACAAAAACCAGTGGACACCCAAGACAATATGTTACGAGCCATACAGGATTACTTAAAGCGGTTGTATACCCGCAAATTTTTTTCCCCCCCTGTAAAGCAAAAGGCATAATGAGCTAGTATGCACCGCATACTAGCTCATTATGAAATACTTACCTTAGAACGAGGCGTCTGTATCAGGGGCGGATCCAGGGGGGGGCAACAGGGCAATTGCCCCCCCCCCCCCGAAATAGTAGCACTGACATGTCTTGATACCAGTGCCAATGCCGCTGCCTCTACCCGAGTCTCTCTCTCACATCAGCCGATCAGCGGCGCCGAGAGAGAGACTCGCACTGACATGGCAGGATACCAGGAGGAGGAGGAGGTGGGTGGAGCCTCTTCCCTGCACTCGTTGCTAATGCCAGGGCCGCCTGGCATCTAGCAACGAGTGACGTCAGCGAGTCACATCGGACTCGGACTTGAGTCTGAAAGCCGACGTGACTGTGACAGGTCAGACGGAGCTGTTGGCTAAAAAGTCGTGTAAGTGCAAATGCAGGTACGGCGCTCGTACAGTCACAGTGAGCGGGGGGCTGGACGAGAAGCTGCTGGGTGGCTCGGCAGGGGGGATGGACTGGCCAATCAGTGGGTGGCAGAGCAGAGAGATAACATCTTCTCTCACCGCCCGGCGCCCGCCATGCATTCTGGCAGTTCTGCCCTCACTCACTGTGCAGGCAGCAAAGAGATTACATCATCTCTCTACTGCCTGACTCAGACTGGGACGCAGGAATTGACAATCCCCATTCCCCACCTTAGCAGGAAAGTAACTATCTGCAACTTGTGGCAGGTGATGTGGCAAGTGGACAATCCGCAATGTGTGGCAAGTGAACAATCCGCAATGTGTGACAGGTGACGTGGCAAGTGACAATCCACAACTTGTGGCAGGTGACGTGGCAAGTGGACAATCCGCAACTTGTGGCAAGTAAACAATCCGCAATGTGTGACAGGTGACGTGGCAAGTGACAATCCACAACTTGTGGCAGGTGACGTGGCAAGTGGACAATCAGCAATGTGTGGCAGGTGATAGTGGACAATTTGCAACACGTGGCAAGTGACAATCCGCAGCTTGTGGCAGGTGACATGGCAATTGGACAATCCGCAACTTGTGGCAGGTGACGTGGCAAGTGAACAATCCACAATGTGTGACAGGTGACATGGCAAGTGACAATCCACAATTTGTGGCAGGTGACGTGGCAAGTGGAGAATCAGCAATGTGTGGCAGGTGATAGTGGACAAATTGCAACGTGTGGCAGGTGACGTGGCAAGTGATAATCTGCATCTGGTGGCAGGCGATGTGGCAAGTGACACACTCGGGGCTCCCACTGATTCTGCATTATGGTGAGTTAAACTATTTCATTTTCTATAACAATGTAATAATAGAAATAATGTGTTTCAAACATCCTGACACTATAATAACCATGGTGCCGTGATGATTGAAGCTCCAACATCAGCCATTTCCCTGATAAATTGCCCCCAACAAAAATTTATTTTCTGGCAGTGCCCCTCCCGACACTAGACTCTGGATCCGCCCCTGGTTAGTATCTTACCTGGTCCACGCCGAGGGAGCTGTCATGTTGCCTTGGCATGTCTTCCGGGTATCACGGTTCCAGCGCTGTGAGTGGCTGGAGCCGCGATGTCATCACTCGCATGCATGCGCGCGGGAGATTTCTTACCCGGCAAGGTCCGGCAGTTGCCGGGCCTTCAGCCGAGAATCCCCTGTGCGCATGCGCCGCTGCAGTCAGCGTCACATAGCAAGGGGAATATCTCCTAAACCGTACAGGTTTAGGAGATATTTTTTTTTACCTACAGGTAAGCCTTATTATAGGCTTACCTGTAGGTAAAAGTTGCAAAAAACACTATACAACCACTTTAAAAGACTACAACCTCCCCACACTTACACCATATGACAACTCACAACTCGAGAAACCCATAGACTCTTCAGAATTTAGACTTGCCATTAAGGACCTAAAGACAGGCAAAAGCCCAGGCCCAGACTGTTTCAACGCCATATACTATAAGACATTTCTTGACTTACTAATAAAACCCCTCATGGAAGCACTAAATTCATTATCAACAACGAGAACAGTACCCACTGATTTTCTGGCTGCCTTTATTACGGTCATCTCCAAGCGAACAAAGATCCGTTACACTGTGCCAGCTACATACCAATCTCCTTGTTAAATTTAGATGTCAAGCTAAAATTATTGCCAATAGATTGAAACCACTACTTAATGGTTGGACCAGACCAAGCTGGATTTATGCCAGGCAGAGAGGCCAAGAACAACGTTACTAAGTCCTTGGATCTGATCTATGCTGCACACATGCAAAAAGTCGAAGGCCTCCTCCTGTCAACATAGGCCTTCGATCGAGTAGCTTGGGACTTTATGCTGGAGACTTGTCGGTTTATCGACTTGGGGCCGCACATGATGACTTGGATATCTTCACTATTTAAGAACCCCATGGCTAGACTTAAGATAAACGGCTCTTTGTCAAATAGTGTAAACATAAACAATGGCACAAGGCAGGGCAGGGCTGTCCACTGTCACCCCTACTTTTTATTATTTCACTTGAATTGTGTATTAGAAGGATAGTGGCCAACAGCTCAATCCAGGGGTTTAAGATGACCAAGTAGAGTACAAAGTCACGGCCTATGCGGATGATCTTCTATTTTTCCTGACTAACCCTCATATTTCCATACCCTCTCTAATGAAGGAATTCTCTCTATATGGCTACATCTCTAACCTTAAAATAAATTATACAAAATCTGAAGCAATGAATGTCACTCTACCTGAAAACACGTTAAAAAACAATACAGGACAACAGCCCCTTTAAATAAGAACCTTCAGCCCTCAAACACCTAGAGGTCTGGCCCCCCGACTTTCCTCAATTTATGAACGCAACTTTCAACCCCTCCTCAAGACCATAGGGAAAGACCTGTAATCCTGGCACCCAAAACATTTTTCATGGTTTGGCAGAGCGGCCATCTGCAAAATGTCCATTGTACCTAGAATTCTCTATATACTTCGTACGTTGCCCATAAAAGATACCCCAAAGCTTTTTCAAGACTCTTCACGCATTTCAAATGAAATTCATTTGGGCCCACAAACCACCCCGCATTAAATTTAACTTGTTAACTAGACCCAAAGACAAGGGGGGTGGGCATACCCGATTTAAAGAATTACTATCATGCCTATCACATTGCCAAAATCATCGACTGGCATTGCCACTGGAACCTCAAAGACTGGGTATCAATAGAAACTGACATGAGCCCTATTCCCTTACAATTCTCCCCATGGATTCTGAAGACGAGATATCCCCAGGCTCTGAAATCACACCCACTGATGGGAACCACATTAGCCATTTTCCATCATCTGACCAAGCATCCTAGATTCTCCACGCCTTTAAGCCCTCTCACACCATTGCAGAACAACCCAGATTTCCTGCCGGGGATTGGGAACTGTTTTCTAGGGTCCTTGGACTCAAAGAAGCCCCTTCTAGCACTCAATTGTTTTAGCAACAATATAAAAATGGAGCTTAGCCGGTTTAAGGCTGAGAACAATATACCTCTCTTACCCATGTGGTCATACTTTCAGGTCCGTAGTTATGTCAACAATAATGTCCGCAGAGGAGAACTCACTGAGTTGGAGTCGGTGTGCCTAAAAGGGGAACAAGTTCTACCTCCTATGCATGGCTGCAAAACCTGACAGCGGTGGGCACGGACAGGTTCAGAGAGAGATGGTCAGATGACTTGGATCTGATAATCTCAGACAAGAAATGGAAAAGAGCATGTATAATGTCTCATAAATGTACCCACAGCACAAGAATGCAGGAAACTGCCTATAAAATCCTGATTCAGTGGTACACTACCCCAGAGAAGCTACACAAATGGTATCCTCAGTCATCGGAAACATGTTGGAGATGCAACAAAGACAAAGGTACCCTGTTTCACATCTGGTGGCAATGCGACCTAATAGCCCCATTCTGGTCTAAGGTCAAAGAGATTATTTATCACATCATGGAGACCATGCTTACTCTTGATGTGACATGTTGCCTGCTCCACATCTCAAATTTCTCATTCAAGAAATACAAAAATTCTCTATCCAGGCACCTGCTAAACGCAGCTAAGCCTCTCATACTGCTTTTCTGGAAATCTATGTGCACACCATCCATTCAGGAATGGATACACAGGATATCCAACATCTGTAAGATGGAGGAGACCATTGCCCAATCAAATAAAAATGTTGAGCGATATCTCCTCTTTTGGTCTCCCTGGTTCATTTATAAATACTCTCAGGACTACGAGAAACTGATTTGAAGCATACACTCATATCTGGATCTCGTATCCTCAATCAGAGACGTAATACCTACTAATGAACAACCCTCAATATACTCTCATATGCTTCAGTTCATCTTTCAAATAAGTACAACAACTTACGTTTGATTGAATTCTGACCCTGGTATTTGAACAGTACTGCGCAAAATGCATATTGAATACCCTCATCCACCCCCACTACCCCCTTTGCCCCCTTTCCTGTCACTTTCTCTCTTCCCCCCCTACTTACCTCTTCTTGGTGCCTATCCTACAATCAGTTCCTTCTCTATACATAGAACTATGGAAAGTTCTTATTCCACTGCTGTAACTGTGTTTCAATGCAGAGAAAAGGTCTTCAGATACTATTACTAGGCTCTAGCGGTCTATCAGACCTTATCCACTAACTTGTTCTCACCTGTTATTTGTACTACCTTGTTCCTACATAACATGTCAAGTTATAATTGGATTTGTTATCCAAGTTCATATGTAAACCTTTTTTTTTTCTTCAATAAACTTTAATGACAAAAAAAGAAAAATCTATCTAGTTAAAATAACTTTGTTCATTCCTAGAATATACTAGTTCTAATCTGTAAATACACGTTGGAAGGTGGCAACATCCACCCATCCCTCTGTCACCTCTTACAGCTGGCCCTAATAAAAGTATGGGGGAGATATCAGCCATAACCCTTGTATCATTTTTTTCAGACGGCAGGTGGTCTTCTCTTAAAAGTGCGCTGAGCAGTTCATGAGCCACTGGAACACTTTCAGATGCAGTAGGAGGGGATATCCCCCCTCCCACCGCTCACTGGTGTTTGTGGGGTTTACCATTTCCACTGGCTTAACCGTGAAATGATCTGACAGTGCAGATGGCTGCTCCCATAGGCAATCAAAAAGTAGATCCACTTTGATTGCCACTATGGCCTTGGAGGACCAGAGCAATGTCATGATGTCACTTCCGGTACAGGTTGGAAGAAAATACATTTTTTTTTGTAATCTTTTGCTTTTAAAGATAAAGAAAATATATGGGTCTTTTTGACCCCAGATCTCTCCATAAAGAAGACTTGTAATCCTTATTCCTATTACAAGGGGTTTTTACATTCCTTGTAATAAGAATAAAAGGGATAAAAAAATAAATAAAGGGACAATGTAAAAATAAAAATTAAATAAATAAGAAAAACATTTTTTAAAGCACCCCCATCCCTCAGTGCTCATGCACAGAAGCAAACGCATACGTACACATATCTAACAGTGTTCGCACCACACATGTGAGGTATCACCATGAACGTTAGTGTGAGAGCAACAATTTTAGCACTAGACTCCCTCTGTAACTCTAAACAAGTAATCTGTAAAGATATTTAAAACATTGCCTATGGAGAATATGGAAATAAAATTTAAAAAAACACTTACGACTCATTCAAGCTTATGTGTTGCCACAATGCATGACACTTTGTGCAAGGAATTGTAGTGATTTGCCATTTGAATGGCTCCCCAACATGCATTTACAGCATTGTGCAACACACTTTTATATGTTTTGTGGAGCATAGGCAACTCATAATCTGCTTTTATGCAACACATGTTAATTTGTAAAATTCTGTGCATTAAAGTGCATGAAGTAATACACCACAAGGCCCTGCAGAAGCGTGAAGGCCCTATTGCTTCCATTACAGCTAAAGATGTGCGCTTGTGGTCTTCATAGAGTGTGAAGGCAGTGTGCTGGGAACCAGTGGTCTTTAAAATAAAAATGAAATTTAATTGGCTCCTGAAAATGGCATTTGTGCCTCTGTTTTGCCTGTTGTTTTAATAACTCCTCTGTGTGTGCAGCTCACATTAAGTATTCAACATATTGCATGTCCGCTAAATGCACTCAAGTGACTGTATGGGAAACATTAAACTGATCAGTTAATTTGTCACATAAGTTCATAAGCTGATATTTTGCACATCTGATATAAAAACATGGTCAGAAGTAGGACATAAAAGACAGCTTGTAGCAGTGTTTTGCATTTTATCATAAGGGTTAAGGCAGGAAATAATGATTTCACAAAGTGCAGCACATATCAGTTTGCTTTCTATCTATATATCTGAAAAGAAACATTTTCATTCAGGAAAAATCCCATATGGTAAAAAGCAATCATTGAGTGGTTAAGCACTGTTGGAAGACTACTGTTAACAATCCCCTTATTAAAATCCAACAGTGCATCCAATATACACTTCTAAAAGAAATCAAATATTTGTCTAGGTTAATAGCTTTGATTATTTTAACACAGTCAGACAAAATATTTCATTCTCTGTTTTAGTTCTGTTATTAACAACTCATCGTGCAAGAATCCAGCCTCACATCCTAACCTTTTTTTTTTTTTCTTTTAAATAGACACAGTCAACATATGCAATGGTGGTTTAGTCTGTTGTGTAAAATTAATTTACTAAACTTGATTCTACACCAGCATATTCTGTACATCTTTGGACCAATTTAAAAAGAAGGATTTTTTTGAATGGTGTTTGCTATTTTATATTACAATAATGGCAATTAAAAAGAAATTCTGGAGGGCGCATGCGCAGCTGCTCCTCAGATGGCCGCATAGACCGGGAGCTCTGCACTGCTCTGACTGCCCAGCGCCCATACAGGAAAACAACATGCCTCAACACCCGCTCCATTAACGGCTATGGAGGGACAACAAGTCACAGCACCGTTGCATTTATGCGGGATTATCCACAGGTCCCTGGACCCACAGATTTCCCAAGCTAGAACCGCACCTCAGGAATCCAAGATGGTGGCCGCGAGCCTGCCTCATGCACAGGATACACAGGGTCTCTATGCACACAGCACAGCTCCGGACTCCCTGCTCTTCCTGTCTCGGGGGCATCTGTGAGTATAGACCATGCAGGGGCTGCCGCACCGGCTTGTACAGAATCCCTAATAGGACACACTGTGGAGGATTTACTGCTATCCCCTATGGAAGAAAGCTCCATACTCCCTCAGATGAGGGAGAACCACCAGGCCCTCCAACCTGACCTGCCCACTAATATAGCTGACACGTTTTCCAGATTTTCAGAAATGCTCTGCATCGGCCTGTCCCAAACCGCAGCTAAATATACAGGGGACATTAAGGCGGAACTCCAGAACTTAGGATCCCGCATAGAAACGATTGGATCGCACCTGGATACAACAATCACCAGGACCAACCAAAACAAGGATCGAATACAGGATCTTCAAGACCAGCTCGAGTCAGCCATATCCAAGATAGATGACCTCGAGAATAGATCTCACAGATATAACTTCAGGATTAGGGGCCTTCCTGAAACTGTCATGGATGTGAAAGCAGCAGATCATTCTCTCCTTTCAGATATTCCCTCTCGCAGATTGGAACTGAACAGGGCGCATAGAGCTCTGGGGCCCCCCGCTCTGACGGGCTTCCAATAGGCATTGTGGTAAAACCCCACTATTATGCGGTCAAGGAGGAGGTCATGCAGTGGGCCCGCTCGGCCACACAACTCAAGATCCGGGATCACCCTATCAAAGTCTGTGCGGACTTATCCCCATCCACAATTCAAAAAAGGAGATCACTCAAACCACTCCTCTCAGTATTTTCTCAAAAGGACATAAAATATTGGTGGCTGTTCCCATTCAATCTTAAATTTTCATTCAAGAACAATTTGTACACCTTCTCCAAACTTTAGGAGGGAGAAAAACCCCTCCTCCCCCTGGGACTCTACTCAGACACTGGCTTCTCCACCTTCAGGACCCGCCACAGGAGCCTCTAAACGACAAATTCCCATGAGCCTGCTTACTCCAGTATGGCAGAAGCTTAAACTCAAGAGGTCCAAAGAATCCACTCCTACCTGAAAAGGCTGGATCCTTCCATGAATATTTTGGTCTGATAAGCACACTCATTTTCTGGACCTTTCATTTTTTAATGACTCCAGCGTGGTCTCTTCGGTGCCCTTGTATCTCCCTCTCGTTTTTTCCCCACATTGGAAAAAGTTTCCCCACAGTTTTGTTACCCCTCTCTTTACATATTGCGGACAATTTAGAATATTATACTTAATCTGAGGTTTAATTGTTACTGTTTTACGTAAGTTGTGAAAATTCATGACTGAGGGGCTCTTAGGCTAGGTGGCTATGGCCACTGTTGTGGTGTTAGTCTGAAACCCTTTAGGCAGGATGGGTTGCAGAATGGAAACTACTTGGGGCAAAAGAAAAGGAGTGACCCTAGTTCCAACTTACAAGGCCCAAACAATCTATCACTGAAAATATCGTCCCCTCAGGGTACTTTCCAGCAGGGGGAGGAGGGAAGGCAAAGATGGCTATCAAGATAGCCAAAATTATGGCTCAGGCCTATCAGGGATACCCAGGTTACTATCCTGATGGTTCACCTGACCACCACATTCACCCCACTCTCCATCCACTATTCCTTTTATCCCCACCCACTATCTAGCCTCTCCACACTTAATTTCATAGGACCCCATACTAGTCCAAACAGGTTATGCCCTTCAAAGGGCTGTTATGTTCTACTCTTTAATGTTTGTGATAATACAAGGTCGCTGCAGCTTACTTGTGCCTATTCCTGACCAGGAGACATGGATTTCCATTCTCCCCTGGACAGGAGTGCTTCTTCTCTGGACATTTGGTTATCTGGTTTACTAATGTGCTAGAGGGACTGTGGCGGCCCAATCCTGCATCTCCTCTGGAGATAGCTACATCTCCTTTTCAATGCTCCATGATTCCCTCTACTCTCTCTCTTTTGCCCATACCTTTCTCTCTTCTAGATGTCCTGCCGGAAACTTTCACTTCTGCGTCCTACCTGATCTGAATCCTAAGCACCTGGGCAATTCATCCGACTCCCTTTCACAAGACCCGCAGGTAAGTGGCTATGTGTCGATTGTGCTCCCTCCTTATCTGCTCCATGGCTGAGGTTGACAAAACACCTCCCCTTTACGAATAGTGTCCCACAACACACAGGGTCTGAATTCTCAGGTCAAAAGACAGAATTTTTTTCAATGTTACCATAACCAAAAGATTGATGTGATCCTGCTTCAGAAAACTCACTTCCCAAGATCGTACAACCCTAAGTTCATTCACCCTAAATACCCTACTTTTTTCCTAGCTACAGGGGAAGATAAAACAAAGGAGGTAACAATACGCTTTTTGCGAAAACTCAAAATGTATACTTCAGACGGAATTTAAAGACCTGGATGGTAGATTCATCCTGCTCAAGGGGGAACTAGATGACCAGCACTACTCTTTTATATCTTACTATGCACCCAATCGAGGACAGACAAAATTATTTGAGTACATGTTCCAGAAGCTGGGACCCTTACTAGAGGGCACAATTGTAGTTGGGGGATTCCAACATGGCCTTTGACTCAGGACTTGACAAAAAGCACCCACTGTGTGCCCAAACAACTAGTCCTCCCAAACAAAGCCTCCAAATAGCTAGGCTCATTCACCAACAAAAACTAACAGATATCTGGAGAGAACTCAATCCCCAAATGTGACACTTCATTGACCGCATTTTCTTGTCCATGATGCACATTCCCCTAGCACACAAATCATTCATAAGAGACTCAGTGTGGTCAGACCACTCTATAGTTTTCCTTCTTTTACAAAGACCCTAAGGCCCTAGAGGAAACAGTCACTGGAGGCTTAATGAATCAATCCTTAGTGACCCGGTGAGAACTGCCCATAAAGCCCCCATCAGAGAGAAATTTATTCAGATCTCTTCTCAAATCCTCAGAGCACACAGACTGGAATTAGATAAACTAGAAAAGGAATTCCTTAATATTTGCAAGCAACATAAGAGGGTCCCTAAATCCATACCTGCAGCTAAACTAAACAAAGCCAGATTAGCATTAAATCTAGCTCTTACCCCCAAGGCGGAAAAGAGTCTATGATGGAGTGGAGCCCGATTCTATCACATGAGAGATAGAATGGACTCGATGCTAGCTGATGGTCTAACTCCCAAACCCCGCTCTCACATACTTCCAAAGACAGAGGCGGCTCTCTAATTAGGCATATTAGGCGGTCACCTTAGGCCCCGCAATGGGAGGGGCCTCGCGGCCGCCTGATCTGTCTACTTAGAGAGCCGCCTCTGAGGCTGACAGTTCCGGATCACAGATAGAGCCCCTCAGCAGGGCTGGCCGCTGGCGCCAGTTTAAGGCCACCTTAGGGGGGCAGGAGAGGGGGGGCACTGAAGCCGACGGTCCCTCAAGTGCTTATGCTGGCACCGCCCTGCTCACACCTGCTCAGCAAAGCAGACATCAGACCGGTAACATGCAGCGCTGGGCACTGTGAGATTCAGCCTCCACATTAACTTTCATTAGCTTCCGCGGCCCCTCCTCCTCCCACATGAAAGGCAGATGATGGCCTTTCATTTCAGCACATCGATCAGTTGCAGCTTCTATCCAAGAGAATCTTCTCTCACGTGGGCGGTACCAGAACCGCCTCCATTCCAGCATACTCGTTGGTGAACTGGAGGTAAGTGAGAGGAGGGGGAGGGGCCGAGTGAGACCAGAGGGAGGGGCCAGCAGACACAGTAGCAGGAATGGCATGGATCCTCAGAGGAAGATAGAGGTAAGGTGCTGTATCTTGTCGGACTGTACTGATTACACAGCCTCTTGCATGTACATAATAGGGACCCATCTAGAGATAGAGGAGGGATAGATGGGGCAGAGAAGAGGATATAAGGACAGAGCAAGGGAATAAGAGAGATGATGGCAGCTAGAGAGTACATGGGGACAGACAGAGCAAAGGTGATGGGACAAAACAAGACATCAATGAGGCCCCTTTCACTTGGGACAGACTCTGCTTTGCTCAGTGGGGAGTCTGTCTGCTGACTACCCTCTGAGCAGAGCAAGAGGTTAACAGGTCTGTGTCTGCACCACTTATGTCAAGTGGACACAGACACAGCCCACACTGCTCTATGGGCAGTCAGGTATAAACGGACCGCCTGTCTGTTTATACCCAACTGACATTCTTCCTGATCAGCCTAGACAGAGGATAATGGATCCCCCTTCAGTTTGTTTTTGTTGGGCCGGATTGAAGGTAGGCGGGTGTAAGTGGACAAAAGACCATTCACATCCACCGCTCCATAGAGGAGAATGGAGGGTCTGCCTGAAAAACTGACAGGTGGACCTGATTGGATCCTTCATGTGAAAGTTCCTAAAGTGCAATGTAATAGATATCAAGAATTATATATAGACACACACACACACACACACCCAATTGTGCTGTGGTAATCTTGTGCATATCCACTGCAAGCTGTTTGCACAGACTTCGGTGTACATCACCAAAACAAAGCACATATCATTTGTTTACCAAAAAATTTGACTCCTTAAATTTATGAAGTTACATGCACTTGTCATCTGTGGGATATTTACAGCCACTTCACTCAAAAAGTGACAACGCAGTTATGGTAACTTTCTCCCAGGAGCAGCCTTTTACCACTCTGCCTGGTCAGGTACCAACCACAGCAACCCCGTGTATGCAAAGAATAAAACGTACTGTATGCATTACCATGACATACTGCGTTGCCTTCTTAAAGTAATGTACTTACAGCAAACTTTACTAGGATAAGGCAACAAATTGTTTACTTGTCCTGGTATTGATTTATTCTTTGCATTTACGGGGTTCCCTGTGGTTGGTACCGGACCAAGCTACTATGCCTGCAGTGTTGTTTTTTGAGTGAAGTGGTTGTAAATATCCAGCAGATGACAAGTGCATGTGACCTCATAAGTTTAAGAAGTCTATTTTTTTTGGTAAGCAAATGGTATGTGCTTTGTTTTTGATGGGAATCTGACGCCCGAGCAAATAATTTGCAGTATATCTGCACAAGTTTATCACAGCACAGTTTTGTTGGATTTTTTTGTGTTACATGTATGTTTTATGCTTATTATTTATTGTACCAGCACTTTGGAATGTACATATATTAATCATTCTTGGTATCTTCACACTATATAACATTTTACTGTGGTACACACTTATATGATGGATGTTCTTTTCTTTAATTTCCCCAGTGACAGCCTGCCAGAATAGCTAGGATCTGCGAGAGCAGCTCCGTATTATACATTACTGTCCCTATACTGTACCCTTCTGCCCCCTGTACTGTGTCCACTTGCCCTCCCCCTGTACTGTACCCTTCTGCCCCCTGTACTGTGTCCACTTCCCCTCCCCCTGTACTGTACCCTTCTGCCCCCTGTACTGTGTCCACTTGCCCTCCCCCTGTACTGTACCCTCCTGCCCCCTGTACTGTGTCCACTTCCCCTCCCCCTGTACTGTACTCTCCTGCCCCCTGTACTGTGTCCACTTCCCCTCCCCCTGTACTGTACTCTCCTGCCCCCTGTACTGTGTCCACTTCCCCTCCCCCTGTACTGTACCCTTCTGCCCCCTGTACTGTGTCCACTTCCCCTCCCCCTGTACTGTACTCTCCTGCCCCCTGTACTGTGTCCACTTCCCCTCCCCCTGTACTGTACCCTTCTGCCCCCTGTACTGTGTCCACTTACCCTCGCCCTGTACTGTACCCTCCTGCCCCCTGTACTGTGTCCACTTCCCCTCCCCCTGTACTGTACCCTTCTGCCCCATGTACTGTGTCCACTTCCCCTCCCCCTGTACTGTACCCTTCTGCCCCCTGTACTGTGTCCACTTCCCCTCCCCCTGTACTGTACTCTCCTGCCCCCTGTACTGTGTCCACTACCCCTCCCCCTGTACTGTACCCTTCTGCCCCCTGTACTGTGTCCACTTACCCTCGCCCTGTACTGTACCCTCCTGCCCCCTGTACTGTGTCCACTTCCCCTCCCCCTGTACTGTACCCTTCTGCCCCCTGTACTGTGTCCACTTACCCTCCCCCTGTACTGTACTCTCCTGCCCCCTGTACTGTGTCCACTTCCCCTCCCCCTGTACTGTACCCTTCTGCCCCCTGTACTGTGTCCACTTACCCTCGCCCTGTACTGTACCCTCCTGCCCCCTGTACTGTGTCCACTTACCCTCCCCCTGTACTGTACCCTTCTGCCCCCTGTACTGTGTCCACTTACCCTCCCCCTGTACTGTACCCTCCTGCCCCCTGTACTGTGTCCACTTCCCCTCCCCCTGTACTGTACTCTCCTGCCCCCTGTACTGTGTCCACTTACCCTCCCCCTGCACTGTACTCTCCTGCCCCCTGTACTGTACTCTCCTGCCCCCTGTACTGTACTCTCCTGCCCCTGTACTGTATCCACTTACTCTCCCCCTGTACTGTACCCTCCTGCCCCTGTACTGTGTCCACTTACCCTCCCCCTGTACTGTACTCTCCTGCCCCCTGTACTGTGTCCACTTACCCTCCCCCTGCACTGTACTCTCCTGCCCCCTGTACTGTACTCTCCTGCCCCTGTACTGTATCCACTTACTCTCCCCCTGTACTGTACCCTCCTGCCCCTGTACTGTGTCCACTTACCCTCCCCCTGTACTGTACTCTCCTGCCCCCTGTACTGTGTCCACTTACCCTCCCCCTGTACTGTACTCTCCTGCCCCCTGTACTGTGTCCACTTACCCTCCCCCTGTACTGTACTCTCCTGCCCCCTGTACTGTGTCCACTTCCCCTCCCCCTGTACTGTACTCTCCTGCCCCTGTACTGTATCCACTTACTCTCCCCCTGTACTGTACCCTCCTGCCCCTGTACTGTGTCCACTTACCCTCCCCCTGTACTGTACTCTCCTGCCCCCTGTACTGTGTCCACTTACCCTCCCCCTGCACTGTACTCTCCTGCCCCCTGTACTGTACTCTCCTGCCCCTGTACTGTATCCACTTACTCTCCCCCTGTACTGTACCCTCCTGCCCCTGTACTGTGTCCACTTACCCTCCCCCTGTACTGTACTCTCCTGCCCCCTGTACTGTGTCCACTTACCCTCCCCCTGTACTGTACTCTCCTGCCCCCTGTACTGTGTCCACTTACCCTCCCCCTGTACTGTACTCTCCTGCCCCCTGTACTGTGTCCACTTCCCCTCCCCCTGTACTGTACTCTCCTGCCCCCTGTACTGTGTCCACTTACCCTCGCCCTGTACTGTACCCTCCTGCCCCCTGTACTGTGTCCACTTCCCCTCCCCCTGTACTGTACCCTTCTGCCCCCTGTACTGTGTCCACTTACCCTCCCCCTGTACTGTACCCTCCTGCCCCCTGTACTGTGTCCACTTACCCTCCCCCTGCACTGTACTCTCCTACCCCCTGTACTGTACTCTCCTGCCCCTGTACTGTATCCACTTACTCTCCCCCTGTACTGTACCCTCCTGCCCCTGTACTGTGTCCACTTACCCTCCCCCTGTACTGTACTCTCCTGCCCCCTGTACTGTGTCCACTTACCCTCCCCCTGTACTGTACTCTCCTGCCCCCTGTACTGTGTCCACTTACCCTCGCCCTGTACTGTACTCTCCTGCCCCCTGTACTGTGTCCACTTCCCCTCCCCCTGTACTGTACCCTTCTGCCCCCTGTACTATGTCCACTTACCCTCCCCCTGTACTGTACTCTCCTGCCCCCTGTACTGTGTTCACTTCCCCTCCCCCTGTACTGTACCCTTCTGCCCCCTGTACTGTGTCCACTTACCCTCGCCCTGTACTGTACTCTCCTGCCCCCTGTACTGTGTCCACTTACCCTCCCCCTGTACTGTACTCTCCTGCCCCCTGTACTGTGTCCACTTACCCTCCCCCTGTACTGTACTCTCCTGCCCCCTGTACTATGTCCACTTACCCTCCCCCTGTACTGTACCCTTCTGCCCCTGTACTGTGTCCACTTCCCCTCCCCCTGCACTGTACTCTCCTGCCCCTGTACTGTATCCACTTACTCTCCCCCTGTACTGTACCCTCCTGCCCCTGTACTGTGTCCACTTACCCTCCCCCTGTACTGTACCCTTCTGCCCCTGTACTGTGTCCACTTACTCTCCCCCTGTACTGTACCCTTCTGCCCCTGTACTGTGTCCACTTACTCTCCCCCTGTACTGTACTCTTCTGCCCCTGTACTGTGTCCACTTACTCTCCCCCTGTACTGTACCCTTCTGCCCCCTGTACTGTGTCCACTTACCCTCCCCCTGTACTGTGCCCTCCTGCCCCTGTACTGTGTCCACTTACCCTCCCCCTGCACTGTACTCTCCTGCCCCTGTACTTTGTCCACTTACCCTCCCCCTGTACTTTGTCCACTTACCCTCCCCCTGTACTGTGCCCACTTACCCTCCCCCTGTACTGTGTCCACTTACCCTCACCCTGTACCCTCCTTATACAGTTAATTTTTATATCGCTTGAATTATTTGTCCTATTATGGGCATGAGTGGGGCCTCATGTTTAAGTTTTGCCTAAGGCCTCACAAAGCCTAGAGCCGCCTCTGTCCAAAGATTTGCCTCCCTAATGGCTCGGGGATGCATAACCCTCAGAGAATTAGCGGAGGGGCACTGGAAGACCGCACTAGCATGGAGTCCTTTCTAGACTCTCTACCTATCCCCAAACTAGAAGACCGCCGAATAAAGGAATTAGAATCTCCAATAATGGCTGAAGCTGTAGCCCTGGTTATCAAAAACTTGAAACGGGGAGTTGCTCCTGGACCTGATGGCTTCTCAAATCTCTACTATAAAACATTTGCACCCATCCTTTCCCCATACTTAGCACGCTTCTTTAACACATTAAGATAGAGAACTACCCAGGAATGCTCACTTAATTCAACCTTAAACAATGTAATCCCAAAACCAGGGAAAGACCCAGGGGAGGTTAGCAACTACAGACCCATATTGCTGATAACTAGATACTAACATTTATAGGCAATAACACTATATTTGATTGCCTCCTTTGGGTTTAAAAACATTTTTTTTCACTATTGGAGCAAATTGGATTATGCTTTGTTTTTTCCTCCATATTTTGTATTTTTTTCCCTGTGTTTTTTCCTCTGGATCAACTGTGGATATAGGATTGTATATGGAGATTCTCTATTTGTTTTTCTATTGGTTGAACTAGACCTGTGTGAAGTTTTTCAACCAGACTAACTATGTTACTATGTAGCACAATTAAAAGAGACGTATGGGCTTTTAAAAAATTAAAAGTCCGCAGCTTCCTGAAAATACAATAAAATACTTTGAAAGAAAAAAAAAGTCTGCAGCTACAATTACTGCAGCTGCTGACTTTTAAAAAAGGACACTTACCTGTCAGGGGTGCCTGCAATGTCCTCACCCGAAGCTGACCTATCCCTCGGCTCCAGGTGGAAGTGCCGGCATTTTCAGTAAGGGAATTAGGAAGTGAAGCCTTGCGGCCTCACAGCCTGGTTCCCTACTGCACATGGGCAAGATGTGCTGCACATTCTGAATTGTCCCTGCTGTCTTTTGGGACCTGTGCGTCTCCAAGAAGACAGCGGGGGGCGGAGGAGAGGCCAGACATGGAGTAGTTTGCCACAACTACTGCGGCCCTCTGGATTAGACAGGTATCAGCTCCCCCTCTCCCCTGAAAGGTGCCAAATGTGACACCAGAGGGGGGAACCAGATCAGCGGAGGTTCCATTTTTGGGTGGAACTCCGCTTTAAGAGCATCGGGCGGAAGTGATGCTTGACGACCGCTTCCGCCCAGTCAGTGCTATGGAGCTGAGTGGGGGCCATCTTCCCCTTACCCAGCAGCCAGCCAAGCAGGAGAGAGGACCCGACTGTCTCAACCGCTACCGGTGGCTCTGGTAAGCAGTAGAGACCACCGGAGTGTGGCAGGAGGGGGGCCCCTCTCCCGCCCCCGATAAAAGTGATCTCACGGCAAATTCTCCACAGAGACCACTATTATCTGAAGGAGGACCGCCTGCTGAAGAAGAGGATACCATGGTTATGGCAGCTATCTGCTGCCATAACCGTGATAGTCCTCTTCAAATTGCCAACATATAACAATGGCAGGTGGTCCGTAAATGGTTAAAACATATGTTTCCTGCAAAACGTGGCGTGAAACACAATTTAGGATTGCCCATCGAGCTTATCACCCTTACTACCCTTTGGATCCCTCAAAAATCATTGTGCTCCTAGTGCTCCATCCCCTGGCCTACCCTTTTCCACAGGCTTTGGAAATGCCCATTCATCTCTCCTTTCTGAGAGCAAGCCATACAGTATATCAAACAAATCCATTCGACAACTATCTCTAAAGTTGTGCCTTTTCAAATATGAATCAACACTGGCTCTACAAAAGCCGTCCAAAAATAAAAGTCTACCTCAAGGGGTTCACATCTGCCTCTTGGTAGCCTGCAGGGCTTTTATGCAAGCCTGGATTTATCCCACGCCACCATGTTTACACGCAGTGAAGCAAGCTCTCATGGCGCTATTCAACCTGGAGAAATTACACCATTACGCAAAACTCTATCTCCCTTAAACACTTCATCACTAGGTGACGCCGCTTTATGGAATACTTGTTTTCTTCTGAGGAGCTCTCCTCTCATATGCAACCTTTTCGCTATACGACTGGTACCTAAAAGCTGAGATCACCAACTCTCTGGGCAATATATAAAAATATAAAAGGAGCAAAAAGGGTGGGACTTTGAATGCAGCACATGGTTGAATTGAATGCAATGGTGGGTATTAAAATGTTTAATATTCTGTAAATACATGATTACATACATAAATTCCATATACATAGAAATACACACTAACCATGGTGTAATTTCCTAGAACAGTGGTAACTGATATTAACATGGTTAAAAAATGGGTAACATGATAAGCTTACAGAGTCCACCAAATGTCACGATTGGGTACACATATACTGCAAAATATATGTGTATATGTGTACCCCCATTTTTCACTTTAATAGAGATGAAAGCACATGGTTGCATTTAACTGGCTTTAATTATACTCACTCACTCACTCAGCTCATTGGTGGCCCAGTGTTAACCTTCCCTGCCCTATTTTCATATATTTTTATTAGCTACCATATTGTTCCTTAATTACTTTAGTTATCCATCTCTGCAATCATTAGGCATTTTACATTTCATTAATGTGCGGCCGGTGGTGTGTTTTGTGGCCAGTGGGGCCGCCCGGATCTCATCTTGTTTGGGAGCTGCGATGCTTAATGTGGGCCGTCACTCCCTCCACCCTCTGTGATGCTCAGGGCCGGGCACCTAGTCACTGCGCGTCAACGTCTTGGACTGCAAGCCAGATGTGCGGTGTCTTTGTGGCGCTGCTTTCTCAGTTGGCATTTTCCAACTCCATGAGCGCTGAGTATGGCTGCGCTGGTGCCGCCTCCCCTTCACGGCATTCGTGCATGTGACGTTGTGGGTGGTTTGGTGGTGGCGAGCTTCATTTATGGGTGGATGCCCTGGGTGGGCCAGATACTCATGGCTCTCGCACACATCAGATTCCTTGCCCTCCCTGAATCATGGTCTTATTGTCTCCCTTCTCTCCAGCACCAGGTAATCTTTGCACTATCAGCAGCCATTGTGCTCCTCTTGCTATTACACTCACTCTTGTGCCCCCTCAGATTATGGTCTTATTTCTTTCCCTTTTTCCAGTATCAGGTAATCTCTGAACTACCAGCAGTCACTCTGCTTTTCTTGCACTCACGCTCACTCCTGTCCCCCAGGTGTCTTGGTGGCAACCCCTCCACTATGGTTGTCCATCTTTACCCCTGATCATTTACCCCCAGCATTCCCCCCCCCGTACACACTTGTTCTTGCCACATAGCACAGCCCTCACTGTATTCACATCCCCAGTCACATAGCCTCTGCATTGCTATTAATTTACTCATTCACTTTTTCGTCACCATTCTGTCATAGGTTCATATCATGGGTGCTCTGTGTGCCTGGTCCTGCCTGGGTTGCTGCCCATGGTGGGTGCCACTGCTGGACATGCCTCCTCAGCTCCTGACATTGATGCCCTTGGGCGACCCGCGACCCCTGACATTGCGCCTCCAATTGCACATATACCTGTAAGTGCTTTATTGGGGGTTCCATCCATCTTTCCCTGTTATTGATACAAGTTTACTTATTCCAACATCTATCTCCTACTTGCAGATACATTGTGTGCTTTCGCCTGATGAGCGGCACCAAGCCGTAAAATTCATTGAGATACCAACTGTCGTGTACCATAGTACTATAGCCCTACCAGATCTTAATGACATTATATTTTTACCATCACTTTTCGTGACAGGGATCAGCAAGGTCATAGGCCATGCAGGTGTTATTTTGCAATATGTGTTCCCAATCGTGACCCATTTTTTAATGTTAATATCAATTACCACTGGTCTAGGAAATGACACCACAATCAGTGTATTTCTATGTATATGGAATTTATGTATATAATCAGGTATTTACAAAATATTAAACATTTTAATACCCTTCAATGCATTCAATTCAACCACGTGCTTCATTCAAGGTCCCACCCTTTTTATTCCTTTTATATTTTTATATATGGATAGGGATGGAGGTACATGACCTTACCAGGCCATGGCCTCACTCAAAGTCTCAATATTTCCCTCTTCCCCTTTTCCCCATTTTTCAACTCTCTGGGCAAACTTAAAGTTCTTTACACATCTAACTCGTGGCCCCATTTTCTCCCCCCTTCTCGCAACTTTAGGGACCCCCTGATCCCCTTAGTGCTATATGTAACATAAATCTCTACTTTTCATCAAGCCCTTTTCTTTTTTTATTGCAGCCTAGGCTGTTTATTTGATTTTTTGTTTGACTGCTTCCACTCCTCGGGTTCTAATGGTAGATTCCGATAATCTGTTTATGCCTATTCTTAGCTATGTACCTTTTCATGTATCCATTGATTAATAATGTTTCAATTTTGTGTACTGCCTAATGTTCTACTATTTTTGACTTGTGAAGGCGTTGTTGCCCATTTCTGTTGCCTGCACAGGCTTGTGGTATTGTTATTCCTTTGAAAACTCAATAAATATATTTTAAAAAAAGACATGTTTGTGCCCTTTCTATCTTTGTTCTATCTCTGTTTCAGAGACCATTGACCCCTCTCTGTTTAAGTAAGAAAAATCTAAAAAAAAAAATGGAACATTAAAAAAGGCAACATGCAAAACAAGCAGCCTGGCCTATGTCAGGAACAATTGGCACAGCCAAAGCCAACTTGTGTGAGGGTTGGCCAGCATACACTGTTTGGTTTTCCCTCTGCAGCTATGCCTCCAGTGCAGTGGATCAAAGTCACCAGTTGAAATAAATGAACTGGCGGATATGAAAAATGGAAAATAAAAAAACAGTGTACACTAATGTGTCTCACGAAAAAGGCAGCTTTGACTGTTTAAGAAAACATTTGAGGCCATCTTCTTTGGAGGACAGACAACATTTTCTAATTAGATGTCCCCTTTTCACCTATGCTGACAGGACAGTGAATCAAGCCATCATTAGAAGATGCAGCAAAGAGGTCCATGCTGCATTACCTCAGAATGGGGAGCTTTGTGCACCCTCTTGGATGGTGGATGATGGCAGAAATCCCCATATCTTTTAGCACTTGGATCAGGAAGGAGTGAATTGTTCCTCCCTAAAGCCACCCTAAATTCTCTTCTCTTCACTGCCAGCGAAGACAACCCTTCTCTGTCTCCTGATTTCTCTGTCTCAAAGGGATCAAGGCAGTAGGCAAAGGATTTTGTTGAGACAATATGAGGTTTTTCTCTAACCCCTGCTGCAAATCCAGGTTGTCGCTTACTGTTCTCATTTAGGTGCTGCTTCCACCCAGCTGTTTGATGCATAGTCCTCCTTTTCTTTATGCATGCAGAAAAATCACCAAATGTCTGTTACTTTTACCATGGGTGGACAGGGACTACAGAACACAATGCTTCAGTTTGCAGCTTATATATTAAATTTAGACGCACACTGTAGAACTGTTACAATTTGCTGCCTATCCACATGCTCTTGTACTGCCCTGCATCTAGCTCATTTCAAACTATCACATGCATGAAGTCTATATTTTAAATATTTTAGAAAAAAATTGAGGTTACAAGGATGGCAGAGGGGGTTAGTGAAGGTGGGGGTTGATGTTTGAAGTGTTTTGGTGCACTCTATTTTGACATTTTAATAAACTTTCAAAAAATGCAGTGTGCTATTGCTATAAGTGTGACAGACCCAACCAGACAGGGGGCTTTTGGAGGGTACTGAAGGCTAGTCTCTTGCCTACTGACTATGGGCCCTGGCATTTGAGGGAGCTACCAGAATTCAGGAAGATGTCATGTTATATAATGTAAGATGACATGTTATTATCATTTTAACTGTCAAGGAAGCCATGATGGTCTCTGCCAACTTGAAACTCAGTGAGAAGATGAAAGTGAAAATAAAGTTGATTAAGAGAGATTTGCACAGCCCTGTGTCTTCTTGAATGATGGAGAACTATTGCCACACAGTCTGGGGTGGGCACTCCCTGATGGATGAAAGCATGGGTGCCTGGCTGTTGAAGAGCTTACTGTTAATTAGATCATTGTTTAATTAAGTGTACTATTAGATGTACTGATAATTCTAATGTTTAAAGTTTGCATTGTTTAGGATAATGTGATCAAACTCTAATTTGATTTTGTGTGGTAAAAAAAAAAAATGTAAATTTACAATAAAGAGAGTTCCTTTTTGCACCTAAGCTAGTGTCGCCTAGATCTTGGGTGCGATTCCCAACTATAATAACTGGTTCCTTGTTCCACAGTGGAGGAAGCTATATCTTATTGGAGGCACCCAGGTGGGATGTCAGGTGGTCTGTCACAATAAGTAAATTGCAAATGTACTATTAAACTGTTATTCTACTGTCCAATTTGCACAAAGTTGAAGGCTTAAGCTTTGTTTTTTGAAGAATATAATTTCCTTTTATTAGCTGTTGTTATCTGTTAATGTCATCAATCATGTCATGCCTGTTATGGCTAAAAAATCAGGTGTCACATTCACAGCTATCTAAAAAAAAATATTTTTCCTAGTTAGTCTGCGAATGCTATATTAAAGCCAAGCAAAATTATAAAAATATTCAAAATTTATCTCACATGTCCAATTGTGCAGAGAGGTTCCTTTTTTCCCTTGCAAATAAAAAATGTTGTTAGTAAACTAGACCCATTGCTAGTATTTTCTAAATTAGGGAAATGCATCTTAGATCTATAAATGTTGTATGGTTAGATAAAAGTGATCCAGTATGGTAAAAACTTGTTGTTTTTTTTTTCTTTTTTGGAGAAACTAAACTTGGCCAAACTAATAGCAAACAACATTAAGTCTTTTTCAATTAAATTAATAATGTTTGTACAATGTTAACCGCTTGCCGACCAGCGCGCAAAGATGTACATCAGCAGAATGGCGCTGGTAGGCAAAAGAGTGTACAGGTACATCCCCTTTAAGAAGCCATATTGCGGGCGCGTGCCCGCGGCCGGCGGCCGATAGAAGGCAGAGGGATAGAATACCTATCAGGTTTTGTATTGCTGTCTGTGCCCCAGATAGGGAGATTCACCTTCTCTATTCTTTTCTCTAGTTATGCTTACTATTATCAGAGAAAGTGAAAGTACAAGAAACCCTACATTTTGGGTTGTCCCCACAATAGGAATAGAGGGGAAATCTGCCAATGGGGACACTAGTTCTGAAGACCTTGGTGACAACCAAGGATTCCCCCACTTTGAAGGGAATTCTTCTCACTTCCTGTTTTGGCTATGGGGAAGGAAGTGAAGGGAAATCACCCCAATGAGGCACAGGTGGCAAAAATAAAACTGATGGGTTACAACCATCCCTTACGCTATCTAAAATGAAAAACAGTTTTGCTTTAGGTCTACTTTAAAAAAAAAGCTTAAGGGATATTATAGCCTCACTACCCCTCCATTTTGGAAAATAAATATGATATCCGGGTTTAGTTTTGGGGGAACAAAACTCCATATATCTTTACTCCTGTATACTTCCACCAACATATGGGTACATTTTTTGCCCTGCTTTTATAGGTAATTAGTCCAATTTTTGAAAGAAGCATGATTAATCCTACCATGACATAGAGTAGCAGGTTACTTGCATGTTCATGGTCAGCTAACAAGAAATACTTGAGCTCATATGCTTTATGTGTTTAGGGTTTATCTTATAGAGAACAGCACATCATGTTTACTTAGTAAGTTATAACAAGAAAAGAAAAAAAAAAAAAAAAAAAAATATATATATATATATATATATATATATATATATATATATATATATATATATATATATATATATATATATATATATATATATAATAATTATATATATACTGTTCTAGCCAGTCCTTAACATGGTTATAAAGGCTCCAGGTTTTTTACCTTCATGCATTCTATGCATGAAGGTAGAAAACCTTCTGTTTGCAGAAGCACCCTCAGCCCCCCCCCCACCCCTAATACTTACCTGAATCTGATCTTTTTCTAGCAATGTGCATGAGAGCTTTAGCTCTCTGTCCTCCCTACTCATTGGCTGAGACAGCTGCAGGAGCCATTGGCACCCATTGCTATCAATCACAGCCAGTGAGCCAATGAAGAAAGGGAGAGGGCAGTGCAAAGCAGCAGTTCTGTGTGTAAATGGACACGCAGAGCAACAGCTCAGTAGTAGGGATGTGCCGAACACCCCCTGGGTGTTTGGCTCATCCCTACTACTGAGCTGTTGCTCAGCTCATCCCCACTACTGAGCTGAGCCTGAACATACTGAACAGGCAAAAAAATTTGTCAGAACACACGAACACCATTAAAGTCTATGGGACACGAACATGAATAATCAAAAGTGCTAATTTTAAAGGCTTATATGCAAGTTATTGTCATAAAAAGTGTTTGGGGACCCGGGTCCTGCCCCAGGGGACATGTATCAATGCAAAACGTTTTTTTAAAAAGGGCCGTTTTTTCGGGAGCACTGATATTTTTAATGCTTAAAGTGAAACAATAAATATTAAATATTCCTTTAAATATCATGCCTGGGGGGTGTCTATAGTATGCCTGCAAAGTGGCGCATTTTTCCCGTGTTGAGAACAGTACCAAAGCAAAATGACATTTCTAAAGGAAAAATTGTCATTTAAAACTGATCAGGACTGTAATGAATTGTCGGGTCTCAGCAATATAGATAAAACTCATTGAAAAAAAGAGCATGGGATCCCTGTTTGAGGGCAGGGCCACCCGTTTACGTAACCGGGTGGCCCTGCCCCTCTCCGACACCACGGGGAAGCCATGGGAAAGTCCCTGTGGTGTCAGAGGGGGCGGGGTCACCCGGGGACGTCACTGGGTGGCCCCGCCCTCAGTTATATAAGAACTGTCAAAGGCGATGAAGCGTCACATGGAGATGGAGGCGGATCAGTGGCAGATTTGTTTTTCTTTTTCGAAGAAGAAGATGAATGGACATAGTGGGACATTTTTATTTTTTTATTTTTTAATAAAGGAATTGTCCTTTTTAACATTTTGACACTTTTTTTGTGAAATGGTAGGGGTATATTTGTACCCCATTACCATTTCACACAGGGGGGAGGCCGGGATCTGGGGGTTCCACATTCCACATTATGATAAGCCCCCTGCCTGCAGACCCCCACAACCACCAGGCAAGGGTTGTGGGGATGAGGCCCTTGTCCCCATCAGCATGGGGACAAGGTGCTTTTGGGAGCTACCCCAAAGCACCCTCCCCATGTTGAGGGCATGTGGGCTGGTATGGTTCAGGGGGGCGCTCTCTATTCCCCCCTCTTTTCCTGCGGCCTGCCAGGTTGCGTGCTCAGATAAGGGTTCCCCTTAAAATACATACCAGATTCAGGTCTGGTATGGATTTCGGGGAAACCCCTACACCATTTTTTTTTAAATTTGGCGCAGGGTTCCTCTTAATTTCCATATCAGACCCAAAGGGCCTGGTATGGATTTTAGGGGGACCCCCACGCAATTTTTTTAAAAATTTTGGTTGGGGCTTCCCCTTAATTTTCATACCAGACCCAAAGGTCCTGGTAATGGACTGGGGGGAATCCCATGCTCTTTTTTTCAATGAGTTTTATCTATATTGCCGAGACCTGACAATTCATTACAGCCGCAATCAGTTTTAAATCACAATTTTTCCTTTAGAAATGACATTTTGCTGTGGTACTGTTCTGAACACTGGAAAAATTTGCCACTTTACAGGCATACTATAGCCACCCCCCAGGCCCAATATTTAAAGGAATATTTCATTATTATTGTTTCACTTTAAGCATTAAAAAAATCACTGCTCCCAAAAAAACTGACGTTTTTAACAAAAAAATTGCATTGATACATGTCCCCTGAGGCAGGACCCAGGTCCCCAAACACTTGCTATGACAATAACTTGCATACAAGCCTTTAAAATGAGCACTTTTGATTTTTCATGTTAGTGTCCCATAGACTTTAACAGTGTTCTGGTGGCTTTCAAATTTGCCCTGAATACCGCATATTGTTCAGTATTCGCAGAACATCCAAAAAACCAAAGTTCAGCCCGAACTTATGCTCGGACCGAACCGTTCGCCTATCCCTAATCAGGAGCAAGCCTGATTGGGTGCCACTATTGCAATCTGCTTTCTCTGTGGGCACTCAGCAGGAGGAAGGGGCCAGGAGCACCGACAGGGTATCAGAGAAAAAAAGGATGAGCAGGTGAGTATAACACGTTTATTATTTTTTAATAAAAATCCTTTAATATTACTGTAATCAGTCCTTAAGTATTCTACTGTTGAACAATATATAATATAAATAGCAATGCATATGACTATAAGACATTGTTCAGCATAAGGATTACTGTCTTGCTAAGTGAATGTATTTTTCAGAGGTTGGGTAAACCACTGAATAGAGTATGCATAAGGAACAGGCAAGCAAGTGAGCAGAGTATGAATAGGGAAAATCTATCAATGTCATCTTAAATTATAATTTAGATTATAAGAAATATTTCTGTTTTAATAATGGAAAAAAAAAAGGTTTCTAGTTCAAAATCTCTGTATGTTTGATGGGTGTTATAGTGTACGCTTTCAAAATTACAGAGGAAACCTTGTCAAATGTGACTAGCATCTACTAACTATAACGTGACCTGAATAAATTAGAGCCTTTTACAGTCATAATTGTCATAGAGGCTCCCAATTCAGAGTGATTGCAAGGAAGGAATGGGGAATAAAAGGGGTGAAGAGAACCTACTGTTTGGATGTGTTAGCGTGAAAGGAAAAAAGAAAAAGTGATGTATTTTTTAAATTTTCACACTCTTAGCAGCATTCATTTTGGTGGGCATACCCTCAAAATGGTGAATATACATGTGGCTTTACATGCTGGGGTATGTTTCTGACACTCTAAAGAAGCTAAAGAAGCTGCCTGGACAAAAATCAATTCATGTTCAACATCACAGATCAAATCTAACGGAATGTAACTAACTACTAGTAGCTATACTCAGAGTAAACACATATATTGTTTTATTGTAATGCTTTTACAGCTATCTCATTGGTTTTTCCCAAGGTTTTAACCCTGGGTTTCACAGTTATCTTGTGGAGTGCGTTAGGTGTGAAATCTACTGGAGAATACAATATTTCAGGCAAAGATAAGAATTCAATGTTCTAATAAATAGAAAAAGTTGTAGCCTTAGTGTTCACAATCTACAGTAATGAATTATGAGGCAAGATGAAGTGAGTCATTGTTACTTTTTCAACGAACACAATTCTTTGTGCTTATTGAAAGTCTCCCAATTCAGAAGCTGGGTTGCAGTGATTGATTGTGGTTATACTAAGTAGAATTCAAGGTGAAAAGGAATTAATGTGAATTGGAGGACCTGTTAACCTTTTCAATTTCTTACATCAGCAGTACAATGCAACCAACATTATATTAGTATAGTTATTGAAGCCTAACACTTGCAGCAAATAAAACTAATTATGCATTCATTTTATTTACTGAAAGCACAAAACATTATTTTAATACATTGATGTTTTGATGTGGATAGTACACAATTTTCACTTAAATTTAGGGAAAAATTAGATAATGAACACTTGAAACACTCTAATTGTAAAATAATACATATAGAAAACAAATTTACTGCTAAGCTCATCTATATTGTGGATTGGAAAATATAAACATCATAGTATGCAATGTTCATTTCACATTTTGAAGAACAGTGATAATTTTCAAATAATAAAGAACACAAAATGACAGTTGGACATATATGCATCACTATTTGAAACTATACAGATCACATATACATATCAGCTGAAAACTGATTTCTGTAGTTAGTGCATAACCTTTTAAGCTTATATACTAAAAAGATGTAAGGCTCAATTTATTGAACAACATTACTTGCTAATAAGAAATAAAAATGATAGTCACTTTAATAAAAATAACAATTGACCTCGTAATTCTTCTGAATCTTTTATATATATATATATATATATATATATATATATATATATATATATATATATATATATATATATATATATATATATATATATATATATATATATATATATATATATATATATATATATATATATATATATATATATATATATATATATATTTAGTCCTGGCTAGCTAAAGCCATCCAGCTCACTTCATCTCTGCCTTCACCTTTGGTTACATCTCAGAGACTTCTCCTGCGTTCCTGTTGAAGACTTGCTCGGCTGTCGTCCCTTCTGGGTCCTGATCCTGCTTGCTGTAAAGTCATTTGTGTATATATATATATATATATATATATATATATATATATATATATATATATATAGTCATTTGTAGTTTTGGATTGAATAGGGAGTGGTTAGAACTTCAAAATGGTTCTCTCCAAAATGAGAAATCCATTTACCATTACTGGAACCTAATGTTTCCCCACTGGGAGATTTCCTCACTGTTTCCCTGCACCATCTATCATAATTGTCACCAAGACACAGAGAGGGTGAACAGCAGGGCCAAAAATAGCAAAAGAAACTTTAGAGTGGTTTGAACACTTTTAAGCAGACCACACATTGATCTTTTTTTTCTGAATGAAAAGGAAAATTAAAATATCCTCCATCTACCCTCCCTGCTATGTTTATGTGTTCTGATGGCAGTAAGCCTTCCCTACCACCAGAATACCAAAAAAAAAAAAAAAATCCGACAGGCTGGTTGTTCAGAAGTCAATCAGCAGATTAACTTCTGTACAACCTGCCTGCCCATTCATAGATCAAACTTCAGTTGGTCCCTGCTGAACTGACCACATTTTGATTCATATAGGTCTGCCTTTAAGCTGTTTAATAAATAAATAAATAAATAGATGATAATTTCTGATACAGTTTAAAAGCTACCAACGCATTTTTTATTTTATTCACTTACATACCGATAATGTTTCATTAAGTGCTTTACAGTACTTACATCAGCCCCTGCCCTTAAAGGAGCTTCAAATCTAATGTCCCAAATTCACTCTCCCAAATAGTAAGCAATTTAATTGTAAAGCAGTGAATCCCAAATTCACCAGGTGCATATTTCCAATGTGTGGGTTTTCGAATACCAGTGGCTGATCCACCAACAGTGAATGTTTAGTGCAAGTCACCTTCACTGCTTTAATAATATTGTCCTTTGTCTAATTTAGAGGAAAACCAATTAACCTTTCAGAATGTACTTTCACTGTGGTACCAGTGGAACCAGCACATTAGATGAAACCCAAGCAAACATGGGGAAAACACCTATAACCAATATCTTTGTAAAGATTAAACCTAGAACTGCAAGGCAATCATTAAGACCACATAGCTACTGTGCGGTTCCAATATCATTATTTTTATTAGATCACAAAATATTGCTGTTATACTTCAGATTCCGATTTTTATCCTATGTAATGGCTACACAAAGTATAAGAATAATATTAAATGTCTTCTAGGATACACAGTTTAATTTCACTTTTAATTATCTTGAAAGATATTGAACAGTAAAACAAAAAAAAAAAAGCATAAACAAAGGATGTTACCAGGCTGACATAATTGTGCAGATCCATTATATTTCAAGGTCATTTTATCAGCTGCAGATATAATCAGATATGGAGCACTTACCATGTGCATCTGCATCTGTGCATCTTAAATAGTTTACACTTTAAAATAGGAGCTTGTTTGTTTTAAGATTCCATTTCTGTAATGTAGTGTTGTATGCATTATGTTGATCCATATACTCTATATATATATATATATATATATATATATATATATATATATATATATATATACACACAAACACACACTTTTTTTTACTAAAACACAACCTTGTAAACATTCTGAATATTTGTGAATATTTGAAGATGCTCCTGTTTCTTTTCATGATAAACAGGAATTGCTATAGCAATCTTCTATGATAATATATCAGTTTATAATCTGAACAGCAATCTTCTTGTCAGAACTTTCATATACAAAATGTTATAAATGTTCAGATTTACTGCCGAGGAGAGGTTGATTTCTTTTTATCTAGGTGAACCTGAATGGTACCCAGAAGCGGTGTTATTTAATTTCTTTAACCTTGAAACCAGCGTTAATCTGCTTTAACTATACAGAGATAATGATGACAAATCTTTTTTATCTAACAGAAGCTTTGCAAATTGGACAATAGGCAGACAATGTACAATTTATTAGCAAATTACATACTAGCAAAAAGTAGCAACATTAAATATACAGAACAGATAAGGAAGAGGTTGTAGGGTGGGTTAAACAAATGATCAGTATAGAGATGGGTGGAGTGGGAAAAATTCCCTAAAGAAGATCAAATGGATTGATGCTTTAATCTCCTACAGAGATACAAGTTGCACATTGATTTGCTATTCAGAGTATCCACTAAGATTAAGCTCTAAACAAGAGAGGAAAAAATGTGCATTTACAAAAGGCGCAGAGAAAACTGAGATAGAACATCAATAACCTTCCTATATTTCAAATAATTAAAAGATGTATGTTTTTTCTGTATCCTCCCTAAACACTAGGCTACCAATTTAGACAGTGCATGTGTTTGACTATTGATGTTTTCAATATAACCTCAAGATGGAAGTCGGGATTGTAAATCAGCATTTTTCTTTTGCAAGCCAGCTGTTAGGAAGACCTTTTACACAGTTATAAATTGTCTTCATTTATTTATCAGGTAAACTTAGCAGAAATAGTTCAATTCACTGTATTTCTAAGGAAGGCCAGAGGAGGAAACATTCAATGAGTTTTCATTAGTTTAACAAGTCATTTGACTGTACTTGTAAAACTGATGTTTTCAATTATTTCAAATTTTATTTCATACATAGCCGCTGGGAGGATAGTTGCTGTTAAAATGATGAAGAGGTGGTCCTATTCCTCAAAACACATGTCCCATGATCCTTTGTAAGTGAAACACAAGCAGTACTCTAAAAATACAGAGGGTGCACCAGCCTAGCGCATTACCTTTGTGACAATTTATTATTAAAAAAAGTATAAATTATACTCACAAACAAATGAATATGTCAAGATATATATATATAGAGAGAGAGAGAGAGAGAAAGAGCAGCTCTGAGAAAGAGGGGACATCCCTCGAAAAGTATCAGATTTTGGACTCTTCATTCCACAATTGGTACTTGCCAGCAGATCATGCTGGGTGGAGCATCTGGTGGACTATATTTATTTTGCTTGACATATTCATTCATTTGTGAGTATAATTTATACATTTTTTTAAATAATAAATTGTCGCAAAGGTAATGCACTAGGTTGGTGCGCCCTCTGTTACTTTCTTTTTAGAGTTCCACTTGGGTATCTCTGATCAGTTGTGAGTGGCAGCACAGTGACTGAACCAGTGGAGACACACATTTTCAACCAGCCGCACAGCAACTTCTCAAGCGCAGGAATATTTGTTTTTCTTTTAAGTTGAAACACAAGCAGTAACAGCCATTCAACACAAATTAAGGAAGTTTGTAACATTGGGATGATGCCCTTCAGCGTCATATATTTTTTATATTATTAATTGCATTGAGATCCCCTCTGTTTACTTAACCATTCACTCAATACAAAGGTGCCCATCCAGACTTCAGCAATCCCAGTGCATGGTGTCTCTCTGCACAGTGGTTTCAGCTGGAAGTTTTAAGGCTCTGTGACTAAGGACAGTCCACGCTCTGTTACATGATGATCCTACTCATCTCTACTTGTGAGTGCAAATTATTATTTTTTATTTTAGCTACACTAATAAAGCTTACTACACTATGATGTTAGTTAGCACCTCTCTTTTTCTTTTGTTTCTCTTGACGCTGGTCTCCCAAACCACACCAGAAGTATAGTTATGAGCACAAGCTCTGGGATATGAGATTTCCCATTGTTTCTTTTATCATGTGGTTATTTATCATAAGTTTCATTCTAGTGTGATACATTTTCTTTTTGTGTTTATGTATGCATTTAACAATTTGGTTAGTGTGTGGACTGTTTTCCAGCCCTTAAACCTCCCGGTGGTTATTCAGGTACTTCACATGTTCTGTATTCCTCTGTATCCAGTGCTCAGGGTTATTAGGTGTGCCACAAGTTGTTTTTCTTCTACCTAGGATCTAAAGTACTTTTTAAACTCATAACAAAGTACATGTTTTTTTTTTCTTTTATCCCTTTAGCACTAGAAATATGTTTCTGATACAAACATTATTTTATTTAACTCTACAAATAGGAACATATTAAAATAGCTTACAAACAATGGCTAAGTTAAATGGATTAGGGTGAACTAAAGCCTGCCATAGACGGTTCCAAACATGTAGGGGCAGGCTGATTGATTAACCAATTTGGGTACAACCAGCCTATCGGATTTTTCATGCAATCATTGCCAATGGCTATAGCCACTAGCAATAATCACTGTGCTCTCTCCCGGCTGGGACAGCTCCCCCCCAATCCCCCCCAACCCCTGATGGGAGAACAAAATAGCTCCATGAGAGGGATTCCCCCGCCCACACAGACTGTGTAGATTGTGGAATTGAGCAATTTTCTTTCCTGAAACCTGTCCGGCTTTAAGCATAATACGGACTGCTATTTATTATTTTTTATACACATAACAGCTCAATCCTGCAAATAATAGTGTGGGAGTGTGAATGAGACTCTCACCATGTAATCAGCAGAGCTATTTTCAGGAATCAGCACAGGGATGACCAGATCTGCATAGCTACACCAAGAGACTGGGACCAGAACATATGTATATATCTTTAAAGTGAGATTTTTTTTACAGTGGATGGAAGATAACTGCACACCAGCAAGCACATAACATGAGCATGCATGGAATTCAAAACAGAATGACAAAATGCAGCAACCCAAACAACTGACTAAATATACAAATATATAAAATTGAACCATGCAAGGCATGGGAAAACTGGAGGAGCTGGTGGGAAAGGGCAAACAAAACTGGGAAAGGGCAAACAAAACTGGGAAAGGGGGAACAACAGGGAACAAGGCAGCAGTGTACTGGATACAGGGCAGGTGCAAGATCAAGAGGCAACACAGTCAGGCAGCAGCATGACAAACATGGTACAAGGCAGGATCAGCCAAAACACTGATGTGAGGAGTGACAGCAGAGGAGGGACATACGTACCCTCTCAGCAGCTGGCCAAGTGGAGCTGATTGCTGGAACCTGCTGGATGCTGGGATACACCCTCTGGTGGACACTTGAATTGCAGTTTTCCCTCCAGAGAACCACATTGCCAGCAGCAGGTGAACCTGGTCCTGACAGCCATGATGTCACTTTGGTAGTCATTCTCTTTGCTTGTTTTATCATGAGCTCATAAAGCTACAAAAACAATGGACTGACTGTCCTACTAAGAGCAAAGCTGGGTTGATTACACATAACTTACGCATAATCTGCATGACTAATCTGTCATTTCACAGTTCAGTCCTTCACAGTCCGGAAGACAGCCGCTCAATGCAGAGGTAGATGAGACTCCAGCTACATCCCCTCCAGCAATGTGCCCAAGGTGGGTGTCGCTTCTGCCCCTGCCTTGTCTTGGCTCTGGTTTTTTATACATGTCAAATTTCCACTGTTTTTAATCACTGGTTAAACTGGTTTAGGCCCTAAGTGCAGAAAGGTGCATGTTCAATAACAAACGCCTACCATGCCTTTGCACATCAAATAATCCTGCTGTGGCAAGGGACTCAGGAGCCATCCCTGTGCAGCTACTCTTATGGAAACCTCAGTCCAGGCTTCAAACACAGACCAATAAGAAAAAGAGACTGTCTGCAAAGTGAGGCTTATTTAAAATTTATTAGATACACAAATTCATAATTTACACTGACAAGTGCTTTACCTTTATGCTCATCTACTATAAATAGTAAATAGAAAAGTGTTTTTTTTTTTTTTTTTTTACGTTCCTCCCATTAAAGAGAAAATGGTCTACCAACCTTCTCCCTGGTCCAGCAATGTCCTCAGCTTCCTTCTCCATCCAATGCTGCTGGTCCCTTCCTCAGTCATATCATTGTGTCCACTTCCTGTGAGCCTAACCTATTGTTCACACAGCCCCTTGGGGTGTGTCATCATGCAGGCTGGGTTAAAAGTCATTACCTGAGTGCTGCACTGTTCCCTCATAACCACCCCTGCAACTACAAAGGAAGAAGAAGAAGCTCCCATCATGTTACAGAGCCACCTAGAAGTCTGCAGGAAAGGTTATGTATAGGGGAATTTTTTTGTTTAAATTAAAAACAACTAAGGCTGTAGGGTATAGGGTAGTGGGGGTGCTCTTTTTGATTTTAGATTAAGCTCAGCTTTAATATAAACACTAAAACTTGTAGTCACTATGTTACTATTATATTATTATTATTATTATTATTATTAGTATTGTTATTATTGCCCCCCCCCCACCACTAAGAGGTTCTATTGGGCAACACATACGATTCCTATTTGTTCCATATAAATTAGTCTTAAACAATAATTGCCATTGTTTTCTAGCAATCAGACACCGATCTTTAGTTTGTTTGATCTTAAACCAATAGGACAGAACAGTTACCAGGAAAATATTTACAGTACTAAAGTACCAATTTGGATTGTATTGCAAAGTAGATGTTAATGTATGATTGACTAAATGTTGGTTATTTTACAAGAGTACTGTACATGTTTCTTTTTGCAAAATGTTTTGCCAATCTGTCTTCTCTTTGTCTCAGCTGATTTTGCCAGTAACACATTTCCTTTACTAGGGTAGCAACTGTACCATATCTACGAAGTAGTAACATGGTCACCCTGGAACAGAAAATTTTACAGACCTCTCTCCACTTCTCCATAACATAAGGGGACATGTGTTGTAGTATATTTAACAGTCCAAAAGGGAGAAAACAAGAGACATTTATTTACACGGTTTACAGATACTTTAACATCCTTATCTTTTACTATAATATTAGACATACACTGGTAATTTTCTAATTATTCCACAACAATGGAAGGTTACATTACATTAAGCTCAATATACAAGGCCACCATTTGTATATTACACACTTTTTACTAGCAGCTAGATTGCTCATTGCACAAAACTGGAGAACTACTGCTAACCCATCGTTCCCAGATGTTATAGACCTGGTCCAAACTCACTACACTTAAGTACAATTGTTAGCCTTAGAGAAAGGCTCATACACCAACACTAACAAAGTCTGGCTCCCATGGATCCAATGGTATAAAGAATATGTCGACTCTTAACAGCTTTCCACTATACTTCTAATTAAACTCACTTCACCATGTAGGTTTTGGCTCACTTGGTGAAATGCAATCTTTGATATAGGCTAACTGAAGCTCAGCCAGATGGGTTACAAACTATATTATCTTTCCCTTTATGATACTTATTCAAATGGAATCTAATTTCCAAAACTGTGATTTCAGTATACTTCCTCATAGAGCATTATTTTCTAATGCATACTATATACATGTATGCTGGTTTAGGTATTTTTCTCTCTCTGTATTATACAATGCATTTCTTTTATACTATATGTAAAAAAAATATAAAAACTTAAAGACAAAAAAATCTTGAGGCTAGCTTAACACCTATGTGTTGTGGTAATGCATGCACAACAGTGTAGTTAGTTGCATTGTTATTCATTTTAATTGACACAGTAATGTACCTTACCAGTGCATCTCAATGTCTGTGTATTTTGGTTCACAACAGTGCACAGATGGGAACCACCAAAAAATACAGTATATGTTTGTTTGTGCACTGAAGCATGCTGGCACCCAATTAAAAAGGAATGGGCTGCCCTAACACAATATACATTACTGCACAAAATAATGTTAAAGAGACACAGATATTTTTTCCATTAAGGGCTCTTCTTCCTTTCCTGACCCACTGGCCAGCCTTTTTAGTGATCCTCTGTTACTCCAATCTTCATGGCAGCCACCATTAAAATGCCCAGTGTTGGTGTGTACAGGGAGCTGTGGCATCATGCCCTCTGTAATGTGACAGTACCACTATATTGCCCCCCCAGAACCAAGCACAGTCACATTGGGGGAGGTTCAATTTTCCACCAAATTTACAAGTACTTGATATTGTGCCAGGTAAGCTAGCGACAGGAGCAGTGGGGGATTACTGGAGAGATGAGTATCAGTGGGCTAAGTGAAAGCATATCATGTCATATTATGTGAGTGTGGTGATGCACTACTTGCCCTTGACATATGAAAAGGGGGACTTGCTATCCCCTCTATTTAAAATTTTACTAAAATAAAGCCCCTAAACGCACCTTTACACTTCTGCATTGTGGTAGCATGCAGTAAAATGTGTTTTACCATTGTTACTGCAACACACAGCCATGCATTCCCCAAGGTACATTTTGCTGCCTTCCAAAGCACTAATACAATAGTGAGAAATGTGCTCACACTGCAGTGTACCACAGTGCAAATGCTATGCATTTCGTGGCACTGTTTGGTGAAAAGGAGTCATGTAAGTTCTTTCCTGCATTAGGGTGGATTGGCTGCATATTCAAAATAAAAAGTAATCCACACATTTGCAGTAACATACTGCAGCACAGTGCAAAATTGTGAATCTAGCCTAAAATATCTATTGTACCCTTATTGTCTGCGGAAATTTAAAATATGAATAGTGTAATAAATGGCTGTTTTTTAATGGAGAGCACATTTTATTTTTTATTGGGAGACGAAAAAAAATATCATACATATAAAATTGTGACTTAAAGCCACAAAATAAACTTTAAAATTGGAATGATTAAAATAAAAAACAGAAAAATTACAACTAATGCCGCGTACACATGAGCGGACTTTTCGACCGGACTGGTCCGACAGACCGAGTCCGGTGGACAATCCAACCGTGTGTGGGCTTCATCAGACCTTCAGCTGACTTTTTCTGTCGAAAATCTGACAGACTTTAGATTTGGAACATGTTTCAAATCTTTCCGATGGACTCTAGTCCGGTCGAAAAGTCAGTCGTCTGTATGCTAGTCCGACGGACAAAAACCAACACTAGGGCAGCTATTGGCTACTGGCTATCAACTTCCTTATTTTAGTCTGGTCGTACGTCATCACGTACGAATCCGTCGGACTTTGTTGTGATCGTGTGTAGGCAAATCCGTTCGTTAGAAAGTCTGTCAGAAGTCCATCGAAAGTCTGTCGGAAAGACCGTCAGACCTATACTGCCGAAAAGTCAGCCCGTGTGTACAGGGCATAAGGGGGGGGGGGGTAATTAGGATTGATTAGGAATAACTAAGAGTTATTAGGAGGTTACATTTTATTATGAAAACATTTTTTGTTTACTTTAACTGACATTATCTTCATATAGATGAAACTGAATAAATACAAGGTAATAATGATACCTTTTTTATCTTCTGAATCATGTGTGAGCAGTGTTTGTGAACATTGCTCAGAAGAGATTCAGAAGAAAAAACAAGGTAACTTTACGGCCTCATGCACACTGGACGTTTTTACAGCAGCTGTTTTTGGCTTTAGTCAATAAACTCCCTATCATGTTATCCTATGTGTCCATGCACACATAGGCTGTTAACAGCAGTTTTTGGCTGGGCTGTTTTTTGGCTTTAAATAAAATCCAAAACTAGTGAGTTCTGAGAGGAGTTTTTCAGCTGTTTTCAGCTGTAAAAATGCTCTAACATCAAAAAAAACGCTGATAAATGCTCAAAAACATTGATGCTTGGATCCATAGAAAAAAAAATTATTGAAAAAAAAAAGTTAAAAAATGCTAACGCAGAAAGACGTTAAAAAACGCTAATAAACTCTAAAAACGCTATTGCAAAAAATGTTGAAAAACATTGAAAAACTCACTGCAAAGCTACTGGCATTTTTAGAACATTATTTAAATGTCCAGTATGCATGAGGCCTACTACTTGTTTGTATTTCATTTGAGTCTGTGTTTGATAGCAGCTGCTTCTGATGATACCGTATTACTCTACAAGTCCCAGCTGTAATTTTAAAAACTGGGACTTGCCAGTAAGAGCTGGGGAAAGTAGCAGGGGTGGGAGAGGACAGAGGTTACAAAGAGACATGGACTGCAGCCTTGAAGATATGATTGGCAGCCATTTCCAGAACAGTTACTTAGGAAAACAATTTACACAATCTGTGGATTTGATTTTTTTTGTTAATAAAATACTTGTTTTCACATTGTTTCATTCTTTTTGCAATCTCAGTACTTCTGCCTCCCTTCAGATACTTCTCAGGATGGGTGTCACAAAGGTGACAACAGTGAAAAATACTTGTGTAAGCTGAGTTAAAATGTTCACTTTTAGCCCTGGTTCACACTGACAGCGGGAATAAAATTGTGCGAGTTCAGCTGAACTCGCATAATTTAATTCCCGCATGTCAGTCCCAACTTTGGGGGCGATTTCAGAGACATCTGTGTGGGTTGCTGCACAGATGTCAATGGAAATCGCACCTGAAATCACCAAAAGTAGTACAGAAACTACTTTTGGGAATTGGTGCGGCGCCGCAAAGTTGGCGTTGCACCAATTCAGACGGTTCCATTGCGGGCAATAGCCACTGATTTGGCATGAGATTTGACATGCCAAATCGCATCAATGTGAACTAGGGCCAAGTGTCCATTGGCAGCTTGTGTGACTGGTTAACAATGTTTATAGGAGGATCAACAGTTAATATTTTTATTTCAGCTGTATAAAAAAAGAAAAAACTTTAAAAATAATTTTAACATGTTAAAGCTTGTATAAAATTTTAGTAATTTGGTTAAAAAATCTGCAAGGAATCTCAGGATTGGATAGACAGATAATACACATCTTTTAACAGGTAGAGCAATTTTCCATACATATTGGTGGTTATATACGAAAGGCAAATCCACTTTGCACTACAAGTGCAAACTACAAGTGCAATCTTGGACTTGGAAGTGCAGTCGCTGTAGATCCGAGGGGGACATGCAGGGAGAATAGAAAACAGCATTTTAGCTTGCACATGATTGGATGATAAAATCAGCAGAGCTTCCACTCATTTCAGATCTACCCTCAGATTTACAGCGACTGCACTTCCAAGTACAATTTCATTGCAATTTTAAGTGCACTTTGCACTTGTAGTTTGCACTTGTAGTGCAAAGTGGAGTTACCTTTCGTAAATAAGCTCCATTGCATTTTCATATACAGTATATTGTATTTCCATGTATTTCAACATGGAACATAGTTATGTGCCATGTACTTTGTTATTTGCCTGGAGTGTAGCTTTAATTTCCTATATCAACTGAACTATTGGACAATGTTCACCAGAACAGTGCCATGCCTGTTCTCAGCACCATTATTTGCTACAGAATACTGGTTTGGTAATTATGTTTTACCTGTTAGAGGCATGGAACCATATGAACAGATTTTTTTTTTCATAGGCTATGCATCTTTGCTTCCGTGAATATACATTTGGTTTAGGTTATTGCATACTGGCAGTTTAGGTGGAGATATTACTGAGCAGGGTTCTACTTTAAATGTACTTAAACATTATATATTTTATATATATATATATATATATATATATATATATATATATATATATACTGTATACATCATAAGAGTAATATCAAACCCAAAATTGTCTATTTGCAGAGCTCTTGTCAAGAAATTAGCAATAAATCCAGTAGATGTCAGTAGAACAATGAAGTATGGTCACCAAGCTTGCCACTAAAAGCTTATACACGAACAAAGATATTCATTTTGTAATATTTTCATAACTTTTAACTACTAATACCTTTTTAATATATATATATATATATATATATATATATATATATATATATATATATATATATATATAGTATCTCACAAAAGTGAGTATACCCCTCACATTTTTGTAAATATTTTATTATATCTTTTCATGTGACAACACTGAAGAAATTACACTTTGCTACAATGTAAAGTAGTGAGTGTACAGCTTGTATAACAGTGTAAATTTGCTGTCCTCTCAAAATAACTCAACACACATCCATTAATGTCTAAACTGCTGGCAACAAGTGACCCCTTAGTGAAAAGTACACCCCTAAGTGAAAATGTCCAAATTGGGCCCAAATTGTCAATATTTTGTGTGTCCACCATTATTTTCTAGCACTGCCTTAACCTTTTTGGACATGGAGTTCACCAGAGCTGTTGTCACATTAAAAGATATGATAAAATATTTACAAAAATGTGAGGGGTGTACTCACTTTTGTGAGATACTGTATGCATTATGCATTTATTTTTAACTGCAGTGCTATGCAATTTCAATTGGAGACATTTGCTAATATATTAATATGGAGCTATCTGATGCTTTCAGTAGATTTTTCCAAAATTGGGAACCCAATCTACAGTGTGTTTTTAAATCTGCACACAAATGAATTTCACATATAGTACACAAGCAAATAACATAAAGCCAGTCTGTCCACGTGCAAACAAACTAGCCATAATTGCCTACTTAAATCACCTGTAACAAAGGTCAGCCAGAAGTTTCTCATTTAGTTGCAGCAGCACTACCTCTGAAAAATTACATGGCAGATCCCCAGCATTGTTATACCCTGTGCACACGATAGGATTTTCCGACAACTAATGTTCGATGGGAGCTTGTTGTCGGAAATGCAGACCATTTGTAGGCTCCATCAGACATTTTCCGTCAGAATTTCTGCCAAACAAAATTTGAGATCTGGATCTCAAATTTTCCATCAACAAAATCCGTTGTTGGAAATTCCGATCGTGTGTACACAATTCTGACGCACAAAATTCCATGCATGCTCGGAATCATGCAGAAGAGCCGCACTGGCTTATGAACTTCATTTTTCTCGGCTCGTCGTACGTGTAGTACGTCACCGCGTTCTTGACATTCGCAATTTCCGACAATATTTGTGTGACCGTGTGTATACAAGACAAGTTTGAGCCAACATCCGTTGGAAAAAAATCCACAGTTTTGTTGTTGTAAAATCCTATCGTGTGTACAGGGCATTAGAATGTAAAATAACAGCACCTGGGATCCTGAGTGATGTCAATGACCAAATTGTCATGACCATATTTGGTCAATAAGGTTACCTAGAATCTGCTGTGTTTACATTCCATCACCCTCAGGGATCTGTCATTTTAGATGTGGCAGCAGGGCAGCATCATTGTCAGTGGGTGTATATAATGTCAGGTTTTTTCAATGCTGGTTGATGTGTGGCTGTTTGACTGTTTTTATTTTCTTTACTAATAACTTTATTATTTTGTGAATGAGTAACTAGGGGCTATGTGCATAGCTCCCAACTGTCCCTGATTTCGAGGGACTGTCCCTGATTTGGAGCAATGTCCCTCTGTCCCTCTTTCCTCCTCATTTGGCCCTCATTTTAGTCTGATCTATAGAGTTGTATATAAAATGCATTATTTATCTTTCAAAAAGTGTTTCCCAGTGCTAAACCTTTCATCCAATTTCTAAATATCTGCATTTGTAAATTTCAAAAACCAATATAAAGGAATAGTAATGGTAAAAAAAAGCACTTGTGGGCTTAACTAAACTTTTTTTGGCTAATTGTCCTTTAAGTGGGTGTGTGTCCTATGCTTACATACTTTAGTTAATAGGTGTCAAAAAGTTGGGAGATATGTATGTGCCCTGTACTCATTCACATAGGTGGGCAATTATCTGGGGGCCCCTTATTCTAAAAGGCCCTGTAGACTCTCACATCCTCTCGAGGCATCTGATGTGGGGATGAGACCCCTTCAACATGAAAACAGCATGGGAACAAGGTGCCCAGCAAGGGGGAAGGCTTTGCCACCCCCCATTGCAAGGTACCCTCCCAAAGTTAAAAGCATGTGGCCTAGTATGGTTCAGGAGGAGGGTTCACATTCCCTGGCCCCCTTTCCTGACCAACCAGGGAAAAAATATTTTAGGAGGACCGAACACCATTTATTTAATTTAGGAGATAAAAATAAAAAGGTGTCGGGTATCCCTAAAAATTTATGAAAACCCCTTATGTAGGGCTGAATCCTGGCTGCCCAGGGTAAATGTTGCAGCCCTTTTCCTGAACCTTGGAAACCCACACACCCTTAATATTAGGGGAGGGGGGTATTTTTCAAGGGGAGCAGTAAAGCCCTTTTTCCCTTCACATAATATATTGTCTCCATATTGATGGGGACAAGGGTTTCATCTCTATATCCTATCCCCCACTGTGGAGGGGTTTTACATGAATCTGAAAACTCCCTTTAGAACAAGATATCCAATCCCCCAAATAAATATATAAAGAATACATAGTACCCTGTGTGACTCATTTACTAAAAAGAATCAAAAATAAAATAAAATAAATCACACCATGAAAAGTTAGTTATTAAAATAATGTCCCCCTATGTAAATCCAATGTCAATTACACTGTTGAATAGTGTAGATTCACATCCCTTATAATAAGCAATAATTGACAATGTAGACCTGCCACCATGATAACCTACAAATGCCTAACTGATATTCCCCTCACAAATGACAGATCACTGTTGCTTCTGGAATTTAAACGACAATGCCAGGAATCCAGGGTTATATAATTAACCAAATAGGGTTATGACCCTATTTGGTTATTATTATTATTATTTTACAGGATTTATATAGCGCCAACAGTTTGCACAGCGCTTTACAACATGGGGGCAGACAGTACACTAATGCCCTGTACACACGGTCGGATTTTCCGATGGAAAATGTGTGATAGGACCTTGTTGTCGGAAATTCTGACCGTGTGTAGGCTCCATCACACATTTTCCATCGGATTTTCCGACACACAAAGTTTGAGAGCAGGATATAAAATTTTCCGACAACAAAATCCGTTGTCGGAAATTCCGATTGTGTGTACACAAATCTGATGGACAAAGTGCCACGCATGCTCAGAATAAATAAAGAGATGAAAGCTATTGGCCACTGCCCTGTTTATAGTCCCGACGTACGTGTTTTACTTCACCGCGTTTAGAACGAATGGATTTTCTGACAACTTTGTGTGACCATGTGTATGCAAGACAAGTTTGAGCCAACATCCGTCGGAAAAAATCCTAGGATTTTGTTGTCGGAATGTCCGAACAAAGTCCGACTGTGTGTACGGGGCATTACAATACAAATCAATACAGGAGGGATCAGAGGGCCCTGCTCGTTAGAGCTTACAATCTAGAAGGGAGGGTCAAGTGGAAACATATAACTGTGGGGGATGAGCTGATGGAAAAAATTAAAATACAGTTGTTAGGTGTGGGTAGGATAGGCTTCTCTGAAGAGAAGGGTTTTCAGGGATCGTCTGAAAGCTAATAACGTAGGAGATAAGTGGACAGATTGGGGTAGGGCATTCCATAGGATTGGAGAGGCTTTGGAAAAGGCCTGGAGGCGAGCATGGGAGGAGGTGACAAGGGAGCTAGAGAGCAGGAGGTCTTGAGAGGAACGAAGAGAGCAAGTAGGTTGGTATTTAGAGACTAAGCTAGTGATGTAGCTGGGGGCGAAATTGTGGATGGCTTTGTACGTAGTTGTTAGAATTTTGAATTTAATTCTTTGGCCGAGCGGAAGCCAGTGGAGGGATTGACAGATAGGAGTGGCAGAAACAGAGTGATTGGTAAAGTGGATGAGTCTGGCAGCGGCATTCATAAAGGATTGAAGAGGTGATAGACTATGTAGAGGTAAGCCAATGAGAAGGGAGTTGCAGTAGTCGAGGCGAGAGATGACCAGAGAGTGAAATAAGAGCTTTGTTGTGTCATTGGTTAGAAAGGGGCGTATTTTGGAGATGTTGCAGAGGTTGAGGTGGCAGGATTTGGACAGTGATTGAATGTGTTGCTTGAAGGAGAGTTCAGAGTCTAGGACTACACCTAGAACCTTGGCATGTGGGGATGGGCTTATAGTTGTGCCATCGATTTTGACAGAGAGATCAGGGGAAGAGGCATATGGGGGAGGAAAAATTATAAGTTCGGTTTTGGCTAGATTGAGTTTGAGGAAGTGCTGTGACATCCAGACTGATATATCTGAGAGTAAATTAGTGATACGTGAGGAGACAGAGGGAGTGAGCTGAGGGGTAGAGAAATAGATTTGGGTGTTGTCAGCGTAGAGGTGGTATTGGAAGCCATGGGAGGCTATCAGTTGACCCAGGGAGGCGGTGTAGATTGAAAATAGTAGAGGTCCAAGAACAGAACCCTGAGGAACCCCAACAGAGAAAGGAAGAGGAGAGGAGGAAGTAGAGTTATAAGAAACGCTAAAGGTGCGGTTAGATAAGTTGGAAGAGAACCAGCGAAGTGTACAGTCACGGAGACCAAAGGCGTGTCGTTTTTTGAGGAGGAAGGGGTGGTCAACCGTATCAAAGGCAGCAGAGAGGTCCAGGAGTAGGAGTACAGAATAGTGTCGATTGGTTTTGGCCGTTAGTAGATCGTTTGTTAGTTTTAGGATCTTAGTCCTGGATCCGTGATGGGATATGTCATTTAGAGGCAGAAATGATACCACCAATAAATGAAAGATACCACTAGAAACTGACAGTTTTGCTAGGATTGCATCTGACATACTAGTAAAGATCTTTCCACTGATAGTAAGATATTAGTATGGTATAGGGCAGTGATGGTGAACCTTGGCACCCCAGATGTTTTGGAACTACATTTCCCATGATGCTCATGCACTCAGTGTATTGGAGCATCATGGGAAATGTAGTTCCAAAACATCTGGGGTGCCAAGATTCGCCATCACTGGTATAGGGATTGATTATAAAATGTTAATGGTACAGTCTTCCCAGATAAAATCTAAAACAGAACAAAATACCATTATTACGTTATAGCCTTGTATTAGACACATTAATGTTGGCCACACATTAACTCATTTTACCAGAGTTTATTTCTCTGTTGCCTTCATGGCAAAGAGTTTCCATTTTCCTTCTACTTTATATCACACAAAATGAACGTTACTTTACATAAGTTGAAAAAAAAATGAAATATATAAAAAAATGTATTTAGATGTTTAGTAATTTGTTTCATAATGGCCTGGTTTTGCATCTTGGTATTGGAAAGAGACTTCAACACTGAAGCCATGTAGGCATACCAGTGGCACATTAGTGAACTTACAAGGCCCTAGGTTCTCCTATTTAGATTCTCCTATTTAGATGTCTTCATATAACAGCATATGTGAAGCTGCTACACAAAAAGCGTGCTCTACTTACAATTTAGATTGCTGTACGAACTTTCAGCTACTGACATTGTGCTTGACCAAGTTTACTATCTGGTATTTGATTTGTCTTGTTGTCCTGTGATCTATGCAGTTCCTTTGTTTTTCCAAATTATGGCTTGTACTGGGGACTTATTATAAGACACCACCTCTGTTCTCAGCTTTGTTATCAATTACAGTCCTGATACATTTGCCCCAGCCTTGTCCTATAGCTATATCTCTTTCCATTGTCCTTGACTAAAACTTTGTTGCAGACTATGACTATTTTAGATGCCATTTCTTTACTTTACTTCTCTAAGCGTCTATGAATGGGTAAGAAGTGCAAGAACTAATGTTCTCCATGCCAACATGCCGCCTTATGCTTGACACATTTTTAGTCAACAGTGAGCAATTTGAGCATGATTAGCATTAAAAAATTATTTAGTTTTTTTTAAGTCTCCACATAGTCAGATCTCTATTTTCCTATTTCCTATAAATGATGATTAATTTTGTATAATCTGTCCACTTATATATAATGTTTCACTTATCATATGTATTCCATGTTTTCTATCCTACAGCTTATAAGGAACATACATTATTTTCCCACTGCTTTCTCCAACAGTTTATTACTTTCAAAAAATCATTACATTGATTTCTCATCTAAGAAAGGAAAGTTGTGGTCGGCTGTGAAACGTTATTCACTAGCTATTGATTGTTGTTTTGTATTGCCTTCATTTATACAATCCTGCATGTTTTGATCTTGGCAATGCCAAAAGAGCACTTATTTATAAATGGGTCTGGGAAGAAACCCAAACATTTCCCCTTCAGTAGCATTGGTTTGGTTTCTGTCTTTTTTTCCCCTAAAGCTATTTACATAAAATATAGATGTGGCCATTGCCATGATTTTTTTATTAGTCAATTATTATAAAAAAATAGTCATCCTCCATATAATGAAGTGATATGCAATTGCAAGTATATTTTATTAAGAAATGTACAAATTGTTTTTGAGAAGGTGGTACCGTGTGCAGTTCTTAAAATTAGACTACTATGTTTTAACAGTTAATATGCCATCATGGCCTTGTGAATAAATAATTCAGCAATTTGAAAAAGAGTATATATATTTTTAGCAGAGACCCTAGAGAATAAAATGGTGATCATTGCAATATTTTATGTCTTACTGTATTTGCGCAGCAGTCTTACAAACAAATCCACTTTTTTTGAATAAAAAAAAAAAAAACAGTAAAGTTAGCCCAATTTGATGATGTTACATGGAGTAAATAGATACTTAACATATTATGTTTTAAAATTGTGCACACTAGTGGAATAGCGACAAACTAGGGTACTTAAAAATCTCCGTATGTGACAATCATTTTTTTTTTTTTTTTTACAGGTTACCTGTTTAGAGTTACAGAGTAGGTCTGATGCTAGAATTATTGCTATCTCTCTAATGATCGTGATGATACCTCACATGTGTGGTTTGAACACTGTTTACATATGTGGGCAAGACATACATATGCGTTTGCTTCTGCGTCTCGGAAGGACGGGTCACTTTAAATAGCTTTCTTTACTTAATTTACTTTTTATTTTTACTTTTTTTTTTTTTTTACACTGTCCCTTTTAATTTTTTTATCACTTTTATTCCTATTACAAGGAATGTATACATCCCTTGTAATAAAAATAAGCATGACAGGGCCTCTTTATTGCGAGATCTGGGGTCAAAAAGAGCTCAGATCTCACATTTATACTTAAAAGCAAAAAAAATGTAATTTTGCCTTTAAGATATGAAAAAAAAATCATCCCTTTAAGGCTGGAAGGTGGAAGTGACATCAGACGTCGCTCCGTTCATCCAAGGGCATAGAGCTGAGTCTAGCCCTCACTTGGCTTCCTGCTCAGCCCTGGATCATATCGGATTGGCTCCAGGCTATCCGACATGTCCAGTAAGCTCAGAGATGACCAGAAAATGGCGGGGGAGGTCGCACCATTTCCCGCCGCCTATAAAAGTGATCCTGTGGCGAATCTGCCGCTAGGACCACTTTTATCTTGTAGAGAATCGCCCACAGTATAAGAAAATGCCAGGGTTTTGGTAGCTAGATGCTGCCATAACAACGGTATTTAAGGTCAAAATAATTATGTAAATGTACAATGGGCGTTCTTGAAATGGTTTTAAAGGGAAATAAAATAATGGTATTTTTACTTGCACATGAAAGGTTTAAGGAAATCAGCAGATTTTCCCCTTATTCACCAAGCTAGGGAAAAATTGCTAAGGAAAAAAAATCCCTTACAGAATTAACAGTCTATTTGCCTTTAGTAAATAAATCCCTTTATCTTTGAGTAAATAATGAGAAAAAGCCTTAAAGGAGAAGTCCAGCCTGAGCTCGTTTGGCTGGGCTTCTCCTATGAGTCACAGAAATGCAGTTAGTTTTGCACTCCTGTGACTTGTTTTCAGCAGAGAGCAGCCTGAAGTCCACTCTCTGCTGATGTCACACAGATCAGTCCAGGCACCGCGTCATCCTGACTCAGGGAGTCTGGATCCACCAGGTGCCTGGACTGATAACCATCTCAGCCTCTCAGCGAGCCACTGAAACGGCTGCTCCCCGCCCCTCCACAGCTCAGCGCTACAGTGAGCGTGGAGGAACAGAGCAGGAGCTATGCTGATTGATATGTAGAAGCTCTCTGCTCAAGGAGCCGAGAGAACCGAGCTATCAGTGATGTTCGATGGCTCGGTTCTCAGTGCAGAGATGCCGGGGGACAGATGCAGTATCAGACTGAAGCTGCATCCACCTAGGTAAGTAAAATGGGGGAAAAAAATCCAAACCCATACTTCTATTTTAAGGAACAATAGGGATAGATCACTATTGCCAACTCTCCTGATTTAGCTCAGATGTATAGCTTGAGCCATTAAACTCTTTATATACAGTAGATGGCTGTTTTAAACAGGTAAGGATAAACTAGAAAACAAGTGAAAGGAGATTGTTTACTGCATAAGGAAATGCAGAATAATAGTATGCAATATTTACAATTTAGCTTACTAAATATATGTATTTAAACCATAATGCATTCCATTTTTGTCTCCTTTTATATCACTATGTCTTATGTTTTGAAGATGCAAACGCATATTTAGCATGTACCTTTTTATCCCTGTATTCCTTGCTGCTGCAGGCACTATCCCAGGTCTGCCGGGAGGGCATTGCAGTATACCAAGAACAGGAAGGTCCATGCCATTAGACACAGCACAATGTTAAACACAGCTCAATGTTAAAGCACACAATGCCTAAAGCTTACCAGTGGCTGTGTCTCCTAATCCTAAAGCCCATTGGCACTCCAGCATGACTTACCATTCATGTGGTGACATAACTTGATTATAGGCAGTTATGTTACTTCTGTGCATAACAATGTCTTCTTATAGCTTGCATAAAAGCAAGTGATGGGAATCTATGTGTGAAGGTTAAAGATGCTATTTTAATGCTAATACACTATAGGTATAGTGCTTCAAAATGATAGAAAATGCATTGTCCATACAAATTTTCAGTATAACAATTCCAGATAACAGACCCTTAGATACATGTACTCCCCGTATAAACACCCCAGCTAGATCTGATAACATCTTTAGAGGAAAATACAATTAGCTGTCACAAGATTATGACAAAGAAGGTGGGAGGCAGAGGCAACACTATTGTTAAATAAAGGTGGTCACATCTACCTTAGTCTGTCAGCAAGGTCAACAGCCTTAGAGTGATCAATATTCAAAGAATGGTATATAACCTTCAGCATGCACTGGCTAATCAACATCACAAACAGATAGGACATTGGATATCACTATAGAGCACTTCTAGCTTCTACTGCTGCTAACAAATATCTGGTGTGTTCAAAGATTTTTCAAGCCATAAATTTCACAATGAGATAGCTATTGATCAATGCCACAAAATGTTTTACTCAGTATGATATCACAAAATGCATTTCTGCTAAACCTGATTTATTCTTAAAGGTGAACTTCCCTTGAATGTTATTTATCTTGAACATGAAAACGGCATGCTATTCTTTATATAATTTTACTGGATTGTTTTACCTTTTCCTGATTCTGTATTTATTATTTGATAAATAATAGTTATAACCTGCACTGGTATGTTGTGGCTCCTACAGTTTACTTGTAATTTCCTCAGTACATCTTTCAGACAGATATTTAAGCATAAACAACAGTTGTTACAAGATTACCACATATACAGATATGGTAAATTCTAGATCAGATTTTTTTCATTCCAAATATTCCTCACAGTAAAAAGCATAAAAAATAATGTTTTAAAACGTTTGTTGTAAATACAGTTTTCTGTTAATATAAAATATTATATAAAACATAAGGTTTGATAAATAGTGGGGATAACTGCAGTTTTAAATAAATACTATACTACCACTAAATATCTAAACATTATCACCCAAACATGTAAAGAAAATATATATCAAACTATAAATTAACCTTAAAATGACCCTGTCACATGTTGCAAGGGTTAAAAGGAAACAAAAGCCCCCTTGTAAAAAAAATGTATATTTTCCTTTCCAGTGGCTCATGGCTTTCCAGTGGTTATTCTATGTCATTACAGGACATATGAGCTGGTGGGAGGAACTAAAGCATGTGACAGGGGAACACCCAGAAGTGTTAGCTACCTGCAGTGGATGGGGTTCACAAATGCTGAGGATATTAAAGGATAAGTTCACATTTCATAACATGTTACATGTTATACCCATATTCGGGGTGTAACATGTTATGAATGCACGGGCCCCCGCACCTCCAACTCCCCCTGTTGTGCCAGTTAGTGGGGGTTCTTCTCCACCCGCTAGCTGTCAAAATTCCAAAAACATGTGGCCATGCGGGGCTTCACCCACCCAATTGTGTCACTCATTCACATCGCTCTGTGAATGGGAAAATACAAGGTCTTACAGCCTTTACAGCAGTTGGCTTGTAGTTTTCAATGAACTACCACGGTGCTGTGAGTGCTGTGGTAGTTCATTCATTCTTCTCCCTGAACAGTATATTGTTTACTGGACACTTGGGTTTGACACAGTGGGGGTTATTTTCGAAAGGCAAATCCACTTTGCACTACAAGTGCAAACTACAAGTGCAAAGTGCACTTAAAATTGCACTGAAAGTGCACTTGGAAGTGAAGTCGCTGTAAATCTGAGGGGTAGATCTGAAATGAGGGGAAGCTCTGCTGATTTTATTATCCAATAATGTGAAGCTAAAATGCTGTCTTTTTTTATTTTCCTTGCATGTCGCCCTCGGATCTACAGTGACTGCACTTCCAAGTGCACTTTCAGTGCAATTTCAAGTGGACTTTTCACTTGTAGTTTGCACTTGTAGTGCAAAGTGGATTTGCCTTTAGTAAATAACCCCCAATATGTATTAAATGGACAGATTGCTGATGGGTCTGGTATGTATTTGTGCAAATGACAAAATTGAATGGAACAGGGTAGGTAGAAGAGGGGAGGTGTATGCCGGCGTGTCAAACATGATCTGATAGTGAATGTGAGAGATGGCATTTCCAGCATGGCTTGTTACAGTGTGGGGTCTTTATGGCTGGAGCTTCAAAAAAACAAAATTACTGTAATTGTGGCTATGATAGTAATATACAAATCTTTTAATGGTGACTGTAGTGTTGAGAAAAACTGTTAATCTAAGATCTCTGAAAAAGACATGTAGTACTAACTCACGGTGGAGCTGCTGGTTTAAGCGGGTCTGTTACCTTCACTTTGCTTCCCTCTGTTTCACCGGCACCGGGTCTAGGGGTTCCGTTGAGTCTACTGCTGGACGACACACGCACCAACACTGGAGTACGTTTTCAATGCTTTATTGAACAGTCAAACTTTAGGAAGTAGCAGGAAAGAGACGGAAAAGGAAACTCTCAGGAGAAACTCAAATATCTTCTTGCAAAATCTTAGTAACAAATGTCCCGATAGAATTCAGATAACTATGTGGAATGCGTTCCCCTCATGGGACGCACTCTTTGCTCATCTGGATAGGCCTCTCTCACTGGTCTAGCAGCCAGTACGCAGCATGAATCGAAAGTCTCTGCCACAGACTTATATAGGGGGGTAAATCTGCACGATCCTCTGCCACAGGATGTACCAGATCTTCTGCAGTGAACAGTCAGTCACAGTGCCTGAACCTTTAAGCCGAACCGGCGACACTATGCTGTATGGTCACTTCTTTTGGATACGTCCTCCAGCCGAGTCACCAGGCCCCTCTATAGACCAGCACGCTGCGTGATCTCTCCAAGACGGGTCCTCCTCTGGGATCTCCTCAGCTGTCCAGCTTCGTCACACAGGACCGACAGCACAGGACCATTCCTCGGTCACGGTGGTTGGCCCCAGACAAGCCTCTGGACCCACCCCTGCGCCATAGCATTGTGGGCTTCCCGATCGGAGGACCACGAGGCAACTCCTTAATTCATACCTTTCGGCCAGGAGGACCAGCAGGTGGCTGCAAAAGGAACCTTAGAACATGGCGTCTGTCCCATAAATACCCTCACGCAGAATGCAACTCGGAGGACCACCTCCATCGAGCTTGCCTCCGAGACAGAGGAGCATCTATACACTTCGACACGTTGCCCTTCCAACACTGACTAATGGTAACAGCGACACCCTATCGGTCAGCACGGAAGCACACACAACGTCAGCCAAGCTGGAACAGAAGCGAACTTTTAACCTTCCTAACACACAATTTACTAAATTTACCTAATCTGCGGTAGATTGTAAATCTACCAGCGCTACAGACACAAAGCCATGCAATGAAGTTAGATGAGAAACTAGTCAATCCTAAACTGCCTAAGTGGTTCTTTACTGTTAGAGTAGTAAAGATGCAGAACTTCCTTTCACAGTTAGTGGTATCAGAGTGTTGATAACTTTAAAAAAGAAAAGAAGTATATGTTTCTCAGTAAACATGCATAAAGGGGTATTGGAATTTGTAGAGACACGTGCTCACGCATACATACACACACTCATTCTGAACGGGATGGACCAGTATCTTTATTCAACCTTACCAACTGTGTATATTAGTCACAGTGACAAGTAGACATAGTTCCTGAGAGGCTCTCTCTTATATTAGTATTAAGGACTTACATAGATAGGTGTTTGATGAGAAACACTCATAGCACCTATGGGTTCAGAGCATGATGCTAAATTATATATATTGCCAGGTGTTAGCTCAAGGAGGGGTCACCTTCCCTGGGAAAAAGGCAGTCCAAATGGCAGGTTTCTTAAAATCTGACTTGTAGCCAGTTTTATTGTAAAAAGGTTGCATAAAAAACTAAAACAAACAAAAACAGAAAATAAATCCTTGCCATCCAGGCACTAACTAAACATGCAGGTTCCTAACTCACAGGTGATGGGTTTCTCTCAGTAACCGACAAAACAAAGACAATGCAAACCTTTTCTTTCACAAAAGTCCCAGGCCAAGAGTAATGCCCTGTACACACGATCAGAAATTCCACCAGCAAAAGTCCGATGTGACCTTTTGGTCGGAAATTCCAACCATGTGTATGCTCCATCAGACTTTTGCTGACGGAATTCCCGTCAGCAAAAGATTGAGAGCAGGTTCTCTATTTTTCGGTTGGAAAAAGTTCCGATCAGAAATTCCGATCGTCTGTACCAATTCCGAAGCGCAAAATTCCTACGCATGCTCTGAAACAATTCAACGCATGCTCAGAAGCATTGAACTTCATTTTCTCGGATCGTCGCAGTGTTGTACATCACCGCATTTTTAACGGTCGAAAGTTCAGAGAACTTCTGTGTGACCGTGTGTATGCAAGCCAAGCTTGAGCAGAATTCCGTCGGAAAAACCATCCAAGATTTTTCCGACGGAAATTCCACTCGTTTGTACGGGGCATAACTCTTTGGTCCAGTCCTGCTTTATTTATACCACCTGTTGGTGGACACAAGTGGACTGCACCATCTGGTCAGGAACCAACCCTGCCAAGGTCGCTGGTAAAACCTGGACCAGATTCCATCTTAGATTCCTGCAAATGAACACATGCAAGTTGAAACATAACGTCCGCCAATCACCTCGCCTTTCATAACGTCACTATATATATATATATATATATATATATATATATATATATATAGAGAGAGAGAGAGAGAGAGAGAGAGTAGTATATATATCTATATACAGTATATACAGTATATAGATATATATCTATATATCTAGATATATAAATATATATATCTAGATATCTAGATATATATCTATATCTAGATATATAGATAGATATCTATATCTATCTATCTATCTATCTATCTATCTATCTATCTATCTATCTATCTATCTATCTATCTATCTATCTATCCACACAGTATGTATACGATTCTGACTCTCCCCGGATTGACATAGAATAAGCTTTAGCACCAGCTCCTGACCTGCTCACCCCACTGGTAGCTGATAGGTGGAAGCCCCATGCACTAATGGGCTTACTATTACCAACGCAATCATCTTTGCTAGCTTAGAGAGTATTTTCAGCCATACCTATACCTCCCATTCCAACTCAGGAACTAACATTACCTGTTTAAATTTTAGAATCGTTAATTCCAAATATATCTGTGTCTCATTTGAGCATGAAAGGTATCACTCATTTGAACGATTTACTATGTAACTGCACTCCCAAAGCCACCAGGGCTCTATTGGAGGAATTTAAGCTTTCATGCAACCAATATATCACTCTATTTCGTATCACACAATTTTTTTGTGGATATCCCCCTCCTATAATGAAAATACAGTCCAAGGGGTTGAACTTTCTTAATTCTCCTGTCTCTCAACGTGGAGGCATTTCACTTTTTTACGCACTTTTTCATGATAAATTACCTTTTATCAAATCTGCAATGGGATCTGGAGGCAGAAGGAATGTTAGCCAAGCAAGTCTTTAACAGGAACACAGGAGAGCGTCTCTAGAGATGTGACCAGGCTGAAGGCAGAGATCATCTGGGCTGAACAGCTTAAGTAGACAAGACTGATGAGCAGGATATCATCAACAGGTGAGTCACTGTGGAGAAAAAGGAGCTGGCAATTAGCCGACAGCTGAGTGGCAAGCTTTGAGAAGGAAGGGCTGAGCCCAGCCCTGACATTACCACCTCCTCAATGACCTCTCCCCCTTGGAAGAGCACCAGGTTTGAGGTGAAAACATTTATGGAAATCACGGAGGACAGGGGCATGTACGTCCGAGGATGAGACCCAAGAGTGTTCCTCCTGACCGTACCCTTTCCAATGCACCAGGTACTGTATGTGCCCACAGAACCTACCTAATCATTAATGGACTGTACTTCATACTCCTCATGGTTCTCAACCTGTACAGGGTGAGGGCAAGGCACTGAGGTGGTAAAGCAGTTGCAGACCAAAGGTTTTAACAAGGAGACATGAAATACATTTGAGATACACATATTAGAAGGAAGGTCTAATGCGTAAGCCACTGGGTTAATCCTGCAAAGAATACGGAAAGGCCCAATAAACTGAGGTGTGAACTTCAGAGAGGGAACACGAACATGGAGATTGCGAGATGACAGCCAGACCCTGTCCCCAACCTGGTAGGAAGGTGCAGGCAGGCGTCTGCAGTCAGCATGTAGTCTGTAACTATCATTAGCATGTCACAAAGCCTCCTGGACTTGTGCCCAAGTGGAAGGAAGACCACAGAGATGCTTCTCTAACACAGGAATACTCTGCGAAACAAACAAGTCAGGCAACATGGAAGGTTGGAAACCATAGTTCGCCATAAATGGGGACAATCGAGAAGCAGAATTCAAGGCACTATTGTGAGCAAACACGCTAAGAGGTCTGACCAGTTGTTATGATGGTCAGAAATATAGCAACGTAGGAATTGCTCCAAGGACTGATTGGCTTGTTCTGCGGCCCCATTAGACAGCGGGTGATACGCAGAGGAGAAAGCAAGCTGAATTCCTAACTGTTCACAAAAGGCTTGCCAGAACCGGGACACAAATTGACTTCCCCTGTCCGAGACAATCACCTTGGGTAGCCCATGTAAGCAAAAGATCTCCTGAGCAAAAATGGAAGCCAGTTCCTTAGAAGTGGGCAACTTCTTAAGTGTAATACAATGGGACATTTTCGAGAGCTGGTCAACCACCATAAGGATAACTGTGTTGCTCTGGGAGTTGGGTAACTCCACAATGAAATCCATAGACAGGTGGGTCCAGGGCCTCTCTCCATTGGGTATGGGTTGTAGGGGGCCCACTGGAAGGTGTCGTGGAGTCTTACTCTGAACACACACAGAACAGGCAGCTACGAAGGCGATTACATCAGCACGTAGACTAGGCCACCAGAATTGTTGGGAAATGGCCCAAAAGAGTTGATTCTTCCCAGGGTGGCCAGCAGCCCTGGGTAAATGGTAAGTCTGGAACACGGCAGTACAGAGACTCTCTGGGACAAAGCAGCAGTCACAAGGTTTCTCAGGAGAAGCATGGACTTGAGTGGCAAGAATTTTGTCACCCAAAGGAGAAGTGAAACTGGTGTGAACCATAGCCAGAATACGATCAGGAGCAATCACAGGAACTCCATCTTGGAAGTGGAGGAAAATTGTTGTGACAAAGTGTCAGCCCTTACATTTTTAGTAAGAATGAGACAATGTAATTGAAACTAGAAAAGAAAAGAGCCCATTGCACCCTTCTGGGAGAGAGGCGTTTAGCCTCAGACAAGAATGTGAGATTCTTATGGTCAGTAAGAATAAGAACCGGCACAGTGGTACCTTCCAGGAGTCTCCATTCTTTCAGGGCTAAAATGATCGCTAACAACTCTCTGTCACCAATCTCGTAATTGCACTCCACATGTGACAATTTCTTGGAAAAGTAGCCACAAGAATGCATAGCGCTCTCAGAGGTAGGACGTTGAGACAGAAAGGCGGCAACTCCAGTCTCAGAAGCATCAACCTCAAGGATAAAAGGTAACGTAGGATCAGAATGTGCCAACATAGAAGCAGAAACAAAGGCAGTCTTGAGACTCTCAAAGGCCTTAATGGACTCTGGAGACCAACTCTGTGGGTTACTGTCCTTTCTGGTCATATCAGTCAGGGGCTTGACCAGAGACGAGAAGTTACAAATAAACTTCCGATAATAGTTGCCAAAGCCAAAAAAACGCTGCAGAGGACGTATAACCATGGGTCGGGGCCACTATAGGACTGCTGAAAGTTTCTCTGGGTCCATCGAAAAGCCAGCAGTGGAAATTAATTTGTTCACAATGGAATTTGCACTTCTCCAATTTACAATAGAGATTGTTCTCTCTTAGTTTCTGAAGCACACGACAGACATCTGTGTGGTGGCTCTCCAGGGACATAGAAAATATGACGATATCATCGAGAGAAACCACCACACATAACTGCAACAAATCTTGGAGGACATCTATAATAAATTCCTGAAAAACTGCTGGGGTGTTACAAAAGCCAAAAGGCATTATGAAGTACTCATAATGGCCTGTTCTGGTATTAAACGCAGTTTTCCACTCATCGCCCTCCTTAATCCTCGCGAGATTGTAAGCCCTTCTAAAATCTAACTTCGTGAAAACCATTGCTCCCTTGAGGCGGTCAAATAACTCAGTAATCAATGGAATCGGATAGGCATTCTTAATCGTGAAACGATTGAGACCCCTACAATCAATAACAATCAATACAAGGTCTCAGTTCACCACTCTTCTTCTTTACAAAGAAGAAATCGGCACCAGCAGGAGATGAGGATTTGCGGATGAAACCTCAAGAAAGTGCATCTGCAACATACTCCTCCGTGGCTTTATACTCCAAGACCGACAAAGGGTAAACCCGGCCACGAGGGGGTATGGCACCAGGTTGAAGGTCAGTTGCACAATCATACAGCCGGTGTGGAGGCAAACTACCGGCTTGACCGTTGTCAAAGACATCGCTAAAATCACGGTACTCCTCTGGCAGGGAGGCGAGTGAAGAGGTGCACAGGACCTTGGCTATCATCCGGAAGCATGTCTCACTCCATTGTGGTGACCAGGACAGAACCTCAGCACAGGACCAATCAAAAGAGGGGTTGTGTCTCTGTAACGAAGGATAACCAATAACCAGTGGAAACTTAGCTGAAGAAATAACTTGGAATTGGATTATCTTATGGTGAAGCGCCCCTACGGCCATGGACAATGGAACCGTCTCATGAGTCACATGGGCAGGCTGTAGAGGTCTCCCATCAAGAGCCTCAATGGCAAGTGAAGTGTCACGCAGCTGCAGTGGAATCGAGTGCTTTGATACAAAGGCAGCATCAATGAACAGGCCTGCAGCCCCGGAGTCGAGTAGAGCCTGTATCAAGATTATTATTATTATTATTATTCAGGATTTATATAGCGCCAACAGTTTACGCAGCGCTTTACAATATAAAAGGGAGACAATACAGTTATAATATAATACAATACAATACAATAGGATTAAGAGGGCCCTGCTCAGAAGAGCTTACAATCTAATAATAGATAGACAACTTAGCCCAAGAAAGGGTGACCAAAACCAGGGGCTTATCCTTCTGGATGACTGGGGATGACACAACACCACCTAAGGTCTGTCCATGACATTACCTCAAGGTTCGGGTGTTCCCAGGATGGGTAGGACAAGATGTCAAAAACTGACCTGTCTGGCCACAATAAAAGTACAATCTCTCCATCCTCCTAAAGGCTCTCTCATCTGCAGAGAGATGCCTGAAGCCCAAGTGCATGGGTTCATCTTCACTAGGGATGAGCCAAACACCCCCCTGTTCGGTTCGCACCAGAACATGCGAACAGGCAAAACATTTGTTCAAACACGCAAACACCGTTAAACTCTATGGGACTTGAACATGAATAATCAAAAGTGCTAATTTTAAAGGCTTATATGCAAGTTATTGTCATAAAAAGTGTTTGGGGACCTGGGTCCTGCCCCAGGAGACATGTATCAATGCAGGCCCAGGCCCTTCAGGTCTGGTATGGATATTAAGGGGAACCCCATGCCATTTTTTTATTTCTCCCATAGACTTTTAAAGGGTGTTCCGTGGCTTTCGAATTTGCCGCGAACACCCCAATTTGTTCACTGTTCGGCAAGCTGGCGAACAACCGATATTCAAGTCGAACATGAGTTTGACTCGAACTCGAAGCTCATCCCTAATCTTCACTGACTGACTCAGTACCAGGAGGCATGGGAGGTGAGAGAGGCACGGGTGGGACTGCAAAGCTCGGAGGCAAACATACAGGAGGCTTCCACAAGCGCTCCTTAAAAGAAAGTCTTTATCTGAGTCTGGAGTCAATGAAGATGGCAAACGAGATCAAGCTCTCCAGCTCAGGGGGTATATCTTGGGCTGCTATCTCATCCTTGATGGAATCCAAGAGACCATGAGAAAAAGCAGCCACAATGGCCTCATTGTTCCAAGCAAACTCTGCTGCCAGAGTACGGAATTCAATGGCGTAGTCGGCAACAGTTCTCGTACTCTGTTTGATGGACATGAGGCACTTGGCAGCAGAAGCGGAGCGTGCGGGAACGTCAAATACCTCTTTAAAGGAGGTCACAAAATCAGGGTAACTCAAGACAATAGGTTTTTGTGTCTCCCATAGAGGGTTAGACCAGGCCAAGGCTCTCTCAGAAAGCAAAGATATCACGAAACCTACTTTGCTTCTGTCTGTGGAAACACCTAGGGCAGCAACTCAAAGTATATCTCAATCTGATTGAGAAACCCTTTGCATTGAACTGGATCACCCCCAAATCGCTGGGGAAGCAGAGCGGAACCAAACATACCTCTTATAGAGGTAATACTCGAGGAGGGTGCCTGCACAGAGACTGGTGCAGCAGCAGGGACGGCCTGCGATTCAGGTTGTACCGGAGAAGCCACAGTGGGGAATTCCAAGTGAGCCGTGCTACTCAGGAGTGTTTGTAATGCCATGGCTAACTGATCCATGTGGTGATCTTGCTCATCCAATCTGGAAAAAATATTACCAACAAGTGGATTGACTGTATCTTCTGAATTCATGGCCTTCGCCTACTGTCAGAAACCATGAACCAGACCGAGACAGAAGTACAGTAAAATCACACTTGTTTATTAAAAAAAATAAAAAGGTAAATAGAGTAAGCGTAGTCAAAGCATAGCCAGAATCCAGTAACCAGATCGGGTAGTCAGCCAAGCCAGAGTTCAGTAACCAGATCGGGTAATCAGCCAAGCCAGAGTTCAGTAACCAGTAACCAAATCTAACCCATGTATCCTCTGTGTACCCTGGACATGTCTGCAGGCCTCCATCCCTTCTAATCTAACCCATGTATCTTCTGTGTTCCCAGGACATGTCTCTGGGCCTCCATCCCTTCTAATCCAACCCATGTATCTTCTGTGTTCTCTGGGCATGTCTCTAGGCCTCCACCCCTTTTAAACCTAGAGTGCAAGGGGGAACTCTGTGAACCCTGATGTAAAGGGGAACAACTATGTAAAGGGCAATGCTGCAGACCCTGATGTAAGTGGGAACTCTGATGTAAATGGGAATGCCGTGGACTCTGATATAAGGTGGTCTCTGGTGACCAGAGCAACCCTTACACCAGAGTTCCCCCTTAAATCATGCTCTGCAGCATTTTCCTTTACATCTGAGTTCCTTTGCACTGCAAGGGGGAATTCTGCAGACTCTGATGTAAAGGAGAATGCCAGGAACTGTGATGTGGGGGGAGACTGGTGACTAGAGACCACCTTCTGCAGAGTTAATACCCTAAGGTAAGGGGGGGTTACCAATGCAAGGGGAAACCTTTATATCAGTGTCCCTTACATTATTGTATTTACTTCCCCCATTACATCAGAGACCTGCAGAAGTTACATCAGTGGCTGCATATACTGGGCACAAGTGTCTGCATATGATGGGCACAATGGCTGCATATGATGGGCACAGTGGCTGCATATGATAGGCACAGTGGCTGCATTTGATGGGCACAGTGAGGCTGCAATTGAAGGGGGGTTCACCTCTATGTTTTTCCTTGACCTCCCATACACACACACAGTGCTATTATGCACAGGGCCCACCCCCTTCTCCAGAGCAGGCTAGGGGCATGTTAGGGGTGCGGGGCTGGAGGCGGTGCTGCCAATGATGTAATTAAGCAACCTCTGCCCGCCCGCTCGAGTCTATAATTTTTATATAGCCGCGGTATAGCCGCGGTGAACCCGCGCATGCGCGATGTAGCCGCGGCGAGGCCATGCATGCGCAGTGGAGCCGCACAATCAGCTGTTTCATGATGTAGCCGCATCAGAAGTGACATGGTCAAGGTTTTGTATGGGCCGAGGTTTTTACAACACTGGAACGGATAGTGAGACAATCCAAAATATCAGGTAGCCAGAGATGAGTGTAGTAGAACAGCAAGCAGAATCTGGAGCCAGAAGAAATCTCAGCCAAACAAGTCTTTAACCACTTCAGCCCCGGAAGAATTTACCCCTTTCCTGACCATAGTGTTTTTTGCGATATGGCACTGAGTCTCTTTAACTGACAATTGCACGGTCGTGCGACGTTGTACCCAAACAAAATTAAAATCTTTTTTTCCCACAAATAGAGCTTTCTTTTGGTGGTATTTGATCGCCTCTGCGGTTTTTATTTTTTTTGCTATAAACAAAATAAGAGGGACCAGCTTTGAGAAGGTGGTGCTGCGCCCAGCCCTGACACTGGGTACCCACAGAGTTTGGCTTCTTGAAGAATACAGTAATGATTGCATTTTAATCCTGGTATTGTTAGGCAGGATAGCTGAGAAAGTTTGTGTAGTGCTCCCCACTCAGCTGGGCACTTTCCACCTCTCTTGTTGGAAACAGACTGCTAGACTGGGTACCCTCTTTCCTTCAGCAGCCAGTATCTTCATAAACACCCTCAGTAGGTGCTTCTTTGAACCCTTAGGCTCAAAGTCAATTTCACTACAGCATTTTCAGAGGGCAGAAGCCCTGAAGGGAAGAAACAGTACAGGAAGTGTCCCAAACATTAAGTAGTTCTCCAGCACACATCACTCACCCTGTTGATTGGCTAGGTCATTAAACATTCATAACATAGGGTGTCATGACCTCACATAGAGCTCGCTGGGGCATGCTCAATAGCACCAGGCAGAGAAAGTAATATGCTATGCTTAGAAAACAAATAGACTGACTGCAGCACACTGGGGTTGATTTACTAAAACTGGAATGTGCAAAATCTGGTGGTGCTGTGCACAGAAATCAGCTTCTAGCTTCAGCTTGTTCAATCAGACTTTGATAAAAAAAACTGGAAGCAGATTGGTTTCTATGCAGAGCTGCACCAGATTTTGCCCTCTCAAGTTTTAAGCAACTTCATTGTGTCCTACAGATCATACAAAATTACAAAAAAGGAATTTAGTATAATACTATATCCCAACAGCATCAAGAAAAAAAAAAAATAAACTAATCTGCTACTGCATGCAAAATCCACTTTTTTAAAATATATTTTCAGACACTTTATGCTCCTCTGTAACCAAAGCCGCTGTAGCAGTATCTGGAAAAGTCTTCCGTTTTCAGTACAATGATAGAAGAGAATTTGCAAAGTAAGAAGGTGATAAGATTTAAGAGATTCATCAAAATGTTCTTTTCTGTCTCCAGTCATAACCATATTCCCCTTTAACAGTTAACAGATATACAGTAAGGTGAAAAAGCTTATATAACATACTTCACAAAGAAATCATTAATCTATTAAGTCACTGACCAAGATATTATCAAATCAATTCTGGTGCATGGAATGACTTGCAAAAGACAAAGGAATTCTAGGTGGCAATGCATCTGATATTTAATTATGCTGAGAGCCCTTGTCATTTCACCTTTTCTTTGCAAATTCAAAGTATACAAATGAAGTGCTGAATAAAGCATACAATTAACACTGCAATACACCATATTCCCCAACTTCAGTAACCCAAGATACATTTCAAATTGCCTGTAAAGGCTGGTAATTAAACATATTCTTTGAAGGACAAACTCCTTCTAATACACTTATATGAAGCTGTTTCCTGCAAGGTCAGAGTCTTTGAGTTTGGCAGAGATCCTTATGTAGTTGTCACATGTTTAAAGAACACCAATAACTTCTGAAGGAAAGGGCACTGGCATATGAAGGTCAGAATAAATCATAACATATTACATCAACCTTAATATTACCAATACTAGTAAGATATATCTTTATCATTTACAGGAACTTGAAAAAAGAACATTGTTATGAAGGATTTTTAGCACATATTTTACAATAGATTAATGCTTAATGGTATTAGGCTTTGGTTAATATGGGACTAATTGGAATAAAACTGCAACAATAAAAATAAAAGTGTAAACTAATTAAGGTGCTGGAATTTGGGCATGATTTACAAAATTAACATTTTTAAATTCCATGTGATATGCCAACACACAGTTTACATTCTAATAAGTAATCCATTAGCCGTGTGTATTGCAAAGAAAGATACTCATTTCCAACCTCAATTTCACCTTGTGTAACAGGCTTTCCATATCATCACATATATCCTTATTTCCCTAGTGGAATAAGGGCGGATCTTTTGAAAATGTAGGCTTGGTACTTCCCGTTTTAAGCTTAACCTCTGGTCTCTGAAAGGGGTAGTTCAGCAAAGAACCAGATTAAGATTAATTAAGTAGAACTGTGAAATTTCTTCAGGTTGCAATGTTGTTTCTTATGCCACGTACACACGACTGGTTTTTCCGTCAGAATAAACTCTGAAGGTTTTTCTGATGGAACTCAGATGGAATAGCCAGTAGCCAATAGCTTCCGTCTCATACTTGCTTCAGAGCATGCATCGTTCTTTGGTCCGTTGGAACAGCATACAGACGAGCGATTTTCCCGATAGTAATTGGTTCCTTAGGAAATATTTAGAACATGTTCCATTTCTAGGTCCATCAGAATTTTCGAAAAAAAAAGTCAGATGAGGCATACACACGATTGGTATAGACGATGAAAAGCTTCCGTCTGACTTTTTCTGTCGGACATTCCGCTCGTGTGTATGCGGCTTTAGAATTTATAAACTTACTGACATATTAAAATGTTTGCCTATAAATTCTTTTGGTAGTCTTTCTTTCCTCTTTAGATATCCTCTTTTTTTATTACCACTCTGGTCAAAAGTGTATCTATTTATCTTTTGCCACTGTACAGCTCTCTGGAACAAGAAGATGTAGTGGTATGCAGAATTTTTTGAAAAAGAAAATAGTTTTGGCATACTACTTAGTCCCATAATTGCCTAATAGTAATAGCAAACACTTTTGAAGCAGGGGTATATCCAAAAAACACAATAAAGTAAAACTTTTAATCCCCTGGCTAGGTCTCTATGCACTGTTTTTCTGTTCTCATACACAAAAAGACTTCCTAGAACAGTGATGGTGAACCTTAGCCATCCAGATGTTTTGGAACTACATTGCCCACGATGCTCATGCACTCTGCAATGTAGTTGAGCATCATGGGAAATGTAGTTCCAAAACATCTGGGGTGCCAAGGTTTGCCATCACTGCCCTAGACCCTCCCTCTAAACTTTACCTCATTCATATATAAATTACATAAGTTTGTGACTAGCTGTAAACCTTAAAGCGGTGTTCCAGCCGCAAATATTTTTTTTAAAAAAGTCAGCAGCTACAAACACTGCAGCTGCTGACTTTTAATGAGGACACTTACCTGGCCAGGGAGCCCATGATGTCGGCCCCCCAAGGCCTATCGGTCCATCGGATCGGGTGCAGGCGCCGCTATTCTATCTAAGGGAAACCGGCAGTGGAGCCTTCAGACTTCACCACCGGTTTACTACTGCACATGGGAGAGTCACGCGTCACTAGCTGAATGGCCCCGTCATCTTCTGGGACACACAAAGGTCCCAGAAGGCAGCGGGGGAGCAGGTGGAAATGACTCTCTGGGCTGCGGCCAAACTAAGACGGAAGTACAATATGTACTTCATTTAAGGTAAGAAAGAAAAAAAAGTTATCCAATAACGAGTGATGGAGGGGTGGTCATTCCTTTATGATCAAGCTGTAAAAGTGGGTGGAACTCCACTTAAAAGTCTCTTTGTTAACCCCCTGCACACTGCTTTCAAACTTTGCATTAACATGTGGATGTGTAGCTCTCACATATTTTACAATTTTTCTAACATGGGTTACTGATCTATGTCTATTGCTCTTTTCTTCTTTTTATTTATTATAAAATAAAGTATTATTCCGAAACAATGAAAATAAAAACCATAATATAGCCAAATGCTGGCAAGTCTGCTTTATTACCATGCTTGCTTTTGTCATTATGCAGTTCATGCACAGAGTATCACAGCAAGATACAGTGAAATGTGAAACACCTTTTTATCTCTTTTTTGTTTCTGAATGTTCTAAAAAGCTTTTAAAGGATATTGTAATAAATTGCAGACAGCAGAGGTACCCTTTCATTTCTTTTTTTTTTATTAGACTTTTAATGGTAAAATATCAACCTGCATTTGACAGCTTTTGAACAAGCTTTTAGTCGCAGCTTACTTCACCAGCAGGGCTTGAAATACCATTGCTAAATTTAAAAAAAAAAACCTCTTTGCTCCTGTAACTCATCCAATGTAATTGGTGTGGTTAGCTGTGCAACTCACAGGGAGTCATTATCATTCAAATACAACCGCAACTTTATTGGTGGTACAACAAAATTACATATATGGGACTCCAGGAAGCAGCATTTTAGGAAGCGGTTTATTGCAGAAAGTTTGTAGTTTAGGTGATGCCCTTTATTAGCTAATTTAACTTTTAATGATGCAAGTTTTTGCCTTAACCTGGCCATAGATGGATTGAAATGTGGCCAGTTCAGCAGGAACTGGCTGAATTTGGATCCATCTATGGTCATTCATGTAAAAGAGGAGTTAATCCAACAATAGATTCCTTAATTTTCATTCAATGAGTGAATGCAGCCAATTGGTTGCAATCCTGGTAAGTGTATTCTGACTCTGGTGGAGTCTTCACTGTCAGAATACAAAAGTGCAGCAGAGATTATTTTTTCCATCCACCTTGATTGTGTAGGGTGGATTACCCCACCATTTGCACACTACTAGATACTAGCATCAGCAGAATTTCTCACCTCATAGGAGATTTGAGGTACACAAGCTACTCTCTGCATGAAGACTTCTTTACTTCTTATCACTAGAGGCATCATTTCAAACCTTTTTGATCTAAGGAGTGGTAACTAACAGCTTTACATTGCATTGCTATATGGCTGACATGGACAGGGACACATGTGACCTTGCTCGTGATGGTACATTGTTCTTTGCAGCTGCTACTGACTATATATCTACACAGAAGCATTATGGAGTGCCTTAAAATCCACTTTTGTTCATATGTGCATGGATTGGCTGAACTTTGTATGGAAACTTCCTTGTAACAGGGCTTTGTGATTTGAAATTGTTACTGCCTACTTTGATGCATTATGTTTGGAGCAACTGCAATTAAGTGCTCATTAATATGCTAAACTGCTTTGAATTATAGGCAAATTAAATGCTATGCTCATAGTAACTGGTGTTACACATTGGGGCTGATTTACGAAGCATTTGCGCCATGACTTCCGGTGCACGCTGATGCGCAAATTACATTTTTGTATTTACAAAGCATTTGCGCAGGTAACACAGCGCGATCCCCCATTTACTATTCTCTTCCCGGCGCACGGGAAGAGGTGATCGGTACGTCACTATAGACATGGCGCACGGCATCTTTAACTTAAAATGTCCAAGTAACAAATATGGCCAAATAGAATGAGAAAGTGACTTTTTCTGACAAGCCGGCAGCGCCGGCAAATACATTTAGAGCTGCGGGAGGTGAATTTATACACTGCGCATGCTCAAACGGCATTTGCGCTTGTTCAAATGCTTTGGTTCAGTGCTCCGGCAAAATCTTAGTAAATGTCAAGCAACGTAAGTGCATTTGCTTAGGTTGAACGGACGCACCTCTAGACTATTTTTTTTTTTTTTTTTACGCTGGTTCACTTCGCGGCTATAATGAAATGTCGGTCCGGCAAAACACATAAAAGTTTATTGATAAAAACAGCATGAAGAAAAAAACAAAATTCAGAAAAAAAAATGTGTGGGGTTCCCCCGAAATTCAATACCAGGTTCTTCAGGTCTGGTATGGATATTAAGGGGAACCCCATGCCAAAAAAAAAAAATGGCGTGGGGTCCCCCTCAAAATCCATACCAGGCCCTTCAGGTCTGGTATGGATTTTAAGGGGAATCCCGCGCCAAAATTAAAAAAAAAATGGTGTGGGGTCCCCAAAAATCCATACCAGACCCTTATCCAAGAACGCAACCTGGCAGGCTGCAGGAAAAGAGGGGGGATGAGAGAGCGCCCCCCCTCTTGAACCATACCAGGCCACATGCCCATAACATTGGGAGGGTGCTTTGGGGTCTGACCCCAAAGCACCTTGTCCCCATGTTGATGAGGACAAGGGCCTCATCCCCACAACCCTTGCCCAGTGGTTGTGGGGGTCTGCGGCGGGGGCTTATCGGAATCTGGAAGCCCCCTTTAACAAGGGGACCCCCAGATCCCGACCCCCCATGTGGAATGGTAAGGGGGTACAAAAGTAACAATACCATTTCACAAAAAAAGTGTCAAAAATGTTAAAAATGACAAGAGACCGTTTTTGACAATTCCTTTATTTAAATGCTTCTTCTTTCCATCTTCTTTCTTCTTTCTTCTATCTTCTATCTTCCTTTGGTTTCTTCCTTCATCTTCTTCTTCTTCTGGTTCTTCTGGTTCTTCCTCCGGTGTTCTCGTCCAGCATCTTCCTCCGTGGCGTCTTCATCCCTTCTTCTTCTCGGGCCACTCCGCATCCATGGGAGACTCCCGCTGTGTGATGCCGCTTCTCCTCTTCTGACGGTTCTTAAACAACGGACACACGGGGACTTCCCTGTCCGCCCCCTCTGACATCACGGGAAGGGAAGGCAAGGGAAGAAGACACCACGGAGGAAGATGCCGGACAAGAACACTGGAGCAAGAAGCAGAGGATCGGAGGAAGAAGAAGATGGATGAAGAAACCGAAGGAAGAAAGAAGATAGAAGAAAGAAGATAGAAGAAAGAAGATAGAAGAAAGAAAATAGAAGATAGAAGAAAGAAGAAAGAAGATGGAAAGAATGAGCATTTAAATAAAGGAATCGTCAAAAACTGTCTTTTGTCATTTTTTACAGTTTTTTGTGAAATGGTAGGGGTACTTTTGTAACCCATTACCATTTCACACGGGGGGCCGGGATCTGGGGGTCCCCTTGTTAAAGGGGGCTTCCAGATTCCAATAAGCCCCCAGCCCGCAGACCCCCACAACCACCGGGCAAAGGTTGTGGGGATGAGGCCCTTGTCCTCATCAACAAGGGGACAAGGTGCTTTGGGGGGGACCCCAAAGCACCCTCCCAATGTTGAGGGCATGTGGCCTGTTAAGGTTCAGGAGGGGGGGATGCTCTCTCTTTTCCTGTGGCCTGCGAGGTTGCGTGCTCGAATAAGGGTCTGGTATGGATTTTTAGAGGGACCCCATGCCATTTTTTTTTTATTTTGGCACGGGGTTCCCCTTAAAACCTATGCCAGACCTGAAAGGCCTGGTATGGATTTTGAGGGGGACCCCCACGCCATTTTTTTAAAAAAATTTGGAGCGGGGTTCCCCTTAAAATCCATACCAGACCTGAAGGGCCTGGTATGGATTTTAAGGGGGACCCCCACGCCATTTTTTGTTTTATTTTGGTGCAGGGTTCCCCTTAATATCCATACCAGACCTGAAGGGCCTGGTATGGAATTTCAGGGGAACCCCACACTTTTTTTTGTTCTTAATTTTGTTTTTTTTTCTTAATGCTGTTTTTATCAATGAACTTTTATGTGAATTGCCGGACTGACATTTCATTACAGCCACGAATATTTTTAAATAACTTTTATTCCTTAAGGGCCAGTTCACACCACATGCAGTCCAGTGCATTTTTTTTCTGCATCAAAAACGCATGGAAAGTAGGTTATATGGTTTTCAATGGCATAGTTCACACAAGTGCTTGCTGTTCCAGTGCATTTCCAGTTCCAGAAAAAATATAGAACATGCTGCTTTTTTTATGCACTGGACTGTACTGGAACGCTGTAAAATGCATAAAAAATGCACTGGAACGCACCTAAATGTACCAAAAACGCACTGCAACACACTTGTCCTTATTTAAGCTTAAGAAAAAAGAGGGGGAAACAAGCACTGGACTGCATCAAAAACGCACCAAAAACGCACTGGAACACATCAAAAACGTGCATGCAGAAAAGCACCTGGAATGCATCCGGACTGCGTTTCTATAGTGTGATCTGGCCCTTAGGGCCCTTAGGGCTAGTTCACACCATAGAAACGCAGTCCAGACGCATTCCAGGTGCTTTTCTGCATGCACGTTTTTGATGCGTTCCAGTGCATTTTTGGTGCATTTTTGATGCAGTCCAGTTCTTTTTCCCCCCCTCTTTTTTCTTAACCTTAAATAAGGACAAGTGCATTCCAGTGCATTTTTGATGTGTTTTACAGCTTTCCAGTACAGTCCAGTGCAGAAAAAATGCAGCATGTTCTACTTTTTTTTCTGGAACTGGAACGCACTGGAAATGCAAGCACTGGTGTGAACTATGCCATTCAAAACCATATAACCAAATTTCCATGCATTCTTGATGCATAAAATATGCGCTGGACTTCATTGGTGTGAACTGGCCCTTAAGCAATTTGGCATATTTAAAGGCATTTCTCCTTGTTCGTTTTTGGGGTTGTCCAATTGGTGACATTGATATATGTCCCTTAGGGTGGGACCTGGGCCCTGGGCCCCATACCCATTTTAAGGCCAATAACTAGAAGATAAGCCAGCCAAGTGGGGACTAGTAAAATTGCCAAGTTAGGCTCTTTAGTTGCCCCCCTGGACTGGGGGGTGTTTTGTCCCATCTGTAATTTTGGTGCATGCTGGATGATGTGCTTAATTTTGGACAGGGGGGTGGCTTATTTTGTGCTAGCTGCATTTGGGTTGTTCTGGGCATGCTCAGGGACTTTGTTTTTTTCCTGTGCCTTTTGGTGTTTGAAATGCACTTGGGTTGGTCTGGGCATGCTTAGGGACTTTGGTGTTTTTAGTGGTGCTTTTTGTGTGTGAACATTACTTGGATGTTTCTGGGCATGCTCAGAGTGTGTTTTTTGGGTTAGCAATTTATGGACATCCTTAACAGGTGTACTCACGTTTAAGTTCTCTCTACATTGGGTGAACTTGCATTTTGTGTGTTTCATGGACTGTCCATGTGTTTGCATTTGCCTCATTAGCACACTAAACTATGTTACATAAAGCTTGCAGATAGCATTCTTTGCCCTGAAAAGAGCCAAGATTGTGTGTGTGGGGGCCGGCAAGAGAGTACATTCGGGTGTCCTTATCGAGTTTCTAACACATGTATTTTCTATTTGTATTTTGTTTATTATGTTGTTGCAAAACAGATGTGTTTTTATGCAATTTATTTCTTACTTTGGTTTGTTGTTTTGTTTTGGGTGGTGGTTATTTTACCATGAAATCTTTTTTATGTTGGCAATTTTTGTTGTTTTTAACATTGTTCACTTTGATTTAACTGTCTGTGCTGCCTTATTTTTAAAATTAACAATATTTTTCCTTGGGGACACACAGGTCAATCTGAATAGTGCCCCCACTATGCGAATTGCACTCTAGCACTTTGTTGTGTACACCCCAAATTATTAGGTATTTTGGGGTTTATTAAAGGCAAATCCTTTCTGCAATACAAGTGTAGTTGATGAAAATCTGAGGGGTAGTACAGGTGATTTTATCATCCAATCATGTAGAGGCAAAGATGCTGTTTTTTTTTTCTTTTCCTTGCTTGTCCCCCTCGGATCTCCACCAACTGCACTTCTAAGTGCACTTGTAGTGCAAAGTGGATTTACCTAAGTAAATAAACCCCAAGATACATAATAATTTGGGATGTACATGGAAAAATGCTAGAGTTCAATTTCCCGAATGGGGAAACTATTTATATTGACCTGTGTGTCCCCAAGGACATACATTGGTAGGGTTTTACCCTCACTTCCTGTTTGGCTATGTGACAGGAAGTGAATAATTTTGAATGAGAAATTGGCAAAATTTGGGAGGTGTCTTCACCCTATCAGGGTTGTAGACATCTGACAAAACTTCTAATCCCTCTGCAGTCTATCCCCAAGCAAAAATAAGAAAGGATTTTAATTAGTTTAACTTTGAAAAGACACATTCCTAAGTTCAATTGTGATGCATGTTAATGGCCCATTTAGACCTTTAATAGAAAGTCATCAGTTGCCTTTGACTATAAACATTATTTTTGGCCAGTCCTAGAAATCTGCATCTGTTTTTCTATTAACCACTTGGTGTCTGTGCTATAGCCAAACTACGGCCACAGCGTGGACCTGAATTTCTGGGAGGCTGTCACAGGACGGCTCCCTGCAGGGCGCGCACTGAGACTCGGGTGATCAGAGATCCAAGTAAGGGGCCGATCCCGACCCCTTACCACGCGATTAGCTGTCAGCCAATGACGGCTGATCACATGATGTAAACTAAAGCTCGGTAATTGTTTATTTTTTCTCCTCACGCTGACAGCATGAGGATAAAAATAAAAGCTGATCACCGGCTTAGATGCAAGGGACATTGGTCCCGAACAGGTAATTCTGCCTCATCTGTGCCCACCAGTACCACCTGCCAGTGCCACCTATCAATGCCCACCAGTGGTCTCACGCAGTGCTGCCTATCAGTGTAACCAATCAGTGCCCATCAGTGCCGTCAGCGTACATCAATGAAGGAGAAAAATTACCTGTTTGCAAAATTTAATATCAAAATATCCAAAAATATACAAAATTATTTTTAAAAATCTGTCTTTTCTTTTTTTTTGAACAAAAGAAAAAAACCACAGAGGTGATCAAATACCACCAAAACATGCTCTATTTGTGGGAACTTTAAAAAACAAACATTTGGCTAAGTATGACCGCGCAATTGTCATTCAAAGTGCATCAGCGCTGAAAATTGGTCTGCACAGTAGGGGGGTTTAAGTGCCCAGTAAGCAAGTGGTTAAATTCCATGCCAAATATGGATTTCTGTAATAAAAATGTGTGCCCGCTGTATATACGGCATGTGCGCATGGGCGTAAGCAAGTCGCACACATATGAAACGGTACTGATTGTAAATCATGGGGTAGAACTTGTGATGCAACTTTTCAGTCCCAAGTGGCCTTAGGCTCTCTTTCCACTACTGCGAGTTGTTGTGCGACTTGACACGTGTCAAGTCACAGGACAAGTCAAAACACATGTATTTCAATGTTCCGCTGTTCTAAAAGTTCTTGCACTACTTTGTTACAACTTCAGTGCGACTTTTTCTCCGATGTTTTGAACTAGTCGCATGACATGGCATTAAGGCTCGGTTTCCACTATTGCAAGCCCAAAGTTGCGTGTTTTTTGCTGCGAGTTTCCCGCAACTTTTTGCCGAAACTTGAAGCAATGCCTGTGTATTTTTGAGGTCTATGGACCTCAAGTCGCATCAAAGTAGGACCAAAGTAGTGCAGGGACTACTTTGAAGTTGCAGCGGTTGTAAATCATGGGGTAGAACTTGTGATGCAACTTTTCAGTCCCTAGTGGCATGACAAGTTGCAATAGTGGAAAACAAGCTGAAAAAGCACATTGTAAATCACGCAACTTTGGGTTTGAAATAGTGGAAAGAGAGCATTAGGCTAAAGCGGTAATAGGAAGATGCACTGTAAGAATTACTTCTAATTGTAGAAAACCAAACAGGCTCTTGCATTGAATCTAATGAAGAGGAAGATCTAACTGATTGGCCAGTGTATGGTGACCTTTAAAGATATGAACAGTTGAATTTCTGGTGTTTAAGCCTCATACACACGATGGGACTTTGTACAAACTTTCCTGTGAATTTTTGTACAAAGGGCGTTGGCCTTAAGGTTCTTTCACACGAACGTGTCCGTGTACGGAGCCCGCTCTGCTCAGCGGGGGATCGCTCCACTGAGCAGGCAGATGACAGGTCTGTCTCTGCACACTGTGCAGAGACGGACCTGTCAGAGTTCCGCTCTCCTCTATGGGGGATCGGATGATGACGGACCGTAGAGTCCGTCGGGGACTTACTAAAACATTTAATGTGAAAATGGCTTAATGTAGCTTAACGTGTAATAAAGTGCCTAAACCTCAATCAATTGCCCTGAAATTTTGCACAGCCTAAGATATCAACTTCCCAAACCTATCCAAGAAGTTTCATGCGATTCAGTGTATCACAAGGCAAACCATGGACATTAAGCTTGTTTTTTAGAGAGCTTAATGTGGCTTAACGTACAAAAAAGACCTTAAATGTTAACCAATTTTCCCCAAACTTCACACAATAGAAGACTCTATCCATGCCAACATATTCTAAAAAATTTCAGCTCATTTAGTAAATCACACCAAAAGTTATTCACATTAAGCTATATTTTACAATGCTAAAACGTTTAATGTAAAGAGCTTAATGTACCCTAATGTGCCTTAACTTCAATCAATTGTCTTTAAACTTTGCACAGCCTAAGTTCTCAACTTCCTAAACCTATACAAGAAGTTTCATGTGATTCGGTGTACCACAAAGCAAACTATGGATATTAAGCTTGTTTTTTGGAGAGCTTAATGTGGCTTAACGTACAAAAAAGACCTTAAATGTTAACCAATTTTCCCCAAACATCACACAATAGAAGACTCTATCCATGCCAACATATTCTAAAAAATGTCAGCTCATTTAGTAAATCACACCAAAAGTTATTCACATTAAGCTATATTTTACAATGCTAAAACGTTTAATGTAAAGAGCTTAATGTACCCTAATGTGCCTTAACCTCAATCAATTGTCTTGAGACTTTGCACAGCCTAAGTTCTCAACTTTCCAAACCTATCCAAGAAGTTTCATGCGATTCGGTGTACCACAAGGCAAACTATGGACATTAAGCTTGTTTTTTGGAGCGCTTAATGTGGCTTAAAGTACAAAAAAGACCATAAATGTTAACCAATTTCCCCCTAACTTCACACAATAGAAGACTCTATCCATGCCAACATATTCTGAAAATTTCAGCTCATTTAGTAAATCACACCAAAAGTTATTCACATTAAGCTATATTTTACAATGCTAAAACATTTAATGTGAAAATGGTTTAATGTAGCTCAACCACTTAAGGACCAGCCTCGTTTTGGATTTTAGGTGTTTACATGTTTAAAACAGTTTTTTTTGCTAGAAAATTACTTAGAACCCCCAAACATTATATATGTTTTTTTTTTTTTTAACACCATACAGCAGTTTAACAAGACAGGTTCCACTCAGAACAGGCCTCGCCATGGTCGACCAAAGTAGTTGAGTGCACGTGCTCAGCTTCATATCCAGAGGTTGTCTTTGGGAAATAGACGTATGAGTGCTGCCAGCATTGCTGCAGAGGTTGAATGGGTGGGGGGGTCAGCCTGTCAGTGCTCAGACCATACACAGCACACTGCATCAAATTGGTTTGCATGGCTGTCGTCCCAGAAGGAAGCCTCTTCTAAAGATGATGCACAAGAAAGTCCGTAAACAGTTTGCTGAAGACAAGCAGACTAAGGACATAGATTACTGGAACCATGTCCTGTGGTCTGACGAGAACAAGATAAACTTATTTGGTTCAGATGGTGTCAAGCATGTGTGGCGGCAACCAGGTGAGGAGTACAAAGACAAGTGTGTCTTGTCTACAGTCAAGCATGGAGGTGGGAGTGTCATGGTCTGGGGTTGCTGGCACTGGGGAGCTACAGTTCATTGAGGGAACCATGAATGCCAACATGTACTGTGACATACTGAAGCACAGCACAATCCCTTCCCTTCAGAGACTGGGCCGCAGGGCAGTATTACAACATGATAACGAACCCAAACACACCTCCAAGATGACCACTGCCTTGCTAAAGAAGCTGAGGGTAAGGGTGATGGACTGACCAAGCATGTCTCCAGACCTAAACCCTATTGAGCATCTGTGGGGCATCCTCAAACGGAAGGTGGAGGAGCGCAAGGTCTCTAACATCCACCAGCTCCGTGATGTCCTCATGGAGGAGTGGAAGAGGACTCCAGTGGCAACCTGTGAAGCTCTGGTGAACTCCATGCCCAAGAGGGTTAAGGCAGTGCTGGAAAATAATGGTGGCCACACAAAATATTAACACTTTGGGCCCAATTTGGACATTTTCACTTAGGGGTGTACTCACTTTTGTTGCCAGCGGTTTAGACATTTATGGCTGTGTGTTGAGCTATTTTGAGGGCACAGCAAATTTACACTGTTATACAAGCTGTACACTCACTACTTTACATTGTAGCAAAGTGTCATTTCTTCAGTGTTGTCACATGAAAAGATAGAATAAAATATTTTAAAAAATGTAAGGGGTGTACTAACTTTTGTAAGATACTATATATAATTGAATTAATAAACAAACGTGAATAGTGCTAGATACTTGAATACACTACTATTATTCAAAAAACTGTTGGTGTACCCACACAAATAATCATTATAAGATATCTCTGTCCATTATGAATCAATCCAAAGTGAGTTCAAATGCTTTCACTGTGCAGAGTATTCAAGTGTTTCTTCAGTGACACATCTCTGGTAGTAACGTGCTTAAATATATGTGCTCCAATCCCCAGTGCGGTCCTCCACCAATAAGTGCAATGCCCGCTCACCTTTAACCTTGAACCTACATTCAAATAGGTCAAGTATGCGTCCTTTAGCCTTTAGCAGCCTTTAGCAGCTACTTCATACCTGGGGTTCCTTTAAGAGACTGATATTTGCTGCCCTCCATGCAATATGGCTCAAAGGAAGGGGAGAATATTCATAGCACACCCTATGTATAGTGAACACGCTTTTATTAAATCTATTTATGCACTCACTGAGTAGTATTACAATCACAAGTATTACAAACTCAAATCAAATGTCCAGTCTGGACATGCCTGGAAGTGACGTCACAAGCAGGAGGGGCAGAGAGCCGGGGACTGACAGTCACAGGCTCTCTGCTCATTGAAGGCTGAAAGCTGAGAAATCAGCAGTCTTTGATCATCTGATTCTCAGTTTTGGAACTGGCGGGGGACAGATGCTGCATCCATCTAGGTGAGTATAGATTTTTTTTTTCTTTTCACAAGCCCATACTTCTCTTTTAAGGCTAGATAGTGCATTAACATGTTGTGCACTATGCCAGATGTGCCAATAAGGTGCATTGAAGTGCCATTAAGGATGAATGGTATTGCAGCACAGCAAGACACATAGCGTGTGGATTGCATGTTATGGTAATGCATGTGTCAGCACAGCTCAGCAGTGTGATCCTGGCCTAAGGATTGTGATAGGGATGCCTACAATTTTAGAGAGTCACATGAGCGGGAAGGAATTCTGTGTATAAAACTCCAGAAATAAGTTGTCTTGGGTTGCATTTAATAACTGGCTGTGAATTAAAATGCAACAGTACCTTATAATAAAACTAAATGATACAATTGCTTGTGTGCCTAGGATTCATTTAGCAAATCAGGCAAAAACATCACTCATTTGCCAATGAGTCTGATGCACATTTGCATGCACAATCCTTAGCCACTGAGTCAATGCAGGTAATAAGTTAGGAAGAACTACAATAACTTCTTCCTTTTTCAGCCTTTTTTTTTTCCCTGCTTGTCAGGTAAAAAATATATTTTTTTAATGTGTATGCTTTAAAAGTATCAATCAATGCTCAGAGCAGCTCAGTAACACTTGCTGATTTCAGTTAAGCACAGTTTTTAATCTGCATACATGTGCACAAATATTAGTGACCCACTTCTGAACACTAATAAAACATCCATCAGTAGTAAATACAAAAGGTGTTCTCAGACAAGCAGACTGGGTATTCACTAGGGATGAGCTTCGAGTTCGAGTCGAACTCATGTTCGACTCGAACATTGGCTGTTCGCAAGTTCACCGAACAGCGAACAATTTGGGGTGTTCGCGGCAAATTCGAATGCCGCGGAACACCCTTTAAAAGTCTATGGGAGAAATCAAAAGTGCTAATTTTAAAGGCTAATATGCAAGTTATTGTCATAAAAAGTGTTTGGGGACCTGGGTCCTGCCCCAGGGGACATGGATCAATGCAAAAAAAAGTTTTAAAAACGGCCGTTTTTTCAGGAGCAGTGATTTTAATAATGCTTAAAGTCAATCAATAAAAGTGTAATATCCCTTTAAATTTCGTACCTGGGGGGTGTCTATAGTGTGCCTGTAAAGGGGCGAATGTTTCCTGTGTTTAGAACAGTCTGACAGCAAAATTACATTTTGAAGGAAAAAACTCATTTAAAACTACCCGCGGCTATTGCATTGCCGACAATACACATAGAAGTTCATTGATAAAAACGGCATGGGAATTCCCCAAAGGGGAACCCCGAACCAAAATTTAAAAAAAAAAATGACGTGGGGGTCCCCCTAAATTCCATACCAGGCCCTTCAGGTCTGGTATGGATATTAAGGGGAACCCCGGCCAAAATTAAAAAAAAAAAATGACGTGGGGTTCCCCCTAAATTCCATACCAGACCCTTCAGGTCTGGTATGGATTTTAAGGGGAACCCCGTGCCAAAAAAAAAAAAAAAAACGGCGTGGGGTCCCCCCAAAAATCCATACCAGACCCTTATCCGAGCACGCAACCTGGCAGGCCGCAGGAAAAGAGGGGGGACGAGAGTGCGGCCCCCCCTCCCTCCTGAACCGTACCAGGCCACATGCCCTCAACATTGGGAGGGTGCTTTGGGGTAGCCCCCCAAAACACCTTGTCCCCATGTTGATGAGGACAAGGGCCTCATCCCCACAACCCTGGCCGGTGGTTGTGGGGGTCTGCGGGCGGGGGGCTTATCGGAATCTGGAAGCCCCCTTTAACAAGGTGACCCCCAGATCCCGGCCCCCCCCCTGTGTGAAATGGTAAGGGGGTACATAAGTACCCCTACCATTTCACGAAAAAAGTGTCAAAAATGTTAAAAATGACAAGAGACAGTTTTTGACAATTCCTTTATTTAAATGCTTCTTCTATCTTCCTTCATCTTCTGGTTCTTCTGGCTCTTCTGGCTCTTCTGGCTCTTCTGGTTCTTCCTCCGGCGTTCTCGTCCAGCATCTCCTCCGCGGCATCTTCTATCTTGTTCTCCTCGGGCCGCTCCGCACCCATGGCATGGGGGGGAGGCTCCCGCTCTTCTCTTCTTCTTTTCTTCTCTTCTTCTCTTCTTCTTTTCTTCTCTTCTTCTCTTCTTCATTTTCTTCTCCGGGCCGCTCCGCAATCCATGCTGGCATGGAGGGAGGCTCCCGCTGTGTGACGGCGCTCCTCGTCTGACAGTTCTTAAATAACGGGGGGGGGGCGGGGCCACCCGGTGACCCCGCCCCCCTCTGACGCACGGTGACTTGATGGGACTTCCCTGTGACGTCACGGGGAATGCCACAGGGAAGTCCCGTCAAGTCACCGTGCGTCAGAGGGGGGCGGGGTCACCGGGTGGCCCCGCCCCCCGTTATTTAAGAACTGTCAGACGAGGAGCGCCGTCACACAGCGGGAGCCTCCCTCCATGCCAGCATGGATTGCGGAGCGGCCCGGAGAAGAAAATGAAGAAGAGAAGAAGAGAAGAAGAGAAGAAAAGAAGAAAAGAAGAAGAGAAGAAGAGAAGAGCGGGAGCCTCCCCCCCATGCCATGGGTGCGGAGCGGCCCAAGGAGAAGAAGACAGAAGACGCTGCGGAGGAGATGCTGGACGAGAACGCCGGAGGAAGAACCAGAAGATGAAGGAAGATAGAAGAAAGAAGAAGCATTTAAATAAAGGAATTGTCAAAAACTGTCTCTTGTCATTTTTAACATTTTTGACACTTTTTTCGTGAATTGGTAGGGGTACTTATGTACCCCCTTACCATTTCACACAGGGGGGGGCCGGGATCTGGGGGTCACCTTGTTAAAGGGGGCTTCCAGATTCCGATAAGCCCCCCGCCCGCAGACCCCCACAACCACCGGCCAGGGTTGTGGGGATGAGGCCCTTGTCCTCATCAACATGGGGACAAGGTGTTTTGGGGGGCTACCCCAAAGCACCCTCCCAATGTTGAGGGCATGTGGCCTGGTACGGTTCAGGAGGGAGGGGGGGCCGCACTCTCGTCCCCCCCTCTTTTCCTGCGGCCTGCCAGGTTGCGTGCTCGGATAAGGGTCTGGTATGGATTTTTGGGGGGACCCCACGCCGTTTTTTTTTTTTTTTTTTGGCGCGGGGTTCCCCTTAAAATCCATACCAGACCTGAAGGGTCTGGTATGGAATTTAGGGGGAACCCCACGTCATTTTTTTTTTTAATTTTGGCCGGGGTTCCCCTTAATATCCATACCAGACCTGAAGGGCCTGGTATGGAATTTAGGAGGACTCCCATGTCATTTTTTTTTTTTAATTTTGGTTCGGGGTTCCCCTTTGGGGAATTCCCATGCCGTTTTTATCAATGAACTTCTATGTGTATTGTCGGCAATGCAATAGCCGCGGGTAGTTTTAAATGAGTTTTTTCCTTCAAAATGTCATTTTGCTGTCAGACTGTTCTAAACACAGGAAACATGCGCCCCTTTACAGGCATACTATAGACACCCCCCAGGTACGAAATTTAAAGGGATATTACACTTTTATTGTTTGACTTTAAGCATTATTAAAATCACTGCTCCTGAAAAAACGGCCGTTTTTAAAACTTTTTTTTGCATTGATCCATGTCCCCTGGGGCAGGACCCAGGTCCCCAAACACTTTTTATGACAATAACTTGCATATAAGCCTTTAAAATTAGCACTTTTGATTATTCATGTTCGTGTCCCATAGACTTTAACGGTGTTCGCATGTTCGAACAAACTTTTTTCCTGTTCGCATGTTCTGGTGCGAACCGAACAGGGGGGTGTTCGGCTCATCCCTAGTATTCACTAACAAAACAACTTGGACTACAGTTTGCTATGCATGTGTATGATATAATGCATATTAACAAGCACAATGTTTAATATTTTTAGAGTTCACATCAAACAAGAAACATATACTATTTATAAAGAAGGTGCTGATTTTTGACCTGTCTGTAACCCTGAGAATTAATTACATAGTTACATAGTTGGTAAGGTTAAAAAAAAATACCAGTCCATCCAATTCAATGTGTGTGTCTGATTATTGACACTACCCACTGAAACCACTGATTGTAGAATGGAGCTCCACATCCTTACTGCTCTAATAGTAAATAATCCCTTACACAGTTTATGGTTAAACCTCCCCTCCTGCAATAATTAGAAAAATATACCCAGCATAAATCCAATTTAATACATTTGTATTTTTGTGAAAATCTATTTTACATTGTGACTGATCAACACAGAAGAGGATTTGCAGGTTGGAAATAGGAATACTGGAAAACAGCAATTGCTGCCTGGTCTTAACCCTATCAAACCCTCAGATAAGGGTGGGAATATTGTATTAATGAACAATGACAACTATGTATCAATGTGTATGCAGATACTTAACAACACCGAATGGTATAGACCAATTAAGCCTGAAATAATTACTTCATTCAACGAGCAATTCTATATCCTCATAGACAAAGCATTCAATAACAACATAATCTCTAACCAACTATGGAAATTCATTCGCACCCTGTTCCCCATCATTCCTACATTTTACTCCCTTCCCAAAATTCATAAAAATAACAAAGATCCCCCGGGGAGACCGATCGTGTCGGGTAATGGGTCCATTACCGAGAACCTCTCTAAAATGGTAGACGAACATCTAAGACCTTTCGTATCCTCTCTGCCATCATACGTAAAAGATACAATTCATTTACTGCAAATCATCCATGGCGTCCAAGTAACTAATCAGACTATCTTGGTCTCCATCGATGTAGAAACACTCTACAGTTCAATACCTCATGACAATGGGTTAACCTGTATTTAAAGAATTTTATCACAAACTGATCCGTCTAAGAAACCGTTTAATGAATTTGTGGTATTGGCACTTGATTTCATACTTCGCCATAATGTGTTTAGCTTTCATGGCCAGTATTTCCTCCAGGTACAGGATGTAGCCATGGGCACTTGTTGTGCCCCTGGCTACGCCAATCTGTACCTGGGGGAATGGGAGAAAACTCTAATGGAGGATGAGGATCTCTCTTCATACCTGCACCACATCAGGTTATGGCGCAGGTACATCGACGATATCTTCGTCCTTTGGGAGGGATCTGTTGAACTACTTCACACATTGTTGGATGTTTTGAATAACAACGCATTTAACTTGAAATTTAAGATGGTTCATAACAATAACTCTCTAACGTTTTTGGATATTGAAATATTTAAGAATTCCAACAATTATCTGGCCTGTAAACTCCATCGCAAACCTACATCTGGTAACACAATCTTACATTCCAATAGTTTTCACCCAAGACCCCTAATCAATTCCATTCCTTTCAGCCAATTTTTGAGGATCAAACGCAATTGTTCCGACAATGATGACTTCCTTAGAGAAGCCAGATCTCTCAAAAGTCAACTCCTAGTCAGAGGTTACAGTCACAAATGTTTGAAAAAAGCTTTCAATAAAGCTAAGGTTCGTGACAGACAAGACCTGTTACGATCATCTGGCAGATCCACCTCTGCTCCAAATCCCTATACTAGGATAATTACGACCTTTTCAAATGAACACATGGAGCTGAGACAGATTCTTTCTAAATATTGGCACCTTTTTACCAACGACCCAACGGTGGGCCCTTTTGTGTCACCTGACCCCCTGCTCACCTTTCGACGGACGATGTCGGTGGGTGACCGTTTGGTCAAAAGCGAATTTAGGGGCCTCACTCGGGGAGACCCTTGTAACACTTTGGGCACCTTCCCTTGTGGTTCCTGTGGTTACTGCCGGTATATGAATACCAACAAAAATCCACACCTCCCCAATGGTTGGTCATTTTCTGCCAAACACTATGCCAACTGTCAAACCACTTTCGTTGTATATTTGATAAAGTGGCTGCTATTATGTGGGGAAAACCATCCAGAAATTATGCAAACGCCTCTATCGTCATATATTGGCAATGAAGACTAAAAATCCAGATTTTCCTTGGGGACGACATATGGCCATAGTTCATGGTGAAACCTTTCCAAAGATATCAGTTTTAGTCTTGTATCAGCTACACCAAAACCCTCGAGGAGGTGATTTAAACAAATTGCTCCTCCAGCGAGAGATGAGATGGATTTCTACCCTAAATGCCACCTCACCTCCAGGTTTGAATGAGATTCTGAGCTTCAAACCCTTCCTCCAAGGATTCACTTCAGGAGGATATGAGGGTGACATGTAGGTACCTGCATACCCCATTTTGTCATTGCCTATCTTTTCCTATCTTTTCCAATTTTCATTTCCTTCACAATAATTTTTTTCCAATTACTCTTTTATTCTATCATTCTTTCCAAATGTAATATTGTTATGTATCCATCATATGATCTCTCTGTGGAAAATTATCACTACAAAGGTGGCTTTATATGTATCGTTATTTGCTGTTTTGTGTCATTACAGCCAATACAAGTTCCATGTAATATTCTCAGATCATAGATATGATATGAAAATTCTGGGAATGCAATATAACATTGTAAACACATGCTGCTCTTTTGTACTATATTATATACTGCATACCAATGATCTTTAATTATGTACTCTTTCTTTCATGTTTCAGCCACCAGTTCTGATCTCCCACAGGAGTATTATTCTATCCATCGCAAATAATTGATTTTTATCTAGATGAGCAGCCCAGTCCAGGTATTGGTTGGGATTCTTCCAGGTCCTGCGTTGTCCCCCGGCACGGGTAGGCTCCACACACTAATGTGTGGGGCCTGACTTCGGACGCTCAGTGGTTTGCCGAGTTCCACCGTCCATGCATGTGCTGTGCGACGGATTCCCAGCTCCACCATGGCTGCGTCCCTCTTTCCATGTCGGTGGCGCTTTGACATCTGACATCATCACGCTTTCTGGCGCGGTGACGTCGGATGCCGCTGCGCTGGGGGAACGAGCATTGGGCAACAGTATTACCTCATTTGCCGACACTGCAGTCAGCTGTGGGAGGTGTGTCGCCCAATCTATGCAGTCCTCCCCTTTGTTCTTGTCCCCGGCCCTATGAGATTTACAATTGAGAGACTTCCCGCCCCTTTGGGGGTGGACTTGTCTCTAGCCAGCTGGCTTATATTTTGGCAATATACCGATCTCCCTGTCATACACCGTATACTCTTCCTTTGGAGCAGATATATCTGGACTTTTATCCACAAAGTGAGTACTCTTGATTATGTCTATCTACATTTTAGGAGTGTTGCATACTTTAATCATCCACCACATAGCTATAAGTAAATGTGAGGAACATTTAATTTAATTTAATATATGTTTTTATCTATATTCTATGCGCAACCATGCATTTACTTAGTTTCTTAAAATAGCTTGTCCTCGTACATCATATATGGGCTTTAGACCCCCTTTTTTCTGCAGCTACCACAACAGATTTGCTATATTTAAATCCATGACCACTATCATATAATAGAATATTTATATATGCTCCAATCTTTCATAGATCTCTCTGAGAAGTGTACCCACTTAGGCTTATCAGCCCTTATAGCCTCTGCACCTGTTATACTACATACATAGTTTATATATCATACTACATAGCGGTATAGCATACCTGACTATACACACTATTTTTATACCTTAGGACTTGGCATTTATATCAATCGAGCCGTTCCTTGTGGACCGCATGGGCCGGGTATGTTTCCTACGACCTTGCCTACTGGAATGAGGCCATCTATGTAATGTATTTGGAGTGAATCACTTCAATTTTACAAATATATGGATTGAGATTCCAAACTGCTTCACCTCTTCCATTTGTACCTCACAACCTGGGAGACCAGAACTGAGAGCAGCGTTTTTCCAACATTTTATCATCTTTGATTCTTATAAACAGCTATAATCGGTGTAAACTAGTAAGTCTTTTTTGGTGTTTTATTACCTTCTGGGGTTCTTCTCAATTTTTCCAAGCCCCCCAATCAATATATATATGCCCACTAGATTGTATATGATTATTACTTGTGCACCTGGGTTTAGTATGTTTTCGTTTGTATACGTTTTGCAGACTACATATTCCAACTGCACGGAAAATCCCTGAAGAAGGAATTTACATCTTAAAAATATTCCGAAACATGTTGGATTTTTCATATATTATTCATAGATAAGTTCTTTACTAACAGAGCCTTTCTATGATCAATCGCAGTTATTGTATACTCTATTGTTTTTAAATTTTCTATTTTTGTGCAATTTTGAATAAAGTACTATCTTTTTTATATACCTTGATGACTTTCACCTTTATACATACCTATACTTCATATCTTCCTCCCACCCACAAAATCCCTGGGCCCCCCCCCCCCCCCCCTTTTTGATTTAAATAGTTTTGCTGTTTATTTTGGGATCTGGTGAGAGGTGAGCTTTACCTTTTTGTCTACCTGACTGTCTACTTAGACTGATTTGGTGGTCCAACTATATCTATATGTTAACCCTAACTTTGGTTTCAAAGAAATGTACATATAAATATTTTTTCATCAGTAAATGCAGTGAAGGACATTTTTGTAGAATCACTGGGTAAAAATGGAAAAATCTTTGATCTTAGGACTTTAGATTTCACTATACATTATGTTTTTACAACTGTTGCCAATTTCTCTACTGGACATGCAGTAATACATCAATATGAAGACATACAAAAAAGAAACTAGGTTTCATTCTACTCATCAGGTTGCTATATTAACTTGAAGGACCGCTGTCTTCAGTCATTCTAGGTATGTTATTGTAGAGAAAATAGCCAAGGCCTTGCTTTGTGTTCTCCCTAGCTTTTCTTCACAAATGACTAAAAACCTTTTGAGGAGCATACTTCTTCTTTAGAACAGGTAAAATCATAGAAAAAAAATCACTATTGAAATACAAATATCATATTTTTTTTACTGACTATATATAAAAGTGTAAGAACTTACAATACACAACTAATTTAAACCTGGAGAGAAATATATATTGTAATGATATATGTATGTGTTTGTTTTAATACATCAGCAAGGTAATTGAAGTATTTGATACTAATGGTAATAAAGCAGACCAAGGTAATGCACACATCTTACTGCTAATGAGACTATTGACTTGTCAGATAAATGTAAACCCTCAAAGCAACAAACTAACATGCATCTGGTTATCTAAATAAGGGCTTGATTGATTTTGTTGAAATAAATCATTAGTCTGATATTATCTGCAGTCACATCTGAACTTTCTTTTACAACTTCCTTGGAATTTAAATGTAGAGCCTGTGGAAAGCTTAGATGGCATTTGTGCTATAACAAGAAGGTGAGGTTCCCTTATAAAAAATCTTTAAGAGTCTTGTCATTTACATACTCCTACATATACTGTATGCCTAGTTTTAGAACAACATTTACATTTAGTACATCTGAATTTTTTTTTTTACAAAAAAATAAAATAAAAATTACAGTGAAATATACAAGAGTCTCTTAAAATTTAAAAGAAAGTAAAATGTTTTTTCAATGGGCTAAATTATGGAATTCCTGGGCTAAACTATTCTGTAGTCCACAAATCTTCATATCTTTATGCTTTTTAAATTATTTTGCATAAAAAAGAAATATCTTTCTAAAATATCTAAGATCTATTCTTCATCATTAATAGTAGCTTTAAAACTAGAAATATATGGAGAGGGGCATGTCCGGACGTGCAGCTGGAGATACATGTGCGAGCATAGCTCCTCATAGCCCACACCAATCTAGAGCCATCCGTTGCCTTGTACCATGCTGCCGCAGCCACAAGCTGCATGCTTTTGCTCCCAGACCCCTGCTGATCTGCTCTGGACAATTATTTGTAACTTTGGCCGGCCAGATCCTGCTCGAGGCTGAGATTTCCCCTCTGCCACCAGGACCCTCCGCCGCTATCTTAGGGCCTACAAGCAGGCCAACGGCACTTACTACTTAAGCCCATAAGCTCACAAATCGGAGAGCGGATGGATGTTTAACACGCCTTGGAATACCGCTCTGACTCTGGCGATTAAGCAGATCGGCCTGCAGACTCGAAGGGGCCGCGGAAATCCATCCGACGGCCGGCCTCATTACCCTATGGCCTTACAGTCTAGCGCGGCCTGCGGGCTGGATTACAGGCGCTCCCCCGGGACACAGTAAGTAGGATCACCTGTATCACCACCCGCTGCCGAGTCCCTGGGAGGATTTAGGCTACCCGATCCTCTCTCTCTTCACCCCCGTGGGTGTTCCAGTGCCTGCGAGTGGCCGTGTTTACTTTCTCGGCGGCCTTCTCCTAGGATAGACCGCGGCTTCGGCCTACTCCTGGAGGCCGGCGGCCATCTTGGGACTCTCATATACACCCTAAAGGCATTCCTTCTGTCCCTTCAGCTGAACAGACGCTCACAAGGTGCTGAGGGCTGCAAGGTCTGTCTCCCTCATCCCAGGCTGATAGGGGGGGAGGTAGAGATGTAAACAGGGGGATCTGAGGAACCAAATGGAGCACACCATTACTTTGAGAGAGATGCTGCCTAAATAAACCCTGGGCCCCTGTCTGCTCACCAAGACCTCCGTACAGCAGTTTTAGCAATATACAGCATCGGAGGTAAGCCTGCATGTTTGATCACTAAATCCTCTGCGTACCTCATGGGCAAAATTGGCCAACAGCAACGATACTACAAACCACTGACTGTGCCACGAGAAGAACCGAACATGGAGTGTTATGTTACCAGACCACAGCTCACCTCCTCTAATCCTTCCGCAAATCCTTTTGCCCTGCTGGATCCCTCTCAAGATTCGGAAGATGATACAAGCTCCTCTCTGACTAACTCACAGAATCCTGCAACCACTCTTTCACCCTCAACTATGACTCTCATCCCTGACATTCTGGACTACAAGCTGGAGCTTTTACTTCAACAGATTACGTCCAATGTTTCGGCTGAGGTGAGCAAACTAGCTGCTGAATTGAGGGGGGAAATAACCCAAATTGGAGATTGCACAGACACTCTGGAGAACAAATTCGCCGAAATGATAAATTACGTACAAGCGATTGAGGAGGAAAACCATACCTTACGCCTCTCCGTATCTCAACTCCAATTGCAGCAGGAGGATTTGGAGAACAGAGAAAGAAGACAAAACCTACAATTCAGAGGGATCTCAGAAACAGTGTGTGATTCTGAGCTCCGATCTGAGACTTTTTAACAATCTGGCTCCCTCAGTTGTGGACATAGATTGGCGCTTAGACAGGGCCCATAGATCCCTGGGCCCAAAACCTCTGTCTGGAGCTAGACCCAGGGATGTTGTGGTGCAGTTTCACTACTTTGAAAGTAAAGAGGCACTAACTCTGGCGACCCGCAATAAATCCCAAATTATGTACAAGGGCGCTAAACTGCAGATCTTTAGTGACCTTTCTCCCATCACTCTCGCTAAACGGAGGAACTTACGCCCCCTTACTTCACACCTGCAACAGCACAAGATACCATATTACTGGGGATTTCCTTTGCATCGAGCTGTATCCAAAGATGGAGCCCAATATTCTCTACATGAATTACAACAAGCTGAGGCCTTCCTGAAAAATCTGGGTCTCCCCCCTCTTCCGGAAGAAGATATGATCCCTCCTAACACACAAGCCCGGTTGCCTCCAACTACACCTACTCGCATCTGGACCCCTGTCCAGGGCAAATCTAAGAAGCACCTTTCCACTCCTCAACACCTGCGATCTTCTAAGCAACCTCCTTGAACATTCCTCTGAACGCTCTTCTTTGGTTCTATTCTTCACTACTTTTTGCATTTCCGTTCCCTCAAATTTTTTAGACGAAATGATGTTGCTGTTTTGGTTCTTTCAGTTTTTATGTCTGCCCCGCTCCTTTTTCGGGGTAGAATCTTTCTCATCCCATGAGATAGATTTACTAAAGGTTTTGAAACTTTAAGTGACAAACATACCTGTTTTATTTGTTAACCTTGCTTTTCCCTAAGGACTTACAGGTTTTTCTTCAATAAGTTTTTGTCCTTTTTTGTTCTTTCTGCTACCAAGTGCACAAGGTGAGCAGCGGACACCTCTCATCTCCTCAAGCAGAGTCGCCAGATGGAAGTCCGTTCACGTCCCTACCAGACCCTGGTCTATGCCCAGGGTTTCCTGAGAAAATGTTTTTTCTCAGGTCCACAGAATTTTGAACACTTTTTTCCTTTTTCTCTTTTGATTGTTCTTTTTTGTTTTTCTTTTTTACTGTCCTTATCCATGTCTAATGATGTGTTCCACAGTTTGAGACTCCATGGTCATTATCACCTTACTCTAAAGGAGTTTCACCTTGGGGTATGTATTTCCATAGTTAGAGATGGGAAAACGTTTGTTATTATAACTACCTGTAAACTGCAATATGTATACTTCTATTCTATTAATACTTCCATGCTTATAGTATTAGACGCTTTCACACTAGCCTTCCTAGATAGACCACAACCATGGCTCTGAAAATTATGTCCTACAATGTAAAAGGCCTGGGCTCCATTAGTAAGTGCTGGATGGCCCTGAAAGATTTCAGGGCCTCGGGCGCAGACGTGGTGATGATCCAGGAGACCCACTTTCGGGCAGGCGGATCATTAAAATTTGCCTCCAGGTTTTTTCCCACCTCCTATCTTGCCTCTGACTCCACGGGCAAGGCAGGAGTGGCAAACTTGATCAGGAAAACATGCCCTATCAAGGTTCAGAAGTCGCATGTAGACCCTCATGGGAGATTTCTTATTTTAGAATGTGAATACATGTCTACCTCTTTTACATTGGTCAATTTGTACGCCTCAAACACGGGCCAGATTGATTTGCTCGACAAACTATTCGATACTCCCCAATATCGCTCACAACCTTTTATGATAGTTGGTGGGGACTTCAATCTGGTCATGTCACCCACAGAAAAGCGCTTTTTAGTACTATCCCATCTAAAAGAATATTGTCTCAAGCCAATGCATTCCGTAAATGTATTAGATCATACAGACTATTCGACTCATGGAGGATAAAACATCCCTCTGCTAAACAATTTACGTTTTATTCACCAGCTCATAAAATGTACTCCCGCCTTGATCATTTTTTTATCTCGGCTCCACTTATTCCTTATGTAGTTGAATCAGATATTTCACCCATTACATGGTCGGATCATGCGCCCATTATATTAGATCTTATGCTATCCCAGACCTATACTAAATCCTGTCACTGGCGTTTTAATGACCACCTTCTGCAGTCTGAAGTATCTCACTCTACCCTAGCAAATAGCTTGAAAAAGTATTTTGTACTCAACGCTGGATCTGTTTCTCAGGTTTCTACACTGTGGGAGGCACACAAGGCTGTTTTCCGAGGTGCGTGTATAGCTGAGGGCTCTCGACTGAAGAGAGATAGAAATAGTCTATTACAGTCCTTAATGTCCGCTCTAGTTTCTGCTGAGCGGAGGCTTTTGGGTGGTCCCACAGTATTAAAACTACGTAAAGTCATTCATCTTAGAGAACAAATTAAATAAACAAAACTTGACAAAACAACTAGGTCCATGCTGTGGATGAAGTAAGAATTTTATGAATTTTCCAATAAACCCCACAGGATGTTAGTTAATAAGTTATGCCCTCATCCATTAAATTCTTTGCCTGATTTCTTTTTGCAGACAGACGGATCTAGAACACATTGCCCTCATGAGATGTCCAAAATTTTTGGTAACTTCTACAACAAACTGTATAATTGCCTGACTCTGGAGAACCATTTTGAATTTACACAGGGAAATTTTGAGTCCTTTTTTTCCAATATAAAGCTACCAAAATTATCTAAAACGGATCTAGATAGTTTAAACGTAACAGTATCAGCTGAGGAACTTTTTGCTATAATTAAAAACCTACCACTGCACAAATCTCCTGGCCTAGACGGCTTGCCCTATTCCTACTACAAATCTTTTTTTGACATTCTATCTCCTCATATGCTAGCCTTATATGATTCCCTCCTCAAGGGTACTCCTCCACATTCTCAGTTCACCCACTCATTTATTTAGGTTATCCCTAAGCCTGGAAAGGATCCCTCTGTCCCAGATAACTACAGACCCATAGCCCTCCTAAATTCAGACCACAAGATATTTACTAAAATTCTCGCTTTCTGACTCTCTGCACTTATTCCCAAACTGATACACAGGGATCAAGTGGGTTTTGTCCTTGGTAGACACACGGGAGATAACACCCGGCGTACAATAGACCTATTAGACCTTTTGGATAGAACCTCACGTTTGGCATTGATTTTGAGTCTAGATGCGCAGAAAGCTTTTGACAGGCTAAGTTGGCCCTACATGTTTGCCACCTTAACATATGGCTTTGATGGTCCTTTTTTAAAAGCTTTAGAGGCCTTATATTCAACTGTTTCAGCACAGGTGCAAATGTCATCCTTCCTGTCTACTGGCTTCCCCATGACAAATGGAACTCAGCAGGGTTGCCCCCTTTCGCCACTGCTTTTTATTCTGTGCTTAGAACCCCTAGCTGAGTCTTGTTCATCTTGACTCTTGTTCTTGTTCATCCAGATATACGTGGGGTGGTGATGAGACAGGGGGAATATAAATTATCGTTATTTGCTGACGACATTCTGCTAACTATCACTAACCGGCTGATATCCCTTCCCTCATTACATAAATTATTGACCTCTTTTAGTGCTGTTTCCGGGTATAAAGTCAACAATTCTAAAACTGAAGCTCTTCCTATACACATTCCAATGCCACTATTATCCCAACTCAAAGAATCGTACCCTTATAAATGGTGTAATACCTCTCTCAAATACTTGGGTATTCTACTTACCCCTTCCTATTCCTCCCTTTATAGCACTAACTTCCCTCCTCTGATATTGGATATAAATAAGTCTCTGTCAGCCTGGACCAAATACCCCCTGTCTTTATTAGGCAGAATTAGTGTTTTAAAAATTACCCAGGCTGCTTTATTACTTCAAAACTCTCCCAGTAGCCGTACCTGCCTCACAACTAAAAACACTTCAAAGGATTTTTTTAAAATTCATATGGAATGGCGGAGCCCACTGCATAGCAAGTTCCGTGATGTTCTCCATTAGATCCAGAGGAGGCTTGGGAGCTCCAGACATCACTAAATATTACCATGCTACGCACTTAAGGGCCATTACCTCTTGGACTTCCTTACATGCACCAAACCAATGGTCAGCCACTGAGAAGGGGGTACTTTACTTGGTCCATCCAGGATCTTGGTTTGGGGTGCCCCCCCTGTTTTGGATCCCATATATAAACGTCAGTGTACTGGTCCAATGGCACTAACTTTAACCATTTGACGTAGTTGCCTCAAACGATATCCTCTTATGTCCCCCTGCTCTCCTCTTGTAAATGTATTACTTAACCCTCTTATTCCGGATAGTATGTCCCTAGGCAGGATTTTTCCATGGATAAATGTTCATCTCTTTCAGCTCCGGAACCTAGTTCATCCCATAACGAGGAAGCTTCATACCTTTAACACTTTAAGAGAGAAATTTGATTTACCACCACACATCTTCCACTTTTACTTACAGGTTAGACACTTCTTTCACTCGAAATCGCCATCCCTGACCCTAGATAGACCAACTACTTTTGAATACTTGTGTGCCCAAGGCCCTCATCAGTTGCATCAAATTTCCTGTATCTATCGTATCCTCCATGAGCCGACTCCAATTACAGAGATATTACACCATTACATGCGCAAGTGGTCTCAGTTGGTGGGCCGTCCTGTCACAATACAGATGTGGGTCTCTACCTTTAAATCTTCTAAATGTGTCACTCAGAGGGAGACAACCATTAAGATTCTCATGTTTTGGTACAGAACTCCCGATGTAATCCACAAATACGATCTATCAGTTTCACAGCATTGCTGGCGGTGTGGAACTGATATAGGCTCACTATTTCATATTTTCTGGCAATGCTCCTTGATTCAACCCTTTTGGAATGATGTACATTTACTTATACAAAAGGTGACTGGGGTGTCTCTTCCATTAGATCCTTTGAACTACCTTTTGGGTCTTCCCCCTTCGGGGGTATCTAAAAGGACAAACAAACTGATATCTTATATATTACTAGCCACCAGAAGGATTATCCCACTGTTCTGGTTATCCAATACACCTCCTCCATGGTCCGGATTTTTACACTTGGTGGCTGAGATTCGGACAATGGAGTTCTTGACGGCCTCGGTACATGACTGCATCCCCCAATTTAATAAAATATGGGAACCATGGGACCTTTCAGAATTCTGGACCCCCATGCTACCAAATATGCCCTAATCTTAACCTAATTTACTTCTACGTTGCCTGTGCATATATTCTGAACTGCTCATAAGATTCTAGGTTCTCTCCCATATTACGTTTATTGCGTACATCATAAGGATTTGATCCAATACACATACGTGCCTTGTTTCTGTGAACACTTTTCTATCACTTATACTTGTTACTTTCCATTTTGTTTTTCCTTTTCATTATGTTTGTTTATAATGCACTTATATTGATAGTGTAATGTACATTTTGTTACAATTTTGTACTTATTCTTTGATATTCCAATAAAAATACAATTTAAAAAAAAAGAAATATATGGAAGGTGGAGCTTGACAATTACCATGAGCAGACGTGTCTTCTGACAGCTCTTGCATCATTACTTGGCCACATTTCTATACAGTGCCTCTTACCAGCAATTTTGCCCTATCATGAGCCACACCAAAAAGAGAAAGACTCCCTGAGGCTCGGTTCACACTGATGCAAATTGGATGCGGGTTTCCCCGCATCCAATTTTCATGACTGGAGACTGTGACTAGCTCTTATGAAACTGGTTTACACAGCTCCAGGGGTGGCCGCGGAGCGCACTGGAAAAGGGTCCTGTGCGACTTTGGCTCCATTTAAGGTGCAAATTCAGCCAAAAATTTGGACATGATTCGCACCTGATTTGGTGTACAGGGATGTACCGGACCCTTGCTGTGAGCTGCAGCCACAGCTAGTGTGAACCCAGCTTAAGACTGAGCAAGCAAAATGGAATTGCACCAGGATGACTTTACATAAGAGTTCCAGACTTCATGTTAGGGTAAGAGGAAGTCAAGCAACACCAAGGACATTTTTACTATCTGATGACAATCTAGACTCCTCTAATCTGCCTCACGAGCTTTAAAAAATCTCTGACCTGCTGCCAACTAGGAAGGAATTAAAGCCATGTCTGCCCTCCTGGCATCCACTCAAAGTCAGGACATGGAGCAAATCCAGGAGTGCCTCTAAAATTTCCACCAGCTCCTGAATATGATGGAAACCACAAGCACTTCCCACAAAAAGGCTTTCATATGGCTTCAGAAAATAGATGTCCAACAGCAGTGCCAAATCCAAGTCCTGTAATCCATATCAATGATGTTGAAGACAGGAATCACCAAAATAACATCAAGCTAAAGGAGTGAAAGGTCAAGCTGATCTGGAGCACGCCATTAAAGCAATTTTTAACAGGTTCCTTAGAGGAGCAGACACAAAGGACATAGAGATCAATCAATTTCATCATACCTCCAGAGATGTGCTCTGCATGGTGCATTTTTTAAACTTAAGGAAGTCATTCTGTAGAAAGCCAAGGAGAATAGGGTCTATTGATTTGGATTGAGTTACAGTAACCCTATATCCTGACCTATCACAGAACTCTCTGGATAGACAATAGCCCCTTCCTTCATTGACTAAACACCTCAGGGATTATGAAATCACCAATAATAAGACTACTTGTCTATATTCTGGCATAGAAAGATGATAAAGCAGTCATTCTGTGCACCTCAGTGACGTCAAGAATTTTCCCCAGCAGCAGACTTGCATCCCTGTCCAGACTCACAAACCCTTGTATATCCATACTACCATAGCTAGACCACTGGCAGAAGGTTCCGTCCATTGCCATATGCTGGAATGCCTATTTTCCCTCATGCAGGAGATGCGGGGACCACACTGTAGCATTGAACCCTCTAAGTATCCAGGTTATGACTGTTTTCTATGTGGTTTGCTGAGGCTTATGTTATACATTCAAACTGATTCCAGTTTCCCTTAAATTTACTTGTTGCACCTGTCAAGATGGTATGCCTTTTGTTACCTGCCCTCAGCTGTGTGTATTTGTATTAGTGTATTTGCACTAGACTATATCTTGTCTGGTCTGTACTGCTTTGCTCAGCACTTGCTAATCCACCAAACCCATGCCTCCATGTGGTCACAGCCATATTCACCTACAGTAAGTACTCACATGACCTGGTGTTTATCCTGGACTACAACCCCAGTTTTCAAAATATCCCATGGACTGGTGACTTCAGAGACTCATCTCAGATACTGCAGACTTGGCTATTTAACCAGAATGAACTATTATCTTTAATGAAAAACTTGGATGGGTAATGTGTTCATTTTAGGGAAGGGGTGTTTGCACAGTCTCCTACATAGAAGGTTTTATTGTTTCCTATAGCTTTACTATTGGGTGACCCTTTTTGCAGGATATATCTCAAAAGTTGTGGGTTAAAGCATATGTCCTACCAATGAGAAGCCCCCCTTCCCTTACCCCAAATCATTCCCTACACTCATACTTGCAGGTTACTGCCCATGGGGCTGATGTCTCACTCCATGACACAATACCCACAACCACTCCATGGCTACCTCAGGTGAATCGATGCATGGGAAGCATCACTGTCATCACTTTGACCCCAAAACTCTATTTTCTCTATGTCTCTGCCTAGTCCCATACAGTGACTACATGTTCCCTTTCATATATTTCTGTATCCATGGACACAATATCACTAATACTCTCTCTATCTATTGTACCACATGGTTATTTTGAATTTGGACTTCCACCACTAGCACACTGACTCCCATGCACTTTGGAGTCCCATTGGTATGGATCCTCAGGACTGCGATGGCCCTGCATTAGCTGTCCATAGTCTCCAGATGCATATCTTTTGTCAAATATCTGCCCATCTTCAAACTCTTTTAGGGTGAGGTATGAAAACCTGGAGTGAGAACAGCTGTACCCTGAATCTACAGCTGTTTATATGTCTATGAACCTATGTATCTTATCAAAAAATCCTCATTAGGGACAAGGAGAGCCTGGTTCAGAGCCTGGGAGAACCCCACTGGTAACACATTGGGGTGCCCCCTGGAGCCAAATCAGCCCATAGAATAATGGCTTTTTGTAGGATTTTTTGAGTTACTCTGTTGTTGCTATGAGTGAAATGTTTATTAATGTATGCCTCATGCTCTAGCACTTGTACCTGGTTATAATAGTGACCCATGGCTGCATGGACTGTCCACTATACATAGGTCACAGATCCTAGGCACTCGGAGTGTTTTTTTTTTTTTTTGAGCTTAGACTCTGTTACTAGGGTTTTACAACCTATATAAGTTGGCCTGATATAATCTCTTTGTCTTTCTCCTAATTGTTATCATTTAGTTTGATGTCTGTGGCATACACCACCTGCACAGCAATATGCGCTTCTAGTATGTTTTATTGAGAGGTCTCTAGCAATAATATGTATATTTTTTGAATATTTTTTGATCTGTTTATAATCAGCATTTAATGTTTGTATTATATGATGATATGGATCTAAGTTCTATAATTATATCTTCCAACTGCTCCTTCTAATAGTAACTCCTGATAAAGCCTTCTGCATTCAGAATGGACTCTTACTGTATGTGTAAAATGGCTGCTAATTTCAATATATACAGCATATTGTGACAATGTAGATATGTTTCTGGCTGATAGATTTAGAAAGTACAGTAACAGGGGTGGAGGTTTTGACATGTGGGCTACAGTATTGTATTGAATGTAAGAACAACAATAATCTGTAAAACCCTTGTAATTAATTCATCAATTTTATTTAATAACTTGTGATTTTTATTATAAAATCGATACATAATGGTGCTAGTTAAAGGGAGCACCTGAAAAGTCCTCTATAAATCTTAGTATATTCTTTCGACTATAACTGTGGGAATGTAGTGCTGATGATTACCACCAGTTTACCTATTGATTTGTCTATTATATTTTTCTTTGAGCTCTGACTCTGTTACTAGGATCTTATGCAGGCCATACATGGAGTGGGGATCTCTTCCAAGCAACCGCAGGATATTGTTGACAGGGGAATCCTTCCCACTGAGCCATTGTACTCTCCAAGCAGTGGGGCAGGGGAAGTCGTCACTGCTGGGAGAACTCAATGATACTATACCAGCTGAAATCACATGTAAAATCCAGCAGGCTGGATGTACCTAAGTTGATCAATCGATCAACTTGGGTACATTCAGCCTGCCCATACATGGTTTGAATCTCGGCCAGTCCCTGCTGAACCACCCGAGATTCGAACTGTCTATGTTTGGCCTTAAAGGCTATACAAGTTTGTTGTTGGGCTGATAGGATGCTCTTTGTTTCTTCAAACTGATTGTTATCATATGGCCTTTCCTCTTTCTTACTATGTCCCTTTCTTTCCCCTTTTCCCATGGGTGTAGTGTAGCTCTTTACCAACTAAAGCTTTGGCCTTGTGATCCCAGAAATCATGGCAAAGATTACTTTTGGATCCCTCAGTGTACAGGATCTCCACAACCCCAGGACTTCAAACATTTTACCATATGCATAAACAAAGGATCTAAGGGAGTGTCAGGGCGGTGCTGCAGATGGTTGCATAATCATGTGCACTGTCCATTATTCATCCTAAGCAGTTACATAGAGAGAGGTTCTGCTCCACAACCACACTTTCCTCTGCCTCCCAGAGCTCCATGTATCATGTCCAAGTGCTGCAAGCTGCTAAAGTTGCCTTGTAGGCTTACAGACTTCTACCCAGCAGCAAGACCACAAGGGTATATATGGTGATTAAACTCTGCATCAAAATAAACTAATTATATAATAAGCTGCTCCCCTTGAAGAGTAGTGTGCTCCAATAGACATAAAATGTGAGTTAGGGGGCGCTATAATGATTGGTTAAAAGACCCTATATAATCCCATACCAATCATAAACTATAATTGTACACAAGAACTAGTGCTTATCTTCTATACAGCAAAGTTTGAGATATCTGATTCAAGTGGTCATATTAGTACATGCAACAAAATATAATTGATAATCAAATGTCCATTTGTGCAACATCGAGTTAAAAATGTGAAATAGTAGTCCCAACAGATTGGAAAAATAAGACAATCCATAAAAATCAACACCAAGTCTTGCAAATGTGATGTTATCTTCCAATAATTTCAATAGTGATCCTTCACTAAAAGTTTGAAATTCGACACACAAAGTGAATGAGTAATTTGTCTGCTTACCAGAGAGCCATGACTTCTTTAAAAAGAAAGTCAGGCAGCGCTTGTGCAGGGTAGTGCCTGCTCACAAGGAGTGCCTGCTCACAAGGACATGTGTATGACCTTCCTCCTCATGAAGATATGCAGGATATGAGAAAGGAATGGAGGACATCCATAGCGTAATAACGTTTATTAAAAATATAGAATAAAAAATGTAGCCAAATGGCTCCTTATATTTAAAAGTACCTCACCCGGCACTGGGGCTGCTGGCTTATCGTAACAGGTGGTGTGTGTCTGTCTCATGTCCACCTCCGTGGATGGCGTGCGTTCCACCCGCTCCTAACGACAACCAGGAGGACTGGAAGTGGCATAGGGTAGCGTGACCAGGTACCGCCTCGATGTACGTTTCGTGATTACGTCTTCAGGAAGGCACTACCCTGCACAAGTGCTGCCTGGCTTTCTTTTTAATTAAAGAAGTCATGGGTCTCTGGTAAGCAGACAAATTACTCGTTCACTTTGGATGTCGAATTTCAAACTTTTGGTGAAGGATCACTATTGAAATATTGAAAGATAACATCACATTTGCAAGACTTGGTGTTGATTTTTATGGATTGTCTTATTTTTCCAATTTGTTGGGACTACTATTTCACATTTTAACTCATTGTTGCACAAATGAACATTTGATTATTAATTATATTTTGTTGCATGTACTAATATGACCACTTGAATCAAATATCTCAAACTTTGCTGTATAGAAGAAAAGCACTCGTTTTTGTGTACAATTATACAGTAGTTTATGATTGGTATGGGATTATATAGGGTCTTTTGACCAGTCATTATAGCGCCCCCTAACTCACTTTTTAAGACCACAAAGGTACTCAATTTAGCAGCTCTCACCACTCACAACTTGCCTCTCATAGCCTACTGCAAAAAGGGAGGGAGATTCCCCTCCATTCCTATCCGCTGCAGCTGAGACAAGACAGAGGATAGAGGAAGACACATACACTCCTCCACACAGCCTCATAGACATTGTCAGCACAGCACAGGACATGCGGCCGCAGCTGCAGCACTGCAGTATAATTCTGATGCCTGTGTGCCCATTATAGGCATGTTTGGCTGTGGACATGGGTCAGCATAGGCATTCTGAATAGTCTGCAGATGTGCAGCCCCATGTCCCAGAAACTGTAATGCACTGTGTGTTCTGACACCTTTCAATCAAAACCAAAATTATATTTTTCAGCCATTTGAGCTACAGTAGCTCCTCTATTATATCATACTACACAGGCCAGCCTTTGCCCTCCACATACATCAGTGAGCCCTGGCTGCCCATGAACTTGTTGCTAGTTAACCAGTTTTACTTCCTTGGCCCACTATCGGTAGGTACTAACCACTGAAGGCAGGGAACATCCCACAAAAACTGCAGTTTTGGAGTTGCTCTGACCCAGTTGTCTAACCATTACAATTTTTTTTGTCAAAGTTGCTCAAATTCTTTACGTTTTCCCATGTTTTTGCTTTTAACACATCAAATTCAGAGACAGCCTGTTCACCTGCTGCCTAAAATTACACAAATAGAAATGACACTCATGGTCAACATCCGTGAAGTAGAAATTTGGAAAAAGAAAAATGTAACTATAAAGGCCAAACATGGAGAATAGAAACTATATATAAAATCATGAAATGTTATTGTTCAACATATTTAAAAAAGAATCATACAACATGTATGTATATTTATAGTTAAAAACCATTAGTATAGTTGTGCTTATGGATAGAATATACCATGTATGTTCATACAACAATAATTGTTAACATGCTTCACAGATTACATTGCTGATTAAAGGTCTTCATATGTCAACACATTTCACCAAAATTGCTTCATGAGGATGCATGAAAACATTACAGCAGTCATCTAAAGTAAGACAATAACATGTAAACAAAATATGAAAGAAAATGATAATACAATATATAAGTGCACTGATTGCGTGGGATATACCTCCACACCAAAGCACCAACACACAGAGTATCAAGGAGAACCTGCCTAAAATTTCCCACCTATTGTCATGGTCGCAAGATAATTAGTGTTAGTCACTTTACCTGTCAGGGGTCATAATGTTATAGCTGATTGGTGTAAGGCCTATATACTTGCCATATTATTTACGTTGGCCTCTTATGCAAAGAAACAGGGCCCAGCAGACTAAGGTCTTGTTCCTCTCCATAGCGGACAAAGAAAAACTAAACAAACACCCTTAACCCCCCCAAATTAACTTATTCTAAAATGCATCACAGGCAGCAACTAAGAAACCTACTCTAATATAACAAGGAAAACAAACTGAAAAACCATAAAGCCGACTATACTCACCTGCAATCCAGCAATAAGCCATCCTGACACCCCCCCCCCCACTGACCGCTGACATCTTCACTTATTAATTGGCTGAGCTGAGAAAATGTCATGCCCACACATGTGTGGGAGCTCCATCAGCTTTGGCATTGCCGAATTTGTGAGTGAGCTGCACATGCACAGCTCACTGTACAGGGGCAGATGGGCAGGTAAGTAGATTTAATACAGAAGAGATAACACATGCCTCTTCTGCATTAAAAACTCTGCCTGCCCACCCATTTCTATGTTTTAGCTCTAGTTCCACTTAAAAGTAAATTATTATGGCCTTAGCAACAAATCAGGCTTGTTAGAAAAGTGAGTTCACAGCAACTTAAGCAGAAAATATTATCCATCATACACCCCACTACCAAGCGTACCCGGAGGAAATTGCTAAAGAATTTAGCACCTATTATCAATCCTTATATGGCTTACAGAACAATAGCTCAATGCCACATCTACTGCACCTTTTATTGAGTCCTGTAGGCATCTAATTTTCCAGTTCTATTTACAGACCAACTGACCACTATCTCCCAACCTTTTTCCCTTCAGGAAATTCATTCCACTATTAAATCACAACCTAGCCAAAAATCTCCAGGAATTGATGGATGTACAATGAGTACTATAAATCGCTTGTTGAACTTGTATCCCTCCACTTATTGTTTTTCTTCAATCTAGCTGCATCCTCTGGTTCTCTCGCTCCTGAAATGTTACAAGATGTAATAGTTACAATTTCTAAATCCAACAAGGACCCCTCTGTTAGTGGTAATTATAGGCCAATATCACTACTCAACACTGATGTTGAAATTTTTGCTAATTTACTTACTCTCAGTGTTAATTTCACTGAAGAAAATATTTTCCTTGATGAAATGACCACGATTTTAGTCGACTAAAATACGACTAAAACTAAAAGAATCCAGATGACTAAAATATGACTTAAACTAAAATGGCATTTAGTCAAAAGACTATTGGGGGATCTTACTAAAGCTGGAGCATGCAGAATTTGGTGCAGCTGCCTACAGGCACATGACCCTACAGGTGGGACAGTGGAGCTCTGGAAGCACAGAAAATGACCAGGGTGGCTGTTTGGCACCTGGATTGCTTTTATTAAACAGCTGACAGTCGGCTTTTGGAGCGTACACACACACACACACACACATGGTGGCTGTAGCCATCAGTAGAGTGTGTAAACCACCTGCTGCCACCAATGTAAGACTTACAGAGGTGGCAGAAAATTGGGTTAAAGCTCAACTTGAAACTTGAAAAATAACTTCAAAGTTGGACTGCGCCTGCACTGTAATGCCCTGTACACACAATAGGATTTTCCAACAACAAATGTTGGACGTGAGCTTGTTGTCGGAAAGTCCGACTGTGTGTATGCTCCATAGAACATTTGTGTTCTGGAACAAACTTGTTGTTGGAAATTCCAATCATGTGCACATAAGTCCGACGCACAAAAGTCCACGCATGCTCGGAATCAAGCAGAAGAGACGCAATGGCTATTGAACTTCATTTTTCTAGGCTTGTTGTATGTGTTGTACGTAACCACGTTCTTGACGTTCGGAATTTCCGACAACATTTGTGTGACCGTGTGTATGCAAGACAAGTTTGAGCCAACATCCTTCGGAAAAAAAAATCTACGGTTTTGTCATCGGAAAATCCTATCGCGTGTACAGGGCATTAGGGTTACTTGTTGGTTTAGGTCTAGAGGACTTGCAAAAGTTGATTTAATTATATCAAATCCTCCACAGCTATACCCTTTACCAACAGCATCCTCTTCTCTATGTTCCAGTGGGCCTAAGGTCCTGGTGTCATCAAAATCAATGCAGAGTCCATTCCATATCTGTACACTGGATGAGATAACACCAAGGGATAGTCCACCGCCAGAGCATGGGGGAATTCCGCCTGCAGGGGGAGTGGATGATCAGGTAAGTAAAAGTGTTTTTACTCTCTTTTAGACTTAATGAGCAATTAACCCTTGGAGTTTTCTGGAGCTGAGCTTTAAATGTGTATATACTGTATAATGTAGTAATCCCTTTGTGTTTTTATGAAAAGATTGTAAGATCTTTTCAATAAATTTGAGAATTATTTCCTCTTGAATAAGCATGAATTATCTATATGTACTAGTGGGTAGAGGATGGGTTATCTTTTTTGGAAACAGTTAATTATTTGTGTCCCCGTGCATATACTTATGAGTTAGCATTCCATGTGAATCTTTATTAGTGAGCTTGAAAATGGTAAGATGCCTGAAAAAACTGCTTGCTGTATAACTCTACAGCTAGAATACTGTTGAAAAACAGTACAATAAAACATTTTAACATCTAAATAATTGAACTGAATGAATTAGCACTACTAGTAGTAGTCTGGTAGAATATCATGAGCAGCATAAAACCACAGCGAAAATGACATTTTAGTATTTGGAACTGGAGGCATTGTTTTCTCTTTTTTGGACTTAGAGTTCAATGTCATGTTTTTTGCAGATTCAGTTGACACGTTTCTTATTTCTGCTTACTGCAGCTCTTAAAGCATACAGTAACTTCTGATAACACGTATTCACTTTCTGTTAAATGACCATCACTGACAGGACAAAAGGTGAAGAGAAACTGAAAATTATATGGTTTTTCCCCTAAACAAGAGAAGAGGGGACACCTCCCAATGACTACTACTATTCCAGACATCACTGTCAAAGGTGGGACCCCCACTCCCACTGTTGTGATCTTGAGATTTGAAATGTAGAGAAATCTCATAAAAGGCTACACAAACAATAAAGAAAAATAACTGAAAAGTTCCCCAATGTGCTAAAATAAGAAAAACTCTTTGTCTGGAGTCCACCGCTAAAAAGTTTGCCAAATGGATGACAAATAAATTCACAAATGGATGGCACATAGAACTAATTAGCATATTGACACTATTAGTTTTTTAGCAAGTACTAACTAAATGTGTTGAGTACAGTGTGCAAAGTTATTGTCTTATTGTATTAGGTCTTTTATAGGCTTATTCAGCAAAGCAGATCAACAGGAACAGTAAATAATCATTAGTATCCTACAGCAAGAAAATAGATTTTAATTTTCACTGATCAGATCAATTAAATGATAATACATGTTTGGTTACTATGAATAACTGCACTGTCAAATTACATTTCTGTTATTACCGGTACATCTGTATAAAAAAATCCAGGTTAATCCCTATAAGCTAAATGAATTGCATAAAATTTAGGTTGGCCATATACAGTAAATTATCACAGCAGAAAGGTCAATTAAGACTTAAGGTGACAAGTGACTGGAACTGACGAATACAGCATTTTTTTAATACCGAATGTGTTATACTTTGACACCTAAATTCCACTAGAAATTTTTAGATTAGCATTTTAGCATAGTACTTTTTTGTTAAGGATGCTGCTGAAAGCATTTCATACTTGTTAGACTCTGTACAATAACAGCAGTCACCCTGGGCCTCTTATATAGAGCAATAAAAATGTTCCAAAGACAAACTGTGCCAGGGCAAGGGAAGATAATTGTTAAATTTTGTTGTACATTTTAAGTAGCACTTAAGTATATTGTCAAATGTTTTACCAAAAATATCTCACTGGTAATGTCCTTAATCATAAATTCTATTTCTGCTGTGTGCATACATTATTTATGTAATCATTTAATATACAGTCAGATATTGACTACTAAAGAGGGTAGTTGTGGGTATAGGACAACTCCATCTGCTAGTGTATAGAGCCTATAGTACAGTGGCTTGTATAGATCACAGACAAGTGCAATTCTGCATTGGCTTTCAACATCAGAATTTTTCCTGTTTTGCAATTATAGTGTCTAGGAACTGCTTGGCTAGGCTTAATAAACATCCCCTCATTTATAGTGGAACAGAATAGAAGTGGGAATGTGGAGAGTTGCGCTTGTAATGATGACAACATTGTTCAGTTCTCAACTGCCACTTTATTCCTCCTTTGTTCTCAGGGCCAACAGTGATGATGTAACTTCCATGTGTGCACAATGAATCTGTTCCATTCTGACACTGTGCTTCACTCTTAAAGGAAAATTATAGCCAAAGCTTGTTTGGCTGTACTTCTCCTGTGGATCACAGGAGTGCAGTCCATTCTGCACTTCTGAGACCCATTTTCAGCATACAGCAGACATCACAGAGCTGGTCCAAACTCAGGCAAAATTTATGACAATGAAGTCAGGATCCGCCCACATGCCTGGACCGGCACCCAGATCGGCACCTGGACCGCCACCTGAGTCGCTGAGAGCCTGAGCCAACCGCTCCTGCCCCCTCCACAGTCCAGCTCTCCAGTGAGTGTGTATATGGGGCGGAGGGCAGAGCAGAGAGCTGGTGATTGACAGATGCAGCATCAGACCGATGTTGTATCCACCTAGGTAGGTATGATTCTTAAAAAAAAAAAACATACATCTCCTTTAAGTATCTTACAGATGCCAAGACTGTACACTGCACTACACATTTGCAGCAGGTAGTGCTAACAAAATAAAATACAAGAAAAAAAAGGAAAAGCATGTTTTTTTGGCATAAAGACATACAAAGTCTCAAGCCTGGTTCAGACCTAAGCAGTTTGCTTTTAATTAGTTTCTACAGTGCTTTTTGCGGTGTATTTTGTGTTTTTGCACACACGTTTTTTATGCATTTTTCAAGTGTTTTTTGATGCATTTTTTATTCTTTTTATTTTGGCCAATTTGTTGTTCAGCAGTTTAAAAAGCACAAAATGCAAAACTGCAACAAAATCATGCCAAAAAGGTACTACACGCTTTTCTGCAGCTTCTCCAATGAAGTCTATTGAATCAAAAACACACAGTCTTGTGTTTAAAAAGGTCCCTGACCTTTTCCAAAATGCAGCTGCTGAAAAAAGCATAGATGTGAACTTGTCCCATAGGAAACCATGTTAAATTAACTGTAGTGCTTTTCTGCAAAAAAAGCACTAAAAAACACATAGGCATGAACAGGCCTTATTTACCAAAAAGTATGTATACTAGCAACTTGTTTTTATTTTCAGGTAACAGTTGTGTAATAAGCTGTGGTGTATGGCGGTGTATAGACATCTAAAGTTGAAAATGTATTTTAAGTGCATTATGACTAAAATAACTGAATCACCAGCACAAGGTTTCTTTTTTTTTAGCAGTACAGCAACCGTGAGACACTATACAGCTGCAGTATTGATCTTCATTAGACATGTGCAGAACAGAAACATTTGTTTAGTTTCATTTTGGATGGATTTGTTATGTTACTAATTTAATTTTGTTGATTCGTTTAATTTAGTTTTGTTTTGTTTATTCCTTTTCTAACATATGCTATAGTTTCAGAACGATTAAAAAATGATCAACTGATCCTAATTCTGTGTGAAGAATAGCTGCTTGTTAAATAGTGGGCCGGGAAGCCAGCAGCAGGTCCTTAACAACTATTGACTCATCAGCTGTTAGCGGATTTCCCAGTTGACAGACGAAATGTAAACAAAGAACAGGTGGCAAAAAAAAAAATTCTGAAAAAAACTGCATGGGCCCCCCCCATCCATACCAGGCCCTTCGGAATGGGTAATTTAAAAAAAAAATGGTGTGGGGTCCCTCCAAAATCTATACCTGACCCTTATCTTAACATGCAGTCCGGCAGGCCAGGAAAGGGGGATATGCGAGCACCCCCCATCTGAACCACACCAGGCCACATGCCCTCAACATAGGGGGGTGCTTTGGGGCAGGCAGGCTCTCCCAAAGCACCTTGGCCCCGTGCTGATGGGGACAAGGGTCTCTTCCCCACCACCCTGGCCCGGTGGTTGTGGGGGTGTGGGGGTGACTTATAAAAATATGGAAGCCCCCTGTAATAATGTGGCCCCCAAAATCCAAGCCCCCCCATGTAAATGAGTAGGGGAACATAGACGATAATAAAAACACCACAACAGTTTTTGACAAGTCCTTTATTAAAAAAAACATACAAACGCTGACTCAACCAAAAAAAAAAAACGCCACCCACTGAACATGAATGTTCCCATCCAGGGACACAGCCAAATGACAGGTAAACTTAGGGGCAGGAGTTACCGTGTGACAAAACTGGGTGACCCAGCCCCCATGTCTACCTCTCATTGGGCGAGTATCACTATGGGGTGGAATCACTCGGTGATATCACCGAGTAACCCCTCCAGATTGTTTATCTGTCATTCAGGAATGACATTCACCCAGACATGGGGGCAGGGTCACTTGGCTACATCACCGGGTGACCTCTGCCCCTATGTTTACCTGTCATTTGGCTGTGTTGTTTTAATTAAGGACTTGTCAAAAGCTGATGTGGTTTTATTAACTTTTAGCAATTTTTGGTGAATGATTAGAGGTAATATGTACCCCTACTCATTCAAATGGGGGGGCGGGATCTGGGGGCCCCCTTGTTTAGGGGGAGCATCCAGGCTCTGATAAGCTCCTTGCCCGCAGACCCCACAACCACTGGGACTAGGCCAGAGTTGTGGGGAAGAGGCCCTTGACTCCATCAACATGGTGACAAGGTGCTTTGGGGGTGTCTCCCTGCCCCAAAGCACCCCCCATATTGAGGGCATGTGGCCTAGTATGGTTCAGGAGGGGGGCGCTCGCTCGTTTCCCCTCTTTCCTGGTTTGCCAGGCTGCATGCTTGGATAAGGGTCTTATTGTCAGAAACCATGAACCAGACCGAGACAGAAGTACAGTAAAATCACACTTGTTTATTAATAAAAATGAAGAGGTAAATAGAGTAAGCGTAGCCAAAGCATAGCCAGAGTCCAGTAACCGGATCGGGTAGTCAGCCAAGCCAGAGTTCAGTAACCGGATTGGGTAATCAGCCAAGCCAGAGTTCAGTAACCAGATGGGGTAATCAGCCAGGCCAGAAGTCAGGGATCCAAGTAGAGGAACAGCAAGCAGGATAAGGAGGCAGAAGGGATGTCAGCAAAGTCAGTCTTTCAACAGGATCGCAGGAGATGGTTTCTTGTGATGTGACCGAGGCGAAGGCAGGAATGAAGTGAGCTGGAGATCTTTAAGTAGGCGGGACTGACGAGCAGATCCACAACAGCTGGTTAACTGTGGAGAGAGATGAGAGCTGGCAATTAACAGACAGCTGAGCAGCCAGCTCAGAGAAGGAAGGGCTGAGCCAGCCCTGACACTTATATAGATTTTGGGGGCCCCACACCATTTTTTTTAAATTTTGACAGGGGGTTCCCCTTAAAATCCATTTAAGACTGGGGGGACCCACACTGTTTTGTTTTTATTTTTTAATACTATTCTGAAAAAACAATGCTATAAATACAAAACAAATTCTGAGATTCTGAAATCAAATTGATCCATTGACTCAGTATTGGATCAATTTGTTTTCAGAATTTTGGAATTTGTTTCATATCTTTGGCATTCTTTTTGTATATTTAGTGAGTGGCCGCTGGCATCATTAACAACCATGACTCATCTGCTGTCAGTGGGATTCCTCACTGATGTAAACAGAACAAGTGCCGGCTTAAAAAAAAAAAAAAACAGGGTGGGGATCCCTCCAAATTACATACTAGACTCTTACCTGAGCATGCATGCATCCTTACATGCCAGGAAAGGAGGGATGAGTGAGCGCCCTTCCCCCTTCTGAACCATACCAGGCCACATGCCTTCAACATGGAGGGGTGCTTTGGGGCAGGGGGATAATGGCCTCTTCCCCACAACCCTGGCCCAGTGGTTGTGGGGGTGCAGGAGTGACTTATCAGAATCTGGAAGTCCCAGATCCCGACCCCCCATATGAATGAGTAGGGGTACATAGTATCCTTACTTATTTATCAAAAAGTGCTCAAAGAGTTAATAAAAACACAATAAAAACACAAACAATTTTGACAAGACCTTAAAAAAACATAAGAAGGCTGACCTGATTGAAAAACAAAAATGCTGCCCGCCCAACACAACTGTTCCCATCCAGGGACAGCCATCTGGCAGGTAAACATAGGGGCGAGGTTACCCAGTGACATAAATGTGTAACCCCACCCCCATGTCTACCTCTCATTGGGTGGGTGTCATTTTCAAATGACAAATAAACATGGGGCGAATTACCCAGTGATGTCACCAGGTAATCACGCCATATCATGACACTGGCCCAATGAGAGGTAGAGATTGGGGGGGGGCACTCAGTTACGTCACCAGGTTATGTCAGAGGGCAGCATTTTTTTTATTTGGGTCAGCATTTTTATGTTTTTTTTTTCAATAAAAGACTCAAAAACTGTTGTCGTGTTTTAATTAACTTTGACTTTTTTTATGGGGGGATGAGTAGGGGTACTACTTATGTAATAAACTAAACAAAGCTTAACGAATTTCAACAACATTTTTTACTACTATCATTTAGAGATTTGAATACATCTGAATCTCAGAATAACCAAAAATGTATCATAATTTAGATTTGGACCGAAAAAAATCTCTAATTGTCATTATTTGTAGTATGCATGCAAAGAGGGGTTAAGATTTGTCCTTATATTTCACCTTTCATGGTGACACAGGTGAGCCTTTTCAAGTTTTAATTAGGTGGCATAGCTTTTTAGTGGGAGATACAAAGGTAAATTAAACAGCTCGCTGGTGGCTGGCAAGGAAACTGTCAAGGTGGTGCATTGGCAGACCTTGGAGGAGCCACATTTTAGGCTGACTGCACGTGCAACAGTAGTCCTGTCAGACTATAGTGTACTGAAACCATTAAGCTATGGATAGTCATTTTCCTCCTGCGTGTGCTGCACCTCTTGCACCTACTGCACCTACATTATTACAGTGGATGTCATAAATAACAAAGAATTAGCATGTTCACTTGTAATAAGAATGTTCCTTGCCATAGTTCTGTTAAGATAAGATGCACCAAGCGGCTAGGCTATCAAGTTGAAGTGCATGCTGTAAGCCAAGCTTATGCAACCCCACCTGTGAATTACAAAGCTAATTTCCTTGTTGTGGATAATTGCAGTACAGTTACTCCAACTTTCATTGTTGTATTGTTTTTAAGACACCAATATCTCTAGTCTGTTGTAGGGAGTCTTGGCATAAGTACCAATTCAGAATCTGGCATAAACAATTGTAATGCAGTTCTTTAGCAGGCTGTCATAATTATAGAAATAGGAAGAAATAAATCATTATGGAAGAATGCTATCCAAGTTCATTCAGTATAAACTGGCTGGGTGATTTTTTATGAATAAGCAAATACACTGCACCCTTCCTTTAAAATTAGTATATTAAAAATGAACTTTGCTTTGGATTCTGTGTCCCCCAATAAGGCATATAGAGGGCAGAGGACTAGTCATTACTATTGCTTGGGATCTCCCTTGTTCTGCACTGGGCCTTTGTATAGAAGTGGCCATCTTTGAAGAGAAATGGTTTTACTTCCTCATGACAGAGCCTCCAACAAATAGAACAGTGGGCAGGACAGTGGTGACATCACCAAATCTTACTCCAAATATGCTAAGACTAGCAGTCAGACACAGCAGTGTCCTAGATTTCATGCTGCATAGATACAGATATTAGCGTACAGACACATACCAGGAAGTGCACTGTTATTTTTTAAGAGAAATTCAAGAAACGAGGTAGATTTATCAGTGTACATTACTGATTAGACACATTTAAAATTCCTAAATGTTCCTAAATGTTTCCTACAACAAGTTTTCACTTTGTAAAATAAGGTTTACTTCAAGCACTTATGGGTTCAGCTTATCCAGCCTGTGTCCAGTGCCATCTTAAAAGCATTATAGGCCCCCGGGCAATACAGTGCACTGGGGCCCTGTCTACACAATAACGCACAGGAATAAAAATGCAAATTATCAATAAGGCTATATTTATTGGTACTTCCAACAAAATCAGTGTTTAAACATTAACACAATGTTTGGACAATATAACACGAGTTTGAAAAGCAAGAAATTGAAAAACAAGAAATTACAGATTGAAATGGGACAGTACAAAAGCACTATTTACTTCCTAGAACTAGTGGCAACTCTAAGATTGATATATAAGGGGGACACAGATAATACAGTCAAAACTTGGGGGGGGGCCCGGGCACTAATAACTTTCACCACTAAATCATACAACAAAAAAAACTAAATAAATATATATACAGTAAATGTACACACTCACACTCTGGTGCTGCTGGTGCTGGCTGCTGGGTATTAATGCTGGCGTGTGTGCTGCTGCCCGGCTCCTCTGAGACCCGGAAGTGTAACAGGAAGCATGCGGCTGCAGTAGTGAGCAGAGCTGATGCTTCCTGTATCTGTCACAGGCGGAGTGCATTTCATATCACTCTGCCTGTGAAGAGCTGGAACTACACAGAAAGCATCTGCTCCGTTCTTCACAGTGATAGCTGACTCACACTGCACACTGCCCGCCGCTGCGTCGCTGACTGATATTGGGACTGGGACTGGGATATTGGGACTAATGATCCATACACACACAGCATACATAACACACACACCACACACACATACATACCACACAAACACACACAAATCCATAACACACACATACAACACACACATACCACACACACATACATACCACACACACACACACACACACACACACCACACACACATACCTCACACACATACATACATACCACACACACATACATACCACACACACACACATCCATAACACACACACACACACACCACACACACATACCACACACACATACATACATACCACACACACACACACATACCACACACACACACCACACACACATACCACACACACACACATACATAACACACACACACCACACACTTTTGTAAAAGTAGCACCTTTCTGTAGATGTCTTCTATCCAGTGTAGCCACAGATTCCTTCTCCTTTCAGTGCACTGGGTATTTTCAGCTCCTGGACTCCTGGAGCAGGAAAGAGATAAGGATTAAGGGGCAGCTTACCCCCCTCCTTCCTCCTCGAACACATTGCAGTCAGCCTTTCACTTGACTCTAATGCAGAGCAGAGAGGCTGTTGAAGGAGCCGAGCTGTTACTTTCACTTTGAACTACAGAAGCCAGGCTTTTGTGTTTAAGTGAAAGTGGGAAGCTGCCTGTGAGTGCAGGGTTAATGGAGGCTGAAAAAACCCTGGGGGAGAGGAATAGACAGCTGATCCTGACCCTCTGCAACTCTGTCCTGGCCAGCAATGTATAAATGCCGGTGTCTGTCGCCGGCTCTTTCGCTATGCACTGATTTGACAGAGGGGCGGGTCTGAGTAGCAGTCCCGCCCCTACCCGACATCACACTCTCATTTTGACAGGTGAAGTATCTCATTGGGGCTGCACAGTGCACATCCAGCTGACTTGCTAGCCAATCCCTGGCTGTACTGGATGTGCACACTGCTGCAGATCAATCCAGGACTGTTGGGAGGTATGATTGATGCTTGGCTCGGGTCGCTGGGCAGGTGGGCCCCCCCAGGCAAGTGGGGCCCCCGGGCAACTGCCCACCATGCCCATGCGAAAAGACGGCCCTGCCTGTGTCCCATATATCGCATTTTAAGTTAACAGTAATATCTATAAACAGTCGTACATTGGAGCGTGACTGTTCGGCAACTAGAATCATTGCATTAACATTGTGAAAGTGATTAGCGTCTCCTTGGATAGTCGTCAGCCAGTGTGTAGGTGGTGAGACTAGAGGGGATCGCTTGATTATGTCATCAGCTATACAATGTTTGATACAAGATGTTATACATGTGAGTTGACTGGGTATTGGTTTTATATTAAAGATTGTGCTTTGACAATATTACACTAGTAGAGCCTTTCTTTTTTATGCACCCATCGATGTGTACCTTTACTGCAAAAACTGTGGAGAAGTGGATTGATTTATTAGGGAGCCTTTGAACTACTGATTCTTATGGCTTACTAGCCTAATCATGAGAGTGGTAGGCAATTACTGTATATTTGGTGGGTTTCCACCTGATGGGAGTGGGTCTGATGTTACACACATGGTGGTGGATATCTTCAGTGTTTTTCCTAATTAGGATATCACTGGGAACTATTATTATATTTTCTTTATTGGTCAAAGAGGACTGTTATTGGACATTTTTTGTTTTTTATTTCCCATTCTAATTTTATTTTTAGAATGTTTTTTTTTTTTTTTCACATGGAAAATGGATATATATTCTTTTCCACTATATATTTTTTATTAAGCACTGAATGAATTAGGTGTTATTGTTGCGATACTGTGAATTCTCTTATATATGCACTTTGGTATATATATTTTATTTTCACTGGTTTTGATATTTATGTTTATTAAGTAGCAACATGAGTTCTAATTTTTCACTATCATTGTGAGTGTGGGAGATTCTAACTATGTAAACATATTTAATTGAGAATAGGCTGGAAATTAAAATGTTTGATAATATTATGTAAATGTACTTACTGGTGCCACAAAGAAACTGAAATACATAACATTGTCTATGTGTATCAACCAACTACCACTCCTCTTTTGTTTTAATTACCTAGAGTATACTGTATGTGAACCTGCACCTTGTAAAACAACACATTCAATTTGGGTGGAAATAGAAGAACAAATAGCAGGCCATAATTGCAAAAAAAATAAAAATTGCAGCACTAAATAATAATATCAAAAGATGCTAAATATTAATAATAATAATAATAATAATATATTATATTAATAGTATCAAAAGATACTGTGTACTTGTGTGTCCATGAAGTGAGAATATATACAGATAATCAGCATAAGAAAAAGTTCAAATAAACTCTCATGAAGAAATATCAGGTGATGTATTTCAAGTGATCTCTCTCCTTCAATGTGACAAACACCAAGTGCAACTTCCACCAATGCCAGAAAAACGCACTCACCAGATGGAGTTTAGAGTGTCTAGAATTAGAACAGTAAAAATTGCATGTGATAAGATCCAGGACCTCAGAGATATGTAGTTAACATCAGCTCCCCCATTCCACTCTTATCCAAATTAAATGACTTTCTTTCAGAATGTATCAGGGTATATGGATCATGACCAGGAAGCACTCTTTTTTTATATAATAAAAACATTTCAGCATGTCCCATCCGAAGCAATAAGTCATCAATGACAAAAAAGAGAAAGTTTCACAGTGCAGTATTTATTGGTGAACTAGCACAGAAAAACAAACATAAAACCATATGTGCAAATAGGACTTACATAAAAAGCCAATCCAGCCAGGTAAAATGGTGGCAAGGACCTCAAGCACAAAACATTATGTGTAAGTAATATGCTTGCACTTACATGGAACACCGCCAATCTATTGCAGAGTGGCGCCAGGACCTCAAGCATTGTATAGTACTACTATACAAAAAGTATAATATTTATAATGTATGCTTCAAAGGTGGCACAAAAGACCACCAGCTGGGTATCTTTTGCATATAATACAGCAAAAGATAGTACTTGACTAAGTTTCCTCTGCAATTGCGTTCAAGATATTTTTTGCATTAAAGGGATAATGAAATAAAATGGTAAATGATAGGTTGTATTATGTGTTTGTTTTGTTTTGCTGCTTTACTGTACATTATAAAGTACTTTGGTATGTGGATCTGATAAATGCAGTAGAACACAGTGCAAGTTTGTAGAATAAGTTGCAGAACTACCAAGTCAACATGTAAATGAGCTGTCAAAGGCTGATTAATCAGTCTGCACATTCATTATTTGCCTTGACAAAACACAAATACAATTTGCTTACTTTTATCAGCAAGGTCCAGAGTCATTTGTTTATGTTGTAAGGATTTTTTTTTAATTCTTCTCAGAGGAAATCTCTTGGACAATATTTTGTTACTCTAAATAAACATTTCACTGTTTTTAGTTGTATCTAATTAGGCACCTGTCACTGTTTGGATTTAAGATGCCAGCCCAGTACATATAAGCGGAATATATATTACAGCTACTTGAACGAGGAACAATAACCTTTAGTCAACATCTCAGGAGTTTTCCACAATACATAAAACACTTTCTGTGATCTTTTTTAGATTTACTTTGGTGAGCTTTTATTCTATATAAACAGAACTTGTTTGACCTAATGTACATTTACATTCAGACACTTTCATTTCATGCATGCAAAAGGCCCTGTGTATGCTTGCATACATGTACAGGCAATTGTGTACTGGAGCAAATTCAGACTAAGGCAAAATTCTAATTAAAATATAAATTTAACAAACCATTATACATTATTGATCTTTTATTGTATTATGGTGCTCTAGTTAAAATCCCACCAGAAGTTTGTCCACCCAAAGTTTTGTTCTCGTTTCCTCTTATATTACAAAATTTACTTTGTGAGAGATTAATGTGTCCTCTATTAACACAGCTCAACGTAAAAAATATCTGACCTAACCTATACCTGGTTGCCCTGGACATTATTATTATTCTTTGTATCAGCTACCACTAATCCTTTTGGTGAATTGGTACAATTTGGCTTCATTAGGTGAGATGATTACTAACATATCTATACATAGTTTTCCTTTTTAACTTATTTTTCATAATATTTGTCTTTTTTTTTATAAGTTGAACTAGATTAATTATATGGTATTGAACATGTATATATATATATATATATATATCTATCTATCTATCTATATATATATATATAGATATATATATATATATATATATATCTATATATATATATATAGATAGATAGATAGATAGATAGATAGATAGATAGATAGATAGATAGATAGATAGATAGATAGATAGATAGATAGATAGATAGATAGATAGATATTTATATATATCTATATATATATCTATCTATATATAGATAGATATATATATAGATAGATAGATAGATAGATAGATAGATAGATAGATAGATAGATAGATAGATAGATAGATAGATAGATAGATAGATATATAAATATATATATATATATATATGCAGTCCACTTCATTAAACAAACTTGAAGATCTGCCCTTTATGGATGTCCACTAAGGAGGACAGTATTCCCCGCTCATTCTACTTTATATAACCCTTATATATTTATATAACCCTTCTTTTCTGTGGAAAATGTAAGTAGATATCCAGTTACAATTATATATTCATATCTTTATATATCTACAAGTTCATTCCCCACTCCCCATTTTTCAAATAATTTATATGTTATACCCATCCCAGCTCTCCCCCCCCCCCCTTCCTTTTCTTTTTCTGCTTTTTCCATTTTCCCTTTCCTTTCTGTGCTTTTCTCTCCCTTTTCTGTTTTTCATTTCTTTTTCTGTTCCATCTAGGTTCTTTATGTACCTCTATATGACAACAGAGGGTCAGCTTTCGGCCTAGGGACATGATTTTAACTGCCAATATCACAGGGGTGGCAATATTACACTATATATGAATGTACGTTACTTATGTAGACTGTAATGAACTTATGCTCATTCTTCTGTTTATAGAATATGCCAAAAGCTCCTGAGGAAGCATTACTGAACACGTAACATGTAGAGCAAGCTGAGCTGAGTGTTTCACGATACACCGTCCTTTTGAAATCTGTTATTATCTGAACAAGTGAACTGCTCGGTTATCCGAATCTGTGAATTTATGTAAGTTTATGTATGTGTTCTTTATTTTTAATTTTTGTAATAAATACTGAAACTTTTTTAAAACTTTTCTGTCTTATGCCTATAAAGTCCATCATTCCAAACTCCTTCCAATGATCTCAATTATCGGGACGTGGCATTAACTATTAGTGTGTCATATCCACAGTACCACTCTGTGGTGATACGAACATTTTTAGAATCATTGTATAGTCAAAGCTATGGGATTCCCAGTAGTAAACTATGGCTATGAAAGTTGGACCATAAGGAAGGCTGAACGCCCAAGAATTGATGCTTTTGAACTATGGTGTTGGAGAAAACTTAAAAGTCCCTTGGACAGCAAGAAGATCAAACTAGTCAATCTTGAAGGCATCAACCCTGAATATTCACTGGAAGAACAGATCCTAAAGCTGAAACTTGAATACTTTGGCCACCTAATGAGAAGAGAGGACTCATTGGAAAAGACTCTGATGCTGGGAAACATGGAAGAAAAAAGCAGAAGAGGACGACAGAAAACAAGATGGATAGATAGTATAATCGAAACAATGAACATGAAGTTAAGGAAGCTCCAGGAGGCAGTGGAGGACAGAAAAGCCTGGCGCGCTATGGTCCATGAGGTCATGAAGATTCAGACATGACTAAATGACAGTTCAAAAAAGAGATACAAAAAAGAACGGTTTCCTTTATGGGACTTTGAAAGGCAGAAACTCCTTGACAATCAAGTTATACTGAAAATATATTTCTATTTTTATTAGAAAAGTTGAAAATGAGAGTGTAACATTAATGAAAAACAAATTTGGATGCATACATATTACAGGTGTGATATCAAAAGAAACATGTGTATATATAGACAACCACTTGGCTCTGTTGGGTAGCAAACTAATGCCCCGTACACACGGTCGGACATTGATCGGACATTTCCACAACAAAATCCATGGATTTTTTCTGACGGATGTTGGCTCAAACTTGTTTTGCGTACACACGGTCGTACAAAGTTGTCGGAATTTCCCATCGCCAAGAACGCGGTGACGTACACCACGTATGACAAGACTAGAAAAGGCCAGTTCAGAACCAAGCGCGGCACCCTTTGGGCTCCTTTTGCTAATCTTGTGTTAGTAAAAGTTTGGTGAGAGACGATTCGCGCTTTTTCAGACTTGTGGTTTTCAGATTGTTTTCTGCTGTTCAGTTTGTGCTTGTGGGTTTGTATCTGCTCTTCAGTGCGTGCAGCGAGTACCATTAACTCTTGTCATTGTGCTCTTGTTCGTTCGGTACTGTTTTTCAGGTCGCTCTTCACAGGCCTTGCTGTTCTTCAGTGCGTTCTGTTACTTCGTTCTGAGCAGCCGACCGTTTTCTAGCCATGTTGCGTATATGTACTCCTCGTAGAGTTCGTGCTGTGCAGGGGCTTGGTGTTGGGGTCCTGACCTTGACACAAGTCCAGTCCATGAACAGGGTGGGGAGGAGTTCATGGACCAAGAATTGGTTGCTTCAGCGTGACCAGTTCTGTCATATGCCTTTGCGTGAGATCCGTGAGAATAATCCTGATGATTTCAGGAACTTTCTCAGGCTGACGGACCTCGTATTTCACCATTTGTTGGCTTTGCTGACCCCTTATATTAGCAGGCAAGATACCTGCATGAGGCAAGCCATTACTCCGGAGCAGAGGCTAGTCACCACCCTGCAGTACTAGGCGATGGGGAGAAGCCTGCAGGACTTGAAGTTCTCGACAGGCATCTCCCCCCAGGCTCTGGGATCATTATCCCAGAGACCTGTTCTGCCATCATTCAGGTCCTGCAGAAGGAGTATATTAAGGTAAGATTTTTATCCTTTAATATCACATTTTATTGTATTTAATGTTTGTTAATATATTGTATTTCTTTCCTCATTCCCTAATTACCATGATTGTAATATGCTGTGAATGTCCCCTTTGTCCTCATGCATGCTGGATTGTTATGTAATTTTTTTTGTCCTTCATACATATTTTCCTTCACTAACCTCCCAAGCATGGTCTCCTGGCCCTATATTCCCCTCATGTAGTCACTTAACAATGTATTTTGTTAGCTCCATAGTAGTGCTTTACCCCAAACACCCCCTAAAATGTTTTTAAATGTGATTTGTGCTTTAAATTCAGGCAGAATGCCAGAGGCTTTTTTTGGGGGGTCCCCAAATCATTTGGAACCCTCCCTCCCCCCAACTGCTAAGTCAGCTGATAACAATTCTCTATCTATCCCCAATCATCTATCTGCTGAACCCATACACACTATAGCCATCTCTTTAGTGGTCAGATTTATGGATGAATTCCCTAAAGCATGTAGTACAAGGGCCTGCCTGTATACTTTCAAATGGTACTGTTTAAAGTTTTTGTATCCTATTATTATCTTGATAGGTAATAGCAGAATGTCCAAATGTGCTAAAATGTGTACAATGTGTATTTATATCTTTGTATTATGACACTTCTTACCCGTCCAGTGGGCTGCCAATAGTGTAACTAAGGAGGGGCTCTCCAAAGTAATACCTATTATTTAGGCATTCATCTCTCAATGAAGTGGAGAGGGTTACCTGTCCAAGAGCTCCCCCCCTAAAATGTTAGAAATGGCCCATGAGAGGGGGGGAATCTGATAGGTGTACCTTATACTTTGGTCTTTAAAAACTCCCTCAAATAAATGTTATCTTGATGTTGGCCAAGAATGTTTGTGTCTAATCTGCTTTCCCTGTTTATGTGCAAAATGACTAATTTGTTTTTCTTGTTTAACTCCACAGTTTCCTTCCACGCCACAGGAATGGCAGACTGTGGCCTCCCACTTTGCCCAGCGGTGGGACTTTCCTAACTGCGGAGCACCTATGGGGACTGTACTCCTTATATGAATCACCTATAGTATTTCACCTACTCACAATTGGATTTTCGTTATGTGCACACGGCCTGGGATACCGCAGCAGAGCTTATTGTATGTCTTGGATGCCTTTATAACATTTGCATTGGGTAAGTGAGTCCATTCTCACACAGACTTTCATGGGATGTGGGGGGTATACCATCTTATATATGTATGTGATGTTAACCATTTGTTTTTTACTTTCGTAATGTTTAATAGATGATAATTCTCACTTGTCAAACCTTGATGAAGGACTTTTCTGAAACGCGTCGGTTTAGTGAGACTTACCTCATCCTATACCATTGGTCTGTTTTCTTTGCCATGTTGTGGTATTCTTTATTTCATACATGTTGCCTTTGATGCAATTGTTTGTATGTATCATTTGTGTTTGATTTAATAATTTTTTATGGTGTATTTTTTGTCATGTTTTTGTACTTTGTAATAAAATCACCTTTTTTACCTACAATGTATTATTCATGGTAATGCCCTTAAAAACCCACCCAAGGGGAATCCTTTGTTCTTTTTCTCTACTATGGGATGTGGCATACCCTCCTTTGTTTACTACTTCCGGTCAGAGCCCTCTCGTTTCCTAACTGCGGAGGGGCAATTGATGGGAAACACATCCACATCATCCCACCACCCAACTCGGGGTCATACTATTTCAACTATAAGGGGTTCAATAGTATTGTGATGTTAGCGGTGGTGTCGGCTACTTACAAGTTCCTGTATGTGGATGTGGGGAAGAATGGCCAGATGTCCGATGGTGGAGTCATCACCCAGACGGAGTTCTACAGGTGTCTCCAGAATGGCAGCTTGGACTTTCCACCTCCAGAAGACAATGTGGAAGGACTCCCATTCATCTTCGTTGCAGATGAAGCGTTTGCGCTGGGGGACCATCTTATGCGCCCATTCCCGATGAGGACCCTCACCCCGGACCAGAGGGTTTTTAATTACCAGCTGGCCAGAGCCAGAAGAGTGGTGGAGAACACGTTTGGAATCATGGCCAGCCAGTTCCGCCTTTTTCTTACACCCATACACATGGCGGAGTACAAACTGAATCATATCATCCTGGCGTGCTGTGTTCTACACAACTTTTTACGGCAACATTCTGCCAACTATGCTGGCTCAGTTGGGCCTGAGGCTGGAATTCAAAATGAACCAACCCTAACGGCACTTGAAAATAGCTGTCCTGGCTTGCCCCCCCGAGTGCCCGTGATGTCTGTCTAAGATACCTTGAATAATTTGCGGGTAGGGGGGCTATCAATATGCCAGACAACGTCTGAAACCTTTTTCAAATAAAAAAAAATTTAACTACTAAAATCTTTGGTGACATTTACTGCTTGTGTTTCTTTTTGCTGACCCTGACAGAAATGTGGCGAGTCCTGAAAATGGTGTGATTGTGTAACATTACAAAGCACTGTTGGGTGTTATTTACTAAAGGCAAAGACACTTTGCACTACAAGTGCACTTGAAACTGCACTTGTAGTACAAAGTGGATTTTCCCTTAGGAAATAAACCCCATTGTCGCAGAAATCACCAATTAGAGCACAACAAAAGTTTTGGAGCGTTGAAACAATAATCCACACATTCTTGATTAACAATTTTTTTAATACCAGCACAATCACATGTGCATTTAGAAAAGGTTTTTAAAACAAACCAACATGTTTGTTGTATAACAATTTTTGGGGTCACATTAGAAAAAGTAGAAATGTCCATTTAAGATAAAACAGGCATGTTTCAAACCAACAAGAAAGACACAAATCTTGAACTTACAAAGTTCACATTTGGTAGAACTTGAAGGCAATATCAGACATGAGTATTTACAAACTGTGTTTGATATTGCGTTTAGATGGGGTGAAGTCACCCCTAGAAAAGCCAAATTTTGAAGATGCACACCAATTGATGAATGTCAACATGTGCTAGCTGCCATCACGAGGGATCAAGGGACGTGTTTTGTGGGTGCAACCCCTTCCTCACAGCTACTTTATTATTGAGGAAGGGGTTGCACCCCCAAAACACATCCATTTATCGCCCGTGATGGCAGATAGCACATGTTGACACACTGTGTGCCTCTTCAAAATGTGGCTTTTCGCAAATATGTCCAAAAATGGTAAAAATTTTTAGCTCACAAAAAGCGCCAAAAAATAAGGGATTTTGAGGGGTTTTAAACTCTCCCTAAAACATCAATGATGTTCTTCATTTTTTGTTGAACATCATTGTTGTTTTTCAGGATGTTTTCCAAGTCCCTATTACACCCCATGATCTCCTCAATCAGGATCTGTGCACTTTCCGAGGTGAAATGCCCTGGATCCACAACATCACGATCACCTAAAAAGATAGAAACAAAAAAACACCATGTATTATAAATATGCCGGCATCCATCTCTTACCCGAGCCTGTGGTCACAGACACTCACCTGACGTGGTGCCAATTGTCACCATGTCTTCCTCCTCCTGCTCTGCTTGGCTTGGGTGGATTTCCCCTTCTTCCAGAGGTGGGGGGTCTGTGGTCTCCTCGGATGAGGGGTGTCCTCTGAGTCTTTTATCCCCTATGTAAAAAAAAAATAGGTATACTTAACACACAGATATTTGATGGCAGAAATAGGAATATGGAACATTGCTTGGAAGTGGGGTACAATTGTCTATTTTGGCAGAGTTCCAAGATGTAGAATTTTTGGTGTCCTTTGTCAAGCTTCAATACTTTACCTGTTTTGTACAAGCTTCACAGATGGAGACACCCCTATAGTATACACTGGAGCACCTGTGTGGGCCCCCTAATAAAAAGGGTGTTCATGTTTCCCACACTAGTGCTCCAGCGTCTAGATGTGAAAACTGCTGCTGAGTGTCCTCTCCTTACACAGAATCTAGTTTGCATTTCATTCTAGTTACAAACCCATCTACACAACCAAATTATTTGCAGACAAGTAGGCCATAAAAAATGTGGGCAAATGCATATGGCCAAAACAATGGCGTTTTCTAGGCCGAACCAACAATGTTTTATACGAATGAATAATGTGCCCATGAACATGAAAGTTGCCATTTTAAACTGGATAACAGTTAAGAAAAGCACATGGAGCAGCACGAACGTAATAAACATAAAGAATAGGAACACAGCACAACTACTTACTTTTTTGCAGCACTCTCCGGATCTTTCTGTACTGCTCGTGTCTCTTAATTTTAGGTCCGACCACCGTTTCCTGAGCTGATCTTTCGATCGTCGTACCTCCAAATTCCGGTGCAGACTCTTGACCACTTTCGCCATGATCTTGGCCTTTTGGACATTGGGGTTGGGGTAAGGTCCATACGTCCCGTCATAGTTGGCCTTCTTCAGGATGTCCACCATCTCCAACATCTCCCCAAAGGACATATTTGAGGCCTTAAATCGTCTCCTTCTGGATCGGGATGTTTCAGGCTCCAGGCTTTCCTCCCCCTCCTCCTCGTTGCTGTAATTATCTGACACCTTCTGTGTCTCCTGTGCTCTTCCCCCACTGCACCGAACTAGAAGGGGTGGGGAATAGAATAGAAAGAACGTCAGGGGCGGGCAGAGTTTCACGCATGCGCAGTGCATATAAAGCGTAACACGCGTGCGTAGTATGTACGATCTGTGAGCGGAGGAAGGCGTATCAGAGGCGCCGATCGTGATAATGAAGGTAAGATCTAAACTTGGATATAAGAAAGGGAAGGAAGGGGTCAAGAGGAGATCCCCCCAAAAAAAAGATGGTCCGCTCAAGAACAAACAGTTGAACCTACAAAAACTTTATTGTGTCACAATATGTAGAAACATAATCCAACAACCATGTGTATTTAAAAATAGGGCAGATAAAAGTCCTATTGTGTGCTGGTGGCCACCACAGACATTACACATATATCTCATGCATTCATGCACTCACACTCATCAATTAAAGTCACTAGAGACCCGGGTCTATACTATTTCACTGGAATTCCAGAGCTGGATTGGCTACATAAGTGGGTAGACTAGGTCCTTGTAGGTAAAGTGCAAGTGCTAATACACAACAAAAGTCCCCTCGGATGTGAACCAATGGCTGGTTAGACATATGTATGTGTCAATCAACCAGAGCCAAGGAAGGAAACGGTGTCCTGATTGTGTGGTGAACAATTGCAACTCAAGCAACCTCACATAGAGGGCTTTTAAGGATGGACGGAAAATGGCCATAAACAAAATGCCTCATGAATGTGAGGGTACATTTTAGCTCACCGTCTGACGTCTTCAATGAAGAAGGAGTAGAGCCCAAAGGAGTTGCTGATGGCCGCGTTCGTGTGGGTTTGAAAACACGTTCATGCGGTATTAGCTTGTTGTGGGCATGAGCGGGTTACTTCCGGGTATCCTCCGGCAGAAGGTAAGGTGAGTCACAAGGGTCAAGATTGTTAGTGTCTCATATCCAATGGTATAAGCAATCCGGAGAGACGCTCGGCGTCCGTGTTCACCGCAGAGGTTTCACCTGATATCCCAAATCTTGATTGATCCGATCAGGATCGTTAGAGATGTTCACATCCAATTTGGAAGGATATTGTAGTTAGAGTGTGAGAGTCTGTGTGCCACCTGCACATGGGTCAAATGCTGAGCGCTTTCGCTTGTTGCCAAGCTTCCTCAGAGCTAATGTGGTATCAGTAGCTGGATGTTTAAATAGCCAGAGGGCTAGTGTTCAATTTCCTGTCTTCTTAATTAACACCTGAATACCATAGCTTGACCATAATTGCAATCACCAAGAATGTGCCAATCACACCCATACATACATCTATTTAGACAAAACCATTGAGGGTAATGGATACATAGAGATTCAATCTGATTGACTTGTGTATGCGGTCAGATTTGAATATTGCATCTCTTACCATCATGAAATAACGACCAAGACCCAGGCTCAAACCAACAGAGGAAACCGGGGAAAGGGAAAGGAAGGAAGGGAAAATCAAAGGGAACTCAGGTCAGGGCCACGCAAGCTTTAAATAGCGAAGTAAATCAATCTAGTGACCACTCAGAACAAATACAATCTGATCTGAAGGTTGTTAACCTATCAGATATCCCCCTAAATCACCACCACATTTCACTGCTGCAAAAAGGCCTAACATTCTCCCCCACTACAACGATGAGCGAATTTGAGGTCTTCAAAGATATCAATTTGTTCTTGAGGAAATTAATTTTTAGGTACTGGCATGCAAAGAGGGACACCCAAGATATAGACGCGGACCAACTAGACAAACAAGAGCGCGACTCTCTCGAAGCCCTAATAGCCCTCCTTGATGAAAATCAACAGTGGAACTCAGAAGGGGAAGCCACCCAAGTGTCGCCTAGCTGCCCCCGCCCATCCCAACTGACGATTAAATCCCAAAAAATGCCCCCCCTGTCCAAACATAGACATATCCAGCTTTTTTTGGAACAAGTAAAAAGGGACCTTATGGGGGTCAATTGGGAATATAAAGGATATGACAATCTTAGCCGGGAAGAGAGAAGGGCCCTACGGGAATTAGAAAATGCAAAGGATATTGTTATTAAAGCAAGCGATAAGGGAGGCAACACGGTCCTTATGTCACATACTCTATATGAGGAGCAAACCATGCGCCTTCTCCGTGATGGATCTACATATCTACGTCTATACCAGAACCCCTTTCCCCAAATGATATCAGACTTAAACTTTAAACTTGAACTAGCCCTTGAAGCAGGTCTAATTACCAAAAGGGAACTCGAATACCTCAGAGTCAGTGAATTCAACATCCCTACCCTATACACAATTCCTAAACTACATAAGTCCATTACCGACCCCCCGGGGAGACCAATTGTATCAGCTGTAAAGGGTCCCCTCGAGAGGGTCGGTAAGTACGTGGACGCACTGATTAAAGAACTTGTACATGAACTACCATCATATGTTCAGGACACACGGGATGTTTTGGGGCACCTGGAAGACATATCGATACCCAAAGGTATGTTACTGGTCGGAATTGACGTGGAGTCGTTATACACGTCAATTCCGCACAGATGGGGACTAGCAGCGACACAATTCTTTTTGGAAAATAAATTTCCGTCATTAGCAGGCCAAAATGAATTTATCATTGAACTATTGCAATTTATGTTAGAAAACAATTATTTCCAATTTCTTGGGATATACTACAAACAAATTAGGGGCACATCGATGGGTGCCCCATGGGCCCCATCATATGCATGCCTGCACCTTGGCTTTTGGGAGTCTGAGTGTGTGTACCCCTCGTTGATGTACCTCAGCCACTGTCGTTTGTGGCTGAGGTACATCGATGACGTGATCATGATTTGGGACGGCCTGCCATCTGAATTGACACAATTCATTAATGAACTTAATGACAACGACCGTAATATTAGGTTAACATATACGTATGACACCAATGAATTGTCATTTCTGGACCTTACGGTGTTTGTCAGGGATGATAAGTTACATACAAAAACCTTTCAAAAAGACACAGCGGCAAACACTTTACTGCTAGCGTCCAGCCACCATCCCGCATCTCTGAAACGGGGTATCCCCGTGGGACAGTTCCTCCGTGCAAGAAGGAACTGTTCAGAGGAGGGGGATTTCCACAGGGAAATGTATGACCTACATGGGAGGTTTCGTGATAGGGGTTACTCGCATACGGACATCAGACGTGCTAGAAAAAGAGCACTACAGACAAATAGATCGTCTTTGTTGGTGAACTCTACTAAAGAAAAAGCAAAAACCTCAAGCCACCCTCCCCTTAGAATCATTACCAAATTTGGTACCCAGTGGGACCAAATCAAAGAAATTCTGGGCCGACATTGGCACATTTTATCTGAGGCCCCCATTTTGGGAAAGCTTGTCAGCAAAAAACCTCTGCTCACTGCCCGTAGAGCTACAAATTTAAGGGATCGCCTGGTACACTCAGAGTACACCCGCCCTAAAAAACGCAGCTGGCTTACTGATCTTCCACCCCTTAGGGGTATGTACAGTTGCGGTAGATGCCATATATGTAGACACGTGGATAGGACGGATGTGTTCGCCAGTTCTGACAATAAAAGACAATTTAGAATCAATAATTTTATCAACTGTACAACCACACGGGTAGTCTATATGTTGACCTGCCCGTGTGGCCTTATCTATGTTGGCAAGACCAAAAGAGAGCTAAAAGTCAGAACTGGCGAACACATCCAAAGTATTATAAACAAGGATGATGACCGGCCACTATCATTGCACTTTCTTGATAAACATGAAGGTAAACCGGATGGCCTTAGGGTTAAGGGTATATACAAGCTTAATTTGCCCCATAGACGTGGAGATTTTGATAAGATCTTATGTCAGAAGGAGAAGATGTGGATCTTCTATTTAAACAGCATGCAGCCTTTTGGATTGAACAATGAATTTAATTTATCCCCATTTTTGGAACAATGACTTAAATATTCACAATCTAAATGTTCCCATCCGAAAATTGATTGGTTCTAACTGAGGATCCACATCTTCTCCTGCCCATAACGGGCAGCTTTTAAAGAAAATTGACTGTGTGTAGTGTTGCTCACGACCATGTCTCTGCTCTCTACACGAATATCAGCGAGTGACATGTGAGACGTAACCTATGCGAGACAGTGGCCCATGACCTCATTCCATCCCAGCTTGCCTCGATCATTTGGCTACCAACCAACTGATTGAATTGAAGCCGCACTGCCCCCAGATTATGAAATTTTCATATTTTAAATTATAATCTGTACAACAGATTATTCTGTTGTTCCATGTGCGGGTAATACCAGTGTAATGCCTATATGTAACTACATATCCGGACTATCCGGAATCACTTTGTACTAATTTGTCCTATGCGACTTCACAGGCAATCTCACTGGTAACAATGTTTTTATCCCGTGTGTGGATGACAATACATGGGACGTGAGCTGCCATTTAATCTGGCCAAAGCGATGGTTGGTTGCATATATTCATACTCATTATTTTTATTCCGTGTGTGTATGCCATGCAATTTTTGATCAACTATTGGGACATCTCTGTTTATTGTCAGGATGATGATATGTGTTGCAATTTAATTCGGAACAATAGACTGTTCCCCCTTGCTCCCATATATCACTATTTTGACTATCTTATTATTATTATTATTATTTAGTATATGGTTATATATGCACGGTTTGTTTTTGGAAATGCAGCATTCCTCAATTGGCTTTTATGTATTGATAGCAGTTGCTTGACAAGCCTTTTTCCGTTATTTCATGATGGTAAGAGATGCAATATTCAAATCTGACCGCATACACAAGTCAATCAGATTGAATCTCTATGTATCCATTACCCTCAATGGTTTTGTCTAAATAGATGTATGTATGGGTGTGATTGGCACATTCTTGGTGATTGCAATTATGGTCAAGCTATGGTATTCAGGTGTTAATTAAGAAGACAGGAAATTGAACACTAGCCCTCTGGCTATTTAAACATCCAGCTACTGATACCACATTAGCTCTGAGGAAGCTTGGCAACAAGCGAAAGCGCTCAGCATTTGACCCATGTGCAGGTGGCACACAGACTCTCACACTCTAACTACAATATCCTTCCAAATTGGATGTGAACATCTCTAACGATCCTGATCGGATCAATCAAGATTTGGGATATCAGGTGAAACCTCTGCGGTGAACACGGACGCCGAGCGTCTCTCCGGATTGCTTATACCATTGGATATGAGACACTAACAATCTTGACCCTTGTGACTCACCTTACCTTCTGCCGGAGGATACCCGGAAGTAACCCGCTCATGCCCACAACAAGCTAATACCGAATGAACGTGTTTTCAAACCCACACGAACGCGGCCATCAGCAACTCCTTTGGGCTCTACTCCTTCTTCATTGAAGACGTCAGACGGTGAGCTAAAATGTACCCTCACATTCATGAGGCATTTTGTTTATGGCCATTTTCCGTCCATCCTTAAAAGCCCTCTATGTGAGGTTGCTTGAGTTGCAATTGTTCACCACACAATCAGGACACCGTTTCCTTCCTTGGCTCTGGTTGATTGACACATACATATGTCTAACCAGCCATTGGTTCACATCCAAGGGGACTTTTGTTGTGTATTAGCACTTGCACTTTACCTACAAGGACCTAGTCTACCCACTTATGTAGCCAATCCAGCTCTGGAATTCCAGTGAAATAGTATAGACCCGGGTCTCTAGTGACTTTAATTGATGAGTGTGAGTGCATGAATGCATGAGATATATGTGTAATGTCTGTGGTGGCCACCAGCACACAATAGGACTTTTATCTGCCCTATTTTTAAATACACATGGTTGTTGGATTATGTTTCTACATATTGTGACACAATAAAGTTTTTGTAGGTTCAACTGTTTGTTCTTGAGCGGACCATCTTTTTTTTGGGGGGATCTCCTCTTGACCCCTTCCTTCCCTTTCTTATATATGCTTTATGGTCCATTGAACAACCGTTTGACAGCTAGTCAGCTACATACCACTGAGTTATATGATTAATGATACGGGTGACATGAGAGACATATTAATTTGATTAATTACCACAGTGGGAGGGAATTCCCCTTCCCCCGTTTGTCACCCCAGAACCTACTATTGGACGACTTTAAGGTGTCCTTCCCCCCTTTTCTTTTCAAGATCTAAACTTGGGCCTATACTGCTTCTAGATTGAGGCCTATATTGTAACAAGATTAGGAGAGTTTTGCCTGACATTAGGGTTTGTCTTGTGTTGTGTCTTGCAGAGAAAATGGACGGCTTCAATGACCACAACTACCTCCCCCTGTTCACAGACAAGTACAGGGAGCTGCCCTGTCTGTGGCCGGTGAAACATCCACATTATAATCATAAACAAAAGAGGCAGACAGCGCTGGAGAAACTGCTGGAGTTGGTGAAGCCGGTGGTCCCCACGGCAACCATCCCTTATTTAAAAGCCAAAATTGGTGGCCTGAGGAGCACTTATCTTAGGGAGCGCAAGAAGGTCACGGATTCCCAGAGATCTGGAGCTGCAGCAGATGACATTTATGTCCCCAGGCTGTGGTACTATGAGAGACTGCGATTTCTGTCAGACCAGACTGGAGTCAGGGAATCCCTCTCAACCCTTCCTTCCACTCTTCCTTCCACCCCAGCTGAGGCTTCCGATGTCTAACCTGGGACTTCCAGCCAGGAAGAAGTGGAGGAGCCCAGCTTGAGCCAGGTATAGCATTCTTCTACAGATTTCTGGTCAATAAAGAAATGATCTTTACTAGATGTTATTATTGATCACTAATTGCTGATTTAATAAAGGTGTTTACATATCAATAGACAGTAGTGGGCAAAAATAATTGGGACAAGAATGAAAAATGCTGGGCTCAGAAGGATAGTCTTTTATATTTGTTAACATTCAATTTGCAACAGTCATGATATGAAAATTGTGTGTGATTGATGAAGTAAAAACTAAAACTATGTCCCTTTTTCATACACAAGAAGTCCTCAGCCAGGTCGAGGCTCTGGAATGTGGCACACAGGAGGAGGCTGTGGAATGTGGCAGCCAGGAGGAGGCGGGGTTAGTGGCAGCCAGGAGGAGGCGGGGCTAAGTGGCAGCCAGGAGAAGCCTGGGACCAGTAGGAGCCTGACCGAAGCGCGGGTTCCTCCACTCCGCCTTTCAAACAAAAGACCCAGGAAGGGGAGCCACGTGCAGGATTCAGCACTCAGGCTCATTCAGGAGGCTTCTGCGTCCCTCAGAGCCACCCCCACTCCTGAAGAGGCCTTTGCCTGCATGGCTACCACCAAACTGCAGGGCATGCAGGGGGGCCAACGCCAGCTGTGTGAGGACCTTCTTTATAAAGTTTTAACTAAGGGGGTGAGGGGCGAAATCACACCCAATACCCACGTGATTGAGTTGGAACATCCTTCTCCTCCTCCTGCCACAACTACACCACCACAGCCACAGCGTGGAAGGAAGCGTGGAAGGAAGACCAGAGAGTGATGACCCTGGGTTCAGTCTGGTCTGACAAAAGATGCAGGCTCTTGTATGACCACAGCCTGGGGACACAGATGTCATCTGCTGCTTTCATGATCTCTGGGACTTCTGGACCAGACTGCATTCCCTTATATATGGAATCCTCAGGCCACCAATTTTGCAGTAAAATAATTGATGTCTGCCCTGGGGGTCAAAGGCTTTGCCAATTTATGATGTTTCTCCAGCGTTGCCTCCCTCTTTGTTTGGTTCTGAGCCCTTAATAAAGGTTTTTTGGTTTCAATTATACTCGGCTATGTGTGTTTTCATTCAAAAAGGACCGTTTGTTTGTGAGGAGGTAGGTACATTTCAAAATACAATGTGAAATTAACAAGAGACACCAACACCAAGCAACCTCCTTGAGATTAAATAATACAAGATAATAATGGTGTTGTGGTAACTTGACACACAAAACATACACAAAAGAATTCTGAATGTTAAATAACTAAAAAAAAAAAAAAAACAAGATCAGCCTTGAAAAAAATACAAAAAAAAACCACAAAAAAAATTATATAGATTTTTGGTCAGATGTGACAAATCATAATATATTGAGGGAATCACAATAAATAATAAAGAAATAAGTTTTTGTGAATATCAGCAGCAAAACTACTTTGTTCTTCCTGCATTATAAAGAAGAAGAGTGTGCGCTGTATTAAACAATTTTAAAGATTGCAGCGTGACAAAAGTACTCTATCCATTCCGAACGCTAATTTTACCAGACCGAGCTGTTCCGTCTTGGAATTTCTTCTGAGCATGCGTGGCACTTTGTGCATCGGAATTGTCCACACACGGTCAGAATTGACGCGATCGGATTTTGTTGTCGGAAAATTTTATAGCCTGCTCTCAAACTTTGTGTGTCGGAAAATCCGATGGAAAAAGTCTGATGGAGCCCACACACGGTCGGAATTTCCGACAACACGCTCCGATCGCACATTTTCCGTCGGAAAATCTGACCGTGTGTACGGGGCATAAGACAGAGGATGCCTGACATGCTTCAAGGTTAGTAGCAGTAAACCTCTTCTTCAGGGTTTAGTGGTTCAATAATTGGTTGCCTACAATCAATAGAAAGCAAAAAAGTAGTAAGCATTCATCATAAAAACATACATATAGGTAGATTTTACAGTAAACATATTGTAATATTTTAGTATAAATTCTGACCATGTATTTCACCAATATTACATCCAATTTAAAAACGGAGAAAGTCTGCTGCCATATGTCAACCAGATTAAAGAAAGCCAATGAGGGGGGAGGGCATGGCAGGCCCAGACTCAGGATCAAACACAGAGGGCACTTTGCGTCCACCCAACCCCACAGATGCCACAGCTGGGGCAGAAAACATCTCAAACTTCTAGGGTCTAAACAAGAGAGAAAGGGAAAAGAGAGCAGGAGAGAGCCTATTTGTTGCAAAGTGTATGCAGGTATTGTAGTAGAACTATATACATTAATATAGAAAAAGACTGAGCATCTGATTAGTGCACACACCTTAAGGCAAGTTGGTATGTTGATAATGAGCAGACAACGAGAGAAACATGTATACAAGACTGGACAGGACCAATCAAGCATCTATAAAATAATTAATAATTATTAATATAAACTGCACAGCGTAGTGTACAGGAAGATTGTAAATATAGAAAGCAGTAAGGCACATCCATAAGTAGTGGATAGCATACAGCTCAAAAGAGCCTTGTAGAGTGGGTGTAGCAAAAACTATTGTTACCTGTGATCTTGCAATAACATTGCTCCGTCTGCACGGTGCTGGAAGCAGCATGAGACTGAGCACAAAATTGTCCATCTTATAAGAGGCATATCTTGGTAATCAGCTATATCCCCCACAGCTGTGAGCAGAGTGGAGACAGGGCTGCAATGAGTGAGTGCCCTCCAAATCCCCGGAGCCTCATCTCGGCAGGGATTGCTGAGACAAAAAACAACACTAAGAATCAGCGTTGTGACATCACCAGCCCAGAGGAGAGGGCAGGAACATAATGCCCAAGTGACCGGCGTCCGCGTCAGTGACCCGCGGTGCACAGAGGGCGCCATGGCAACGAGCATACACTTAGCCAAGTATGCCCAGAAACAGGGCCAGCCGCATCAAAGAGTGATGAATTGGGTGGCCCCACGTGTGCCAAGTGGATGATCATGAGAGGGTCCAGCACACCCCACCCCCAGTGGCTTGTGTTGCAAACAGCACGCAGCAGAGATTGACCCTGAATTGCACAGAACGGAACAAAACATAGAGATTGATTGAGATAGAAAATTAAAAAATAAAAGAAAAAAGGAAGGAATAAAGGGAGAGAAGAAGAGAAAGAAATGAATTCTAGACCATATGAAAACAGTAACCATCAAACACATACTAGGACATTGCATCAAAGGAAAAAATCACAATAGAATACATTCAATGACTATACATCATTTATACTACAAAAATTGTAATAAGAGATATTAATCTTTATTTTGCAGGAGACGATTATGAAGTAGAATTGCGAATTGGATGGGGTGAAAACTGCATCCAATTTGCAATAGTGTGAACCCAGCCTTAAGGTGGTGGAACTTTCATATACTCACATGTTGGTGGTTTACTTTCATATAAGATTAAGAATACAATCAAGGACATTTGTTTGAGATACAAACAAGTTTATTATACCTTATATAATTTATAATTCATCCACTATTCACAGGTAATTTCAAATCTATTGTCACATATTGTAAAATGTAGTTCATATATTTCATATTTTTTTTCACTTATTTGAAAGGGTCTGATATGTATTTTGGGTGACATTTAAAGGAGTCTGTGTGCTGTTTATTTTTAAGAAGTCAGAAATGAGAAGTCATTTGCCAGTAATTTAAACTGCATCTCTTTATTTTCTTTGTAAATGTCACTTGTGTTGTACTACATGATACAGCAAGAATTAAATAGCATACAGTTCCCCAAAAATGCATACCAGTGATGTTGATATATGGTCAATGATGCCACTGAGGAGACCATGTCCCTCGAATAAAAGAGCTATCATTCACTGGTCTTTCCATTGGCGAATGGCAAAAAAATGCATGGGATGTATCTCGGTAATAATGTTTCTTTTTTCTTTGGGGGGGTTGGCTGTCATTGGGCATTCTGACTAAATGGATCTGCATTGCTGGAAAAAGCAATTGACAATGGAATTACAATAAGGGGGATTTTTAGGAGATTTTTAAATAAAACTCCCACCACCAAAGTGTCAGGATTGTGAGGAAAAGGCTTTATCCTTATCAATGTGGGGACAGTGTGCTGTCAAGATACTATCCCATGAAGAAGGCATGTGGCCTGGTAGGGTTCAGGAGGGGGCCACATGAGTGTCTTTCCCTCTCCCGGTCAGCCAGGCTGTATACTCAAATTAAAGATCTAGTATGAAATTTTAGGGGACCCCCACACAAGTTTTTTTTGCTTCAGATGCCCTAAAATCTTTATTATACGCAAAGGGTCTGCTATACATTTCTTGGAGGCCTCATCTATTTTTTTCCCACGTGATACTTGTTAAAATCCATGCTAGACTCAAAGAGTCTGGTACAAAAAAAGAATGGAAACCACAGAGTTGTTACTTACTTATTTATTTTTTAATTAGACTATCACTGCCCCTTTGCTTACTGCACCTGCCAGTGGCCTCAACAGCCATTGAGGGGGAAGCTGTCATGTGTAATAACATAAGTAATATATATACACATGACTATATATATATATATATATATATATATATATATATATATATATATATATATATATATATATATATATATAACTTTGGCTGTCAGGGCATTCAGATGAACGCCTGAACATTTATTTGTTTGGTGGAAGCTTAACATCATATAGATAGATAGATAGATAGATAGATAGATAGATAGATAGATAGATAGATAGATAGATAGATAGACAGTATCTCACAAAAGTGAGTACACCCCTCACATTTTTGTAAATGTTTTATTATATCTTTCATGTGACAACACTGAAGAAATGACACTTTGCTACAATGTAAAGTAGTGAGTGTACAGCTTGTATAACAGTGAAAATTTGCTGTACCCTAAAAATAACTCAACACACAACTATTAATGTCTAAACTGCTGGCAACAAAAGTGAGTACACCCCTAAGTGAAAATGTCCAAATTGTCCCCAAAGTGTCAATATTTTGTGTGGCCACCATTATTTTCCAGCACTGCCTTAACCCTCTTGGACATGGAGTTCATCAGAGCTTCACAGGTTGCCACTGGAGTTCTCTTCCACTTCTCCATGATGACATCACAGAGCTGGTGGATGTTAGAGGCATTGCGCTCCTCCACCTTCATTATGAAAGTGAGAAGTATTTTTGTGTTGCTTGTTCCAGCAATTACATGGATAAATAAACACCCCCTGTGGATGATTAAACAGCACAATACTTTGTATTATATTTAATGGATATTGCTTGTAGCATAACACTTTTCTTATTCTGATGTTACAGGTTTAGCAGCAAATTTATGAAGAATATGACCTCTAAAAGTGAAAGTGAAAGGCTTTCCTGGGTATGAGCTACTTGTTACAGACCTGGGTAGTTCTGCAAGAATGTTTTCAACTCCAAATCTAGCATGAAGCTAAGACCGTTCCAGGGGGATGGTCAATAGCATTCAAAGGTGTTGGCTATAAGGGACAAAGGCAAGTCCTGTGGGGAAATATTGGATGAGAAGGTTGGATGGCCTCTAAGAACTCAACCTGAACAGCATCTTCCCTGAGTACAGATTCCTTGCCACTTAACAATTAGCAATGGGATTAAGGTTTGGTATAACCCAGACTGAACTTTGGCTGTTAGGGCATTCAGATGAATGCCTGAACATTTATTTGTTTGGTGGGAACTTAACATCATGTATAGTTTTATATATAGATATATATATATCTATATATATCTATATATACAGTATCTCACAAAAGTGAGATAGATAGATAGATAGATAGATAGATAGATAGATAGATAGATAGATAGATAGATAGATAGATAGATAGATAGATAGATAGATAGACAGTATCTCACAAAAGTTTGTACACCCCTCACATTTTTGTAAATATTTTATTATCTCTTTTTATTATCTCTTTTCATGTGTTAAAACTGAAGAAATTACACTTTGCTACAATGTAAAGTAGTGAGTGTACAGTTTATATAACAGTGTACATTTGCTGTCCTCTCAAAATAACTCAACACACAGCCATTAATGTCTAAACCGCTGGCAACCCCTAAGTGTAAATGTCCAAATTAGGCCCAATTAGCCATTTACCTCCCCGGTGTCATGTGACTCATTAGTGTTACATAGTCTCAGGTGTAAATGGGGAGCTGGTGTGTTAAATTTGGTGTTATCGCTCTCACTCTCTCATACTGGTCTCTGGAAGTTCAACATGGCACCTCATGGCACCTCAACAAGTAGCAGAAACTTTATTCTTTCATGGTATCTGGCTTCTCTTTGCTTAATGCGCTGAATAATCAGACTCATGTCTGAAATACTTGGAGAGCACTGAAAAAGTGGCACTGGCACTTTGTAGAGATTTTTTATCTCACTTCTTGTGCCTCTGAAAAAAAAAATAATTGATGTAGAATTTCTTCAACAGGGACACTGACGGCAATAAAATTGTACAAGAGTTTCTAACTAATTAAAAACAACCCCCACATGTAAAAAGCACACAGTCACAAACATTTTATATGTTTGAGGGATATTTAGCAATTCTGTAATTTGCAGATGAAAAATAATAAAAAAATGTTGTCTTCTAACAAATAAAAATATACATTTCTGTGAAATCCTCAATTTACACAGATTAAGAGACAAAACAAGGAGATTCTACATTATTCCCTAATGGCAAGCCATGGATGCATGCAATGCACTGTATCTTTTGTTTTGACTTAAAGGATAACTTTACCTTTTGACAAAACATAATAAATGCACATTTTTTTCAGGTAAAAAACTGTGCATTTATTATTTTTTGTCTGAGGTGCCTGGAAAACATTGCAAGAATGTTCAGCAGATTGCTGATGCCAAGCAGGTCTCCTGCAGATCTGTCAGTGTATCGGCTTCCTCATACCTCATACGAGGAAGTCGATACTTTCTCACAGAAAGACTCAATGAACTACCACAGTGCCCACAGCGCTGTGGTAGTTCATTAAATAACTACAAGCCAACAGCCACATAGGCTGTCGGACATTATCGTTTTCTATGCACAGAGGACTGTGAATGAGTGACGTGGTGCAGTGGGCAGAGCCGTGCATGGGCATTTCTTTTTTGAATTGTGGCAGCAGATACAAGGATAAGATCCCTGGTCTGCTCTCATGGCAGGGATCGGGGGGGGGGTGCGGAGTGGCAGGGGCTAGTGCATTCATAACATGTTACTGTTACATGTTACCCTGAATATGGGTGTAACATATTATAAAAGGTGAACTTATTCTTTAATATGAAACACCAGTATTTTTTTTCTTTCCTTCCTGGAGTTTTATTTAAAGGTGGGAGTATAGAACTAGAACAGTGGAGTAGGAGGAATGAAAAATTACACATTTACCTTTCATAGTGATGGATAACTCTGCCTATATGGATATTTGATATCCAAGCCTATTACCTGTGTGAGGGATAAGGGCAGGGGTCATGTTAGGACAGAATGCACATATGAAAGTTGCCTCTGTCCTAGTATACAGTTGCAATTTTCTAATAAGTTATAAACCAATAAACCCATGCCTTAGACTGAAAAAAAAGAAAATATATTTAAAAAGATAATTTCTATACATGTGTGCCTAGCTGCTGCTACGCCTACACTACCAGTGTATAAGTGCTAAAATATATACACCAATTTAGTTGCGCTAGTTGAAAAATAAAGATTTTCCGCTTACCAATTTCAATATAAATCCAACCCCAAAAGTACAAAGACAATGTATTATAAACTATATAAAACAAAATACCAAATGTCCATCAAAAGTGTTCATAAGATCATGCAGTGCTATGTGCACCTCCGTACACTTTAATAATCCACCAATTTCTTCTATGAAGATAAGTCACTTTTGTGCCACCACCTTTAACACAAGCAACTCACTGGATCACCATGACCCTGTAATATAATGTGGGTCATGCAGTGCTTTCCCCTTTAAGGGAGGGGGGACCCAGACCAGTAGGTCTTTCCTCCAAAAGAAATCCTCTCATGACTCAGATATCACCAAAAAGGAAGAAGATCTTGCACGGTGTAAAATCCGCACTTTATTAAAATTTCTCACTTTAAACCACATAAATACTCACTCACATTAAAGTGTGCTCAAACTTGCAACAGGATTAATGCGCTTAGTCACATAAAAAATTGGTTCCGCCACTACTGCTGGTCTGCAGTGCAAGCTTCACTTCCAATACAGGTATGTCTCTCCTTCCGGATAATGACGGCGGGATGACATCACTTCCCGTTGGCCTGCCCCAACACAGTGTTTCATCTCGCTGATGTCTTTAGTTAGGACATTTTTCATTTCTTCCACTCTGGAAGGTTTATACCCCTTCATAACCAGGCCATTTTTTGCGATACAGTATTGCATTACTTTAAATGACAATTGCACGGTTGTGCAATACAGTACACAAATAAAATTGGTGTAATTTTTTTCCCACAAATAGAGATTTCTTTTGGTGGTATTTGATCACCTTTACAGTTTTTTATTTTTTGCGATATAAACAAAATAATCCCCGCCAATTTTGAAAAAAAAAATTTTTAATTTCTGCTACAAAACACATCCAATAAAAAATGTAAAAAAACAAATTTCTTCTTCAGTTTAGGCCAATATGTATTCTGCTACATATTTTTGGTAAAAAAATATCAATAAGTGTATATTGATTGGTTTATGCAAAAGTTTTAATGTCTACAAACTATGAGATATTTTTATGGAATTATTATTTATCTATTTTCTTTACTAGTAATGGCTGCAGTCAGCGACTTATAGCAGACACTAAGTGACACTTTCGACACTTTTTGTTGGGGACCAGTGACACTTATACAGTTATCAGCGCTAAATAATATGTACTGTAACTGCAATAATGACACTGGCAGGGAAGGGGTTAACATCAGGGGCAATCAATGCTTTCTAACTGTGGGAAGGGTGCTTGTACTGTAAGAGATCAACATTCCTGCTTAGCATAAACACAAGTTCACTGTCTTCTCCTGTCACAGAATATCGATCTGTTTTGTTTACATAGGCAGATCTCTGTTCTGTCTGCTTCGGAACGATCGGTGGGTCCTGGCAAACATCGGGTCCACCAGACCCACTGGTTGGCTCCTGCTGTGTCCAATAACAGCAGGAGCTGATAGCCAGCAGCGAGCGAACACACCACCAGACCCAGGAAACAAAATCATGTACAGTGATTTTGTGCTGAAGGGCCACCCTGTCACAGTATATATGCGTGGGGTGGTCCAGAAATGGTTAAACATCTTTTAGGTTACAGTAAGTTCTATACACTTCTCTCCTGGCCTAACTTAAAGATGTTCATAGATATTGGATATCAATATGACTTTTAATTAATCTTTTCTGTCTCTGGTCACCTACACATGACAATGCACATGAAATGATATATTTCATCAGTGAAACCTATTGTCTTTGGCCCCTAAAAGATAAAGGATGAGTTGAAAAGGTGTCCACAATACTGTATTCAACCTTTAGGCTTACACCCAAGCAAAATATAACTTACACTAGATATCCTTTGTATTAAAATATGTCTAACGGTGCATTAACACCTGAGAAAGAATTACATGCAAGACCACAGTGGGATTTCTGGGCAATTAGCTACAGTGGGGCAGCTCCTTTAAAAGTGATGGGAGGCTTCTGGCTCCTGCAGTTAATCACAGCTGCTCGTGCAGCAATCATGTGAATAATCAGTCCTGGATGCAGACTGCCTGTGTCCATGAGCGATCACTCGCATGTGATTTTGCTTTATTTATTATATGGGAGTGGCCATGATTAGCTGTGGGAGTCGGCAGCTTTCCATTGTCTTCAGTATGACTGCCTCCTGCAGTTAATAATGAGGGGCCCTTGCTGGGCTAATGTAATGTAATTCAATGTGTCCAACAGCTTTTGCAAGTGTGAATGCACTCTAAACCCAGAAAAAAGTGTATATAATGCAACTTACAAGCCCTTGTATGTTATGGATGCATTTGATTTATTTTTCAGGCTATGTGCAAGTAACACTAAAACTCTGGTTGATACTGCCAGTAATGTAGTGCATTTCTACCTTCCTGTGCACTAAACTGAAATCTCAAATAATGTTATCAGTTTTCCTAGTTCTCTTCTGTAGACTACAGTGCATCTCAGTCCTAACCGGATTAAGGTGAAGAGAAGGAGAGGTCTCTGTAGTTCAAATCAGGAGAGCCATCTCAAGTAACAAAGCTGATTTTCCATAGAAACAGTAAAGAGATTTGAGTGTTGGCAGGGTACCCAAGTGAAAAAAAGAAATAAAAAAGCCTGGAAAAAAGATAAATAATACAGCCACCACATCTAAGGACTGGTAAGCTACAATATATGGTATATGATATATAAATTATTGTTATTGGATTTAGACACACTATTAATCCTAAATTAGTTTGTTCAGTGCTCAATGGATCTTCTTGTTTCATAACTTGACAACACAACAAGGTGTGAAAAGCTCAGTATTTTGCATGAGGCTATTAAAGGAGATGTATACTTTGCTTTGTGAATAAGTTGCTTAGAACAATAAATAAATATTCATTTTTATTATAATTAGTAGGTTGTGGTTTTAAAATGCCACATCTTTTCATCAATATATGGCATTTGATAGTTGACATCTGTCACTTCAGAAGTTGAGTTTGGCAATTATGAATAATGTGTTTTAATTGAGTAGATGTCAGTCATGGTAAGATATCTATTCAAATGTCACTAGTAATTATAATGAAGAAAATATAAACTTAATATGAGCCCTATGTTTTCATGAAAATTAATTCTCAGCCTGTAAGTATACGCAGTTACACATGTCTTTAATTACTATTAAAATTTGAATGTTGATGACTTTTGATATTAAAATTTGTTTAAAAAATCACTGATATTGAAACTAATTAACAATGTAGAAAATTAATTAAAAATGAATAAATGTAGTTAGATTTAGAGAAGAGTGTAACCATATTTTAAACAAATAAGGCATTTCTACTACTGAACAAATCCAGAATAAATGTACCAGTTATATCACTGTCAGTTTGATAAGCTTCCATACTACAAGAGGGAATTTTTATGTAGATGTTAATTATTTGAATACATACCAATCTCCTTGTTCTGTTTCTGCCAACCTGCTAAATAAACAGGCTAGGTTCCAATGATAATTTTGCTAAGCAAAGCATAAAAATACAGGACAAACCAAAAACACTGGTATAAAACATAGATCACACTCTTTGAGCAGCTAAAGGTCATAATAAATGAAGTACTACTTTTCACACTTCAAATTATGCAAAGTGTTACCAAATGAGAAATATTGCTGTCTAAAATATGAACGTAACTTATGTGTTTCCTATAATTTAATTGCTGTCTGCTAGGTCTCAGTACAGTAGAACTTGCCAAATTCAGCAGTCAAAAGAACATTTTGAACCTTGTGAATGCTATCTCTGTTTCTAAGTACATTTTCAAAATTGAGCCTCATACTCCTTTAATCAATAATATATTAAGAAATGTTCTTTGACCCTTTAAAAGCTATGGAAAACAGAAAATCGCACAGAAAAATGAGTGGAGATGCTTCAAGCACTTCACTTCTTGAATGCTTCAAGAATTGCTGACTATTTCAATATAATTAGCCTAAAAGATATCAAAGCAATTAGAATCCATGTGGAGAAGTAATTGCAAGCCACACCAGGCTGTGAAACATACATATTACACTCGATAATAAACTAAAAGTGTCACTACAAGTTAAGATCCCTGTCCAGTTCTTTAGTTTTTTTTAAGCATTTTCTTAAGTTTGTACATTTTATTTTATCACTCCAACCGTAAATGTATTATACATTCTCTATCCACAAACACTTAACAGAAAAAAAAATCATACAATATAAACAAATTATGCCTTTTTTCTACACATTTTAGTTTTCTATGAAGATTTATCTTTTTTACAGTAAGACCGTTTGCAAGATAAGTTGGCTCAGTCTACAACATGGTATTCAAACTCTTGGAAGACCATTATCAAATACCAAAGTAAATTTGGTGGTGCAAAGTATTTAGCAATAGCAATTCAGAGACAAAATAACTAATACATATTTATTTAAAAAATGTAAAATGGAACTGCAAGTTTTAATAAGATGAATGACAGCCCCCCCATGGTCCCATAACAGGGTACAGTCCTTTCCTCCATTCTCCAGAACCAGAATGTAGGTGGGCGCTGCTATGACATCACATGAAGTTAATGGTGTCACTAAGATGAGTGAAAAAATAGTTGGAGGCTGGTGAGAAGAATGTCTTCAGAAAGACTGCAGATTATGGATTATGGGTCATTTTACACTGCCCTGCTGAAAAAAAACACAATCAAAACATATATGCATTTTAAGCATTTTTTTACTCAATGTCAGTGCATTTTTAGTGCGTTTTGTAGATTCCTGACTCCCAGCATGCACCTGTGAACCTTAGACATAGGACTTAAAAAATGTATGAAAAAACACGACATATATGCATTTTTTTATGTGTTTTTGATGTTTTACATTCATTTCAATGGAGAGGTGTGTTTTTAAACATGCACCAAAATGCAGCATGCAGAAGTTTTAAAAATACACCGCATCTGCAGAGCATTAATGTGAAGAGTTCTACAAGGTTTTAAGGGATACATTTTTCATGCATTTTTGTTCCACTACTTAACCACTTCAGATCCGGGCCATTGCCAAATGACGGCAACAGCGTGGATATACATTGCCGGGACGATGTCTATTGACGTCGTCCCGTGCACGAGCGGCCTGCGCGCCCGAGCGGCCTGCGCACCCCCTACAGGGAGCGCACAGCGCGCTCGGTGATCAGCGAGTCTATGAGACTTGCCTGCTTACAGATCAGAGTAAGGGGTCGGTCCCGACCCCTTACCACATGATCAGCTGTCAGCCAATGACAGCTGATCATGTGATGTAAACAGAGCCGGTAATCGGCTATTTTTCCTCCTCACGTTGACAGCGTGAGGAGGGAAAAAAAAAACGATCACCGGCGGCGATCTTCTGTGACACAGCAATAGGCAGCAGTGCCACCTACCAGTGCCCACCAGTGTCACTCATCAGTGCCCACAGTGCCATCAATCAGTGCCATCCATCAGTGCCCACAGTGCCACCCATCAGTGCCCACAATGCCACCCATCAGTGCCACCCATCAGCGCCCACATCAGTGCAACAACAGTGCTGCACATCAGTGCCACCTATCAGTGCCCATCAGTGTCACCTACCAGTGCCCATAAGTGCCCATCAGTGCCACCCATCACTGCCCATCAGTGCCACCCATCAGTGCCCCCCATCAGTGGTACCTATCAGTGCCCATCAGTGCCACCTATACGTGCCAACCATCCGTGCCACCCATCCATGCCACCTATCAGCGCCCATCAGTGGCCATCAGTGCCGCCTTATCTGTGCCCATCAGTTCCGCCTTATCCCCATCAGTGCTGCCTTAACTGTGCCTATCAGTGCCTCCTTAACTGTGTCTATCAGTGCCGCCTTGACTGTGCCTATCCGTGCCCATCAGTGCAGCCTATCAGTGCCCACCAGTGCCGCCTCATCAGCGCATATCAATGAAGGAGAAAAATTACCTGTTTGCAAAATTTTTTAACAAACTATTAAACATGATTTTTTTTTTCAAAAATTTCCATCTTTTTTTGTTTGTTTAGCAAAAAATAAAAACCCCAGCTGTGATTAAATACCACCAAAAAAAAGCTCTATTTGTGGGGAAAAAAATGATAACAATTTCATTTGGGTACAGTGTTGTATGACCGCGCAATTGTCATTTAAAGTGCGTCAGCGCTGAAAGCTGAAAATTGGTCTGGGCAGGAGGGGGGGGTTTAAGTGCCCAGTAAACAAGTGGTTAAACACCAAAAGGGCATCAAAAACAGATCAATGTGAAAGGGCCCTTAGTATTATTTTGTGTTAGAGCAGCCTCTAGTAAAATGAGTTTTAGTCAAATGCATTCTGCATCACTTGGGAGTATCATCAAACCGTCAACAGGACCAGGTCCTACTCTCCTAGTCAGTACAAATTTGCAGAAGAAATTTATTTGAAGAGCCCCAGGGAGGTATTTTAGATAGAGAATTCCCTGTCATCACATAACTCCACAAAATTATTGTATAGAAGCATCCAGGAAAAGAGATTTGCAGAGCAAAGCATTTATTTTATTTTTTACTAAGAAAGCCCAGCAGCAGTAGTAGTATGTGATGGCTAGCAATCAAGAGCAGGGGGTGAATTACAGGGAGATACACAAAGAGCAGAGAACTCCCTCACTGGTGCAAACTTGTCAGCAGGATCCCTCATCAGTGCTGCAGGACTACAAGAATTTGTTGAGGCGACCAATCTCCTCAACAGAAAGTTAGACTACTAGAACCCAGTGAAGGCAACTTTTAAGAACAATGAAAGTAAATTTGACAGGACAGAGATGTTTTGAAGAGGATTAGTCATATACCAAGCTTAACTGAGTGTTTTTATTATCTTCTGTCTGCTCAAATATCAGTTTAAATGCTATATTTAGGCCTGTGTGTACTGCAGTTGATCCGACAGAAGCCAGCCATTCGGCTGGCTTCTGTAGATGAGGCACGACAAAAAAAAAGGTCTGCTGATGGGTTCCTGATCAGAGATCTCAGCCAATGGCTGAAAGCGCTGACCGAAATGTTTTTGCTGGGGGGCCTTCCCCTGTCAGAACACAATAGCACAGCAGGGGAGATCACTGTACTAACATTGCGTGGTTAGTACTGTTTTTTTTTTATTCAGCCCTGCTGGATTGAACAAAAGAAACTATTAATATGTACTAGGTTTTAGGCTCTTCATTTTTCTTATGGGTTAGGAATAAAAAGAAGGAAAGGTTTGAGGGAAGTGAAAGAGGAAAGAGAACTGAAAACATGGAAAAAATAGAGCGCAAAAGGGAAATCAAGGAAAAGGGGAGAGGGATAGTTCCCTTTTTGGGCTTAGCACTATAAATATCTGGCTATATCTGGATCCAGGGGTGGTAGCCCATAACAAACCAAAGTTCTCAAGTTTTAACAAATATGGATTGGGAGTTGGTGAGAACGCTAGCAAATAACACTTTCTTATGCATCTTAACTTCTGCTAAATCAACTCTGAGGTTCTTCCATGCTTTGGCTAGCAATAGGTTCGCCATGATAAAAAGAAGGTGGGAGCTTCTATTGAATAGCATACCAGGGTATTTTGGAATTCATATGTGAAAGAGAGTGGACAAGGCCAAGAACTCATGACCAAGAGAAGAAAAGTTTTGGGCAAGTCCACCAAATGTGGAGATCATCCCTTTTCTGGTAACAGCCACATCATAGGATGGGAGGGCATTCACTATTCTTACTAGTACTGGAAAATTTGTATTTGGATTCAAGTAAAGTGGTGTTAAAGGAGAATTTTACTATGCTGGACCAGATCTTGCTTCAGTTCTCAAGAGGTATTAAGGGTTTAACATCTTTTAACAAAGTTCCTTACTGAAAGGGGGGGTTTGCTGAGCGGTTACTCATGGCTGAGTACAAAGTATATATAAGTTTAGGACAGCCTGGAGAGTTTTCCAAAATGTTCTGAATTTGTATCATGGGCTATTAACCAGTATTTGAGTTTAGGTATCTGTACATATCTAAAAACAAATAGCGCAGCACTAAATAATAAACAGAAAGTGTTGTTTAAACCTAATAAAGTCCATATAAACACAGTCCCACAGAGGTACTTCAAAAGCAATCAAGATGAGAAGTCCAACATGCTGTGAAAGTGATGAGAAAATAAGATAGCAGAGGTGTCACCAGCATGTGATTTCACACCGTGCTTACCATAGGAAGTGTGGCCCCCTAATAAGAGTGGTCAGATATGCTTTGTTTACAAAAAATTAAGCCAGAGATCGGGATCACTGGAATATCCTCCCCTGTGTCAGGGTAAATGGCACCATAGAGATGGATAGGTGGATACAGTCCTTTGTGCGTGATTTCCCCACTGGGATGAACTCAAATCGCTGCTGTTTGTAGCTTATGTGTAAACATGAGCACAACCATATTTGCTGATCAGGCATAGTACGCCTCTTACTTAGTAAGGTTACACAGTGCTTTACTGTTTCTTTTTCTTCAATCCCAATTCAGCAATACTGCAGCTCTAGCCTCTTGTGTCACCGATGGTCAGTAAATGCTGTCTCCTGTGACAGATATAATCATATGCAGCATCCAGGCAGTGTCTGGAACGCACACCACACCTGTTATTCATGTGTGGGATCTACACATGGACTTCACAATTTTTATGTATTTTTTATAATTCAAATGAAGTTGTATTTGTTTTTTTTTTGGTTTTTTTCCACTATTGTGATATGTAATTTATGATATAAGAGCACGGTTCCTTTGTTTCTTTTCACATTATAGGTGTTTTTACACTTTGCAACACGCAACTCTTTATTGTAGTTTATTTGTTTTTTGGTCATTGATTTGCGAGGTTTTGAAACCTATTGGTACCTATATTTTCCTTTATACCTTCAGCTTTATGACAATGCCAACAGAGATCTGAGTACAAGCTGGAGAGCGATTTATCAATTTTCTCTTCAGCGGAACTGGAAACTGGTGATTTATGGGTGAGCAGAAATGCTGTGTGCCAGTCCTTTGGGGGGGGGGGATCTCATGACCAAATTCCCTTGACCCTGCTGTAGTAAAGGTAGGTAGGGTACCAGGGGTATGAGTTAGAATTGATTGCAGTGTCTCACTAATCATTAATTGGAATTTTGTAAACAAGTTCAAAGGTAACAAAGAACAAAAAATAAATGAGCCTGTGCTGGAGTGAACAAAAGAATGCACAATGGGCCAGTCCATCCTATCATATCTACCGTAGCTTGTCTAACATCAGGTAGAAGAGGGTTGTCAAAGAGCAGAGTAAGTGGGCTCGGTTCAGAAGATAAAGAGTAACAGCCTCTGCGACAATACCATAAGCTGAGTATAGCCATAGAAAGCGGAGAGAGATTGGTAAAAGAGCGGTAGAGGGCACCATAACCCCATAGAAGGGCCCGCAGATCCACTGAGGACATATCTTGTTTGATCATAGTAGAGGTCTTGGTGAACAGGTGAGGGATGTATTGCTTATTTAATGTGTATGCATTTTAAAGAATAAAAAATAATGTTATTACTACATATAATTTTGCCTTTTACTATATTCATATTAATTGAATTATGTTTATTAGGTACTACCATATTAACAAAAAAAAAACAAAGGCTACAAGTGCCTGAAAATAGGATGGCAATGCTACTTATTGGAGATGATATACCTTTATACCAACTGTCAGGAAAAGCTGTCAGTCAATGAAAATAAATTGCATAAACTTTTGGAAGTGTAATTTCAACTAAAATAGAAGTGATTGACATGTTCATTTTCTATTTCCTAATACTTGTCCATATTAGCTGATACCAAGAAAGTTGTAAATCGGGTAAGGATATAGAGAGAGAGGGTTAGTTATAAGGTACTCATAGAAAATATCTGTCAAATATAGAAAAGTGATCATTTGTTTCAAAGAATCAGGATTAATACGACATTATATAAATAAAAAAAATGGCAGTTTTTTTTTTTTACCTGCAGTGATTCATGTTTTATTTACATAACTGTTTTTTATTGACATAACCACTGCATGGCCAGTGCAGAAATATAAATTTGAAGGGGTATGTTGTGAGTCATGAAAGCTATTCTTTAAATACATGGCTATATTAATACACATAAAGGTAGGACTATTGTTCATGACAAGCAGCCATAATCATATTTTACTTTTAACCAACACTAAAAAAATGAAACCTGATTTGGTACATTATATAATGAACCTCATAGAGAAGAAGGAAGGAAGAAAGGAATTAATTAACCAGTTGCAGACCAGCCGCCATTGTTATGCTGCGTCAAGTTGGCTTGGCTGAACAAATCCATATACTGGTATGTCGGTGCATGCACTGGCTTTTGTGGGCACATCACGAGAGCTCGCCCACAGGTCCAGAGGACTCGATGCCTGCTGGCCACCCCCGATCACGGGAAAGAGAGCCAGAACAGGGATCTGTCAATGTAAACAAAGAGATGCCTATTTTGACAGGGGAGGAGAAAGAGATCAGCTGTTCCTAGTGATAATGAACAGTGATCTCTCTCTTCTCCCAGGCAGCCCATCCCCCATATAATTAGAAACACCTCCTAGGGAACACAGTTAACCCCTTGATCGCTCCCTAGTGTTAACCCCTACCCTGCCAGTGCCATGTATACAGTAATCAGTGCATTTTTATGGCATTGATCACTGTATTGGTGTCACTGGTCCCCAAAAAGTGTCACTTAGGGTCATATTTGTCCACCGTAATGTCGCAGTCCCACTAAAAATTGCAGATCACTGCCATTACCAGTAAAAACAATAAAAAAATTAAATGTCCCCAAATCTTTTCCCTATTTTGTAGACGCTATAACTTTTGCGCAAACCAATCAATATACGCTTATAAACTGATGAAAAAATTCATTTTTCTATATTATTTTTGGATATGCAGAAAGTAAAAAAAATATATTTTTTTTTCAAAATTGACGCTCTTTTTTTGTTTATAGCGCAAAAAATAAAAACCACAGAGGTGATCAAATACCACCAAAAGAAATCTCTATTTGTGGGAAAAAAATGACATCAGTTTTGTTTGGGTACAACATCGCATGACTGCACAATTGTCAGTTTAAAGCGATGCAGTGCTATATCGCAAAAAATGGCCTGGTCAGGAAGGGGGTAAATCTTTCCGGGGCTGAAGTGGTTAAAGTAAAACTAAACGCAAAACTTTATTATATTTTGAAGTGGAGAGAGATTACAACACCTGTCAGATTTTTCTTGGTGACTGTAACCCCATTAGGGAGATTCATTCTTTTTAGTTGTCCTGTTTCCAATATCACTAAAAATGAAAATCCCAAATTTTAGGTTGTCCACAAAACAGGAATAGAAGGGAAATCTTACAATGGAGACACTAGTTCTGCTGACCCTAGAGACAACCAGGGATACCTTCACTTTGGAGGGGTTTCCTCTCACTTCCTGTTTTGGTTATGCAATAGGAAGTGAACAGAAATCTCCAAAATTGATAGGGGTCAGGGGTTGAAAAAAAAAGTTCTACTTTAATGATACTTGATGTATTTGTATTTTCTCTTGTCTACCAGCACTATTCATAAATGCTGTTAGCACAGGCTTCTAAAAACACTCCCAGATGCTAAGCAATCTAGCCAGGATTGTGCTTAATACTGTTAAGCCGACTGTTGGCTCGCTGTTAGAAATTATTCGGTGGCTGTAGAACTACCCAATTACTTCCACACACGCTGCAGATACCCCTCCACCTCCTATCTTTCCTGCATGTATTCTGGGATCCTGTGGACCCAGATTGTGAAACAGAGGGCAATCAGTGAACATCCACTTACTGATCACCCATTTGGTGAATGAACCAGAAATCAATAAGCATTTAGTCACATCCTGGTTCACAGCTGCTATTCCCTGGCCTTTGTTCCTGGAAATGGAGCTTCACTTGGCACTGTAGGTGACATTATGGGTCTAATAGCGGTCTTAAAGGAGACCTGTCATATCTACTAAGCTATTATATAGGGGGTTATAAAAAAGTTTAAAAAATGAAGTAGCAGTTAACAGAAGAAAAAAAAGGCAGGACTTTCCCAGACCCCCCCCCCCCCATACATGCACATACATACAGTACATAAATGTGCCCATCAGATGCACCTATGTATGAAAAGGACAATTGCATTACACATATTATAAATGTTCATGAATACCAGAATGATAGTAATAATTCCAGGGCCATCATCCATGGTTAACTCTCAGGAGGAAGTCCATTGGATGAAACACAGCGGGGGCTTGGCTAAGTGTGACATCAGACACTTCCCACCAACCTGGATCTGACTCACCGGTATTTTTTATAGCAGTGAATGTGACTATTTTAAAGAGTCATTTGCCAAGGTTTTTAAATGTGAGTCATTTACTTTTACATTTCAGTAAAGCATTTTATATGTTATGCTATGAGAATATTCCTGTGTTTAATACATTGCTTGTGGTGGTGAACTGGAGAGGAGAGCCAAAAAGGAGGCAAAGGTTTTAACAAATAATTCATGAAATAATGGGTCATGTGGATCTGGTGAGTGACCTATATTTAAAGCACTGTCTGGCATGGCAGTGGAGGATATTTTGAAGGAGATTGCACACTACATGGCACATTGTGGATAATTTTTTTTTTTTATGGAAGATGGATGGAATATGAAGGAGTGTTTTCCTTAGTTTAAGTGGATTGTTTGCACTGTGTGAATCACTGGACACATTATTTTGATTTAAATTGGGAAATATATATATATATATATATATATATATATATATATATATATATATATATATATATATATATATATATATATTCATACATGTGCCCAGTATGGTTCCTTTTGTAAAAAAAAAAAAAAAAGGGGGCAACATTATATAATAAGCTGAAGAGCTTTATAACCAAAAGTACTTGTCCACATCAGAGTAGATATATGGACAATATTACAATTTTCTCAGCTTACTTAAATTTATACTGGGGCAATGTAATGAGTGGGAAACCATGAGGTCTGTTTGTAAATGTTAGCTTTTATTTCATTGGCAACTGGACTGTGTTTTCCTGAGTAATCTCACTTTTTTAGATAAACCAAAGGACATTAAAAGTTTGGCCTTGTTTTAATGATTTTTAAGGTGAGTTTGTTCTGAAATAAATAAAGAGTTAGCATTTGAACAGCCCTAGGCAGTTGTCACATTGCTAGATCTAGTTCATAAATAAGCAACGACTATTAGGAAATGTAGTGTTAATCAAATATGATTTTTTTGATTTACTAAACAAGTGGAGACTTTATTTAGCAAAGTATATGTTAACTTAGCAGAGTGAATGGCCACATAGCTTATGAAACACAATGAAGCTTAGTTAATTTTAAATACTCAGTTGTATGCAAGAGGATTATTGTATGTGTGTGATTCTATGATGATTGAACACAGCTTAACTTTATTTGCAAATCTAGGTGGACATTTACTATGTTACATAAACAGGTAAGTGTTTTTTATTACTATGCCCATCCATGCTGCATCCATTCATCCATCCCTGGCTCATCCATGCTCCATATGTGCCCATCCATGCTCCATATGTGCTCATCCATGCCTCATATGTGCCCATCCATGCTCCATATGTGCCCATCCATGCTCCATATGTGCTCATTAGGGATGAGCCGAACACCCCCCTGTTCGGTTCACACCAGAACTTGCGAACAGGCAAAAAATTTGTTTGAACACGCGAATACCGTTAAAGTCTATGGGACACGAACATGAATAATCAAAAGTGCTAATTTTAAAGGCTTATATGCAAATTATTGTCATAAAAAGTGTTTGGGGACCTGGGTCCTGCCCCAGGGGACATGGATCAATGCAAAAAAAAGTTTTAAAAACGTCAGTTTTTTCGGGAGCAGTGATTTTAATAATGCTTAAAGTGAAACAATAAAAGTGTAATATTCCTTTAAATTTCCCCCTAATGTAACCCTGCCCCCTTCTGACATCACAGGGAATGCCACAGGGAAGTCCCTGGAAGTCAGAGGGTGCGGGGTCACCGGGTGGTCCCGCCCCCGTTATTTAAGAACCGTCAGAAGAGGAGAAGCATCACACAGCGGGAGCCTCCCTCCATGCCATCATGGATGCGGAGCGGCCTGAGGAGAAGAAGGGAAGAAGACGCCGCGGAGGAAGATGCCGGACGAGAACACCGGAGGAAGAACCAGAAGAACCAGAAGAACCAGAAGAAGAAGAAGATGGAGGAAGAAACTGAAGGAAGATAGAAGATAGAAGAAAGAAGAAGCTTTTAAATAAAGGAATTGTCAAAAACTGTCTCTTGTCATTTTTAACATTTTTGACAGTTTTTTTGTGAAATGGTACCCCCTTACCATTTCACACAGGGGGGAGGGCCGGGATCTGGGGGTTCCCTTGTTAAAGGGGGCTTCCAGATTCCGATAAGCCCCCCGCCCGCAGACCCCCACAACCACCGGGCAAGGGTTGTGGGGATGAGGCCCTTGTCCCCATCAACATGGGGACAAGGTGTTTTGGGGGCTACCCCAAAGCACCCTCCCAATGTTGAGGGCATGTGGCCTGGTACGGTTCAGGAGGGGGGCTGCTCTCTCATCCCCCCTCTTTTCCTGCAGCCTGCCAGGTTGCGTGCTTGGATAAGGGTCTGGTATGGATTTTTGGGGGGACCCCACGCCATTTTTTAAAAAAATTTTGCCGCGGGGTTCCCCTTAAAATCCATACCAGACCTGAAGGGTCTGACTCGAACTCGAAGCTCATCCCTAGTGCTCATCCGTGCCTCATATGTGCCCATCCATGCTCTATACAGTATGTGCCCATCTATACCTCATCCTTCCCTGGCTCATTTGTGCTCCATCCATGCTCATCCATGCTCCATCCATGCTTATCCATGCTCCATCCATCCCTGGCTCATCCATGCTCCATCCGTGCTCATCTATGCTCAATCCGTGCTCATCCATGCTTAATCCGTGCTCATCCATGCTCAATCCGTGCTCATCCATGCTCCATCTGTGCTCATCCATGCTCTATCTGTGCTCATCCATGCTCTATCTATCTCTGGCTCAACCATGCTCCATCCATGCTCATCAATGCTTATCCATGCTCCATCCATGCCCATCCATGGCTCATTCATTCTCATCCATGCCTCATCTGTGCTCATCCATGCAACAGCAGTGCTCATCCTTGCCACATCCATGTCACATCAGTTCTCATCCGTGCCACATCAGTGCTCACCCGTGCCACATCAGTGCTCATCCGTGCCACATCCATGCCACATCAGTTCTCATCCATGCTGCATCCTTGCCACTACAGTGCCCATCAGTGTCTCACAAAAGTGTAATAGATAATCAAATTAGATTTTAAATGTATGTCCCTGATGGTGCTCCCTGCATGTTGGGCCTTTGTATGTGGGCAAGCTGTGGAAAAGTCTCCCACATGTGGTATTGCCATACTCAGGAGGAGTAGCAGAATATATTTTGGGGTGTCATTTTTGCTATGTACATGCTATGTGTTAGAAATATCTTATAAATGGACAACTTTCTGTAAAAAAATGCGTTTTCATTTTCTTTCCATGTTTAACAAAAACTTGTGGAATAAAATGACATGTTCAAAAGACTCATTATGCCTTATAGAATATATGTTGTGGTGTTTACTTTCCAAAATTGGGTCATTTTGTGGACGTTTGAATTGTCCTGGTACTCCAGAGCCTTCAAAAGTGTTATGCCCTGTACACACGGTCGGACTTTGTTCGGACATTCCGACAACAAAATCCTAGGATTTTTTCCGACGGATGTTGGCTCAAAACTTGTATTGCATACACACGGTCACACAAAGTTGTCGGAAAATTCGATCGTTCTAAACGCGGTGACGTAAAACACGTACGTCGGGACTATAAACGGGGCAGTGGCCAATAGCTTTCATCTCTTTATTTATTCTGAGCTTGCGTGGCAATTTGTCCGTCGGATTTGTGTACACACGATCGGAATTTCCGACAACGGATTTTATTGTCGGAAAATTTTATCTCCTGCTCTCCAACTTTGTGTGTCGGAAAATCCGATGGAAAATGTCCGATGGAGCCCACACACGGTCGGAATTTCCGACAACACACTCCGATCGGACATTTTCCATTGGAAAATCCGACCGTGTGTACGGGGCATAAGAGGTAGTCAAGAAATGAAATGTGTAATTTATGTCACTAGAACGCCTGATGGTGCTCCCTGCCTGTTGGGCCTCTGTATGTGGCCAGGCTGTGTAAAAGTCTCACATGTGTGGTATTACCATACTCAGGAGGAGTAGTAGAATGTGTTTTGGGGTGTAATTTGTGGTATGCATATGCTGTGTGAGAGAAATAACCTGTTAATATGACAATTCTGTGGAAAAAAAAGGAAAAAAAATCTTCAGTTTGCAAAGAATTGTGGTAAAAAATTACAAATTAAAAAAAACTCACAATGTCTCTTACTAAATACCTTGGATTGTCTACTTTCCAAGAAGGGGTCATTTGGGGTTTATTTGTACTTTCCTGGCTTATTAGTGTCATGAAATGAGATGGGCTGTCAGTACATTAGGTGTGATCAGGTGAGATCAATTGTCAGTGATTGGCACCATAGCTTGTAGACTCTATAACTTTCACACAGACCAAATAATATACACTGATTTGGGTTATTTTTACCAAAGATATGTAGCAGCATAAATTTTGGCCAAAATTTATGAAGAAAAATGACTAAGTTGCAAAATTTTAAAACCAAAACAAAGAAAAATGCTTTTTCCTGAAGCCAGCATGACAGCATACTAGTGATAGGCTCCGTCTTTCTCCCCTCCCTCAGGACCAATGAAATATCATAAATTAAAGGCCAGTTAGGCCCCACCCCATTCTTCTTTTTTGTCCTCATACTTCCATGCACCAGTGAAGAGTAAGCAGTACTATGTTCCCCCCTCTACCTCCAGGCAGCTGCCGGCTGGGTTAAGCATTTCTCAGTACGAAGTCCCAGTATCAGGCTGCTAAAAGCACCAGAGTAGCTTGGGAGCTCCTTCTGTGGGTCTCGATGGAGCTGAGCTGTTTTTCCTTTTTAGGAATGAAATCTGCCTTTAAGATTGGTGTCTGTAACGCTTGTTGGGTTTGGAGAGGACAGCTTTGCATCCTTCTTACCTTTGCCTTTGTCTCCTGTCATTTTCTCATTTTCTGCACCTCCTGTTCTTTTCCTCCTGCAGTGGCACTGGTCTGGGTACATTACTCCCCCTAGACAGGTTCTCTGTCCTTTGCTGTCCTAGGCCGACTGTAGGTATAGCTTATGTTTGTAGGTTGTGTATGTATAGGTTGGGGCAGGTGGGTATGTGTGTGTGTGTGTGTGTATATATATATATATATATGTGTATATGGATATGTATATATGTGTATTGTGGGGGATCGGAGGGGTGGGCTGCTGCCTCGGAGACAGCCCATTGGAGCAGGGGTGGCTTTGTTCGACAGGATGGCAAAGTGGACATGGGATGGGACGGACTTGTCTTGTCGCGCGGGTGCAGCTTGCAGTTCAGCGGCACATGGGCTTGCGGGTGGTGGTTCATGGCTCCGGTCGGAGCTGCAGTCTTTGTGTGGTTGGGCTCGCCCAGCACACCTTCCGGCAATGGACATTTTCGCACGGCGTGCTGCTGTCTCTCTCTCTCTCTCTCCTACTCAAGCAGCTCATCTCTGAGTCTTTCAGCCCAGCTGACAATTAGCAGGTCTGAAGGGGAAATACCTGCCCTCTTCAATTAACCTCTTCTTAACCCTTCCCCAGGCTTACCCTCCGCAGTATGTATATATGTTCAAGTATATATTTGTGTATATATGTGTGTGTTCTTATGTTGGTTGGTATGTATGTGTGTGGGGGGTGTTATATGGAGCGGTATGTGCATGTATTTATATATGCATGCATATTGTTTTAAAAAAAAAAAAAAAAAAAAGGAGAGAGTGTGTAGATGTATATATGTGTAAGTATATATTTAGATATACATTAATAGAGGAGAAGCGAAGTCGCTGTTGCCTTATCTATTTTTCCTCTTCTCTGTCTTTCTGCGGCTGTCCATCTCTCAGCTGGTCGTCCCATTTCTCCACGGTTCGAGTATCAGTCACCACCCATACAAAAGACCCTCAACACTTAGGTGGGGACCATCGTGTCGGTAAGTTTTCAGGAAAGGAGTGCCCTCTCATGCGGATTGCTTTGATTTGTTTCAGCTCCTCATGCCCACGCTCTCAAAGGCCAGAGCCAGAGGCCATAGAAAGGCGGACATTCTTCAGATGCCGCTCCCACTCACAGAAAGGTTCCAAGGAAAACGTCTTAGCTCTTCTTTCCCAGACCTAGAACCCCAACAAGAGTCCTGCAGGACCTGTGGCACAGTGCCTATGCCCAGGAGGCTGGTGAGTGAAGTCGGCCTGGTTGAAGTTTGCAGCTGACAGGTAAAACTGAATGTCCCTATTACTTATAAGGTGGCACTAAACTTCTGTTTTAAACTCACTGTAATTACTCTAGCTAGCCAGCCCTCTTGTTGCGGGTCTAGCCCCTAGCAGAACAACCTGCCTCATGGATCACTCATCCTCTCAGTACTCCTGAGGGGGCACAGCCTGCAAATGATTTTAGCTCCCTTGCACCAGAGGAAGATCTGGAGCTACTTGGTGTCAGTTTTTCTTTGGAGAACTGTGTATCCAGGCAGTCATGCAGACCATTACATGGGTTAAAAGACAAAGTCATATTTACCCTTTCAATGAGCAATCACTTTTCCATTCGGAAACTGGTTTAATTCAAGGCGGATATAGCATTGTGGAAATCCATGCCTACAGTGGGACCGGCTGTTGTCCGATAGGGTGGTGGCTGGGAAGGGCCTACCACTCAACAGAGGCCCTTAATTTGGTGACAGGGACTTTGGGTTTCTGCTCCCAGGATATGGTTGGGGAGGAAATCCTTAGGGCTGATATCTTGGGACCCGGCCAAGATGTATCGGCAAATTTCACTGCGGAAACAACAATAGTCTCAACCTGGTGCCTGGCCAAGGCAATGCTATACTCAGTTACAGCTAGGGGTACCCTATGGTTGAGACCCAGGGCGGTGTTTGGCTAGAAACAAAATTGGAATAGTCACTTTATAGTGCAAGATCTGTGTTTGATATGAAACCAGAGACAGCCATGTCGGAAGTGACAGGAGGAGGGTCCGTTCTTTTCTCATAACAAAAAGCAGGAAAGTAAAAAAAATATATGTAACTAAAAATAAATAATAATAAATAAAGGGAGAAATGTGTTTCTCCCGCTAGGTTCCGCTCCTCTAGGGCCAACCTTTCATAAGGTCCATAAATGAAAATCTTCGGGTGTACCGCAGGTACCCACAAAATCCTTTTACCGGGCGAATGCCCAGACTTTTGAGGTAAGTCCCAGTGGGCACGCATCAAGGGTTACTGGACAGTGGATTGTGCAGATCCTTGGAGGATAGGCACTCATGGTCACTTCGGTGGATTCCTCACTGTTCCTTCTCTGGACCTTTTTCTCCCCCTCAGAGCTGCCAGATCCACCGCAACCATGGCGGTTACAATACTTTCAGACACTTCAGACTCAGAGGGGAGCTGTCCTGGTCCCATCTCACAGGAGAGATTGTAGGTTTCCTACCCACCCCTGTTTGTAGGTCGCGGGGGTTGGAGAGAAGCATTCACTTGCAGCAGATGGCTGGAGGCTTTCGCTAGATCATCAGAATTCTTAGCCTTACATCCCCAAATTATTTTATTTTCCTTTTTATTCCAAAGTAAATAATTTGGCAATTGGTTGGACATATCTCCACTTTATCAGCCTACCTTTTAACCTATGAATATCTCTAAGAATATTCACAGAGGTTTCAGTGCCTTGTCAGTTCCTCTTGGAGAACAGGGTCTCCAGATTCGCCACTACCTGGGCGTCATTCCTTTCTACATAAAAAAAAAGGACAACTTTTGCTTTCCAACAGTTAAAGTGCCTGTGGGGCGCTACTGGTTCCTCTATTTTTCTTCCATCAGAAAAGGACGGTGACAGTCATAAGGAGAATTCTGAGATCAGATGCCTCTACTTCCTGGACGACTTCTAGGTGTATCAGCCTCCTGGCCGTAATGTTGTCATTCATACCAATGATTCCTTGGGTGCATGGGCACCGGTGCTAGTTTCAACTACAATGGAGGAAACAGGATCGGGCGCAGCTATGGTCAGTGTCACTCAGTATGTATAGCGGTCCGCAGTGATGGAAAGACCTTGAGGATGTCACGAACCGTCTGACTGGATCAATGGGATGAATCATATCGGCAAGGCAGCCTGGAAGGCGCACTACGAGGGTCTGTCGGTCAAGGCAAGCAGAGATTGCTAGCCAAGGAACGTAGTCTCGAAAGCTCTTGAAGGTCAGGCAGCCTTTTTTATCACTTTGACCTTACTACCAAGAATCAAGGGTGACCAGTCATCTTGCGGTTGAGCAACAGGACAGCAATTGCATATTTTCAGCTCCAGGGAGGATCTCGCGGCAATATGCTATTGAGAGATGTAGAACCCAGAATGTTTGGGTAGGAAGATCACCAGCAAATTCTGGAAGCAATTTACCTCCTAGGGGACTGGAAATCACGGACATACTGTACATCATGCAAGCTTGCCAGAGCATGAGCTTGTCCACAGGTGGCCTACCACAGACAGGCTTCTTTGCTTCTCACAGCAAATGCCATTTTAAAGAGAGGTCTGACTCGGTTCCACTCCCCAAAGCAGAGAACAGAAGCTGAGTTTCTCTATGAAACTGCAATCAAGCCTACTGTATATGTTTTTCCCCAACTTCTCTCGTAATGAAATTCCTCTGGAAGCTGTCAAGAATGAGCACGACCACCACTCCATTCTGACCATAGGAGTCTTGATACTTCCTGGCTATCTACTTCAGAATACAGAAGTCGATTCCCCTTCACACATGCACAGACCAGAGATGCAAGCATAATGGCGGGAAGGGGAAGCCGCAGAACCTAGATTGCTCCAGAGTTGCTCCAAGAGTGAGCTCTACTTTGGGGGGTGCGAAAGGCACTCTACTAACAGCCTCTATGCCAAGATCTGGAACAAACTTGTGTTTTTTTCTATTTTGCATGGCAAGATATTATTGTTACTGCACCTCTGGTGGCAGCTGTTCTGGTCTTCTTGTAGGTCAGATTGGACATGAACCTTACCCTATACTCTTTTGAGGTTGCAGGTGTTAGCAAGAACAAGGTTTAATTTGGCCAAAGTCCCTTTAGATTGCAAAATTTTGAAGGTAGTCAGGAGGTTTTGTCAACCGTGAGAGAGAATCTTTCACAATTAAAATCTTTCGATGCTGTTGGGGTTTATTTCAACTGTTTACTCCAACAGGGCAGTGTTCGGTTTAAGACATCACTTACTAACCAGTATTTAGCGCAAATTGTCAAACAGAAGTCGGTTTGAGTTTCAAGCCCTTAGAGCTTCAGAAAAGCATATTGCTTTTGTTACAGGAGTAGAGCTGCATCCTGTAGTTCAGCTTATATCAGAGATAGCGACAGCCCTCCATCTATCAATCATCTGTCCATTGCCTAACTTTCCAGATGTTCAAGCAAGAAAACCACACAAATTGGTTATTCCCAGAGCTTGAAAGAAGTTTCTGTCCACAATTGCTCTTTTCAGTTCATATGAGAAGTCTTTCACTGTTCCAGATGGAATTCATCAGGCAAGAGAGGTTGCCTCCTGGACTTTAGCAAGATTGGATGTGCAGATGGGAAATGGGTCATGAGCCTCCTTCAGTGGCAGGATGCATCCTCTTCCAGAGGGGTTGAGGCCTCATAGGTGGCCCAGTTGAAAGCATCTATGGATTAATTCTACAGGAAAGTATGCTTTTCCCAGCATACCTTTTCAACCTTTACAGAATAGATCTGGGTGCCTTGTCATCGGTGGGCTTCGGTGGAATGACTGATGACTGTTCAGTCTTCCGTTCCATTTGAAAAAAAAAAATATATATATATATATATATATATATATATATATATATATATATATATATATAATATATACAAAATAATTATTTTGGTTTCTTAAGTAGAACCCACCCTGTCAGCTAGGATATGTATCACTAGTATGCTGCCATGGTGGTGTCAAGAAAAGGGAAAATTGTATCATACTTACCGTAATTTTCCTTTCCTGATGCCAATCCATGGCAGCATACGGACCCATCCTTGTGCGTTTCAGTATCTAGCTAATTACGAAGAATGGGGCGTGGCCTAACTGGCCTTTAATTTATGCTATTTCATTGGTCCTGAGGGAGGGGAAAAAGGCGGAGCCTATCACTAGTATGCTGCCATGGATTGGCATCAGGAAAGGAAAATTGCGGTAAGTATAATACAATTTTCCATTTTTTTACAAATGTTTTGGTCTTTTTTCATTTATAGCGCAAAAAATAAAAAACCCAGTAGTGATCAAATACCACCAAAAGAAAGCTCTATTTGTGTGAAAAAAAAGGACATTCATGCAGGTAGCATGTTGCCTGACTGAGTAATTGTCATTCAAAATGTGAGAGCATTGAAAGCTGAAAATTGGTCTGGTTAGAAAGGGGATTTAAGTGCTCAATGGTTAAATTCCCTTTCACTGAAAAGTTTTTTTCCTATGCTAGGGTCACCAGTACGGTATTTGTACATTGATAGCTAATCCCCTCTCAAGTGTCTCCTCTCCAGAGAATAAGTTCAGTGCTTGCAGCCTTTCCCCATAGCTGAGGTCCTCCAGTCCCTTTATTAGCTTTGTAGCTCTTCTCTGGACTCTCTCCAACTCCAGCACATCCTTCCTGAGGACTGGTGCCCAGAACTGGATGGCATACTCAAGATGCAGCTGGACCAGAGTCTTGTAAAGTGGGAGAATTATCATTTTATTTCTGCAGTGAATCCCCTTTCTAATGCATGCCAATATTCTGTTGGCTTTACTTGCAGCGGCCTGACATTGCATGCCATTGCTGAGCCTGTAATCTACTAGGACCCCCAGGTCCTTTTCCATCCTAGATTCCCCCAGAGGTTCTCCCCCTAGCGAGTAACTTGGATTCATATATTTGCCACCCAAATGCATTACCTAACATTTTTAAACATTAAACCTCATTTGCCATGTATTTGCCCACCCATTCATTTGTTTAGGTCTTCTTGCAATGTTTACACATCCTGCGTAGAAGTTATTGCCCTCCTTAACTTTGTATCGTCTGCAAATACTGAGATTGAGTTGTTTATTCCATCCTCCAGATCTTTTATAAATAAATTATACAGGATTGGACCAAGTACAGATCCTATGGGGACCCCACTTTCCACACCAGACCATTCAGAGTACTCCCCTTTTATTACCACTCTTTGGACTCGCCCCTGTAACCAGTTTTCAATCCAGGTACTCACCCCATGGTCCATGCCGACAGACCTTAGGAACTGTATCGAATGCCTTTGCAAAATCCAGATACGTCATATCCACAAACCTTCCTTTATCTAAATGGCAGCTCACTACTTCATAGAAGGTTAATAGATTTGTCTGGCAAGAATGATTTTTCATGAGACCATGCTGATTACCACTAATTAAACCATTTTCATCACTAAAATATAGTTTATAATCCCTTATCTCCTCCAATAGCTTGCAGAGTATAGATGTTAGGCTAACTGGCCTGTAGTTCCTAGGGATATATCTGGGACCTTTTTTAAATATTGGTGCTACGTTGGCTTTTCTTCAATCAGCTGGTGCCATTCCATTTGGCAAATTGTCCACAAAAATTAGGAACAATGTTTTGGCTATCACCTGTCTATGTTTCTTAAGGACCCTCGGGTGTAAGCCATCTGGTCCCAGTGACCTATTTATGTTAAGTTGTTCAAGTCTATTTTTAATTCTGTCCTCTGTTAGCCATGAGGGTGCTTCCTGTGACATGCTATGGAAATTAACATTACTGTCTTGGTTACAGTATCCCCCTGTTTATTTTGTGAAGACTGAGGAGAAGAATATATTCAAAACTGTTGCCATCTCTCCGTCTTTTGTAACCAGATTCCCTTCATCATCCTTTATGGGACCAATGTGTTCTGGCCTCCCTTTCTTTCTATTTATATACTTAACCACTTGCCGACCGCCTAACGTATATATACGTCGGCAGAATGGCACGGGCAGGCAGAATCACGTACCTGTACGTGATCTGCCTCCCGCGGGCGGGGGGTCCGATCGGACCCCCCCCCGGTGCCATCGGCGGTCGGCATCTGACTGGGAGCGTCGGGAGGCGAGGGGGAGACCATCCGATCGTGGCCCCCCCCTCGCGATCGCTCCCAGCCAATGGGAATCCTCCTCTGCCTGTGTGTAGTTTCACACAGGCAGAGGATGTGATGTCATCTCTCCTCGGTCTGGCAGTTTCCGTCCCAGCGCCGAGGAGAGAAGACATGTAAGTGCACAACACACAAACACACACAGTAGAACATGCCAGGCATACCTTACACCCCCGATCCCCCCCCGATCGCCCCCCGATCCCCCCCCAATCACCCCCCCCCCCGTCACAAACTGACATTAGCAGTATTTTTTTTTTTTTTTTTTTCTGATTACTGCATAATGTCAGTTTGTGACAGTTACAGTGTTAGGGCAGTGAATATTACCCCCCTTTAGGTCTAGGATACCCCCCTAACCCCCCCTAATAAAGTTTTAACCCCTTGATCACCCCCTGTCACCAGTGTCACTAAGCGATCATTTTTCTGATCGCTGTATTAGTGTCGCTGGTGACGCTAGTTAGAGACGTAAATATTTAGGTTCGCCGTCAGCGTTTTATAGCGACAGGGACCCCCATATACTATCTAATAAATGTTTTAACCCCTTGATTGCCCCCTAGTTAACCCTTTCACCACTGATCACCATATAAGTGTTACGGGTGACGCTGGTTAGTTTGTTTATTTTTTATAGTGTCAGGGCACCCGCCGTTTATTACCTAATAAAGGTTTAGCCCCCTGATCGCCCGGCGGTGATATGCGTCGCCCCAGGCAGCGTCAGATTAGCGCCAGTACCGCTAACACCCTCGCACGCAGCATACGCCTCCCTTAGTGGTATAGTATCTGTACGGATCAATATCTGATCCGATCAGATCTATACTAGCGTCCCCAGCAGTTTAGGGTTCCCGAAAACGCAGTGTTAGCGGGATCAGCCCAGATACCCGCTAGCACCTGCGTTTTGCCCCTCTGCCCGGCCCACCCAAGTGCAGTATCGATCGATCACTGTCACTTACAAAACACTAAACGCATAACTGCAGCGTTCGCATAGTCAGGCCTGATCCCTGCGATCGCTAACAGTTTTTTTGGTAGCGTTTTGGTGAACTGGCAAGCACCAGCCCCAGGCAGCGTCAGATTAGCGCCAGTACCGCTAACACCCACGCACGCACCGTACACCTCCCTTAGTGGTATAGTATCTGATCGGATCAATATCTGATCTGATCAGATCTATACTAGCGTCCCCAGCAGTTTAGGGTTCCCACAAACGCAGTGTTAGCGGGATCAGCCCAGATACCTGCTAGCACCTGCGTTTTGCCCCTCCGCCCGGCCCAGCCCAGCCCACCCAAGTGCAGTATCGATCGATCACTGACACTTACAAAACACTAAACACATAACTGCAGCGTTCGCAGAGTCAGGCCTGATCCCTGCGATCGCTAACAGTTTTTCTGGTAGCGTTTTGGTGAACTGGCAAGCACCAGCCCCAGGCAGCGTCAGGTTAGCGCCAGTACCGCTAACACCCACGCACGCAGCATACGCCTCCCTTAGTGGTATAGTATCTGATCGGATCAATATCTGATCCGATCAGATCTATACTAGCGTCCCCAGCAGTTTAGGGTTCCCACAAACGCAGTGTTAGCGGGATCAGCCCAGATACCTGCTAGCACCTGCGTTTTGCCCCTCCGCCCGGCCCAGCCCAGCCCACCCAAGTGCAGTATCGATCGATCACTGTCACTTACAAAACACTAAACGCATAACTGCAGCGTTCGCAGAGTCAGGCCTGATCCTTGCGATCGCTAACAGTTTTTTTGGTAGCGTTTTGGTGAACTGGCAAGCACCAGCGGCCTAGTACACCCCGGTCGTAGTCAAACCAGCACTGCAGTAACACTTGGTGACGTGGCGAGTCCCATAAGTGCAGTTCAAGCTGGTGAGGTGGCAAGCACAAGTAGTGTCCCGCTGCCACCAAGAAGACGAACACAGGCCCGTCGTGCCCATAGTGCCCTTCCTGCTGCATTCGCCAATCCTAATTGGGAACCCACCACTTCTGCAGCGCCCGTACTTCCCCCATTCACATCCCCAACCAAATGCAGTCGGCTGCATGAGAGGCATTTTCTTTATGTCCTCCCGAGTACCCCTACCCAACGAACCCCCCAAAAAAGATGTCGTGTCTGCAGCAAACGCGGATATAGGCGTGACACCCGCTATTATTGTCCCTCCTGTCCTGACAATCCTGGTCTTTGCATTGGTGAATGTTTTGAACGCTACCATTCACTAGCTGAGTATTAGCGTAGGGTACAGCATTGCACAGACTAGGCACACTTTCACAGGGTCTCCCAAGATGCCATCGCATTTTGAGAGACCCGAACCTGGAACCGGTTACAGTTATAAAAGTTAGTTACAAAAAAAAGTGTAAAAAAAAAAAAAAACACATACAAAAATATAAAATAAAAAAAAAATAGTTGTCGTTTTATTGTTCTTTCTCTCTCTATTCTCTCTCTCTATTGTTCTGTTCTTTTTTACTGTATTATATTCTGCAATGTTTTATTGTTATTATGTTTTATCATGTTTGCTTTTCAGGTATGCAATTTTTTATACCTTACCGTTTACTGTGCTTTATTGTTAACCATTTTTTTGTCTTCAGGTACGCCATTCACGACTTTGAGTGGTTATACCAGAATGATGCCTGCAGGTTTAGGTATCATCTTGGTATCATTCTTTTCAGCCAGCGGTCGGCTTTCATGTAAAAGCAATCCTAGCGGCTAATTAGCCTCTAGACTGCTTTTACAAGCAGTGGGAGGGAATGCCCCTCCCCCCCCCAACGTCTTCCGTGTTTTTCTCTGGCTCTCCTGTCTTAACAGGGAACCTGAAAATGCAGCCGGTGATTCAGCCAGCTGACCATAGAGCTGATCAGAGACCAGAGTGGCTCCAAACATCTCTATGGCCTAAGAAACCGGAAGCTACGAGCATTTTATGACTTAGATTTCGCCGGATGTAAACAGCGCCATTGGGAAATTGGGAAAGCATTTTATCACACCGATCTTGGTGTGGTCAGATGCTTTGAGGGCAGAGGAGAAATCTAGGGTCTAATAGACCCCAATTTTTGCAAAAAAGAGTACCTGTCACTACCTATTGCTATGATAGGGGATATTTACATTCCCTGAGATAACAATAAAAATGATTAAAAAAAAAAAAAAAATGAAAGGAACAGTTTAAAAATAAGATAAAAAAATAATAATAATAAAGAAAAAAAAAAAAAAAAAAAAAAAAAGCACCCCTGTCCCCCCTGCTCTCGCGCTAAGGCGAACGCAAGCGTCGGTCTGGCGTCAAATGTAAACAGCAATTGCACCATGCATGTGAGGTATCGCCGCGAAGGTCAGATCGAGGGCAGTAAGTTTAGCAGTAGACCTCCTCTGTAAATCTAAAGTGGTAACCTGTAAAGGCTTTTAAAGGCTTTTAAAAATGTATTTAGTTTGTCGCCACTGCACGTTTGTGCGCAATTTTAAAGCATGTCATGTTTGGTATCCATGTACTCGGCCTAAGATCATCTTTTTTATTTCATCAAACATTTGGGCAATATAGTGTGTTTTAGTGCATTAAAATGTAAAAAAGTGTGTTTTTTCCCCAAAAAATGCGTTTGAAAAATCGCTGCGCAAATACTGTGTGAAAAAAAAAAATGAAACACCCACCATTTTAATCTGTAGGGCATTTGCTTTAAAAAAAATATATAATGTTTGGGGGTTCAAAGTAATTTTCTTGCAAAAAAAAATTATTTTTTTATGTAAACAATAAGTGTCAGAAAGGGCTTTGTCTTCAAGTGGTTAGAAGTGTGGGTGATGTGTGACATAAGCTTCTAGATGTTGTGCATAAAATGCCAGGACAGTTCAAAACCCCCCCAAATGACCCCATTTTGGAAAGTAGACACCCCAAGCTATTTGCTGAGAGTCATGTTGAGTCCATGGAATAATTTATATTGTGACACAAGTTGCGGGAAAGAGACAATTTTTAATTTTTTTTATTTTTTTTTGCGCAAAGTTGTCACTAAATGATATATTGCTCAAACATGCCATGGGAATATGTGAAATTACACCCCAAAATACTTTCTGCTGCTTCTCCTGAGTACGGGGATACCACATGTGTGGGACTTTTTGGGAGCCTAGCCGCGTACGGGACCCCGAAAACCAAGCACCGCCTTCAGGCTTTCTAAGGCCGTAAATTTTTGATTTCACTCTTCACTGCCTATCACAGTTTCGGAGGCCATGGAATGCCCAGGTGGCAAAAAAACCCCCCAAATGACCCCATTTTGGAAAGTAGACACCCCAAGCTATTTGATGAGAGGTATAGTGAGTATTTTGCAGACCTCACTTTTTGTCACAAAGTTTTGAAAATTGAAAAAAGAAAAAAAAAAATTTTTTTTTCTCGTCTTTCTTTATTTTCAAAAACAAATGAGAGCTGCAAAATACTCACCATGCCTCTCAGCAAATAGCTTGGGGTGTCTACTTTCCAAAATGGGGTCATTTGGGGGGGGTTTGTGCCACCTGGGCATTCCATGGCCTCCGAAACTGTGATAGGCAGTGAGGAGTAAAATCAAAAATGTACGCCCTTAGAAATCCTGAAGGCGGTGATTGGTTTTCGGGGCCCCGTACGCGGCTAGGCTCCCAAAAAGTCCCACACATGTGGTATCCCCATACTCAGGAGAAGCAGCTAAATGTATTTTGGGGTGCAATTCCACATATGCCCATGGCCTGTGTGAGCAATATATCATTTAGTGACAACTTTGTGCAAAAAAAAAAAAAAAAAAAAAAAATTTGTCACTTTCCCGCAACTTGTGTCAAAATATAAAACATTCCATGGACTCAACATGCCTCAAAGCAAATAGCTTGGGGTGTCTACTTTCCAAAATGGGGTCATTTGGGGGGGTTTTATGTCATCTGGGCATTTTATGGCCTTCAAAACTGTGATAGGTAGTGAGGAGTAAAATCAAAAATGTACGCCCTTAGAAATCCTGAAGGCAGTGATTGGTTTTCGGGGCCCCGTACGCGGCTAGGCTCCCAAAAAGTCTCACACATGTGGTATCCCCATACTCAGGAGAAGCAGCTAAATGTATTTTGGGGTGCAATTCCACATATGCCCATGGCCTGTGTGAGCAATATATCATTTAGTGACAACTTTTTGTAATTTTTTTTTTTTTTTTTTTTTTTTGTCATTGTTCAATCACTTGGGACAAAAAAAATGAATATTCAATGGGCTCAACATGCCTCTCAGCAAATTCCTTGGGGTGTCTACTTTCCAAAATGGGGTCATTTGGGGGGGTTTTGTACTGCCCTGCCATTTTAGCACCTCAAGAAACGACATAGGCAGTCATAAATTAAAGGCTGTGTAAATTCCAGAAAATGTACCCTAGTTTGTAGACGCTATAACTTTTGCGCAAACCAATAAATATACACTTATTGACATTTTTTTTACCAAAGACATGTGGCCGAATACATTTTGGCCTAAATGTATGACTAAAATTGAGTTTATTGGATTTTTTTTAGAACAAAAAGTAGAAAATATCATTTTTTTTCAAAATTTTCGGTCTTTTTCCGTGTATAGCGCAAAAAATAAAAACGGCAGAGGTGATCAAATACTATCAAAAGAAAGCTCTATTTGTGGGAAGAAAAGGACGCAAATTTCGTTTGGGTACAGCATTGCATGACCGCGCAATTAGCAGTTAAAGCGACGCAGTGCCGAATTGTAAAAAGTGCTCTGGTCAGGAAGGGGGTAAAACCTTCCGGGGCTGAAGTGGTTAAAGAATTTATTGGGATTTATCTTACTCTCCTCCACTATGTGCCTCTCGTGTTCTATCTTAGCCACCCTGATTGCACCCTTACGTTTCTTAATGCATTCTTTGTAAAGTTGGAATGCTTTCAATGATCTCTCAGCCTAGTATTTTTTGAAGGCCTTTTCTTTTGCTTTTATATGCATTTTTACATTGAAGATGAGCCACCCCAGATTTTTTTTTTAGCTCTTTTAAATGTATTTCCCATTAGAATAAACTGGGCAATACCTTTATTTAGTATGCTCTTAAAGCACTCCCATTTTCCTCTGTGTTCTTTGTTCCTAGGATTTTATCCCATTTCATATCATCTAGCAGAGAGCGCAGTTTAGGGAAGTTGGCTCTTTTGAAATTCAGTGTCGAATATGAAGGCGCATGCGCGGTGGCTCCATGAGCGGTCGCTCGTTCTGAGAGCTCCGCTCCAGCCTGCATCCACCGCCACAGCTACCATAAGTTGCAGAATCAGCCGATTGGATCCCCTCCTCACCTCCTGGAGTCCTGAGGGACCCCCTCGCATGACCGGGGGCTCAGCCTGACGGGACTTATCCCGATTTCTCGATCCCGGCCCTCGGATCCCGGCCTCCTCGAAAATGGCGGCCGCCGGCACAACACGAGGCCTCACACAGAATCCAGTGGAATCCCTGGAAGATTTCCCTCCTCTGCCCTCACACAAAGACAAGCTGCAGCTCCAAACAGTGAGTAACCCTCCGGATGGGATTTTAACTACATCCTCCTCAGACTCTATAGGCTGCAGTCCCATGGATGTCCCCCCCCCCCTCAGATGGGTGAGAGCTGTTATACATCAGGTCCTCAGAATGTCTCCCCTGCTCCCATTCCCACAGATTTCTCAGCCCTAATGGAAACTTTCTCCAATATGCTTTCAAGGGGTTTAGCCCACACTGCCTCACAAATCACCACCACTATACAGGCAGACCTGCAGCAGCTGGGTGCAAGAATTGAAGCAATCAAATCTAAGACTGATCAAATTGCTGCAGTTACCAATCAGAACACTGACAGGATCCATGATTTACATGAACAACTGGATTTGGCGTACTCAAAATTCGATGACCTCGAAAATAGGTCACGCAGATATAACTTCAGATTGAGAGGCCTACCTGAATCGTTCAAGGACACAGATAAAATCTTTCGCTCTTTCATCAAAAATCTAATTCCTGACATACCAGACTATAGGTTGGAACTAGACCGAGCGCACAGGGCCCTGCAACCTCCTCGCCAAGACGGCCTGCCCAGAGACATAGTGGTGAAACCCCACTTCTTCAGAGTCAAAGAAGAAGTCATGCACAAAGCAAAGGAATCAGAACACCTCTCCATCCAAGGACACCCAATCCAAATTTTTGCAGATCTCTCCCCATTCACGATACAACGACGGAGATCCTTAAAACCCCTTCTGCTCATCCTATCGCAAAAATCGATCGCTTACAGATGGTCGTTTCCCTTTCGCCTCAACTTTGCCTATTCAAATAAATCCTACAGCTTCACTTTGGTGATGGAGAACGATTGCTGCTACAACTGGGTCTTATTTCCCACTCCCCTGCATCAACCACTGCTATGGATTTCAGAACACCTCAATCTGCGAAAAGACCACCCCCAATGAGTCCAATCCAACCTTTATGGCATAAACAACAAGCCAAGAGATCCAAAGATGGACGCCCTCCTTAATGAAAAGTCTGCAATCAACATTGCTTTCTTCTCCCCAGGTTCTCCTGCGGTTGTCTTCTGGCATTGGGACACTGACTCTACAAGCCCCCATTCACTTCTGGCAGGGTTTGAGCCAGAGCTTCAATTGAATCTGAGACGTTTTCATTCTGCCTCAATTTTTCTCAGGACTCCTTCAATTTTGTTTTTATGATTCTATTTTTGGTTTTATTTTTTGGCGGTATGGCTGGAGTGGCTGCACTTTGCCCCCATGAGTTTCGGAGTGGTATTTTCTCCCACTCGGAGACACCTCCATAACTCACTTATTTGGGGTTTTGCTCCTTGGGAAAACCTTGCGGGGGGTGGCGTAGTGCCCCCTCCTCTTGTAAGAGTTCTTAGATTGTTCTTAGGATATAACACGAATGTTTGCTTGGTTACGGAATTTTTTTTACATTGTTCTTGACATGTCCTGTCTCTCCCTCTCAGGGTCGACCCCCAATGTCTCCCTTCCTCCTCTCGCCTCTTCTCAGAGTCACTCAGATGCCCGACAACACGCCTTCAACCCAGATTCCAAAACTCTCAGGTTGTGAAGGCTTGGACACATACACAAATCTTGAAGTCTCAGGTAAGCACTTATTGTATGATGCGCACATCCCCCCCTCTGATCCATGCATTCTGACACACCCAATCCTCCTCCCCCCCTATGTATAGCCACGCACAATGTGTAGGGGATGAATTCTCCAGTCAAAAGACGTAAACTATTTAATCACTACAAGTCACAAAAAATCGCAGTCCTTTTATTACAAGAAACTCACTTCCCATCCTCTTACAATCCCTCCTTCTTACATGGGAATTACCCTCAGTTTTTTCTCTCCAAAGCTGATAATAAGACTAAGGGGGTGGCCATTTGTTTTGCAAAAAACCTTAATTTTTCCCCCTCCGAAGTCATTAAAGACCAAGTGGGCAGGTATCTTTTAGTAAAAGGTACGATTGAGGGATCATTGTTCTCCTTTATTTCTTATTATGCCCCAAACAAGGGTCAGGCTATCTTTTTCTCCAGTATGATGTCCACACTAGGTCCGCAACTGGAAGGGAAAGTAATAATGGGAGGAGACACAAATCTCCCTTTTGATATTTCTCTAGACAAATCGGGGTCTGGCCCCCCTCATTCTAGGAAACCTCCAAAACAAAGTACTAAGATAGCCTCCACACTGTGTTCCCTAGGTCTTGTGGACATCTGGAGAGAAATGAATCCCAGACCCAAAGACTACACTCATTATTCAGCCCCGCATCACCTCCACACCAGAATTGATCATATCTTTATTCAATCTCATAACATCCCCTGGGCTACTAAAGCGGTCATTAGGGACACCTTCATTTCAGATCACTCTTTGGTCCTCTTATTTATGCAACAATCTCCCAACCCAGGCAACAAATTCATATGGCGCCTCAACGAAGGGCTCCTAAGTGACCCAATCCAATGCTCGATCCTAGCAAAGGTAATACAGGAATACTTCTGTTTAAACAATACTGGAGAGGTTTCTCTGGAAACATTATGGGCAGCCCATAAAGCAGTCCTCAGAGGAAAGATCATTCAAATCACTGCTAACCTTAAAAAAGAATGCACAGTAGAAATCAATAACCTCCAGTTGAAATTCCAATCTCTGAGTGGAGCCCATAAAAGGAATCCCACCAAGGACTCTCTGGAGGCTCTGGAATCCGTACGGACATCTTTAAACCTAGCCCTCACCACCGAGGCTGAGAAACAGCTTCGATGGTCAGGAGCCCGCTTCTACTATCAAACTGATAAAATAGGAGCTAAATTAGCAGCCAAATTGTCTCCAAGACCGCGATCCATTACCTTTACCAAAATTCGCACTCGATCGGGTGAACTATCTCAAAACCCAAAATGCATAATGGAAACATTTCACGATTTTTATACTTCACTGTATAAAAAAGAGCAAACAACACCTAGCCACTCCTTTTCGGACTTCCTAAACAACCTCACCCTTCCTAAATTATCCCCTGAACATTCGGACCTCCTAGATGAACCAATTTCTGAATCAGAAGTTCTCGGGGTGATTAAGCACCTGAAACAAAACTCAGCCCCGGGACCAGACGGCTTTTCCGTTGAATATTACAAAAAATTTGGCCCTATATTAACCCCGTACTTAGTCAAATTCTTCAATTCTCTCAGGTCTGGTTCTCCCCTGGATAAAGCCCTAAACCTTGCTTTCATATCGGTCATTCCGAAACCTGGTAAAGATACCTCTCTGGTCTCCAATTACCGTCCTATCTCGCTAATCCACAATGATCTAAAAATTTTAACAAAAGTACTATCCAACAGGCTAGCATCCTGCATAGCTTTTTACGTTCATAAGGACCAGGTGGGCTTCATCCCGGGGAGACAAGGACCTGACCAGATCAGAAGAGCAGTTGACATCTTCTCCCTTCTCAATTCTCAATGGGATGGGGGCCCCCCACAAAACAGTTATTTGCTATCAATCGACTTGCAAAAAGCTTTTGACACAGTTACCTGGCCATATCTATTCAGCGTATCAGAGCGCTGGGGTGTTGGTCCACGTTTCCTGGGCATACTTCGCGCCCTGTACTCTGACCCAAGTGCACAGGTCAGACTGCAGGGCTACTATAGAAAAGGAAACTAGACAGGGGTGCCCTCTTTCCCCTCTTCTCTTCGCCATAGCCATGAAGTCTTTGGCTATTGCTATTAGAAAGCACCCTGATATTAGGGGGGTGTTATGTGGTAAACAAGAGCATAAATGCCTGCTTTTTGCTGACGATTTGTTGCTCTTTGTAACTTCCCCTCTGATATCTACTCCTACCATAGCTTACAAAATCATTTCCCGTTTTCCTGGAACGCGGCTTCACTTCCTTACCTAGGGGTCAATCTCCGCTAGTATAGCCTCCCTCTACTCATCTAACTACCCGGCCATCTTCCGCAAACTGATATTAGACCCCTCCCTGTGGGATAGACATAACTTATCTTGGCTAGGCCGTATTAATGCAGTCAAAATGACCCTCCTCCCTCGCATACTTTACTTATTCAGGTCCCTGCCCATCCCTATCCAAAAATCGCAAATACATCTGCTCCAATCCAAAATCATAAAATTCATATGGGGCTCGAAGGGTAGTCGTTGCGCACAGAATATCCTATTCCGGCCTAAATCGCAAGGTGGTTTAGCCTTACCTAATATCTGGTGGTATTACCAGGCAGCTGGCCCAGATTTCCATTGTATACTCAAAAGGCCCGAAACCAGATTGGGTATCAATGGAACGTCATGCAGTCCCTCTTCATACTATTGATTTTTTGCTTTGGCCCCCCACTAAACTGACGCCACCCATTCTAGCCCCCACATTATCCCACTCGCTGGCTCTATGTGACCGGCTTCACAAAAATCCCTCCCTGATCTCAACCCTCAAACCCCTGACACATATTTTTCATAATCCCGACTTCCCGCCGGGAATGAACATTTTAGCGTTTAGCTGGTGGCTGAATAAGGGATTACTTAGAATAGGAAATTATTTCACATCCACAGGCCCGCTTTCTCTGGCATTCTGTACTAGTAAGCTCAAGATGCCTCCAGTTGAACGTTTCCGTTTTATGCAAATACAGCATTTCCTTCATTCCATTTGGCCAAATAAATCTGACCCCCCCAAAGTCACTAATTATGAATCATGGTGCGCGGGTGCATCGGATCAGAGAGGGGGGATCTCCATCATTTATGCATCGCTTGCTTCAGTGATGTCCAAGCCTTCATACGCCTTATCCTGGGAAAAAGACCTTGATATTTCTTGGGAAAGGGATCAATGGTTCTCCTGCTTTCATCGCTCTTTTAAAGGAATCTTAAATGTCTCACTAATGGAGGCTAGCATTAAGGTTCTCATAAGGTGGTACAGGGTACCTTCTCTCCTTGCAAAGATATATCCAGATGCTTCCCCGCTGTGTTTCCGCATGTGTAACCATATGGGGACACTGTACCACGTATGGTGGTCCTGCCCACGAATAAGGAGCTTATGGAACAAAGTTTTCTCAGTGATCCGCAAAGTAACCACCATTCAGATTCCCCAAAATCCAGAGATTGCTCTACTGAATCTGAAAGTGGAAAAGGTTGATAAATATACCCAACAACTGATCTTTTTTATCTTGCTGGGCACCAAAATTACAATAGCTTCTTGTTGGAAAAAATGCAGGGTCCCTTTCGCAGCGGGGAAGCATAAAATATCCTGGATTATGGCGCAAGAGAAGATAGTTAGCATTATACAAGACAAAGTTCGCAAATTCAAACTCACCTGGGAGCCCTGGGCTAATTTCTGCCATATTCCTTTATGCCCTGGCATCAGCCAACCAGGACAACAGGTGCTCTGAGTGACTCTACTGTTATTCCTTATCACATGCCAATCTCTTCTTTCCCTTCCCGTTTCTCCCCCCTCTGGTCTCCCTTCCTTATCCTCATATTCTCTTATTTTCTCTTGCTGATTCCCCTGAAAGCTGATTCACCCTGACACTCTTATAATTACTTATCTTGGAGATGTAGGGAGTTACCTCTACAATTCCTGGGCTCTTCGAGTCTAGGGCTATTTAGTTGTAAAAGCCTCCCCCCAAGCTAGCTTATATCTAGCTAAGTTGGTTAGGTCACTTGACCATAGACAGTAGTTGGGTAGGGTTTTCAAGTTTCTATATTAGCATAATGTTATAGGGTTCGCCCGTTTAGGGCGGACTCGCCTGGGATCGGGGGCTCGGGGGGGGAGGCCCCTTGCCCGCAGTGTGTTCCCCTATGGGGCGGGTGTGGACGCCTCCCCTGATCCCTGAACCCTCGCAGATCCGAGAGCTTTCTTTTCTATTTTTTTTTTTCAAAAGATTTTATTGAAATTTTACAGAATAACAAGTAGAGTTTGACATACAGCTCAGTGAAGCAAATCGCACTTTTTCAATAGGCATTGATAGGTAAAAACAGGGAATACAAGAGCAGTTGATAGAAAGTGAGTACGGGCATATGGCCCTGTCAGTTAACAAAGTGAATATCATTATATATGAACTATGGGTGTTGGCTCGATGAAATCGGATGTATTGTGCGGAGGTGATTCAGACCGGTTTGTGAGCAACTCCGTTTTAGTTCACCCCTAAACGGGACCTTCGCTGTTAACGAAAAGGGAGGAACAGGAAGAGGCGTAGGATATGTTTAACTATAAAGGTCTGGTGAGTAATGGAGGGATTTGCAGATAGAGGTTAAGTACATCCGAAGAATAAACAGAGCCTAAGGAGAGTCAGTCGTGTGGGGGAGATCTGTTAGTGACGAAAAAGGAAGGGTAGTGAGTGTGTAAGAAAACGTTATGATCAGATCTGGTGTGCATGAATATGTCAGGTCAATGTCGTTCGAGGGGGGGAGAACGGGGTAATAGGGGATAGGGGGGGTTTTGGGGGAGATCGGTAGGGGACAGGCCGCAGAAAGCTCTCAGGGGTGAGGAGGAGATGAAGGTGGTGAGGTCGAGCGTGTTTGGGGATATCTGTAGTGAAGCCAACATGCCCAGGTGGTCTGGAATTTAGTGGGTGTGTCATTGGCTTGGGCAATGAGTTGTTCCATATTCGCTATCCTGTCCACCCTGCGGATCCATTCCTCTACCGTGGGAGGGGCGGGATTTCTCCACTGCGCAGGGATACACAGGTTGGCTGCGTTGATCAGATGTATAGTTAGAGATTTTTTGTAGGAGCTGGGGGACTCTGGGGTGTGGTGTAATAAGTAGCGGGCAGGAGAGAAGTCTGGGGTGTATGTAGTGATTTGGGAGATTAGCCGATGGATTTCTGACCAGAATGGTTGTATAAGTGAGCATTCCCACCATATGTGGAGCAGGGTACCACGAGAGTCATTACACCTCCAGCATGTCAGAGGGACTGAGGGGTGGAAGTGGTGTATCTTGTCGGGGGTCCGATACCATTTTGAGAACAATTTGTATCTATTTTCCTGTGTCGTGACGTTGATGGAGCCTTTATGAATGAGGGTGAATATGTGATCCCAGTCTGTGGGAGTGAGGTCTAATGTCAGTTCTTTTTCCCACTGTTGTATAATTTTGTCCTCTTTGACCTTATGACCTGAAAATAGAAGGGAGTAGTTTACAGAAATTAGGTGACCCTGAGGTTCTGTAGAGGTGCAGAGAGATTCGAACTGGGTGAGATCCCTGTGCCAGAGGGAGGATTGTCTGGATGATTGAAGGAAATGTCTCACTTGTAAATATTTGTAAAAGGGTATGTCATGGTTAGGCATTTTGGCCGAAAGAGTGTGGAAAGGGAGGAGAATCCCATTGTGATAGAAGTTCTGCGCCCTAGCTTGCGAGATGAGAGTATCTAAGGTTGGGTCTTTTAAGGTGAGTCGAGGGGGGAAGTCTGGGTTATTGTCCAAAGGGGTCATGGGGCCTGGTGAGGTTGAAAGGGCGAGCAATTTGCAAGTTCTTTTGAAAAGAGAGAGTGTGGTACCAATGAGAGGGTGTGAGGTGAGTTCTCTGGGAACATTGGTGTGGTTTATCCAGGGTGCGTTGGCGATGGGGAGGTCTGCGAACTAAGCTTCCAGGGCGATCCAGTCCTTTGAGGGAAGGTGTACATGCCAATCCACCAGTCTGGTCAGGTGGCAGGCCCAATAGTATTTTTGGAGATCTGGGAGACCCAGTCCCCCCTTTGTTTGGGAAGAACTAACCTGTCCCAGCTAAGGCATGGATGTTTGGAGGCCCACACAAAGGTCCTGCAGAGAAGTCTGTAGGAGGCAAAGAAAGAAGGTGGTAGCGTGATCGGGATGGCTTGGAGGAGATATAGAAGCCTGGGTAAAATATTCATCTTTAATATTGCGATTCTGCCCATTAAAGAAAAGGAGCCTAGATTCCATTTCTTTAGGTCATCTTGGATGGATCTAATCAGCGGAGGGAAATTTTTGGTGTACAGGTCCGTTAGATGGGTGGTAATTTTGATCCCCAGGTATGTGATTTCAGATTTTTCCCAGACGAACGGAAAGTTACTCCGGCAAAGGTCTACCATCTCAGTCGGTAAGGTGATATTGAGGGCTTTGTATTTTTCGAAATTTATTTGAAGATTGGATAAACTTTTGAAAAGAGCAAAGTCCGCAAGGAGGTTAGGGATAGTCGTTATAGGGTCCGTCAGGAAGAGTAAGATATCGTCGGCGTAAGCCGCTAGTTTATATTGCTTTTGTCAGATGTCAAACCCTCTGATAGCAGGATTATGTCTCAGTTTGCGGAGTAAGGGTTCCATTGTCATAATGAAAATCAGGGGTGATAGGGGGCACCCCTGGCGGGTCCCATTGGGTACAGAGAAGGCGTCCGACAAGCCACCATTAATCCGTAGTCTAGCGGTCGGTGAGGCGTATAGTGCTAGGATCATTTTTAACATACGTGGTGGAAGGCCAGCTGCCGTAGGGTGGCTTCCATGTAGTCCCAGGCGACCCTGTCGAACGCCTTCTCTGCCTCCAGGGAGAGAAAGAATCCTTTTGTAGCTGTTTTGGTAAACCAGTGGTGAATGTTGAGTGCCTTTGTGGTGTTGTCTCTGGCCTCTCGGCCAGGGACAAAACCTACTTGGTCAAGAGAGATTAGGGATGGAATAAAGGGGAGAATACGGTTGGCTAGAACTTTAGCATATAGTTTTAAATCCACGTTAAGAAGGGATATGGGGCAATAGTTGGGGACTAATGTGGGGTCCTTGCCCTGTTTTGGAATAAGTGTAATATGGGCTTCAATTAAATCTTTGTGAGCGATCGAAGTTGTTGTAAGGTCATTAAGTGCTTTGGTTAAATGTGGTACAAGGATATTTGGGAATGCTTTGTAGTAGGCTGTCATGAGGCCATCTGGCCCTGGGCTTTTGCCTGTCTTCATTTGTTTTAAGGCCTTGAGGATTTCGTTTGGTGATATTGGAAGATCAAGTGTATGTGAGTCCTCAGGGGAGAGCGGGGTAGGGCCAAATTGTGCTAAGAAGTCGGTAAGTGTTTTCGTACGATCACCCGCTGTGTCAGTCATCTGAGTAGGTGAAAGGTTATATAATTTTGTGAAATATTGGACGAATTGCACCGAGATGCCTTCATTGGTGACCACTGCCTCTCCATTGGGATTGATGAGCTTGTGGATGGTATGAGAGACTTTTTTGGTTTGAAGAGCCCTTGCCAGAAGTTTACCGGCTTTGTTGCCAAATTCGTAATAGAGTTTTTGTGACAATGCGAACTTGCGTTTAACCGTTGCAGTCAGTGCTTCTAAGAATTCCTCTCTAGCCTGGGAGAGGTCTTCCAGTGACGCGATAGCTAGGGAGGCCTTATGTGTCTGTTCTAGAGCGCGGATGTGAGCCGTTAACTCCTCAATGCGGGTGTTTGTAAGTTTGTTTCTGTGTGCAGCTATGGCCGTTAGTTCTCCGCGAATGACACATTTGTGCGCCGCCCATGTGACTGTAGGTGCTATGTCTGGAGCAGAGTTTTCTTGAAAAAAGTTTGAGAGGCAAGTGGTCAGTCTTTGAATGTTCATCTCATCAGTCAGTAAAGAGCTGTCTAGTCGCCAGATGCGTGTTCCAACGTAAGGTCATGGAAATGGGGTTGTGGTCTGAGAGTATGGCCGGTTCTATGGTTGCTGTAGAGAGGTGTGAGAGGTCTGTCTGTGAAAGAAAGAAGTGGTCAAGTCTAGAGTACTTATTGTGTGGAGTAGAGAAGAAAGTAAAATCTTTTTCTTTGGGATGTAATGTACTCCAAGTGTAGAAGTAGGTTGTGTAACTGTTGCTTGATCGACCTTAATGCCCGGTAGGATAGGGAGGAGGCCCCATTGGACGTGTCCAGAGAGGGGGTTAAGGGTACGTTGAAATCGCCGCCCACAATTGGAAGCTAGAAAGTTGTTGGAAGGTGTTACGAAAGAAGGTGACTTGGCCTGTGTTAGGAGCATAGATGTTGGCAATAGTGATATGTAATTGGTGCAAGGTGCCTTTGATGAAGAGAAATCGACCTAGCGGATCAGTTTGTACGTCAGAAATTCGGATTGGACAATGTTTGGAAATAAGTATAGAGACACCTTTTGATTTAGCCTCCGAATTGGAGGAGTGGAAGGCCGTGGGGAAGAAATGGTTTTTCAGTTTGGGAATAGAGTCTGTCTGGAAGTGTGTCTCCTGTATAAGAGCAATATGTGTTTTGGCCGTTGTAGAGAATGGAGGAGTTTGGACCGCTTTTCGGGCACGTTAAGGCCCCGTATGTTTATGGAAAGCAGTTTGAGGGAGTGCAGCTGCTTCTGAGATGAGTCCATGGGAATGCTAGTATTTTGCGGGCCCGCCCTTGGCAGAGAGGGGGAAAGGCAAGAAGGGGATAAGGGAGGGAGGGGAGGTGAAGTCCGGTAAACCGGAGAAGGGTGTGGTTTAAGGGTGTATGTATCTGGGGAAAATCCGAAGAGGTGTGGAACTATGCATCCGACAACCTCGGGGATCAGTAATCGGCGTGGGACGGAGCATGAGCAGTGAGGGAGCCCCAACAGGGGTGACTACACCACTGCTCGATTCCGTGTGGGGGTTAACCAAAAACCCTGGCAGTGAGGGATAAACTAGGGGTGATGTGCAGCGGACGTGAAGGGAGCCGCCACCACAGGGAGGCGTGTAGATGTTTAGTAGGAGGGGTTAGTTATGCATCGTCCGGAGGGGACCAAAAACTGTCCCAACGGGTGAGTACCTTAGTAGGGCAATATGTTGGGAGTAATGTGGAGCGTGTGGAAGACCATGGCCGTGGCAACTGCGGAGGCCTGCAAAGTGGAGATACAAGTAACGAGTACCCATCTTGGCCTGTGGGCAGAGGCACTCTAGTGATTCAGGCCCCTGTCCCGGGACATTCGTCATCCCGGGGGGGGGAGAGGGTAGTGGTGTATGCAGGAGGTAAAAACTTGCGGCACTCGAAACACATAGCAGGGTGTGCAGCCATGCCGAGGAGGTGTTTAAACATTTGTCTTAACAAAACATTTCTAACTGCCAGAACTATTCAATAAGAGATTGGTAATTAAGAATGTGCAACGAGCAGATAAGAGAAACAATCAGTTTGTACATAGATATTATGAGCACGCAAAACATAGGTGCAACAACGCCCTCCTGCGGGCACATTCAAGTATGGAGCTGGGACCTACACTCCATCTCATAGCCTGGTCGATAGGATGATGGCCAGCCTAACCAATCCCAACAATGCAGGGCGTACGTCAGATGGCTGCCGGTCAGCTGAGTGGAGTAAAAGTTCCAGGTCAAAAAGGTAAGGAACATTGAATAAAACAAAAAAAACAAAAAAGGGCAACCCGTAGTTAGCGACAAGGTTGTGTCATTGGGTGCAGTCCCCTAGGGTTAGAGTTGCAGTACAGATATACTTGCGGGTTGTGGAGACTGGAGACGTAAGAGTGAAGGGTCCAGGACTCTTCTCTGCTGGTCTGCGGTAGGTGGACAGAAGGAGTGGTGATCTTCGGATCATATTGACGATAGGTGGTTGAGTCCGCTCAAAGCTCAGTGACAGGTGGGTTATGGTCTTGCATGGATCCAGAGCCTGGGACCGGATCAGACTGGCAGAGATGTGCTGCAGTCGGGGAGCCTGTCTATGTTGAGCCAGATTCTAGGCTCGCGGTAGTCCCAGATCCCCTGGTGATGGGGGCGGAAGAAGCGATCTGCGGGCGGAAGTCCGTGTCACTGGCAAGCTGAGACACCCGGAAGTCCGCGATGTGCGAGTCACGCTGGAGTGTATCCGTTGTGTGGGGCGCGACAGGGAGGAGCTTGTAATGTGTCCTGAGGAGGAGGGCGGTCATCCGGTCGTGGTGTGTTGTGGGAGTTGTAGTATCTACTGCAGAGAGATGTTGCTGGGCAGAGGGGGAAGTGGGCGGGGGGGCCGGCTGCTATAACCAGTGGGTATGATCCGTGCCAAAAGTAACACAGGCTAGCTGGCCCAAGTAATGAAAACAAAGTGAAAATGAATTGCAAAACAAAATCCAGTAACTGTCAGGCAAAAAGACTAATTAATGTCAGAAAACGCCAACGAGAACCAGTAGAACATGTTCTGAAAGGCCCTGTAGTTGATTAACGGTCCCTGCGAGCCCTCCTAGACCGTGGTGACTCAGTGGGACTGCCAGCAGGGTACCCCGAACGAGGGCCGATAGGATGCCTGTTGGCAGACGGGGATCTCCTCCTGCGGTACCTCCTTCCTTGTGCCTCCATCGGTTCCTCCACAGGGGCAGCCTTTCTAGCTACTGTGTGGCGGAATTCAGCATACCAGTTCGGTACCTCTATGAGTGGTATATCCATTGCACCGCAGAAATGCGGCAGATCTTCAGGCACTTTCAAGAGGGCTGTGCGACCCATCGTTGAGGCTGATAGGCAGAATGGATATTTCCATTTTTACGGGATACCTTTTGAGCGGAGGGTGTCCAGGAGAGGTTTCAGGTCCCGACGGTGTTGCAGGGTGATTCCTGACAGATCCTGATATATCTGTATTGTGTGCCCTTCATGTAGAATCTGTGTTCTGCCCCTCGCTTGTCGGAGAATCTCTTCTTTGATTGTATAATTGACGATACAGCATACGATGTCTCGCGGTGGGTCTGTATCTCTCCTCTTGGGTCTCAAGGCCCTATGGATTCTCTCCATAGTGATCGCTGTTTGCAGTGGTCTGCCTAGAAGATTGTTAAAGAGGCTGGTCACTGCAGCGGGCATATTGTCTCCCTCGAACGATTCCGGCAGACCCCGTATCCAGAGATTGTGTCTTCGGCCTCTGTTATCAAGGTCTTCTAAGTGGCGCTGCATGTCCCTCATCTGTAGTGTATGAGAATCAATCCGGGTGGCAGCTTTGCATAGTGTTGTCTCGTGGCGATCTACAGTTTTTTCAGTGATGTGGACTCGGTCATTCAGTGAGCGTATGTCCAGTCTGAGTTCCGAGATGGCGGCAGAAAGAGTGTCTTTTATGTCGTCTGCAATCGCCCGGAGATCCTGCATACTGAGGGGAGGGTGTGGGGAGAGCTCAATGCCTGCTCCGAGTGCTCGGGATTGTGACTGAGAGGACAGCGTTTGCTCCGTAGGTGATGAAAGCAGAGGCTGTGTGTGGGTCGGTCCGTGGCGGGAAGAAGCCATGTTCCCTCTCTGGGAGTGGAACATCTCTGGGATATTGCGGTTTAACCCTCCGTTTAGTTCCCGGGGAGAGCGGGATCTGGAGGCAGAAGAGTTTCGGGAAGCAGTTCCCATAATTTGTGAGAAGGATATATATATCTGGATAATTAAAATTCCCCATTATAATGACACTTCGCATCCTTGCCGCCATTCCAAACTGTGATAGTAGGACTGCGTCCCCCTCCTCCCTCTGGTTAGGGGATCTATAGCATACGCCCAGTATTACTTTCCCCTTAGTTTCCTCCCTTTGAAGCTCTACCCATAAGGATTCCACCTCCTCCCTAGCTCCATTAGTGATATTGTTCCTCACAGTCACTTTTACATCATTGATATACAGGCAAACCCCTCCCCCTTTTTTACCCTCCCTATCTCTGCGATATAGGGGATACCCCTGAATGGTTGCCAGCCAATCATGAGAGCTGTCAAACCAAGTCTCTGAAATTATCACAAGATCGAAATCATCGTACATCAGCAGCTCCAGTTCTCCCATCTTGTTGGCCAGACTTCTAGCATTAGTGTACAAGCCTCATAGTTTTGTCTGGTGCATACTATCTCCTTGTTAGTTGTTATGAGGCTACAATTTGAATTAGTCAACTTACTTACCTTGGGTTTAGGTATTATAGTCTCCCAACCGCTAATGCCCCCAATACTACCCGCTGAACCTTGTTCCATGCTGGCTAACTCTACATCTGGACCCTCTCCCCATTACCTAGTTTAAAAGCCCGTCTAACTTTTCAGCCATCTTCTCTCCCGGCCTGCTATTACTCCTCTTGTTCCTTTGTTGCTGACCCGGCTTGCCTCTGACCTAAACTTGGATACTGCTTCTGCTTTGTCATCAGTTCCTGACCCTGGCTCTGTTCTTGACCATATATCTGTCTTATGACTCTGTACCTCGCTGCCAGCTTGCTGCTGACGTCGGCTATCCCTGTGACTATGCTTCTGTTCTGGATATGCTTTCACATCTGGTTCAAGTGCTTATACAGCTGTCATCTGTATCAGCTCTGCTCATCACAGTGAGTTCCTGCTTCAAGTCTGCTGAGAGCTCTGACAAGCCTCACATCTGGAATCCACAGCCTGTGTGGCGTTCCCCTTTAACTTCGGCTGGATCTCATGCACAGCTACTGTTCCTGACCTGATGTTCCGACAGCTGGCCAGTTTCTGCATCTCCTGCTTCAAGGACTCCTATCAACACCTGCCAGCACTTGTGTTCCTCCTGTCCCTGGATACCCTTTGTTCCACGTTCAGTGGGACCAGGGCTGGAGAAAAAAGAGGGGCCAATTCTCAGGGCTGGGCTCAGCCCTTCCTTCTCTGAGCTGGCCACTCAGCTGTTGGCTAATTGCCAGCTCCTATCTCTCCAAAGTGACTAACCTGTTGACGATATCCTGCTCGTCAGTCCTGCCTACCTAAGTCGTCCAGCCCAGATGATCTTTGCCTTCGCCTTGGTCACATCCCTAGAGATGCTCTCCTGTGTTTCTGTTAAAGACTTGCTTGGTTGACATTCCTTCTGGCTCCAGATCCTACTTGCTGTTCTACTATGCTAATCTCTGGCTCCCTGATGTTTTGGCTTGTCTGACTATCCATTCCAGTTCCTGAACTCTGGCTATGTTTTGACTACACTTACTCTGTTTACCTTTTTTTATTATTATTAAACAAGGGAGATTTAACTGTACTTCTGTCTCAGTCTGATTCATGATTTCTGACACCAACCTCATCATTTCAGTCTCCAATCAGGTATGTGACAACACATTACAATAAAAAAAAGTATAATTTCTTACAGAAATGGGTTTCCTCAAAAGTACACTTTTTAAAGCTCATGTTAAAGAGGAAGTAAAATCTTCCTCTTTAATTGCACCTACAGGTAAGCCTATAATAAGGCTTTCCCTATAGGTACTGTAAATATCTCCTAAACTTGCACCATTTAGGAGATATTTACTGTATACGCTGCCACCAACGTCATTGGTGCATGCGCACTGAAGATAAAGCCTGCTTGTGTCCTTTGTAAAGGGCCCTTGCCGTGACCAGCGGCTCCCATGCACATGCATGAGTGACATAATCGTGGCTCTAGCCAATCGTAGCGTCAGAGCCTGCAAACTCCGAAGTAAATCTGGGAAAACTGTCAGCCCTGTCAGTGGTGTGCCGGCACTGATCCAAGGCTTCCTTCTTAGGTAAGTATTTCATAATAAGCTAGTATGCGATGCATACTAGTTCATTATGCCTTTGTCTTGCAGGTTTTTGTTTTTTTTTTAGTTTTTTTGGAGGTTTACAACCTCTTTAAAACTATTAAAATAATGTGTAATTAACACTTTCCAGCCAAAAGCAGCCCTTTAAAAGTTACCAATCCCCAAGACAATCCAGCCATTAGATCATTGTAATTGGCTGTAACAGTGATCACATGAGTGGGAGCCCATCCCACCAGCTCCAGATCATAAACCGTGAATGGAAGCTAACAGTGACAGCCTGGCCACAATGCTGGGACACAAAGTACGGTCCCAGCACAAAACAGCAATGCTGGCTGTACAAAATGAATGTGGCAGCCCAACAATAAAGCACAGCACTCTAATGCCACTAAAATGCATATGGCCAGTGGTAAGGGGTTAAGAAAAAAAAAAGTTAAATCACCACAGTTGCCCCAGAATGTTATCCATGTACACCTAGTTGGCAGAACATGTAAAGTGTCTAAATTGTGTATACAGACAGGAGAAGATCTACAACATGGACAACATGATAGCAACCATGAAAGCCAGAGATATAGGATGCTTTTGTTAGATTTTATTCTATGCAATTAGATGTACTTTTTCTGACGATAAATCTTGCTTTCAACAGCATGACCTGAAGATGTTCCAAATGATATTTACAAACTGAAATCTGCTTTCCTCTGAGCAGAAGGAGAAACCTATCTCCCTAAGAGGAGGTTTTTCAGAGCTCTGCAGGCAACCACAATGCCTTGTACATACGATCGGACTTTCCGACAACAAAACTGTGGAATTTTGGCCGAAGGGCGTTGGCTCAAACTTGTCTTGCATTCACATGGTTACACAAATGTTGGCCAACAATTACGAAAGTAGTGACGTACTACGTGGTTTTTCAGCTCTTTAGCGCCACCCTTTGGGCTCCTTCTGCTAATTTTGTGTTAGTATAAATTTGGTGAGTATTTATTTGCTCTTTTCTTTTTGCGTTTTTTCATTTAGCATTTTTCAGTTTGTGCTTTTCATTTTGTGCTTTTCAGTTCATTTCTGAAGATCCGTTCGTCAACCAGACACGTTGGTTGCGGAATCAGAGGAAATAATGTTTTATTTATTATTGGCCATGGGGTTATTGCTTTGACATTATTTTTTTGGTTGAATAATGATTTGATTTGGTATATTTTCTATATTTTTGGATGCATAGACTGCACTTTTTGGTTAAGTTCAATTGGCAGATAGCATGTCTAATTTTATTTGTTTTCTTTTTTTAATGCACAAAAAAAAATTGTGGAGAATAATACTTGGCTATGTGTTTTACTTCAAATGACAGTTTGGGAGTAGGCAGTTACAGTTACATTTAAAAAAATACAATGAAAAATTGACAAGGGACACAAACATATTTGTATCTTCGATCTTAAAAATTACAGGATAATGGTGTTGTGGTAACTTGCCCAAAAAAATAAAAAAATAAAATAAAAAATAATAATAATATTATTCTTGATATTACTAGAAAAAAAAGCCTTTGAAAATTTGTTTGCAATATCTCCATCAGTATCACCAGCAAAGCAGCTTCATTATTATCTCATTAAAAAGAAGAGAATGTGCACTGCATTTGAAGAGTTCATAATTTGCCATGAATGTTAATTCTCCATTACGAACACTAGTTTACAAGACCGACCGCTTCTGGCTCCTCCTTGCTTCCGAGTATGCGCGTTTGTACTTTGGACTTTTGTCTGACGGACTTGTGTACATATGATCAGAAAATCTGACAACAGACATTTGTTGGCGGAAAAGTTGAAGACATGCTAGCCAATATTTGTTGGCGGAAAAGTCTGACAACAATTGTCCAATGGAGCATACACACAGTCGGATTTTCCGCCAACAGCCTGTCATCACACATTTCCTGTCGGAAAGTCCAATCGTGTGTACGTGGCTTTAGTCAGGAGGCTGCAGGCAATATTGTTGCTAGGACAAGAGCAAATTCATGACTTGTGAAAGTACAGTTACACCTTAAATCCCTGCTGAACCAGCTGAATTTCGATCCATGTATGGATGGTTTTAGTCTGTTACTTTTCAATTTCTATAACAAAGCAGGCTGTCCAGGTAAAGGGCTGAGACAAACTGATTTAACTCTGACAGGGGTGCTTAAAATGGTCAGCTTTTTTCATGTATGTAAAATCTTTATCAAAAAAATTAAAAACTCTCATTGTAGTTGATTCAAACATGGTAGCTGGAGTTAGGCTTTTATTTTTTAGTCAAGTACATGACAATGATAATGATGCTGTTCAAATGTGTCTCCATTGCTCCTCCATCCAGCATGGAGACACTAAGGTAGCAAGTGAGTGACTATCCAGATATCACAGGTAAAAAAAAAATCCTAAAAAAAGAAACTAAGGTAGTCACCACATTTAAGGATTGGTAATATGAAATATATTACATTTTAGTTTTAAGGTTTAATACTGCTTTAAGGAAAATTCGGGGATTTGTTCTTTTTTTAATATTGGATTTACCTCAGTGAAACCTGACAGTAAATAACGACAAGTGCTGACAGATAATAAATTAATAAAAGACATTGAGAAGATTTTTTCAAAAAAACAAATATTAAAAAAATGTGACAAAAAAGGAGTAAAGCTGATAACTTATAGATTGGAAAGTCCTGTGCACAAAATGAAATTTCACATGTGCAATTTCAATTTATTACAAACACTAAGAAATCTGCCAAACCATTTTATTTACATATAAATATCTTTCTTATAATACATTTTAACCAGTGAATGTAGTGGTACTCAAGGACAAAGACAAAAATAAATTACTTGAGCACTCTTTAGCATCTTTGAAATGAATGCGCCTGTGTTTTACACATGATCTGATCTTAGGAATACCTCTTTAGGTATTGCCACACATAACAGGCAGAACTGTTTGATTTTCACAGAAAATTTGTTTTTGTGCATGCTTTCATCACTGAAAGTCCTAATCAGTAATTTACAAATGTGGTCCTTTCTGCGGGTAATTACTATTGCTTGAATAAAAGGATAATACAACTTTAGTTAATTACTATGACTTTAAAATACCAGTACATTCATGTTCAGTTTTCAATCCCAGCAATGGACATTTGTGCATTTGGGAACAATGATCTAAATCACTTATGTCTCCCAAATTATCAAAAAATGTTAAAAGATATCCTTACTCTTAAATTTAAACATGGTTAATATAAATGATACACATTAATGCAGCTCTTTATTTATTACAACATTAAAAGTATTAATAATAAGTAAGGGCTATAACACTTGCCATTTTTTTCCATCTCTTTCCCATTGGGGATATTTCTATTCATTTTCTGTCCCATAGCCAAAGCAGGAATTTAAAGGAAATGCCCCTAAAGTGAAGGAATCCCTGGTTGTCACCAGAAGTAATGTCACCATTGGAGGATTTCCCCATATTTCTGTTCCTAAATTTAGAACTTTCTTTCACGTTCACTTTTAGTAATAATTGTAAACTGGAAAATTAGAGGGTGAATCTCCACCTGGGGACACAAACAGCAAAAAAAACACAACCTGATAAGTGTTCTAATCCCTCTCCACTTTGTCCAAAACTAAAAATTAAAAATCTTTAATTATACTCCTAAATGTACTGTATTTTTTGGACCATATGACACACTTTTTCCCCAAAAAATATGGGGGAAAATGTCTCTGCACCTTATGGTGCGAATATACGACAGGCACCCCCCATCCACTGCTGGCACTGCCCCCACCACCGCCGGTACCGCCCCCCCACTGCTGTCGCCACCGCCCCCCCCCACCGTCATTGCCATACTAGTACTGAAGACAGACATCCCAGGCCCCCGCGAGCCCTGGGAAATCTCCCAGCTGGGCCTGCCACCTGCTGAGATAGAAGACAGAGCAGCCCGAGCAATGGCACAGGTCAGGCTGCAATAATGGAAATGTTCAGGCTGCAATAATGGCAATAGTCAGACTGAATTTTTGGCAATAGTCAGGCTACATTTATGTGCAATGGTCAGGCTGCATTTATGGCAATGGTCAGGCTGCATTTATGGCAATGGTCAGGCTGCATTTCTTTGACACAGGTCAAGCTGCATTTCATGGGCACTGGTAAATATTTTAGTACACTATTTGGTTCAGAATTTTTTTTTCTTGTTTACCTCCTCTAAAACCTAGGTGTGTTTTTTGGTCAGCACCTGAGACGCACCGTCAGCATTTTATGGTCAGCATAAGACGCACTCTCTTATGGAGCGAAAAATACAGTAATCCGTGTACATTTTTTTTTATTTTGACATAATATGAGTCTCAGCTCAGGTTGGGAAAACAAGGAGCAACATGTAGATAAGACCTGTAAGTATTGCTTAACCAGAGTAGAATAAATCAGGTCTTCTGCGCAGGGCTGTGTATTTCTGCGTAATTCTATACGCAGAAATAAAGAAAATCTTTGTCAGGTAAAATAGCTCTCATGTGTATATTTTCTCTTTTTTTTTAAACATCTATAACCAGACATCTATAACCAGAATCTTTTTTTAGTTTGGGATAGTGCAGGAAAGGTTGGAATTCCTGTAAGGTTTTACTGCTATATTGGACTCTGGTCCTGGTGACAGGGAGTGAGAGGCAAATTTGCAACAGGGAACAGACAACAATAAAAAAGCTGATGGGAATTCCAGTATTCCCTTACTTATCTTAAAAAATTTCTATGTGTGTTGTTGTTCGAGAGCTTCCCCCTTTCCTGTCTGGTAAAATGATGTCACCAGAACAGGAAGTGAGGGGAAATCTTTCTAATGGAGTTCCAAATAGCAACAAAACCTGATGGGCTTTGGATCTTTCCCCACTCCATCCAAAACTAAGAAAAAATTTGACTATAGACTCACTTTGACTTTTTTTCCTGGAGGTCAACTTTAACTTTATACCTCCCCTTGAAATGGAGCCCAATGCTTATTTTTATTTATACATTTAATCTTTAAAGTGGTTGTAAACCATTCTCAGTGAAATAATAAGCCTCAGATGATACACAGAGATTAAACAAATCCTCCTACATAAGTGTTTCTTGTTTATCTGCAGTCTTCCAGTCTTCTTTTCTTTACACCTATTCAAAAGGTCTGCATTTAGATAAAATCCTCCTGGACCTGTCAGTATCACAGAGGAGGGGGGCAGAAGTGAATTATGCCGATAACAGAGGAACAAAGCACTAATGACAGTTAGAGATTTGGAGATAGACAAGTAAACACTACAGATATGGGTGCTTTGTTCAGATTTCATGACTGAGGTTTACAGCCACTTTAAAGTATATCTAAACCCAATCACTAAACTCTCATATAATCATAAACCTTAAGGCTCAGTTTACATCTGTGCTTTGCAAGAATGCACATGATTTTTGCAAGTGTTCCCACAGGACATGAAAATGCCTGTTTTTCTTATAGATGTGCTGTCATGCAATTCACTCTTAATGACATCCTAGTGCATCTTATTAACATATGGGCATCGCAGTGCTCCAGAAAACATGGTAACTTATTACCATGTGTTGCAGTGCGCTTCAGTTAAAAAAATGGTATATGCAATAGGAAGCCTATTTAAATTAATGGGCTGCCCTAAAGTAACAAAATATGCACATCAGAGCACACATTACACAATTGTGAACTTAGTCTTACATGTAATTTCAAAATTTGTTTTTAATATTGTTATAACATGAAGGTCCTGTTGTAGAATCTAAATGACTTGCTTGTGCTGTTAAACTATAATCCAAGTTTGGTAAATGTGCATATACATTTGCCTTTTAAGGGGAAAGTGATAAATTGTGTGTTAGGGCATATTTAAGCTATTTTGCTAATTTTTGCAAAAAATCTGATTAACATAGCCACACACCTCAACACTAGCCAAACCCACATCTGTAAACTTCTATACCTCCAAAACTCTGTGAATTTCTAGAAGACGGTTTCATTATTTAGCTATTACAGGCTCACTTAAAAAATGATAACTCAGAATCTTGCTTTCTTCTTTACATAACAAATTATACATTTCACACATCCACACATTCTTGTTTATTAACGCTTTACAAGGTTGGAGGCGCTGAAGAGGAACAAAACCATAACGACCAGGCCTGTAATCTGTCTGAAGCCATGCTCAAAATTCCCCAACAGTCTTTGTTCAGGCACTTTGTTCAGGTGACAGCTATCTCCCAATTGTACTCTTGCCTTGTCACCCTATCTCACAAACCATGGTGCACACTACAAGTAATATCTATGGTTGCCACTCTCAGAAAGCTGGTACAAATCAACAATATGCAACCAATATTGAAGCTAGTGCATGTATAAAAAAAAAGAGCCTGGAGGAGATCATCAGTACTGAGTAGCACCTAATCTAAGCACCCAATCTAACATTTAAACCTAACATTTTAACACTTAAAAGAGAAGTATGTTTTTTTGTTTATTGCAGAATCATACTTTCCTAGGTGGATGCAGCATCAGTCCGACGCTGCATCTGTCCTCCACTGGCTGACTTTTTCAGTGATCTTTCGGTTCTCAGGGCTCCCTGAGCAAAGAGCTAGTGACTGTAAGTCACCTCTGTCTGCTCTGTCCACCACCTCGCTCACTGGAGCACTGCGCTCTACTCAGGCTCTCAGCAGCTCAATGAGAGGCCGAGCCAGGTGCTGGTCCAAGCATGTGAGTGGATCCTGACTTCATTGTCACAATCTTGCCCGAGCCTAGACCGTCTCTGTGACGTCAGCCAACAGTGGACTTCAGCCCGCTGTCTGCTTAAAACTGGTCACAGGAGTGCAGAACAAGCTGCACTCCTGTGATCCACCAGAGAAGTACAGCCAAACAAGCTTTGGCTGTACTTCTCCTTTAACCCTATCCCTTTCATGTTTCTCTCATGTTGGGTTTGCTTTGATAAATGTGATTTCAGATTTTAACAATGCAGCTTTTTGAATTAATTTCAAAATATATTGTATTGTTGTTTTATCTTCAAAACAATAGCTGGCCAATAGATGGATCAAATGTTGGATTGTTTAGCAGTGACTAGACTATTGTTGTTAAATGTGTGGCTATCCCTGCATGTTTGATTGATTTCTGTCAATGAGACATGCTGGATCAATTTATTCTGATCTGACAAAGGCAAAGTCTGCTGTAAGAATATAATGTCCCTATGGCAGGGATTCCTCCATTCACCTTTCTTGTGTGGATAGAGAAATCTGTGTTTGGCCATTAATGGTCGGCTTTAGAATTGTGCTAAACAATGATTGAGTAAAAGAAAATATACAAAAGCAGGGAGTAATCCCTATGAAGGTAATTGTAATGCTTGTATTGCAGATTGTTGCAAGTATGCAGATATTTTATACACTGAATGAGATTCTTTAACTGATCCGTTGAAGTGTACATTCATGTTCATTGCATGCATTGGGGTTGAGGCAAACAGTCTGTTCACTTTGTAGGGGAATTTTCCCCAGAGCATAGTGAACAAGGTGTTGTTTCACTTTTCAAAAAATACCCAATCACATGCAAAAAAATTTAATTTTTGCTTCCACTTAAATGCAAGTCAGCAGAGCTTCCCCTCATTCACTAAGCTCTGGGGGGGGGGGGGGGGGTTCCCTTGTAAAGTGAGCAGCATTTTTGCTTTTACTAAATTAACCCCATTGCATCAAAGTCATCTGAAATAACATCTGAAACAACTTTACAACTAGGGCCTTACCCCTTCTCCAGACACAGGTCCCTCTACTCAAGGCCCACTAAGCTCTATCAATGGAAACTGATACACGGTTAGTAACAACTGACTGCTTTCAGCCACTAATTATGCCCTTCTAATAAGACCTGCATTCCATGCTCAGAATTCCCCTCTGTTAGGCTGGTTACTCAGTGGTTTAAAGGTCACTACTTGTTGTTTGGTTCAGCTGTTTGTAGTGACAACCCACCTCCCCCCCCAGGTTAAAGTGTGCTATGAACGCATATACATTCTCCTTTGACTACCTCCCCCTCTGTTCCTTCTTCTCCTTACTCCTTCTCGCTGTATCTTTAACTAGGTATGACACCCACATCACTGGTAATAGACTTTTGGTTACTTTCTCTCCAGTTTGCTATTCCAAAATGGGTAGGGTCTCCTTTGTTGCCTACATGATGCAATCTACTCAAATTTGTATGTTTTGTCGCCTATTATGACAATGAAAAATTCTAAAGGGCTCAGCAGCCCCTATAAAAAATCTCTACTCTGGAAAGAGGCCTTATCTTTTGAATGCAACATTCTTTGTGTCCAGGAAACCCACTTCTCTGCCTCTAAGACTCAGATATAGCAGCCTAAAATTTTCTCGCCTTGCAATTCCACACTTTAGACACTGACCCTAAAAGCTGCTTCCTGATTCTATCTGCCTTCATCAATAATTTCCCACTGACTATAGTAAATTTGTATGCCCCAAGCACTCCTATACCAAAGTTTTACAAATCCTTAATGCGCAAACTACAATCCTATAAAACTCAACCTCTAATCATTTGAGGCGACGTCAATGAAGTCATAGATCCAGCTATGGACTCTACTACCCTTTCTGGAAATCCTCCCAGATCTTAAACCCCTTCATAACTTCTGAAGACTTACTTTATAAGATGTGTGGTGATGTTCCCATGGCAACAAAAGAGACTTCACCTATTACTCTCCTATGCATAAGGTGTATTTCACAATTTACTTTTTTTTGTAGACACGTTCAACCTACAAAGAGTCACTACAACCAGCATAAAGTGATTATATGGTCCGATTACGCCCCTATTTCCATCGATCTACTACTTGGTGGATCTGGTTCACCTTTACTCTGGAGACTTAACTCATCCCTACTAACCAATCAAACTAACAAGCAGCTTATGGGAAAGTAAATGATCTCTTTCTTTCAAACCGATGCTGACTCAGTTACCAATCTGACTATCTTATGGAATGCCCACAAGGCTTTTATTAGAGGTCTCCTCATTAAAGTTTTAGAGTCTTGTAACAAAGCCCAATATGACGCCCATCTTGGGGATGAGATTTTCTCCCTTCGTACCTAGCTCAGTTCTTTGATGCAAAAAATATATGATTCTTATATTAAACATCTTTGGTTAAGTTCCTACACCCTAGACAATAAACCAGTAGCTTTCTTAGCAAAGCAGTTTAAGAGATGTAAATAAACAAGAAAGTGCTTTCGCGCAGAACAATGCTATCAGCAACACATCACATTGAATAATATAAGGAATAAGTAACATGTGAAACAATAAAGTTGCAGTGCTAGAATACTAAATGGAAAATTCTAAACTGAGCATCAATATTCTCTACAGAGAATAAAGTTGGCCTTTATGCTGACAATATCCTCATCTTCCTAACCAATCAATTGCAATCTCTACCTCTTTGCCAATTGTTAGGCCACTTTGGGACGATCTCTTTATTTAAACTTAATCCCTCTAAATCCTACATGCTGTCCATAGGCTTAGATCCACCTCTCAAAGCCAAATTGCATGCGTCACTCTATTTTCATGGGCTCCTCTTAATAACTCATCTTACCTAGGCATACAACTCACCTCTCCAAGCTCTAGGATTATGCTCCAAATTGTTCAGCACTTATTACTGCTCTAACAAAACTATGTACCAATCTTCAATCTTAAGTAACTTCCTGGGCAGGGCATATAGCATTAACTAAAACTCTTAATTCTCACATTTTCATGGTTTTGTTCATATATTACCAATTTCTAAGTCTTTGATTTTTCTTTAGCTTCCTCCATTACCAAGTCCTCACTCATACCTGACCCAAAACTGTCACTACTGGGAATTGGCATGGATTGCTGGACTTCTAAATTTCACACTGTACTAACTCACCTTTTCATAGTGGCCAAACTCATGCTAGCAAAAAATTGGAAGCAAGCAACACCTCCTGAGGTCTTAAACACTATACATATTCTAAATGACAATGCTCTATTTGAACTATTTGAACTTATGTTGGCTAAAGCACATCTCCTTCTAGACATGTTCCTTACACACTGGTCCCCTTGGATCAGCCATCCTTCCTTCAACATGCCCGTAACCTAATTTTATGAATGATCTTGAAACCCTATTCCATTTCATGCCAAGGAATCCAATCCTCTTCCCCTATGGCCTAAAGATTTTATTCTTTATCAAAATAAAGACATATTAAAAGTATAATGTGACAAGCACCATGGCTGCTCATGAATGTATTAAAGGAGCCTAAACCAACAAAGAGGCAGGCAACGTAGCCTGTCCATAGCACTTTTGGAGCAAATAAGGCAGTATATGAAAGTGTATTTGTCATTACTACATGTATTCACAACCTGGAGTTCATGAAATCATGCACACACAGTTACCACGACTAAAGTGTGCACCTCTGAGCATGCTCACTCTAGTTTCCTCCATGAAGCAAAGTCCACTTTTTTTTTTCAGAGATCTATTTTATATTAACATTCAGTGATAATAGTACATACTTCATGCACTATCATTCCTGCATGAAATTCAAGTTAGTGAATGTGCAGTATGTACACTGTTTCTGATAAGCATGCCTCGCCTCTCAAGTAAAAACTGTGAGAATACTGTTGGCTTTAAGTCTGGTTGATGGAAGAATTGACTTTGTGACATTGTATGCTCATGTGCTTTAGATAATCAGTTCCACTTATGTTCTGTGTCCATCCTTATAAGTTTACATACTGTATTTACAGAGTTACCTAAAAGGCACTCAGACAGTTAAATGAAATAAATACATAAGAGCAACAGAACAGAGACACTTCTTTATGTGAACAGATGGCTGGCTAAATTCAGCACACCCGGGAAATCATGATAAAGCTTTATCTTGGGTGTTCTATAATGAACTGTATATTAAAAAAAGAACTAATGAAAATGTTAATTTCCTTGGATTTTCCCTGAATAATCATGTCATAAAGCCACACAAACTCTACAATAGTTTTATATCAAAACTTAAAACATGTACGGATAATTGGCATACCATTTAAAACATTGTGACAAAATACATTGTTTAGAGACAGTTAGATCTAAGTGTCTTTCTGTAATCATAACTTATTGAATGAAGAGACATAAAAATGCAACAGTAATTAATAATTAGAGATACTCCCACAAGTGCTGAAGAAAACCCCTAAAAGACCATTCTTAATGAAAACATTTGCCAGATCTGCTTCAGTTTGCATTGTTTAGCTATCACTGAGTCAATAGCGCCAGATGTTCCTGTTCAGGAATGATGACTACCAACGTAATGTTAGAGAATCAGTACAGCATTAATTGGTACATGTAATAATGAGTAATTTCGAGATACACATTTTCAGGTCTTCCATCTGAACCTACTAAAATGGTTACAAATGACATGCACAAAGAAATAATTTCTATGATTGCTGAAAAGCGAAAGGTCCTATATATCTCTGTGGCCAAAACAATTTATATGTTAGATAATATTGATTATTGAAACGTTCAGAATCTCCATCATAGGTATTTCCACTGCAATATGACAAATAATAATACAAGACCGTTTTTATTGTTATGTTTTGTAAATAGAAATGCCCCTTTTTATGCCCCTAGGAGGCTCAATGTATTTATTATTCATGAGTTTTTATCTAAAGCTGTTACATCGATTTGTTTTTTTAATATAATTAGGTGCTCATCAACTCAACAACCTAATATGGGTGTGCAGTTTTATTCCTCAAGGGTCAACACCTTTATATACAAACCTTTTCCTTTCTATTAGACAGTAAAATATCTTTTTTTTTTGTTAACGATATGTGTATATTTGTTTTCAATTTGTCTAAAACAACAGTAACAAATTAAGAAAAAATGTACCAACAGTATTTGTTATTTAGCTAATCAATATGGCTTACTGAAAAGTGAAAAGCAAAGAAACTTGATTTATGGCAGTTGCCATAACAATAGAATTCTAAAACGCTTGCTATGTTCCTCCCGCCGGATCTGATGTTAGTTTCTGTCAATCTATCGCAGCATGTTTTAAACTGGAGGTATTTTCATTTGTTTCTATTGTCATGCTAGTGATTTTTTTGTTGCGACAATTGGATTTTAAGATTGCTTATAAGAATAATTGAATTCCACAGTTTTTCACAAGCTTTTGTTTCCTCGGGCAGTCTGTGTTATCTATTTCAAAATTTCTTTGGAAAGGAGTTAAAAAAAGTAGGCACTTTGCAGCTTCATGTTGTATCCCTTTGTTATATTGGTGTCACTTTAAATATGGTAAGTTCAAATCTAAACCCCACATAAAACAAGGAAACTTTTTTTTTTAAACTGTAAAAACAATTTATAGCATTATTGCTGCCAAGGCTACAGCCACCGGGGACATGCCATGAGTAATATGAGCAATAGCACTAGACCCAATTAAAACAATTTAAGTTATTGACCACAGAAATCAGTCAGGGTTCCAAAATTTGATTCAACAAAGGGCCTGGTAGCTACTGACAACATCTCTACTTTTCTATACTTTGTTACACTTTTTCACATCAAACATGTAAAAAAAGTGAATAATATGCCAAAAGAAAAAATATAAAACTAGTTCACAAAAAAATTACAAAATGCAAAAAAAAGACAGGCTGAAGCTGGATCAGTTCATGGTTAGCAAAAATGTGTCTGTTCTACTCTTTCTAATTCTGCGCAATCTGTAAGGTCAAGTTTGTCTGTGGTTGACCGGGTGACCAAACAAGCATGTTCAGAGGAAAAGGTGGTGCCACAGGAACATATGAGAACATGACTGATTTTAAATGTAAAAAAACATATTTAATGTTCAAATATGGCTATAATACCTGCAGAGTTGTATCTTATGAGCAGGATTGGCTTCTTCAAGCACTGCATGTACACTTCTATACCAGCAGAGTCTGTAATATCATGTCAAGATGTGTTTTCCACATGAAGCATCTGCAATTTCATGGTCAGATCTGCCTTTGCCTTCTGTAAGGCAAATCTGCTAGGCTTTCCTGTAAGTATTTGCACTCATTTGGGTTGATGTACTAAAAGAGTGCAGACTGTTCACTTAGCAAAGTGACAGTTTACTATCCAATGTGAATGTTCACTCAGCTTAGTGAATAAGATGAAGTTGTATTCACTTCATTTTTTATTTTCCTTAGATATGATTGGGCATTAAAAGTTAGCATTGTTTTTCCTTTATTCCCAAATTAAGTAAACACACCACACTCCTTTAATAAGTCAACCCCAAAGAAAAGCAGCTGGCCCTTATAGCTTATTTCTAGTTTTAATGGACTTGGACTCTTTGCAGCTTATGGACTGGGGAAAAAAAAGACACAGGGCATTATGTATTGATCTTGTTACGGACACCACCAACCCAGAGAATATTTTGGGAGTGAGAAAACATACTTAAAAATGAAAAAGAATTATATATATATATATATATATATATATATATATATATATATATATATATATATTATATATATATATATATATATATATATATATATATATATATATATATTAAAAATGTAAAACAAAAACAAGACATAGTTATGGAAACCAATTATCTTTGAGCTGTACCAATCTGGTTTACAGCTTAATCCACATGGATCATTTTGCTAATCTTCACTCAACAGTTGTTAAGAAGACTGGAAGGTCTTTCATGTTTTATCAGAATGTATGAGAGATATATTTGTGTTTGGCTGGCCTTACTTTCTCTAGGATTACTGTTGTCTGTTGTGGTATAACGTTACTAAAAGCCTTCTGTTCCTGCTTTATGCAAACATAAATTAAATTAATTAAATAATCACATTATAAATCAAAGAACATAGTTTTAATTTCACCTGCATGTTGTTACTGGGGAGGTAAACCAAGCAATACAAAAAAGCAAATCCACATTTGGTTTGCCATAATCATATAATAATCAGGTGTATTCCTAAATGGGACAGATAATTCTACACATTATTAAAGGGAAACAATGTGGCAACTGAGAATAGTGCAGCTACCTGCATTGTAAGCATGTTTGGTGGTATTAAAGAGATGCTTATTTACAGGCATTGTCTCCAAGGAGTCAGGTTCTGGCACCAGCAAATACTAACAATACAATATTGCAATTTAACAGGCCTTGCTATGATGGTGCTCAAGAATGCTTGCAGAAAGCTACTGGGACTTTCTCAAAACATGATGGATGAGCCTAGAGGTGTTTCTTCTAGGAAAGTACAGCAATGCTTGTTTCAAATACATTTTTTAGATAAATATAATTCTGTTGCAGCACTTTATCTCCTCTGTCTGTATGTGTGATTGGATAGGCAGGTTGTTTTTTTTATAAAGTGTATGTAAAGCCTAACAATCAACTTCTCTTATCTACATCATTCTGATCTGTATATTATACTATTGAAAGTGTTTTGTTATGCCTGTCTGTGTAATAAAAATATGTGTTGCTTCTGCCAAAAATCTTTTGAGCTAATAACGTCCTGGATAAACGATGCAGTAATTAACAAGGAGCCACGTAAAATGGCTCACAGGATTATATTAGTCAAGTTGGTAAGGGCTTTGTGTTTATTAACCTTGCTTAATGTTTCAGATTTTAGCAGTTTACGTAGCTGCATGGTGACAGCATCACAATAGGCTAGCAGGTCACCCATTCAGGTACCTGATAAAGACAGCTTACTCAGTTGTGTCTCGTTGTGACCTTTGTACTATGTAACAATGTCCCCTTTGGCTATACCTAATAAACCCTTGCTAGGCAGAAGGACCAGTGCCTATAAAAAAAATGTAACAATCTTATTCTCCCATCCAGAAGAATCACTTGCAGCACGGCCCCACTTCCACTTAACAATTATTGATATTGTCTTACTTGATTCACACATGTGTGGTGCCAATTCCAGCTCTCTTTTCTCCGCAAAGAGAAAAAGCAGCTATTCAGTGATTCCCCCCTGTTGTATCTGTGGATCAGCTGAGCAGGAAGAGGGGGGAGATGTAGTGAGGAGGAGGAGAGAATTCTTGCTCACAGCGAAATGCATCTGCAAATCAGATGCGTTCCCATAGAAGAATATGTGCCTGCAATTCTCACCGCATTGCCCAGAAAACGCACACATTTTTTGGGCAATGCGGAGTGTGAATGAAACGCACATGTGTGAACCAGCCTCATTCAAATGAACAGATTTTAAAATGTCCTGTGAATTGGATGCGGTGTAAGCTGCATCCAATTTGCATAGGTGTGAACCCAGCCTTAGTGAAGAGGTTTATTCTGCTTAAATGCTAAGTTCACCTTTAGTAACATGTAACAAGTTACACTAATATTTAGGGTGTAAAATGTAGCATGATACTATGCATCAGCCCCACATCCCACAACCCACACTCTGTGAGAGTGAATAGGGGATCTTACAATTTAAAAATAGCATGAATAAATGAACCATTTGCCACCCCCTCGGATTGCTTGCAATTCTCGACTAACTGCAAGGGAGTAGTGAGCACTAGTGTAGTTGATTGACACTTCCTATAGCTTAAAAAAACAGAAAACCTATACAGAGGTACAGGCCCAAAGCTGCAGGCAGTGTCTGCAGGAGCCTGACATTGCACATGTGGTCTGCTGATCATGCAATGCTCTGCAGGCTCCTAAAAAAAAATAATGCACTTTTATACCAGAAAAAAAAAGGTGAACTTAACCTTTAACCAATTTGCCGACTTGCTCGCGCACATTTACGTCAGCAAAGTGGTTAGTTTCCATGAAACAATGTACCCATACATTGGCTCCTTCAAGAGCCAAGCAGGCATGCGTCCCCTGCAAGGCGGGGACCCGATGCGCGTGGCCAGTAGGCACGATCGCTGCCGGCCACCCACAATCGTGGGCACAAGGACCAGAATGGGGATTTGTGTGTGTAAACACACAAATCCTCATTCTGACAGGAGAAAAGAGACAGATCTGCTGTTCATAGTTACGAACAGCGATATGTCTCCTCACCAGTCAGTCCCATCTCCCCACAGTTAGAAACACTCATGATGGAACACAATTAACCCCTTGATCGCCCCCTAGTGTTAACCCCTTCCCTGCCAGTGACATTTACACAGTAATCAGTGCATTTTTATAGCACTGATCGCTGTATAAATGTCTGCGCTCCCTAAAAAGTGTCAGAAGTGTCTGATCTGTCCCCTGCAATGTTGTGGTCCCGCTAAAAATCGCAGATCACCGCTATTACTAGTAAAAAAAAAAAATAGTAATAATAATACAAATGCCATAAAATGCATTACATCTATTCCATATTTTGTAGACGCTGTAACTTTTGCACAAATCAATCAATATACACTTATTGCAATATTTTTACCAACAATATGTAGAAGAATACATATTGGCCTAAACTGATGAAGAAATTTGGATTTAAAGACATTTTTGGTGGGGCGTAGCTAGCCAGCGCTGAAGATGGCTGCGTAATCTCACAGCTCCTCAGTAAGGGAGGAAAACGGAGCCTCAGGCCTGCCAGAGATAGCAAAACATCGCCAAATTTGTCCCAGGGCTGCAGCAAGACCCCGCCGATGATGTCCCGCAAAAGGATGGGGGAATTTAAGCTTAAGAAGCTGACCACCTTCATGTTCCCCCTGGAGGACAAGGTCAGTGTGTTACAAGAAGGCGGCGGCGGACAGGCCATGCTGCACCACGAGAGACTTACACAGACCTCCCGGATGAGAATCAGGGGGAAATAAGCATCTCTAAACTCCCCCTGTCCCCCACACAAGACCCAGAGGCAGATCCCCTTACCAGTAGCCCTGCCAAGGCCCAGATGTGGATGGATGCACTGCTCCCATGGTGCCTCAGAACACAATCGAGGCCCAGGCCTTCAATCCATTCCAGTCCAACCAAGCCTCACATAACTCAATGGCATCTTTTCCCACCACAGGGAAAGCCAGTCATGGACACCACATTAAAGGACATGCTCATGTCACTGCAGTCATCACTGATGACAGACCTCTCCTCCCTGTTTCATAAAATCAATAATGATATGAGTTGCATGAGCCACGGAATTACTACAATTGAAAAAGGAATGGCGGAATGTACAACCACAGTGAATGATCTGATTGATACGTATGATGAAGTCAGAGAGGAACAGGAGTGGGTTCGAGCCAAGCTGGCCAACTTAGAAGACCACTCCAGACGTAATAATGTTAAATTGCAAGGAGTCCCTGAAGCTATTCTGACAGCAGACCTACACAAGTATGCCACAGACCTCATATGCACCATTCCGCCCGACGCTTCACCCAGAGACATCATTATAGACAGGATACATAAAATCGCAAAGCCCCCCTCATCTAGCAGCTTCTGTGCCAAGGGACATGCTAATGAGGGTACACTTTTTTCATATTAAAGAAAAAATGATGTCTGAAGCCAGGTCTAAAACACCATTGCCCAGACCTTACGAGGGTGTCCAGTTGTACCCAGACCTCTCCAGGTACACGCTACAACTCAGACGAAATCTTAACCCTGTCACTAAAGGCCTCCACAACCACAAAATTGTATATAAGTGGCGCTACCCTGCGACTCTCCTCATCACGAGGAATGGTTCCACCCATACCGTCAGTGATTTACAGAAAGGCATGCACCTCCTGCATGATTGGGGTATCATCCTGGAGCCCCCCAAAGTAGATGTCCCACCTCTACAACAGCGCAGATCCTCACAATCTCGCAGGCATCAGGGGACCAAGGGTTACCAACCACAGACCAACACCTGATCTGATGGGCCTATAAACACAACGATATTTCTCCCTCACTGTTCACTGTTTAACACCAAGTTCTCAGTTATTAATTGTTCCCCCCATAGCGGCCTAGCTGTATCCAGCTTTTTCCTGCTCACGCACGCCGCCTCATTTCCTGTATCACACAACGCTACCTAACAGAAACGTTCTCAACAGTTCTAATTGTTCATAATATTGCTTTGACTTATTGCTTTTTCTCACAGCTCTAGACCTAAACCCGCAGCTTCGTGAACTATCTCACCCAACTGATCCGCATCTTGTGGTTATGTAAATCTTCCTCGCCACACGCCTTTTGACAACTAAATTTACGTGTTTACCAATCTACTTCCCACCACACGCACAAACGACAGCCCAAAATGCCGTTCACAATCCTATCACTCAATGCCAAAGGCCTAAATCACCCAGCCAAAAGGCACTCCTTATGGCACACAGCTGAAAGACTCAATAGTGACATTGTCTGTGTCCAAGAGACACATTTTTCTACCCAAGTCTACAGTCCTTTGTTTCCAATAACAAATATTCCCACACTTATCACGCTACCTATACATCAAAAAAGAGGGGAGTCCTCGTTGCTATAAAAAATACTTTAGACTTCCACCTGCTCCAAAAGATCTCTGACCCACAAGGTAGATATATAATTCTACTTTGTACCCTTAACAAAATCAAGTACACGCTACTGAATATATATGCCCCAAACACCCACCAGTTGAGCTTCATCCAGAAAGCCATAAGCAAGGCCCAAGAAATCAGACAAGGGCACCTACTCATTTGTGGTGACTTCAACTTGGTAGCAGATATCCACATGGATACCACTTCAGAAGCCAAAAGAAGAGAGTCCCCCCTGAAGCAATTCCTCACGTCACAGGATGTATTTGATGTCTGGAGATGTCATCACAGATCTGAAAAAGACTACACCTATTTTTCACCACACCATAAATCATATTCAAGAATAGACATGTTCCTTACAGATAAGGGTTGTTACAAAAAATCAGTGCATCTGTTATCCACACCATGACGTGGTCAGACCACGCTCCAATCACAATCTCTATAAATGACACTGAACACCAGCGAAATACGTTTCTCTGGCATGCCAATAATTACGTATTGCAACATCCAAACCACTCACAGGAAATCAAGGATCATCTAAAAGAATACTTTGACCTCAATAGTGGCTCAGTGGGGGACCCCGTCATGGTGTGAAACATGCACGAAGCTGTTATTCGAGGGGTTATAATGAAATTAAGTTCCCTGTGTAGAAAGAAGAGAATGCAGCGTATAGATGATCTGACTGCGCAAATTGCAAACATTGAGACCTTGCACAAAACCAATCCAAACCCAACACTACTGGCTCAACTGATGTCACTAAGGCAGGACTTGAGGACACTACTCCTCAACTCCTTCTAACACATACAGCGCAAAATCAAAGCCACCACTTATTCCACCTCTACCAAAGCGGGGAAAAAATTGGCGCAACGCCTGAAAGGGAAAAGGACTAAGACAAAAATCACTCACTTATTCCATCCACACACCAAAGAGAGACCGACTAATCCCCAAGACATAGCTAATGTGTTTAGTGACTACTATAGTGACCTCTACAATCTCAGACAAGACCCAACCAAATTTCAGCACAAGTATTCTCAGCAGATATGTTATCTCAATTGTTTAATATAACTAATGGTACAAGCCAAGGATGCCCCCTGTCACCATTAATATTCAACCTACTGATGGAAACCCTGGTGGAACATGTAGGCTCGAACCCCCTGATTACTGGCTTGATGATAGGTAAAACCCCACACAAGATAAGTCTCTTCACAGATGACGTAATTCTGATCTTAACTAATCCAACTTCCTCACTGAAAGAAGCCCAAAATATATTAGACTGGTTTGGCAGGGTCTCCTACTATAAGCTTAACACATATAAATCAAATATTCTAGACCTTAAACTAGACGACAAAAAACTTACTACAGGCCCAATACCCATTCAACTGGCCAGACAAAAGTATCTCATACCTTGGGATTCACCTTAGTCGATAAAACACCTTTTCTTGGTTAATTATAAACCTCTCCTTATCAAACTACAAACAGAAATCCATTCCATACTCAAACATGAATTTTCTTGGTCCGGCAGACTGGCAGCATTCAAAATGCTACACCTACCACAAATTCTCTACCTATTTAGGACTCTCCCTATCCTCATACCCAAGTACTTCTTCAAATCTCTTCAAACTATATTCAACAAATGTATATGGAAAGGATCTAAACCTAGGTGTGCACACTCAAAACTTGTGAAACATAAATTAGCGAGTGGCTTGGGAACCATTGACTTTGAGGATTATTACACAGCGGCAGTGCTGGATCAACTTACTGAATGGTTCCAACAGTACTCTAACAAATTGTGGAGTAAAATAGAAAGTTTATCACTCCTACGTCCAAATTTAAAATGGTGGTTAATGAGTACCCCCCTCTAAGATCTAAATTGCCCTCAGCGCTATCCCTCACCATGATAACCTCAGCCATCACTTGGCAAAAACTGATCAAAGATAGTACCAAATAACACAACACACCACAGATACCAATCCCAATTGAGTCTCTCCATCACTTATCACCTGATTTATCTCTAACCCAATGGTCCAGACAAGGAATACTCAATATTCAAAACTTACTTCAGAGCCCCAGTATAAAACCCTTCAATATCCTTCAACGCAAATTTAACTTACCCCCTACTGATCTTTTTACATATATCAGAGTCAAACACTGCCTCAAAAAGATCCAATTATCCCTCTACATGATCCATCTAAAAGCGTGGGAACACCTGACAAATACATCACACAAAACCAAGTGGATCTCTCTATTTTATAACAAGCTGCAACAAAAACTCTGCTTCACAAAATCATCCCCTCACATCCATTGGGAAAACGACTTGGGTCAAACATTCACGGAACACCAGTGGAATGAGCCCTACACTCAGTTTACAAAACAAATAAATGCTCTGCGCTATGGGAAATCACCCAAAAACTGTCCCTAAGATGGTATCTAATACCTTCGAAGCTGGCAATGTTTGGTTCAGGTGCCCCAGACACATGTTGGAGGTGCAAATTAGCCCAAGGGGATCTATTCCACATAATGTGGTAATGCAAATGGATCCAAACATATTAGAAACTCATCTTCCAAATCCTTTCGGAAATATTAAATCAACAGATACCTCCGGCGCCTGACCTGTCGATCCTGAACCTTAACATTGACTCTATACCTCAACCCTTTAGACATGTAATTACACACATCCTATTAGCGGCCAGATTGAGCATAACCAGACTGTGGAAAACAGAAAGAGCCCCATCTATAGACAACACACTTGATTTGGTAAATCTCCACTATAGTTATGAAATGGCAATGACATCTAGTGGAGACTATAAAGAAAAAAAGCAAGGTCTCCGTGGGAGAGGTGGTCTGGAGCTGCAAAGTTCCTGTGACACAGTTGAGTTGTATTTAATAAAGTCATGTTTCAGCAATAAGTTAATTTACATTGTTTTCAAAGTGGTCATGTATGGAATACACATACGACGTAGATCTAGCTCTCCCCCAGGCAACAAAATAGATCCCATTAGGGGTTCCTGGGGTTGTGACAAACTACAATTCCATGACAACCTATGTTTAATGTTTATTGTATTAATTGTAGAACAAAGTTTTCTGTTAGGAGATCCAAGAAACTATATCTGTATCTTTTTTTTTTTCTTTATGAAATACTATGCATACGATGTGAACCATACTCAATGTTTTCTCATGTCTTTAATATAAAACAATAAAAACATTATTGATGAAAAGAAAATAAATTTTTGGAGATGTTTATTATAGCAAAAAGTAAAAAAATATTGTTTTCTTTTTTCAAAATTGTCGCTCTTCTTTTGTTTATAGCGCAAATTAAAAACTGCAGAGGTGTTCAAATACCACCAAAAGAAAGCTCTATATGTGGGAAAAAATGACGTCAATTTGGTTTGGGTACAACATCGCAAGACGGCGCAATTGTCAGTTAAAGCAACGCAGTGCCATATCACAAAAAATGGCTTGATCATTACGGGGGACAATCTTCCGGGGCTGAAGAGGTTAAAGCAAAGCTGAACTAGATAATTGTATATTTTCCCTTATGTTAGCCTGTACTACAAGAGCTGGACATGGTTACTTTAAATATTGTTTATTTGTTTATAGAATGAGGTTACTGCTTATTAAAATCTGCAGCATTTATATACTATATAGGTAACAGGCTGAACTATTATTGGCAGTGGGAAGCCATGAATGAAACAGGAAAACCCAGGGGCAGTCCAAGTAGGTTTGTGCTGCACTTTTATTTAGCAAGGCAGCAAACGCAGTACAAAGCCCTCATTCACTGAAACTGTAGGTCCATTGCATAAAACAAAAAACAAAATCTGCTTGTCTGAGCCACTTAAGTAGGCTCAGGTCAGTTTCTGACCACAGGGTGCCCCTAAAGGGTTCTCTGACCGAAACAGCAGAAAAAACTTGTATCAATTTCACTGTTATTTCATCACACAGCCTATTCACCTAGTAGAAGCTCCCACAGCAAAGAAAGCATGAGAGAGTCCTGAGCATCAGTCAGTACACATATATAAACTTTTGTGGAGAGCTGAGACTAATAATGAGGTCTTTGGAGCCCCTTAGAGCCCCTCACTATTTGCTTATGAGAAACCTGGGTGACACATATACACCACCCACAATATTGCCCACCAATGCTTAAAAAGATACAACAATAGTCTCATGTCTGTTATTTATTCGTATAAAAAGCCTAAAGGAAGACTAATGTAACAATATTTTTTTTTGTTTTTTTTTTACAAAATGTAGAGTGATTAGAACACTTGTCAGACTCTTATTACTGTTTGTGTCTCCATTAGGGAGATACTCTCTATTTGTCTTGTTCCTCACTATTACTGAGAGTGAAAGTAAAAAAAAATTGTCTTCAGAACAGGAAAAGAGAGAAAATCTTAAAAATCAGGTAATTTGCTGTATTTTACTAGATTCCAACATGATATGACCCCCTTTTACACACAAAGTAAAGTATATGATAAGTTTTTCCAGTTTCTGGTCATTAAAACATTTTGTATTTTACCATCTCAACCTTTACCCCCTTCCTAGGACAATTTTCAGCTTTCAGTGCTGTCACATTTTGAATGACAATTGTGCAGTCATGCAACACTGTACCCATATGAAATTTGTATAATTTTTTTTCACACAAATAGAGCTTTCTTTTGGTGGTATTTAAACTCAGCTGGGTTTTTTATTTTCTGCTAAATTAACCAGAAAAGACAGAAACTGATTTTTTTTGTTTTTCTTTGTTTCTGTTATAACATTTTAAAATGAATAATCTTTCTTCATAAATTTAGGCCAACATGTGTACTGCTACATTTCTTTAGTTAAAATATCCAAAATCAGTGTATTTTATTTCGTCTGTAGGAAAGTTATCGGGTCCACAAACTATGGTATGTACACAGATCAGCCATAACATTGTGACAACTGACAGGAAATATCTTGTTACAATGGCATCTGAAAATTGTTGGGATATATTAAGCAGAAAGTAAACATGTTGTCCATGAAGTTGATGTGGTGAAAGCAGAAAAAAATGGGCATCGCAGTTTGTTGTGTATGGGGCTGTGAAGCCCATGGTGACCCATGTCCACAGCCAAAAGCTTCTATAATGGTCACATGAACATCAGAACTGTACTACGGAGCAATGGAAGAAGGTGGCCTGGTCTGATGAATCACGTTTTCTTTTACATCATGTGGATGGCTGGGTGTGTTCATCACTTACCTGGAGAAGAGATGGCACAGGGATGTGGTATAAGAAGGCAAGTTGGCAGAGGCAGTGTGATGCTTTGGGCAATGTTCTGCTGGTAAACCTTGGGTCCTGCCATTCATGTGGATGTTACTTTGGTGTCCATGCCTCAATGGATCAGGGCTGTTTTAGCAAAAGGGGACCATACTCAATATTAGGTGTGTGGTCATAATGTTATGGCTGATCGGTGTATATATGAAAATTGATCAAGGTATTTAGTAGGAGGCATGGCAAGTTTTTTGAATTTGTAATTTTTTTGTCGCAATTTTTCGGAAATTGCAAATTTGCAATTAAAAAAAAAATGTTTTATTTTTTTGTTTACAAACTATTTTATTTGGTACAAAAGGTGGTATAGAAAGCTTTGAGATATGCCATAGAAAGATATAATACAGGTATTTTACATACAAGATAAAACAGGAAAAAACTTTTTGATATATGACATCGTTTGTTATATTATTGTATATTATGCATTTTGTAAATATATTACTCTATTGATGCTTTTTTGATATATGTTCATAATATTGTTATTCAGCATTATAATTTTGCCATGGTTCCCATTTTTGTTATAAAAATGATTAGTATTCTGTATTGTGTGGAATATTTTTTCCATAAGATTGATATTATTAATCCTGGTTTTCAGGCGTGTTAATGGAACTGATGGTGATTTCCAGTGATATGCTATTAACCAGTGTATTGCTACACGTATTGTGTGGAGCTAATCTAATCTAAAAAAAAAGTTTTACATACTGTCACCAGTGCAGTACAGTGTGATCATATAACTGATAGTAACACTGTACTACTCTGGAGAGGTGATCAGGATTTTTTTACACACTATGATTGCTTATAACTATGAATTTTACAGTTATAAGCAATCTTTTTTTTCTGAATGAAAGCTTCATTTATTGTTTGCTATTGTGATTAGCTACAATTGGCTAATCACATGCTACAGATGGGCTGTAATTAGCCCTGTCTGTACCATGTGATCACTATGACCATTCACAGAGCTCTTCACAATAGTAAACAGCGAATGGCATGTATCATAGCCATTCATTGTGTACAATTGTCATGTTATCTACTGTGATTGGTCACAGCGATCACATTATACCTGCAGCGGGACAGTATAGTGATCTGTCATCAGCTGTATCCGGCAGACACAATGAGTGACAGATCTTGTCGGAGTGTGGCCCATGTGAAATGCGTGAGGCGTAATCCTGGGAGAGCATCTCCCAGGATAACACGGCTCCTGCTCGGCCATCATATTACAATAGGCCAGACGGGAAGCAGTAAATAAACTAGCTTGAGAAACAATAGTTTACAGTAATCTATAAAAACAGTTAATGTTTAAGTGTTGTTAAAAGCTGAACCAATAAAAAACAATTTATAATTATCATTGTATTACCATATATTGTTATTAAATCTATGTTATTACAATGTGTACCACTATACCTCTATAGTAGTGTGTGTGTGTGTTTGGGGTTTAAGGCTATACAGAAGGTAGATTTCTGTTTGAATGACTCACCTCACTTGCCAAAGCCTTTGCTTTTAAACACTTTTAAAGTTTGATTGGATTCTTTAATATTTTAGACTTCCTACAATCCTATGCAAAGTAATTTATTATTTTAACTGTTACTGAATAATTATGGCGCAAGCAGATATGCTGGGCACATCACTAGTTAGACAGGTGCATTGTAAACGCCATCTAGACCATGGAAAAAAAATCTTCCAATGTTTTATATGCTGCTGAAGTTTACATTTATGACATCTAAGGATTATACATATTGGTGTACCCTTTTCTGCCTGTCATCTGATTGTTATCCTATGGAAAACAACACCAGGTGATGAGACTGTGTCCATTAACAATTGTATTTCAATTTTTGGTATATGCTAGATACAGTATGCACGTATATGTTTCTTATTTCTTCAGAGACTATTCATTCACACTAGATACTTACTGCCTACTATTTACAGTATGATACTTACTGCCATCTAGTGGCCAAATGCAGTATTTCCCATTTTAAATCAATGAATGACATTCGTCCAGCACAAAATAAAGGTCTAATAATATACAATGTTTCTGCCCCACTCACACAGAACTAATGTGCATGCACTTTTACTGGGTGAATCGCTATGCATTTTTTTTTTATAATACATCCCTTAAGTTTTTGTTTAACTTTCATTGAAACCCAAGCATATATGAACAATAATTTAACTGATTTAGAGGATTGGCTAAATTTGTTTTTTCATATGTCCTGTTCATTTCATTAATCTTTATCTATAGCATGATGAAAACAAAACAAAAAACATAATAGGGCTGATTTACTAAAACTGGAGGGTGCAACATTTGGAGCAGCTCTGCATAGAAACCAATCAGCTTTCAGGTTTTATTGCCAAAGCTTAATTGAACAAGCTGAAGTTAGAAGCTGATTGGCTACCGTGCACAGTTGCACCAAATTTTGAACTCTCCAGTTTAGTTTTACTGTGCTCACTAACTGTCACTGGACAGAATTGCAGATTCACATTCTATTCATTTCAGAAAAAAGTGTAGATATGTTGGGGTTCAACATATCTACACTTTTTCTGAAATGAATAGAATGTGAATCTGCAATTCTGTCCAGTGACAATTAGTGAGCACAGTAAAGTTAAACAGCAAGACATTTAATGGATGATAGAACAAGATATGCAAAGTCCTAAAAAATAAAAATAAATACAGAATGTCACACCTTAAAGGAGTGTTAACACAAATATAATAAAGACATTTTAGACCAACCACTTTGTCATCATTTACTGCTCAATGTCAGGAACATCCAAATGCCCTTGATAAGGCCTTTGTAAAATCTATTAGATAATCAATCCAGTTTAGGCTCTTGACTATTTACCTTGAGCTATGATTTATTAGCACACGCCTTGCTGTTGCATACCCCCTTGATTAGCATTTAGAGTAAATATACCTTGTATAACCATTGTATACTTCAAAGCACATTTAACATATTTTCAGTTAAAGTACTGCAGAGTTTTCTACATAATTTATCTGATTATCAAAATCAATTATTATGACAGGTCTCATACAAATTTAAAGTGCATATTCTTATAGACAGGAAAATAAAAGCTTTATCAGCAGAGGAGTAAAATCAACATCTTATAAATAAATGTAGCACTAACACACGGTGGGGCTGCTGGTTTTAGTGGGTCTGTTACCTTCACTCTGCTTCCCTCTGTTTCACCGGCACCGGGTCTAGGGGTTCTGTTGAGTTTACTTCTGGACGACACACGCACCAACACTGGAGTACGTTTTCAATACTTTATTAAACAAACAAATTATGAAGTAGCAGGAAAGAGGTAGAAAGGAAACTCGCAGAAGAAACTCAAATATTCTCTGGAAGGGTTCTCTTGACAAAATGTCTTGGTATAATTCAAATACTATTTGAAATGCGCTCTCCTTGTGGGACACACTCCTTGCTCATCTGGATAGGCCTCTCTCACCGGTCTAGCAGCCAGTACGCAGCACGAATCAAAGTCTCTGCCACAGACTTGTTTGGGAATAAAATCCGTACAATCCTCTGCCACAGGATGTATAGATTTGCGGTAGTGAAAGTCAGTCACAGTGCCTGAACCTTTAAGCCGAGCCGGCAACACTATGCTGTATAGTTACTTTTGGATATGTCCTCCAACTGAGTCACCAGGCCCCTTTATAGACCAGCATGCGTCGTGATCTCTCCAAGACGGGTCCTCCCCTGGGATCTCCTCGGTTGTCCAGCTTCATCACACAGGACCGACAGCTCAGGACCTTCCTAACACACAATTTACTAAATTTACCTAACATGTGGTAGATTGCAAATCTACCAGCGCTACATAAACAATGAAGTATTGTGGCTGAAAAGTTATTATTGATATCTTACACCATATATCCAATCAGAGATGGGGTGGTATATCCTCCTCTACAGGATTTTACGCTATAATATATTTTAATAAAAACAAAGACACATGGCTTGATATACTAAAACTGAAGAGTGCAAAATCTGGTGTAGCTATGCATAGAAAGTATTCAATTTCCATGTTTTTTGTCAAAGCTTAATTGAATAAGTTGACGTTAGATGCTGATTGGCTACCATGCACAGCTGCACCAGATTTTGCATTCTTCAGTTTTAGTAAATCAACCCTTAGGCCAGGTTTACACTGGCACAACATGACATTCGTACTACTTTGGACCAGACTTTGCCCTGCGACTTGAAGTCCGACAAGTCTGCAAAATGTAAAAAGAAAAAAAAAGGCATAGATTCCCCCTTAAAGAGCATACCAGGCCCTTCGGTCTGGTATGGGTTTTAAGGGGAACCCCCAAGCCGAAAAAAGGGCATGGGGGTCCCCCCCAAATCCATAACAGACTCTTATCCGTGCACACAGCTAGGCAGGTCAGGAAAGGGGGTGGGGACAAGTGAGCGCCCCCTCCTGTACTGTACCAGGGCGCATGCCCTCAACATGGGGGGTGGCTGCTTTGGGGCAGGGGGGCCCTGCGCCCCCCACCCCAAAGCACCTTGTCCCCATGTTGATGAGGACAAGGGCCTCTTCCCAACAACCCTGGCTGTAGGTTGTCGGGGTCTGCGGGAGGGGTCTTATCAGAATCTGGAAGCCTTAGGCTGGGTTCACACTGGTACGACATACGCTCCGACTTTGGGAGCACATGTCGCATGACGTGTGTAAATCAATAATTCCCTATGAGAGCCATCTTAACTGGTCCGACACAAGTCGGTCTGACTTTGAAAAAGGTTCCTGCACTAATTTGGTTCGACTTTGGTCCTACTTCAGCCCATTGAATATCACTGAATTCGGATCAAAGTAGGATCCTTGCCCTAACTATCCAACTTGTGACATCCAACATGGTGATTATAGCAGCAATAAAAGGAAATTATGTCAAATTGTTTTGATTGGTCAAAGGACAAGTCGTACTATCTCAAAGTCAGAGCAAAATCTTATCTTGTTCGTTCAAGTCGGATGGAAGTAGGACCGATGTAGGACCAATGTAGGACTGATGTCGCAGGGTAAAGTAGAATGACAGTTGTAAAACAATCTTGTTATACCAGTGTAAACCTAGCCTGACTGACAGATTCTAATTGGTTTGATCTATAAGTCTGTGATAATACTTATAAGACTACTGTAGGACCATTAGGTGGTAAACTGTACCAGAAATAGGAATAATGTGAATGGTACACAAGTATTCTGTTAAGTACTTTTTTTGGCAGTACAATTACAGAACACTGTATACATATACTTTTCCTTTAAAGTGGTCTATCATCAGTTTCAAGTAATAAGCATGTGTAAGTGTTACACTTTTAATGCTTTTTCAGAAAATATTGTAAATCCTGATGCCTGCGTACATTGTGATCACAATTGCCTGACACATATTATACTTCTTCTGCAGCTTCTCATCTTGTGGAATGGCACAAAATGACAATGTTGCAGTCTCAGTGAAGAATGGGGGAGAGCAAACTGAGAAAATGCTTCCTCCTGCCTGCAGCAGACTGATGACACCATGTCAGTCTATATACATTACTTGGTTGGAGCTTTAGGGATTTTTTTTAATATAGAGGTGCAGCTTTTTTATAATGGCATAGTGTTAGGTAGGGGTGGCCCGTCCATTAAGGGCACACGGGCGCCGCCACCCCCTATCCATGTGTGGATGCATTGCCCCTTGCAGGACACCAGATGCATGAATTACAATGGCGGGGATGTTTTTTTGAAGGACCTTTTAAGGACCAGAGGCTCTAATAGGCTTCAAAATAGGGTGGGCTTGGGGCGCAGAGAATGCGAATGGAGCCCACCCAGGTGTGTTTCAACAGCGAATGAATATTCGCTATTGTAACACTGATCCTCCTCCCGGCCAATCAGGAAGCGGGTTTTGAGATCCACCACCCGATTAGCTGAAAGGACAACATTGTATTGGACGCCTAGGAGGAGGGGAGGAGCTGCATGCTGGAAGTTGCCAATGGAGGACAGGACAGAGAGCCGCTGCATGCTGCCTGCCACCCACTACCTGCCTAGATGAGGTAAGTGCCAGACCGACCGGCAGACAGAGGGGGGTTACCGGCCGAGTGAGGGGGGGTGGTTTCTCGCTGCCCCCTCAAAAAAAACACCAGCTGCCACTGTGTTAGGACTGAGTTTGCCTGCTGGTGGCACTGTGGTGCTCTGGGCAGAAAGCTGCAGTTTTAGTGTCCACCAGTAGGTATTTCCCAGCCCCCAGCAGGTTCCAGCGATCAGCTCCACCTGGTCACAACTGCTGGGAGGGTACTTTAGTTTCACCTTTGCTAATGCTCCTTGTGTCAGTGTTTTGATTGCAATCCTTTCTGCCAGATCCTTATGCATGTGTACCCTGCTGCTTACTCCTGCTCCTTGTTCCTGTACCCAGTCTTAGTCTTGATCCCCCCCCTTCCTTGCACCTCTGGTATTCCCAGTTACCAGTGTATCTCATTTTGTATAAAGTCAGTTGTTAGGGCTCTGTTAAGTTAATTAGGTATTTTGTCGGTGGGGTTTGTTTATTGTTTGCTGGTGTGTGATTGTCTCTTGTTTCACTGTAAATAAATCTCACTTTAAGGATATACTAATATATATATATATATATATATATATATATATATATATATATATATATATATATATATATATATATATATATATATTCTGTGTGTAGCTACAAATATCTGGTCTTCCAACTGATGATTCCTGACACATGGTTACTGTATATTGCAACATGTCAGGTAATTTATGCACACATAAACTATGATATAATAATAAAATGTAATTGAATCCAGTTAGCAGTCCAATCCAAGCCTAATTCCAACAGGTGCTAAAAAAAATGAATGTCTTGGAGTAGGTATTGTAGCTTTACATACATCCAGTAAGCAAGATAAGACATTTTTTTCAAGGTCTTTTTGTTATTATAAAATAAAGAAAGACTGACCTGAGAAAGCAATCATGTTTTCCTAAAGAACAAAAATATGTTTTTGCCTGCATTAAAGGCTAATGAGGCTGTTTACACAGTGAGTCTAATTTACTTGTGTTTAAGTGGAAAGTACATTTTTGTCTTGAGAAACAGTCCCAGTTTGAGCAAAATAGAGAAATCAACTTCTGTAACTTCCTGTAAACACAGTGGGGGAAAATGTTCCAAAGGGTCACAGTGCAAGAGCTCTTACAAAATTCAGGTACAAATGAATAGCATTTCCCTAAAACTGTTTGTTTTCTTGTTACTTTATTTAAGTTTTATTTACCATGTTTAGCATCTGCATTTGTATATGGATTTTCTTTTGGACAAGATTCCTATAATTATGTACAATATGAAACAATTTTTGTAAGGCTCTGTACCTGCTGTTATACAACATTATGTGGTTATTACTATAAAACAATAATCGGAATGCAACATTAGGTAGAGTGTACTGTCTTCCTTATAGGTATAGTCCACTATTTACAAGAGGGTATGGTTCTATGTCCTCTAGAAAAGACTCCCCTTGAATTTGCACCATTTGACTATCACCTTCAGTTAGGGTTCTGTGTTTAACCACAGGTGCCTGAAGCTATCCTAAAAATGCAAAAATAATGGTAATATGAGCTAAAATTGTAAAATTTGTTTTACATTTCTACTTTTCCTATTTAGTGAGTTTTTATACATATGAATGTGCAACTTGGAACTGTGGAAAGCATTAAAAAGATTAGGGGTCTGTAAGTAATTTACATTTACCACACTTGCCTGTTTTTTTAGTCAGTAGTGACTTGCAGGTTGGTCAGCTATTGATGTGAAGTAGTTGCACTCTGTAGTGTGTGCTTTCTTTTTTTTCCTTCACTGATGTCTGGATAATGAATTCCTATGTAATGGCCTCTCTCATTTTTTTCATAAATTTCTTCATCTGATGGGCTGGTTTTACCTTTGGCTTGGCCTTAGCCTTCTTTTATCTGACCTTATGGCATAACATAACTATCTATCTATATAACTAGATAGATAGATAGATAGATAGATAGATAGATAGATAGATAGATAGATAGATAGATAGATAGATAGATAGATAGATAGATAGATCTATATATATATCTATACATATCTATAAATATATATATATATATATATATATATATATATAGATATAGATATATATATAAATATATATATCTATATCTATATATATATAGATATAGATAGATAGATAGATAGATAGATAGATAGATAGATAGATAGATAGATTTGTAAATATTTTATTACATCTTTTCCTGTGACAACACTAAAGAAATTACACTTTGCTACAATGGAAAGTAGTAAGTGTACAACTTGTATAACAGTGTAAATTTGCTGTCCACTCAAAATAACTCAACACACAGCCATTAATGTCTAAACCGCTGGCAACAAGAGTGAGTACACCCCTAAGTAAAAATGTCCAAATTGGGCCCAATTAGCCATTTTTGCTTCCCGGTGTCATGTGACTCGTTAGCGTTACAAGGTCTCAGGTTTGAATGGGGAGCAGTTGTGTTAAATTTGGTGTTATTCCTCTTACTCTCTCATACTGGTCACTGGACATTCAACATGGCATCTCATGGCACAGAACTCTCTGAGGATCTGAAAAAAAAAATTGTTGCTCTACATAAAGATGGCCTAGGCTATAAGAGGCTTGCCAGGACCCTGAAACTGAGCTGCAGCACGGTGGCCAGGACCATGCAGCGGTTTAACAGGACAGGTTCCACTCAGAACAGGCCTCACCATGGTCAACCAAAGAAGTTGAGTGCACGTGCTTAGCATCATATCCAGAGGTTATCTTTGGGAAATAAACGTATGAGTGCTGACAGCATTGCTGCAGAGGTTGAAGGGGCAGGGGTCAGCCTGTCAGTGCTCAGACCATACACCGCACACTGCATCAAATTGGTCTGCATGGCTGTTGTCAAAGAAGGAAGTCTCTTCTAAAGGAGGGAACCATGAATGCCAACATGTACTGTGGCATACTGAAGCAAAGCATAATCCCCTCCTTTCGGAGACTGGGCCGCAGGGCAGTATTCCAACATAACGACCCCAAACACACCTCCAAGATGACCACTGCCTTGCTAAAGAAGCTGAGGGTAAAGGTGATGGACTGGCCAAGCATGTCCCAGACCTAAACCCTATTGAGCGTTTGTGTGGCATCCTCAAACAGAAGGTGCAGGAGCGCAAGGTCTCTAACATCCACCAGCTTTGTGATGTCATCATGGAGGAGAGGAAGAGGACTCCAGTGGCAACCTGTGAAGCTCTGATGAACTCCATGTCCAGAAGGGGTTAAGACAGTGCTGGAAAATAGTGGTGGCCACACAAAATATTGACACTTTGGGCCCAATTTGGACATTTTCACTTAGGGGTGTACACACTTTTGTTGCCAGCGGTTTAGACATTAATGGTTGTGTGTTGAGTTATTTTGAGGGGACAGCAAATTTACACTGTTATACAAGTCGTACACTCACTACTTTACATTGTAGCAAAGTGTAATTTCTTCAGTGTTGTCACATGAAAAGATAGAATAAAATATTTACAAAAATGTGAGGGGTGTACTCACTTTTGTGAGATACTGTATATATATATATATATATATATATATATATATATCACAAATTAAAAGAGCTGAATACACCCATCTGCTATCATTTTAGCTTGGAGAATCCCTTCTATATACACGTGTTTACATTTATTAATAGTAGAAAGGATTGTCTTCATATGACTACATAGCGAAGAAACCCAGAAACAAACAAAAAAAAATAAATAAAAAAGTGTAAAGCTTAACATGTACATATGGAGTAATGTAGGCAAGTAGGCAAACAACAGAAAACATTACAACTTGTGCTGGCATTAAAAAATTACCGGAGGATATGCATTTTTATCTAATTCATAATTTTTCTCTATCATTGGAACAAAGGTAGGACAGCGCTTTGCACTAAACAATAGCATAATACAGCACTAAAGGACCTGTTTACACACCATATGTGTGTTGGCGCTATGAAGTGCCATTCATTTTCAATAGCACCCCAACACATCTTCCAATGGAACCTCCATTTCAGAACAGCAAAATGCAGTACCATACAATATCAAACTGCATAAGCAGTTTTTAGTCCATTGTGGTGCATTAGAATGGGCTGTCTTAACAAAATGCATATTAACACAATCTAGTGGACCAGGCTGGTGTGAATGGGTCTAACTGACTAGCACTCTTGCCTTCCAACACAAATGGGCGTACCTGTACGTTACCTTTAAGAGCCGGGGGTAGCAGGCATCGCGTACAGTGTGACCATGCCCGCGGGACCAGCGGACTCCATGTCTGCTGGTCTCCCGGTGATCATGTGACAGAGCCTCAGAACGGGGAAGTGCCTATGTAATCAAGGCATTTCCCCATTCTGGCTTGTGTCATGGCAGAGATCACGGTTCCCTGTCATCGGGAGCGGTGATCGCTGTCATGTGACTTGAAGCCCATCCCCCCCATAGTTAGAATCACTCCCTAGGACACACTCAACCCCTTCATCACCCCCTAGTGATTAATCCCCTTCACTGCCAGTGTCATTTACACAGTAATCAGTGCATTTTTATAGCACTGATCACTGTATGAATGACAATGGTCACAATGGACAATGGTTGACAATGGTGTCAAAATTGTCTGATGTGTCCTCCATAATGTTGCAGTCCCGATAAAAATCGCAGATCGCCGCCATTACTAATAAAACAAAAAAATTAAAAATAAAAATGCCATAAACTATCCCCTATTTTGTAGACGCTATAACTTTTGAGCAAACCAATCAATATATGCTTATTGTGATTTTTTTACCAAAAATATGTAGAAGAACACATATTGGCCTAAACTGAGGAAAAAAAATGGTTTTTTTTATATATTTTTGGGGGGATATTTATTATAGCAAAAAGTAAAAAATAATGTGTTTTTTCAAAATTGTTGCTCTTTTTTTGTTTATAGAGCAATAAATAAAATTCACAGAAGTGATCAAATACCACCAAAAGAAAGCTCTATATGTGGGAAAAAAAGACGTCAATATTGTTTGGGTGCAACATCGCACGACTGCGCAATTGCCAGTTAAAGCGATGCAGTGCCGAATCACAAAAAGTGCTCTGGTCAGGAAGGGGGTAAAATCTTCCGGGGCTGAAGCGGACCAACCATATGAATATATCATTAAACATTTTTGTGCATGGCATCTTAAGTTTCAGGATTGTTCCAAAAAAAGGACAAGTAAATGTTCTTTTTTTTTACAAAATAAACCAGGCAGTATATAAAATATGGAAATGAAGCATGTAAAAATTCACAAAATTGTTTGACTTAAAAACAAAGTTTGACATGATCATTTACATTTTGGTAACTTGGTAATATATTTTTGCATCTTCTGTTACTGATAAAAAGATAGACTGACAGAAATGCTATGCAGTTATTTTAATTCTCCTTGACCCCTAAATGTTGATTATTATGAATCCCAAAGTGAAAATATTGCTGCATTGATAAAAATGCATCCATTGACTGAGAAACCTGCAAATCAAAAGCAGCTTGCCCCTAGAGGATAGAGGGTCTTCAAAAAATAGAAAATTGTGATATTTGTTCCAATAGGAATTTGACTCTCCTTGAAGTAGGTCATTTTGTAATGTCATCTATTAATATTGTATTTTTATCCATAAACTTCATCTAGTGTGTAGCTCAATTCCTTTGAGGTTCAAGGGTGATCCTGTAATCTTCTGTGACCACAATTTATCACAGAATTGTTTTCCAGAGAGAGCAAGTTTTTTTCCTCTTTTCTAACATTCTCAGATGCAGTATATGATTTCTACCAAAGCCTGACTAATCCTATAACGTTCCAAAGTAAGAAGATTAGTATGAAATAGTTTCCATTCATAATACTCTGTTGGTGAAAAACTGACACAAAGATAATTCAGATATTGGAAAGCCTTCAATGAATCATTTGTGGGATATCTTATGACATCCTGTGCTTCACTGATAACATTACAAAAATAGAATGTAGTCACCAATACTGTTCATAAGTCTATTGCTCCATAACTATTATGTCATTGAATTTAGTAAATATTCATCTTTGGAAAAACAATTGGTGAATTATGTAAAAAAAGATGTTGCAAGAGATTCACACTATAAATATATTTTTCAAAGAAAATGGATATAGTGGATGAAAAGTGACAATGGTGGGGTGGGGGTAAAATTACCATGTATCCCACAGGCATACTATTATGTGTTGAGCTGTTCTTAATCCAGCTATGCTTCAGACAATTTACTTACTTATGTGTCAGAGAAATTTCTCACAGAGTGCATCCAACAGGTTGAGCAGAACATAAGGGGAGAGTTATTAGATTGAACATTTAGAACTGTGATTTGAAGGAGCAGGGACAAAATGTGAGTCAGATAATCAATTGCACACCTGCTTCTGCTGTCCTAATATTTACAACTATGCCTTATTGCTCTGCCTTTCCTTGACTTTTACCCTACTTTCAGTTAGCTTTTTTTCTCTTCCTCGGTCTGTTTCTCTGTCTTCTCCTCACCCGTCACCAGTAAGAATAAATATTGAGGACTTATACTGTAAGGACTCCACATTTTTGTCTGGGTATTTTGTGTTCGTGACTACTGAATTTGGTCTTTTGTCCTCTGTTACTGCACTGTTTATCTGGTTCTTTGTTTTGGGTAATAGGTTTCTGAATCTGCTTTCTCTTTACTGGTCATGTGTGCTTCCCTATCCGAGTACAAATTTTAAGATACCACACTATTTGGCAGAAATTCTGTCATTAAAGTGATTGTAAAGTTAAAAAATAACAAACATGTTAGACTTACCTCCTATGTGCAGGGGTTTTGCACAGGGCTCCTAGCCCCTCCCTCATGTCGCTTGCTATGGGGGTACCCGAACCAAGTTTCAGCTCTGTGTGTCCATTCTGAAACATAGCTGCCATTTGGCCTCGCCCCCTCTCTTCTAATTAGCTAACTGACTTTGATTGACAGCCACAGGAGTCAATGGCGCAGCATCTGTGTCCCAGCCAATCAGGAGGGAGAGCCAGGGATGGCAGAGGGAACCGTGGACATCGCTGGACAGAGATAGGGCTCAGGTAAGTTTTTTGGGGGGCTAAGGAGGCTGCTACTCACAGAAGGTTTTTTATCTTAATACATAGCATGCATTAAGATAAACAACCTTCTGCCTTTACAACTCCTTTAAAGCGGAAATGCAATCTTTTATATTTTGCCTTCCCTTGTTCTTCCTTTCCCCCTCATTAATATGCTACTTACATTTTTAAATAAAAATATTCTGTTTTTATTACATACCTTATTTTAGACCCATTGATGTCATCACTGGGCTTATGTGCTTCTCTATGCAGTGCAGGCACATCATGGCTGGTGGGAGGGGCCAAAAGGGTTCTGTACATAGTTTATTGAAAACATCACAGCACAATGCCTCAAGATTCCTCTTAAAGTGGATGTAAAGGCAGAAGGTTTTTTATCTTAAGGCATTTTATGGCTGAGACACAGCAGCGGTGCCATTGGCTCCCATGGCTGTCAATCAAAGTCAGTTACCCAATTGGGAGTGAGACCAAATGACAGTTCCATGTCTGAATAGACACATGGAGCTGCAGCTTGGCTCGGGTGCCCCCATAGCAAGCTGGTTGCAGTAGGTGCACTAGGCAGGAGGGATGGGCCGGAAGTGACGTTGAGGGACCGAGGAGAGGAGGATCTGGCCTGTATGTGCAAAACCACTGCACAGAGCAAGTAAGTGTGACATGTTTGTTATTTTAAACAAAAAAAACAGACTTTAATATCACTTTAAGAGGCATCAATCCCGTTAGGAGGAGCAATGCAAACATCAAAATGCTTTGATGGGTAGAGGTTGGTCTGGTGGAGTGGGTGTTTCTAGGCAGGTCACAATTGCATGAAGACCATTCTAGGTAACAACAACCATTTGTAATGCTGAGCTTCCATGATTATCATCATGATGATGTGCCGACATTGTGGGCTCCCTGGACAGGTAAGTGTCCATATATTAAAAGTCAGCAGCTGCAGTATTTGTAGCTGCTGACTTTTAATTTTTTGTGGGTGGCTGGACCTCCTCTTTAATTACCATAGGGCTAAATAGGTTTAATAGGTTAAGTCATCAATTAGAGGGAAATAATCTTATTAATATGTGTAAATATATGGTGCAGTCATATTTGAATATCAAGCACAGTATTGCCATCGCACACATTCTGGAAACTGTCTTTAAATGTAATCTGGTGCTGCAGCGAACACCAGCTGGGAACCAAAGGTATTCAAGGAGATAGCAATCATATCCTAGTTACAATAGTGACATTTCGGAGCCAAGCAGGACCCCTTCATCAAGCATTACGACCAATGCAATGTCACATTGTCCACTGAACGGGCCCTGCGTGGCTCCGAAACGTGGCTATTGTAACTATGATGTGATCACAAAATAAAGCTTTGGACTGGTTCTGGAGATCCTCAGTTTGCTGGTGTCAGATTTGAATAACACTTGCACAAAGCTTCCTGCTTTGGAGTGTAATACAATGGTTGTGCTCTACTAATTTTCGCAATGCAATTGTACTAGCAAGCTGGCAAAAATGTACTAGTAGTGTTGCTGATATCATATTGCATCAACTGTTAAGTAATGTATGGCTTATGGCCTTATTTTAATGTCTGAAATAAATAAAGCATAAATAATGCAAAATATTTGCTCACTCAGAACACACTATTCTTGCCCTTTAAATGGTAAAATAATCCACCAAAGCGATTTGAAATACCCACTTACACTTAATCATACTGACTTGGAACCATCTGATATAGAATTGGCTATGCTTTGTCATGATACATTCATTAACTGGTTGTAAAAAATGAAATGATGTAAGCAGTCTCATTATAAAAATGTTAAATCCTGGTTCAGTAATAGACTGAAAGCTGTATTTATAGTCCTTGGTCTTCTTTTAAATCTTACTTAATATATGTGCTGCATCCCCATTCTCAGGTCACAACATGAGTTTCCACTTTCTGGCCATTATCTTGTTCAATACCCTTATTACACACACTCACTTGTTATTCTATGGACATCCTCCATATTGATTGCTCTGCTACAAAATCTGCTCTTCAGATTGTCTCTCCTTTTTCACCTCTGTCAATGAGCCTGACACCCTTATCAAATCTAAAAGCTTCATGTTTCAACATTGCGTTTTACAGGTTTACCCTTTTCAAAGCAATTGCCACTATGGTTGCCAATCCATTATGTGATTTCTCATTCAGTAAAATTATAAAATATATGTTAGATCTGAATGACAAAAATGTCTAAGTATACCACAACAACCAGATTTCTCATTCAAAAATGCTATGTAATATCTATAAACGTTGTAGGACAACAACAAAGAAAGTGGACCATATCATCCAGATTCTATCTGTCAATATTCAAATGTTGGTAAAAGAAAAACTGTAGTTCAAACATTTTTTTTTTTTATTGGCAGGGCTTTTTAGATTCTACACCCTGTGATATTGTCTTAGCTTCTAAATCTCAGAAGGCTGTGAATATACAGATTATCTTTCTTCCTAAACCAAACTACAATATTTTGGCGTCTATGCCTGCTCTGTTTTAAAACCACTATAAGACAATAAGCTCAATTCACCAATGTGAAGGCTTTTTTTTAACGTTCTTCCTTACTTAGTCTTATGCTTGTCAATGTTAAAATCACGAGCATAATTATCAATTAAGTCTGTAGTCCTCATTTTTCTCAGGAAATTGGCATTTGGGCACCAGTAGCTTGTCATTTGTTATTTTGATCTCACAAAGGTATATTTTATAATTACCTTGAATGGCCCCTGTTCCCAATTTCCTTAATAGAAGAATAGAATTGCATTTCACAATTATTGCCAAATTAAAGCTAGTGCTATTTTAGGGAGTGATAGGCTATGTGGTAATCTTTGAATATTTTTATTTTATCCTAAAGACTTTAAGAAACAGTTATATAATAGTGTCAGTACTGGATAGGGGGTGAGAATACTGTATACAGTATATCCAGGTTCAGTTCAATTGTTGAACCTAACATGACATTTGCAAACCCTGAACTTATGGTCAAACTCTATTGTCTATGGGAGGTGAATCATTGTACTAAAATTTAGTCATTTTTAGGGTGATAGGAAAGATATTTCCTCAAAAGGGGCATAAGGAGCTGGACACTGGCATGGGGATATGTACTAATGCAGAAAAAAAAAATATTTTCATGTGACTTGGAGGGAAACATTGAAGGCACAAAACTACTTGAGGCATGTTCTAAAGCTTCAAGTGATGTTATCAAATAGTATACTTTTCACAGACAGTCTTAGCGACAGCATACTTTGGCAGTACATATTTGGCTGTTGAATTTATTTTTTCTCTTACAAATTTAGCTTGGCTTACATACTGCACCATTAGCACCCCAATATGATTCAGTTTTAATGTAATAATTAAAAAGAAATAGAAATAATAGCATGAGGTTTCCCTTAATTTTGATCAGGCACTTATAAAGGAATATAGCCTGGTAAGTCAAGTAAGGGAGGGTAGCAAACATGCATTCCTCTACCAATCCATATGCCTTTCAACATTGGTGGGATGGTTTGAGAGGGGGGGGGCATAAAGGACTCCCCTTGTAAAGCCCTCTTGTCCCAAAGAAGCAAATCTGTGTCAATCTTGGTATCCAGTGACATAATACTTGTCAATGTGAGTGTTCCCTTATTATAAAAGGGGGCTTCTATATTCCACAATAAGTTCCTCCCATATTACCCACATTTCCTTCTTAAGGCATCAGAGATGGGGAAGGGTCACTTGTCCTTATACATTGGAAAAAGTGTATATTGCAAAGAGGGCAGGCTTTGCTGCTTCACCTTGCATGGAACCCCTCAATGTTGAAAATCATGTGATGGTCTACAGGAAATAGCACTGCACACTGCATGCCTTCCTATTTCTGGCCACTCAGGCTGCATGCCTGGATGAGGGTCTGGTTAGAATATTAAGATGAACCCCAGTCCAATTTCACCCCTTTTTTTATATAAATGTATACTGTCGCTTTTTGAATTTGTGAATTTTATCTGACTTTTAGACTAAACATTATAAATATTTCTACAGCATTTTTATACATTACTACAGAGGTCTAGGATCTGTTAATGATGTATATTGTCACTGCTATAGGGACTGCTCTGATGAGAAAGACCTACTTTGGCCAGCAGATAGAAAATACATTTTTATTCAGGGAGAATTGGCTAAAATATACTAGAGAAAAAAATACAGGAAGGTGTTTTACCACAATAATTAAAATAATGCAGGTGACATTGCAGTGTAAAAGGGCCATCATCAGGACAAGTTTAAACAGTGAGGCTGGGCCCAATTTGTCTTGAACAAACAAACTACAAGAAAAAAATTCCTGTAAAGAATACAGAAGTGTAGAATAGCTAGCAGGAAACAATTTTAATCAGGAAGAATTGGCTGAAATGTACTAGCAAAAAAAGAGTACAGGCAGGTGCTTATCTACACGAATTAGGAGACTGCAGATGACACAGCAATATTAAAACTGGTAAGCATTAGGAAAATTCTAAATAGCACGGATAGGTCCAAACCTATTAGAGACAAAAAACAAAGGATGGGGTTTTACTACAAGAATGAGGATACTGCAGAAAATACAGCATTGTGAAAGTGGCCAGCAGCTAGGCTGTTTTAGTCAGAGATATTAGGCCTAACAAGAGTATTCCTAACTTTTATTGGAGATAGGAGGAGCATCTGTGTTAGTGATTATAAGTGATAGTGTGAGGTGATTTGGTGCACACTGATTTTTCTGCTTTTTTTTCTTTCCAAATATGCACAGGTGCAGTATGCAGTAAAAGACCATTTAGATTGGCAATAAAATGATACAGTGGTTTGTGTACCTCAAATATAAAAAAAGGCCCCATCAACATAAAGTAACAATCAAGAAAACCTATCAACATAAAATAACTATCAAGAAAAACAACAAATTAAATTGCACACCCCAAAATGCCACCCCTGAAACACAATTGTACCTAAAATGTACCTATTAATGTACAATAGAATCCAAAATATCCCCAAAAATAAATGAAAACCCCAAAATAATACCCCCCTGAAACAATTGCCTGCCTTTTTTAAGGAACACCTTTAAACCAAAAAAAATGAAATTGAAGACAAACAATCCCACAAAAATAATAGCAGCAAAAAAGGCAGTTGATTGTAAAAAGAGCTAGCAATCATAATTAAAATACAGCTTCCAAAATTACCCTAATTTTCATGTGGGTTGTCAACTCTTTCTATTCTTTCCCTCCAAAAGTTTCAATATACTGACAGTCTGGCTGCTCTGTGCCAACACTTTTAAAGTGAAGGAGCTGGCACTTAACAAAGCTCTCATTATTGGCACTTCTAAGCCAGCTGGCCTATGTTTAAATGCCCTTGTGGTGCATTATCATTGCTTTGAATTTGGGCAAGAGCAAATTCCCACATTGGTTTGGAGTGTCCCCGAATCACAAACAGACAGGGTTCACCTCGAACTCATGGTAGACGCAAACCAGAACCTCATCCCTAGTACTGGTAAATTATCTCTACTTGCTTAGCAAGCTAAACAAAATTTGTTATGATCCATTGTGTGTTGGGCTTTCAGGAATATAAGTTGTGTAAGGTACCGTATTAAGGGAAAAAATCTGAACAAAAGAAAAACAGTTTTGTGATTTGTCCCTGTGTGCTATGACAGTGACTATCCATTTTGTTTACACAATTTTATATATTTCTGTTGGAAGCAGGGGAGTACAATTTACTGAAAGTAATCAGTCATAGTAGTTTTTACTAGCTTTGTTTTTCTAATATAAATTGATGTTGTATATCCAGTATGTGTTGAGATTCATAAAAAAAGTGAAAGTAAACATACTTGCTCACTTTTGGCAGTGCCAACAATTTGTTTTAATTTTGTTTCTTTTTTTTTTTTCAAATCAACATTTCAGTATACAATTGATATGGTAACAGAAACACTTAATCAGTGTCACACTTGCTTTGTTATCTGGTTATTAGGGATGAGCCCGATGTTCGAGTCGAATGTAAGTTCGACTTGAACATTGGGTGTTCGCCTGTTCGCCGAATATCGAACAATTTGGGGTGTTCGCGGCAAATTCGAAAGCCGCGGAACACCCTTTAAAAGTCTATGGGAGAAATCAAAAGTGCTAATTTCTAAGGTTTATATGCATGGTATTGTCATAAAAGTGTTTAGGGACCTGGGTCCTGCCCCAGGAGACATGTATCAATGCAAAAAAAAGTTATAAAAACAGCCTTTTTTTTCGAGAGCAGTGATTTTAATAATGCTTAAAGTGAAACAATAAAAGTGAAATATGCCTTTAAATTTTATACCTGGGGGGTGTCTATAGTATGTCTGTAAAGTGGCTCATGTTTCCCGTGTTTAGAACAGTCAGGCCCTTCAGGTCTGGTATGGATATTAAGGGGAACCCCGTGCCAAAATTAGAAAAAAATGGCGTGGGGGTCCCCCTCAAAATCCATACCAGACCCTTCAGGTCTGGTATGGATTTTAAGGGGAAGCCCAGTCCAAAAGTTTTTTAAAAATGGCACGGGGGTCCCCCCAAAAATCTATACCAGACCCTTATCTGAGCACGCAACCTGGCAGGTCGCAGGAGCACCCCCCTCCTGAACCATACCAGGCCACATGCCCTCAACATGGGGAGGGTGCTTTGGGGTATCCCCAAAACACCTTGTCCCCATGTTGATGGGGACAAGGGCCTCATCCCCACAACCCTTGCCCTTTGGTTGTGGGGGTCTGTGGGCAGGGGGCTTATCGGAATCTGGAAGCCCCCTTTAACAAGGGGACCCCCAAATCCTGGCCTTCCCCCCTATGTGAAATGGTAAAAAAAGTGTGTTAAAATGGTAAAAATGACATGACATGGCTTGGGGACAAGTTTTTTATTAAAAAATAAAAAATAAAACTGCCCCACAAAGTCTTCTTCTTCTTCTCTTGCTCTGCTGACGGACCGAAAAAGAAAAAAAGTGACCGACCTGCCTCCATGGGAGGCACCCACCATAATGACTGTCCTCTCAGATGACAGATCTTTTATAACTGAGGGTGGGGTCACACGGTGATATTGCCGGGTGACCCCACCCCCCTCTGATGCACCGGGACATCCCTATGGCTTTCCCATAGCGTCAGAGGGGGCAGGGCCACCCAGTTACATAATTGGGTGTCCCCGCCCCCTCTGACACTATGGGAAAGCCATAGGGATGTCCTGTGTGTCAGAGGGGGTGGGGTCACCCGGCGACATCACCGTGTGGCCCTGCCCCCTCTGACACTACGGGAAAGCCAATAGGGATGTCCCTGTGCGTCAGAGGGGGCGGGGTCACCCAGCAATGTCACCGTGTGGCCCCGCCCTCAGTTATAAAAGAGCTGTCACCTGAGAGGACGGTCATTACAGCGGGATGCCTCCCATTGAGGCAGGTCGGTGGCTTTTCTTTAAATTTTCTTTTTTGGTCCATCGGCGGAGGAAGAGAAGAAGAAGAAGAAGACTTCATGGGACAGTTTTATTTTTTTATTTTTTAATAAAGGACGTGCCCCTAAGCCGTGTCATGTCATTTTTACCATTTACACACTTTTTTTGTAAAATGGTACATTTGTACCCGTTACCATTTCACACAAGGGGAGGCCAGGATCTGGGGGTCCCCTTGTTAAAGTGGGCTTCCAGATTCCGATAAGCCCCCTGCCTGCAGACCCCCACAACCACCAGGCAAGGGTTGTGGGGATGAGGCCCTTGTCCCCATCAACATGGGGACAAGGTGTTTTGGGGGTAACCCAAAGCACCCTTCCCATGTTGAGGGCATGTGGTCTGGTACGGTTAAGGGGGGGCACTCTCTAACCCCCCCTTATTTCCTGTGGCCTGCCAGGTTGTCTGCTTGGATAAGGGTCTGGTATGGATTTTTGGGGGGACACCCACACCATTTTTTAAAAAATTTTGGCCCGGGGTTCCCCTTAAAATCCATACCAGACCGAAGGGTCTGGTAATTGACTGTGGGGGTATCCCATGCCATTTTTTTCAATGGCTTTTATGTGTATTGCCAGGACCGACAATTCATTATAGCTGCGAGTACTTTTAATGACTTTTTCCTTTAGAAATGTTATTTTGCTCTCGGACTGTTCTAAACACGGGAAACATGCGCCACTTTACAGGCATACTATAGACACCCCCAGGTACGAAATTTAAAGGAATATTTCACTTTTATTGTTTCAGATTAAAATCACTGCTCCCGAAAAAACAGCCATTTTTAAAACTTTTTTTGCATTGATACATGTCCCCTGGGGCAGGAGCCAGGTTCCCAAACACCTTTTTATAACAATAACTTGCATATAAGCCTTTAAAATTAGCACTTTTGGTTTTTCATGTCCGCATCCCATCGACTTTAACGGTGTTTGCACGTTTAAACAAAATTTTTTCCTGTTTGCATGTTCTGCTTCGAACCGAACCGGGGGGGGGGGGGTGTTCGGCTCATCCCTACTGGTTATATGTGATCTACTGTTACATCTTTATGCCCCGTACACACGGTCGGATTTTCCGACGGAAAATGTGTGATAGGACCTTGTTGTCGGAAATTCCGGCTGTGTGTAGGCTCCATCACACATTTTCCATCGGATTTTCCAACACACAAAGTTAGAAAGCAGGCTATAAAACTTTCCGACAACAAAATCCGTTGTTGGAATTTCCAATCGTGTGTACACAAATCTGAAGCACAAAATGCCACGCATGCTCAGAATAAATAAAGAGATGAAAGCTATTGGCTACTGCCCGTTTAAAGTCCCGGCGTACGTGTTTTACGTCACCGCGTTCAGAACGATTGGATTTTCCGACAACTTTGTGTGACCGTGTGTATGCAAGACAAGTTTGAGCCAACATCCGTCGGAAAAAATCCTAGGATTTTGTTGTCGGAATGTCTGATCAATGTCCGACTGTGTGTATGGGGCATTATTCTTAAATAGCACTACAATAAAAATGGTGACAGATATGGGGGATAAACCATATCAAGAGAGACTTCAGGAACTTAATATTTACAGACTTCAGCAAAAGAGGGAAAGAAGACACATGATTGAAACCTTTAACCCTCCTGGCGGTAATCCCGAGTGTGTCTCGTGTTTAAATTTCAGTACCATTAGTGGTAACCTCAGGCCACACTCAGGATTGCATTGCAGAATCCTAGTTCAGGTAACTTACCTTGTCACCAGGATCCTGCAATGTCCCCCCGCTGTGTCCCCCACCGGATCTTCCGCCCGCTGTACTGTGTGCTGGGCTCCATTTCCTGCGAGCGTTACAATGCATGGGGCGGAGCCCGGCGGCAAATTCAAAAAGCACAAATAACATAACACATACAGTACACTATAATCTTACAGATTACATTACTGTATCAAATTATTTCACCTTCATTTTGTCCCTAGTGTTTTGTCCAGTGCCCTGCATACACTTTTATATTATATATACTGTTCTTTTTGCCTGGAAATTTGAGATTTTCCATGGCAACCAAAAAGTGTCCCTTTACATCAAAAGTGGTTTTAGATCAGCTAGAAAACAGTGATAGTAAATTAGAAGCGATAATGCTTTGTGGGGAAATTATTTTTATTATTATTATATTATTGTTTTTTTTTAATTATTTATAGTTATTTATTATATTATAATTTATGATTTTGTGTTTTTCATTTTTATCATACCCGGGATGTCTACTAGACTTGTTTGGACAGATTTAAGTGTGTTATTACTAAGAATTACAGGCCTACAATATAAAACGCCAAATTTCTATGCAAAAAAGTACCGCTTTGAGATTTAAAAATCTGACATAATTATATCACCAGGGAGGCTACATGCCACTTAAGGACTGAGCTCATTTTTGACACTTGTTGTTTACAGGTTAAAATCAGTATTTTTTGCCAGAAATAAAATGATGGTTGTTGTAATTTGTACATCACATAATACAATACAATACACAAATTTTTGGTAACATAAAAGTTGATGTTACACCTAGCGAATCGATACCTAACATGTCATGCTTAAAATTGCACACACCAGTGGCAGCTCGTACACTGTGGGCGCATGGGTGCCGCCCCCCCATCCATGCGCCCGGCCCCTTTCAGGACGCCGGACGCATGGATTCCTATGGTGGGGGTGGGAGGGGGTGGTACATTTTGAAGCACCTGATTAGAGCCTGAGGCTTTAATAGGCTTCAAACTAGGGTGGGCTCGGGGTGCAGAGAGTGCGCCCTGATCCCACCCAATTGTGTGACAATAGCAAATTAATTTTCACTATTTTCACACTAACCTTCCTCCCCACCAACCTCAGCTGCATCACCACCCACCCCCGCGCATGAGGATCACGGCTCTGGACCACCCCCCTCAGGTGCAGGGGTGCCAGAGCCATGATCCGTGTGTGTGGGGGGATGCAGCCAGAGCCACAAACCCCATGAGTGGGGGGGCGGTGGGCACAGTGGCTGCATTTTAGGGGTAAAGGTGGCTGCATTTGATGGACAAGTGGAGGCATTTGATGGGCACAAGTGGCTGCATTTGATGGACACAAGTGGGTGCATTTTATGGGCAAGTGGCTGCATTTGATGGGCACAAGTTGCGGCATTTGATGGGTACACGTGGCTGCATTTGATGGACACAGACGGCTGTATTTGATGGGCAAATGGCGGCATTTGATGGGCACAAGTAGCGGCATTTGGACACAGGTGGCTGCATTTGATGGGCAAGTGGCTGCATATGATGGGCACAGTGGCTGCATATGATGGGCACAGTGGCTGCATTTGATGGGAACAAGTGGCTGCATTTGATGGGCACAGGTGGCTGCATTTGATGGGCACAGTGGCTGCATTTAATGGGCACAAGTGGCAGCATTTGATGGGCACAGGTGGCTGCATATGATGGGCACAAGTGGCTGCATATGATGGACACAGGTGGCTGCATTTGATGGGCAGAGGTGGTTGCATATGATGGGCACAAGTGGCTGCATATGATGGGCACAAGCAGCTGCATTTGATGGGCACAATGGATGTGTTTGATGGGTACCATAGCTACGTTTGATGGGCACAAGTTGCTGTGTTTGATGGGCACAAGTTGCTGTGTTTGATGGGAACAAGTGGCTGTGTTTGATGGGCATAATGGCTGCGTTTGATGGGCACAATGGCTGCATATGATGGCCACAAGTGGCTGCATATGATGGGCACAAGTGGATGCGTTTGATGGGCACAATGGCTGCATATGATGGGCGCAAGTGGCTGCGTTTGATGGGCACAATGGCTGCATTTGATGCGCACAGTGAGGCTACAATTAGATACATAGTTACATACATAGTAGGTGAGGTTGAAAAAAGACACAAGTCCATCAAGTCCAACCTATGTGTGTGATTATGTGTCAGTATTACATATATCCCTGTATGTTGCGGTCATTCAGGTGATTATCTAATAGTTTCTTGAAGCTATCAATGCTCCCCACTGAGACCACCGCCTGTGGAAGGGAATTCCACATCCTTGCCGCTCTTACAATAAAGAACCCTCTACATAGTTTAAGGTTAAACCTCTTTTCTTCTAATTGTAATGAGTGGCCACGAGTCTTATTAAACTCTCTTCTGCGAAAAAGTTTTATCCCTATTGTGGGGTCACCAGTACAGTATTTGTAAATTGAAATCATATCCCCTCTCAAGCGTCTCTTCTCCAGAAAGACTAAGTTCAGTGCTTGCAACCTTTCCTCATAACTAAGATCCTCCAGACCCTTTATTAGCTATGTTGCCCTTCTTTGTACTCGCTCCGTTTCCAGTACATCCTTCCTGAGGACTGGTGCCCAGAACTGGACAGCATACTCCAGGTGCGGCCGGACCAGAGTCTTGTAGAGTGGGAGAATTATCGTTTTATCTCTTGCGTTGATCCCCCTTTTAATGCATGCCAATATTCTGTTTGCTTTATTAGCAGCAGCTTGGCATTGCATGCCATTGCTGAGCCTATCATCTACTAGGACCCCCAGGTCCTTTTCCATCCTAGATTCCCCCAGAGGTTCTCCCCCCAGTGTATAGAATGCATTCATATTTTTGCTACCAAAATGCATTATTTTACATTTTTCTACATTGAATCTCATTTGCCATGTAGTCGCCCACCCCATTAATTTGTTCAGGTCTTTTTGCAAGGTTTCCACATCCTGCGGAGAAGTTATTGCCCTGCTTCGCTTAGTATCGTCTGCAAATACAGAGATTGAATTGTTTATCCCATCCTCCAGGTCGTTTATAAACAAATTAAATAGGATTTGTCCCAGCACAGAACCCTGGGGAACCCCACTACTAACCCCTGACCATTCCGAGTAATCCCCATTTATCACCACCCTCTGAACTCGCCCTTGTAGCCAGTTTTCAATCCATGTACTCACCCTATGGTCCATGCCAACGGACCTTATTTTGTACAGTAAACGTTTATGGGGAACTGTGTCAAATGCTTTTGCAAAATCCAGATACACCACGTCTACGGGCCTTCCTTTATCTAGATGGCAACTCACCTCCTCATAGAAGGTTAATAGATTGGTTTGGCAAGAACGATTCTTCATGAATCCATGCTGATTACTGCTAATGATATCGTTCTTATTACTAAAATCTTGTATATAGTCCCTTATCATCCCCTCCAAGAGTTTACATACTATTGATGTTAGGCTAACTGGTCTGTAATTCCCAGGGATGTATTTTGGGCCCTTTTTAAATATTGGTGCTACATTGGCTTTTCTCCAATCAGCTGGTACCATTCCAGTCAATAGACTGTAAAAATTAGGAACAACGGTCTGGCAATCACTTGACTGAGTTCCCCAAGTACCCTCGGATGCAAGCCATCTGGTCCCGGTGATTTATTAATGTTAAGTTTCTCAAGTCTAATTTTAATTCTGTCCTCTGTTAACCATGGAGGTGCTTCCTGTGTTGTGTCATGAGGATAAACACTGCAGTTTTGGTTACTGAAGCCCCCCGATTCACTCGTGAAGACTGAGGAGAAGAATAAATTAAATACCTTCGCCATCTCCCCATCCTTTGTAACCAGATGTCCTTCCTCATTCTTTATGGGGCCAATATGGTCTGTCCTCCCTTTTTTACTGTTTACATACTTAAAGAATTTCTTGGGATTTTTTTTGCTCTCCTCCGCTATGTGTCTTTCATGTTCTATCTTAGCCGTCCTAATTGCACCCTTACATTTCTTATTGCATTCTTTATAAAGTCTGAATGCTGAGGATGATCCCTCAACCTTGTATTTTTTGAAGGCCTTCTCCTTTGCTTTTATATGCATTTTTACATTGGAGTTAAGCCATCCAGGATTTTTGTTCGCTCTTTTAAATTTACTGTATTACCCAATGGGATACACTGGCTAATGCCCTTATTTAACATGCTCTTAAAGCAAACCCATCTCTCCTCCGTATTCTTTGTTCCTAATATTTTATCCCAATTTATGCCTTTTAGCAAGGTTTGTAGTTTAGGGAAGTTGGCTCTTTTGAAATTCAGTGTCTTTGTGTTCCCTTCATGTTTCCTATTTGTGTGATTTATACTGAAACTAATTGACCTGTGATCGCTGTTACCTAAATTGCCCCGTATTTCCACATCCGTGATCAGGTCTGTATTGTTGGTAATCAGTAGATCCAGTAATGTTTTATTTCTAGTTGGTGCATCTACCATCTGACCCATAAAATTGTCCTGCAAGACATTAAGGAACTGGCGAGCCTTAAATGAATGCGCGGTTCCCTCCGCCCAGTCTATGTCTGGATAATTAAAATCCCCCATTATGATAACACTTCCCATCCTTGCTGCTAATCCAATTTGTGATAGGAGATCTGTCTCCACTTCCTCCCTCAGGTTAGGGGGCCTATAGCATACTCCCAGTAATATTTTCCCCTTAGCTTCATCCCTTTGGAGCTCTACCCATAAGGATTCCACCTCCTCTCTAGCTCCCTCAGTGATGTCATCTCTTACATTCGCTTGTACATTATTCTTGATATATAGGCATACCCCTCCCCCTTTTTTACTCTCTCTATCCTTGCAGTATAGGGTATACCCTTGAATGTTTGCCAGCCAATCATGAGAGCTGTTGAACCAGGTCTCTGAAATTCCCACAAAATCCAAATCCTCCTTGTACAACAGTATCTCTAGTTCACCCATCTTGTCCGCCATGCTCCTGGCATTGGTGAACATGCCACATAGTTTAGACCGGTCGCATATGGTCCTCGTATTGGGCGTTTCAAGATTGCAACTAGGACTTGCTACTATACTCACCTTGTGTTTTTGTGCTCTGGTTAACCTACCACTAATGCCCCCAATACTACCCTCTGGAATATCTTCCGTGCTGGCTATCTCTGTCTCTGGACCCTCCCCCCCATCGCCTAGTTTAAAAACCCCTCTAACTTTTTGGCCATCTTCCTTCCCAGCAGATCTGCACCCTCCTCATTTAGGTGCAGTCCGTCCCTTCTATAGTACCGGTTACCGACTGAGAAGTCGGCCCAGTCCTCCAGGAACCCAAACCCCTCCTTACTACACCAGCTCTTCAGCCACTTGTTTACCTCCCTAATCTCCCTCTGCCTTTCTGGTGTGGCTCGATGTACCGGTAGTATTCCTGAGAATACTACCTTGGAGGTCCTTTTCCTCAATTTAGCTCCTAAGTCCCTAAAATCGTTCTTTAGGACACTCCATCTGCCTCTGACTTTGTCATTGGTGCCAATGTGCACCATGATAGCTGGGTCTTCCCCAGCCCCTCCCAGTAATCTGTCCACAAGGTCCGTGATGTGCCGAACCCGAGCGCCCGGTAGACAACATACTGTTCGGCGCTTCAGGTCTTGGTTACAGATTGCCCTCTCTGTCCTTCTAAGAATTGAGTCCCCTACCACCAGAATCTGTCTTTCCTTTCCCTTTGCTGCCCTCCCACTCTCACTGGAGGAGTTCTTCCCCTGGCAGCTAGGAGAGTCCCTCAGCTCCAGCAGTGCTGGTCCCTGACTGGTCTCACCAATGTCACTCAATGGAGCGTACTTATTGGGATGCTCCAGTCCTGGATCGGCCTCTCTGGCACTTCCCCCTCTACCCCTCCTGACTGTCACCCATCTACTCTTTGCTAGTGCCTGCACCTCTTTGTCTCCACCCGCCTCTGTGCTGGCCCCTGCCGGCATCTGCCGTGTACGTTCCTGGCTCTCCTTTAGTATGGAGGGACTTCTCAGTGCTGACAGTTGCTTCCCCAGATTCAGAACCTGGGCTTCCAGGGAAACAATGTGCTTACATTTTGCACAGCAGTATTCGCCCTCGATCGTATGATCAAGGAACGCATACATGCAGCAAGATGTACAAAGAGTCGCCTCTCCACACCCGCCGGGCATCGTACCTATTAAATTTAGTGAGGATTTGGGGATTTTACCCTGTCCAAATTACCTAACAGCTAGCTTCCTGGCACTAATACTCAAGACAATACACAGGTACACAACAAGACAATACACAGGTACTCACAGACCTACGTGCAATCGCAGAACAGTCGCAGACCTACGTGCACTCGCAATACTCAAGTATACAGTACACAATACACAAGTACTAACGATCCACACACACTACTCAGACAACACTCAGGTACTCACACTACACAGGTACTATGACCCCTGTTATAACCTCCTGTTTTAAACTCTGGTTTTAACTCACCACTTATACCAGTTCCACTTACACAGAGTTCCACAGCCTCAGACTGAGCACGCTCAGACTGAGTCCTACACCCAGTTATATAGGCACCTGTGAGCAATTAACCACCCCCCCTTAATTGATAGACTGAAGGAACCAGAGAAAAAAAAAAAAAATCTATTTAAAAAGTGACAGAAAAGGTGATTGAAAAACTAAAAGGAAAAGCCCCAAAAATGCAACCCAGCAAACCCAGCAAACAAAAAGCAAGACTTGTTCACGCTCCCTCTGGTTTTTTATCACCACTTATACCAGTTCCACTTACACAGAGTTCCACAGCCTCAGACTGAGCACTGAGCAGATTGATGGGGGGGTTTCAGAATTTTTCAGTTTGTTTGCGCCCCCCAAAAAAATTTTGAGAACCAGCCGCCACTGGCACACACCCATGGAATAGTGACAAACTATGGCACATTATCCATAAGTGACACTTTATTGGTCTCATTCTGAGGTTCATGACGATACCGCTATAAATCACAATAGTAATCACAAAATTAAATGAGTACTAATAATGGGCAGAACAATCATGAGGACTGAGAAAATTTCCTTTAGTTGATCTAACAAAAGTGTTCCAATTCTAGAGCTGGTAACATTGAGGATATTCAATATAATTTTAAAGAACTGTTTTTGTGGGTAAGAGGCATAGGGGAGAAGTATAGATGGAATAAAAGTGAGAAGTATGTGCAGGTGAGGGAGAGGAATGGGGAGAATATAACAGTGGACACTATGTACAGGAGAGGAGTGTGGAAGGTATGACAGTGGGCACTATGCACAGGAGATGAGTGTTCAGGGTATGACAGTAGGCAGTATGCACAGCAGAGGAGTATGGAGGGTTGACAGTGGGCACTATGTACAGGAGAGGAGGAGAAGAGTGTGGAGGGTATGCCAGTGTGCAGTATGTATAAGAGAGGAGTGTGGGGGGGATGGCAGTGGGCAGTATGTACAGGAGAGGAGTGTGGATGGGATGATAGTGGGTAGTATGTACAGGAAAGGAGTGTGGAGGGTATGGCAGTTGGGCAGGATGCACAGGAAAGGACTGTGGATGGTATGATGGGGCAATATGTACAGGAGAGGAGTGTGGAAGGTATTTTAGGAGGCAGTATGTACAGGAGAGGAGTGTGGTGAGAGACACAGTTGGCAGTATGTATAGGAGAGGAGTGTGGAGGGTATGATGGGGGCAATATGTACAGGAGAGGAGTGTTGAGGGGATGACAGTGGGCAGTATGTACAGGAGAGGAGTGTGGAGGGTATGAGAGTGGGCAGAATGCACAGGAGAGGAGTGTGGAAGGTATGACAGTTAGCACTATGCACAGTAGAGGAGTTTATGAAAGTGGGCAGTATGTACAGCAGAGCAGTGTGGAGGGTATGATACTGAGCAGTATGTACAGGAGACGAATGTGGAGGGTAAGACAGTGGGCAGTATGTACAAGAGATAAGTGTGGAGGATATGACAGTGGGCAGTATGTCCAGGAGAGGAGTGGGGAGGGTATGACAGTGGACAGTATGCATAGGAGAGAAGTGTATGACAGTGGGTAGTATGCACAGGAGAGGAATGTGGAGGGTATGACAGTGGGCACTATGTACAGGAGAGAAGTGTGGGGGGTATGACAGAGGGCAGTATGTACAGGAAACAAGTGTGGAAGGTATGACAGAGGGCAGTATGTACAGGAGAGTCGTGTGGAGGGTATGACAGCGGGCATTATGTACAGGTAAGGAGGATGAAGGAATTTGGGAAGAAAAAATGTAAAGGTTTGAGGAAGGATAATTATATGTTATAACTTCAAACCAGTAATTTCACAGTAAATAGATAAATATTAAATTATTATGTTATACATATAGCATACTAATATATGATTTAGCCTGATTAAAACAGTACATTTTCAGCAGCAGAAGATTCTCATTCTCCCTCCTAACTGTGTGAGAAAAACATGGGATTATGGGTAAACCTTATACACATAAACCCATGTTTTTCCTTCTAATTAAGAGGGCTGGGCTTGAAGGGAGCATGTGTCTTTTAGACACATGCCCCCTTCTATGACACTGCAGTGAGAGGAGAGCCTCCACTGCAGCATTTGTATTGGACAGCTGGGGCCAATGGTACTTTACCATTGGCTCCAGCTATCCATTGAGCTCAGTGCCTCTGACAAGAAGTGAGAGGCACTGAGAGCTCAACCTTTCAGTCTGCTGCAAACAGAGAGTGTGCCAGCTTGTATTTAAACTGGCCACTCTGTATGAAGCTTCTGACAGGCTGCACAAGGAGCTCCGTATCTTCAGATCCATAGATTCTAGGAGCTCCAAATTTTGACCAGTGGTGGGGTAGGTCTCTACAACCCTCAAAACATGATTTTTTTTGGCAAATGGGCATATCTTAAGGTAAGGGGCCTGGAGCTGCAGCTCCAAAAACCCCTATGTTAATCCGGCCATGCTTGTTTATGTCAGCTTTAAATTTGTCACTCTCTTTTCCCCGATTTCAAAAAATGCATCTGAGACCTGACTTCCTGTATCATCATATGCCCATCCAGAAAACCTCATATCCCATCGTGCACAATCACAAAGTAGGGTGTGTTTTACTTCTCTAGACTATGCCTCCCTTATTTCTATACCGCCTCTTTTTTTTTTTCTCATTTATGCAATCACATGGGGGGGGGAGTGGGTGGATAGACCCAGCTGGGGGTAGGGTGGGGGGTTGTACACAAACTGATATGACTTTTACTACAAAACCATCTAGCTCGGAAAGCTGTTAGACAAGCAGAGAGCAGCACACTTGTCACTGTACGGTTTATTCAGCACGCTTAGGCAATGCTATTTGAATGAAACCAGTACAATATATAGAGAGAGTATATATTTAAAAGATGGCTTTAGGAAGGGCTGCTCTTAGAAATCATGGAACCCTCTACAACCTACAAGACAGCCCTCCCCCATTCAGGTTAAAGTGGCCTCTCTGCATGCAGTTGCAGTGCACTAGTGTAGGAAACAAGGGCAGGTGGCCAAGAGGAGTTGTCTGCCAAGTGCTCTCTGAAGAGTGATACAGATTGTGAATCACTCTTCAGAGAGCAACACTAGTGTAAAATAGCTCTTAGAGCTCATTCAGATTATAAATGATCTCTAAAGAGCAATCTGTGTTTGGATTACTCTTCATAAACCACTGTAAAGGTGGTTAGGAGGTGTTGTATCACCAGAAAGAAAGAAAAACCTTATGCCTTGCTCCTGGGAATGTAGACGCCAAAAAAATGTACAGTAAGCTGCTGCATGCACCTAAATGTGCTCCACAAAAATAAACAAAATTATATATGGAGTGCTATGCTGCCACTATGTTAATGAAACAAAACTCTATACACATGTTAAATTATCCCTCAAAGGCAGTGAAATAAGATATAGACCAAACTAATTGCAAAAGAAAAAAAACATAAATGCCCACCAGACCATCAAACCCAAACATAAGCAAAAAACCTATAGAATGAGAAAAAAACTACAATAATGACAAATAGATATTACTGTAATGAAAATCTATCTATTAACCTAAATAAATATATAAAATTCTGGAATAAACACCCCCCACCGCCCTGCTTACATACACAGATGTAGAAAGAAATGGGGAAGGTAAACCACTCAAATTTTAGTGAAAACAATGTCTATATAGATCTTGAGAGATTGCAGTTAATCCTGACAACAAAATTGGATGCACATGAGCCATGAGCTGTGTGCAAGGGGCCTAAGGGCTCAGTCAGATGGGTGATGAGCCCCGTCCTCCATCTTGAGCTGGGTTTTGCTGCATACACATCCACCTCTGATCTGCACACAGGCATCCCATAGAAGTGAAAGGGGATGCAGCTGCTGTACAAACACAGTTGCATGTCAAAGTTAGAGATACAGGCTGGAGCAGGTGCACAGTTCCAAATGCAGACGTTGTTCTGTCTGATCCATGCATCCACTCCTACCCGCATGTCCTATTTTGACATGAGAATGTGTCTGTGCAGCTGCTGTGTCCACATTCACTTCTATGGGTTGCCTGCATGCAGCTCCACGGTGGATGTAGACTTACCAAAAAACAGCTCAGCACTGCTGGCGCATCTCAGCATCCATCAGAACAAGCCCTAAATCTGCTACTTGATGCACATGAGCTAGATAGATGCATACAAGGGACCTAAAGCTGCTAATCATTGTAAAAAATGTAAATATGGAACATCAAAATCCAGGGAAATGTGATCAGGGACTTATAAAATCTCTCTCTGTACTCTCTGCTGTCTCTCCTCTCTGCCGTCCTCCCTGCTGTCTCTCCTCTGCTATCTTTCCTGCTGTTTCTCCTCTCTGCTTTCTCTCCTCTCTGCTATTCTCCCTGCTCTCTCTCCTCTCTCCTGTCCTCTCTGCTGTCTCTCCTCTCCTCTCCTCTCCTCTCCTCTCCTCTCCTCTCCTCTCCTCTCCTCTCCTCTCCTCCCTGCTCTCCCTCCTCTCTGCTCTCCTCCCTGCTGTCTCTCCTCTCTGCTGTCCTCCCTGCTGTCTCTTCTCTCTGCTGTCCTCCCTGCTGTCTCTCCTCTCTGCTGTCCTGCCTGCTGTCTCTCCTCTCTGCTGTCCTGCCTGCTGTCTCTCCTCTCTGCTGTCCTCCCTGCTGCTGTTGTCTCTCCTCTCTGCTGTCCTCCCTGCTGTCTCTCCTCTCTACTGTCCTGCCTGCTGTCTCTCCTTCCTGCTGTCCTCCCTGCTGTCTCTCCTCTCTGCTGTCCTCCCTGCTGTCTCTCCTCTTGGCTGTCCTCCCTGCTGTCTATCCTCTCTGCTGTCCTGCCTGCTGTCTCTTCTCTCTGCTATCCTCCCTGCTGTCTATCCTCTCTGCTGTCCTGCCTGCTGTCTCTTCTCTCTGCTGTCCTCCCTGCTGTCTCTCCTCTCTGCTGTCCTGCCTGCTGTCTCTCCTCTCGGCTGTCCTCCCTACTGCTGTTGTCTCTCCTCTCTGCTGTCCTGCCTGCTGTCTCTTCTCTCTGCTGTCCTCCCTGCTGTCTCTCCTCTCTGCTGTCCTCCCTGCTGTCTCTCCTCTCGGCTGTCCTCCCTACTGCTGTTGTCTCTCCTCTCTGCTGTCCTCCCTGCTGTCTCTCCTCTCTGCTGTCCTGCCTGCTGTCTCTCCTCTCTGCTGTCCTCCCTGCTGTCTCTCCTCTCTGCTGTCCTCCCTGCTGTCTGGCCTCTCTGCTGTCCTGCCTGCTTCTGTTGTCTCTCCTCTCTGCTGTCCTCCCTGCTGTCTCTCCTCTCTGCTGTCCTGCCTGCTGTCCCTCCTCTCTGCTGTCCTGCCTGCTGTCTCTCCTCTCTGCTGTCCTCCCTGCTGTCCCTCTTCCTTGCTGTCCTCCCTGCTGTCTCTCCTCTCGGCTGTCCTGCCTGCTGTCTCTCCTCTCTGCTGTCCTCCCTGCTGTCTCTCCTCTCTGCTGTCCTGCCTGCTGTCTCTCCTCTCTGCTGTCCTCCCTGCTGTCTCTCCTCTCTGCTGTCCTGCCTACTGTCTCTCCTCTCTGCTGTCCTCCCTGCTGTCTCTCCTCTGTCCTCCCTGCTGCTGTTGTCTCTCCTCTCTGCTCTTCTCCCTGCTGTCTCTCCTCTCTGCTGTCCTGCCTGCTGTCTCTCCTCTCTGCTGTCCTCCCTGCTGTCTCTCCTCTGTCCTCCCTGCTGTCTCTCCTCTCTGCTGCCCTGCCTGCTGTCTCTCCTCTCTGCTGTCCTGCCTGCTGTCTCTCCTCTCTGCTGTCTTCCCTGCTGTCTCTCCTCTCTGCTGTCCTGCCTGCTGTCTCTCCTCTCTGCTGTCCTCCCTGCTGTCTCTCCTCTGTCCTCCCTGCTGTCTCTCCTCTCTGCTGTCCTGCCTGCTGTCTCTCCTCTCTGCTGTCCTCCCTGCTGTCTCTCCTCTTTCCTCCCTGCTGCTGTTGTCTCTCCTCTCTGCTCTTCTCCCTGCTGTCTCTCCTCTCTGCTGTCCTGCCTGCTGTCTCTCCTCTCTGCTGTCCTCCCTGCTGTCTCTCCTCTGTCCTCCCTGCTGTCTCTCCTCTCTGCTGTCCTCCCTGCTGTCTCTCCTCTGTCCTCCCTGCTGCTGTTGTCTCTCCTCTCTGCTCTTCTCCCTGCTGTCTCTCCTCTCTGCTGTCCTGCCTGCTGTCTCTCCTCTCTGCTGTCCTCCCTGCTGTCTCTCCTCTGTCATCCCTGCTGTCTCTCCTCTCTGCTGCCCTGCCTGCTGTCTCTCCTCTCTGCTGTCCTGCCTGCTGTCTCTCCTCTCTGCTGTCCTGCCTGCTGTCTCTCCTCTCTGCTGTTCTCCCTGCTGTCTCTCCTCTCTGCTGTCCTGCCTGCTGTCTCTCCTCTCTGCTGTCCTCCCTGCTGTCTCTCCTCTGTCCTCCCTGTTGTCTCTCCTCTCTGCTGTCCTGCCTGCTGTCTCTCCTCTCTGCTGTCCTCCCTGCTGTCTCTCCTCTGTCCTCCCTGCTGTCTCTCCTCTCTGCTGTCCTGCCTGCTGTCTCTCCTCTCTGCTGTCCTCTCTGCTGTCTCTCCTCTGTCCTCCCTGCTGTCTCTCCTCTCTGCTGTCCTGCCTGCTGTCTCTCCTCTCTGCTGTCCTCCCTGCTGTCTCTCCTCTTTCCTCCCTGCTGCTGTTGTCTCTCCTCTCTGCTCTTCTCCCTGCTGTCTCTCCTCTCTGCTGTCCTCCCTGCTGTCTCTCCTCCCCTCTGTCATCTCTGCTGTCTCTCCTCTCTGCTGTCTTCCCTGCTGTCCCTCCTCTCTGCTGTCTCTCTCCTCTCTGTACTCTTTCCTCCTGCTCTCGTTGAAATCTCACAACATCACTCACCAAATATATTTGAAGAACTTTGCAGTGCCCTCTTTAGTGTTTCACAAATCTAGCCAGATTTACTTCACAGAACTGTTCTCTGATCGTTTCCCTCTCCCTTCCCCCTCCCTTCTTCACCCACCTGAAGCATGCAGCCTGTATGTACTCAATGTACTGAGAATGACCGATAGGATAGATAAACCATTGCAAGAGGCATACAGCAGTATTCCTTGTCTGTAGGCTTAGGATGATCAACTGACATGGACAATGAGTGATGAAGCGGCACATTAGCAGACAGTACTGGGCATGTTTAGCAAAGCATTTGTGGGTGACCAGTGAGGGAGGTGGGAGGAATCTCCTGGTCTAGTGGGTGGCTTTTCCTGAGGACATGAGGGTGAGAATGACATCAGGGGAAGGTAAACCACTCAAATTTTAGTGAAAACAATGTCTATATAGATCTTGAGAGATTGCAGTTAATCCTGACAACAAAATTGGATGCACATGAGCCATGAGCTGTGTGCAAGGGGCCTAAGGGCTCAGTCAGATGGGTGATGAGCCCCGTCCTCCATATTGAGCTGGGTTTTGCTGCATACACATCCACCTCTGATCTGCACACAGGCATCCCATAGAAGTGAAAGGGGATGCAGCTGCTGTACAAACACAGTTGCATGTCAAAGTTAGAGATACAGGCTGGAGCAGGTGCACAGTTCCAAATGCAGACGTTGTTCTGTCTGATCCATGCATCCACTCCTACCCGCAAGTCCTATTTTGACATGAGAATGTGTCTGTGCAGCTGCTGTGTCCACATTCACTTCTATGGGTTGCCTGCATGCAGCTCCACGGTGGATGTAGACTTACCAAAAAACAGCTCAGCACTGCTGGCGCATCTCAGCATCCATCAGAACAAGCCCTAAATCTGCTACTTGATGCACGTGAGCTAGATAGATGCATACAAGGGACCTAAAGCTGCTAATCATTGTAAAAAATGTAAATATGGAACATCAAAATCCAGGGAAATGTGATCAGGGACTTATAAAATCTCTCTCTGTACTCTCTGCTGTCTCTCCTCTCTGCCGTCCTCCCTGCTGTCTCTCCTCTGCTATCTTTCCTGCTGTTTCTCCTCTCTGCTTTCTCTCCTCTCTGCTATTCTCCCTGCTCTCTCTCCTCTCTCCTGTCCTCTCTGCTGTCTCTCCTCTCCTCTCCTCTCCTCTCCTCTCCTCTCCTCTCCTCTCCTCTCCTCTCCTCTCCTCCCTGCTCTCCCTCCTCTCTGCTCTCCTCCCTGCTGTCTCTCCTCTCTGCTGTCCTCCCTGCTGTCTCTTCTCTCTGCTGTCCTCCCTGCTGTCTCTCCTCTCTGCTGTCCTGCCTGCTGTCTCTCCTCTCTGCTGTCCTGCCTGCTGTCTCTCCTCTCTGCTGTCCTGCCTGCTGTCTCTCCTCTCTGCTGTCCTCTCTGCTGCTGTTGTCTCTCCTCTCTACTGTCCTGCCTGCTGTCTCTCCTTCCTGCTGTCCTCCCTGCTGTCTCTCCTCTCTGCTGTCCTCCCTGCTGTCTCTCCTCTTGGCTGTCCTCCCTGCTGTCTATCCTCTCTGCTGTCCTGCCTGCTGTCTCTTCTCTCTGCTATCCTCCATGCTGTCTATCCTCTCTGCTGTCCTGCCTGCTGTCTCTTCTCTCTGCTGTCCTCCCTGCTGTCTCTCCTCTCTGCTGTCCTCCCTGCTGTCTCTCCTCTCGGCTGTCCTCCCTACTGCTGTTGTCTCTCCTCTCTGCTGTCCTCCCTGCTGTCTCTCCTCTCTGCTGTCCTGCCTGCTGTCTCTCCTCTCTGCTGTCCTCCCTGCTGTCTCTCCTCTCTGCTGTCCTCCCTGCTGTCTGGCCTCTCTGCTGTCCTGCCTGCTTCTGTTGTCTCTCCTCTCTGCTGTCCTCCCTGCTGTCTCTCCTCTCTGCTGTCCTGCCTGCTGTCCCTCCTCTCTGCTGTCCTGCCTGCTGTCTCTCCTCTCTGCTGTCCTCCCTGCTGTCCCTCTTCCTTGCTGTCCTCCCTGCTGTCTCTCCTCTCGGCTGTCCTGCCTGCTGTCTCTCCTCTCTGCTGTCCTCCCTGCTGTCTCTCCTCTCTGCTGTCCTGCCTGCTGTCTCTCCTCTCTGCTGTCCTCCCTGCTGTCTCTCCTCTCTGCTGTCCTGCCTACTGTCTCTCCTCTCTGCTGTCCTCCCTGCTGTCTCTCCTCTGTCCTCCCTGCTGCTGTTGTCTCTCCTCTCTGCTCTTCTCCCTGCTGTCTCTCCTCTCTGCTGTCCTGCCTGCTGTCTCTCCTCTCTGCTGTCCTCCCTGCTGTCTCTCCTCTCTGCTGTCCTCCCTGCTGTCTCTCCTCTGTCCTCCCTGCTGCTGTTGTCTCTCCTCTCTGCTCTTCTCCCTGCTGTCTCTCCTCTCTGCTGCCCTGCCTGCTGTCTCTCCTCTCTGCTGTCCTGCCTGCTGTCTCTCCTCTCTGCTGTCTTCCCTGCTGTCTCTCCTCTCTGCTGTCCTGCCTGCTGTCTCTCCTCTCTGCTGTCCTCCCTGCTGTCTCTCCTCTGTCCTCCCTGCTGTCTCTCCTCTCTGCTGTCCTGCCTGCTGTCTCTCCTCTCTGCTGTCCTCCCTGCTGTCTCTCCTCTTTCCTCCCTGCTGCTGTTGTCTCTCCTCTCTGCTCTTCTCCCTGCTGTCTCTCCTCTCTGCTGTCCTGCCTGCTGTCTCTCCTCTCTGCTGTCCTCCCTGCTGTCTCTCCTCTGTCCTCCCTGCTGTCTCTCCTCTGTCCTCCCTGCTGTCTCTCCTCTCTGCTGCCCTGCCTGCTGTCTCTCCTCTCTGCTGTCCTGCCTGCTGTCTCTCCTCTCTGCTGTCTTCCCTGCTGTCTCTCCTCTCTGCTGTCCTGCCTGCTGTCTCTCCTCTCTGCTGTCCTCCCTGCTGTCTCTCCTCTGTCCTCCCTGCTGTCTCTCCTCTCTGCTGTCCTGCCTGCTGTCTCTCCTCTCTGCTGTCCTCCCTGCTGTCTCTCCTCTTTCCTCCCTGCTGCTGTTGTCTCTCCTCTCTGCTCTTCTCCCTGCTGTCTCTCCTCTCTGCTGTCCTGCCTGCTGTCTCTCCTCTCTGCTGTCCTCCCTGCTGTCTCTCCTCTGTCCTCCCTGCTGTCTCTCCTCTCTGCTGTCCTCCCTGCTGTCTCTCCTCTGTCCTCCCTGCTGCTGTTGTCTCTCCTCTCTGCTCTTCTCCCTGCTGTCTCTCCTCTCTGCTGTCCTGCCTGCTGTCTCTCCTCTCTGCTGTCCTCCCTGCTGTCTCTCCTCTGTCATCCCTGCTGTCTCTCCTCTCTGCTGCCCTGCCTGCTGTCTCTCCTCTCTGCTGTCCTGCCTGCTGTCTCTCCTCTCTGCTGTCCTGCCTGCTGTCTCTCCTCTCTGCTGTTCTCCCTGCTGTCTCTCCTCTCTGCTGTCCTGCCTGCTGTCTCTCCTCTCTGCTGTCCTCCCTGCTGTCTCTCCTCTGTCCTCCCTGTTGTCTCTCCTCTCTGCTGTCCTGCCTGCTGTCTCTCCTCTCTGCTGTCCTCCCTGCTGTCTCTCCTCTGTCCTCCCTGCTGTCTCTCCTCTCTGCTGTCCTGCCTGCTGTCTCTCCTCTCTGCTGTCCTCTCTGCTGTCTCTCCTCTGTCCTCCCTGCTGTCTCTCCTCTCTGCTGTCCTGCCTGCTGTCTCTCCTCTCTGCTGTCCTCCCTGCTGTCTCTCCTCTTTCCTCCCTGCTGCTGTTGTCTCTCCTCTCTGCTCTTCTCCCTGCTGTCTCTCCTCTCTGCTGTCCTCCCTGCTGTCTCTCCTCCCCTCTGTCATCTCTGCTGTCTCTCCTCTCTGCTGTCTTCCCTGCTGTCCCTCCTCTCTGCTGTCTCTCTCCTCTCTGTACTCTTTCCTCCTGCTCTCTTTGAAATCTCACAACATCACTCACCAAATATATTTGAAGAACTTTGCAGTGCCCTCTTTAGTGTTTCACAAATCTAGCCAGATTTACTTCACAGAACTGTTCTCTGATCGTTTCCCTCTCCCTTCCCCCTCCCTTCTTCACCCACCTGAAGCATGCAGCCTGTATGTACTCAATGTACTGAGAATGACCGATAGGATAGATAAACCATTGCAAGAGGCATACAGCAGTATTCCTTGTCTGTAGGCTTAGGATGATCAACTGACATGGACAATGAGTGATGAAGCGGCACATTAGCAGACAGTACTGGGCATGTTTAGCAAAGCATTTGTGGGTGACCAGTGAGGGAGGTGGGAGGAATCTCCTGGTCTAGTGGGTGGCTTTTCCTGAGGACATGAGGGTGAGAATGACATCAGGGGCTGCAGTACTGTCTCTCATTCCACTAATGGCTATGCCATCCTGAAGTTTGCTTAGGATGGATTCTAGGAAGACATGGAGGAGTTTTGAGTCCAGGAAACTCCTCGCTGAGGTGAGGCCTGGTCCTGAACACATGGACAGCTTTATCATTGGTGCAAAAGAGGAACATTACTGCTATACTGGTATATAGGGAAGCTCTGCTGTAGAAAAAAAGGTGAACTTAGCCTTTAATGCATTTCTTCTATTAAGGTAAAAAAAATGATGTTCTCCCCCCTCACTTCCTGGCCTCTCAGGCTTTGCTAAGGAAGTGGGAGCCATTGGCTCCTGATGCTGTCAATCAAAGCCAATGGGTAGAGAGTGGAAGGGTGGGGCGAGCCCCGCTGTCTGTGTCAATAGATGCAGATAGGGAGGCTTGGGAGTGCTTGAGAGTGAGCCCACACAAGTGCCCCCATAGGAAGCAGTTTCCTATGGGGGCACTCGGTGGCGGGTAGAAGCCACAAGTGCCAGTGGGGGACTCAAGAAGAGAAGGTTCAGGATTGCACAGAGCAAGTAAGTATAAACCTGTTTGTTACTTTTATTTTTTTAAATTACATTTACAATTACTTTAACCTGCGCTATTAACCAATAACATATCAAAAAGCACTTCATGAATATTCCCTGACTACTGCTGCTATTGGAGTAAATTATACTACACTGTGAGTAAGTTCTAATAAATATGGCCTCTGTAAGCACCAATGTCCCCTGCTTTGAATGAGCATTTACATTTACATGACATTTCATATTCTTATGCAGGATTTAGTAGGCTTTGGTCCCTGATAAGGTGAAATATTTTATATCCCACTTACTTCTTTCAAGAAAACCTGTTACAATTAGGTAAAAAAAAGAAACAATGTTCAGGTTGTCAGGTTGAAATTGTGCAGGCTTTCTAATTTTCCTTGTGTCTAAGCTTTATTTACTTGCACTGTGTCGGAATTGGGGTACATCAGGGGTGAGATATCACCTGAAGTATTATAATTGTCGACTTCCTAACCTCACAGACAGCATGCTCAGAAGCTGGAAAGCAGTGCAATAGTTGGCAGGGCAACAATTTTGCAATCTTTCATCTTCTCTTTCTGAGTGCAAACGTCAAGCATAGTCAAAAAGGTGGAAGCTAAATAAGAGGGAACTATAAAGCTTGGCATCATTTGTTTAATTTTGTACATTTTGCCACTTGAAATGTTTATTGCTATATGTTGTATGTTTTGCTATTATTTGGCTTCTTCTTCAGTGACTACATTACCTGACTTCCTATTAGATACATTACACATTTTTTTTTTATGATGCCCAGGGATACATTATAGTTGGCAGAATATCAGTTGTGTGACTCGCCATATTTACTATCCCATTTACGACCTGTAGGCAGTCTATTTAAATGTTGGTGAATGTATTATATTTTTATATCAAGTAAATCATTATCTTTTTCCTGAAACCCCCAATTTGTTTTCTTTATAAAACACTCAAAATTAGTAATTTTGTTAGCCTACTCTACTACTCAAATCAGCAGCATTGCTGTGGAATATCCATTGCACAGCCTGGAAATAGTATATATGGCACGAACCTAAACACAATATGAGCCTCAGTACCCAATCACTGATTACTGCACACAGATTACAGCATTTATAATATCACTGGTACATAAAATGCCATTGTTTTCACTTATGCTAATTATAAACATGAACACAGTTGTTCATTTGAAGCATGCATATCAAAAGTATTAGAAATTATGCTGTTTCATAAAATTCCATTTATGAAGTCTTTTTTTGCTTCTTTTAAAAAATATCCATAACAATGCACCAGAGTCGTTCTTTCTAATCTTTTTCACACTATTTGAAGTCTTTTTAGCCACTATTAGCTTTACAATCTCAAACAGATGTCACAAATGTTTGATACAAAGAACTCAGACTAGTCAGACAGATACTATAATGGAAGTTTTACCAGAGGAGACATGAGAGAGGAAACACTTGTTCTCAAGAAATTCATTTTTTGGAAATCAGACACAAAATAATAAATAGCATTTTTGTAATTCAACATTAAAAGTTACTTCACAATGTATCACAGCTTACAATAGATGAACTTAATAACCCAGCTCTTCTGGTGTCTGTTCCTGAGAATAAAGAATTTTTCATCCTAATTTCTCAAACATGGGCTTTTTAAAAAAAAACTAAGAACATTTTAATTTAACACAGACCTAAATACAGTATGTTATGAGCGATATATATTGAGTCTAAAGTAATGTTCTATATAGCAACATCAAGCTATCTGTAGAAGGAATATCAAAATTAATATCAAAATCTCACCATTACCTGAAATGATAATATTCAGTGTAGTAGCAATAGGCAACTGAAACATATTGAGATTGATTTACTAAAGCAATAGTTAATATTCATATACCAAAGTGAATGATTATCTGGAGATTAGTGAATGGGGAGAATCTGTTTTCATTTCAATCATCTAAACACTTAAGCCTCGTACACACAATCGGATTCTTGCCCAACAAATCTGTGGACTTTTTTTTGTCCGAAGGGCATTGGCCCAAACTTGTCTTGCATACAAACAACAAGGAATTGTTGGCCAACAAATACGAACATAGTGACGTACTATGTTGTTTTTCAGCTCTTTAGTGCCACCCTTTGGGCTTCTTCTGCTAATTTTGTGTTAGTAGAAGTTTGGTGAGTGTTGATTCATGCTTTTCATTTCACACTTTTCATGTTGCGTTTTTCATTTTGCGCTTTTCAGTTCGTTTCTGAACAGCCGTTCGTCAACCAGCCATGTTGCAGAATCGGAGGAGATAACGTGTTATTTATTATTGGCCTTGGAGTTCTTGCTTTTACATTATTTTTTTGGTTGAATGATTTTATTTGGTATATTTTCTATATTTTTGGATGCATAGACTGCACTTTTTGGTTACATTCTATTGGCAGATAGCATGTCTAATTTTATTTGTTTTCTTTTTTTAATGCACAATAAAAAAATTGTGGAGAGTAATTCTTGGCTATGTGTTTTACTTCAAATGACAGTTTGGGAGTAGGCAGTTACATTAAAAAAAATACAATGTAAAATTGACAAGGACTATGGGATAATGTTTTTGTGGTAACTTGCCCAAATTAAAAAAAAAAGCATAATAATATTATTCTTGATATCACTAGAAAAAAAAGCCTTTGAAAATTTGTTTGCAATAATTCCATCAGTATCACCAGCAAAGCAGCTTCATTTTCATCCCATTAAAGAAGAAGAGAAACGCGCACTGCATTTTGAGATTTCATTATTTGCCACGTCACGAATGTTAATTCTCCATTACGAACACTAGTTTACAAGACCGACCGCTTCTGGCTCGTCCTTGCTTCCGAGCATGCATGTTTTTACTTTAGACTTCTGTCCGACGGACTTGTTTACACACGCTCGGAAAATCCGACAACAGACATTTGTCCTCAGAAAATCTGACAACAATTGTCCGATGGAGCGTACACACAGTCGGATTTTCCGCCAACAGCCTGTCATCACACATTTCCCGTCGGAAAATCCAATCATTTCACCTCTATATATACTATATGAGCAGTTTCTATTACTTTACTAAATCATCCATTATGTTTTCAAGTTATGCATGCTTTGTCATGTACCATTACAAAGAAATAAACCACTTGTCACTCTGGCCAATTCTGACATTTTTCACATGCATGTTAAAATCTGCATTTTTTTGTTTTTGCTTTTTACTTAGAACCCCCAAATATTATTTATAGTTGTAAAAGCAGAGGCCCTAGAGAATAAAAAAGGTTGTTTCTCATGGGAGCACTGGACAGAGGGAGGTGCCAGGAGCTCTGTTGGGGGACCTGAAAAGAGGAGGCTTGAAGCCACTTTATGCAATTATATTGCACAGATCAGGTAAGTATTTTATTTTTTTATTACCTTTACAATCACTTTAAACTAATGCATGCATGTTGAATACCAACAAACTACGGTACATTCAATTATCCATAGGGGACAAATTAAAAGTCTTTATAGATTATCGGTTTAGAGTTAAACAAGATGTGTGAATTATTGCTCTCATTCTGACGTTCGTAATGATACCTCACACGTGTGGTGTGATCACCGTTTACATATGTATGCGGGACCTTTGTATGTGTTCTCATGACCATGGGGAGGTGGGGGGATTTAAACAAAATTGCTTATTTTATTTTTTCAGGACAACTTATTTGTCACAAGGGATGAACATCTGTGATAGCATGGATAATGACAAGTACTCTTTACTAAAAGATCATCGCTTCCAGTTTCTTTAATCACAAAAGGTCCATTCCTCTGTGTTCAGCTGAACCAACAGGTCACAGTAGTCCCAGGCTCCCCAATCACACTGGAGTGGCTGGAAATAGTGAAGGGTGGTGGCAGGAGGAGAGGCTCCCTTCTGCACCTTGTAGAAGTGATAGAATGGCTGTCGAGCCATCTCTGGGTGCAAATTTTGATAATGGGATCATGACTACAGTAGCAGCCATGATTCCAGTATAACCACTTTAACCTGGACATGCACAGGTAGGCCCTAAGGGTGTGAAATGGTTAATTATTCATTGTTAAATTACTATAATTCTGCAGCTGTATTAATGAAAGATTGATCATTTTTCCCTCATTCACGTCTTTCATCTGGTAGTAATCCATGAGCTTAGAGTTGGCCCCTACAAGTGGTTCTCCTGTTAACTACCTGACCTGATTCTCACTGTTCCAGCTTGCTGGAGTATATAACAGCATCATATAAAAAAACTGTCATTTTTATGAACTATGGGCCTCCTTTTTTTGTTATGGTTAAAGTGTTTGTTACCCCAGCATTTCATATTTCTGATACGTGTCTCCAAATATATGTGCAAAGCAGCAGTTCTTCCACAGCAAACTCACTCATCCATGTCTTTATGGACCTTGTTTTGTGCACTGGTGCACAGTCATGTTGGAACAGGAAGGGGCCATCCCAAAACTGTTCCCACAAATTTGGGCACATAAATTGTCCTAAATGTCTTGGTATTTTGACAACTTAAGAGCTCCCTTCACTGGAACTAAGGGGCCAAGCGCAACCCCCGAAAAACAACCCCACACCATAATCCCCCCTTCACCAAATGATTTGGACCAGTGCACAACACAAGGTCCATCAAGACATGGATGAGCGAGTTTGGTGTGGAGGAACTTGACTGGCCTGCACAGAGTCCTGACCCCAATAAAACACCTTTGGGATAAACTAGAAAAGGTACAATTTCTGGGGAAATTGTGAAAAGTGTTCTTGCCTCTACGACTGGAGTGGGCGGAGTAACTTGGGGGAGTGCCTGGAGTAACTGTTGTGTGGTTGGAGTAACTGTGGAAAGGTTGAACTGGGCAGATGGGCAGAGTAACTGTGTGGAGTGTTTGTAGTGAGTAAAGATAGTAAACATTACACTAACCAATTGATTGATCAAATTTAAAAAGTGCACAAGTGCTAATGATGTAAAAGGTAGAAATATCGGTAAATGACTTTGTCGGACACAGACTTAAGGGTTACCAGGATTTATTCCGCCCCAGCCAAAGCATAGCACCTGACGGACTCGCGTCCCAAAATCAAGTGTGTCAAAAACAGTTTACACAGTGTACATATAATTTCAATATATTGCATCACAAGCGAACTGGCGGTATATTTCTGTTATACATTAACATTAACATTAACATTTTGAACAGTCAACTTTTTGAACTTTTTGGATACAAGGCAATTCATTAAAGCATATACTTTAAACCCTTACAAATTTTCAGTTTCTCTGCAGTTTTGCTCCTTGCTGTTTCTTTGTCTTACTAATCAGCAAGCAGGCTATAGCACAGGAAGGAGAGGGTGAGTGTGATGAGGACAGTGTGATAGGGCGAGCTGACGTGCTGCATCTACCGTCTGTAGGACGGGTGATCGTTTTAGCCAGCCAGCTTCTTATGCTTATTTGAATCTGCTACACTATAAGTGTTATTTTAATTCTTTTAATAAACCTCAAAACCAGGATTACGCTATGTTGTTTCCCTCTCTTTTCCCGGGGTACCCCTAAATGAGAACAACCCCCCAGCTAGGAGTCTTTTATTAATCTCCATGATAAGAGTGATTTCCTGTGACTTGGTGGACTAGTGGTATCATCACCCTTTGGCTGTATGAAGTGGCATGTCGTTTCCTAGAAGCCCATCCAATGAAAGGCCCTGACCGGGTTAAGGTCGCAAGCCCCCTTGTGCTTGCCGTTTGGTAAGCGCGCATTTTATTTTCAGCTACCACCGTGGTGCGGTGGAGGAATTTTTTCTATTTTACATTTCCTGCTTTAAAAAAATGGGGTCTGAGCCTATGTATTTTCACAACATTTATTTGGACTTTATTCACTGTGTTAGGACTGTCCAGTGAACACTTATTGATTTAGGTTTCAAGAACTGTGTTAGTTATTTAATTTGGGTTCTAACCAATTAGTCCTATTCAACACCGGTACTAGTATTTACTCCTATTTACAGCGCTGCTATATTTGTTATATTGTTGTATTAGTGTGTGTATCTCACATAGAGTGGCTGCTTTTGTTATTATGTAGTTTTTTTAAATTTTTTTTCACTAAGTTATTTTCATCACTATTTTGGTTATCCCCTATTTGGTCATTCACAATATTTCACGAACAGGTACCCTTTTTGGGTGCACTACAGCGCGGTATTCCTCTTACTATATGATGAGGACAGATGTCTGTGATGGATGGGGGGGAGTAAGTGAGTTCAGTGTCTAACAAGTACACCGAACATGAAATATAGAGAATGATGTTTAGCTAATTGTAAATGGTCCCACATAACTATGGCCACGTAAACTGACCCTCATTGCCACTTTATCTGTTTGATGACCACTGTCTCACAACCACTGTTTCCTGGCAACACTCATGCCCTGTTTATGCAGGCTCTAAGCGTGTTCACAACCACTGCTCAAAACACAATACACAGGATAATGGTAGCTGTAATAACTGTGCAGTACTCCTGACTGGAGACACTGCTGCACCCTGGAGATGTAAATGTGATCCAACAGTGTGTTTTTTTCTGTGGTGGCTGCCCAGACCAGTTGAGTATATCCTCTTGAGTGAAGAAGGTCAGATATTGGCTTCTTTTCTCTGCACAGAAAATCTTCATTGAAATCTCCACAGAGTATTATAGGTTGGCAATCCATTATTTCCAAAGATTCCAAGAGGCCCAGCAGGTTAGTAAGGAATTGGCCAATACTGTAATCCGGTGGCCTGTAAACGACAGCGATCAAAGCTTGTACAGGGGACTCCAGTTTGACAACCAAGAACTCCAAGTCAGTCACATTGTGATGATACTGCTTTTCATAGGCCTTGAAATGGTTTCTGACATACAAGGCGACACCTCCGCCACTTTTACTTGCAATGTCAGGAAGGTTTGTGTACGAGAGGTGTCTGTTGCGTTTGAACAGGTTGTAGCCCTCCAGCTGGAGACTTTCAGCAACAGAAGAGCCTGAGAGATGAGTTTCAGTGAAACATAAAACATCTCCAGGGCGTGGCTTGGCGCGCGGCGGAGATGGCTGCTCATTGAGGAGGCTCTGAGACACACGCGGAGGTTCTGAGCCCTAACACCCGACCTACAGCTCACAAATGCCGGGCAGAAAGCTTCACTGGACGCCTGGACCACGGACACGCCGAAACTCGGCTTCTGCCAGTGCCAACATCGCTGAAATCTTCCGACATAAATCAGCGGCCCGTAGCGGGACCCCGAGAAGCAAGATGGCGCCGACGCCACAGGAGGAAGGAGAGAGCGAGGACTCACTGTCCGCTTCTGAAGACACCAGTAGGGGTAAGTCCAAATCGGACCACCCGCTCACTTTTGCAGACATGTCGGTATTTGCTGCGGACATAAAAGCTACGTTTTCTGCCGCCATAACGGATTTGAAAACAAGCATGATGGTGATAAATGAAAAGATGGCGGCGGCCGAAAGTGCAGGCAGACAGAGAGATAAAGCAATCCACAAGCTAGAGCTGGTTTCATCAAACCACATGCAGCATTTTATTAACATGAACAGACACATTGAAGATCTCAATAACCGGGGGAGGAGGTGCAATATCAGAGTCAGGGGGATCCCGGAATCAGTGGATCAAGATCAGATCACCACAGCACTCCGGAGAGTCTTCAACAGCCTGCTTGAGAGGCAGGAAGACACGGAAATCAATTTCGTAAGAGCTCACAGAGCTCTCAGGCCCAGAGGCTCAGATACCGCACCGCCCCGTGACATAATCTGTTGCTTACAAAGCTTTGCTACTAAAGAAGAGATCATGCAAAAAGCGAGACAAAATGAGCAAATCATATTTAATGGCGCCACAATTATGCTGTTCCAGGATCTTTCTCAGATTACTTTAAAGAACAGACGTGCACTGCGACCCCTACTGGAGAAACTGAGAGCAAAAGACTTAAGATATACCTGGAGATTTCCCTTTGCGCTCACAGTTACATATAATGGCCATCAAGCTATCCTGCGTTCGCCAGCAGACTTACCAGAGTTCTGTGAAGCACTAGACCTGGAACCAATGGATTTACCAGAATGGTATGAGGAAATTTTACAACCACCCTTGATCAGAAGCCCCCCCACCTCCCCACTCTCTTCTCCAGACAAAAGGCTATCGAAAAAACATAAACAGAATAAAGGAAACAGCTCCCACGCAGATACCCCAAGGAGATTGGCCGGCCCATCCAGAGCCCAGGAATGTGAATAGCTTCATGTGTACTACAATAGACATGACCTTAACAAACCTGCAGTCCAAATCTCAACTTTTACAGTTCTGATGTTCATGTCATATTGATGTCGCCTGTGGAACATTTCCCCCAAGGGGGAGGGACGATGGAGGAAGAGGAAAAAAAAGGATAGACACTTCCACAAACATCACCCGGAGGGATACTTATGACAGCATCCCATAGCTCTCTGCACAGCCATTAAGCTCAAGATGCGAACTTTGAAGCTTATTCAAGAGGAGACCTACCCCTTCAGCTCCATATCTCTTGCTGCTTGAAGGTAGGGCCTTGATCCCAGACGCGACGACAGATGTGCCCTGGACGTGGCTCACTGCTACATCAACACCTAGCCCTGAAGCAATGGGATGCAAACCACGAAGATTTACAAAACTGTACGAGAGTGAGAGGAATGGATGGAGGAGGGTTAATAGGAGTAAAAACTGTTTGTTGTCGACACCTCCTCCCTCCCCCCCCTTATCCCTCCCCCCCTTCTCCTTTGTCTCCCCCCCTTCCCCCTCCTCCCCTCTACCCCACCACCCCCCTCCCCCCCCTCTACCTCACAACCCATCCCCCTTCTCTCCTACCGCTCTGAACAGATTTATTATATGCAAATTAGATCTGATTATGTACATATATGGGGGGCGTATCCACAGGTGACAGCTAAGACTACCTAATTTGATGATAGTCGGATGACATAATTGTTATAGTTATTTTCTGTGAGTTCAGGTTCTGGTTTTCACGATTAGACCCGAGTTTACTTGCTACACACCCTGGTCGGGTGTGACCTTAATAATATCAATATTTTTACTACTGTGAGCCTCCGTGTGTGTCACGTTGAGACTGTACATTCATAGTTTCCACAGCACTCCATTTACTTGGAGCCTAAACTACGCTTAGTCGTAGTCGCTTCCCACAACCCCCCACAAATTCTACTTGATATTTTACGACTGGGGGTACATCTCCACCTGGGGTGGTTTAGGTATCTCTGGAGATTGACCCCCATAGTAATAACTCTCTGCTAAACCTTCCTCTTCTTTTACTACTCACCCTTTTTCTTTCTCCTTCTCTACTTTCCCTTTTGTTTACTAGGGGAGGGACACCCGCTCGGGCTATTAGAGATATTCTATTTCTAAGTGAAGAACAAGTGTCAAACCTCATATAACAGTCTTATCTTTACAGATTCGAAATCCGTCCGTCTCCTCCTTTGCCGACACTATGGTATACTCATCGCTGGGGAGTCGTCCCCTTGTGATATCTCACAACATCAGAGGCTTAAATATACCCGAGCGACGTTCCACTCTGCTCAGAGAACTTAAAAAAGGTAAACCTCAGTTTGTTTTCCTACAGGAGACCCATTTTAAAACAAACAACATCCCCAAATTAACATCCCCACAGTTCCCGAGAGCTTTTCATGCTACCACACCCGATTCTAAATCAAAAGGAGTCACGATACTAATAGGCAGAGACACACCATTTAAACTAAATGAACAGTTATGTGACCCTGAGGGCAGATTTGTGTTCTTGAAGGGTACATACAATGACTTGCCTTTGACTCTCGCCAATGTATACTTCCCAAATAAGTCTCACATAACTTTTTGCCAACTTATCGTGAGGAGGCTACAGGAGTTCGCCGATGGTTGTATTATACTTGGGGGGGATTTTAATGTACCTCTAAACCCACTTCTAGATACGTCCAATGGAAGGACTTGCATTACTTATAAAATTCTGAAAAAGATTAAATCACTCCTCCACAAACTCCAGTTGGTGGACTCCTGGCGCTTCCTTAATCCCGATGGTAGAGATTACACCCATTTCTCGATACCACACAACAGATATGCCCGGCTGGATTGCATATTTGTCCCTCAGAGAGATTTATCAAAAATTTCCGCTGCAAAAATAGGTACACAAACAATATCAGACCACGCACCTATCTCACTGACACTGGACTTACAGAACTCAAGTAGATGACAGCAGACATGGAGACTGAACACGTCTTTATTATCAGATCCGACACTCTTACCTGTAATTACAAACAACATAACCGATTTCTTCAAACATAATAACACACCTGGGACAGATCCACTACTTGTATGGGAAGCGCATAAATGTACCATACGAGGAGTTCTGATAGGGATGGGTTCAAGACGCAAAAAGGAAAAAGATGCCCAGATTAGAAAATTACTCACCCAAATTGAGTCACTGGAAGTATTACATAAACAATCTCTATCGGAGACCTCAGCCAAGAGCCTTTAAGAGGCAAGGAAGGATCAGGCGACAAAGCTGGGAGGTTCTTGGCGAGGGCCCTCAAAGAACAAAATTCAAGTAATCAGATAGTTGGTATCAGATCCAAAGAAGGAAAGCTCGAGGTAAAACCTGAGGCAATAGCTAATCACTTCCACGCTTTCTATACGAAGCTTTATAACCTACCCCCACAGCATAAACCTCCACAAATGCTAGGAGATAGGACACAACTCATACAAGACTACATAAGACATAGCGGACTACCATCTCTACCCAAGGATGATACAGATCTCCTAGAAGCCCCAATCACAACAGCGGAGGTCAAACAGGCCATCAAATTACTAAAACCGGGCAAGAGTCCAGGTCCTGACGGATATTCCGCCACATATTACAAATCCTTTATGGAGATTCTGACTGAACCCTTAAAAGATGCATTGAACGCCTTATCCAAGCCAAGACGTGTTACTCCTGGTTTTCTCTCTGCCCATATTGCGGTTATACCGAAAGAGGGCAAAAACCCAGAGGAATGTGCTAGCTATCATCCCATCTCCTTGTTGAACCTCGATGCCAAGCTGTTTGCGAAGATCATTGCACTGAGGATGGGGCCGCTGCTCTCAAAACTAATTGGCTTGGAACAGGTGGGTTTTATGCCAAACAGGGAGGCCAGAGACAATGTTACTAAAGCTCTCTTACTTACACAGGCTGTGAGACAACGGAAGATCGAAGGTTTTCTCCTCTCAACAGATGCGGAGAAGGCCTTCGATCGTGTGGCATGGGACTTCATGCTGGCGGTGTGTGGAGGGGTGGGCTTAGGTCCGAACATGTTGCATTGGATCTCGGCCCTTTACCAGAACCCAACAGCGGAATTAAAAATAAACGGAATTCTCTCAGAAAAAGTATATATTAAAAATGGGACTAGACAGGGCTGCCCCCTGTCTCCCCTTTTATTTATTCTCTCACTAGAGCCCTTTATTAGAACAGTGCAAAAAAACACAGCAATACAAGGTTTCCAGATTAAAAATAAAGAGTACAAACTAGCTGCATACGCAGATGACTTACTGTTCTTCTTAACGAAACCGACTACAACACTCCCTAACCTGTTACAAGAATTTGCACACTACGGATTTATATCCAACCTAAAAATTAATTATACAAAGTCAGAGGCTCTGAACCTCTCCCTTCCAGATAATGTACTCAAATTAACTCAGGCAAACTCAACATTTACTTGGGATAAGACCAAATTAAAATATCTAGGAATTTGGCTTACACCATCTCTAAAAACAACATATGAGAGAAATTTTGTGACCTTTCTAAAAAATTGTGCAAAAGATCTAACAGTTTGGAATGAGAACTATTTCTCTTGGTTCGGCAGAGCAGCCATAGTAAAAATGGTCATATTGCCCAGATTTTTATATCTGACCCGCACACTACCGATAGAGATACCTCAGAAATTTTTCAATGAGCTTAATACAATGGTCACGAGATTTCTCTGGCAACATAAAAAACCCAGAATCAAACTAGGCACCCTGGTCAAACCCAAAGATTTAGGAGGAATCCAATTCCCGAACTTCCGCAGTTACTACCAGGCCTCACACATAACCAGAATCATAGACTGGCATTGCCATGAGTCGGAGAAGGACTGGGTATCCCTAGAGTCAACGCTTGCCACGCTGCCGCTTAGATACCTGCCATGGTCCTCTATCAAAACATTACCTCATGCCGTTAGGTTACACCCAATCACTGGTACCACACTGAAGATCATTACCGGACTAGCTAAACAAAAAAAACTGACCTCAACACCCAGCCCTCTGACGCCCCTGACAGATAACCCAGACTTTACCCCAGGTCTACATAACCCGACTCTTAAGAAGAGTCCGGCGGGGGATCCCTTGCTGGCTGGAGACTGCTATAATGAAAACAAATTCAGAGACTGGTCGTCTTTTAAGACAGACTTAAACCGACCCCAAATGAAACTATGGACATATTTCCAATTAAGAAGCTATTTAGGTAACATTAAGGAACCCCTAACACTACATAGACCCCTGACGGCCTTGGAGTCGGTGTGTCGAGAGGGAATTCCAATTAAAAAGGCCACTTCTGTAGCGTATGAGTGGATGAGTCGCTCGGGGACTGAGATATCGGACGGGCACAGGAGGAGATGGTCGGAAGAACTTGAATTGGAGATCTCAGACAAACAATGGAGGTATGTGGCTGCCTTAGCACATAAATGTTCCATAAGCACGAAATTGCAAGAGACAAATTACAAACTGCTGACCCACTGGTACAGCACTCCTGATAAAATACACAAATGGGATACACAAAAACCAGACACATGCTGGAGATGTCTCTCTGAAAAAGGCACACTAACCCACATCTGGTGGCATTGCCACAAAATTGAACCATTCTGGAATGAAGTTAAGGTTTTAATTAAAAAGATTACAGAAACCAAAGTGGAACTGACCCCAGCATGTTGTCTATTACACCTGTCTAACACCTCTTTTAAACGCTACAAACGCTCGTTGACGATACATCTCCTCAACACAGCCAAATCTCAAATACCTCTACATTGGCTCTCTACATCTACTCCAACTGTTGGGGATTGGCTGTCGAGAGTCAGTGAGATCCACGAAATGGAAGACGTATTGGCCCAAGACAAAGGCCATATCGAACGATTCCACAAAACATGGCAACCCTGGTTGCTTTTCAAATACTCTGCAGAATTCCCTTCCTGAATTAGGTATGGGAGGGACCTTGCGGTCCTGGGCGGGTGCCCTTCCTCTGTACTCTATTTCTGCCCCTCACATCAGCATTTCCTTTATCTTTTCCTACTTCTTTTTTCTATATCCAACTTCTTAACACTTCATGGCTGTTCTATAGCCTATGTCCTCACTGGTATATACCTTGGAAATCCGTACTTCTCTTATAGACGTGAATTAGATTGTCTCAGAGAATCATAGAGACCACACTTTTGCTTGCTCTCAACAATAAACAATTTGAACAACGGATAAGAAATGTTTGTCGCAATGACTTGCGAAGCGTAGACAGAACTATTATGTTGTATTTCTTTTTTTTTTTTTTACAGTCACAAAGTCAGCTTAGCGGAAATAACCTCAGTGATGCGGTGTCTGTTAAACATTTAGACTTCTACACGAGTTTCACACTAACTGTTTTTATTTTGTAAAAAGACGAAAAGTACGCAGTTGCACCTGCAAAATTTGCAATATACAGTGTATTCTTTGTTACTATTCTTTATTTTTTCAATAAACTTGAAATGATAAAAAAAAAAAAAAAACATCTCCAAGTGTCAACTCATGGTGAGATTTGATATCTTCAATGTGAGCTGGTAATCCTTCCGTGTTGTGATGGATAATTGTTAATGTTTGCTGTTTGTCTGTTGTCTGTAGAAACTTTAAGAGGGGCATAACACTTTCCAGTGATGCTTTCTTCATTGAATCCAGGGAAGCTGTGATTTCAGGATCAGCAAAGATCTTCTTCTCATCAAAGTCGGTTATGTACAGTCCTTGTAGTGTAGTCGTTCTACTCAGAGCAACATAGGCCATTCCCGGTTGGAAGACCCGTTTCAATGAGACCACTGCCGACTGTATCGACATCCCCTGACACTTATGAATCGTACATCCAAAAGCCAACTTCAGGGGGAACTGCCTGCGAACAACTCCTTTCTGTCTCAGGTTTTCCTCTACCCTTTCTATGTACACCAAGTTGTCAGCATCACAAGACGACTTGTTACGGTATCTCTGTCCTGCATTTGGATTGTCCAGCACAAGCCCAAGCTTGTTTACCGTAGTAGCACCATTCTCAGTCTGGATGATTATTCTTGCAATCTTGCCAAATGTCCCGTTAACAAGCCCGTCTTCTACATCAATGTTTCTTGTGATCATGATACGGGCACCTTCAGCTGCTTGCAGTGTGTCAATCAGATTGTCTTTGTGTCCTTTGAAAGGTTGGTGTTGCCTCAGCATCACTCCTGTCTTAGGGTCTTTTCTGTAATCGTCGGCATCTATGTTGGTGATGTTTGAATGGAGAACAGACACAGTTGCAGCATTATGTTTGTGAACCTCTTTGTTGGTGGCAAATATGTGTAGCACGTCATTAGGGCAGTGGGTGGGATCTGTAAAAGCCTGAGCAAGCAGAGCTTTGTCATCATTGCTTAAGGTGACAGTCTTCTGCTTGACTCTGATTCTATTCAAAAGCTCAGCAAATGAAATGTCATCCTTCTGTCGCATGATCTCTGTCAGCGTGATCATCTGAAAGTTGTCTTTCCAGACGTCATTGGTATTTTCCTCAAACACGCAGAGTGGCTTACTTTTTCCCAGCGGGGGGACCTGGTAAAAGTCTCCTACTGCTAGTACTGACATACCACCAAAAGGTTTCTTACTGCCTTTGATTTGCTGTAATCTCCAGTTGATGTAGGCAAACAGAGGCTTTGAAAGCATTGACACCTCGTCAATAACAATGATCTCCGCATTTGACAGCTGTGCCCTCACTTCATCTATTAGATTTCCAAGTCCTTGGTAGGGTGGCTTCAAGCTTCTTGGCAACTTCAGCAGAGAATGCAAAGTGTTGCCTGAAATGTTGAAAGCTGCTGTTCCTGTAAATGCAGTTAGTAAAACGCTGGGCATGGATATGTCTGCTTCCTCACGTAGTCTGGTAAGTTTACAGAGTATCTTTGTCGCCTCAGCATAGATGCACTTTATCAGGTGTGATTTGCCTGTCCCTGCACCACCAGTGACAAAGTAATAGAATGGGTCAGGATTTAGGCCACGCACACGGTTAGTGCACCAGTCACAAACTGAGTAGAATGTCTGAGCTTGTGTCCGGTTAAGGTTTCTGTACATTTTCCGAAGGAAATCAGGGCACATTTGTGGGGCCTTCACAGTAAGCGCAATTCCACCTGTTTGTTTGTGACGTGTATACTCCGGAACATCATCTTGTTCATTCTCATGAAGTGGCTCCCCTTCTTTGCGTTCCTCTATACATTCCAACCTATCCAACTCAGCTTCTGGGGCAAAGGTGTTCCAAGCATCTTCAACAGGGCCGTTTTTTACAAAGTCATCCAAGACTTGTTCCACAATTTTGTTGTGTTGTTCGAACTTCTTTTGGTTGCTGGTAACAATTGCAGACACTGCTCGGATTGCTTCTTCTCCTGGTAAGCTCACACAGGCGCCTTTGTAAAAATCCTGGTGTGTTGGGAACCTTACAGTTTTCAGTGATGACTCTGAACGGTGGGGGAGGTAGAGTTTAAGCAGTCTGCCGTAGTAGTTCTCAGGGTCCTTCTTCTCTGAGAAGCGTGCGTACCTGATGATTGCAGGCTTCCCTCTCGTGCGTTTTTGAATCATTCCCATTTCATTCAATAGGCTGACATGCTTGCTGTCTTCCTTTTGCTTGCCATCTTCCTTCTGCTTGCCATAGACAACCCTGTAATGGGATGCAAAGTCTGCCAGACACATGGACTCAAACTCTGGTGTTTCGGGTCTGGCTCTGTATTTGTCGACAAAACTCGTCATCCACACATTAAGAGAATCGGCTGGTTTGTTCTGCAATGCACTGAGCGGGAGACTCATTTTCAGTGCGTTGTCCCCAGTTGGCAGAAAAACAACCTCACGTGAGCAAGACTTCATTTTCAAGCTGCACGTACGGGCCACAGACTCCTGGGCGCTGACCTCTCTGTGTTTTGAATAAGCCTGAAGAACCTCTTTCATTTCTTCTCGTTCTGTCGCTGTTTCTGGGCTCATTTCTTTGACTATTGTTTTGAGATAGTCACTCAGCTCCCGTTCTGGCTTGGATATGTAGGACAACATGTACATGATGCAACCATAGTCATCAAGAATGTACTGGATGTCCATGTTGGCGTTCCAGGCCGTCAGTAAATGTGGATTGTAGTTGTTCACCCAGCAGTCCTTGACATCACGCTTCATTAGAATCACGCTTGAGGAGGTCAATGCCTGAATGTACGAGTTGTACTGATTCAAAGTCATATCACACTGTGCCAGTAGCTGTGACATGTCTTCAAGCTGCACTTTTGGGTTATTAAGCAAATCCCAGACTGGTTTCAGTTTGTTTTTGGCTGCTTGTGGTTTCATTGCACAATCTCCTTGTTCTTCTGGCATCGGGTAAGTTATCCTCGTTTTTCTAATAGGTGGCTTTGGAAATCCAAATCTGCATACTCTGTTACCTTTCTTGCATGATTTTGAATGAGATCTGCTGTGCATTTGAAGTTCTGTTACAAATCTGTGAAGTAAGGCCTGTTTGGCTTCATCAGGCAGCTGGCATGAGATGTTATGATCTATAAAGGCACACACCTTGTCATCACTGTCTTGTCCAAATATAGGAGCTCCTGCTACCCAACAGAGACAATGTATATGAGGGCTCCCTCTCGCCTGAAATTCAACCCGGTAAAAGTAATCGATAACTTCACCAATTGGCTGTGCAGGACCCAACAGCAGCTCTCGCATCAGAGCATCAACCCGTTTGTCAAACATGCGCATGGTGGTCACTGGGTTGCCTCGAAGAATGTCACACTTTTCAGCCCAGTCTAGCCCCGCAAAATCCACCTTTTGACCTTGTTGTGCCTTTATTGCCGTTATTACCTCTGGCCATCTGAATTCTGCAGCAGAGAAGGTAAGAAAAAATGTTGGCTTACCCAATTGTCTGACCATGGCTAGCAAATTCTTCAGATTTTTATCCCAGTAAGCTGGACTCCCTCTCAGTGGTTGCATGAACCTTGTGGCATCTCGGTTTCGCACCAACCTCTCAACCTCACACTTGTCCTGTAGCAGCTTGTTGGATATTTTCCGTCCATCCCTGGTATTGGGTTTTCCTTTCCTTAACTGGATGGACATGCTGCTTTTGGCCATGTGTGTTTCTGTGACAAACTGCGCAAAGAAGAGGTAGCTTGTGTCTCTTGCAAAACGAGTATCAACACAAAAAAGCCTTGCATTGAAATACATGCTCGGGGACAGTTTGACTTGTCTTGCCTGGTCCAATGTATTCTGTCCAGTAGGGAACTGAACAGGGAAAGCCATTGCCTCAAGCCTAGGAACTTTAAAGAAGCTGACAGGTGTGTTTCCTTGTGCAGGTGCAATGCTGAATATTCCATCACCGTGTGTCAGTGCTTCCTCTCCAAGGTCAGATGGCTGCAAACAACTGTCTAGGCCAATTCCAGGTCTTAGTGTATCCTTCTCATCCTCTGCATTGGGAGGTTGTTGGTCATGGCCTTCCTGTTGCTCAGAAGCAGCCGGTAAACATGCAGACTGTACCTCTGATGGATCACAATTTTCGATGCGTTCAAGTATCTCCATCATTTCAGTTTTGTCACAACTGTCGAGTTCCATCCCATCATCATTATCATCATCATCAGCGATTGTCTCATCCACTCTAATTGAAATGTCACTGTAGTCGGTGTGTGTGTCAATGAGTTTTGACAGACCTGCTACTACATTTCCCATGTTGACATAATGAAACAGCTGGTGGCCTTTGTAAGTCAGACGTCTTTTCAGCTTGACTCTGTGTAACTGGGATTTGCTGTGCGATCTTGGTAGAGTATTGACCGTGGTTTCCACCTCGGATGGCACACACACTACAGCGCCATGTATAGCTGCCTGTCGACCTTTGGGAAGTGTGATGATCTTGGCAAATGGCAGTATTTTGGCCAAAAGTTGTCTTTCCAGCACATTCAAATCGCAGAGCTCTGGGGGAATGGGCGCCAGCTCCATGTTGTTAGCTACAGCGATGGATGATTTGTGTCCTGCTTTTAAATGTAAATCACAGTTGTGACAAATCCATTCTTTGGTCCTTTCATCTGGTACGGTGCATTGTTCAGGTCCTTGACAGTGATTGTTGCACACATGGACATATTTCCCTGTCAAACAGGCAGCAACAATGTGTAGATTCTTCTTGTAATTGCTGTGAATGCAATGTTTCACTTGGTTAGGGAAAAGGGTGCGATGACACATCGTGCACACAAATGTTGGCCCAGCTTTAATGCATTCATGGAAAGTGGATATAGCTGTCTGCATTAGGCTGTTGTCCACTGGTTGACTGCATTCCCGCATGACACGAGTCCATCGTCTGTATTTCATTCTTATTTTGAAGGCACATTGCATCTTATGGGTTATGCGAAAATCTGCTTGAGTTTGACGCTTCATTTTCATGTAACTCATGCAATGTTGCAAGTGACGTTTTCTGAAAGCAGGATCATTATGATATTTTCTGGTGATGTATTGCTTCTGCTTCAACTTGAAATCGACATTTGTGGCATATTTTCTGGTGATGTATTGCTTCTTCTTCAAGTTGTAATCTGCATTTGTCGCATATTTTCTGGTGGTGTACTGCTTCTGTTTCAAGTTGAAATCTGCATTTGTCGCATATTTTCTGGTGATGTATTGCTTCTGCTTCAAGTTGAAATTGGCATCTGTTGCATATTTGCGAATGATATATTGCTTCTGCTTCAACTTAAAATCAGCATCTGCTCTGTATCGGCTGGTGATGTATGTCCTTTTCTTATTGGTGACAGACATCTTTGTAGCCTTGAAATCACGCCTTCTTTCATTTCTGTGTCTTGTCTTCAGTTTTTGTCGTCTCTGTGCATTTAATTTGGACAATGCCTTACTGTCCTTCCATATGCCCTGTGAGGATTTCGCATCAACTGACCGTGGAGAATGCTTGCTGGCTGGGAATCCAGTGTGTGTTACATCTTTGGTCATCTGTGTCACTTTGTTCTCCACATGCTTTGCATTATGTGGTTTGTCAGATTGCACCAGTGGGGACAGCAAACCATCTGACAGACGTCTTGCACGATGAAATGAGACTGGCATGAAGTCATACTGCAGTCCATCAATAGGGCCTCTGGTGTCTGTAAGGAGCAATTCATACAACTTATAAATCCTTGCCCCCATATCACTCAAATGTGTAAAAGTGATCATAACAGCTTTTCCTTTTCCAGTGGCAGGAAGTCCATCCTTATTTCGACTATGAGAATCAAACAGTCCATATCTCCCAGACTTGTCTCTGAACAATGCAATGCAATATGGCACTACTATAAAAAGTGCATGTGTAACATCTGCATTGAGGCACTGAAGTCTTGTGGAGAGGTCAACAAACCAACCTTGGTTGTCACCATCTACCGTGTCTCTCATACATCCCGATAACACTGGAGATTTAACAACGTTATACTCACATTTGTCAGTGTTGACTCTGAGGGGCACTTCTTCCATTGTCAAGTGTTGATGCTGATAGACATTTCTTTGTTTTAGCTGTTTTATTGTTGAGCCATACAAGCTGTTGCCCTTCTTCAGTATTTGATCAAGATCACCCTTTCTCACATCATCAAGCTCACTGTGGTATGCCAAAAATGTCAGAGCCATGCATGTACACTGTTTGTTCCTTAACCTTCCATAGCCATGATGACCCTGATGAAATGATGCCTGCACAGAAATCTCACTTGGTACACATGGTTCTTGCATGCCATGGTTTTCAGAAGTGCCCATCACACTGTCACTGTGCTCTTGAACTTGACACTGAGTTGAACATGAAAATGACACCACAGGTTCACTATGTACCTCCTGGGCACATTCACTGTCACAAACCTCCATATCCACTATGCTGCTGTGGGGCTCCGGATCCAGTTTAGTCCAGCGTATCTTTGCAGCTTTAGATCTCTTTCCTTTAGATGGCATGATGATATTTGTGGAAGGAGCTATAATTCCCCTCAGAGCTTTGTTCGAAGAGCTATAATTCCCCTCAGAGTTGTGTTGGAGGAGGAGCTATAATTCGCCTCAGAGCTGTGTGGGAGGAGCTATAACTCCCCTCTGAGCTGTGTGGGAGGAGCAATAATGCTATAATTCCCCTCAGAGCTGTGTGGGAGGAGATACAATTCCCCTTAGTGTTGTGTGGGAGGAGCTATAATTCCCCTTAGAGCTGTGTGGGAGAAGCTATATTTCCCCTCAGAGCTGTGTGGGAGAAGCTACATTTCCCATCAGAGTTGTGTGGGAGAAGCTATAATTCCCCTCAGAGCTGTTTAAAAGGAGCTATAATTCCCCTCACAGCGGTGTGGAAGAAACTATAATTCCTCTCAGAGTTGTGTGGGAGGAGCTCTAATTCTCCTCAGCTGTGTGGGAGGAGCTATAATGCTAAGCTGTAATTCCCCTCAGAGCTGTGTAGGAGGAGCTATAATTCCCCTCACAGCGGTGTGGGAGAAACTATAATTCCCCTCAGAGTTGTGTGGGAGGAGCTATAATGCTAAGCTATAATGCTATAATTCCCCTTTGAGCTGTGTGGGAGGAGCTATAATTCCCCTCAAAGCTGTATTGGAGGAGCTATAATTTCCCTCCAAGCTGTGTGGGAGGAGCTATAATGCTATAATTGTCCTTAGAGCTGTGTGAGAGGAGCTATAATTCCCCTCAGAGCTTTGTGATTTTTTTTTTTCAAAAATGATTTTGTTTTTTTGTTTTTTCAAAAATGATTTTGTTTTTTTGTTTTTTCAAAAATGATTTTTTTAAATGATTTTTTTTTTAAAAATGAAATTTTTTTTTTCAAAAATGAATTTTGTTTTTTTCAAAAATGATTTTTTTTTTAATTTTTTTTTTTTCAAAAGTAATTTTTTTTTCAAAAATATATTTTTTTTTCAAAAATATTTTTTTTTTCAAAAATTAATTTTTATTTTTTTCAAAAATATTTTTTTTTTTACATGGGGCGGTCATAATGTTTTGGCTGATCATGGGGTGGTCATAATGTTTTGGCTGATCATGGGGTTGTCAGCTTTTGTCACCTCCCACTCTAGTTTTGAACATTTCGCCATTCATTCCTATGGGACCAATTTTGCCGCAAAAACGACGATATTTCGTGGACCATTCGGCGAAACGTTCCACAAAGTAATAGCACACCAATCGGGAAAAATCCGCACGTTTCAGTATATTACTTGTCTCTGTAGTGTGGAAAATGTGGGAGGAGTCTACAAGCATTATCAAGTCTAGCAGATGAAGTCACATGCATTTGGGGTGTCTCAGCATCTTGTGTTTACAACCACTGTTTCCTAGCAACATTTCCTTTTGAACATTTTGCCATTCATTCCTATGGGACCAATTTCGCCGCAAAAACGATGATATTTCGTGGACCATTCGGCGAAACGTTCCACAAAGTGATAGCACACCAATCGGGAACAATCCGCACGTTTTGGTATATTACTTGTCTCTGTAGTGTAAAAACTGTGGGAGGAGTCTACAAGCATTATCAAGTCTAGCAGATGAAGTCACATGCATTTGGGGTGTCTCAGCATCTTGTGTTTACAACCACTGTTTCCTAGCAACGCTCATGCCCTGTTTATGCTTCCCAAATACTACTTCATCAAAACTGCCACATCAGAATTACCCCATCAAAACTGCCCCATCATATTCCTCTATTATAAATCAGTACATGGTGTGTCTGTCCCCTCCCCCGGGCTCTGTAATCAGCTGAGATGCTCCAGCCACCTCCCCCCTGTGTATAACAGAAGCTTTGATAACCATGGCAACAAAACAAACACTAACAGTACACTCTGATTAATGGCTAAAATTTCCTGAAATGACCTCTAAAAAAATGGCCGTATTTTAAAAACTATACATCCTACAGCGAAGATCTTTATATTGTGAGAATCACAAGACCCAGACCTAGATTTTGATGTATAGTATGTCTGTGAAATATTAAAAATGAAGGCACGGTCGCAGTTTAGAAATTGCCCTTCAAATTTGGAGGGGGCTAGAGTGTAGTTTCAATGAATGTCAATGGACGGCGTGAGTTACAAACAAATGGTCATATTGTGAAAACTATCAGGACTATGGCTTAGCCGTGGACATGTTTAGTGGCAGCAGGGATAGCTGAACGTTTTGATATAAGATTTGTGTAGGTGGGCTTGAAAATGAGGGAGTGGCGGCAGTTTAGAAATCATGTTCTGATTTTTCAGCTTTTGTCATCTCCCACTCTAGTTTCCCCATTCATTCCTATGGGACCAATTTCGCCGCAAAAATGACGATATTTTGTGAACCATTCGGCGAAACGTTCCACAAAGTAATAGCACACCATTCGGGAACAATCCGCACGTTTCGGTATATTACTTGTCTATGTAGTGTAAAAACTGTGGGAGGAGTTAGGGTGGTAAATTTGGCTATAATAATAAGAATAATATATATGTGAGATAACAGTAAGTGGTCTTGCTATGCAAGAACACTTAATTAGAGCAGAGACTACGAGCCAGGCCTTCTCGTCAAACATCAGTGCCTGACCACACAAATGTGCTTCTAGAAAAATGGTCCAACATTCCGATAGACACACTCCTAAGCCTTCCCAGAAAAGTTGAAGCTATTATAGATGCAAAGGGTGGGCCAACTCAATATCGAGAAGACATTAGGTGTGGGTGCCGTGCTGTTCTGTTTTTATGGCACAATGTTATGACACTGTGATAACATATTGAGGTCACCTCTGGTAGGTGGGTGAAAGTGTGAAAATACTAGTTGGTGAAAATTCTTGAAAAACTTTATCCCTAAAAAAAAAAAGAAAAGAGGGAAATGGAAGGGAGAGGGGAGGGGGAAATCCAGTCAATGGTAAAGTGACTTGTGCTCAAAATAACAAGTGTTGATCAGAAAAAACAATGTTGCTTTAAATAGTCTTAATTATAGTGCACAGATGATAGTTGTGCTTGAAAACTTGTTCCTCTTGGTAAACAATATTACTCTATACAATCTTCTTATTTCAGTGTTCATTAGTGACAGTGCTTGATATTGGTGCTCTTAATGTGCAAACACTCACCGGATACTATCACCCCTGCAGGGGTATTGCGCGGTCACAGTTTATGCCACTGTGCAGCAGTTCCTGGCAGGCCCGGATCGTCTTATGTTAACATAAAAGAGAAGGAATGCCCATAGCGTAAAAACGTTTAAAACCTTTATTCCAAAAGTAACAGAATGGTACTCACATTATACAAGTTCAATTCAAGCAGAAAAGATCTAAGTTTAAACCATCAAGTAATCCTGTATTCGTTGGGAGATGACGCACGACGTTGGTCAGGCTATGCCCTATGCGTTTCGTCATCGGATGTCTTCTGCTTGAATTGAACTTGTATAATGTGAGTACCATTCTGTTACTTTTGGAATAAAGGTTTTAAATGTTTTTACGCTATGGGCATTCCTTCTCTTTTATGTTAACATAACACGATCTGGGACTGCCAGGAACTGCTGCACTGTCACTAATGAATACTGAAATAAGAAGATTGTATTGAGTAATATTGTTTAGCAAGAGGAACAAGTTTTCAAGCACAACTATCATCTGTACACTATAATTAAGACTATTTAAAGCAACATTGTTTTTTCTGATCAACACTTGTTATTTTGAGCACAAGTCACTTTACCATTGACTGGATTTCCCCCTCCCCCTTTCCCTCTTACCCCCCACCCCCCTCCCCCCCTTCCTTTTTCCTTCCCACTCACCTTAGCACTTTATATCAATGCACGGTATGAATACATGGGCATAATTTGATATAATAGCATCACATGGTTGACAGTGAGGAGCATAGGATCAGCCACTGTCTGAAGCAAATTATATATACATCATTTTTTTTTTTTATCATTTCAAGTTTTTTGAAAGAAGGATAGTAACAGAAGAATACACTGTATATTGCAAATTTTGCAGATGCAACTGCGTACTTTTCGTCTTTTTACAAAATAAACAGTTAGTGTGAAACACGTGTAGAAGTCTAATTGCTTTACAGACGCCACAAAACTAAGGTTATTTCCACTAAGCTGATTTTGTGACTGTATAAAATATAGTGTTCCTATCTACACTGCGCAAACCATTGCGACATACATTTCTTATCAGTTGTTCAGATTATTTATTATTGAAAACAAGCACAAATGTGGTCTCTGTGGCTATCTGAGACAATCTTACTCACGTCTATAAGAGAAGTACATATATCAAAGGTATATACCAGTAAGGACATAGGCTACAGATCAGCCATGAAGGGATAAGAAATTAGATGTAGAAAAAGAAGTAAGTAAAGATGAAGGACATAATGGTTTGAAGGGCACAGATAAGGTACAGAGGCAGGGCACCCGCTCAAGGCCACGACGTCCCCCCCAAACCTAATTCAGGTAGGAAAATCTGCAGAGTATTTGAAAAGCAACCAAGGTTGCCATGTTTTGTGGAATCGTTCAATATGGCCTTTGTCTTGGGCCAGTATGTCTTCCATTTCGTGGATTTCACTAACCCTCGACAGCCAGTCCCTAACAGTGGGAGTAGACGTAGACAGCCAATGTAGAGGTATTTGAGATTTAGCTGCATTGAGGAGATGAATCCTCAACGAGCGTTTGTAGCGTTTAAAAGAGGTATTGGACAGGTGTAATAGACAACATGCTGGGGTCAGTTCTACTCTGGTTTCTGTAATTTTTTTAATTAAGACCTTAACTTCATTCCAGAATGGTTCAATTTTGGGGCAGTACCACCAAATGTGGGCTAGTGTGCCTTTTTCAGAGAGACATCTCCAGCAAGTGTCCGTTTTTTTTGTGTCCCATTTGTGAAGTTTGTCGGGAGTGCTGTACCAATGGGTCAGGAGTTTGTAATTTGTCTCTTGCAGTTTTGTGCTTATGGAACATTTATGTGCTAGAATAGCCACGTACCTCCATTGTTTGTCTGAAATCTCCAATTCAAGTTCTTCCGACCATCTCCTCCTGTGCCCATCCGATGTCTCAGTCCCCGAGCGATTCAGCCACTCATATGCAACAGAGGTGGCCTTCTTAGTTGGAACTCCCTCCCGACATACCGACTCCAATGCCGTCAGGGGTCTATGTAGTGTTTGAGGTTCTTTAATGTCCAGTGTTTCAATTGGGGTCGATTTATTTCTGTCTTAAAAGACAACCAGTCTCTGAATTTGTTTTCAGTATAACAGTCTCCGGCCAACAGGGGATCACCCGCCGGAATCGTCTTAAGTGTCGGGTTATGTAGGCCTGGAGTAAAGTCTGGGTTGTCTGTCAGGGGCGTTAGGGGGCTGGGTGTTGTGGTCAGCTTTTTTTGTTTAGCTAGCCAGTTAATGATCTTCAGCGTCGTGCCAGTGATCGGGTGCATCCTAACGACATGAGGTAGTGTTTTGATAGAGGACCATGGCAGGTATTTAAGCGGAAGCGTGGCAAGCGTTGACTCTAGTGATACCCAATCTTTCTCCGAATCATGGCAATGCCAATCTATGATTCTGGTTATGTGTGAGGCCTGATAGTAACTGCGGAAGTTCGGGAATTGAATTCCCCCTAGATCTTTGGGTTTGACCAGGGTGCCTAGTTTGATTCTGGGTTTTTTATGTTGCCAGAGAAATCTCGTGACCATTGTATTAAGTTCATTAAAAAATTTCTGAGGTATCTCTATCGTAATGAGCGGGTCAGATACAGAAATTTGGGCAATATAACCATTTTTACTATGGCCGCTCTGCCGAACCAAGAGAAAAACTTCTCATTCCAATTTGTTAGATCTTTCGCACAATTTTTTAGAAAGGTCACAAAATTTCTCTCATATGCCATTTTTAGAGATGGTGTAAGCCAGATCTCTAGATATTTTAGTTTGGACCTATCCCAGGTAAATGTTGAGTTCGCCTGAGTCACCTGGAGTACACTGTCTGGAAGGGAGAGGTTCAGAGCCTCTGACTTTGTGTAATTAATTTTTAGATTGGATACAAATCCGTAATGTGCGAATTCTTGTAACAGGTTAGGGAGTGTTGTAGTCGGTTTCGTTAAGAAAAACAGTAAGTCATCTGCGTATGCAGCTATCTTGTACTCTCTATTTTTAATCTGGAAACCTTGTATTGCGGTATTCTTTTGCACTGTTCTAATAAAGGGCTCTAGTGAGAGAATAAATAATAGAGGCGATAAGGGGCAACCCTGTCTAGTCCCATTTTTAATATATACTTTTTCTGAGAGAATTCCGTTTATTTTTAGTTCCGCTGTCAGGTTCTGATAAAGGGCCGAGATCCAATTCAACATGTTTGGACCCAAGCCCACCCCTCCACACACCGCCAGCATGAAGTCCCATGCCACGCGATCGAAGGCCCTCTTCGCATCTGTTGAGAGGAGAAAGCCTTCGATCTTCCGCTGTCTCACAGCCTGTGTTAGCAAGAGAGCCTTAGTTACATTGTCTCCGGCCTCCCTGTTTGGCATAAAGCCCACCTGCTCCAAGCCAATTAGTTTTGAGAGCAGCGGCCCCATCCTCAATGCAATGATCTTTGCGAACAGCTTGACATCGAGGTTCAGCAAAGAGATGGGACGGTAGCTAGCACATTCCTCAGGGTTCTTGCCCTCTTTCGGTATAACCGTGATGTGGGCAGAAAGGAAACCAGGAGTAATACATCTTGGCTTGGATAAGGCGTTCAATGTGTCTTTTAAGGGTTCAGCCAGAATCTCTATGAAGGATTTGTAATATGTGGCGGAATATCCGTCAGGACCCGGGCTCTTGCCTGGTTTTAGTGATTTGATGGCCTGTTTAACTTCTTCTGTTGTGATTGGGGCTTCTAGGAGATCTGTATCATCCGTGGGCAAGGATGGTAGTCCGCTATTTAGTATGTAGTCTTGTATGATTTGTGTTCTATCCCCTAGCATTTGTGGGGGTTTATGTTGTGGGGACAGGTTATAAAGCTTTGTGTAGAAAGCATGGAAGTGTTTAGCTATTGCCTCAGATGTTACCTCAAGCTTTCCCTCCTTAGATCTGATTCCAGCTATCTGATTTATTGAGTTTTGTTCTCTGAGGGCCCTCGCCAAGAACCTCCCAGCTTTGTCTCCTGACTCATAATAGAGCCGCCTCTTAAAAAAAAGTATCCGTTTGGCCTTAGTGTGGAGAATCTGCTGTAAATCTTTCCTTGCCTCCAGGAGGCTCTTGGCTGAAGTCTCCGAGAGAGATTGTTTATGTGACAGTTCCAGTGACTCAATTTGGGTGAGTAGTTTTCTGATCTGGGCATCTCTTTCCTTTTTGCGTCTTGAACCCATCCCTATCAGAACTCCTCGTATGGTACATTTATGTGCTTCCCAAACTAGTAGGGGGTCTATCCCAGGTGTGTTATTATGTTTGAAAAAATCGGTGATGTTGCTTGTAAGTACAGGTAGGAGCGTCTGATCTGTTAATAAAGACGTGTTCAGTATCCATGTCTGTTGTTGTCTGATTGTGTTCTGTAGGTCTAGTGTCAATGAGATAGGCGCGTGGTCCGATATTGTTTGTGTGCCTATTTTCGTGGCGGAGATTTTCGATAGGTCTCTCTGAGGAACAAATATGCAATCCAAACGGGCATATCTGTTGTGTGGTGTCGAAAAATGGGTGTAGTCTCTACCATCGGGATTAAGAAAGCGCCAGGAGTCCACCAATTGGAGTTTGTGTAGGAGTGATTTAATCTTTTTCAAAATTTTATAGGTAATGCAAGTCCTACCGTTGGACGTATCCAGAAGTGGATTTAGAAGTACATTAAAATCTCCCCCAAGTATAATGCATCCACTGGCGAACTCCTGTAGCTTCCTCACGATGAGTTGGCAAAAAGTTATGTGAGACTTATTTGGAAAGTACACATTGGCGAGAGTCAATGGAAAGTCATTGTATGAGCCCTTCAGGAACACGAATCTGCCCTCAGGGTCACACAACTGTTCAGTTAGTTTAAATGGTGTGTCTCTGCCTACTAGTATCGTGACCCCTTTCGACTTAGAGTCGGCTGTGGTAGCATGGAAAGCTCTCGGGAACTGTGGGGATACTAATTTGGGGATGTTGTTTGTTTTAAAATGGGTCTCTTGTAGGAATACAAATTGAGGTTTACCTTTTTTAAGTTCTCTCAGCAGAGTGGAACGTCGCTCGGGTATGTTTAAACCTCTGATGTTGTGAGAAATCACAAGGGGTCGGTTCCCCAGCGATGAGTATACCATAGTGTCGGCAGAGGAGGAGACGGCCGGAATTCGAATCTGTAAAGACAAGACTGTTATACGAGGTTTGACACTGGAACTCCACTCAGAAATAAAAATATCTCTCGTAGCCCGGGCGGGTGCCCCCCCCTCACTAAACAAAAGGAAAAGTAGAGGAGAGGAAGAAAAGAGGGTGAATAGGAAGAGAAAAAAGATCAGTAGGGAGTTATTACTATGGGGGTCAATCTCCAAAAATAACTAAGCCGCCGCAGATGGAGAAGCACCCTCAGGCGTAATATGAATATCAAGTAAAATTTGCGGGGTCTGTGGGAAGCGACTACGACTAAGCGTAGCCTAGGCTCCAAATGATTGGAGAGTTGTGGTATCTATATAAGTATGGTCTCAACGGGGCACACACGGAGGCTCAGATTAATAAACATAATGATATTATAAAGGTCACACCCGACCAGGATGTGTAATAAGTAAAATCGGGTCTAAGCGCGAAAACCAAAACCTGAACTCACAGAATGTAACTTTAACAATTATGTCATCAGACTATCATCTAATTAGGTAGCCTTAGCTGTCACCCGCCCGTGGATACGCCCCCCGGATATATACACCACCAGATCAAATCTGCACACATTAACTCTGTTCAGGGCGGTACGGATAAACAAAAAAAAAAAAAGGGGGGGGGACAGGAGGTGGCAACAAAACAACCTTTATTTATCCCTATTAACCCTCCCCCACCCACCCCTCCCGTTCCCGCATAGTTATATAAATCTTCGTGTTTTGCAACCGGAATCCCAGTGATTCAGGGCTGGGTTTTGGTGTAACAGTGAGCCACGTCTAGGGCACATCTGCCATCGCATCTGGAATCAATGCCACTTCTTCAGTCAACAAGAGATGTGGATCTGGTAGGGTAGGTCTCCTCCTGAACAAGCTTCAGAAACCGCATCCTGAGCTTAATGGCTGTGCAGTGAGCTGTGGGATGTTGTCATAACTACCCCTCCGGGTGATGCTTGTGGAAGTGTTCATCCCTTTTCTTTTCTTTTATTCCACTTCCCTCCTTCCCCTTTGGGGGGAATATCCCATAGGCGACAGCAAGTATGGCATGGACATCTGTGTGGTAGGAGTTAAGCTGAGGACATCAGATTTGTTAAGGGCATGTCCAAGGTGGTATAAGGCATCTATTCACATTCCTGGGCTCTGGATGGGCCGACCAGTCTCCTCGGAGTATCTGCGTGAGAGCTGTTTCCTTTATTCTGTTTGTGCTTTTTCTGTAATCTTTTGTCTGGAGAAGAGAGTAGAGAGGTGGGAGGACTCCTGACCAAGGGTGGTTGTAAGATTTCTTCATACCATTCCAGTAAATCTATTGGTTCCAGGTCTAATGCTTCACAAAACTCTGGTAAATCAGCCGGTGAGCGGAGGATAGCTTGACGGCCATTATATGTGACTGTGAGAGCGAAGGGAAATCTCCAAGTATATCTCAAGTCCTTTGCTCTCAGTTTCTCCAGCAGGGGTCGTAGTGCACGTCTGTTCTTCAGAGTGATCTGAGATAGATCCTGAAATAGCATAATCGTGGCGCCATTAAATATGATTTGATCATTTTGTCTCGCTTTCCGCATAATCTCTTCTTTCGTAGCAAAGCTTTGTAAGCAACAGATTATGTCACGGGGTGGTGCGGTATCTGAACCTCTGGGCCTGAGAGCTCTGTGAGCTCTTACGAAATCAATTTCAGTGTCTTCCTGCCTCTCAAGCAGGCTGTTGAAGACTCTCCGGAGTGCTGTGGTGATCTGATCTTGATCCACTGATTCCGGAATCCCCCTGACTCTGATATTGCATCTCCTCCCCCGATTGTCAAGGTCTTCAATGTGTCTATTCATGTTAATAAAGTGCTGCTTATGGTTTGACGATACCAGCTCTAGTTTGTGAATTGCTTTATCTCTCTGTCTGCCTGCACTTTCGGCCGCCGCCATCTTTTCATTTATCACCATCATGCTCGTTTTCAGATCCGTTATGGCGGCTGAAAACGTAGCTTTTATATCTGCAGCAAATATCGACATGTCCGCAAACGTGAGCGGGTGGTCCGGTTTGGACTTACCCCTGCTGATGTCTTCAGAGGCGGACAGTGAGTCCTCGCTCTCTCCCTCCTCCTGTGGCGTCGGCGCCATCTTGCTTCTCGGGGTCCTGCTACGGGCCGCTGATTTGTGTCTGAAAATTTCAGCTATGTTGGCGCTGGCAGAAGCCGAGTTTCGGCGTGTCTGTGGTCCAGGTGTCCAGTGTAACTTTCTGCCCAGCATTTGTAAGCTGTAGGTCGGGTGTTAAGGCTTAGAACCTCCGCGTGTGTCTCAGAGCCTCTTCAGTGAGCAGCCATCTCCGCCGCGCGCCAAGCCACGCCCCCCTTATACATCATTTTTTATTTTAATTTTAGTTTTATTTTTATGCAAAATCAATTTTGGTTGTCACTCCCCTTTTTTTAGGGATAAAGTTTTTCAAGAATTTTCACCAACTAGTATTTTCACACTTTCACCCACCTACCAGAGGTGACCTCAATATGTTATCACAGTGTCATAACATTTTGCCATAAAACCAGAAGAGCGCCACACCCACACCTAATTTCTTCTCAGTTCAGCTTTTTCCACTTCGGTGGTGATTGCATTTGTGGAGGCGGCAGTTCTGAACCACTTTTTTACCTACCCTACCCTTTTTTACCTACCCCCATTGCGCAGATTCACCATTATTTTTCTATTCAACTCAATATCGAACCTCTATGGACCGAGACTGGGATGACATTAAAGTTCATGTGTGTGTAAAGTCAGGTGTCCCAATACTTTTGACAATATAATGTATATAGCATATAGTAAATTATGGTGAGATGCCTTACCCACCCTGGGGTCAAATCCACTGGTATAAAATATTGTCTTCTTCACCAGCTGCTTTTGCTCCAATAAGAAGGATCCTCCAGCAAACAAGGTTCAAATGGAATAGTGCACTTTAAACCATGCAATAGATATATGGCTTGTAGGTTTACAATATCCTGTCCCCTTTAAAAAAAAATTGGCATCACCTTTTAATCATGCATTCCAGCCTCACTTCATGTTTGGCTTGACTCCACCTGTTCCATGTGAGTGCAAACAATATTTTTTTATTTTCTGCTATAAAACATACCCAATAAAAAAAATAAAAATAAAATAAAATTTCTTCATCAATTTAGGCCAATTTGTATTCTGCTACATATTTTTGCTACCATAATAAGCATATATTAATTGGTTTGCAAAAAAGTTATAGCATCCACAAAATAGGGGATAGATCTATGGCATTTTTATTATTTTTTTTTTTTTTTTACTAGTATTGGCAGTGGTCTGCAATTTTTAGCAGGACTGCAATATTGCGGTGGACAGATCGGACACCTAGATGTCATTTTTGACACAGTAACCTTATTACAGTGATCAGTGCTAAAAATATGCACTGACATTGTACTAATGACACTGGCAGGGAAGGGGTTAACATCAGGGGCGATCAAGGGGTTAAATGTGTTCCCTGGGTTTGTTTACTAACTGTATGGGCGATGGGCTGCCTGGGACAACACACAGATCCGTCTTCCTGCATATCAGAAAGACAGGATCTCTGTGCCATCCCCTGACAGAACGGAGATCTGCTTTTCTTTACTTTGGTAGATCCCCTTCTGTCTCTGTGGGGAACAATCGCAGGCAGCCAGCAGACGCGCTGATTGGCTCCCCTGCTGGTGAATCGGAATGTGCGTGCGCCCACAGAAAGTTGTGTACAACGTACACCTATGGAGATTCGCATAGCCGGGCCAACTTGCCATAATATAACTGCGGCGGCTGGTCGGCAAGCGGTTAAAGTGGATGTTACAAAGAAATGAAGCAAATCCTCCTACATAAGTTTTATGTGTATATCTGCTGTCTTCAGCTTTATATACTGTTTAGAATGTGCATGTGCTGTTTTTAGAATTTTAGAATTCACCTGTGGGTATGAATTCTTGCCATACACTGTGAGACAGCTGATTGGAGGAAAGGCACACAACCCCTCTCCACATAGGAAGAAAAAGGAAGAAACAATGCAGAGCTGTGCTGTAAATAGACCAGCTCTCTGATAATCGATTTATAGCACCCACCCTGACACAAAATTCAGCCTGGTTTTATCTCAGTTGGCGGGGAACTTGTCAGAAGTTATTATGCTGATAACAGGAGAACGGAGCAGGAGAAAGCCACGGGACGTAGGGGTTTGAGGAGAGATAAGAAAACACTGCAGATATATGTGCCCAGCTCAAATTTCATGAATGGGATTTACATCTACTTTGAAGCCAGTTCCATGAAAACATCGAATTACACACCTGAAATGCATACATTTTTGCCTTGCAATTTTTTTTTTTTGTCACGTTAGCCCTGAGAGTTACACAACACTATCACATAGCAGATCAAGTCTGGTGACCTGACTATTCTCTATTGCAATTAAGCGATGAAGCATGATTCCCATTATTCCCTGTTCCCAGTTTATGATAGAGCAGTGAAGCATCTGCATAAGACAGATAAGGCCATCTCTCTGCTCCCTCCTCCTTTCACCCTGTTCCTTGTCTGCGTATACAAATGCTGGACATCTAATTGGCTCCAGTCTTGCCTCTTTCAGTGTGAGTGTTGATGCCTTTTAAAATATATGTGGATTTCAGCACACACTATACTTAGAATACATAATGCATACTATTATCATTATTCAGTGAAAATCAAACCAGTAAGCCAATGTGGCACGAATGTGTGTTTGATGATTGATTAAAGAGTGATTATTCTCAGACTTATACTCTTACTTAGCCCCATATGTGTGCTTGTATATCTAATGCATGAACAATCTCTTTCTTCCTCTCTCTTGATATATATATATATATATATATATCAAATAAGGATATTAGAGAAATTCTCTAGCAGGAGTACTATTTAATCAATCATCAAACACACATTCATGTCCACATTGGCTTACTGGTTTAATTTTCACTGAATAATGATAATGACTAGCAGTGAAGCATGGACACAGGATTTGGATGTCAACCTGGCAATAGTCTAAGATGTGCACTAGGCTTGCTACTTATTCATTATATAGAGAATCCATCTTTCAAATACTGTCTAAAACATCAACACCATATCACTGAACAAGGGAAAATAACAATCTTTCACATTTTCGAGGTCATTAGGTACCTACTAACACTGAAGGAATGGGTCTTAGATTCAAATTTTGACAGGATTTTGACATAAAGCTTGTTTTACTTAAGTATGCTCTTTTTCAACACTATCAGCTTGAAAACACCTCATAGACTGAAATTCCAATCCTCCGTAGCTTAGTCATTTTGTTAAGCAGGTGATTTTTGTTTTAGCAGCAGCTGCAAATCCATGGGGTCTAAGATCGATGACATAAAACTGATAAGTTCAAAATCCAAAACACAAGTGATATGTAGTTTATGATGTACTGTGACAATGCCTCAGTGATGATATTACAATGCTTGCCTGGGGTGTTCTCATTCCATTTCCAGCATGATACTGCATTGATGTTACAGCTTGTTATAACTCAAAATACACACAGATTTATCCCTTGCTGGTGATTTATAGAAACAAGCCAGCATTTCAACGGTAACAGATAAAATCTACATTTCTCTTCACACATGGTAAAATAAAAACCATAGGATTTAAGAAAAATCTCAAATCATTTTTAGGTCTCCCACTAAAAGTTTGTATTTCATGATTGCATATTTACATAGCCTATTCACATTTATTTCTTGCCTTCCAGACAAAACATGTTGTTTTGGGTTCAGTTTAAAAATGTACAATTGCATATATATATATATTACAATTTGTTTCTGTTTTTAGTTAAAGGCATGTGGTTTAAGGCTGAAAATAACCACCTAATTAGGGCATATAAGGGCTGCCATTTATAATGACCTTCTGAAAATGCCCTTCATCTGGTCTTGTTTGAATAAATACTTTTGAGGCAGAGACCCACAACAAGCATGCTTCAAATGATTGTCAGAAAAGTGTCTGATAACTCAGATGGTGGTTCAATGCAGACAGCAAACCATGATTGGTGGAGCTGGAGAGGTTCTTTGCCCCAATGAAAGACTTAACGTCATTTCTAGTAGGAAACCTTTGGAAACCATGGGATACTCAGGATCTCGCCCCCTCTATACAAGTCTCTATACAAGCTTGGAAGCTTCTAAACAGCCAAGGCGGTACCAAATCCTCTATAGTGGGCTGTCAACTCCCACTACATATACTAGAAGAAAAAATTCCTATGCTATCTACTAAACCATTCCAATGCTAAGCTATCACCACAATACAGGACTTCCTCTCCAGCTTTACTGCAAAGAGTGTTAAGCAGCTAATAACTGAGTATGGTCTGTCAAGAAGCTTACACTTCTCCTGTGCATGCATATTACACTTCCTGGTAAAACACCCCATCCCAGAGATGCAACTCCCTCCCAAAGTATGGCAATTTTACTCCTCCCCAAAACCCATCAACAAAGGTATATCACTCTTTTATAATATTATTCAAGAGAAGCAAGCATTCCGTAAATCCACTGCTCTCACTAAATGGGAATTAGATTTAAAACTCGCATTTACAGCAGACCAGTGGAAGTCAGCTTTTAGGGCAGGTGTCTCAAACTGGCGGCCCTCCAGCTGTTGTGAAACTACAAGTCCCATCTATAGGAGTCATGCTTGTAACTGTCAGCCTTTCAATGCCTCATGGGACTTGTAGTTTTGCAACAGCTGGAGGGCCACCAGTTTGAGACCCCTGTTTTAGGGGAATCTCCAAAGCGTCCCATTGTACCAGCCACTGGGAAATAATGCTTAGGCTGTACAATAGATGGCAGTACACTCCCCATAGACTAGTAAAAATATTTCCTGACATGTCTCCTCTATGCTGGTGCAACTGTGACCAGCCCAGGGCACCTTCTACATGCCTTCTGGGGATGCCAAAACCTAAAAAGCTTTTGGAACCAAGTTTTCAAACTAATCTCCTCAATCACAGGATGTATAACACAGACCAACCCTGAACTTGCAATACTCCATACTCTATTGGCCGCTCGCACAGTAGTGCTCCAAAATTGGAAAGATAATAAGATTATTAACATATCAGAGGTAAAGACACTAGTTCAACAAAACTACACCTTTGAACATCTACTAGATATCAACTCCCTGTCATGCTCATTCTTTGATAGAGACTGGAAAATTTGGACTGGATACTGTGCAGGTCCTCAGCCCTAAAGATTTGTTCTTCTGACACTGATCATATGTACTATCCTATGCATAATGACAAGGATGCATTCACAACTGTGTGTTCCCTTTTCTTGTTCTCTTGTTTTGTCAATCTTTGAAAACATTAAATATCTATGGTTTAAAAAAACAGAAAACGGTCTGATCTCTTTATTTCTATACTTGTTCTAGGTCAGTTACTGAGACAGCATTGAAGCCAAAACAAACATTATGAACAAGCATGTATAAAGAAGTTTTCACCAATGGCAACCTTCATGATCCTTGCATGACATGGCTTTGCCTTTGGCATGTATAGATAGATAGATAGATAGATAGATAGATAGATAGATAGATAGATAGATAGATAGATAGATAGATAGATAGATAGACAGACAGATATGATACAATAGGACTTAGGGACCTGCAACCTGTTTTCATTTTTGAAGGGAAACTTAATGTAAGACACACTTTATTTATGCTTTTTCTCCTGTAAAATTTACTGACATAATAAATGCTCATGCTGTTACAAAGGCATCTGGAAAATTACTTATTCTGACCTGTTTAATTGTGAACTTTTAGGCTAAAAGCACACACTGAATTAATCTCTTTGTATTTGTCTTGGTGTTTGCTCTGCAGGTATATAGTTTTTGTTGCATGCATCATCTAGATTGTGCAGTAGACTGAACATATTTGTTTCATCTCATCGATCAGAGGAATGGCAAAGTTTTGCTTCAAAGAGATTTCAGTAAAAACAAGTTAGCCAAATAAAATACTTATTTAAAGGTTGAGGTTGTAGTTAAGAAATAAATTATAATACTGAAAATGTTATGCAGATGGCTGCCAAGGTCATATAAGTTACATTTTACTACTTTATTATAACTGAGATTATTTTCTGTAAAATTAATCTTTTATATACTGTATGTGCTGGATCAGGAACCTAAAGCATGTAAATAAAAATTATTATTCTTAAAGTGGTTGTAAGTCCTGTTACACCACTTTTACCTACAGGTAAGCCTATAACAAGGCTTACCTGTAGGTACCTTGAATATCTCCTAAACTTGCACAGGTTAGGAAATAGTCAGTATATACACTGCTGCCGACATCATTGGCACATGCGCAATGAAGAAACGGGCCATTGGTGCTGTTTCTTCAAGAGTCATGCTGTGACCCGCAGCTGCACAGCAGGGATGTGATCATGGCTCGGCCGATCACAGCGCTGGAGCTGCGAACCCGGAAGTAACTCCGGTGGAAGATGTCTGCACTGTACTCAGAGGGACGATGCCGATACAGGGCATCGTTCTAAGGTGCATGCATACTAGCTCATTATGCCTTTGTCTTGCAGGGTTTGTTTTTTTTTTTCCCTGAGGTTTACAACCTCTTTAAAGTGCCTATCTATAGCCAGAAATAAAAAGGCAATGTCTTGTCATTTTCTAATCTATCCAAAGCTATCAAAAAGCTTCATGTTATACACCCAAACAATGAGAAATATTACAACTAGCTGGGTAAAAAAATAAGAAGAAGGATAGTTTCCCCTAATGTTAGAGCAAAGATAACTAAGTGGATAGCACCCCTGTTATCCAGCAAGACAGCAGTTTTGGTTAAAATGAGAGCCCAGCAATTTTAAAATTAACAATTAGAACTTGTTTTGTACAGCATCTGAATTAATTTGTACGTTTAAGGATAACCCTAAATTAATTTTTAAAAGTGGATGAAAGTGGACTAAAATACCCTGCATATTTTTTCAGAGGCCCAAGTTGTTGACATTAAGGACAACACTGTACATTATAATGATTATGTATTAATAACACTAACATAAAAAAATCATAAAAACAACATATTTTACTTATACTTTTCAAGAATCATCTCAGTAAACTCTTTGAATATATTATGGGAAGCATTTTTAAAAATATTGTATGTCATATACAGTATGCACAAATTACACTGGCAAAGAAAATTGCCGTCATAATTCAAAGTCCACTAACAGGCATAGACATGACAGGTGTAGACATACACTTAAGGCACATTTAAAATAATTAAATAATAATAATAATAATTATAATAATAATACATAATTATAAAATAATAAATAATTATAATAATAATTTAAAATAATTAAAATTGCCTTCCCCTCCACAATAAAAAAATGTATTGCTCAATTTTTCTATGGGATGGACTTAAACAACCTAATACTCATCTTACTCTAAGGTCCAATGATAGCCAGTGGTCTATTCCACTGCTGTTCAATAGGGATGAGCCAAACACCCCCTGCTTTGGTTCGCACCAGAACATGCGAACAGACAAAAAATATATGCAAACATGCAAACACCATTAAAGTCTATGGGACACAAACATGAAAAATCAAAAGTGTTAATTTTAAAGACTTATTTGCAAGTTATTGCCATAAAACGTGTATGGGGACCTGGGTACTGCCCCAGGGGACATGTATCAATGCAAAAAAAGTTTAAAAACAAAATTTTTTCAGGAGCAGTGATTTTAATAATGCTTAAAGTAAAACAATAAAAATAAAATATTCCTTTAAATATGGTGCCTGGGGATCCCCTTAGTCTGTCTGTAAATTAGCGCAGCTTTCCAATATTTATTACAGTACCACAGCAAAATGACGTCACAGCAAAATGACTTCACCCATTTTTTGGGTCCATCGTGCACCGTGATTGAAGATGGATGGACATTGCGGGACATTTTTATTTATTTATTTAATACAGGAATTGTCAAAAAACTGTCTTCTGTTGTTTTTTACTTTTTGACACTTTTTTACCCTACCCATTCACATAGGGGTGGGGCGGGATCTGGGGGCCCCCTTGTTAAAGGGGGCTTCCAGATTCCGATAAGCCCGCCACCCACAGACCCCCACAACCACTGGGCAAGGGTTGTGGGGATGAGGCCCTTGTCCCCATCAACATGGGGACAAGGTGCTTGGGGGGACCCCCAAGCACTCTCCCCATGTTGCAAGGGGCCTGGTATGGTTCAGGGAGGGGGGTGCTTGCTTGTTCCTCCCCTTTCCTGGCCTGCCATGGCTGCTTGCTCGGATTACTTTTATGTAAGTGTTGGATAACATACCACTGTAATATTAAACCTTGCACTCAGGGGCACTTTTCTGTTTTGTTCTTGTGCTTGCTCAGATAAGGGTCTGCTATGGATTTTGGGGGCCCCCAGGTCAGGTGCATACTTTGGCCAATCATCAGACATCAGCCAATCATCAGACATCAATGTACTGCGATCTCACAGTGCATTATGGGGTGTTCCGCGCCACTCAAATTTGCCGCAAAAGCCCCATAATATTTGCGAACGGGGAAACACCCGATGTTCGAGTCAAACTTACGTTCAACTCGAACATCAAGCTCATTCCTACTGTTCAATGCTGGGATGTGGAGAGAAACACCTATCAGCAGAAAGGTTGCCTACTTAGGTTATACCCACTGGTCATTTAATGATTATATTACTATACAAGACTAATAGTAGACCTATGGGCCACAAGGGAGGCAGAAAGATTGTCACATCCTTTCAATTTCAGAAGGGGTACTAGAAAGGGGTGCCTGTTGTCACCCCTGTTATTTGTAATAGGCATAGAGCCAAGTGTGGCTGCTATTTGGGACAGTCCTGTTACCCCTGGCTTTAGATATGGCGAACTTCATGCTTTATGTGGATGACACCATGTTTATTGCTAGGTGACACTTCCAACATCTTGTTGGCCATGGAGACAATTCAGCAATTTGAGGCTTATTCTGGACCAAATTAGCATTGATGGCCCTAGCTTCTCAATTGGATGTAGATAACAGGGGACTCACCATTCCAGTGGTATCAATCTTTAAATATTTAAGCATAATAATTAGCCTAGTTACTACGGATTTTAATGTTGCCCTCCCTGCCCCCTGCAAATGCAATTCAAGGATAAAATTAAAAGTTGGAGTAGGCTGTGGGCCAAATTAATATAATCAAAATGATAGTTATGACCCAACTCTTATACATCCTGCATAACTCCCCTGTGGTAATTCTGCCTAAAATGTTCCATATAGTTAACTCCATCTTTAGGTCTTTTTTGTGGCACCTTCAGACTCCCAGGGTAGCCTAGAGCACTTACAGAGACACAACGACTATGGAGGTCTGGCCCTTCCAAACCTGTTGTTATATTACCTAGTTGCACAACTGCAGCATATGTCCTAGTTCTTCCAATGGCAGGCAGCAGATGATTCCCACTTCAGACTCCATAACACTCCTGTTGCAACACATCACTAAATCCCAAGACCTCTCGTCAGAGCTGGAAGCCCAGGCCTTTAGCAAACCCAATAAAACCTCTCCCACTATACCCTAACGTAGAAGATTTGGAATAAGACTAGGCAGTTGCAGCAAGTTTCATCCTTTCCAAACACAATCCCACTTGGGATAATACAGCTTATCCCAAACTGGCAAAACTTCAATATGGGAGTAAATGGAGGGAATTCGGTATAGCTTATTTATATCTTTGTTATAGCTTTAGCTTTATTCTAAATTGGAACTTACAGTAGGCCTAATAATGCAAAGTTAGCTCATCCCTGGGTTTTATATTGTAGTAATTTATTGCAATTTCCTCCTATATATTGAAAGAATGATGCTGTCAACTCTAGTTAGCATAAGTGCTATATAAAAACATGTACATTTCATTTGATTGAGATAACATGACTTGCAGAAACACTAATGAACTTCCTAAGCAATGTGAATTGCTCATTATACCAAAATACACATTTAAGAATATATTAACATTTAAAACCTCAAAATACATGCAATCAGGCTTGCAAATATTCATATTTCATTAAAACCACAAGCTGCTATACAATATCTTTGTCATGTAGTGAGGCACAAGTTTATAGCAAATAGACTGTTTACTTTTCAAGGGAATGAGTTGATGTTCAGTTGACTTTCATCATGCATCCATGTGCAAAGAAATATCTTTTTTTTTATTATCCTTGTACATGTTTGAGTATTCTTTGCAAAGTGAATTTTCACAACCTTCATTAAGCTAAGGGAAAATTCCTCTGCAAAATGAAAATTTGCTTTCAAAGTGCACAGTTGTCTAAGTCTTTAATAAATTAATCCCACAAAATTCCCAATATCACAAAGTATAAATGTAACTTTAATTCAGCTACAGGTTGTTTTACTGTTCAATATTTTTAAACTTGATTTGTGTTTTTTTTTTTATTATTTATTTAATTTGTAGAAATATATTTTTTTAGCACACCAACTGAAATTGTATTATAAATAAATATAGCACATACATCCAACACACTTTAAAGCCAACATGGAGAAATCAAACACTGAATGGATACGGATTGTTTTAACTAAGAATGTTGATGTTGGTGATAACAGTTTGTGTATTTTGTGAACCGCATCATTCCTCTAAATGACAGGATTATTACATTTCCAGCTGAAAGCACATTTACTTTCCAATAACTTGCCGTGAATTAGGAAGTCAATGGAGATCAGAATGTTTGCTTTGAATGTTTACAGATATCATTTCTTGAATTAGGATTTAAACATAATTCTTTCCATGAGGAAGATAGACTTACATTTATTCTTTGACAGCTATGTAAATTATCAATCTTTTATATTTTGTACATTTTCTAGCCATTAGGATAATGATATTAGAATTAGACTGAGCAATAACAAAATGTAATGGTCTCAACTGCAAAGCTGTACATGTAATCAAGCAGCACTTAAAAAATTGTTCTAAATGCAAAACGAAAACACATTTATGACATTTTTTTGCCTCAGCATTTAATTGATATCAGTGAGACATATGTGCATGAAATATATCCCTTCTCTAGAAATTGAAATTATTACATGTGAGGTCACATATACAGTACCCCTTTATCCAAATAAAAAATGAAAGGTTCAGCCCAATATGTTCCCCTATTAAAACAGGAATTAAAAAAAGCCATGCTGCCAATCGATACATACAGCTTGTAAAAAGATAATATTTTTAATAAACAGTGTCTTAAAAAGTGTGCTGTGACACAGATATATATTACATAAGTGTATGCATTACACTTCTTTTTGAAGGTAGCATTGTATTGGTGAAAAAATACCACTCTAATTGAATTTGACTTTTGGCAAAGGACATAAAAATATTTTATTGATATTTTTCGATTCAGCAAATCAAATTACACATACAATCAAATTCTAAAAAATTGCACATACTTTTAATCACGCAATAACAGCCAGCTTACATGCAATATTTTCATTAAAAATGTTTATATTTATGCCATTTACAGTACTACTGACAAAGCGGTAACACAAAGCATGCCTTTTTTCTGGCAGCTAATCTTACACTTTCTTTGACATCTTGACCAGTGAGACAGTAAACAATGATAACTTGTTGTGACATCTCATCAATCAGATTCTTCAGACCAGCCATTCCGTTATGGATGCGTTGGCTACAGCACTGGCTACATTTCTTTACACATTTATAGCTCCCTTAAAAGATGATTTTGTGATTTCTTGGATTTATTTTTTCATCTTTACTCCAAGTTCAGGTCTAGCACATGTCATAATTTGCCAACTGAAGGGCATCTGGGTGGTTTGCAAATTTAGCTTAACCTTTTGCACTGTGGTTTGAAGCATCGTTCTGCTTGTGATTTTTACTGATAGTGATCAATGTGCTGTTAGTAAAGCATTACAGGTTAAATCCTTTGGAAGCCTGGAATGGTTAAAGGATAACATTTTGCCACCCTAATAATTAAATAAAAACACAAAAAGTGTCTTTTTTCTGTTAGAGAGTTTTTTTTTTTTAATATTAATATCTATAACGTACAGTTTAGTAAATGTACACATCTGTATAAAGACATTGGGACATATTACAATACAACAAATTTATAATTTGCAAGATGCACATTTTATCACTAAAAATAAACACTTAGTTTCAAAGAAGGTATTTTACCAAGTCACGAGTAAAGAGTGATGTAGAAAATCTGCTGAAGGCAGAAAGATAAATCATTTCTTCAATTCCCTCCCTGAACACTGGGTGTGTTGTAATACTGTAACTTTCTGGCAGTTTCCAAAGGTTAAAAGACAGCAGCATGGGGCTAAGTTATAAAAAAAAAACAACATGTATACATAGTCTGGAACATAGTTGCTGCTACAGATGCATCAGCATCTGCATTTTTATATTGTCTATTTACCATTGACTAGGTCTAAGGAGTAAATGTGAGCCATAAGTGTTACCTCAAAGAAGATGGTGCCAGCCATCTGAAAAGAAAGCAAGCTAAGGGGGATTACCATGATCTCTTTAAAAAAGGAAATAGCACTTACCATTACACTTCCCTTTAACCCTTGTGCATTTAATGCTGAACTCTGGACAGAAACATAAAAGCACTTTAACCTCCCTGGCGGTATTCCCGAGTCTGGCTCGGGGTGAGATTCCAGTACCAAAAGCGGTACACAGGATCCATGTAGAGGTTACTTACCTTGTCCCCTGGATCCTGCGATGTCTCCCCGCTGTGATCTGCGAGCCGCCATGTCTCGCCTCGATTGACAGTGCCAAGCTCCATTCCCTGCAAGCGTTGTGACGCATGGGGACGGAGTTTGGCGCCAAATTCAAAAAGTAAAAAACACAGTATAGATACAGTATACTGTAATCTTACAGATTGCAGTACTGTATCAAATAATTACACATCCCCTTTGTCCTTAGTGGTTTGTCCAGTGTCCTGTATGCAGTTTTATATTATAAATAATATTCTTTCTGCCAGGAAACTGGAGATTGTCCATAGCAACCAAAAAATGTCAGTTTACATCAAAAGTGCTTTTAGACCAGCTAGAAAACAGCAATAATAAATTAGAATCACTTGCAGAATTGAGCGATAGTGATTCGTGGGGAAATTCGTCATCAAACACTAAAAATAATGACAGCGACAATTCTGCAACTGAGCAAATTTCAGTGTTTTTGATTTGATTACATTATTGAATATTTTTTATTATTATTATGTTATTATTTGTTATAATTATTTATAGTTATTTATTATATTATAATTTTTTAATTCGTTTTTCAAAATTTATCATACCCGGGATTTCTACTAGACTCTTGTTTGGACAGAGTTATTCCTGAGAATTACAGGCCTACAATATAAAACGCCAAATTTTTGTGCAATATAATTGTACCTCTTTCAGCATCAAAAATCTGAAATAATAATACCGCCAGGGAGGTTACGAAATGTAATTTTTTTTTATCTTCAAGAAATAGCTTCATGTTTTGGAGTACAGTGCAAAATATGGGCTCAATGTCCTTTATTTTCTGTTTGTGAAACCAGTGGTTTCAGGGGTCTCTTTGCATCAGTATGCTGTGAATACAAAGATAAATTACTGCAGAGGACAGGGCTGTATAAGGGAAGAGTAGAGTATTACAAAGAGAGCTCCTTTTTTCTGATGCTGCTGGGGAATTAAAATAAAAAGTTTAGCCTAGAGTCAGGCTTGTCAATGCATTAAGCTCTAATATTAAAACAGTATCTCCTTCTATTAAAAACAATAAAATAAATAAGTCTGTAATATTTATGATAAAGATACTTTACTAACTATTTTAAAATGTAATTTCTTGTTATGGCAGCATTATTTATGTTTAGTAATGTACAAGGAACTGATTTGAGGAGTCCACTGCAACTAAAATTGTATGTTTGCCAATACAAATTATTGACAACACAACTGAATTGTAGTAGAGCAAAGATGAAAAAGAAAACTTTCTAACTGTTTACTCCAAAGTTGAATTTTTTTATTTTTTATTTATTACTAGTACTTATATAGTGCTGTCAATTTTTGCAGCTCTTTACATATACAGTATATTGTACATTCACATCAGTTCCTGCCCTCAAGGAGCTAACAATCTAAGGTCCCTACCTCACATTCATACATGCACATACTGGGCCCAATTTGGACAGGAACCAATTAACCTACCATCATGTCTTTGGAGTGTGGGACGAAACAGGAGTACCTGGAGGTAACCCACACAGGCACAGGGAGAACATGAAAACTTAAAGCAAGTAATTTGGTAAAGAAGTGTAATAAAATAAACAAATATTATATTTCTGTATAAAATAGCCGTTTAATTCACAGCCTAAATGCATGCTCTTTCACTTTGTTTCAATACAGAAGAGTGTTTGCTGTATTGATTGTGCACAAAGTTTGGAATCCTTTGGTTAATTTGAGTAGTGACATTTCTGAACCAAAATCTGTGCTAATTTACACATAAAAAATACAGAAGGCAGTTAAAACCCAACATGAATAAAATATATCACCCACACAGTATTAATCAAACAAACATAGTACAAGGTAGAATGAAGTAATCCAAAAAAAGCAAATAAAAAAACACAGAAATACAATTTTAATTATACAATGATTACTTTACAAAACACAGTGGGGTTGATTTACTAAAACTGGAGAGTGCAAAATCAGGTGCAGCTTTGCATAGAAACCAATCAGCTTCCAGTTTTTTTGTCAAAGCTTGATTGAACAAGCTACCATGCACAGCTGCACCAGATTTTGTAAATCAACTAGTTTTAGTAAATCAACCCCACAGTAAATCAGTAGAGGGATGTTACAGGAATTGCTCTCAGAAATAATTTTGCCAAATGTCTTTAACTCTATTTAAGACATAGACAGGGTTGTTGCTAGGTGGTGCATGTAGCATGCCATGTCCAGTAGGAGGTGTGGCCAAATAGTGCCAATAGTGAGAGTGGCTTAAAGAACCTGGTTAAAGTGGGAGAAATGTTGGACCTCTATTGGATGTTTATTGCTGTGTGTATCCCCACTGGAATGCCCCCAATCTGGGCACAGGAAGCAATATGTTAATTTTTTAAATAACTGCTTGTTGGTGAAAATCAGTGAATCTCAATTGCATGATTTGACTAAACATGCATGCAGATCTGTTTGATCTCAAGACAATTATACAGTTTAACTCTTCACGACCACGCTATAGCCAAATGATGGCTACAGTGCGGCAGCACTTTGCAGAGAGGCCGTCATATGATGTCCCCCCATGCTTGCGCTGCCTGTGCACCCCCCCTGTGGTGCACATTGGCAGTGATTTGTGATAACTGTGTCCTTCAAATGCAGCTGATCACAGATCGGTGTAAAGAGCCAATCATGGCAGCTCTTTACCACATGATCAGCAATGTTAGATTATATGGATCTAATTTGAAACATGGTCAGAAAGGTGGAGTTGACATTTAATGTGATTTTATAGGAGCGTCCATCTACTTTAAAATTAACCTATAATAGGAGGGATATGGTGGCTGCCATTGATGCCATTCTTCTAAAAGTGCCAGTTGCATAGTTGCCATTGATTTCAGTGCTTTCTTAGTTATTAATGGGAAAAAGAAATTCAATTCATACTAAAGTCACTGATTTGCATACCTATTCTAGAAAGTTTCAAATTTATTGGATCAGCATAACAGCCAGGAAACTAGAATTTTCAGAAAAATAACTCACCAATAAAAGCCTACATATTCCTCCAGTATGGGTTGGGAAAGCCTTGCATGATCTGCATTGCAGACTGTTGTCAGGAGTTTGGTTGCTGTCAGGGCCAGGAAAGAGGGGAAGCTGCAGAGCTCTTTCATGCTTATCCTCTGACACTTCCCAAGTGTTGGAGGTGATAAAAAATGTATTTATGATTTATGAACAGAGAGGTTATGAAGCATGCAAGCACATGTAACCTGTTTATTTTAAAAAGAGCCTGTTGTCACCCCAGGCATATCAAGTTAAACAATTTACAGATTAATTAATTTATTCTAATCATCACCAAGTTTTTAAAGTAATGAGATGAATAGTTTTTTTTGTATCAATGAACAATTTACCAATAAGCATAAAAAACATGAATCAAATCAATATCTGGTGTGCCCACCCTTTTACTTGGAAAAAGCATAAGTTCTCCTAAGTACACTTGAACACAGTTTTCTATTTAGTTTTTTATGCACTTTGTAGCTTGTTCATTGATAAATAAAAAATATATTACATTATTTCTTAAAGCATCCCCACCTTATAGCAGTTTTTCACAAATGTCTAAAACTTTTGCACAGCAATGTTTATACTGTGCGTAGTACATTTACCTTACTTGAAATCAAAGTGCTATACTCTAAAATTAATTATTTTCTCTTATGTACTATACAAACTCATCTTTATACTACGACAACACTCAATAATTTTCAATGGATATATGCAAAACTATGTCAAAAAGTATTTTTTTCATTCCCTGGCTGTTTTTCCCCCTAAAGAAGAGAAAGTTAACATTTAAAGCTAAACTAACTTTGTGAAACAACTAGTCGTGACATTTCAACTGAGTCATTGTACAACTTAATTTTCATCAGCAGAGGCAAAAGATTATTTATCTGACAATAATGTCTGATGTCTATGGGAATTATACCCATAAAGATAATTAATGAATTCATATTGTAGGTGTTCTAAATCAGGAAAGGTAATTGTTTCAGTGCACAGCACTTTTAACAATGCTGAACATATTTTCCTTCTGAGTATGTTGCGGCATTACCCTGCATATTTAACAAACATAAAAGCTTGAAACGTTTTTTCATGACATTCAGAGAAAGTTACATTATTGTGAAAAATACAAAATAATAAAGTTATGAAAAACAAAAAAAAAAAAAAAAAAACAGGTATAGCACACACATAGTGTTTATTCTAATTTTATTACTAGGGCACTTTTTTCTTGATGGTTCTATATAATATAATATTTCCAGTTATAATGTTATTTAAAGCTGAACTTCAGGCAAATATAAATTAAACATAATAATGCAGCTCTATGTTCATTACCAATTAAAAAATGTAGTTTTAATGCAAGCATGTATGCACTTGTAATTGTAATATGGTACTGTACCAGTCTCTTGTAGCCTTGTACAGCAAACCTCAGAATGGGAACATTAAAAGCAGCACAAGGAACCAATTAGTTCACTGTATGTCCACTGGTTGGAATCAAGTCCATGATGGCCTGGGTCAGAGGAAGCCAGTTGAATGATGCAGGCCTGCCGTTATCTAAAAGAATGTAGACATCTTGAAAAAGTAAAAAAAGACTCTAGGGTGGGGGTAGGTTGGTGTTGAAGCAAATGCTGTTTTATTTGTTTTACTTTTAATTAGCTTTTAGTTTATTTGGCTAGAGTTCTGCTTTGAACATAATCCATCAAAAGATGAGTTTGGAATCTACTACTGCTGATTTGTTTCTAAAGGCAAAAAAGGCATTCCTATTCTTTTTTAATTTTAAGTAAATTACTAACCTTTAACAAGCATGTGCATAATGGGTATGCTGACACCCGATACACACATGCTTGTTTGGAGAAGTGACTCAGAAGGTTGCAAAAAAAGGATAAAGATTTCATGCACCTTCTAAAACAAGGCATTGACTTTAGCATACTCTTCTTCTATCAGGTTACTTTTACTTTTATTTATCTGTGGCCAGTGAGCCATCACTACAATATTAGAAAATGTATTAACCCTTGTACGGTGCAAGAAATCTTTTAGTGCTGCTTGATTTGCATTTTAGGAACTTGCCCAAGGACTTATTCATGGCTTCCAATATAAATCAGGCATATGTGTTCCAGAGACGTGTGGTGAGGTCAGTGGCTGGTGAGGCACTGGCTAGTATCAGAGCCAGATAGACACAGGTAACATAGGCCACGAATGTTAGTGCGAGAGCAATAATTCTAACACTGAACCTTCTCTGTAACTCTAAACATGTAACCTGTAAACATTTTTAAAGCGTCGTCTATGGAGATTTTAAAGTACTGAAGTTTGGTGCCAATCCTACAAGTGTGCGCAATTTTAAAGCACAACATGTTAGGTATCTATTTACTTGGTGTAACATCATCTTTCACATTATACAAAAAAATGGGTTAACTTTAGGGGTTTTTTCATTCTTGAAACGCGTTTGAAAAATTGCTGTACTAATGCCATGTGACATAAAAAGTTGCAAGGACCGCCATTTTATTCCCATGGGTATCTGCTAAAACAATATATATAATGTTTGGGGGTTCTGAGTAATTTTCTAGCAAAAAAATATGATTTTTACATGTAGGAGAGAAGTGTCAGAATTGGCCTGGGTGGCAAGTGGCTAATTACCATAAGTAATATATAAATAATTATTATATATTGTTTTTGAGGTAATTTACTATATTTTATATATATCTTATAACATATAGCATAATAATATGTTATCCTTGTAGATAAGATGGCTGGGCTGGAAGGGAGCATGTGTCTATGACACTGCAGTGAGAGGAGAGCCTCCACTGCAGCATTTTTATTGGACAGCTTGTTCCAATGGTGCTTTACCATTGATCCAAGGCTCCAAGCTGTCTATTGAGCTCAGTGCCTCTGACAAGAAAGGAGAGGCACTGTGATCTCATCCTCCCAGTCTGCTGCAAACAGAGTATGCCAGCTTGTATTTAAACTGGCTGCTATGTATGTAGCTTCTAACAGGCTGTGCAAGGAGCCCTGTATCTCCAGAACCATAGATTATAGGAGCCCATTTTGACAAGTAGTGGGGTAGGACTTCAGTTACCTACCCCCCAAATTGGGAGTTTCTGTTACCCCAGGTCACCAAGCTATGTATTTTTTTATGATCATGGCAGATGAGGCTCTGCCTCACCTTCTTCCTCTAACTGCACTTCCCTGATGTGTTCCAGCCTCAACACTTTTAGATACAGATATATAAAGGTGCTGCTGCAAAGTAATTGATGAGACAAGTCTTTTATTTTACTGCAGCAAGGAGAAAAAACATCAGACAATTAATTTTTCCACAAACTTAACTTGCAAAGAGATGAAGATTTTTAGAAAAAAAGCACAATTTACCTGGTGTTGAAGACAGTTAATTCATACAGGAGGCAGAGATAATATTCTTTTAAATTAAACGTAAACTCTTCATAATTATAAAATAAACCAGGAAATGAATAAACATCACTTCCTAACCCCTTGATACTTGATAATATTATGATTGTTATTAGAGAAGGCAAGCATGTTTAAAAACTGTTTTTAAACTATAAGGTAATTATCCTAATGATATATAAGTTATTTTTAATTTTTTATGTTATTCTATGTTAGTTGTAGGATATTCTAAATTGATGTTTGCTTTATATATCTCACATATCTAAAAAAGATTTATGTGCTTTGAACACATTTTACACTTCATTTATACTCCCCACCTTTTCAGTGGAATCAGTTCCACCACTCCATAATTCCAGCTATTTTTAATGAATCCAGCTATGCATAATGATTGTAACTATTTTCAACAGTGAAGACATGCAAGTGGATCAGAGATGAGCAGAGCCGCTGAAACCACATCCCCTGTCTTCTGAAACAACTTTAATTGGACTTAGAGGCTAAGTTCACCTTTTCAGGCAGATTTTCACTTTTCATAATAAAAAGAAGCCTTTTCTAATGTATTTTCTACCCAAGCCATCCCGATTTGCTTATCTCTCACTTACCTAGTCCATGGCAGCTTTGAATCTACACCTCTTTTTCAAAATTAAAAAAAAAGAAATGCATCTGAGCCTTAATTTCCTGTATCATGTATCCAGGAAACTTCATGTACCATCATGTACTGCCTTACTGCATCACAGAATAGGGCATATTTAACTTTTCTAGACAACGCTTCACTCATTACTTGACCGCCTCTTTTTTATTTCTCTTATTTATCTACTTTCCCACTTCCTCATGTTTTCAAGCAAATGGAGTGAGTGGGTGGCGACAATCTGCTGACATTTTTCTTTGACCCAGCTCAAGGAGAGCGGGAGGGAAAGTGAAGGTGTACACACAGATTTGACTTTTACTGCAAAACTATCCAGCTCACAAAGAAATTAGAAGAATGAGAGCAGCAAACTTGTCACTGTATTCTGTGCTTTTATTCAAGACAATTTGAATGACATTGGTACAATATACAGTATATATATATATATCATTTGAAAACTTTTGACATACAACCCCTCCTCGCCACCTGCTCTAACCCCTATAATGCAAAGCCATATAGCATATTTATACATTTACACATTTTTACTGTGGTTATCATAATAATGATGAAAAACATCATAAGCACAGTGAGATGGTGATCACATTAAAAGTGTGTAGATGTATATGTATGCTGTATGGCTTTGCATCATGGGTCATCAAAATTAATCCCCTCTGTTGTTTTCAGTGGGCAGTACCAACCGCTGAACATAAAACCATGTGCAGTGCATGTACTACTATACAGCTTAAGGGGTTAAAGCAGGTGGTAAGGAGATGTTGACTGTCAAATGCTTTCTGAAGAGCAATCTAGATTGTGGATTGCTTTTCAGAGAGCAATACTAGTGTAAAATAGCCCTTGGGGTTTGTTCAGTCTTGCAATACTCTTTGAAGAGCAATCTTTGTTTGGATCACCCTTCATAGAGCATTTTAGGCTATACAATACCTCCTCACCACTTTCATTTCAAGGTCTTGAATCAATTTTCAGAGAGCATTGCTTGTCTGAATGAGCTTATTTTACACTAGTGTGTTTAGGTAAATATGTATTCTGTATAGCTGTTTGAATACTATTGTCAGATTGTACCTGTATCCTTTCCAGAAGTGCTGAGCTTATGCACCCGCTTGGATCCCTGTGCTGGAAGCACCTGACTGATCACTTAGGCTTATTAAGTTGGATGATGAGCCCCATTCTGTTCTGAGCTGTTTTTTTCTGTGTATACAGTATAAGTACAGTATAAGTGGGTAGAGATGCAGTGGCTGCATAAACACAGTCGCATGTCAAAGTTTGAGATATGGTCAAGAGCAGGTGCACAGATCTGAATGCAGAGCCTATGCTTTCGGATCCATTCACCCACTCCTACCTGCATGTCTTATTTTGACACAAGACTGTGTCCATGCAGCCACTGAGTCCACATTCATTTCTATAAGCTGCCTCTGCGCAGCTCCGAGGTTGATGCATATGCAGCAAAAACCAGGCCAGCTAGGAAGGCGAGTCTCAGTGGGAGATTTACTAAAACTGGTGCACACAGAATCTGGTGCAGCTGTTCATAGTAATCAATCAGCTTCCATGTTTTATTGACAAAGCTTAATTGAACAAGCTGAACTTAGAAGCTGACTGGTTACTATGCACAGCTGCACCATGTTCTGTGTGCACCAGTTTTAGTAAATCTCCCCCTCAGTGTCTATCTGCATGAGCCCTACATCTGCTATTTGAAGCACATGAGCTGAATAGATGCTTGCCAGGGACCTAAAGCTTATTGCAGTAGAAATTGTAAATATAGAACATCAGAATCCAGTAACGTGATCAGTGGAATCATAGAATTTCTCTTTCTCACTTTCTCTCTCTCTGTCTGTCTGCCTAGCTCTGTCTCTATTTCTCTCTGTATTATCTGCTGCCTCTCTCTTTGTATTCTCTCTGTCTTTTTCTCTCTGTACTCTTTGCTGTCTCTTTCTCTGTACTATCTGCTGTCTCTTTCTCTGTGGTCTCTCTGTCTTTCTCTCTCTGTACTCTCTGCTGTCTCTCACTTTGTATTCTCTGTTTTATTCTCTCTGTACTCTTTGCTCTCTCTCTCTGTACTGGTTGCTGTCTCTCTTTGTATTCTCCCTGTCTTCCTCTTTGTGTATTCTCTCTGTCTTTATCTCTCTGTACTCTTTGCTGTCTCTCTCTCTCTCTCTCTCTCTCTCTCTCTCTCTGTACTGGTTGCTGTCTCTCTCTGTATTCTCTCTGTGTATTATTTCTGTCTTTCTGTTGCTGTACTCTTTGCTGTCTCTCTCTCTCTGTATTCTCTCTGTCTTTCTCTCTCTGTACTCTTTGCTGTCTCTCTCTGTCTTTCTCTCTTTGTACTCTTTGCTGTCTCTCTCTCTGCATTGTCTCTTTCTTTCTCTCTCTGTACTCTTTGCTATCTTTCTCTCTGTATTCTCTCTGTCTTTCTCTCTATGTCTCTCTCTGTATTCTCTCTGTCTTTCTCTCTCTGTACTCTTTGGTGTCTCTCTCTCTCTGTATTCTCTAGGTCTGTCTCTCTCTATATTCTCCCTGCCTTTCTCTGTGTATACTCTCTGTATCTCTCTCTATCTCTCACTCCTACCTCCCTCTTTATAATTTCTTTATTTACAACACCACTCCCTTGGCAGTACCCACCTATAGTGTTTATTTCACTAATACAGCCAGTTGTACAGCAGAGACATCTGTTCTCTGATTGCTCCTATATCATGCCTCCATCTCCTTCCTTCTCTAGCTGAAGCATGCAGTGTGATACATGACTACTCAATTCAAGAAGAAGAATCAATAGGAGAGATACATGAGGGGAAGAGACATAAGTGATATGACATGTCTGTATGTTTAGGAGGAGAGGCGGACACTAACAATGTGTGATGCCATGGCACATAGCCTGACAGCGCTGGTCACAAGTTTAACAAAGCATTTGTGGGTGAATATTGGAGATATTGGTGGGAGGAATCAGTTGGTCTAATTGGTGGCTTTTCCTGGGGAAATTAGGGTGTGCTCAATGATGTCAGAGGCTTAAACACTTCCTCACTCCACTAACGGCTGTGGAGTCATTCAGTTTGCTTGAGACAGATTACAGGAAAACACAGAGGGGTTTTCTGTTCAGGAAACTGGCAGCTAAATTGAGGTACATTACTGCTATATTGGTGCACAGAGAAGCTGTACTGTAGGAAAAAAGTTGAACTTAGCCTAAAATAAATCTATGGTTATAGCCTACACTTTCATTTTATAACATCAGCATTGTAAATGTAATACAAACAATAGTCATATTTGGCAATCCAATATAAGATTACTTGAAAATAAAAATTTATGTTATGGGTGCTGCCTGCCTGCTGGCCATCTCTTTCCAAAATTGAGTGGATTTCCTGCATGCTTCACAGCTTCTCCTTTGCTGTTTACTCTCTAAGGACTACATATCCCATGGTGCCTTTCTGCCTGCACACAGTGATCCCTGTTTTAAGTCTACTTCCTGAAATGCCTCCAGCACTTCTGTAGTTCAGAAGGCAGGCTCTGTGAATTATGTGGTGCAGCTGTGTCTACATGGTATAGTGAATATGTGTCACAGAGTTCAAGGACTAGAAATAACTGAAATATAATGTGAAAATGAACCATCGACCTCTGGAAGATTTCCCCCCTTCATGACCAGGCCATTTTTTGTGGTACGGCACTGCATTACTTTAACTACTTCAATACAGGGCACTTTCACCCCCTTCCTGCCCAGGCCAATTTTCAGCTTTCAGCACTCTCACATTTTGAATGACAATTGCGCAATTATGCAACACTGTACCCAAATTATTATTTTTTTTATCATTTTCTTCACACAAATAGAGCTTTCTTTTGGTGGTATGTAATCACTGCTGGGTTTTCTATTTTTTACAAAAAAAAAGAAAAAAGACAGAAAATTTTGAAAAAAAAAGTTTTCTTAGTTTCTGTCAGTAAATTTTGTAAATAAGTAATTTTTCTCCTTTACTGATGGACACTGATGAGGTGGCATTTATGGGCACTGATGAGGTGGCACTTAAAGTGGTTGTAAACCCACATGAAAAAAAAAGACCTGCAAGACAAAGGCATAATGAGCTAGTATGCATAGCATACTAGCTCATTATGTAATACTCACCTGAGATTGAAGCCCCTACTGCAGTGCCTGTACACAGCACAAGCCAGCGACATTTCTCCCTGGAGTTACTTCCAGGTATCGCGGCTCCGGCGCTGTGATTGGCCAGAGCCACAATGACGTCACTCCCGCGCATGCACGTGGGAGCCTCTGGTAACGGCTTATTTACGAAAGCAAATGGCACATGCAGATACAGGGTATATCTCCTAAACCGTGCAGGCTTAGAGGATATCCAGGGCTTACCTGTAACAAAAAGTGGATTGTAAGGGTTTACAACCACTTTATGGGCACTGATTAGGTGGCACTGATGAGGAGGCACTAATATGCCGCACTGATGGGCACTGATAGGTGGCACTGATATGTGGCATTGATGAGCACTGATAGGTGGCACTGGTGGGCAGCACTGGTGGGCACTGATAGGCAGCACGGATAGGCAGCACTGATGGGCACTGTGACAGACCTAGCCGGGAAAGAGACTTTTGGAGGGGACTGTATGCTAGCCTCTTGCCGATCGATCGGGGGCCCTTGCATTTGGGGGAACGGTGCGCTTTGTGAGCTGTATGTCTGGGGACCCTGGATTTGCCATATTGGAATAATGGCTGATTCATAATGCTGGGACAGATACTGTTAGGAGATGCTGATGTAAATTCCAACAGCTGTCTGTCTATTGTCTGCTAAAAATGTGTATTGTAAATAAGTCTACTATGGGATCTAAGAGTCATTAGATCCCCATTGTTATTTGTGTTAATTAACTCTGCTATTGTGTGAAGAAGAGTCTATGTTGATTGTGATAATGTTGATTGGACTTTCTGAACTACAAGACGGCCAGTCTGGCCTAACGGTCATGTCTGAGTCATCTAGGCTGTCTAAAGGGATTAGTTAATTAGCTCATGTTAATTAGGTTAATTAGGTTACAGCTGTATTGTTAGAGTAATATGAGCAGGAGGTCTGCACCTCCACGTTGAGTGTATAAAAGCCTGTATTTTGTCAATAAAGATGGATTCCTGGTTGAACTTACATACAGCCTGCCTGGTGTTTGTTCTGAGCTACACAACTGGGTTAGAACGGCACATAGCTGAAGTTCTAATCCCGGAGCATTGGATGACCGAACCATCAGACGTTGCAATCTGATTCTATAGCTGCAGAGGAGTGTCGGGAGAGTGGAACCGAGCGAGCAAGGGGCTCGTTACAGGCACGGATAGGCTGCACTGATAGGCAATGATGGGCGGCACTGGTAGGCACTGACGGGCTACACTAATGGGGGCACGGATGAGCATTGATGGGCAGCACTGATGAGCAGGCACTGATGGACACTGAAAGGCAACAGTGACTGGCATCACTAATGGGCACTGATGTGCACTAAATGGTGGCACTGATGGGCACTAATTGGTGTCACTGATAGACACTGCTTGGTGGGACTGATGGGCACTGATTGGTGGCACTGGGGGCTTTACTGTAATTAGGGCACTGATGATCAGTGCCCTGATTACATGTCCGGTTGTTCCCTGCAAGGAGATGCCGCTGATCAACTCTGCTCACCACACACTCTGTCAGTGTGAGGCGATGAGAGCCGATCACTGGCACTTCAATGTTTACATGTGACCGGTTGTGATTGGACACAGCCGATCACATGGTTAAAGAGCCGCGTGATCTGCTCTTTACAGTGATCGGGGTGACGTCGTGTCCTAGCAATGGAGCTGCATGCCGAGAGTGGCCGTTTTGGGCGCCGCATATGACATCCACCCAGAACGAGAGCCACACTGTCCGTCTGTCATTTGCCGGTGGGCAGGCGGCAAGCGGTTAACTGACAATTGTGCGGTCATGCAATGCTGTACCCAAATAAAATTTAAGTCATATTTTCCCAAAAATTGAAATTTCTTTTGGGGGTATTTGATCACCACTGCGTTTTTATTTTTTGTACTATAAACAAAAAAGACCAACAATTTAAAAAAAACAATATTTTTTTACTTTCTGCATTAAAACATATCCCAATCAGTGTATATTGATTGGTATACACAAACATTGTTATAATTGTACACACAGGATGGCATGAAAGGAAGCCATCCATTATGTACAACTGTTATGTGACCTGCTGTGATTCATCATGTCGGTCACATGGTACCGGCAGTACTCTGATCAGTCATCGGCTATGTCCCGTTAACACGGCTGGTGACAGAACGCACTGCTGCGTGGCCTGGCTCCTGCACAATTGGTGCTTTCTGAAAGAACGTCATATGACGTTCAGTCAGAATAGGAAAGCCATCGCTCAGTCGTCATCTATCTATAGGCCGGTGTGAAGTGGAAGTGTGCAACACTACAATGAATGCCAAGCTTTATATCTTTCCTATTTTATCCAGTTAATTCAATAGTTTTAGGAAGCAAACATCCCTGTCAATGATAAAAGGCAAGGGATTGATGCACTATCCTTTCAGGGACACAAATACCAGATTTTTGCTGACCCTTCCCCTCTCATGGTGGCGAAAAGACGCACCCTGAAACAACTTCTCCAGATCCTTCAGCGACACCAGACCCATACCACTGGGGATTTCCATTCTCAGTTCACTTTACTCACTTGGAGACCAAATATGTCTGCTGCACAGCAGAGGAATTACAGACAGCTGCAAGATCTGGGCCTTCTGGACCATACCCTGAATAGGGATTCTTCCCACAGATGCTCGGCTTCCCATTCCCCACAAAAATCGTCAGCTGTGGATAAAGACCACATTCACCGGAACCTCTATAAGCGGGGTTGCATCGACAACCTTGCAGCATCCACTGAGGACCCTATGGACTGACTCTGCCCATGTGACACCCATGTGATAAGAATCAGCCTCTTGTGTCATCCTTGGATGATGAAGACCGCCTTAGTTGGTTCCTTGCTCTTTCTTCAATGAACACTGGTCCTTTATTGAAACCAGCTCCTTTCCTACCCTGTTTGCGCTATCCTAGACAGTTTCCAGACAAATTTTGTTGTTACATTGATCAATCGATCCCCTCCTGTACAGCTTTAAGGTTGGTTCTGAGTAGAGTTAATAGGTTCTAGAGCCACAATCCACTGAGCCTACATGGTAAGATAGACTCTTTGATAATGAGTTTAGTGACCTGTTACTCGTGTCACTTACACTTGGCCTCCACCACCCTTTCCGAGGCAGCTCCTGCTCCATTAACTGTGTTTACTACTATTAACATTTAGCAATGACCTTAGCTTCACTCATCGTTTGATACCTGGTGGTAGGTCCCTGTAGCCCTCTTATTGTTACAATGCCATGCTACTAGTTTATATGTCATTTGACTTTTTTCTTTTTCTCTTTTTCTCTTTTTCCGGTGATGTTCCCCTGTTGGAACTAATTGCTCCCCCATTTATCAGCTCCCTGCTCCTATTATGCAGGATCCTAATGATAGTCCCAGAGCCTCTTCGGGACCGCTAGCAGCTCCCCTAGTACGCTCCTCTAGTATGCTCCTATATCCTATTGTTGTGCTGTTATTTAACAACATTGTTTGCATTTACAAGAGTTGTACAACTTCTCTATGCTTTTCTTAACACTATCTTTCCCCCCTTTCCTCTTTTTTTCTCTCCAGTAGTCATGGTTCTTTAATTGGGATCTATCAACATCACTACTATACAAGCCCTACTTCACTTTTGGCCCCCTTAAACATCCTTTCCTTGAATGTTCAAGACTTCAACACCCCACATAAGTGTACCAAAGCCCTATGCTCTTTTGCAGCTGCAAAAGCTCACATCATTTGTCTACAGGAAAGTAATTTCACAGAGAACTACACCCCTAAGTACCTCAGTGCCTCCTACCCACAATTCTATGCAGCCTCAACCACAACCAAACAGCGCGGGACTCTTATCTGTTTCCATCGATCCACGCCTTTCACCCTCACATCACAAGTCAAGAATCCAGAGGCCATATATCAGACACTGCGAACACGCATAAATTTGGAACAGTTGTTCTCTGCAGTGACTCTAATCAGGTGTTTTCCCCATTCCTAGATAAGTCCCCTCCTGCCCCTTCTACAAGTCCAGTCAAACAGACTTTCCAACAACTTCTTACCAAGCGCAACTTGGTAGATACGTGGTGTGAAGCTAACCCTGTTGACAAACAATTTACACATTACTCACACCCTCATAAATCATTTTCTCGCATTGATCACATTTTTTTTACCACAGGCATGGTCCCAGAAATAATCTCCTGAGTGATTACCCCCTTTTCGTGGACTGACCATTGCACAGTTTGTACTACTGTCACCTCTCCGATTTCTAGGATGCCTGAAACATCCTGGTGTCTCAATGACTCCATCCTCACCCATCCCTCATACCGGTTAGATGTAGAAATGACTGTTAAAGAGTACCTTTCTCACAATGCTACACAATGCTCAAATGCTACCAATGATGTTTCAGCACTGACATTATTATAAATCAGTAATTCGGGGCAAACTGATCCAACAGGCTGCATCCCTTAAGCGAGAATGGAAAAACCTATTTTTAAAACTGGAGGCAAATTTTAACGCATGTCATGCTGATTTGCAATCCACCACTAATCCCACCACTAACTCCCGTCTCGATAGGGCTTGGATCAAAGTCAATTTGTTTCTTACTGACTCAGCAGATAAACTCTTACGTAAACAAAAACATATATCTTATGGCAAATAAACCTGACATGCCCATGGCTCTGCTACTTGGGCGTGCAACTCACAGCTTCTATTACAGATCTCTTTGCTGCTAATTTCTTACCCCTGCTGAAACAGGTTACCAATCTCATGCCCCAATGGTCCTCTATCTTCCTATCCTGGAAGGGCAGAGTCAGTGTCATCAAAATGACGATATTACCCAAATTCTTATACCTTTCCACAGTACTTCCCATCTCCATCCCAAGTTATTTTTTCTGCCTTATGCAACGCAGAGTAATGTCCTACATCTGGAGAGATATCAAGCCCCGTATCCCCAAATCCACACTTCATCTTCCCAAAGTAAGTGGAGGACTGGGGATTCCAAGTACTTCAACATACTATTATGCAGCACAACTCGCACATTTACCCAAGTATCATGCAAGCAAAGAAGTACCAATGTGGGTGGCAGTAGAATCTGTCGAGTGCAATCTCATCTCTCTTTTGCGAACATTCTATAGCTACATCCTGCTGATATAATTTCCATAGTAAACCCCATAACCAAACACTCTTTAAGTATTTGGGACAAATTCAGAGCCACACGTAATCTACAATCTACCCATAACCCCCTCATCTCCTTTCTCAGAAATCCTGCATCTTATTTGGCATGTGAATCCCCTGGTTAACTTGCTGCCTGGTCTGCTACCAATCTTTTCAGACTACATAAACTGCTCGCCAACAATGCTATACACACTAGACGTGTGCAATTAGTTTCATAACTAATCGAAATTCGGACGAATTTTGCATCTTTCAGACATTCGGATGCATCTGAATGTCAGAATAAAATTATAACGAATTTCAACTAAATACGAAAGAAATTATAGCAAATATAACGAATGAATTAGACATGATTCAGTAATTTGTTAAAGATATAATGAAACAAAACAAAAGGTCAACTCAAAAAGTAAATCTTACAGTCCAATCAGCTGATTAATTTTGTGCTGGAGGTTGGATTACTGGCAAAGTGCATTCCTGAGAACTGAGTGAGAAGGGTGTTGTATTGTATTTAAACAGAAGAGAAGAGATTGTTTATTGAATCTATTAACACACACAATGACAAACGACTTTCCAAACTACAAATCATTATCATGAATATACACACATACATAAATATTGAATTTCAACTAATACGAAAGAAATTATAGCAGATATAACGAATTAATGCGACATGATTCGAGATTCAGTATAACGAATATCGACACTCTACAGCAATAACGAATTATCCGAAAACAAATTAACGTAACATAACGAATATAACAGAACAAAATTATGTATTTTATGAATGACAATGAACCAAAACTTAACAAAATTTTCCGTTATGCACAAGTCTAATACACACATTCCCCACCCTATGTGAAAACTATGGACTCGCTACTTACAAATTAAAAACTTTTTACTTGCCATTTCTTAGATCAGGATCCCTGCTAACACAAATGACACGATTTGAGCATATTTGCAAAAGCGACCCCCATATTAGGGAACTAATATCTATCCTCTACCAACAACTAAATGACAACCTAGACAATTCACTACTATCATATGCTAATAAATGGACACAAGATCTGGAACACACATTTGAGATCCCAGAATGGTATAATATCTGGTTGGCCACTAAATCCTTCTCACCTAATATCTTAGCTTTAGAAACAAACTATAAGGTCCTCCCACATTGGTATCTCGTACTGGCTAGGATTGCAAAATTTGTCCCATCATATACAGAGTCATGTTTCCGAGGCTGCTCAGATCCAGGCACACATCTACATGTTTGGTGGCAATGCCCGATTGCTCAAGAAGTCTGGAAAGCTATTTTTGCATTGGCCTCCAAGGCTTTGCAAACCAATCTCCAACCAGATCCCACAAGAGCTCTCTTAAACCTAAAACCAGCAGAGTGGACCCATTCCCAATTCCAATTACTTCTACAACTGTCCACAGCGGCCAAGCCAACTATTGCTGGGGCTTGGAAATTCCAGACTTTGGTTGTGGCTGAGGCCAAACATAGAATGAATAGGCCCCTTGTCTATGCTAAAATGACAGCCATTGAAAATGACAAGATACGCAAGTTTGAAAAAATATGGCAACCATGGGTGGAGCATTGTTTACACCCAGATTTTAACAAAACCCTTCTATTACCTTGGTAAATGTATTTCTCCCCCTCCCTCCTACCATCCACGGGAAAACCTTTTCACCTTCTGCACCTCTCCTGTCTCTTCCTCCCAGCATCCCCCCTGAGTGTAAGTGAGCCTGAGATAGTTCTATTGAAACGTGTCTATTTTCCACATATTATAGACTCGCCCACTCTCCTGTCTCATTTATACTTCTCACCCCCTTCTTTTTTTTTCTTCTTTCTTCTTTTCCTCTTCCTTTACTATCTTTCAAGTCACTACCTTAATTGAAACCTTATTAGGGGTTACCGTTCCTTTCCTAAATGTAAGTTTTTTTGCACTTATTTATCGCTAGTGACAACAGAGGCGAAATGCTTCTCTGATGATGTTTGACTTTTATAACTGAAGTTACCCCTGATCATTGCCTTTCTGTTTAAACATATCTCCAATATATCAAGATAATACAAGAATGTTCGCTCATATGTTAACACATGTGTGTAAGTGCGACCCTGGTTATCCCTGTACTCATGTTGTTTTCTCACTACTTGTGACTAATAAATCGTTATGACAAGAAAAATTACTATACACATAAAAGGCAAGGGATTGTTAACCACTTCAGCCCCGGAAGGATTTACCCTCTTCCTCACCAGAGCACTTTTTGCGGTTCGGCACTGCATCGCTTTAACTGACAATTGCGCGGTCGTGCGACGTTTCACCAAAACAAAATTGACGTCCTTTTTTTCCTACAAATAGAGCTTTCTTTTGGTGGTATTTGATCACCTCTGTGGTTTTTATTTTTTGTGCTATAAAAAAAAGAGCGACAATTTTGAAAAAAGCAATATTTTTTACTTTTTGCTTTAAATATCCCCAAAAAATATAAAAAAAGAAATTTTTTCCTCAGTTTAGGCCGATATGTATTCTTCTACAATTTTTTTGTAAAAAAAAAAAAATCACAATAAGCGTATATTGATTGGTTTGTGGAAAAGTTATAGCGTCTACAAAATATGGGACAGATTTATGGCATTTTTATTATTAATTATTTTTATTAGTAATGGTAATGATCTGCGATTTCTATCATGACTATCTATTCCGCCAGACACATCGGACACTTTTGACATTATTTAGGGACCATTGTCATTTATACAGTGATCAGTGCTATAAAAATGCACTGATTACTGTGTAAATGACACTGGCAGGGAAGGGGTTAAACACTAGGGGGTGATCAAGGGGTTAAGTGTGTCCTAGGGAGTGATTATAACTGTAGGGGGGATGGGCTCACTACAACATGACAGAGATCAGTGCTCCCGACGACAGGGAGCAGTAGATCTTTGTCATGTTGCTTGTTTACACAGGCATCTCCCAGTTCTGCTGCTCCATGCCACGATCGCGGGACACCGGCATACGTTGAGTCCATGGGACCCGCGGGCACAGTCACGCAGTACATGGCGGGCACATGTGCACCCACTAGCCCGCAATTTAAAGGGGACGAACAGGTACGCCCATTTGCCCACCGCTGCCATTGTGCTGACGTATATTACCTATTTTTATAGGACTTAAATGGAGATTTTTAAAACACACAATTCCTTTAAATAACATGATTGGGGGATGCCTTAACCCTTCAGCTGCCAGAACCATTTTCACTTTTTTTGATTACATGTTAAAAATTATTTTACGACTGAAGATTGTATAAAACTCCAAAATTCATTATATATTTTTTGAAAGCAGACACCCTAGAGAATAAATTAGTGGTAGTCATACAAAATTAAATAATTGATTTAGGAAATCCAAAATGTCAGTAAAAAATACACTAAAGTCAATTTTATGGGCCACAAATAAATGATCAATTTTTTTGTGAAATAAAAAAGCTGAAGCTAATTAAAGAGATGTCCAACATGTCAAGACTTAACCACTTAAGGACTGGCCTATTTTTCAAACTTGTTGTTTAACCACCTGCCATCTGCGCTATGGCTGAATGACGGCCACAGCGCGGACCTGAATTCCCGGGAGGCCGTCATATGACGGCTTCCACTGAACATGCGCTCTGCAGAGCGTGCTGTGATCACCGAGTCACTGACACTCGGCTGATCACGGATCCAAGTAAGGGGCCGGTCCTGGCCCCTTACCATGTGATAAGCTGTCAGCCAATGACAGCTGATCACATGATGTAAACAAAAGATCAGTAATCGTTTTTTTTTCTACTCACGCTGACAGCGTGAGTAGAAAAAAAAGCCGATCACTGGCTCAGATGAGAGGGACAAAGGTCCCAAAGAGGAAGAGGCACATCTGCCTCATCTGTGCTTCTTAACAGTGCCACCTAACAGTGCCCACAGTGCCACCTAACAGCGCCCACAGTGCCACCTAATAGTGCCCAAAGTGCCACCTAACAGTGCCCACAAGTGCCACCGAACAGTGCCCACAAGTGCCACCAAACAGTGCCCACAAGTGCCAGCTATCAATGCCCACCAGTAGTGCCAATCAGTGCCACCTAGCAGTGCTGCCTATCAGTGTAACAGATCAGTGCCCATTATTGCCACCCATCAGTGCCCATCACTGCCACCCATCGGTGCCCATCACTGCTGCCTATCAGTGCCCATCAGTGCCACTTCATTAGCGTACATCAATGAAGGAGAAAAATTACCTGTTTTAATTTTTTTATAACAAAATATAAATTTTTTTTTTTTTTTTTTTTTTTTAAATTTAGTCTTTTTACATTATTTTAACAAAAAATAAAAACCGCAGAGGTGATCAAATACCACCAAAAGAAAGCTCTATTTGTGGGGAAAAAATGATAAAAATTTCATTTGGGTACAGTGTTGTATGACCGCGCAATTGTCATTCAAAGTGTGTCAGTGCTGAAAGCTGAAAATTGGTCTGGATAGGAGCGGGGTTTAAGTGCCCAGTAAGCAAGTGGTTAAAATCATATTTTTTTGCTAGAAAATTACTTAGAACCCCCAAACATTATATATATTTTTTTCTAACACCCTAGAGAATAAAATGGCGGTCGTTGCAATACTTTTTGTCACACCGTATTTGTGCAGCGGTCTTACAAGTACACTTTTTTTAGAAAAAAATCAACTTTTTTGAATTAAAAAACAAAACGACAGTAAAGTTAGCCCAATTTATTTTATATTATGAAAGATAATGTTACACCGAGTAAATTGATGCCCAACATGTCACACTTCAAAGTTGCGCCCGCTCATGGAGACAAAATTTTTCCCTTAAAAATCTACACATGCAACATTAAAAAAAATCAACAGGTTGCATGTTTTGAGTTACAGAGGAGGTCTAGGGCTAGAATTATTGCTCTTGCTCTAACGATCACGGTGATATCTCACATGTCTGGTTTGAACACTGTTTTCATATGCGGGCGCTGCTCACGTATGTTTTTGCTTCTGCACGCAAGCTCGGCGGGACGGGGAGTGTTAAAAATTTGTATTTTTTTCTTACTTATTTTACCTTTTATTTTTTATTTTTATACTGTTGTTTAAAAAAAAATGTGTCATTTTTATTCCTATTACAAGGAATGTAAACATCCCTTGTAATAGAAAAAAGCATGACAGGACCTCTTAAATATGAGATCTGGGGTCAAAAAGACCTCAGATTTCATACTTACACTAAAATGCAATAAAAAAAAATGTAATTTGAAAAAATAAAAAATAAAAATGTTGCTTTAAGAGCTATGGGTGGAAGTGACGTTTTGACGTCACTTCTGCCCTGCAATGGTTTGGAGCCGGTGGGGGCCATCTTCCCCTCACTCAGCTCCATACCACAAAGGGGAGAGGATTGCCTCCATGGTTGCCAGCAGCTCCGGTAAGTGGCGGAGGGCACGACAGACGTATAATGACAGCGGGCGGTCCGTAAGTGGTTAAAATTGCATGCACCCGTGAAATGGCAACAAATTCCGGTACACTATATTTTTTATGAGCGACACTTTAAAAGCTTCTATAGGTCATCAGGTTAGAAATAACTATAAATAATGGTCCTAGAGTTATTTCACTCACTCCAGTGTGTGCAATGATATGTAACATGTTTAGTGCAATTTATGTTTTCATGTGTAGGTGCCCCTGAAGTTTGCATTTATTTTTTACATGTGTGTATGTGGGGCTCAACCATTTATGAGGGTGATTTTAGGTGCTTGAGGGAGCTTTCATTTTTTTACACTTTTTTGGCAATTTTTTTTATTCACCAATGTGATGCAATTTTTTTTGACAGGTTCTTTAAAAGTCTATTCAATATTCCAATCGCACACATTCCTGGTAAAATGGCACATAAATAGTGGGTGCTGCAGTGATTACCAGTTGGGTCCTGGAAGCATCAGACAAGTGTACATCTTCGCCAGCACACCATGGATCAGCAAAAAGTTGTCCAAGAAGGTTTGTAAAGAAAAGAAGTTACATCACAAAGAAGGTGCACCGTTTCAGGGCCGCGCAGGACCCCTTCGTCAGGCATGTGATGAACGGGAACACTGGTTTCCCACCTGGGGAAACCAGTGGTGGGAAACACTGGTTTCCCACCTGTCTTCCAATGAACCTGATGGAGTGCAGATTGTGTTCCATTCATTTCTTTTCCAGCCCTACTTGCTGGGAAAGTGACACGGGGACCCAGGAGTGATGTTTTGCATGCCACTTCTGGATCAATGACAGAAAGGGGAGCAGTGGTGGTCCGTCCATTAGGGGCACACGGGCACCACCTCCTCTATCCATGCATCTGGCCCCTACATACAGGGTGCTGGTGCATGAATTCCAATGGGGGTGTTTTTTTTTAAGCATGTGATTAGAGCCATAGGCTCTAATAAGTTTAAAAAAAAGGTGGGCTTGGGGCACAGAGCACTGTGCTCCGATCCCACCCAGTTGCGTGACAAAAGTGAATGAATATTCTCACACTGATCCTCCTCTAGGCCAATCGAGGTGGGTCCTGAGACCCGTCACCCGATTGTCTGAAAGGACAAGAGATTCTATTGGATGCCTAGGAGGAGGAGGAGGGAGAAGCCGTCCTGATGCAGAAGAGGAGACGCCTGCCCACAGCCTGCCACCTGTAGGAGTGCTGCCAACCCGGAACCTAGATGGGGTAAGTGCGGGGCTTGATGACCGACCATGAGACTCCCGGGGAATCTGGAAGCCGCCTTTAAAATAAGGCATCCCTCAGATATCCACCCACCTATGTGAATGAGTGAGGGTTATTCATTCACAAAATAATTAATAGTAAATAGTAAATAAACACACAACACATTAAAAAACAAAAAGTTCTATGGTGTAAATTCATTGTCAATCACACCACCTTGTAAAGTACTTCAACATCAATAACAATGAATGACGCTCACAGACCCACCAAAGCAAAACATGTTGACCGCCAGAGATGATGTACTCCTGAAAGACTCTTGCAGCAAAATATATTTCCAGGTCCGGCAGATGTAACAAGAATGTAAGCAATGAATGTGAACAAGATAACAAGTCATGATCATGGCTATACCTTTGCTCCATGATGGTCTGCTCCAATGGATAAAAACAAAAAAGAGTCCCACAGTGTAAATACTGTACATTATTAATCACATTGTCTAGTTATGTAGTTCCACCTGAATCATTATGAACAATGCTCACTGAAGAAAAACACACTGGCCACAGAGGCAGTGCACTCCCAGTAGACTCCTGCTCAAAAACCATTCTAGCCAACATGCCCTCAGTGACATCATCAAAGATGCCAATCTTTTTGTTTACATTCAGCTGCCAGGCTGGGAAATGTAATTTGCAGTAAGAGTAAATTGATGTGGATCGACATTGTTAGGCAATGTGAATGAGGAATGATACACCAAGGGAGCCTTTTATCCTAGGAGGGATTTTGTGAAATTTTTTGTGCATTTTTTTACTTTTTTTGTGAAGGAATAACCCGGGGGTACTATGTACCTCTTACTTATTGAGATGAAGGGGCCCCCTTATTTTAAGGAGGGTTTTCATATTCTAATAAGTCCCCCCTGTAGACCCTGTTATCTAACAGGCACCCCTGGCAAGGTAACCTCCTCATGTGGCCTTGTGTGGTTCAGTAAGAGAGCAGCACGCTCACTCCAAGCTAGCCAGGATGCATAGTTGGATATTTTTGGCATGGGTTCCCCCCTTAAAATCCATACCACACCCCATTTAGGATAAGGGTCTGGTATAGAATTTATAGAGATCCAATGTATTGTGGCCCGCACTGCTTGATGTTGTCATTAAGTAGTGGTAGTAATGCCACCATTAAATGAATGGCTTCCAGCTGCAATAGAAGCCAGAGATTTGCATGGAAAAATCATACAATTTAGTTTACCCATGTTTTAGCTTGCAAACAGGTAATATTTGCTATAAGCCTTGCATTGCAGCAAACTTAAACCACATTTCTAGTGGCAACAATGCAACTTAAAGAATAACCAAAAGAACAAAATATATTGCATTGCAGTTTACCAGTCTTTAGATGAGGTGGCTTCATTTGTTTTTCTTTTTTTTCAAAATAAGAACATTTTCATAAAGCACAAGAAATACTTGTTGACCTTGCGAGAAATGCAATTTTTTTCCAGTGAGTTGAACTAGAATTGTTAGCTTCCTTCTGTAAACCACTAATCAACTACCCCCCATTAAATGGAAATTGACAAAGGCTGACATATTTGAAGCTTCATGTGGGTGGTAACTATAGACAACTCCATAGATACGATACAGTGGGGGAGTACATGTAACCACCCAAGGAAAAGGTTGTGGGTTATGTAAAGGGTTACATAAAACAGGTAAAAATAAAATATTAAAAGACTGAAAAAAGCAAAATAATGAAATTGTCTAAAGACTGGTAAGCTGTAATATGCAAAACAAATATATGTTTTTGTTTGTTTAGATACACTGGATACTGCTTTGGGTTACTATTGTACATTTGTGGGTAAACCTATCAGCAAAATGGAGCAGAAGAAGTAGACATGAGAGTGCTTCAGAAATTCAAGGTACTATTTGAAGCTTTAGTAACACATAAGTATCATCTTTCTTTGCTTGCAAGCTCTTGACTGTTGACCTTGTAGTTCAATGAAGACACTGAGTGTAAAACATAGGGCATTCTGCATAGAGGAGCATCAAAATGTAACAGAAATTACATGTTATCAGCAAAGTTAAACACTGCATATATAATGCCCTGTACACATGGTCAGACATTGATTGGACATTCCAATAACAAAATCCTAGGATTTTTTCCGAAGGATGTTGGCTCAAACTTGTTTTGCATACACGGTCGCACAAAGTTGTCGGAATTTCCAATCGCCAAGAACGCGGTGACGTACACCACGTACGACGAGACTAGAAAAGGCCAGTTCAGAACCAAGCGCGGCACCCTTTGGGCTCCTTTTGCTAATCTCGTGTTAGTAAAAGTTTGGTGAGAGACGATTCGCGCTTTTTCAGACTCATGGTTTTCAGATCGTTTTCTGCTGTTCAGTTTGTGCTTGTGGATTTGTATCTGCTCTTCAGTGCGTTCAAGCAAGCTACGCGTGACTTTGTCATTGTGTTCTTGTTAGTTCGTTACTGTTTTTCAGGTTGCTCTTCACAGGCCTTGCTGTTCTTCAGTGTGTTTTGTTCATTCATTCTGAGCAGCCGACCGTTTTCTAGCCATGTTGCGTATACGTACTCCTCGTAGAGTTCGTGCTGTGCGGGGGCTTGGTGTTGGGGTCCTGACCTTGACACAAGTCCAGTCCATGAACAGGGTGGGGAGGAGTTCATGGACCAAGAATTGGTTGCTCCAGCGTGACCAGTTCTGTCATATGCCTTTTCCCTGTGAGATCTGTGAGAATAATCCTGATGATTTCAGGAACTTTCTCCGGATGACGGACCCCGTATTTCACCGTTTGTTGGCTTTGCTGACCCCCTATATCAGCAGGCAGGATACCTGCATGAGCCAAGCCATCACTCCGGAGCAGAGGCTCGTCGCCATGCGGTACTTGGTGATGGGGAGAAGCCTGCAGGACCTCAAGTTCTCTACAGGCATCTCCCCCCAGGCTCTGGGGATCATTATCCCAGAGACTTGTTCTGCCATCATTCAGGTCCTGCAGAAGGAGTATATTAAGGTATGATTTTTATCCTTTAATATCACATTTTATTGTATTTAATGTATGCTAATATATTGTATTTCTTTCCTCATTCCCTAATTACCATGATTGTAATATGCTGTGAATGTCCCCTTTGTCCTCATGCATGCTGGATTTTTCTGTAATTATTTTTGTTGTCCTTCATACATATTTGCCTTCACTTACCTCCCCAGCATGCTCTCCTGGCCCTATATTCACCTCATGTAGTCACTTAACAATGTATTTTGTCAGCTCCATAGTAGTGCTTTACCCCAAACACCCCCTAAAATGTGTTGAAATGTGATTTGTGTGTTAAATTCAGGCAGAGTGCCAGAGGCTTTTTTTGGGGGTCCCCAAATCATTTCGAACCCTCCCTCCCCCCAACTGCTAAGTCAGCTGATACCAATTCTCTATCTATCCTCAATCATCTATCTGCTGACTTTGCCAAACCCATACACACTATACCCACCTCTTTTGTGGTCAGATTTATGGATGAATTCCCCAAAGCATGTAGTGCAGACTGTGGCCTCCCACTTTGCCCAGCGGTGGGACTTTCTTAACTGCGGAGGGGCAATTGATGGGAAACATGTCCACATCATCCCACCACCCAACTCGGGGTCATACTATTATAATTATAAGGGGTTCAATAGTATTGTGATGTTGGCGGTGGTGTCGGCTACTTATGAGTTCCTGTATGTGGACGTGGGGAAAAATGGCCGGATGTCCGATGGTGGAGTCATCACCCAGACGGAGTTCTACAGGAGTCTCCAGAATGGCAGCTTGGACTTGCCACCTCCAGAAGACAATGTGGAAGGACTCCCATTTGTCTTCATTGCAGATGAAGCCTTTGCGCTGGTGGACCATCTTATGCGGCCATTCCCGATGAGGACCCTCCCCCTGGACCAGAGGGTTTTTAATTACCGGCTGGCCAGAGCCAGAAGAGTGGTGGAGAACATGTTTGGAATCATGGCCAGCCGGTTCTGCCTATTTCTTACATCCATACATATGGCGGAGTATAAACTGAATCATATTGTCCTGGCATGCTGTGTTCTACACAACTTTTTATGGCAACATTCTGCTAACTATGCTAGCTCAGTTGGGCCTGAGGCCGGAATTCAAAATGAACCAACCCTAACGGCGCTTGAAAGTGGCCGTTCTGGCTTGCCCTCCCTGAGTGCCCATGATGTGCGGCTAAGATACCTGGAATTCTTTGTGGGTAGGGGGGCTATCAATATGCCAGACAATGTGTGAAACCTTTACCAAATAAAAAAAACATTAAGCAAATCTTTGGTGACATTTACTGCTTGTGTTTGTTTTAGCTGACCCTGACAGAAATGTGTTGAGTCCTGAAAATGGCGTGATTGTGTAACCTTATACAAAGCACTGTTGGGTGTTATTTACTAAAGGCAAAGACACTTTGCACTCCAAGTGCAGTTGAAACTGCACTTGGAGTGCAAAGTGGATTTGCCCTTAGGAAATAACACCCATTGTCACAGAAAACACCAATTAGAGCACCCCAAAAGTGTTGTAGCGTTGAGACAATAATCCACACATTCTTGATTAACAATCTTTTTAATACCTGCACAATCACATGTGCATTTAGAAAAGGTTTTTAAAACAAACCAACATGTTTGTTGTATAACAATTTTTGGGGTCACATTAGAAAAAGTAGAAATGTCCATTTAAGATAAAACAGGCATGTTTAAAACCCACAAGAAAGACACAAATCTTGAACTTACAAAGTTCACATTTGGTAGAACCTGAAGGCAATATCAGACATGAGTATTTAGGAACTGTGTTTGATATTGCGTTCAGATGGGGTGAAGTCACTCCTGGAAAAGCCACATTTTGAAGATGCACACAAATAGCCGAATGTCAACATGTACTAGCTGCCATCATGGGGGATCAAGGGATGTGTTTTGGGGGAGCCACCCCTTCCTCACAGCTACTTTATTACTGAGGAAGGGGTTGCACCCCCAAAACACGTCCATTGATCTCCCGTGATGGCAGATAGCACATGTTGACACACTGTGTGCATCCTCAAAATGTGGCTTTTCTCCAATTAGACAAAAAATGTTAAAATTGTAGCACACCATAAAAGAAAGGGATTTGGAGGGGTTTTAAACTCTCCCCAAAACATCAATGATGTTATTATTTTTTTGAATAACATCATTGATGTTTTTCTTGATGTTTTCCAAGTCCCTATTACACCCCATGATCTCCCCAATCAGGATCTGTACACTTTCTGAGGTGAAATGCCCTGGATCCACAACATCACGATCACCTAAAAAGATAGAAACCAAAAAAAACCCCATGTATTATAAATATGCCGGCATCCATCTCTTACCTGAGCCTGTGGTCGCAGACACTCATCTGTTGTGGTGCCAATTTCCACCACGTCTTCCTTCGCCTGCTCTTCTTGTCTTTGGTGGATTTCCCCTTCTTCCAGAGGTGGGGGGGTCTCTGGTCTCCTCGGATGAGGGGTGTCCTCCGAGTCTTTTCTCCCCTATGTAAAAAAAAATGGTATACTTAGCACACAGATATTTGATGGCAGAACTATAAATATGAAACATTGCTTGGAAGTGGGGTACAATTGTCTGTTTTGGCAGAGTTCCAAGATGTAGAATTTTTAGTGTCCTTTGTCAAGCTTCAAAACTTTACCTGTTTTGTCCAAGCTTCACAGATGGAGACACCCCTATAGTATACACTGGAGCACCTGTGTGGGGCCCCCTAATAAAAAGGGTGTTCTTGTGTCCCAAACTAGTGCTCCAGTGTCCAGATGTGAAAACTGCTACTGAGTGTCCTCTCCTTACACAGAATCGAGTTTGCATTTCATTCTAGTAACAAATCCATCTACACAACCAAATTATTTTCATACAAGTAGGCCCTAAAAAATGTGGTCAAAGGCATATGGCCAAAACAATGGTGTTTTATAGGCCGAAAGAAAAATGTTTGATACGAACGAATAATGTGCCCATGAACATGAAAGTTGACATTTAAAACTGGATAACAGTTAAGAAAAGCACATGGAGCAGCACGAACGTAATAAACACAAAAAGAATAGGAACACAGCACAACTACTTACTTTTTTGCAGCACTCTCCGGATTTTTCGGTACTGCTTGTGCTCTCTTAATTTTAGGTCTGACCACCGCTTCCTGAGCTGATCTTTCGATCGTCGTACCCCGAAATTCCAGTGCAGACTTTAGACCACTTTCACCATTATCTTGGCCTTTCTGACATTGGGGTTGGGGTAAGGTCCATACTTTCCATCATAGTCGGCCCTCTTCAGGATGTCCACCATCTCCAACATCTCCCCAAAGGACATATTTGAGGCCTTAAATCTTCTCCTTCTGGATCCAGATGTTTCCGGCTCCGGGCTTCCCCCCCCTCCTCCTCGTTGCTATAATTAGCACACACCTGCTGTGTCTCCGCCATGTGCTCTTCCCCAACTGCGCTGAACGGGCGGGGAATAGACTAGAAAGAACGTCAGGGGCGTCAGGGGCGGGCGGAGTTACACACATGCGCAGTGTGTATAAAGCGTAACACGCGTGCGTAGTATGTACGATCTGTGAGCGGAGGAAGGAGTATTGGAGGCGCCAATCATGATAAGGAAGGTAAGATCTAAACTTGGGCCTACACTGCTTCTAGATTGAGGCCTATATTGTAACAAGATTAGGAGAGTTTTGCCTGACATTAGGGTTTGTCTCGTGTTGTGTTTTGCAGATAAAATGGATGGCTTCAATGACCACAACTTCCTCCCCCTGTTCATAGATAAGTACAGGGAGCTACCCTGTCTGTAGCAGGTGAAACATCCACATTACAATCATAAACAAAAGAGGCAGGCAGCGCTGGAGAAACTGCTGGAGTTGGTGAAGCCGGTGGTCCCCACGGCAACCATCCCCTATTTAAAAGCCAAAATTGGTGGCCTGAGGGGCACTTATCTTAGGGAGCGCAAGAAGGTCACGGACTCCCAGAGATCAGGAGCTGCAGCAGATGACGTTTATGTCCCCAGGCTGTGGTACTATGAGAGACTGCGATTTCTGTCAGACCAGACTGGAGTCAGGGAATACCTCTCAACACTTCCTTCCACCCTATCTTCCACCCCCGCTGAGACTTCCGATGTCCAACCTGGAACTTCCAGCCAGGAAGAAGTGGAGGAGACCAGATGGAGTCAGGTATAGCATTCTTCTACAGATTTCTTGTCAATAAATAAATGATCTTTACTAGATGTTATTATTGATCACTAATTGCTGATTTCAATAGACAGTAGTGGGCACAAAAAATTGGGACAAGAATGAAAAATGCTGGGCTCAGAATTATAGTCTGTTATATTTGTTAACATTCAATTTGCAACAGTCATGAGATGAGAATTGTGTGTGATTGATGAATCAAAAACTCAAACTATGTCCCTTTTTTATACACAGGAAGACCTCAGCCAGGACGAGGCTCTGGAATGTGGCACACAGGAGGAGGCTGTGGAATGTGGCAGCCAGGAGGAGGCGGGGGTTAGTGGCATCCAGGAGGAGGCGGGGCTAAGTGGCAGCCAGGAGAAGCCTGGGACCAGTCGGAGCCTGACTGAATTGCAGGTCCCTCCCCTCCGCCCTTCCATACAAAAGACCCAGGAAGGGGAGTCACGTTCAGGATTCAGCACTCAAGCTCATTCAGGATGCTTCTGCGTCCCTCAGAGCCTTACCCACTCCTGAAGAGGCCTTTGCCTGCATGTCTGCCACCAAACTGAAGGGCATGCAGGAAGGTCAACACCTTATGTGTGAGAAACTTATTTACTAAGGGGGTGAGTGGCGAAATCACACCCAAGACCGACATGATTGATTTGGACCATCCTCCTCCTCCTCCTCCTCCTGCCACAACTCCACCACCAGAGCCACAGCGTGGAAGGAAGCATGGAAGAAAGACCAGAGAGTGATGACCTGGGTTCAGTCTGGTTTGACAAAAGATGCAGCCTCTTGTTGTACCACAGCCTGGGGACACAGATGTCATCTGCTGCTTTCCGGATCTTTGGGACTTCTGGACCAGACTGCACTCCCTTAGATATGGACTCCTCAGGCCACCAATTTTGCAGTAAAATAATTAATATGTGCCCTGGGGGCCAAAGGCTTCGCCAATTTCAGCTGTTTCTCCAGCGTTGCCTCCCTCTTTGTTTGGTTGTAAGCCCTTAATAAAGGAATTTTTGGTTCAATTATACTCGACTATGTGTTTTTTCCTTAAAAAAAAAAACAGTTTGTTGGTGAGGAGGCAGGTTCATTTCAAAATACAATGTGAAATTAACAAGAGACACCAACACCAAACAATCTCATTGAGATTAAAAAATGCAAGATAATAATGGTGTTGTGGTAACTTGACACACAAAACATACACAAAAATATTCTGGAATAAAAAGCAAAAAAAAGTAAAAAAAATAAAACAGCCTTGAAAAAAAAATGTTTACAATTAAAAACAAAGGAAAAAAAATTGGTCAGATGTGACCAATCAAAATATATTGAGGGAATCCCGAAAAATAATAAAGAAAGAAGTTTGTGAGAAGTCTGTGTGAATATGAGCAGCAAAACTACTTCATTCTGCTCACATTATAAAGAAGAAGAGAGTGCGCTGTATTAAACCATTTTTTACATTGCAACATGACAAAAGTGCTGTATACATTGCGAACGCTAATTTTACCAGACCGAGCTGTTCCATCTCGGAATTTCTTCTGAGCATGCGTGGCACTTTGTGTGTCGGAACTGGCCACACACACGGTCGGAATTGACGCGCTCGGATTTTGGTGGCGGAAAATTTTATAGCCTGCTCTCAAACTTTGTGTGTTGGAAAATCCAATGGAAAATGTCTGATGGAGCCCACACACGGTCGGAATGTCAGACAACACGCTCCGATCTGACATTTTTCATCAGAAAATTCGACCGTGTGTACGGGGCATAAGTGTGTGTGTGTGTGTGTGTGAGATCACACTGTGTGTGTATGCCCTTTGCTATGTTGCCCCATTTTTAATTCTGGACAACATTTTATAATTTTATTTTTATATTTCTTTATCTATTTTGAATGCTTACACTACACAATTCAGAAATACACAAGCTTCCTCATTAGGCATTTACTAATGATCTGGTATAAACTTTGAACATCTTGATCAAAATGTCCAAACAACCTTAGGGTGTCATTGAAAAATTTACTTTTTTTTGTATTGCCAGTATAATATTTCCTTTTGATTGTATGCTTCAGTGGAAACATAAACCTGCCACCTCATTGTAGACAAAGTTATTTGACTTATCTTTTAAAAGAAATGAAATTAAATATTTATTCAAGGACTGTTTTTCAGGTTCAAACTGTAGAAATCTCCTTAAGGCAAAATGTGTTTAAGTTGCAACAGAAGTTATTTCATCTTTAGTGCTGAAAAATAAAGCCTATTCACTACCAAAGAAGAAATCATAAATATTCAAAACAGGTAGTTATATTCCTCTGGCACTGACGAGGATAGTTTATTTAGAGGAAGACACTTTGATGGTCTATTGTGTAGTGTGTAATATTAATCTGTTAGCATTTGTTATGACTAAAGATGCAGTATTGTATAGAAATGTTTAACACCTGCATATACTGCAGAAATAGAAATGATTATGACCTTGCAATCAGGTTTAATGGTCAGGAGACACTAAAGCTTCTGTAAAGTGTAAATCAATGTCACTGAGAATGCCATTAACCAAAATGAAATAATTAAACATTGTATAATTGCTTTCCTTTAAATAGTAATTAAACGGTAATGCAAATTAGATATGCATTAAAAAGGACTGAACATTCTGCACAGCTGTTTTGACCACGCACATAGTTTCTTAATAAAACAAATGGAAATGTTTAGGGCATTTTGCACATTTCTATCAATAAAGAATAATTTTTTTACTTGACTCATCAGTTAGACCCCTTTCACACTGGAGCGGTTTTCAGGCACTTTAGCACTGGAAATAGCCTCTGCCAAGCACCTGAAAACCACCTCCCATTCATTCAAGCGTAACTTTTTACACTGGGGCGGTGCGCTTGTGGGACATTCTGAAAAGTCCTGCAAGCAGCATCTTTGGGGTGGTTTGGGAGTGCTGTATTTAGCACTCCCAAAATGCACTGCCTATTGGAATGAAAGGGCAGTGCTTTCAAAGCTCCTGAAAAGTGCTTTGAAAGCACCGCAACACAGAAGTTTTTAACCCCTTCTTTGGGGGTTAAAAGTGCCCCGCTAGCAGCCGAAAAGCAAAAAGTAGTAATCTGATTATCTGAAGACCGAAAAGTAGTAATCTGATTAACTGCTACAGGTCCATAAACTTTGCAGTTTATTGTTCTTTGCACCACTGTAGGCAATTATTCACTAAAAGCGGGATGTTTCTACCTGAAGTAAGATATAAAGACAAGCCCTACAACTTGCATATGTACACACCTGAGTTTCCTAGTGCAAATTTGGATCTGTACCCCAACCCTCCCAGATTCCCCATATCCTTTACTGAGAACTATTGCCCAGGGATGACCAACTGACTGGACACATTGAGCCCTTCCAAGCTTATTGCAGGGCACTCTGGGATTCCATACCCTCCCCTTAGTAGGCCCTCATGATAACAATTATAGTTAGTATCAAGAAATGTATGCAGGGAAGTGCTGAGCATTTATTTCACTATAGAGCTAACCAACAACACTATTGAGGGCTAAATCGGTGATGCCTCACAAGAAGTTCCTTGTGTTCTGGGGCACATGGGGAAGCCACTGCATTCTGGGCCATCCTTCTGTAACTATCCTGTGCAGCTCTGCATTGATGGATATGACCAGATCTTCCTTTTTTCTGGTGAATAAAAATGTTATTTTAGGGGGGTGAACCACTGAGGAGCATGGGTCCAGCCACATTTCCTTTGCTAGTGATCAGACTGTGCCTGTCAATATTTAAAATGCTCAATTTGATTTAAAACTAAGCTAATGCAGTCAGGACTCTTGCCTTTGATGGGGAAGTTTTCACAAATAACACTTAAAACAAACATAACAACATTCAAAAATAAATATGCATTATAGATAATAATTTCACAAGTATGCCCTTTATTTTTGGGTGTACTGTTTAAGGCTAGGGATGCGCTTCGAGTTTGAGTCGAACTCATGTTTGACTCGAACATCAGCTGTTCGCAAGTTTGCCGAGGGCCGGGATCTGGGGGTCCCCTTGTTAAAGGGGGCTTCCAGATTCCGATAAGCCCCCTGCCCGCAAACCCCCACAACCACCAGCCAGAGTTGTGGGGATGAGGCCTTTGTCCTCATCAACATGGGGACAAGGTGTTTTGGGGGGCTACGCCAAAGCACCCTCCCAATGTTGAGGGCATGTGGCCTGGCATGGTTCAGGAGGGGGGCCGCTCTCTCGTCCCCCCTCTTTTCTTGCGGCCTGCCAGGTAGCGTGCTCGGATAAGGGTCTGGTATGGATTTTTGGGGGGACCCCACGCCGTTTTTTTTTTTTTAATTTTGGCGCGGGGTTCCCATTAAAATCCTTACCAGACCTGAAGGGTCTGGTATGGAATTTAGGGGGACCCCCACGTCATTTTTTTTTAAATTTTGGCCGGGGTTCCCCTTAATATCCATACTAGACCTGAAGGGCCTGGTATGGAATTTAGGGGGACCCCCCACGTAATTTTTTAAAAATTTTGGTTCGGGGTTCCCCTGTGGGGAATTCCCATGCCATTTTTATCAATGAACTTCTATGTGTATTGTCGGACCGGCAATGCAATAGACGCGAGTAGTTTTAAATGACTTTTTTTCCTTTGAAATGTCATTTTGCTGTTCTAAACACAGGAAACATGCGCCCCTTTACAGGCATACTATAGACACCCCCCAGGTACAAAATTTAAAGGGATATTACACTTTTATTGTTTGACTTTAAGCATTATTAAAATCACTGCACCTGAAAAAACGTCCGTTTTTAAAACTTTTTTTGTATTGATCCATGTCCCCTGGGGCAGGACCCAGTCCACAAACACTTTTTATGACAATAACTTGCATATAAGCCTTTAAAATTAGCACTTTTGATTATTCGTGTTCGTGTCCCATAGTCTTTAACGTTGTTCGCGTGTTAGAACGAACTTTTTTCCTGTTCGCATGTTCTGGTGCAAACCAAACAGGGGGGGTTCGGCTCATCCCTATTTAAGGCCCCTATCACACGCTCAGCAGTGTCCACCAGCCCAGCGGGAGATCGCTCCTTTGATCTCCGCTGAGCCGGTGGATGACAGGTCCATCTCTGCTCACTTAGCGGGGAGGGACCTCTCAGAGCTCCGCTGATTTATATGGGGAGATTGGACGAAAATGGACAGCATGTCTGTTTTTATCAGGTCTCATCCAATCTGATCCACCAAGATGGATGGAGAACGTATCGCCATACGTCTGCTTTGAGTGGATCGGATGTCAGATGGGTGACACATCTCTGCTAACATCCGCCTGCCCATAGGAGTCAATCGGTGGCCCGCTGGGATCCGCCTGAAAAACGTTAAGGTGGATCCAAGCGGGCTTATCGTGGGAAAGGGGCCTAAGTGAAAGAGTTATGCCTTTTTTAGTGTAGGAGGCGGCTTGATCTCTGTAGGAGGCTACATAAAGAATAAATCCAAAAACAAATCTTAAAAAGTATTGTAAAGTACACCATTGCATGGTATGTAGGTGCTATGAATGATAGCTACTGAGTCATCTGTCATGAAACTCCTTAACAAATCATGAAGATTCACCATGATTGCCCCAGACTTATTTGATACATTTACTAGAACATGAAGAGCAATACTTTAGTTTCCTCTTCTTAACAGAAAAGTTACTGGATAATGCCTGTTCAATCTGGAATGTGTTTGCAAGCAGCAAAATATATGTGGATGATTTACTATAGACAGCTAGGTGGTTTACTTTGCCAGGGAATTTTCATTTTTCAAGGGATTTGTTCACAGAAATAGTGAATATGGTGAAAATTCACTTAGAAAAGGATGTCCAATTACATGCAAGGAAAAAAAAACATGATTGGATAATGGACATCAGAACATTACCTTCTTCGCAAAGTGAACAGACTTTTTCCTTTATTATATCAACCTCAATGTGTACAATAACTATCACTTTGTCAGAATTACTTGTTATTGCTCCTAGGAAAGATTTGCACAGCCCTATGCTTTTCTGGGTGTTGCATTTTAAGAAGCACTGCTCGCAAAGATCATTCATGTATGGCCACCCTAAGGCTTCTGTTTATGATGCTGAGTCTTGGAACCATAACGTTCATTACCCCAGGCAGCAACAATTGTATAACATTCCTAAATGCTACTATTGCTTATATCATTTAAAAATGATAGAGTCCTAGCTGTTATGATGACTTTGGCTTCAGTATTTTTTGATTCACTGACCTGTAACATTTATGCATATCAGGGAATATGCAGTTAGGTCAGAACTGACATAATTGTTACATGTCAGCATCTAAAAGTTAAGTTAAAAGAGGGTCGGCATGGCAGCCAGGAAGGGATAAGTCCACAATGCCAACCTTCATGTTTCTTTAATGACAGGTGTACTTTAATATCCATTAATTTTGTGCACATTACTGTGATTATATGTGTGAAAATTAGTTTTTAAAACAATTATGTACATTTCCTGTAACATAGCATTTTGTAGTAAATCTATTTCAACATATATAAATAATTTACTTATTCATACACATAAGCTGTTTTTTGTGTGCAAGCATCCGAGATGCTGAAAGTCTGTAGGTCCAGCTTCACGTCTTGCTTGATTTACCAAGAACAGTTTGATGAATAACACCTAGTACTAAGTTTTTTTTGCCTGAATGCAACAGTGAATTCTCTTTGGATTTTGATAAATAGAGCCTTCTTACAAAAGCTAATATGCAACTATAAAGTTTATTTTGTTAGGAAATATACAGTATTTTTTTTCCAAATTGCCACAATGGTATCTACAAAAGCCAATGTAAGCAGCTAAAGTAAATTAACATGTATAATGTTTTTAAAATGAAATAAAATGTGTTAATTGTCACATTGTGGCACAGTTATGTCAATACAGGCATACCTCACTTTTAAGTACACAATGGGGTTTATTTACTAAAGCTGGAAAGTGCAAAATCAGGCTCACTACTGCATAGAAACCAATGAGCATTTAACCACAGCTTGTTCAATTAAGCTTTGGTAATAAAACCTGGAAGCTCATTGGTTTCTATGCAGAAGTGAGCCTGATTTTGCACTTTCCAGCTTTAGTAAATAAACCCCATTGCGTACTTAAAAGTGGGGTATTCCTGTATTCTATTGTTCTAAAGTCACATTTTAATTTTATATGGTTAACTTTATTAGTTTATAATATAATTTTTAGCTTGTATACCTTTATTGAGCTTGACCAACTGCTGAACTTGGTATTTGTATCCATATACAGCAAATTTTCAAGAGATTAAATCAAGATAAGATAGCCCAATGCATACACCGTAAAATTATAATCATACTGGGGTTGATTTACTAAAACTGGCGTGTGCAAAAACCAGTCACAGCCTAATTGAACAAACTAAAGCTGATTGGCTATTATGCACAGCTGCACCAGATTGTGCTCTCTCCAGTTTTAGTAAATCAACCCCATTGCATCTGTAACAGTGTATTCATAAACAGATAACATTTTCCCTTTTTTAAATCTTTAAGTTTTATCTTTTTAACTATTTGACTATTCAACAACTGCTACCACCTGATTTTTGCTCTATGTGCCCTTAGACTTTTGGTACTGAAAAGTCAACTGTGTGCACCCATGTTTGGGGAAGACTTGTGTAAGATAAAATTCATGCAGTGTTATCCCTGTTGTGGTAAGATGATTGTGTGCACCTGAATAATTAAACATAGAATTTACTGTACCTATTGCCTTTTATTTAATTTGTTATTGTATCACAAAGTGTAGTAAAAATTATTTATGACCTCCTCGGATTATTCATCTGATAATTGTTCATCTGAGGTTGTTGACCAAAAATATAGACCAAGCACCAAAGGACGTTTAAGTTATGTCTTATAGTTCTTTCACATTTTCTAGAAGTTGTTCAAAATGAAAGGCATATAACATAATATTAAACAATGATTTACAACACGAATAAAGCAAAATTTAAATAGGCATATATTTATTGTTTCATTTGCCAAATGATTTTGCATTTGCAAACAATCTTGTGGTTTGCATTAATTTTTTTCACACTGTACAGCCAGATAGAATACATTCTTTATTCCAGATAAACTAATTCCATTGTTTTGTTCATCAAAGGTTGGTTCCAATGTCATCTTTTCACTTCTAAACCTTCTCTTTGGATATTGGGGGTTATTTACAAAAGGCAAATCCACTTTGCACTTCAAGTGCAAAGTACAAGTGCAAAGTGCACTTGAAATTGCACTGAAAGTGCACTTAGAAGTGCAGTCGCTGTAGATCCGAATGGAACATGCAAGGACAATAAAAAACAGCATTTTAGCTTGCACATGATTGAATGATAAAATCAGCAGAGCTTCCCCTCATTTCAGATCTACCCCTCAGATTTACAGCGACTGCACTTCCAAGTGCACTTTCAGTGCAATTTTAAGTGCACTTTGCACTTGTAGTTTGCACTTGCAGTGCAAAGTGGATTTGCCTTTCGTAAATAACCTCCATTGAGTCAGCATCATCACTAGTGAGGAGTCGAACTGCCCTGGGTTCAGTTTAAGCAGCGTTCAGGAACTTCAAAGTTTGAATTCTGAACCAGAACCCTATTGAAATCAATCAATCAATGGAAAGTGAACATTACAGTTTTCTGGGCTAATGGGCAGGGGGATGTAAAAAAAAGTAGCATAAGGAGTGGTTTAATTCTTAAAGTGAAACAATAAAAATGTTAAATTTCTTTAAATAACATGACAAACCCAGCCTAAGAAGAGACACATCTCTGTCATGTATAGAAAGTGCCGCAGCAGCACTGACATTTACAAAAGAAAAAAGTTTTAAAACTGCTGACAATTGTCTTTTATTGCTGTCATCAAAAGCCACTTTGTTAAAAAAAAAAACAGCACACAGAGCCCTCCAATGGTTTGCTATGTGTCTTGGAGGACCTTTGGAGAGTTTTGTGTGCATTTTTTTGTTAAGAAGCTTTCAATCAATGCAATTTACCAGCAATTTAAGTGGTGTCATTTTTGCTGTAGCTAATCCTACAGCAAGAATGAAAAAAAAAGTGCAACCCCCCCAAATATATAGTAGACACTTCTTGTATGGATTTTAGGAATGACTTAATGCAAAAAAAACGTGTGCGTTCCCTAAAAATCCACACAGACCCTTAATCCAAGTTTGCAGCCTGACTAACTAGAACAGACCAGACTGCACCTTGTATGTATGTTGATGAAGGCAAGGGCCTCTTCCCCACAAACCTTGCTTGGTGGTTGTGAGGGTCTGTGGACAGAAGCTTTTTGGAATCTGGAAGCCCCATTTCTTAATGCCTAGTGGCTTTATTACAGCAGTGAGATCACTGCTTTTAAGCAAAAGGGTGGGGATTCTCATGATGTTAGTGGTTCCTTGGAATACTGCAGGTACAAGCACCTGCAGCCACCTTAGAAAGCAGTGACAGCGAGACGCTTCATATATAGAAGTGGTTGAAATACCACTTCTATATATAATGCATGGCTCCTGCCAAACAAGGGGCTGAAAGAGCTAAAGCTTGGGCATTCTTCTGAATGTCCAAATAACCAAAGTTTTGTCCAAACCTAGGTTTGGCATGAAATGTTGATTTGTCACTAATCACCTCCCCCCCAGTAAGCAGACTGTTGACCAAGGAAAAAATAATGGTAATCTAAAAAGTAGAAGAATGATCACACTGGCTAACCAAAGTGTACCACACAAATCACTGGTCAAATTCACAAATCCTTTCTTGGGCAAACCAGTAAATATTTATATGTCACCCATGTTTTAAACGCTTTGCCTTGACTCAACTTTAAACTATATATTGTTCATTATAAATGTTATGTTCATGTTTGAGATATTATGTATATACATTGTAGGAAAAATATGAAAATGAATTTTTACAACATGGCAGATATTTAAATCAATCAGTCCATCCTGTGTAAAATCACATCTGATTAAGGTTGTTCACACTGAATTTGAACCTAAAAGTGCGTAGTGTGTAAAACTGCATAGACTCATGAAGATAAACAATCAGGACACAACATTATAAAATGAATATATTATCATAATAAGTTGAATACTTATGTAAGTATGGGACCGTACAACAAAATAACTTATCCTTTCATCTCTAAGTAATATAAAATGATCTGTTGTATACAGTTTGCCGCACACTATGTTTACTAAGAGTTGTCATCATGGGTTTCTCTTCCCTGTCACAGGATGCCTTTGGTCTTCCAGGTTGAATGACACCCAGGGGTTGATTTACTAAAGACAAATAGACAGTGCACTTTGCAAAGTTTTGCAGTTGCACTCTGCAAGAGCAGTTGCTTCAGAGATTAGTAAATGAGCAGAAGCTCGGCTGACTTCCATTATCCTTTCATGTGCAAGCAAAAATGCTGTTTTTTTTTTTTTTTTCCTTGCACGTGATTTGGTATTCTTTGCAAAGTGAAACTTTCCCTTATTTACTAAGCTCTGGAGCAACTGCACTTGCAGAGTGCAAATGCACTTTGCAAAGTGCACTGTCTATTTGCCATTAGTAAATCAACTCCCCGGTGTCATTCAACCCTGCAGGCTGAGGACATACTGTTAGTGCAAGGTGTTGTGGGTCCATTGTTCTACACTTACAGTTTATTTTTATAGAGAGCAACACTGATGTCATCACATATGTCAAAATATGTGCATTTGGGCAGATCACAAATATAGCAAATTTAAGAGGTTGGCTAATCTCTGATGTCACTTGTGTTTTACACATACATTGTAAGTGAATGTTATTTGCTTGCTTAATTATTTGCTTAACACGTTGAACATACATGTTAAACAAGGAGGTCATCTACTCTTAGGTCACCTGTAGGACATTCAATTAGTTGTTCTTGGTATCTCATTAGGAATACTAATTGCAAAGATTGCAGACACAGATCACAAAGCAGGAATAGTAATCAGACATTTTTTTGGAACCAACACTAATTTTACCTAGATTTGTAATACACTCCCAAAGTAAGCTTTATTATTTCCAATATAAAGCAAATAAACTTATTTAATTAACTAAGTAATGTAAAGGTTGCAGTGCAAGCATTGTATTTGCATATTGTAAAACAAATTTATATATTTTTTTTTATACAAAAACACTTTTTTGGTTACAGCTCAAAAGAATAAAGCCAGCCACATAAACTGTACGTTATACAAAAATAACCCTGATTTGTGCCAACAGTGCCAACCAAATGCGTACTTCAAAAAGCAGTCAACACAAACATAACACAACTGACATAGAGAAAATATAGGGCCTTGTTAACACCACGCCCACATGGAGTTCAAATTATACAATCAGCCCACATTAAGGCCTAAAAGTCTATCCATGGTCAGAGCCACCGGGGCAAGCCCAGACACATCCAACCATGGATCCCAAAGCCTCTCATATTTGCGTGAACACCCCCTATGCTGGTAAATAAGCTTTTCCATTCGAATGGTGTTTCCCACAGCATCAACCCACTCTTTAATCATATGAGGAGTCTCTGAGTTCCAGTGTAGCATTATCATTTTACGAGCTTGGAAAAAAGGTCCTAGTAATAGCCTCTCTAGTATGATTTTCCCATTCAAACTCATCTAATAGATTAAGCAAACAAGGTTTAGAGTCCAAAGGAAGCGACACTTGAAATACCCTGTTCAGGGTGCCCACCACCCCTCTCCAATATAAGTGCAGTTTGGGGCACCTCCATAATAGATGAATCAGATCACTGCGGTCAAGCCTACACCTAGTGCACATTGGCATAGGCAGCAATTCCATAGTGTGTAATCTATGGGGGTATAGTACACCCTCAAAAGAATGTAGCATTGCGTCAATCTCTAGGTTACATTCAAGGAGCAAGTGTTCACAGCCTGCAGAGCCTCCCCCCATTGATCCCCATCTAGTTGGCCAACATCGACCTCCCACTTGGTCCTTACTCTTAGGGGATGTTTCTTCAGAAATAACTAAAGCAACATAGCATAACCTTGGGATATAAACCCCTTGGATGTTGCTGCCTCCTTAATCAGGGTGAATAGGGGTGCTGAGGACACAGATTCAGAGCTTGTACTCTGGGCTACTATTGCATGCCGTAATTGCATGCAATAGAAGTACATAGAGTGTGGAAGATCAAATGCCTCCCGTAAAGCATCAAAGGTGAGCAGTCTGCCATCATGAAAGATTTGTTTCAGATATACAATGCCATGTTTCCTCCATATAGCACCAAGCTGTAGTTTGGCTAACTCAAGGTATTTATTATTTGACCAAATGGGGCTAAACTCCGTAATACCCATCACTCCCTGAAGATACTTCACTTTATTCCATATTTTCTGGTTTAAATTATACGTTGGAAAAATTTTATGTGGCTTCCCAAAAGCCCTAGGGGTTGATTTACTAAAGGCAAATAGACTGTGCACTTTTGCATGTGCAGTTGCTCCAGAGATTAGTAAATGAGGTAGAGTTCTGCTGACTTCCATCATCCAATCACGTATAAGCAAAAATGCTGCTTTTTTATTTTCCTTGCATGTGATTGGGTGTTCTTTGTAAAGTGATGCCTTACATCATTTAATATTCTCTGGGAGCAGCTGCACTCACAAAAGTGCACAGTCTATTTACCTTTAGTATTCAACCCCTGTGTTTCAAGGGCCATCGGAATAGAGATTTCCCCCACTGTGTGGAGCATTACAGTCACAGCAGTGCTATTTCCCATTGTCCATTGCTCATTAATTATGAACATGGTACCTATCAGGTGTTGCAGTTGCAAGATCAAGTACTGTAGCCACGGATTCAGCAAAGCAAGACCACCGTCATCTTTGGGACGTTGCAGATGTTCCAATTTTATTCTAGGGAGCCGGTTCTTCCAGTAAAACAAATATTTAGTTCCATTCACAATCCACAGGTAACCCCTATATATTATATTATATTATATTATATTATATTATATTATATTATATTATATTATATTATAGAGAAGAAAATATTGTGCTATTTTGCTGCAAATGTCTGTCTTCCTGTCCAACAGTTCCATAGAAGTGCTTATAGCTATCAATTGTCAACACTAGCCTTTATTAGCCTCAAATGGCTTATGACATAGAATAGTTTGCAACAAGTCAAGTTCAAGCCATGTCAAGCTAGGCACTGCTAAATATTTGTGAAAGTTATCAAGAATAGCTCATCTATATACTTTACATCATACTTAAGTTGTACTTGTTTTAATGTTTAAAAATACCTTTGCTATGCTGCTTGTCTGGAAGAAATACTTTCATTCCATGTCTAATGTAAGAATGCTAACAACTAAAGACAGCTGCAGATGCAAACTGGACAATGGTCTAATTAGAATTCTTAGCATTAGTAGTGAGTTATATACTAGTCCCTGTGGTCCATTGCATTATTCTCTGATTTTCTGCAAAGAATATCAAACAGCTATTTTTCAGAACTTGTATTTCATGCTGTACTCCCATTGGGTTAATGTGCGTAATCTGCATGTTATCTGTTTTATTATGCCATCCAACAACATCTCGTCTTTTCTTGGTGATCACAATGTTTTATGTTATTCACTAATGAGCTTTTCTAGAGATTTTAAATTGAACATGCATGGATACTTATTATGTATAAATTTATGAAAACAAAAGAAGCACAGTAGTTCTAATAGTGAAATTAACATTTTATGTATGACATTTTCTTGCAGAACACAGCAAGTGAGCATAATTATTATTTAATTGTTTTGAACATTTCCAACCACTTTTCTAAACAAACAAAAATATCATTGGGGAGGGAGTTTATAAATAATTCTATGAAGATACATGGTTCTATAAGTTTGCATAGTGGTTATTGTTTTTTCTGTCTCAGATATATGGCTCATTTTTTATTAATGAAGTTAGCAAAATGTTGAAAAAAAAAATAAAATTCTAGATTGTAAGTGATCATATGCAATAGCCACCACCAATTGAATGAAAAATAAAAATTGCATGTACCAAGGAGAAAATTAAAAACAAATGGATGTAATTTTGACCAGAGCACAAAATGTTTGTTGATCACAAATCAAAACTAAGAAAAATATAAAGAAAAAGTAGGTGCAACTAAATGTGCCATGTATCAAAATCCCTTTCCCTAAGATAGATAGATAGATAGACCGAGAGATAGATAGATCGATCTGTCAGCTGGGTTTACCTTAAATGATCTGAACTAAAAATAGTGAACATTTTCTATGGTATAGGCAGAGTCAGTTTTAGACAAAATGGGGCCCTAAGAAAATTGGTGAGGGCCCCATATGTTGAAATTCTGTACTGTGTGATAGGGGTGCCTAAACAGAATAACGTGCCTTACCTCCTGTCTGGTAAATAATTGTTAGCAGGCCAGTAAGTGAGAGTAAATCTCTCTAATGGAGCCCCAGATAGCAGTAAAAAATTTACAGGGTTTCTTACCCGTCTGTACTTTGTTTAAAACTAAGGGGTCAAGGCTATGTAATATAAAACCTAGCATTAACTGTAGACTTCAGCTGTCAGTCAGGGGTATGTACCATACGATATAGTATACAGAATCCATTACTCAGGAGTATGTAACAAACAACATAGTATGTAGAGTGCAGTGGTTAGGAATATGTAATCTACTGGCCAGTGTGAGAGAACAGGGAAAACATGAGCTTATAGCAGAGTGTAGCATGCAGATGAGGTAAGTGTACTGAGGCGGCCAGCTTCAATCAATGGTTTTTCACTGTATCCTTTATGTTGGTGACAGCAAAAGGATAATATTGTACTCCAACCCCCCAAGTTCTCAGCTGAATTTAGTGCAGTGCCCTTGGGCCACCCCATGCTGACAGGGCAGGATAGTGGGCTCACCTACTCCCCACTGCCACTTCCACTTGGCAGCAGGGGAAACTGGAGGGGCTGACTTGCTTCTTGCTGTCACTTTGTGCCATTCCATACAGACAGCAGATGTAGCAGGATCCACACATGACAGTGGCTCTGTTCCCCACTGACACTTATAATCCTAGAGCCAGAAAAAAGAAGGCTTCCGCTATTCACTTTTTTTGAACTGCTTATGTAATTATTCAGTGCCACAAAGAGCGTCAATAATGAAACACTTTTTTTATCAGATCTAGGACTGCATGTTAAGGTAGTAATGGAAAAAGAACAGCCACGGGCAATATTGGTAACTTGCCATTTCCCTTCTGCATGCATTTTTGGCACAGATTTTACAGCTTCCTCTATAAGTGAATTGGTAAAGAGGTATTTTAGACTTCCATAAAGAACCTACACATTCATGAATCTTGTGAATCTGCTAAATTGTGAAATTCCATTTCTTTACTTCTTGAAAAAAAAAGCCCACCCTGATGTATAGCGTACACTAGTGAACTGGAAAGTTATATTAGTTATATAACTAATATAGTTATATGAGTTATATTATATTTATTTTATAACTCATTCTGATTGACAATTTTATTGTCTTAAAGGGTTAACTAATAATCATTAGTACATCCAAGCACTAACAAAAGCACATATACTATGCAATAAAAATAATGTATTTTGCCAATAGTATTATACTGTAGTAGCTACTAATTCACAGTGCTGACTGTTTTTTTTTTAAATCGTCTCCCTCTTTTGACATCAAGTATTTATTGACTGATTGAAAACTTTGTGTAGCCTCCCTGGTGGTATGATTATGTCAGATTTTTTCATCTCAAAGCGGTGCATTGTTTGGCGTTTTATATTGTAGGCCTGTAATTCTTAGTAATAACACACTTAAATCTGTCCAAACAAGAGTCCAGTAAACATCCCGGGTATGATAAAGTTTGAAACACAAAATCATAAATTATAATATAATAAATAACTATAAATAATTATAAAAAATAATTATATAATAATAATAAAATGAATTTTCCCATGATTCACTATCGCTCAATTCTGCAAGTGTTCTAATTTACTATTGCTGTTTTCTAGCTGGTTTAAAACCACTTTTGTTGTAATGGGACACTTTTTGGTTGCCATGGACAATCTCAAGTTTCCAGGCAGAAAGAACAGTATATATAATATAAAAGTGCATGCAGGGCACTAGACAAAGCACTAGGGACAAAAGGGATGTGAAATGATTTGACACAGTAATGTAATCTTACAGATTACAGGGTACTGTATGTGTTATGTATTTTGTAGTCTTTGAATTTGCCGCCGGGCTCCACCCCCATGCATTGTGACGCTCACAGAGAACAGAGCCTGGCACACAGAGCATCGGGCGGAGGACACAGAATGCAGACACAGCAGGTGGACATCCAAAGATCCTGGGGACAAAGTAAGTAACCCAGACCAGGATCCTAAGATGCAATCCAGAGTGTGGCTTGGGGTTACCGCTAATGGTACTGAAATTTAACCCCAAGACAAACTCGGGAATACCGCCAGGGAGGTTAAAGCACCACTTTCCTTTTCTAGTATTTACAGGAACTCCTTAACCCCAAAATATCTAGGTATAAAAGAAAACTGCAAAAAAAAATTGCACCTTTTAGATATTGTTGAAGGAGGCCTCTAATCAGAAATCAGTGGGTTTTAACATTTTTGAATCGTGTTTAAGAGAACGGTGTTAAGAGAATTTTGCAACATTGGGCTTGTTTGGTAGCAGAATTTCAATAATTTTACTCATACTGTCAGAACAAATGTAGAGACCAACAAAAAGTTTATTTGAAGGGCTTTCTGCTTATTAAGTCCTTCAAAAGTAGCCTATATATCTATACACTAATTATCACAAAATAATAATGATGCAAGTCATGTTTTTTATTAATAATAACCAATTATTATAAAACTATGTTCAAACTGTTTCTAAAAAACCTACTACATTTAATGAAAACGTTCACATTTATTATGTTTAGCTATGTTTATAGCCATGCTTAGTTATGATAGTCCCAAAGGCAGTTCATGTCCTCTGAGAAGCAGAGGCGGATATTGCCCTTGCTGCAAAGTGTGTTGGTATATTCTTTACCACATTGGGTTGATTTACTAAAGACAAATAGACTGTGCACTTTGGATAGCTCAAACATCCCGCTATTCCAGCTACTCCATTGAATATGCAATGACCCACCCCTACTCATTAGTAGCCCTCCTTCATTGTAAGTGGAAGTCTGTTCCACCGCAACTTCAACACAACCTCCTGTTACGGGACAAAGCTATCGCATGGAGAGAAGTTAGAAAAAGCCTCAAACTCTCACCATTCATATCCAGCCACCTTCCAATACAAGGAAACCCAACCTTCCCTCCAGGATTGGAACATCATCCATATGCCACCTGGCAAGCTAAGGACCTCACGAAATTCTCCTCCCTATGTAATGTGGAAACGGGCCGCCCTCTTAACTTCTCAACCATAGCTGATACGTTCTCACTCCCTCAATCTCACGCCTTCTACTTCTGGCAATGCATCAGCTTCTTAAAAAATGCATGCAGAGAGGACAACAAAAGATTCAAATCAACTATCATAGATCTGCTCCTTAAAAATGGCTCATACAAGATCTTGGATATTTACTGACCTCTTTTACAAAAGACCACCCCAACTTCCGCATCCTCATCTGTAGCCAATAGGGGCAAAGACTTTCTGGATACGGCACTGATGAACAAACTCCTTCAAGGTTTAAATCAAAGACAAAAATGTATCCCTAATGAAACCTGGAGAGAAACCCAATTAAAGATTATACATCGAGCTTACATATATAAAAAAGGAATATATAAAAAAGGAAGTGACCAGTCGCATAACTAAATATCAATGGCATGCTTCCATCCCGGGTTCATATATAAAAGGAAAAAAGGGGGGGGCAAGTGGGACTTTAAATGAAGCATGACAATTGAAAGTAAAATAATGAATACATGTGAGTAGGTAAAATGATTTGGATTTAATTTAAAGTCAATAACCCCTAGGGATAGTTCATGATTTTGATGCATACAGTAACAATAAAGTAGTATAAATACAGACATAGTTACAAAAACTGATATATTAGCAGTAACAATCATCAAGGACTCAGTAGTGCTAACAAATCAATGGACATACATGAAAGCAGTTCATAACAGAAGTGCATGAATTAAAATTACCAATCAAAGTCACAAAATCACATGAAATGAGAACAAACTCGATAAGAAAATTAATGAATATCAGGAATAAAATTAGGCTTGATAGGGCATCCTTAGTTAAAAAACCAGACGCGTTTCTTGGCTACTTGCCAGTCATCAGGGGTGGGATGCACAATTTTACTGAGACAAGAAAAAGAATATCGTGAATATTGATACATGTGGAACCTCAGGCTGATAGAGAAAAAATATCAAAATTGTCTACTTTGTTTGGAAAAGCTACTTACAAAATAGCCCAAAAATCAAGGAGAGTTTCCAGTAATGGGATCTGTTAGGGTCTGAGATACAACCGTCTCAACCAGGGTTGAGGCAGGGTTCCGACCATCCTCCCAACATATTGGAAGGCGGGCCCGAGGAAACCAAAGCCGACTGATTCCTGAGCCCTCAAACACTGGTCAATGGGTTGTAAATGGGAAAATCTGCGAGAGAGTAGAGAAATTGTAAATGTGTCAAAGAAAGTGAAAATAAAGTTGAACGTATTAAATGGATAACATGTGTACTCAATACATAGGGGAAAGTAAAATGTGTGAGAAATGATGAAGGGGGAAATGATAAGAGGGAATGGGAGTGAACTGAATAAATAAAATGCAAGTGGAAATGGATTGAAAAAGAAAAATTCAAACTCATCCAATGGGAAATGTATAGAAATGTATATATGGTGCACTCAATGAATGAGTGAGAAGATAGGAATGTGTTTGCATAAAAAGGAAAAAAGAGATAAATAAGACTCTATTACCCATGTGTTGAATTAGGGCTGCTAGCAGAGTGGTCTCTCCCTCACGAGGCACAGTGGAGGAATGAACCGTCAGTCTGTCGGTCCCAGCTGATGTGCCCTGGCCCTGGGCGGGTCTCCACCAGCATCATGCATGACGTCTTTAGCAGCTGTGAGACTAGAGAGAAATCACAGCTGAGGATAACCCATACCTCAGTGGATGCCCGCCCATCTCAGCTGCAGGTGTCAGATGGAAAAGAAAAAAACAGACTCCCACCTTGCGGCATCTGTTGACGCCGCTCGAGGGGCCCGTTTAAGCATGACGCCGATGCGTTGAGATCGAACCCCAACCGCCCCAAAATGAACGAGGGGAGGTGGGGAGGGAGTTGAGCGCATCGCAACCCCGGAGAGAGATACTGCAAAATATCCAAAAACCCCAGCCCATAAGCTGGATTGAATCAATAGGTGAATTCCAGGGATAATCCTGGAATAGCTACAACAGTTCTCAATAACTCAAGGGAACACATGTAAAAATATATATAGTCACGGATCTCAGACCCTAACAGATCCCATTGCTGGAAACTCTCCTTAATTTTTGGGCTATTTTGTAAGTAGCTTTTCCAACCAAAGTAGACAATTTTGATATTTTTTCTCTATTAGCCTGAGGTTCCACATGTATCAATATTCATGATATTCTTTTGCTTTTCTCAGTTAAATTATGCATCCCACCCCTGATGACTGACAAGAAGCCAAGAAACGCGTCAGGATTTTTAACTAAGGATGCCCTATCAAGCCTAATTTTATTCCAGATATTCATTAATTTACTTATCGAAATTGTTCTCATTTCATGTGATTTTGTGACTTTGATTGGTAATTTTAATTCATGCATTTCTGTTATGAACTGCTTTCATGTATGTCCATTGATTTGTTTGCACTACTACTGAGTCCTTGATGATTGTTACTGCTAATATATCAATTTTTGTAACTATGTCTGTATTTATACTACTTTATTGTTACTGTATGCATCAAAATCATGAACTACCCCTAGGGATTATTGAATTAAATTAAATCCAAATCGTTTTACTTACCGAGCTTACATACCTTTTCTCTCAAATAACAAGGGTCAGGTCACTTCCACCTGCCCTCTCTGCCATCAACCCAGGCCTTCTTTGTCTCACCGCTTCTGGGCATGCTCCTACATTTCCACCTTCTGGGACCAGGTCCTATCCTTCATCTTCGACATCACCATGCTGAAATTGCCCAAAGACCCCCTGCTTCTTATCTTCGGCCACTGGGACCCTCAACTTTTGCCTTGGTCCCCGAATACCCACCCCCTTTTAAGGACTGGTCTCTGATTTGTCTCCAACGGGTGACGTGGTCACATGGCCCTGCCCCTTACCTAAATAACCTAAATAAGAAATGTCAAAGCACAGATTGGGCATACAGCGGGAGGCCTCCCAGGAGGTGGAGCGTTTTTAATTTTTTCTATTTTTTGGGTTGACATCGAGGGACAATATGTTTTAATTTTTTAATAAAGGATTTGTAAAAAACTGTCTTGTGTGGTTATTACTATTGTACAATCTTTGATAAATGTGTAGGGGTACTATGTACCCAATACCCATTCACATAGGGGGTAGGGGGGGCCAGGATCTGGGGGCCCCTTGTTAAAGGGGGCTTCCAGATTCTGATAAGCCCCCCTTCCACAGACCCGGACAACCACAGCCCAGTGTTGTCGGGAGGAGGCTCTTGTCCCCATCAACATGGGGACAAGGTGCTTTGGCATGGTAAAGCAAAAGATTGCCGCTCCAATCTCCCAAATCTGTAACAAGACACCCACCTCTAATAGAACTCACAGGTGCTGGTTCTGCACAAGCTTGAGGAAAGAAGAAAATCCTGGATGGCTGCACACCATAGATGGCATCTTTATTTATATGAAAAAGTGAAACCCAAATGCAGTCGCTTCATGTACAGGGTAAAAACAGGAAAAATATCTAGCGTGTTTCACGTCTTATTGTGGTGCTTATTCATAGCTAAATGACTAAAAGTTTGATTATGGGCATATATAGAGACTTCAGGTTTTGATAGCCAATCAAAAAATGGTCTCAAAAGGAGACCCACACAATCAGACCCACACAATCAGACTTTAGGACAACACCCAAGAGATAGGTTACACCTGGGATGTAAAGTTGAATTTTGAATTAAAGTTTGAGAGCAAAGTAGTATAATAATATGGTAATATAATGATATAATAATGCCTGCAAAGGTCGACCAAACTAAACAAATTTATTAATTGAACCAATATGCATACATATGTACATGTGTACTAGACACATGATTATTTTTGTTATTTGCATAATTCAACTTCTCCCATTGTGTGCATCCATAACCTTGGGATAAAGACCATGATAAATACGAAAACAATACTGAATACAGAGTATCAAAATAACAACATTGGTTTCCAAATTGTAAATAAAGAATGATCTCAAAGGAAACCTGTATGTAAATGATTAATAAACAAAATACATGAAAATGCAAAACCTGCTGAATTTATACAAAATCGCAAAATGACATATACATGAAATTGATGTGGGAATACTGAGTGAACCCATTCTCAACACTATCAATAATATCTTGGTAACTGCATATATATATATATATATATATATATATATATATATATATATATATATATATATATATATATACACATCGTCCTGGAATGTAGTTGTATTTGAAAGTTATCTAAATAAAACAATAATATTCATTAAAAATAATTATATATAAATCATTATACCCACATGAATCCATGCACCCAAGAAAAATGCAAAACTCCACCCGACAACATCTGGAGTCCATTTGTGTTAGCTACACAAACAAAAAATATATATATCCCAAAACTGCAAAAAACAGCATTGAAAAGGGTAAAAGGAAAGGGACAGAAAATTGTCATCAGATGGGGGAACACTTCAATGGTGCATGGAAAAAGTAGAGAAGTAAAGAGGGACCCTAAAGAAGTTACATAAACGTTTTTGAAGTTAGGCTAGCCATGTGTGCTAAATAATGTGGACATCAAACGGTAATCTAAAGTTCATGGAGATTTATGAATATTGCATGAAACAGTGAACAAAAATTTGATTGATTTGATTGATTGATTGATTGATTTTTTCAGTTAAATCTCAAAGGATCTTAGAGGATCAGCAGATATTATATAATCAGGTGTGTAGGAGACATAGTCTTACTGTACTTGCTGCAATGACCAGATAAAGATAATAATCTTGCTATGAAAGCAGTAATTTAAACTACCAGGTTTTAAATAGATCACAGAAAGCAACAAGTCACCAAGAAATATATATATATATATATATATATATATATATATATATATATATATATATATATATATAAAAGAGAAAAAATAGGAAAAAGTCACAAAAATCACAAAAACCGCAAAAAACACAAAAAATCGCAAAAAAGTCGCAAAATATCACAAAAAATCACAGAAGTACAGGAAAAATTCAGAAAAATTCAGAAAATCTGATATGATAATGAATCAGTAAATTGAAAATCAAAAATCAAAAGAGGAGGGAGTGAAACATAGCCACATACAAATGTGAACCAGGGAGCATTACTTAATGTACTAGATGAATTTGGGCAAAAGTATCAAAATAGACACATATGTATGTGGAATGTTATGGGAAATATAAAGCACCTTGTCCCCCTGCCCACAAAGCAGCCACCCCTACCATGTTGAGGGCATGTGAAAGGGGGGGCGCTCAGTCATCCCCCCCTTTCCTAACCTGTCAGGTTGCATGCCTGGATAAAGATCTGGTACAGATTTGGGGGGCCATGCTGTTTTTTTTGTTGGGGGGGTTTGGCTTGGTGGGGCAGTGCCTTCTTGTTGCCTGTAAAAGCAATCCAGAAGCTAATTAGCAGCTAGGATGTTTTTTACAATACAGCAAATCACTGCCTGAAATAGAAGATACTGCTATGATGCCTCTAACTGCAAGCATCATCCCGATACAACCACTGAAAGTACAGGATGTCATATGACATCCTATGGGTAGGAAGTGGCTAATTAATCACTTGCCTACTGGGCATTTTTACCCCTTCCTGCCAGGCCAATTTTGAGCTTTCATCGCTGTCACATTTTGAATGAAAATTGTGTGGTCATGCAACACTACCCAAACTAAATTTTTTTCACAGAAATTGGGTTTTCTTTTGGTGGTATTTAATCACCACTGGGTTTTCTATTTTTGCTAAATAAACAAATAAAGACTGAACATTTTGAAAAAAAAAAAAAAACTTTTTCATAGTTTGTTGTAAACAGGTTATTTTTTTCCTTCACTGATGTGCGCCAATGAGGCTGCACTGATAGGCTGCACTGATGGGCATTGATGGGCAGTGATAGTCAGCACTGTTGGGCACTGATGAGGCAGCACTAGTAGGTACTGATAAAGAGGAGCTTATGGCTGCACTGATAGGTGGCACTCATGGGCACTGATAGGACTGCACTGATAGGCAGCACTGACGGGCACTGGTAGGCGGCACTGATAGGTGACACTGATAGGTGACACTGATGTAGGCACTGATGGGCACTGATTGGCAGCACTGGTGGGCACTGTTGGGACTGCACTGATAATGAGGACACTGATAATCAATGCCCTGATTATCAGTGTAGATGTCCCTTTTAGAGAAGCTGGTTATCAGCTCTCTTCTACTCTTCTAAGACTGTCATCATGAGGAAAGAAGTCCCGATAACCGGCTTCTGTTGACACCCGTTATCAGCTGTGACTGGACACAGCTGATCGTGTGGTAAAGAGACACTGATTGGCTCTTTACCTCAATATGTGATCAGCAGTACCCACTGCAATCATAGAGCACAATGCCCATGCCCCGCATCAGGCAATTTTACGGGATGCTGTCATATGACGGCATCCCTGAAAAAGACGACCGTGGCTAAAGCGCAGTCGGCAATTGATAAAGAGTAACTCCACTTTTGTTGAAAAAAAATCATTCCACTCTGGGTGATCTATGTACATTGTTGCAAATTCCTATCGTTTGTTATTCTGAATACATTGTTGTTTGTCAGATGCTGCATCTGCAGGGCTCTAATGAGGAAAACTGCAGGGTCTACATCCCTTTGGATTTGTTTTCCCTTTGGTAGTATCTCACCAAAAAATGTAATTTTTGTTGCAGGAGATGCTCAAAATTAGATTTGTATCTTAGTGCAGACTTCTGGGATAAATAATAAGCCAATCACACAAACCGGAAATTACATATCTGGGGGTGTTCTGTACACCATTAGTGTACAGAACACCTCCAGATAGCCAAATTGCATTGCATTTTACAGAAAACTACATAACATTCAAATACAATTTGAATTTTTATTACACAAAAGTGGAGTTATCCTTTAAGGAAAAAGAAGGAATGTATTTAAATCAATTGATGAATCTGAAAATGAAGGTATCAGTATATTAACATGGTGGCAAATGGAAAAGTTGACTTTAAAAATGAACATTGATATTACAAACAAGCAAGACAATCTAATAAATTGGTGCACTGCTTGGTCCCAGTTGCTAAACTAAATCAGCAATATCATATAACATCATCAAAACAAAACAAGTATCTTCTTGACTTTGCTTTTCTCAAAGATCGTTTAAAAAAAAAATGTGAAGTGATTGGCAGAAATGCACAGCACCACTAAAATTAGCATGTGTATTTATCTTAACTCCTACCATCAAATATAATTTGATATCTGATATTTGACAGTTTGCAATCAATTATATCACTGTTATTGAAGTCAGCAGGAAAATTTTATGCAGTTTTACACTCTGTAAATCAATCAGCGTTCTGATTTCTATTGACAACGAGTCATCTCAATTGATTTAAGCCATTGAGGTTTTACATGTCGCTGATGTATTGAAATTATAGAAAATGAAAAATGACAGGTGTTTTAACTATATTTGTGTTTTTTTCCTGATTTGATGTGTTTTTTTTCTTTTTCAATCAATTTCTAAACCTCATTGCATATGCTGTCACCTGCTAAGTTACATTGATTACCTGACCTGTGGATTGCTAAATATAGTTCTAGTTGAGATTATTTAAGGAAATGTAGATTTAAATCATGTCCAAGTACAGCTCCAGTCAGTGTTTCTACCTTCATTATTATCATGTCATTTTATAGACACTTTTACAGTAGGCAATTGCAAACTGATTCTTGTAAATCAAGATCCAACTCTGAATTCACAGATAACATTACCTAACCAAACCTGCCTTATAGTTTAGATTGTATACTTTAAATACATGTACTCCAAATACAAACCTGGTACCACAGGCAGACAGGCAGGTATTGCTATAGAAAAATAGCCAGTGAGTGTGTGTCCCTCTGTTATATCAATTGTAGCTGTATGCAGTGGCAGCTGGTGCTCAATATTTTGGGGGGGGTGGCAAACTAACGCCACCCACTGGCACGGGAGGCGGTCGGGAAGGCGGCGATCCCCCACCCATGGGAGATGGTCAGGAAGGCGGTGATCTCTCCTCCCACCCCCAGGAAATGGACATGTGACAGCACTGGCAATCTGCAGAAATGAGTACTCACTGTCCACATATGACACTGCTGCAGCCCATCCAATCAGTCCCGAATGTGTCCAATCTGAGCCCAGAAGCAGAAATTGGTTACTAGAAGGTGGAGACAATTTTAATAATGCCACACATTCTAAAGTTCAGTCCCACTGGTATGTTTCAGGATTGTGTTGTTGCTGATAAATTACAGTGTATGCAATGCCAAATTATTATTTTTGGTTTTTGAAAGAGTAGACACTAGTTGATACATCTGTGAAGTTATTTTTGACTGTCATTGTCCCATTGGATATATTTACCTTCACTTCCTGTACTAAAGTGAAGTGAAACGATATGCCTTATTGAAATAGTTTCCTTCATCCACTGTTCCAATGACAACAATAACAGTATGGATTTTTCATCAATTTCTATCCAGGCATAGAACAAACAGAGAAGTCAAATGGGGAGCAGACAGTAATACTTGACAGGCCTTCTAACCCTTCCCTAATATAGTTAACTCTTGCTGCCCACATGATGCATGTGGTGGAAAAGAAGGTGGGCTTTAATGCCCACACACTGCACATACAGTATGCATCTATGGGTGGCAGAGGTTTCTGTGCTAAGAGCATGCTCAGTACATGCTTCTAGCAAAGACCAAGCTGTCAAAGATAGCCATTGGTCAATGCTAATGATTAGGGACTGGCAGGATCCCCTCCCAGTAATGTGACCACTGTGACAACCAATCACAGCAGTACATGATTAGGCAGACCTTCCCAACCCTGAGTATAATAACCCAATTAATCTGTAGGGGTTAAAAAATAATTGGATTTAGATATCCTCTAAGCGACATACTGGCTTATTACATCTATTCAAACCTACAGTAGCAAAAATGCTTCCCAGATTTCTCTGTACTGTACTGTCCTGCCTAATAAAGTAAATCTAGCATAAAGAAATCCCATGAAACCATTACAGACTCACTTTCAATAATGCAAATTGCCTAGCTGTGATGCTGACTACAGGTTTTAATACTTTGGATCCAATGAACTGGGCCAAATATCAGGAAAGATGGTTAGTCAGAAGTCTTTAGTATCATAATTGCTCTGGGTTAGTGATTTAAAATATTGAGGCCAGAGGACAGCCAGACAACCAGGACTGACAAGTCAGCAGTGACAGCTGCTGTGTTTCTCACTGGAAAAGTTCTCTGTCGGGAGAAGGGAGAGGGGATTATTTTCTCTGTAAATAGAAATACTAGTGACAGGTGAAATCTTGATTATGGATTCGTAGGAAAGTGTGGAGGCAGAAACTATTGTAGGGACATCTCGCCACTGGAATCTCTGAGAAACATAATGTTGTCAATTAGAAATAAAAGGCAAGGATTAAAGGATTAAGAATGTTCCTTGTAAATTAGACACATTTGACAACCTCACCTGAAAATTACCAATAGTTGGTTCCTATACAGGATTAGACTAGCAATATGTTAGTTTTGACATATTTCATGTGGGATGATGTGTCAGAGAATATTTATAAGTGTGTTACGAGGTCCTTATTTTGCACTATGAACTACTTGCCGACCAAGCTAAAGCCGAATGATGGCTTCAGAACGGTCAGCTAATTCTGGGAGGGTGTACAATGACGTCCTCCCAGACTCGCGCTTTCCGCACACCCCCTTGGGTGTGCACACGGAAGTGTCTGTGCTCGCCGGGTTCATTAGACCCGGCACATCATGGGTCACGGTAAAAGGCCAATGACAACGGCCCTTTACCATGTCATAACTCCATCCAATGTCCAAAGTCAACATACAAGTTCAGTTTTCTCCTCTCATCGCATGCTGTAAATATCGGTACAGCGTACGGGGACAGGAGGGAGACTGCAGCAGCAGTCACCCCTGACTCATCCATGCCTCATTCTAGCCCATCTGTGTCTCATTAATGCCCATATGTGCCTCATTTATGCCCATATGTGCCTCATTAATGCCTCATCTGTGCCTCATTCATGACCATATGTGCCTCATTCATGCCTCATTTGTGCATCATTCATGCCCTTATGTGCCTCATTCATGTCTCATCTGTGCCTCATTCATGCCCCTATGGGCCTCATTCATGCCTCATCTGTGCCTCATTCATGCCCATATGTGCCATATTCATGCCTCATCTCTGCCTTATTCATGCCCATATGTGCTTCATTTAAGCCCATCTGTGCCTCATTCATGCTCGCATGTATCTCATTAATGCCAATTTGTGCCTCATTCATTCCCATCTCTGCCTCATCTATGCCCCATCCATGCCTCATCCATGTCCATTCATGGCACATCAGTGCTCATCTGTGCCACATCAATGCCTCAGCTGTGCTCATCTGTGTCACATTAGTGCTCATCCGTGCCTCATCCATGCCACATCTACACCTCATCTGTGCCGCATCTGGCCTCATCCTTGCCTCATCTGTGGTCATTAATGCCACATCCATGCCACATCACTGCTCATTTATGCCACATCAGTGCCACTACAGTGCTTATCAGTGCCCTACAGTGCCTCACAAAAGTGTAATAGGTAGTCAGGAAATTTGATTTGTAATTTTATGCCCCTAGAGCACCTGGCAGTGTCCCCTGAATTTTGGGGCAGTGTATGTGGCCAGGCTGTGTAAAAGTCCCAGAAATGTGGTATTATCATACTCAGGAGGAGTAGCAGAATGTATTTTGGGGTGTAATTTTTGCTATGTATATGCTATGTGTTAGAAGTATCTTATAAATGGACAATTTTTGTTTAAAAAAACGCATTTTAATTTTCTTTCCACATTTTCCAAAAACTTGTGGAAAAAAATGACACACTCAAAAAATGCATAATGCCTCATAGAATATACGTTGTGGTTTTTGCTTTCCAAAATGGGGTCATTTTGTGGATGTTTTCATTGTCCTGGTGCTCCAGGGCCTTCAAAAGTGTGATAGGTTGTCTGGAAATTATATGTGTAATTTATGCTCCTAGAACACCTGCCAGTGCTACTTGGATGTTGGGCCTCTGTATGCGGCCAGGCTGTGTAAAAGTTTCACACATGTGGTATCGCCAGACTCAGGAGGAGTAGCAGAATGTGTTTGGAGTGTAGTTGCAAGTATGCCTATACAGTGTGTGAGAAATAACTTGGTAATATGACTATTTTGAGAAACAAAAAAAACAAAAATTAATTTTGCAAAGAATTGTGGGAAAAAAATTACGACTTTAAAAAACTCACCATGCCTCTTACTAAATACCTTGGAATATCTACTTTCCAAAAAGGGGTCATGTGGGGGTATTTGTACTTTCCTGGTTTGTTAGTGTCTCAAGAAATGAGATAGGCCATCAGTACATCAGGTGTGATCAATTTTCAATGATTGCCACCATAGCTTGTAGATTCTATAAATTTCACAAATAATAAATAATATATAGTTATTTAGGTTATGTTTACCAAAGATATATAGCAGTATAACTCGTGGCCAAAATGTATAAAGAAAAATTACTAATTTGCTAAACTTTATAGCCGAAACAAAGAAAAATGCATTTTTTTTACAAAATGTTCCATCTTTTTTCATTTATAGCGCAAAAAATAAAAAACCCAGTGGTGATTAAATACCGCCAAAAGAAAATTCTATTTGTGTGAAAAAAGGGTACAGTGTGGCATGACTGAGTAATTGTCATTCAAAATGTGAGAATGCTGAAAGCTAAAAATTGACCTGGTTAGGAAGGGGGATTAAATGCCCAGTGGGCAAGTGGTTCTATTATATTGATTGTATGTATTTTTTTGTTAGCACACATATTTTGATACACTGTAATACCAGGGCATTATTGTATGCAAGTGTCTTTGATATACAGTAAAAGTAAAAAAAAAACAGCTGTCAATACTTGCCAAATCTTTTTTTGCATGCTTGCAGGATCCTTATTTTACTTCCAGAAGTGCACTTGTGCCTAACAGTCCCTGATGCACATGATGCAGGCCCATTGATCTAAAATTGACTTATCAATTAGAAATGATAGATGAGAATTAAAAGTAACAAGCAGTCAGGAATAGCTGACATCTTTAACTTCTCTATCTACTACCTAACTAAACAAGCCAGAAAACAACAACTGCCACTTTGTTTCTATTTGTATTTATTTGATTTCCATTTCTCCCTTTTTTGTTTTTACAAATGTATAGTCTATTCAAATACAAGTTTTTTCCCTGTTTACACTGTGCTGGTTTATTGTACTGTAAAGCACCACAGAATATCATAAAGCTATCTAAATAATATAATTACAATAATAGCTTTCATTTAAATCAAATTATTTTGGCATGGTATGATGCATTTGATTACTGTACATTTCTGTTTATTTGTTTAGAAAGTGATAATGCCTAATTCTATCACACCTGATTATAAACTATAGAAAATTTAGTACTAAATAAGTACCATACAATCTCATCCTCAGATTTCTTATTGATTTCCTGTCAAACTTTATTTAACCTTAAAAGTTGCCAGACAGCTTGTGGATACTATGAGGGAGGTGAAGGAAACAATTCTTTGACCTAACATAGAAAAGAAAAAAAACAGGCAAATCCTACAATTTGATTAGTGTCCATGGATACAAAGTAAATCAATATACGCCAAGTGCAACTCTTCTTCTACCATTCAAGGGTATTTTTTGACCTTAACGATAGTCAAAAAAGAAAAAAGTAACAGATGTTCTTTGAAAAAAATAATGTAATCACTGAACATGTTTGTTCACCCTATGACTGTTTAGTGAACTAGAACATTGAAGTGACAATCTATTATGCCTGCTTGGTTCATATAAAGGAGTTTATGTGAATAAATATAATTGTGTTCTTTTGCAAGTAGTGTGCATGCTGTTTTATCAAGTTTTAGCAAGGCTTAAAGTGGAAGTAAACTCAAAGGCATAAGTTGTACCTATAGGTAAGCCTATAATAAGGCCTACCCATAAGTACAGTAATTATCTCCAAAACATGCACAGTTTAGGAGATATTTACTTTACATGCAGCTGAAGACGTCATCGGCGCATGTGCTCTGAAGGAACGGTCAGCCGTGCTGTTCCTTCAGATACCTGTGCCATGAATGATGGCTCCCCCCCGTGTAGTGACATACGTCATTGCGGCTCCGGCCAGTCACACAGCCGAAGTCCGTGGACCTGGAAGGAAGATGAGTGAAGATGGACGCTGCCTCCAGTGATGACATTGCATCGCTGGAGGACTTCATATTCAGGTCAGTTTCACATAAGGTGCTAGTATGTGATGCAACTAGCAACTAGCACATTATGCCATTAGGTCCAAAAAAACACTCAGCAGTTTACATCTGCTTTAAAGCTGAATTCCAGGCAAAAAAGTTAAGTAAGCAGTTTAAATACATAGATGTTTTACTTGCCAGAGGATGTGTAATTTGTGATCCAGCCACCCCTGCCAATAAGTACAGCCATGAATGCATCTGCCCCTGTAGCTACAACATAGCAGCATGACCTGGGAAACCCTCTCCCTTCTCTTGACTTCTGAAAGAGTGATGAAAATGGACCAGCACACTTTTGGTTGGACTTGACGAATGTGTAACTATGATGCTATGTAAAAGACCTGGTTATCTCTCTTTCCTTATTATGTCCTCTGCATCTGTCAATATGTTTCTATACCAGCACATGTACACTGCTGAGTGGTTGCTGGTGCTTTCTGCCCCTTTCTCTCCCAGAGCTTGCTACTGTAGGGCCCTTTCACACTGGGGCGGGCGTCGGCGTCAAAGCACCGCTATTGTAAGCGGCGCTTTACCGTCGGTATGCGGCCGCTAGTGGGGCGGTTTTACCACTCACTAGCGGACGAGAAATGGTTAAAAACCACCGCAAAGCGCCTCTGCAGAGGCGCTTTGCAGGCGGTATAGCTGCGCCGTCCCATTGATTTCAATGGGCAGGAGCGGTGAAGGAGCGGTATACACTCCGCTCCTTCACCGTTCCGAAGATGCTGCTAGCAGGACTTTTTTTACTGTCCTGCCAGCGCATCACTCCAGTGTGAAAGCCCTCAGGGCTTTCACACTGGAATGAAAGCAGCGGCACTTTCGGGTCGGTTTGCAGGCGCTATTATTAGCGCAATAGCGCCTGCAAACCGCCCCATTGTGAAAGGACCCTTACAGAGCATCATATAACTCTCATAAAAAGACAGTTTAGGATACCTACACTCATTGTGTTTAAAAATATGTGCACCTATTTATTTACTGAATGTAGAAATTTAAACTGCATATATTTTGCTTTCCCCAGTTCCTTTTGACCTCCTCATCTACATGCTAATAAATTGTTGTAAATGAACCCTTTCTGCTTTCAATATACTGTATATACTTTATTTTAGACTCTGTGATGCCATCACTAGGTCTTTGTGCTTCTGTATGCAATGCAGGCATATCATGGCTCATGGAAGGGGCTGGCAGTCTGCTGTAGATAGTTTCCTGAAAACATCAGAGTAGTCTTTTCAAGAGCCTTCAGCCCTCATGCAAATAGTGGGTTTGCTCTTGTGAGGAGTTATGCCAATAGCAATGCATTGACTGGTGGGTATAAGTCTTTAAGAATAGGCAGTCGGGGTGGACTGAATTCACATGCAGACTGGCCTAAGTAACACTTACCTCTGATGCTGAGCCTCTGTGATTGAAATAACTGAAGTTCAATGAGTGAAAAGGAAGGGTAAGTGACAATAAGGCTGGGAAGGGAAATAATAGATGATGCTGAAGTTCTGCTTTAGCCTGCAAGGTTCTATATCTGTCTGGAGTACAACATTAATATTTTTAAGCTTCTACAACAATAACACACCACAACATTTATAATCTACAGATTTATACACACTGATACACTCACACACAAAAAAAAATCACTAAAACTTTATGCATAAGGCTTATTTAATCTATTACATAAAACCGGATTTGGTTAATGCAAAGTGTAGTAACCTATGGCAACTGATCAATAATGTAGTGAAAAGTTCTGTGACTAATGAAGTAAATCCTTGGCTACATATTAGATATAATAATTATCTATTGGACTACAGATAACTGGCAGGTTTTACAGACTGCTGTGGTTAGAGTAGTTAAAGCACAAGTCTGGGTTCAGGTCATTGTGAAAGTAAAATAAAATCCCAAATTGTGGGTTGTCCCCAAAACAGAAATAGAAGATAAATCTTCCAATTGGGTCACTAATTCTGATGACCCTGGTGGCATCTAGGGATTTACTCACATTGAAAGGATGTCCTCTCACTTCTTGTTTTGGTTATGGCATAGGAAGTAAAGGGAAATCTCTCCAATGGGACACAAATGACAATAAAAGAAACCTGACAGGTATTTTACCCTATCAAAAGTGAAAAAAAAGTTTTGCATTATGTTCTACTTTCATGATTTTTTTTCCAAGCATCTTTAGTTAAGTCCAGTAATGTTACGTGTCATTTTTGCCCTCTACTTCCACCAGTTGTGGACAGACCCTGAATGTTGCTGAAAGTATCATCACTAAATAATATGGTGCAGCATTCACTTGTGAGTTCAGGGAATGTGGAAGGTTTTTGACAACCTGGGCTCAAAGGCAGTAGATTGAATGATGTTGGGTTCCATTCAACCAGTAAGAGGACTGCTGGATCAGTTAATGTGTTATGCCCTGTACACACGATAGGATTTTCCGATGGAAAATATGTGATAGGACCTTGTTGGAAATTCCGACCGTGTGTAGGCTCCATCACACATTTTCCATAGGAATTTCTGACACACAAAGTTTGAGAGCTTGCTATAAAATCTTGCGACAACAAAATCCGTTGTCGGAAATTCTGATTGTGTGTACACAAATCTGACGCACAAAGTGCCACACAGAATAAATTAAGAGACGAAAGCTATTGGCTACTGCCCCGTTTATAGTCCCGACGTACGTGTTTTACATCACCACGTTCAGAATGATCAGATTTTCTGACAACTTTGTGCGACCGTGTGTATGCAAGACAAGTTTGAGCCAACATCTGTTGTCGGAATGTCCGATCAATGTCTGGCCGTGTGTACAGGGCATACGTTTTCTAAAGAGAGTGTTGGAAAGAAGGTGAGTATAGCAGCTGAAGCTCCTTTATTATTTTAAGTTGCAGAAGGGGAATTCATTTTAATCTGTTTGCCCAAGCTGGAGTTTGACTAACACTTAATTCAAAGGAACATTTCAGAATATAAATATAAAAGCTGTAATTGTGGACTTATTTCTGAGGTTTGAACTCTGTTGATGTCATGCTTCTGTTTGTTTCTCTATTTTATTAGTCACTGAACTGAAGCAGGTATAAAGAGTGCCAACATTTCACTGGTTGCAGGCTTTTTCTAGTTCATTGATTCAAAATGTAGTAAAGCAAAGATAAAGATAAGAGTCCTGGAACTTACACCTTACAACACAAGTCAGCACACTTCATATTTCTACCTCAATTAATTGCTTTAGGCCTCATTCACAAGAGTTTACCTATCCTTAAACCATGTGAAGGGCTGTCTTTGTCCACATGGGATGCATAGGTGTTCCATGCTTCTACATGCACACTATCTGCATTTAGGGACATCTGCTCCCACACATCTGTCAAATTGGAAGCAGTGTCCCTCCAGTCATTGCATCCCAATAGACATGAAGGACACTGCCTGCCTGTAGATGTATGATCCATGCAGGGAAAAACGGAAGTGTTGAGCAAACATGGGAAGTTGTGCAATGCATTTAGCAAATAAGAGCAGATGCCAAAGATTACTCCCAGAATGCAAAAGAAGTGTCACCATGCAATGTCAATGCAGACAGAATAACATATACTGAGAATTAAACCCAGCATACAGAACTAGATAATTGGTACTGTGCAGAGTTCATACATACAGAATGTGTGCAAATACTGAGATTTATACCCAGCATACAGAACAAGAAAAGTGCTGTTGTGTAGAGTCAAGACATGCAGAATAATTTCAGTTACTAAGTTTTACATTATCTCACAAAAGTGAGTACACCCCTCACATTTTTGTAAATATGTTATTATATCTTTTCACGTGACAACACTGAAGAAATGACACTTTGCTACAATGTAAAGTAGTGAGTGTACAGCTTTTATAACAGTGTAAATTTGCTGTCCCCTCAAAATACCTCAACACACAGTCATTAATGTCTAAACCGCTGGCAACAAAAGTGAGTACACCCCTAAGTGAAAATTTACAAATTGGGGCCAATTAGCCATTTTTCCTCCCTGGTGTCATGTGACTCGTTAGTGTTACAAGGTCTCAGGTGTGAATGCGGAGCAGGTGTGTTAAATTTGGTGTTATTGCTCTCATTCTCTCATACTGGTCACTGGAAGTTCAACATGGCACCTCATGGCAAAAAACTCTCTGAGGATCTGAAAAAACGAATTGTTGCTCTACATAAAGATGGCCTAGACTGTAAGAAGATTGCCGAGACCCTAAAACTGAGCTGCAGCACGGTGGCCAAGACCATACAGTGGTTTAACAGATCAGGTTCCACTCAGAACAGGGCTCGCCATGGTCGACTAAAGAAGTTGAGTGCACGTGCTCAGCATCATATCTAGAGGTTGTCTCTGGGAAATAGACGTATGAGTGCTGCCAGCATTGCTGCAGAGGTTGAAGGGGTGGGGGTCAGCCTGTCATTGCTCAGACCATACACCGCATCAAATTGGTCTGCATGGCTGTCCTCCCAGAAGGTAGCAGCTTCGAAAGATGATGCACAAGAAAGCCCACAAACAGTTTGCTGAAGACAAGCAGATTAAGGACATGGATTACTGGAACAATGTCCTGTGGTCTGATGAGACCAAGATAAACTTATTTGGTTGCGATGGTGTCAAGCGTGTGTGGCGGCAACCAGGTGAGGAGTACAAAGACAAGTGTGTCTTACCTATAGTCAAGCATGGTGGTGGGAGTGTCATGGTCTGGGGCTGCATGAGTGCTGCCGGCACAGTTCATTGAGGGAACCATGAATGCCAACGTGTACTGTGACATACTGAAGCAGAGCATGATCTCTTTCCCTCAGAGACTGGGCCGCAGGACAGTATTCCAACATGATAATGACCCCAAACACACCTCCAAGACAACCACTGCCTTGCTAAAGAAGCTGAGGGTAAAGGTGATGGACTGGTCAAGCATGTCTCCAGACCTAAATCCTATTGAGCATCTGTGGGGCATCCTCAAATGGAAGGTGGAGGAGTGCAAGGTCTCTAACATCCACCAGTTCTGTGATGTCATCATGGAGGAGTGGAAGAGGAGTCCAGTGGCAACCTATGAAGCTCTGGTGAACTCCATGCCCAAGAGGGTTAAGGCAGTGCTTGAAAATAATGGTGGCCACACAAAATATTGACACTTTGGGCCCAATTTGGACATTTTCACTTAGGGGTGTACTCACTTTTGTTGCCAGCAGTTTAGACATTAATAGCTGTGTGTTGGGTTATTTTGAGAGGACGGCAAATTTAGACTGGTATACAAGCTGTACACTCACTACTTTACATTGTAGCAAAGTGTAATTTCTTCAGTGTTGTCACATGAAAAGATATAATAAAATATTTTAAAAAATGTGAGGGGTGTACTCACTTTTGTGAGATACTGTATATCCAGCGTGCAAAACAAGAAAAATGTTACTGTGCAGAGTCCATAGATACAGAATAAATACTATATTATATGTTTTTTTTATCTTAGTTGGTCTTTGCTTATTTGATATAAGGATGTATGATCCAGGAAATACCCGATTGCCTCTTGGGGGATCAAGAAGGTTTTTTTTCCCTGCTGGAACAAATTGGATAATGCTTTATTGGGGTTTTTTTTGCCTTCCTCTGGATCAAGTGTGGGTGTAGGATTGTATATATAGGATTGTATATAAATGTGTATATACTTATATATGTACAGTATATAGACACCATATTGCCAAAAGCATTGGGACTTTTGCCTTTACATGAAAATTAACTTTAATGTCATCCCAGTCTTACTCTATAAGATTCAATATTGAGTTTGTCCACACTTTGCAGTTATAACAGATTCAACTCTTCTGGCAAGACTGCCCATAAGGTTTAGGAGTGTGTCTATTGGAATGTTTGACCATTTCACCAGAAGGGCATTTGTGAGGTCATGCACTAATGTTGGATGAGAAGGCCTGGCTCACAGTCTCCACTCTTATTCATCCCAAAGATGTTCTATTGGGTTGAGGTCAGGACTCTGTGCAGGCCAGTCAAGTTCCTCCACCCCAAACTGGCTCATCAATGTCTTTGCGGACCTTGCTTTGTGCACTGGTCCAAATCATTTGGTGGAGGGGGTATTGTGGTGTGGGGTTGTTTTTCAGGGATTTGCTTGGCCCCTTAGTTCCAGTGAAGGGAACTCTTAAGGCGTCAGCATACCAAGACGTTTTGAACAATTTCATGCTCCCAACTTTGTGGGAACAGTTTGGGGATGGCCCCTTCCTGTTTCAACATGACTGCACACCAGTGCACAAAGCTAGGTCCATAAAGACATGGATGAGCAAGTTTGGGGTAGAGGAACTTGACTGGCCTGCGCAGAGTCCTGACCTCAACCTGAGAGATGCACAGTGGGACCCCATTCTGTCAATGGGAGTGAAGACACAGAGGTGTGCTGGACTGGTGGAGAGGACACAGCTCAGAGGTATCCCTTCTAAGTGTAATATGCAGCAAGAGAAATGTGTATAGTGACACGGGACAGTACTTTATAGTAGGACTGTACTTTCACTGCAGCACACGGTCTATAGCTCATCTCTAGGACAGGGAACCATCATAATGTTTGATTCTTGCACAAATGCAGTCCTTGTCTGGTCCTGGGCATTGATGAGCTCATACACGTGAAAGGTACTCCCACGTGCAGGGTGAGAGGCCTTGCCCACATCTATCATACAAAACAAGTGCATTGGTACTGAGCAGAGTGCATTAATGCAGAAAAAGAAAATATACTGAAAATTACACCAAGCATACAGAAGAAGAAAAGTGTTATTGTACAGAGTCTATACATACAATAAGTACATATGCCGAGTATTATATCTAGCATACAGGACAAGAGAAGTGGTACTGTGCAGAGTGCATTAATACAGAATAAGAACAGATAGTATGATACCAAAAAATACATTTAGCATACAAAACAAGTGTAGTGTGCTGAGTCCATACATATTAAATGAGAACAGATACTGACAGTTACACCAAACATTCAAAACATATGAAATAATACTGTGTTACAGTTACATGGAGAGCAAAAATAGAAAATGATATTCTTTATATATAACAAGAGAAGTAGTAGTGTTCAGTACATATGGTAAGTGCAGTAAGTTCAAGTCTTTGTAAAAAAAAAAAATTGAAAGTAAAATAATAAAAATGTTATGCTTACCTGCTGTGTGCAATGCTATAGCACACAGGGGGCACTCGGGTCCCCCACAGGCACTCTTTGCTCCTCTTCTTCTAAGTGTGCCACCATAGGAACCCACTGCTTTATGGGGGTGCACCTGCGGTCTCGCTACTGAGCCGCAGACTCAGCCCCGCCCCCTGCTCACAGAATTTGATTGACAGCAGCAGGAGCCAATGGCGCTTGCTTCTGTCTCTGTCAGCAGAGAGTAAGGATAGAGCCACTAGAGCTGGGCACAGAGCTGGATCGAGATCAGGTTCAGGTAAGTATACAGGGGAATGAGGAGGCAATGCAAGTAATGGGACATTTTTTACTTTAATGCAGAGAATAAATTAAGGTAAAAAATGTCCAGCCTTTAGAACCACTTTCATATGTAAATGTCAGTATTTTGGAAACTGTAACCAAAACAGTGCATTACACGTGGATTGCATTGTACAAATATTACCATCTCAGCACAGTGTTACAAAATACCTGGTCACCTGGTAGCTAGAATGTCTGGTGAATTGTGCATGTTAGAGGGGGATGGGGGATAGCAAAGGTAAAAATTAGGGTGACTCCTGGGATTTTAGGGTGAATTGATATAGCTGAAAACAATGTAGAAAGTGTAAGCAGTTACTGCTCAGTATGTAATGAAAGTCATTGCAGAGGGAAGCCAAACAACACAAAAAGCTCCCTAGGCCAAAATCCCGCATTGCAGTAAAATAACATAGCTCTATAATCAGTTCTTGACTTCTTAATGCTTCATTTCTACTTTTCCTATTGTGTGGATTAATCCACTAGATCATAAACAAATTCCTTCATTTTTTTATACGACAAGGCTACAAGCTTATCAGTCAAAGACAATGCAGTCAGCACTAGGCCCTGTAATGAAAACCTTGATTTCATAAATCATCTCACTCAAGTTGAGGTCAGCCTTAAAATTCTTATCAGGTGTAAAATTTCTCATAGTCCCTCATGCTGTTCCATTTATTGAAAACAATAGAAGGGATGTCAGCATACAAATGATGAGGCATTCTTGCCAAGAGGGGAATTTTCACAAATAATAGATTATATCTTACCTTATCCTTTCAATAAGGTTGTTAAAATACAATATTACCACGTTTTAAAACACCAACATATCCCCATACATAAGTAAAGGAATAGATATATTTAACAGTACCAGAAATACTTGAATAAAAGGTAAATGATACAAATATATGTATATAGATGCATTTGTATGGAAACCAAATGTTTTTCAAGCTATTAGTTACCTACCCAGACATGCTACATAATGGCATTTTTGTTCTTTACTCAAAGAAATACTTTTTTTGTATTTTTATTTTTAGTAAGTCCTTACTGTAACATTCACCTCAAAGGGATTTTTATACACTGTTTACGGTTTTATGTGCTCTGCATTTATAAGATTATATAACATCAGTAGATTCCTCGTCTGTTGGCCATCTGTATATCAAATGATACATTAAAGTATATTTCCACATTTGTACCTAAATTGGAATAACACCCCTTTATATTTGTCACATGTCCCCATTAACATAGCATAACTTTAGTTCTAGTAGTAACAGTAGTTCTAAAGGCTAAAGGTTGTTAACCTTTATGCATGAAGGTAAAAAAAAAAAACTTCAGCCCTCCCCCTTATACTCACCTGAACCCGATCCTCAACAAGCGATGTGCACGAGAGCAGAGGCTCTCCCAGGTCTCTCTCTCCTCATTTGTTGATACACAGCAGCGGGAGCCATTGGCTTTGCTGCTGTCAATCACAGCCAGTAAGAAGAGAGTGGGGGGCAGGGCTGTCTCATAGACACACAGAGGCAGCTCGGGAGTGAGCATGCACTCAGCAGGGGAGAGGCATCATGAGCACCAGAGGGGGACCAGAGAAGAGGAGTATCTGATTGCTCCATGCAAAACCATTGCACAGAGCAGGTAAGTATGACATATGTGTTATTAAAAAAAAAAAAAAGCTGAACTGAAGCTTGAAATGCTTTAAAAATCCTAACAAGCTCTCCATTCTTTGTATTGGTTGACATGAGGGATGAGCCGAACAGCCCCTGTTCGGTTCACACCAGAACTTGCGAACAGGCAAAAAATTTGTTCGAACGCGTGAACACCGTTAAAGTCTATGGGACACGAACATGAATAATCAAAATTGCTAATTTTAAAGGCTTATATGCAAGTTATTGTCATAAAAAGTGTTTGGGGACCTGGGTCCTGCCCCAGGGGACATGGATCAATGCAAAAAAAGCAGTGATTTTAATAATGCTTAAAGTCAAACAATAAAGGTATAATATTCCTTTAAATTTTGTACCTGGGGGGGTGTCTATAGTATGCCTGTAAAGGGGTGCATGTTTCTCGTGTTTAGAACAGTCTGATAGCAAAATGACATTTCAAAGAAAAAAAAGTCATTTAAAACTACTTGCGGCTATTAATGAATTGCCGGTCCGACAATATACATAAAAGTTCATTGATAAAAATGGCATGGGAATTCCCCACATGGGAACCCCGAAACCAAAATTAAAAAAAAAATGATGTGAGGGGTCCCCCTAAATTTCATACCAGGCCCTTCAGGTCTGGTATGGATATTAAGGGGAACCCCGGCCAAAATTTAAAAAAAAATGGTGTGGGGTCCCCCTCAAAATCTATACCAGACCCTTCAGGTCTGGTATGGATTTTAAGGGGAACCCCGCGCAAAAATTTAAAAAAACGGCGTGGGTCCCCCCAAAAATCCATACCAGACCCTTATCCGAGCATGCAACCTGGCAGGCTACAGGAAAATAGGGGGGACGAGAGAGCGCCCCCCTCCTGAACCGTACCAGGTCACATGCCCTCAACATTGGGAGGGTGCTTTGGGGTAGCCCCGAAAACACTTTGTCCCCATGTTGATGGGGACAAGGGCCTCATCCCCACAACCCTTGCCCGGTGGTTGTGGGGGTCTGCGGGCAGGGGGCTTATCGGAATCTGGAAGCCCCCTTTAACAAGGGGACCCCCAGATCCCGGCCCTCCCCCTGTGTGAAATGGTAAGGGAGTACAAAAGTACCCCTACCATTTCACAAAAAAGGTGTCAAAAATGTTAAAAATTACAAGAGACAGTTTTTGACAATTCCTTTATTTAAATGCTTCTTCTTTCTTCTATCTTCTATCTTCTTTCTTCTATCTTCTATCTTCCTTCGGTTTCTTCCTCCATCTTCTTCTTCTGGTTCTTCCTCCGGTGTTCTCGTCCGGCATCTTCCTCCACAGTGTCTTCTTCCCTGCTTCTCCTCGGGCCACTCTGCATCCATGATGGCATGGAGGGATGCTCCCGCTGTATGACGCTTCTCTGCTTCTGATGGTTCCTAAATAATGGGGGGCGGAGCCACCTGGTGACCCCGTCCCCTCTTACACACGGGGACTTCCCTGTGGCATTCCCCGTGATGTCAGAGGGGGCAGGGTCACCCGTTACATAACCCCGCCCCCTTCTGCTATTTAAGAACTGTCAGAAGAGGAGAAGCGTCACACAGCGGGAGCCTCCCTCCATGCCATCATGGATGCGGAGTGGCCCAAGAAGAAGAAGGGAAGAAGACGCCACAGAGGAAGATGCTGGACGAGAGCACCGGAGGAAGAACCAGAAGAACCAGAAGAAGAAGATGGAGGAAGAAACCGAAGGAAGATAGAAGATAGAAGAAGCATTTAAATAAAGGAATTGTCAAAAACTGTCTTTTGCCATTTTTAAAATTTTTGACACTTTTTTTGTGAAACGGTAGGGGTACTCTTACCATTTCACACAGGGGGGGCCAGGATCTGGGGGTCCCCTTGTTAAAGGGGGCTTCCAGATTCTGATAAGCCCCCTGCCCCCAGACCCCCCCAATCACGGGCAAGGGTTGTGGGGATGAGGCCCTTGTCCCCATCAACATGGGGACAAGGTGTTTTTTCAGGCTACCCCAAAGCACCCTCCCAATGTTGAGGGCATGTGGCCTGATACGGTTTAGGAGAGGGGCCGCTCTCTCGTCCCCCCTCTTTTCCTGCGGCCTTCCAGGTTGCGTGCTCGAATAAGGGTCTGGTATGGATCTTTGGGGGGACCCCACGCCATTTTTAAAAAAATTTTGGCGTGGGGTTCCTCTTAAAATCCATACCAGACCTGAAGGGTCTGGTATAGATTTTGAGGGGGATTCCACGCCATTTTTTTTTTAAATTTTGGCCGGGGTTCCCCTTAATATCCATACCAGACCTGAAGGGCCTGGTATGGAATTTAGGGGGACCCCCACGTCATTTTTTTCTTTAAATTTTGGTTTGGGGTTCCCCTGTGGGGAATTCCCATGCCGTTTTTATTAATGAACTTTTATGTGTATTGTTGGACCGACAATTCATTAATAGCCGCGAGTAGTTTTAAATGACTTTTTTTCCTTTGAAATGTAATTTTGCTGTCAGACTGTTCTAAACACGGGAAACATGCGCCCCTTTACAGGCATACTATAGACACCCCCAAGTGCAAAAATTTAAAGGAATATTATAATTTTATTGTTTAACTTTAAGAATTATTAAAATCACTGCTCCCGAAAAAACGGCCGTTTTTAAAACTTTTTTTTGCATTGATTCTTGTCTCCTGGGGCAGGACCCAGGTCCCCAAAAACTTTTTATGACAATACCATGTATATAAGCCTTTAAAATTAGCACTTTTGATTTCTCCCATAGACTTTTAAAGGGTGTTCCGTGGCTTTCGAATTTGCCGCGAACACCCCAAATTGTTCGCTTTCCGGCGAACTGGTGAACAGCCGATGTTCGAGTCGAACATGAGTTTGACTCGAACTCGAAGCTCATCCCTAGTTGACATATTTAACCCTGTCTGTATTGTGCTGTAAGTTCTTTATTATCAGTTGTAAATTAGATTTGAACATCTGTCCTAAAAAAGGTTAAAGTGGATGTAAAGTCTCATTTAAAAAAAATAAATAAATAACAAACATGTTATACTTACCTCCTCTGTACAGTTGGATTTGCACAGAGCAGCCCGGGTTCCTCCTCTTCTCGGGTCCCTCTTTGCTCCTCCTGGCTACTCCCTCCTATTGAGTCAGCAGCTTCCTATGGGGACACTAGAGCCGAGTCAGAGCTCCCTGTGCCCATTCAGACACAGAGCCCCGACCATGCCCCACCCCCTCTCTCCTCTGATTGGCTGACTGACTTTGATTGATAGAGACAATGGCGCCACTGCTGTGTCTCAGCCAGTCAGGCTTAGACATTTGTGAACATTACTGGAGAGAGATGGGGCTCAGGTAAGTAATTAGGGGGTGCTGGGGAGACTGATACACACAAAAGATTTTTATCTTAATTCATAGAATGCATTAAGATAAAAAACCTTCTGCCTTTACAACCCCTTTAAACATTTAGCATTTAGTCTTCTGCATTGTATGTTAATGAGAGATATCTCAGTAAAGCAGGGTATACATGGACAGAAAAGCATCCAGTTCTGCAGGAATGGGACAAACTTTGCTTTATGTGTACCCCTGTTAGTTCAAGAGAAGTTAAAAGACCTGCTGGAAAATTAGCATGCAGTCATCACATCTTGCCAATGGCTGCAGCACTGATCATTTCGTCCCGATGAAAGAAGTCCCCTCTGTCGAAGTACAATAGTGTGGTGGGGGAGATCCCTGTATCCCCGTTCCTTGTGTATATGCGGAGAGATGTCAGCTTTTTTTTTTTAATTCAACCTACTGGATGAACGGAAAAATATGTCTGTGTATATCCTGCTTCATTCTTTAGGCTGTGTAGGGGCAGATGCACTGTGAGACTATCCATAAATGCTTACAAATCTGCCATGACACCTTCTCATTTTTTTGGTTGTGCTGTGTGAATGGGCACACATAACAATTATATAGTGCCGTTTTTTACAACTTGACTGCCAAAGTTTAAAAACAATTTAAACAACCCTGCAAAATGACTGCTGAGATAAGATCAGTAAGTTATATTGGCCCAGATTCATCAGGATTCAAACAGATCCTTAAATTATAAGTGAACCCCACCCACCCAGCAAGCATGGTATAGTGCAGGCACATATTTGATTTGTGTATTAAATAACATATGCAAAAGAAGCTTTTAAACACTATTTGTCTACAGTTATGTGAATGCTGACCTCTTGTATTGCTGCTGGCTGGCTGCTCAGCTTGGGACCAGGAAACAAGTGGAGATGACAGGAGTAGTGGTGTCTACTTCAGTAATTTTCAGCTTCCAGGGGTTTCAGCCAGGTATGTCATATACATAATTACATTGGTCCAATTTGGACCAATGTAACTATGTAATAATATACCATACTTAGAATTCATATTTAAATGGTCTATTTACACTGAGTAAAATTATAAACGCAACACTTTTGTGTTTGCCCCTATTTATTATGAGCTGAACACAAAGAGCTATGACTTTTTCTATGTACACAAAAGGCCTATTTCTCTCAAATATTGTTCACAAATCTGTCTAAATTTGTGTTAGTGAGCACTTTGCCGAGATAATCCATCCACCTCACAGGTGTGGCATATCAAGATGCTGATTAGACAGCATCATTATTGCACATGTGTGCCTTAGGTTGGCCACAATAATAGACCACTCTAAAATGTGCAGTTTTATCACACAGCACAATGCCACAGATGTTGCAAGATTTGAGGGAGCATGCAATTGGCATGCTGACTGCAGGAATGTCCACCAGAGCTCTTGCCCTTGAACTGAATGCTCATTTCTCCACCATAAGCCGTTTTCAAAGGCGTCTCAGAGAATTTGGCAGTACATCCAACTGGCCTCACAACCCAGACCATGTATAACCACACCAGTCCAGGACCTCCACATCCAGCAATTTCACCTCCAAGATCGTCTGAGACAAGCCACCTGGACAGCTGCTGCAACAGTCGGTTTGCATAACCAAAGAATTTCTGCACAAACTGTCAGAAACCGTCTCAGGCAAGCTCATCTGCATGCTCTTCATCCTCATTGGAGTTTCGACCTGACTGCAGTTTGTCGTCGTAACCGACTTGAGTGGACAAATACTCACAGGCAACGGATGAATCCCAGTTTTCACTGTACAGGGCAGTTGGCAGAGAGCGTGTATGGTGTTGTGTGGGTGAGCGGTTGGCTAATGTCAACATTGTGGATCGATTGGCACATGGTGGCGGTGGGCTTATGGTATGGACAGTTGTATGCTATGGACAATGAACACAGGTGCATTTTATTGTTGGCATTTTGAATGCACAGAGATATTGTATCGAGATCCTGAGGCCCATTGTTGTGCCATTCATCCATGACCATCACCTCATGTTGCAGCATGATAATGCATGGCCCCATGTTGCAAGGATCTGTGCACAATTCCTGGAAGTTGAAAACATCCCAGTTCTTGCATGGTCAGCATACTCACCGGACATGTCACCCATTGAGCATGTTTGGGATGCTCTGGATCGGCGTATACGACAGCGTGTTCCAGTTCCTGCCAATATCCAGCAAGTTCTCACAGCCATTGAAGAGGAATGGATCAACATTCCAGGGGCCACAATCAACAACCTGATCAACTCTATGTGAAGAAGATGTGCTGCACTGCGTGAGGCAAATGGTCACGCCAGATACTGACTGGTTTTCCGACCCCCCCATTACAGTAAAATTGCACATTTTAGAGTGGCCTTTTATTGCGGCCAGCCCTAGGCACACTTGTGCAATAATCATGCGGTCTAATTGGCATCTTGATATGCCACACCTGTGAGGTGGATGGATTATCTTGGCAAAGGAGGAGTGCTCACTAACACAGATTTAGACAGATTTGTGAACAATATTTGAGAGAAATAGGCCTTTTGCGTACATAGCAAAAGTCATAGATCTTTGCATTTAGCTCATGATAAATACGGGCAAACACAAAAGTGTTGCGTTTAAAATTTTGCTCAGTGTATATTTGACAGATATTTGTATTTAAACACTTTGCTGCATACTATTTAGAATAACTTAAAGTGGAACTAAAATCAAGATTGTCTAGATAAAGTCTAAAGTCTACAAAAGTCTAGCTTAGGCTGGCCATACACAGAGAAAATGCATTTCCAGCAACCACGGGTTGCTGGAAAGAAATTCACTTGATTCCCCCATTAACACAGACAGTGTTGATGCGGGAATCCTTCCAACTGGGCCAATGTCTTCTCCCGGCGGGGGGACGCCATCCCCACCTGGAGAAGACAATAATTATGCTAGTGGCTATGGCAGCTGCTAGTGATAATCACAAGTAAGTCCAGCCAGCTGGTTGTACCCAAGTTGATCAATCAACTTGGTACATTCAGCCTGCCCATACACAGTTCGAATCACAGCCGGTTCCTGATGAACCTGCTGTGTATGCAGAAGTCTAGAAAATCTAGATAAGAAATGTGAGCAGGAGGGCTCTTTATTGCAGAATAGACATGCAATGTCTCTTCTGCAGTAAAATAAACCTGCATGCATGTTCACATGCACAGCTCTGCATGGGAGTTACATTATCCTGAACCAGGACAACCAAGATGACCGAAAGCTGACACCAAGGAGAAGCTGTAGAGAAGATGTCAGGACCCAAAAGGGACCTTACAGGTGTCAGACTGTTGGTGCACAGATAGATATTGCAGTTTACTTTCACCTTAAGTGCCATTGCACCTACATGAATCAAGACTATATTGCTGTTTTTCAATCAGTCTGAGCAGACTGAAAAATACTATGAGCACATTTTATAAGGAAGAGTTATATATTGGAGTAGTACTTGAAGTATACATTTTCTTTAATAGTTCAATGTTTAATATCACCTGAGAGTATGGTTACACATTTATTTACTTTATAGAAAGCTTACTACCCAATACATTCAAGTTGTAATGCATATGAAATTCAGGTCACAGTAAAAGCGCATCTCATTTCTGTAGATATGTATCGACTTGCCAGGCTTTGCATCAAATCAGCTGACTGATCTGACTGTTTGTTCACAAATCCTACCATGATTAAGGGATATACAGTAACATCTTTTATCATATGTCTATAAATATTGTGTCCATTAATACCCGCTGTGTAACAATATAATTTTTTTTTTAAAAGTTAGTTGTCCTCTTCTCATTTGCACAGTTTTATAGATATTAACCACTTCAGCCCCTGACCATTTGACTGCCCAAAGACCAGAGCGTTTTTTTGCGATTCAACACTGCTTCGGTTTATCTGACAGTTGCACAATCGTGCGACGTGGCTCCCAAACAAAATTGAGGTCCTTTTTCCCCCCACAAATAGAGATTTCTTTTGGTGGTATTTGATCACCACTGCAGTTTTTATTTTTTGCGACAATTTTGACAAGAAAAATTATGATTTTTACTTTCTGCTTTAAACTACCGTATTTATCGGCGTATAACACGCGCCGGCGTATAACACGCACCCCAAGTTTAGGAGGGAATTTTAAGGAAAAAAACTTTTAGGAGGAAAGTTTAAGGAAAAAAACTTACATTTAAATGCCCATCTATGCAGCCTCATCAGTGTCCATCTGCAGCCTTGTCAGTGTCCATCTGTAGTGTTGTCCCTGATTGCAGCCTTGTCCCCCATTGCAGCCTTGTCCCCATTGCAGCATTGTCCCCCATTGCAGCCTTGTCCCCCATTGCAGCCTTGTCCCCATTGCAGCCTTGTCCCCCATTGCAGCCTTGTCCTCCATTGCAGCCTTGTTAGTGTCCATCTGTAGTCTTGTACCCGATTGCAGCCTTGTCAGTGTCCCTCTGTAGCCTGTGTCGTTTGCATCTTTGAAAATGGCGCCACCATTCTTGGACGCTTTTGGCCATTCTTGGCGGCTGTTGCCGGCTCTCAGCCGCACTCGGCTTTCGGCAGCTCCCGCGGGACTGCGAGAGGCGCCGAGAATGGCCGAAAGCCGTCGAGAATGGCCGAGAGCCACCGAGAATAGCCGAAAGCGGCCGAGAGCCGCCGAGAATGGCTGAAGGAGGGCGAGAGCCGCCAGGAATGTCCGAAAGCAGCCGAGAACGGCGGCACCATTTTCAAAGCCGCAGAGAAAAGCCAAAAGCCGCTGAGAACGGCCAAAAAGCTCACAATCGGCGGGGGATCGGCGTATAACACGCACCCATGATTTTCCCCTGATTTTCAGGGGAAAAAGTGCATGTTATACGCTGATAAATACGGTATATCCCCAAAATATATAAAAAAAACGTTTTTTCCCTCAGTTTAGGCCGATACGTAGTCTTCTACATATTTTTGGTAAAAAAAAAAAAAAAAACGCAATAAGCGTTTATTGATTGGTTTGAGCAAAAGTTATAGCGTCTACAAAATAGGGGATAGTTTTATGGCATTTTTAATAATATTTTTTTTTACTAGTAATGGCGGTGATCTGCGATTTTTATCATGACTGCTACATTATGGCGGACAGATCGGACACTTTTGCACCATTTTGGGACCATTCACATTTATACAGAGATCGGTGCGATTAAAAATGCACTGATTAATGTGTAAATGTGACTGGCAGTGAAGAGATTAACCACTAGAGGGCACTGCAGGGGTTAAGTGTGTCCTGAGGAGTGATTCTAACTGTTGGGGGGCTCGGCTACGTGTGACATGACAATGATCACCGCTGCGGATCACAGGGAGCTGTGATCAGTGTCAGTGTCACTAGGCAGAACAGGGAAATGCTTGTTTACTTCCTCTCGGTGAGACGATCGTGGGTATCCCCGCAAGACATCAAGTCCACACGACCTGTGATCACACTCATGGAGCACGCGCACTCAGCCGGGGGTGGCCACGCGCCCACAATGCCGCATCTTAAAGGGCAAAGTACAGGTACGTTAATATGCCTGTACATGCCCTTCTGCCAACGTATATTGGCGTGAGCTGGTCAGCAAGGGGTTAAGCTGGTCATACATTACATAATCTGATTTTATAACCTTTGAACAAACTTATTTAGATTTACCAAAACTATAACCAACCTTAACTATCCATTCAATTAATGTGAAATCAACCAGCTTATTGCTTTTCTTACTGTAGTTGTTGGTAAATGTAAAGGAGATTGTACAAACAGATATTATAGATATGGTTAGAATTACAAGTGTATATTTTCACCAATTAGCTTACAAGCCACACCACTATCAGACACTGACTGAATCTTAAGCAGGGACAACCAAATCAGAAATTAAAACTGCCGACCACCACCGCTGACCAGCTGGACTACAGGAACCCAAGTTACTTATGTCATGCACATTATATCTCACCAAAACTTGAGTTGATCTTACTTTTATTAAACATTGAATTTTAACTGACATACTGCACTCAGAGTGGCGCCGCTCCTCTCTCTCTCTCACAACCAAATCAGAAGAATCACCTAAGATATACATAGGTGGTATCTCACAGAATATTAGATATAAAAACTATATTATTTTGAACAATTAGACATACAGTAAGTGGGTTTTTTCCATATAGCAAAAATCAATCTGAAAACTGTTATACAGTACCCATCTCTTTATGTGATCTGGCTTCAAGTGATCACGTTTATGTGAACTAAGCACAGACTGTATGAAATGCCCTAAATTTAGCTTTCTGGTGGCTCATGTATTTAAAAGAGACTTACAGCCAAACCTTTTTGCCCATATTTCCCAAGAGTCTGGTGCTTTAGCGAGTGCTGGAGGGGCAGATCAGAAAGTGGTGACTGACAGTCAACGCTCTTTTGCTCAGAGAGGACCGAGAACACAGTGATCAGCAGACATGTGATTGCTCAGTTCTCATTTTTAGAGCTGTTGGGGGACATCTGCAGCATCACTGTGATGCTGCATCCAAAGATGTAAGTATGAATGTTTATTTTTTTTTTACAATCCCACACTTCTCCTTTAAACACGGACACTTTGTTGATGCCTGTCCACCACATGTATTTGAAATTTTTATGGTGACTTTCAATATTAAAATTTGATTGCTTACTAAAACATCCTGTATTTGTATATACACTTTGTTCTACCTAACTGAATAAATCCCAGAACAGGAAACTTCTTAAATGTCTCATACTTTCTTTATAATATCTTAACATGCAATCAGTGTATCATTAAAAAAGCTGATGTCACACCATCAAGCTTTCTAGTCATCATTCCAGCGCCATAATTTATGTTCAAGCAAACTTTTTTGTGCCTATGCTTTTCTATTTTATAATTTCTATTCACATAGGATGTTCATCAATCAAAGATTAATGGGTAATATCGCTTTTCATTTTGTGGACTTCATCCAAAATTCCTTTACAGAATGACTAATAACTGACAGAATTTTTCAAGGACAATCTGAGCTTTACTGGAGTGTATGTCTACTTACCATGTGAAATATTTATTTTCTTTAACGATATGCATTGCAACATCTCAGAGTTTGACCAGACATACCAAATGGGTGAGAGATCATGATGTACCTAAATAATAAATCATTCATAATTGTTTTTGTCTCAGGAGCTTAAAATGGCGGGTCAATGTTTAATTATTGGTTTATTACTTTAAAAAAAATCACTGCGTAAAGTGTTCCTAACCCTTATATGAACATCAGCTCTGAGAAATTTGTTGCAAAATAACTTTTGGTAATTATTCATAAAAATGTCTTAAGACCTCATCCACACTGGATGCTTTGCTAACTCAGACTCCTTTCCTCCGGGCAGCAGAGTTTTAACAGAAAAAACTCTTGACACTGGTAAACTTGTGTAACACGTTTAGGCATGTTTAGGCAATCAAGCATCTGGACATTAATTATTTCATTGGGCAGATTAATAACTTATGATTTAATGCTTAAGCTCTAAACATTCCTAGTGTTTAGGTGCGTTTAGACACATTTACATGCATTTACACACTGTTAGGTGTCTTATGCATTTTATTCTACCCAAACTCTGCTGCTCCTGGATGCACTGGCTGTGTTTTTTTTATGCCTCTAAATGCCCCTACCTCTAAACTCCACTAAACACCTATATGTGCATGGACACATAGGCTAACATGCAGGGGGGCAGCAGAAAAAATGTCCAGTGTGCATGAGGCCTAAAACATTACAACATACACTTTGCCACAATAGGAACCGTTAACATAGTAGATACATAGTGCATAGTGCATATATGGTTTTATACCATTGTTTTATTGGAATAGTTCTCATCTGCACCTTCTGTCATGTCCTGTATACATATCCTGCATTCTGGAGAATAAAAGCAAAGCTTTTGTTTATACCAACAAATCAGATTTTTTGTTTAATTTCACTTACAGTGAAATGTGAAATCTGACTGGTTGCTATTGGCACCAGAACAACTGCCATTTGATGGTCCATTCGGTGTCTAGAATTGTAGTACAGCTAATGTGGCCTATGATGTCAAATATTGCCTACAAATATTGTGTGTGTGTTCAGGTAAAGAGTGTTACAGTGTTATAAAAACAATGCAACTGTACTAAGAGTAATGAGTAGACACTAGTGTTGCTGATGAAACATGGTATGGTATTTTCAGCAATATTGGGTGGCAGTTTAGCTTAGTCAAATGCTGGTCTGTAACCATCCCAGTAAAATATATATTTAGGTTTCTGATGCACAGGTATGTGGTGAAATGGATTTAATACCAGTGAATGTCAAAGCTGGCATTGACAAACAATTGACAAACTATTGACAGACAATGCAGGGCAGTAGAGCTGTGTCTGTGGTCACTGTATAGTGAAATCCATTTAGGTAAAGCCAGTAACAAGCCCCATCACTCATCCAAAGCAACATTTACAGATCATGTGGTAGGTGTTACTAAAATTGGTGATACATGTCTCAAACTTTATCTGATTCTTGTGAATTGATTGAAACTCAAGCCACGGGGGGCCCTGCCAACACCATTAACCTCAACAAACTTTGACTGAGAAATCAAAGGAGCTAGGCCAAAAAAAATTGGCTGAATGGTGTCAGGAGTGGGCGATTCGTCCATTCATTTTGTTTAGTGTGGGTGACGGAATCTATATATGCCTTTGTTTAGCTCAGCATATGGCTAGTTTAAAGATGGTCTCCAGCTTTAATGAAGTTGGTCCAAACAAACAATTTACTTCCCTATGAGATACACGGGTTCTGACAGTGTTCTGTCAGTGGGATGGAAACTTCCCATCCCTCACCCAGAACATAATTGAGTCAGGCTAAGGGCTAATCAGCCATTCACAGAAAGCTTTGCATTTTCTAAATTAATATAAAGCTTCCTTTGATTTGCTGATTTGGAGCCATAATGTTATTGGCCTGCTTCTTCACCTCAGCCAATCAAGGAAGCTTTGTATTCATTTGTTCCAAACAAACTATGTAAGCCTCACTGGAGATCAGATTTAAATAGGCAGACCAAGGTTGGTTTGTTTTCCTGCATCTCTCCCTTAGACTAGTGCCTGTATTGTGTAATATGTTACAGCCAGGCAACATGGTATTAAACAAGATTAAAAAAAAAATGTAATCCAGTAAGTGGTAAACAATTAACATGAAAACACTAATCCAGCTAAATTCCTGGTTGTGTTTTGCTTTAAGATGCAAGGGAGGTTTTGTACTTCTGCATATTATTATTATTATTATTATTATTTGATATATTTTCAGATATTAACAGCCAGTTTCAAAGAAAGCGTTGTCACCAATGTGCACATGCACTCTTTGGGGTTGATTTACTAAAGGTAAATACTAAAGGTAAATAGGCTGTTCACTTTGGAAGAGAATGTTCTTGCTTTGCCAGGGATTTTTTTCATTAGCTTAGTGAATGTTCAAATGCAATGTAAGGGAAAAAAAGTATTTTTGATTGCATATGATTGGACGATAAAAGTTAGCAGAGCATCTCATTCACTAAGCTAAGGAAAAATTCCCTTGCAAAGTGAACAGTTTATCTGCTTTTTATAAATCAACCAATTTGTCTCTATCCACTCCTAATTTCTCTCTCTCTCTCTTTCTTAGACAAATGCACAAAAAGACAATGTGTGTGGTATTTAACAATTTTAAATGCATACTTGGAAGTTGCAGTGACTGACTTTGTGAATTGTGTTTTCCATGCTATATATCTGGCTTAACATTTTTACCTTTTAATCCTTCTGTGTAAGCAAAGGATTATTGTTTTTGTTTCTTCTAACCAGAACACACTACTGTGAATACAAAGTAAATTGTTGATCCCTTACACTGATGTGAAATGGAATTTGGTCATGAATATGCATAGAACTGGTTTTGCGTACAATGGATTAGTTTCATATGCATTATTACAAAAGAACACTGAATGTCAGAGTTGTGGATCGAAGGTTAAACTGCACAAAATCATTAAACTATATGTCTAAACTTTAACAATGTCATGGAAAGATTTATATAATATTTACTTGTGTTCCTTGTCTACTACTTTTGTTTTATATTATTCAGTAGAACTATGCTAACATATGTAGATATTTTAAATACAGTTTTAGATATATTGTGCCTTGGGTAAACACTGCATTGGGATAAACTAGTGGACTACTATTGTCATGCTTTTTACCTAGCCACAGCCAAAAGCCCTATTACTTTCAAATTACTGCTTGATTCCTCTTCACTTTTCCGTTTAAAAAACGTGCTCCTTAATCACAGAAATTAATCATGATAGTAAAAGGAAATCTGTAATTACAGGGTTATTGTACATCTGCATATCTTTATTAAGTTGTTTGACATTTACCTATTACCCAAAAATTGCTCTTTAAAATGAATAAAATGAGGTTTGACCTCCATCAGATTCAAGGAAATGAAAAGCTAATCACCTTTTTAATTAGAATATTACTAGTCCTTAAATACTCATTTTTAAAGGAAACCTGTAGTTTCCCTATAATAATACAATTATAAATCAACAGATTGTCCCACAGCAGCAACATTAAGTACATGTGCTTACATTTCCTGTGCTCCTCTGCTGTGCCAATCCACTACCAGAGCACCACAGGATTTCCAAAAATGTAATATTTTATATTACAGTGCTAAACATTGAATTCTGGGAGGCTGGAGGGAGTGACATATATTCGTCCAAACCCAAAAGTACTAGGGTTCTCTACCTTTTGTAGAAAGATCAGGGCTGCAGGGAAGTGAAGTAGATTAGTTATTACAGGCAGCTTAAGGTGCTTGCTGTGCAGCAAACCTATTTTTTGCCTTACATGCCTAAAGTACAGGTTTGTATTTTGTGCAACCAATCAGAAGTTAACTTTGATTATTTCTGAGAGGCCAGAAAAAAAATACAACAGAGCAACATTTTAATCAGGAAGCAGACATATTTAACCACTTAAGCCCCAGAAGGTTTACCACCCCTTCATGAACAGGTGATTTTTTGTGATGCAGCACTGCATTATTTTAACTGACAATTGCGTGGTCATGCTACACTGTACACAAATAAAATGTATGTCCCGTTTCTCCCACAAATAGAGATTTATTCTAGTGGTATTTGATCACCTCTGTGGTTTTTATTTTTTGCGCTAGAAACAAAAAAAAAGACAATTTTGAACAGAAAAACTATATTTTTTACTTTCTGCTTTAAAATATATCCAATTAAAAAAAATAAAAAAAAATTGTTCTTCAATTTATGCCAATATGTATTCTGCTACATATTTTTGGTAAACAAAATACCAATAAGCATATATTGATTGGTTTGTGCAAAAGTTATAGCGTCTGCAAACTAAGGGATAAGTGACACACTTTTTTGGGGATGAGTGACACCATTACAGTGATCAGTGCTAAATATTATGCACTGTAACTGTACTATTGACACTGGCAAGGAAGGAGTCAGGGGCAATCAAAGGGTTAAATGTGTCCCTAGGGAGTGCTTTGTAACTGTGGGGGGTGCTTTTACTGTAAGAAGACCATGTTCCTGCTTAACGGAAACACAAGATCTCTGTCTTCTCCTGTCACAGAACGCCGATCTGCCTTGTTTACATAGGCAGACTGCCATTCTGTATGCCTCAGGAATGATCGGTGGTCTCAGCAGACATCGGGTCTGGCAGACTTGCTGATTGGCTCCCGCTGTGTCCTATCCCTGCAGCCTTTAGCCCATACCTCCAATACAGAATGACTGTTTGCAAGCTGCAAGACTTGTGAATGAACTACAGGAGCTCTCATCAGCTCCCTTGCAGTCCATTGGGAACTATAAGCTGTCAGACATAATGTATGACAGTACTTGTAGTTCTCTCATTTACAGATTGTTGCTAATGAATGGCGGAACCATGTGGGTAGAGCTCCGCATGGCCACATTATTTTTAAAGTGTAATAGTGGGTGCAGAGAGAAGACCCCCCGCCAATTGTCACAGGGAGGGGTACAGGGGGTAGGTCTGGAACATGTTACACGTTACCTGCAAATTATGAGTGTAACATGTAACATGCTCTGAAATGTGAACTTATCATTTAAGTCCTTCTTTAATATTCACTTGTTCATCCCTGCAAATCATTAAATTGTATGTATAACCAATTTTTTGTTGATAATCTTTGTATAGAGAGCTGTGAAGTTTTCATTGCTGCTTGTGTCCGTGGAATAGAAAACAAAGGGAAAAGTAAAAATGTTAGATATTTCGACTGATGAGAGATGAGAGTAAAGCTTTAAATTAAGAAAATTATTCTAGAGACAGTTGTCTAGAGGGAGCGTTCCCCTTACTTTGAAGAAATTTAATTTCACTTCCTGTTGTGTAACTTGGACTGGAAGTGAAAATAAATCTCCCCAACAAGACACAAGCTACAACTGTTAGGGTTTTAACCCTGCCCTCCTCTATTTATTACAAACAGAAAAGGTAAACTATACATACATTTTAACATAGCTTTATGTTGGCATGTGAGTAAAAGTCAAATTGTGTAAAACATACTGTATGTCAGGTTTTTTGGATAACAGCTAAGTTTAGCATGAATATTATTAGTCATAGATCATCTAGCACTCGTTTATGTTAACAATTCACTTGGTCGGAACAACAACTAAGATCCGAAGTCTAACCCTTGCCCAAAAACATTATGTACTTAGTGTAGTGATATAGAAAAAGCAGAAAATACAAAGGTTGTACACCTGAGTGAAACATTGTTGGCAAATTGAATGCATGCATTACTGTAGTTGGAATCAGGTAGAATCTAAAGAAAACATATACTGAAGCAATTTGTAGGTTATCATTGCTAACCTCTGCCTCAAAAAATTCTAGTTTTCTGGTTTCTATTTTATCACAATGTTTAAATTTGTTCTGAATCACTGACCCAGACCAAATATGAGTAACAAGAGTTCTGACTTCACCTGTTACATAAGACAGTCATTTATAGAAAGAGTTCAACAGCAGCAGCCTACTTTAAGATAACTTTGTCACCAGAGAAATATAGGGGCTTCTAACTTTTTCAAAAAATACTACCCTATTTCCCCGAAAATAAGACCTAGCGTGATTGTCGGTGATGGCTGCAATATAAGCCCTACCCCCCAAATAAGCCCTAGTTAAAGACCTTGTAGGTCTTATTTTCAGGGTAGGGCTTATTTTCGGGGAAACAGGGGAGCGCTTATTTGAGGGGTAGGGCTTATTTTGCAGCCATCACTGACAATCACGCTAGGTCTTATTTTCGGGGAAACAGGGTAGTTGCCTGTTTAAAGAGGGAGTCCTGCGAAAAAATAAAATTGAAATGTCAGTAGCTACAAATACTGCAGCTGCTGACTTTTAAAATAAGGACACTTACCTGTCTCAGGGTCCAGCGATGTCTGCACCCGAGGCCGAACCATCACTCAGCTCTCGGTTGCTGCCGTCGCCATCTTCTGTAAGGGAATCAGGAAATGAAGCCTTGCGGCTTCACTTACCGGTTCCCTACTGCGCATGCACGAGTCATGCTGCGCAATCAGAACGGTCCCTGCTGTCTCTGGGACCCGGGTGCGTCCCAGCAGACAACGCTAGGGAACGGGAAGTGGCGTAGACTACCGTGGAAGTCTACACCCGGAAGTGGGTGCAAATACTTGTATTAGACAGGTATCTTCACCCTCCTCCCCCCTGAAAGGTGCCACATGTGGCACTGGAGGGGGGGAGGGTTCCAAAAAGCGGAGGTTCAATTTTTATGTGAACCTCCACTTTAAGCTGACCCTCATGTTTCAAAATACTGTAGTCTGAGGCACTGACCTGCAGATCAAGAAAGTCAAAAGTTCTAAATTGTAGGTGTTTCAAAATATGTGGGTGTGTTTTAAAATGAACCTGCCATGGAGGACATTTACATATTTACTTGGATAAGGTATTGATGGATAAGGTTTGGGGTGCTGTATATGATTGTTATGTGTCTAAGCAAAACTAGTTATATGCATATTAGAATAATAGAAGGCTGAGTATATAGTAGTGCAGTATGATGGCCAAATATTAAGTCAGTATGCATACGGAAAATACTCCTCCTAAATATATAGGAGTCTTCAGTATGGCTAGTCTTAATATTTTTTTTTTAAGAAACATATTTTTACAACAAAATCACCCTTCAACTTGAGTTATGTAACAATTTTAAAAACTAAATATCATCAATATACTTCCCATAACTCATAGTTGAAAATCCCCCTTTGTGAAATCATTGTGTGCCGCATATATCTTCTACGCTTCTCAAAATGACATTTTCTATTTTCTATTTCCAAATATTTAAGCTGAACAGAACTGTGTCCATCCATAATAAAATGTGATATTGTACAGTTTTTAAGTTTTCACTTAATACTATTTAAGGAACTGACACTGTATTATATTTAGGAAACATTGCTTATTTATATGATTTATACTTCTAGGGAATTGATTTTTAATGGTCTTGTTTAATAAAAATCTTACTTTTTAAACCTAATTCTTACAGTAAGTTCAGTGACCCAAAACAACTACTGTAATAAGAATTCACCCTGCTGAAGACAGATGAGTATAAGATATATTATGATTGGTTGATATGGGCTACCGTACCTGAGAATTAACACCTAGTGTTATTTTTCTTAAATTGTTTTTTTTTTTACTTAATGTTAATATTATAATTCTATAATAAACCTATTAATGCCATCTTATCTTTTGGTAACACAGAGAATGTAGTCATGTGTTTTTTATTGTTTCTTTTCTAACGAATGCCCTAGACCAGGGGTAGGCAACCTCCGGCACTGGTGCCGCAAGTTACACACAAAGCCTCTTTTGCCGGCACTCGACTCCCTTCCCATCAGCAGAGCAGTGCAGGGAAGTGTCAGTGAGACACTTATGCATTCCAATTTCAGAATTCTCCATGCCACCCCTGCACTGAGGGGAAGGCACTGCACCCCCACATTGTAAAATATGGGAAACATTGTTTGGTTCTCTAACTTTGCTGTAGCTGCAATCATCAGCTTTTGTGATGGGGAAGAGATTGGGTGCAGTTCTGGTGGGGGGTCCCTCTTTCTAGGAGGAGGACTGTCATTGGCCACTGCTAAAGCCAATCACAGTCCTGCTAGCCCCACTCACCATCTGGAGGAAGATGACTGCCACTACCAATCTCAGAAAGAAGGGATTTCACAGTGATTGAGAAAACCCTAATCAAGTCACAGTTTGTGGAATTACTGTTGAGCTTCTGGGAATTTCTATGTCCCTTTAAGCCAGAGCCAGTATTCAGTGCAATGAAAATCACACACAACTTTTCTTGTGGCCACACATTTTCTCAGCTGCGGGGGCCCAACTTATGATTCTGCACACAGGCCCACTGCTTTCAGAAAATGCCCCTGACCTGAGCTTATTATTTCGCATCCATTCCATATGCCTGTATGTGACATCAAATACATCTCATACATTACATACAAGCACTTGGGCTGGATGCAAGAGGTGGATCAGCAGGATGAGTGTGCCAGGACAGGTAGATTTTTCTCATCTCTTCTTCCTTTCACCATTCTACACATCATAGATGAGAAGAGGGTACAGCGGTAGAGCAGATGAGCAGGAGGGAACGGCGGTGGGGAAAATGAGCAGGAGGGGTTCAAAGGTGGGACAGATGAGCAGGAGAGTACAGCGGTGGGGCAGATGTGCAGGGAGGTACAGTGATGGAAGAGATGAGAAGGGGGTTCAGCAGTGGGACAGAAGAGCAAGGTGGTACAGTGTTGGGGCATATAAGCAGGGGGATTCAGTGTTGGGCCAGTTGAGCAGGGGGGTTCAGTGTTGGGCCAGATGAGAAGGGGGTTCAGTGGTGGGACAGAAAAACAGTGAGGTATAGCAGTGGGGCAGATGTGAAAGGAGATGTATTGGTGGGACAGGAGAGCAGGGGGGACAGAGGTGAGACAGATGTGCAGGAGGTACATTGGTGGGAGAGATGAGAAAGCGGGTTACAGTGGTGGGGCGGATGAGCAGATGGGTTCAGTTTTAGGACAGATGAGAAGGTAATTCAGTAGTGAGACAGAAGAGCATGGGGATACAGCAGTGGCGCAGATGTGCAGGGAGGTACAGTGATGGGGCAGATGAGAAAAGAGGTTACATTGATGGGGTAGATGAGCAGGGGGGTTACAGTTGTGGGAAAGATGAGCAGTGGGGCAGTGTTGGGGCAGAGGAGAAAGGAGGTACATTGGTGGGACAGATGAGCAGGGGGTACAGTTGTGGGGCAGATGTGCAGAGGGGTGCAGAGGAGAAAGGAGGTACATTGGTGGAACATGAGCAGGGGGTTACAGTGGTCAGGCAGAAGAGCAGGGGGTACAGTGGTAGGGCACATGAGAAAGGGGGTTATTGTGGTGGGGAATATGGGCAGATAAGTTCAGTGTTAGGACAGATAAGAAGATGGTTCAGCGGTGAGACAGAAGTGCGTGGGGGTACAGAGGTAGAGCAGATGTGCAGGGAGGTACAGTGGTGGGGCAGATGAGAAAGAGGGGTTTAATGTTGGGCCAGATGAGAAGGGGGTTACAGTGGTGGGAAAGATGAGCAGGGGGATTCAGTGTTGGGGCAGAGGAAAAAGGAGGTACATTGGTGGGACATACAGTATGAGCAGGGGGTTACAGCGGTAGGGGAGAGGAGCAGGGGGTACAGTGGTGGGGCAGATGTGCAGAGGGGTGCAGAGGAGAAAGGAGGTACATCAGTGGAACACATGAGCAGGGGGTTACAGTGGTGGGGCAGAAGAGCAGAGAGTACAGTGGTGGGACAGATGTGCAAGAGGTACAGTGGTGGGGCAGATGAGAAAGGGGGTACAGTGGTGGGACAGATGTGCATGAAGTACAGTGGTGGGGCAGATGAGAAAGGGGGTTACAGTGGTGGGGCAGATGAGCAAATAAGTTCAATGTTAGAACAGAGGAGAAGATGGTTCAGCAGTGAGACAGAAGAGCATGGGGGTGCGGCAGTGGAGCAGATGTGCAGGGAGGTACAGTGGTGGGGCAGATGAGAAAGGGGGAACATTGGTGGGGCAGATGAGCAGGGGCTTACGGTGGTGGGACAGAAGAGCAAGGTGGTACAGTGGTGGGACAGAAAAGCAGGGTGGTACAGTGGTGGGACAAATGAGCAGGGGGTACAGAGGTGGGGTAGATGTACAGGGGGTTACAGTGGTGGGGCAGGTGTGCAGGCGGTGACAGTGGTGGGTTAGATGAGAAAAGGGGTACATTGGTGGGGCAGTTGAGCAGGGTGGTACAGTGGTGGGGCAGATGAGCAGGGGGTACAGAGGTAGGGCAGATGTACAGGGGGTTACAGTGGTGGGGCAGGTGTCCAGGGGGTTACAGTGGTGAGGTAGATGAGAAAAGGGGTACATTGGTGGGGCAGTTGAGCAGGGTGGTACAGTGATGGGGCAGATGAGCAGGGTGGTACAGTGGTGTGGTAGATGAGCAGGGGGTTACAGTGGTGGGGCAGATGAGTAGGGGGTTACAGTGGTGGGGCAGATGAGCAGGGGGTTACAGTGGTGGGGCAGATGAGCATGGGGGTACAGTGATGAGGCAGATGTGCAGGATGTTACAGTGGCGGGACAGATTTGCAGGGGGAACAGTGATCTGAGGTGTGAAGGTGCATGAATTGGGGCTGATCTGAGGTGTGGAGTTATAGGAATTGAGGCTGATCTGAGGCGTGAGAGTGCAGGATGTTAATTTCTCACTACTAAAGTAGTTTACAGCATTTACTTTATAGAAAATCCTTTTTGTGATTGAGAGTGTAAAGTTGAATTTTTTTTTTATAAAGTCAGTACGCTCAATTTATTTGAAAACATTTTTCAGCACACTGTGCTCAAAAGGTTGCCTACCCCTGCCCTAGACGTATGAAGCATGTTTAAAGTTTAGTCATTTTTTTAAAGAAAACATGTCACAAATAAGCAGAAAAGTATCAGTTGGACATTCCATCCACCAACAAAAAGGGCGTTCTCCAAAAGTTTTTCTGATGGATGTTGGCTCAAACTTGTTTTGCATACACACGGTCACACAAAGGTGTCGGAAAATCAAATTGTTCTAAACGCGGTGATGTAAAACACGTACGTCTGGACTATAAACGGGGCATTAGCCAATAGCTTTCGTCTCTTAATTTATTCTGAGCATGCGTGCCACTTTGTGCGTCAGATTTGTGTACATACGATCGGAATTTCCGACAATGGACTTTGTTGTCGGAAAATGTTATAGCGAGCTCTCAAACTTTGTGTGTCGGAAATTCCGATGGAAAATGTGTGATGAAGCCCACACACGGTAGTAATTTCCAACAACAAGGTCCTATCACATGTTTTCCGTCGGAAAATCCAACCGTTTGTACAGGGAATTACACAATTTGGTGAGTTACCAATTGTTCACATTTGATAAAATTCATTTTCATGAAAATTGACAAACAAACGGCTGTGTTCATTTTTATGAAGTGGTAATTGCTATGGTGATTTTTAATATATTTCTAATCCAATCCACTGGATTTGCATCTACTGTAGCTACCAATTTATTTGTTTATTTTTTTTTAAATATAGTGAATTCAAATGGTTGTAAACCTTTACATATACCAAGTGAAGTGACTAACCTCAGGTGATACATAGAGAAGAAATAAATTCTCCTACATGAATTGCACCAAATAATCTACAGCCATTTGTCCTGTACAACCTTCTACAGCACAGAGAGTAACACATAATCTCCCAGGATCTCTCAGCAGCAGAAGGGAGGGGACATGCACCTGAATTCAGACATTGCACAGCTAAGAGAGAAAACATACCCCCTTCCTCACTCTATACAAAAACAAGCACAGCTGTGGCTTTCAATCACAGGCTGTGTGCTGGAGCTCTCCTCCCATTTCCTTTTTTTCTCCTGGGGTTATGGAAAAGCTGTCAGACAGGAGTCATGCTAAAAAAACAAGCAGCAGAGAGAAATGGCATTCGGAGCTTTGGAGAGAGGCAAGTATACAATATAGAAGGGCGTGCTTTGTTCGTATTTAATGTCTGAGATTTACAATCACTTTGAAGCACAATTTCACTTTGAAATACAAAAACATTTTCCAGCAAATTAAAAATGCAGTTCCCATGGAACACCAGCCTCAGAGATCCTTTGGTACTTACAAATCAAACTTTTTGATCTACAATCAAGGGATCATCTTCACTACATACCCTGACACAATTTGAATGTATATGTCTTAAGGATATGATTGCTAGAAGTATAATAACATTCTATAACTCTCCTAGTCCCTCCTGAACTCTTATTTCTTTTTACTCTCCACTTTCCTTGTTGGCTACTACAACACAGCTACAGCGTTTCAACTGGCTCTCGACTGTAGGGTACCAAAAAATGTGGATTACAGCAGAGGCTTTCCTAACACCAAATTATCATTGTTTCATGCAATACTTTTGTGTATATAACCTCTTTGACGGGAATTGTTCTTGCTATTACTTATGCCTAAAAATCCTTTTTTTTTAAATGAATTGGGGGGGGGGGGGGGGGCATGGCGACCGAGCTCCAAGATGGATGCTTAACACAGGAGCTCCGTTCGTCCGCCAGAGATAATCCAGCGCCATTCTTTTTACAATGATTGAATAAGTCCTAGTCAAAGCATAGTGGTCTTCAACCTCTGGGAGGCATAGGTGAAGAGCAACATATCCTGAATGAAAAGATGTCTGAAATTATTTGTGGCAAAGTATGATAGTTTAGTTTGAGTGGGTCTGGATCCCTTGAATTGAACATTATTTACCCAGTGACTCTGATTGTTAGCTACTGACCATCCTATCTGGATAGCTGGGCTATCCTTCTTGGTTAAAGAGTGCATCATACCCACCACCTCCAGACGTTCCCTTTCAACCCCCAACCTACCTTGTCTCCTAGTCCCTCCTGAACTCTTTTATTTCTTTTTACTGTTCACTTTCCTTGTTGGCTACTACAACACAGCTACAGTGTTTCAACTGGCTCTCAACTGTAGGGTACCAAAAAATGTGGATTACAGCAGAGGCTTTCCTAACACCGAATTATCATTGTTTCATGCAATGCTCTTGTGTATATTACCTTTTTTACGGGAATTGTTCTTGCTGTTACGTATGCCTAAAAATGCTTTTTAAAAAAATTAGGGGGGCGTGGTGACCGAGCTCCAAGATGGATGCTTAACACAGGAGCTCAGTTCGTCCACCGGAGATAATCCGGAGATAATCCAGCGCCATCTGAGTCCATGATTGAAGGCCCTGAAAACGAGTATAAGATAGCCCTTGACCTGCTGCACAGCGCAAGGCTCAGAAAGAATCCATTACAGCCTAAAAAACTGTCGGACTATATCACCTCAGCACCGCACGTGGCTACAACAAAATGACAGTGAAGCTTGGGACAAACTGCCTGACTACAGGGCCAGAACACATAACGGCAGCAGCGGGATGCCCTCCACAACATCCCACACAGCGAATCATCCTCCGGGACATCCAGCCCCTCTACAAGAAGCCCAGTGAAATCTAAGCCATGGAGGCACTCTCTGGCTAGGCCACAGGCTGACCCAGAAATGGAGGTAAGCTGGCCACAGCATAACTCCACAGCCCAGGTTGTATGCGAGGGAGACCCCATAGCTGACTTCCCCACATCAGACAAGCCCATCTCTGACACAATGTTGAAAGACATGCTTTATGGTCCTCACTCCAAGCTGACATGGTCAGAGGGATTAACAAATGCCAAAGAGAGGTCCAAGCCATAGCTAACAGGGTGGATCATGTTGAACGCAAAATGGAGGAATACACATCCTCATACAAGCTCAGGCCCACACAGCACAGGGAGAAGACATAACATGGATGAAAGATAAAATAGCAGACCTGGAGGACAGATCCAGAAGGAATAACCTCAAACTGAGGGGTATCCCAGAGTCTGTTCCCCCTAACCAACTCCTGCAATATGTCCACACCCTGTTCTCTACAGTAGTGCCAGAGCTGACAGCACAGGATCTCATTGTGGACAGCATCCACAGGATTCCCAAACAATCCTTTCTCCCTGAAGAGACCCCAAGAGATGTCCTGCTGAGAGTTCATTACTATCACGTAAAGGAACAAATACTGCAAGCATCATGCAAGCTAGAAAATATCCCTCAGCAGTATACCACTTTGAGAGTATTCCCTGATCTCTCCAGGCACACACTACAACCGCAACCTTATGACAATCAATAAAGCACTGAAGAATCATAAAATCCTCCATAAGTGGAAATACCCAGCCACACTCTCTATCACCCACAATGGGGTCACAATATCAGTATCAACATTGGAGGGAGGGATCACAGCCTTACAAAAATGGTATATACTCTCTGACCGGGAACCCACTATATACACCTCCAACAGGACCACAAGCAATACAAAATGAGTGGCAAGTTGTATTTCATAAGCATTCCCAAAAGAAAAATGCTGGTTGAAAATCTTAAAGATAACACACAATTACTCACAAATATCTCTGGGGACAGGAGATGACAGTTTACCTTCTCCTCTCCTCTCCTAAGGCACTAATATCAGTTACATCTGCATGCGGATCCGTTACATGATCCATTTCTTATGTTTTACATGTTAAACTTTTATGTTCTTTGTTCCTTTTGTTATCTATTTGATATACACAGCCATATTTAAAGCAAATTACTTTCAACCACTGAAGAACCTGAGCCTCAGATACCTCCTCCTCATCGTACCAAACTTCACCAGAACAAACTCTACAGAAAAAGTGAGTACCTACACCACACAATCAGACCACAGGATGCACCACTGTAATGCCGATCTCAATTAATGCACAGGGTCTAAATCATCCCGCAAAAAGATTTTCCCTATGGAAAGAGGCATGTAAGCAAAAGGCAGATATCCTCTGTGTACAGTAAACTCACTTCCAACTACACAAAATTCCAAGCTTTTCACACATATAGTCTATCTGTATGTAATTATAGCTGGTACACCTGACCGCAAGAAAGGACGAGTACTGCTAGCCATAAAGAATTCCCTCTCCTTCCAATCCAAAGAGACATTCCTGGATGAAGGGGGAAGATACATAATAGTTCTGGAGATATCAACTCCAAACCATACACGTTAGTCACACTATATTCCCCAAACTCCCACCAACTTCGATTCTTAAGGAACGTAATCAAAAAGGCCAACACTATGAAATATGGAAACCTCATAGTATGCGGGGACTTTAACTTGATTTCAGATCCACCAATTACAGTAATACTACCGCATGTAAATCTAAAGGTACAGCATCCCTTCAGACACTACTCCAATCTGAGGAATTGTTCGACACGTGGAGTTGCCTTCACGCCAACGAAAACGACTACACCTTTTTTTCACAGACATAGCTCATATTCATGTATTGACATGTTCCTGACAGTAAAGTGGCTATTACAACAAGTAGAAACCACTAAAGTGCACGACATTACATGGTTTGACCATGCTGCCATATCTATGTCTAGTAAAGAACAGCCCCATCTAGGATCCTTTACAGCCCCATCTAGGGCTGTAAAGTAAGACTGCTACAAGACACCCAAACCCACACTAAAATATCTCAGCATCTCCAAATTTTTTTCTCAGACAACTCTGAGTCGGTAACTGACCCATACATCCTCTGGAACACACATAAGGCTTTTCTGAGGGGCATACTCATCCAGCTAGGGGCAAAAAAAAAAAGTCACATGTGCAAACTCAACACATTTCTATCGGAAATTCATACCACAGACATGCAAAATAAAAAGTCACCTACAGCAACACTAACAAACAAACTGACCACACTCAGGGAGAACTTGAGAGAACCCCAACAATACAACAAACACCTTAGACGACTACAGCTGAACTATAACACCAACGCTAACAGAGCTGACAAATACTTGGCAAACCATGGCAAATAAACCCACAGGACATAGCAAATCAACTCGCCGATTACTGTGGGTCATTAGACAACCTACACAAAGATCCCAATACACCTCAAACAACTGCAGAAAAAATACTCACATTCTTATGGGGATTGAACCTCCCATCTCTCTCAGAACATCAACTTGAAAACCTAAAAGCCCCGATTACAACCCAAGAAATAGAACTAGTCATAAATACACTACCGAATGGTAAATATCCAGGGCCAGATAGCTTCTCCAATGAATACTTCAAGACATTTAAAACTATACTATCTCCACACCTACGTACAGTGTTTAACAAAGCCACAGATTCTGCCACCTTTCCCCAAGAGATGCTGAGAGCACATAGAGTTTCCCTACCCAAACCGGGAAAAGATCCCAACACACCAGCTAACTTCAGACCAATATCCCTTCTCAATTCAGACATCAAAATATATGCAAAACTACTGGCTAAAAGATTAGTGGATATTATTCCCTCACTTATTCAAAGCGACCAAATGGGATTCGTGAAGGGGAGACAAACCTCAGACACAATCAGATGAATTGTAAATGTGATATATCATGTTGAAAAAAATGTAACACCTTCTCTGCTGCTGTCTATAGATGCAGAGAAGGCATTCGACAGGGTCCACTGGACCTACATGGAAATGGTGTTATCCAAGTTTGGCTTCAAGGGACCCGTGTTAACAGCCATCTTGGCTCTATACTCATGCCCCTCTGCACAGGTATACTTAGCGGGCCTCCTATCCACACCCTTCAACATAACAAATGGGACCCAACAGGGGTGCCCCTTAACGACCATTTTCAATCTAATGGTAGAACCACTAGCCGAAGCAATTAGGACAGACTCCTAGATCACAGGTTTCCAGTTCGGTACAAGCACACATACTATTAATTTATTTGTGGACAATGTCATCCTGCTCCTGACTAACCCACTCACATCACTAAAACAGGCCCACAAAATCCGGACTTTGGCAGTATCTCATACTATAAAGTTATCTTCACTAAATCTCTAATTATACGTCCCCCTCTGATGCCACGGGGAAGCCATGGGGAAGCCCCCGTGCGTCAGAGAGGGGCGGGGTCACCCGGTTATGTCACTGGGTGGCCCCATCCTCAGTTATATAAGAGCTGTCACAGCGAAGACACGTCAGACGGCGGGAGCCTCCCATGGAGGCGGGTCGGTTGCGTCTTCTTTTTCTTTGTCAGTCCGTCGGGCAGTGTGAACTTACACCATGGGACTTTTTATTTTATTTTATTTTTAATAAAGGACTTGTCCCAAGCTGTCTCTTGTCTTTTTTACCATTTTTATACTTTTTTTGTGAAATGGTAGGGGTACATTTGTACACCGTTACCAATTCACACAGGGGGGAGGCCGGGATCTGGGGATCCCCTTGTTAAAGGGGGCTTCCAGATTCCTATAAGCCCCCCACCAACAGACTCCCACAACCACCGGGCAAGGGTTGTGGGGATGAGGACTTTGTCCCCATCAACATGGGGACAAGGTGCTTTGGGGGGCTATCCCAAAGCACCCTCCCCATGTAGAGGGCATGTGGCCTGGTAGGGTTCAGGAGGGGGAAGCTCTCTCATCCCCCCTCTTTTCCTGCGGCCTGCCAGGTTGCGTGCTCGGATAAGGGTCTGGTATGGATTTTAGGGGGACCCCCACGCAATTTTTTTTTTTAATTTTGATTTGGGGTTCCCCTTAATTTATTCATACCAGATCCAAAGGGCCTGGTAATGGATGGGGGGATCCCATGCTCTTTTTTTTCAATTATCTTTATCGATATTGCCGTGACCCGACAATTCATTACAGCTGCAATTTTAAATGACAATTTTTCCTTTAGAAATGTCATTTTGCTGTGGTACTGTTCTAAACACGGGAAAATGCGCCACTTTACAGACATACTATAGACAACCCCCAGGCATAATATTTAAAGGAATATTTAATTTTTATTGTTTCACTTTAAGCATTAAAAAAGTCACTTCTCCAGAAAAAACGTCCGTTTTAAAAAAAAAAATTGCATTGATACATTTCCCCTGGGACAGGACCCAGGTCCCCAAACACTTTTTATGACAATAACTTGCACATAAGCCTTTAAAATTATCACTTTTGATTTTTCATGTCAGTGTCCCATAGACTTTAACGGTGTTCCAGCAGCTTTCAAATTTGCTGCGAATACCGCACATTGTTCACTGTTCAGCGAACACCCGATGTTCATGTCGAACTGACGTTCAACTTGCACATCGGGCTCATCCCTACTGATTACTTAATGTTTTTTTATTATCAATCTATCAATAATTCTTATACAGATGTGTACTGTGTATATCAAACTGTCTTGTCTTATTTGTAACATGTTCATATTTCATATATTCCATAAAAAATATTGAAACAAAAAAAATGAAACAGAAAAAAATGCAGTTTTCCCTGTAATACTCACCTTCTGTCTGGTGCTGCTCACACAGACTCATCCGCTTATTTAGTCCAGTGCTTGTTCCAGTTTAAATGCAGCAGCACACAGGATCATTGAATCTGACTATACAAAGTGCAGCAACGTCCATTCTTCTGGCTGTCTAGTCACCATTAATTGCTGTGTTTTCTAAGTGTGTGAGACTTAGTGCAGTGATCCATCCTGTGGCCAACACTCCATACGAGCATCTGTGCAAGTACAAGGCCTTGGCTGGTCTATAGCCACACGCGTGTGTTGCTTGCTATCTGGTAAGCAAGTTTTTCTTAAGGTGGCGGTGCACTTAATTGATGTTAATCAATGTGGTGGCACTGAGAGAAGGATGTTCTTATATCATCCTCATATACAGAACTACATTATCTATGCTGTATAATCAATGATTTACATACATCAATTGGGACTATTTAGCGCGGCTTCTCTGATTTTTATCTGTTTTGTTGTGTTATCCCACATTAAGCTGCTGCTTTTTTATTCAGTTTTATTAATTCAATATCCTATTTGTTGGTACATTAGCGTGGTTTTAGCCTTTACTTTTATATTCAGATTAAATAATGCTTAGTGTGATTCTACCCACTTCCTGTGAGTTTAGATTATTGTGGACCCGACCCTAGGGGAGGAGGGGTGTCACAATGACACCCTGAACTTACAGTGCATCAGTGCACAGAATGGATTGATTAACATTAGATCAGTGCAGCACTGTAAATCAAAGACTGCTCAGTGCTAAAGAAGAGCTGAAGAGGGCATGCACCACATGACTTGCCTTAAAATCTTCTAAAAAAGACAAGTATAAAAAAATATATAAAATACATGCTGGGAGAGGGTGAAGAGCTAGAGACAGGTGAGCAGCATTAGTCTTTTAAAAACAAATTATATGTGGTCCTCTCTGAACAATTCCTATAAAGAACACTGGGCATTAAGAGATGACAGCTTCATAGTTTTAGGAATAGGAGTGTGCCACAACATCCCCCTTAAAAATATTTCAGCTTATATACCCTTCAAAATTAGATAGGGAGCCATTTTTATGGCTCATGTAAGAGTGTTGGACTGGGGAAAAGGAGCTTGTGTGCCGTAAATACAAATATTGAGTTGTTACCTCTCCCAGGTAACTGGTGAAAGGGTACATTGAATTCATTCACCTCAGTACAGAAAGTTTTAAAACACACATGCATTTATATCTTTATGAAAAAAAGACAAAATGTAATGAGTACTTCCAGTCCTGGTACCCATGTAGGAGCAGCAGGTTGCAGATGCTCCTGTTAAACTGGTGGGGAACCCCTTTATAAACTCAGCTACCTCCTCCTCTTCTCTGCCAAGCTACTTTCTTTCCCATCTGGGAACCTCTATGGACCTCTATGGATCACTTATCGAGCTCTGAGGAGGACCTGCAAAGAGACTATGCCATACTTGCTGCAGAAGTGGCTAAATTGTTATCACCCACAAATAAGTATGCAGTGGATGAGGCAATCTATCTGGGTATCTAACAATTGAAACAGGAACTGCAGGCTCAGACATGCAGAAAACCCAAGGCTGAACACAGGACTTCATTTGCAGAAGATGCATTCGAGAAAACATGCAGAATGAAATGACCAAGCTTAATCTCACTGTGCTAGCAAAATTATATGGTTTCTAAGAACGGTCACACAGAAACAACCTTAGATGTTATTGGCCTGCCTGAGAGCTTTAGGCCCTTGTCCTTAGCTGAAATATGTCCCACTAACATTCCTGAGTTATTGGAACTCTCTGGTCCCCTGTGTAGCAGAAAGAGCTCACAGGCTTGGCTCATCTGCTGTAGGTAGAAAATATACCTTGATATCTCAACTATGCCAACAAAACCTCCATTCTTCATTGTCAGTGTTCAGTAAACTCCATATTTTTATTTTTTTTTGCAATAGATATTTATTGATATCATAAACAGTTGTACACTTGCAAAGTGAAGTACAAAAGTCAAATCTTAGTAAGTAGAGTGAAATGAAATAAATCTTCTATAGGAAATGGAAATCCGCATGAACAGGTATATAAACGAGGGTTCAGTTATCACATATAAGTTAAATGTATCTTCATTGTGTAGACTTATCTAGTCATAAAGGGCTGTTTGGGGCCATCAGGGGTGATAGATGGCATAGTAAAAAGTGATTAGTCCTCAATGGGGTAAGGGGGAGCAATGGAAGTATACAGTATTGGGGGTGCTATCATGGATTTGTAAGTGTTGTAATGTAGTGTAGTTTCCTAAACAAAGGGGGGGTGGGATATAGAAAAAGGTGAGAGGGGGTGGGTGGAAAAGGGTGGAGTTATCACTGTCTCAAATATCCTGCCACAGGTCTCGAGAACATCTTATGTTAAGACCTGTTTGTATTCATCTGTTGTAGTGAAATGTAGCCAGCAAGACCATGTCTTGGTGAAGTTAGCAGGCGTATCCTTTGCCTGGTGAATTAGATCCTCCATTTCTGCAGTTTTGCCTATACGGCGGAACCTGTCCGCTATAGACAGTGGGTCTGGAGAGCACCATTTAATCGGGATACACTTCTTTTGCTGCGTTTACCATGTGCATGGATAAGGAGTGGAAGTACGCCCTCTTTGGTATTGAGGGGCTATGTAGCAAAAATTGGACCGGTGTGTACTCTAAATTGTTTGTGGTTATTTGGTTGATGAGTCTATGGACTTCTATCCAAAATGATTGGATTTTAGGACACGTCCACCAGATATGCAAGAGTTAACCAATTCCTGTACCACATCTCCAGCAGTACAGGGAGAGAGTCGGGAATATGTGATGAAGTTTGAGGGGGTTCTGTACCACCGTGAGGCTATTTTGAAAGAATTTTCTTGTGCGTATTCATTGATCCCTTGTGGATAAATGTGTAAATGGTTTCCCAATCAGTTTCTATGAGTTCTGTGGAAAGGTCTTGTTCCCATTCATAGCTGGCCCAATCGTTTTTGGATGTGTTTCGTTTTTAAGCACATTGATTCGATGGGGGTAGTTTGTCTTGACCAATCCGATCTGAGTTTAGGGGCGTTAAGAAAGTGTCGAGCTTGTATATACGTCCAAAATGGGAACGTACCTGTCGTCATTTTAGCAGCTAAGTTGGTGTAAGAGAGGAGGTGGCCTCCTTCAAAGAAGTGTTCTGCTCTTACATGTGGGTGTGGCCATATGTCTTTCAAGAAAGATGTTTGTATTCCAGGGTTAAAGGCTGGGTTGAGTTTTGGGATAGTTGTCAGTGGTTCCATCAGGAAAAGGAGTATGTCATCCGCGAAGGCTGCTACTTTGTAGGTGCGCTGATTCACATCTATTCCTTTTATGTCTGGATTTGATCTAATACATTTTAGTAATGGTTCCAGCGTAAGTACAAAGATCAAAGGGGAGAGGGTGCAAGCTTGGCGGGTTCCATGGGAAATGGAGAAGGCATCCGATAGGTGGCCGTTAACTCGACCTTTTGCCAGGGAGTAAAGTGTAAGTATGAGAATTAACATACGGGGAGGAAGGCCCATAGTTTTTAGCGTTTCTGTCATGTAGTCCCAGGCCACTCTATCGAATGCCTTCTCTGCGTCGAGGGATAATAGAAAACCTTGACGATCGTTAGATGTAAGCCAATGATGAATGTTAAGAGCTTTAAGGGTGTTATCCAGCGCTTGTCTGCCAGGGATGAATCCAACTTGGTCAAAATTAACTAGATTGGGGAGCAGGGGAAGAAGCCGATTCACTAGTATTTTTGTAAACCATTTAAGGTCCATGTTTAATAATGAGATAGGTCTGTAGTTTGTAATAAGTGAGGAGTCTTTTCCGGTTTTCTGAATTAGGTAATGTGGGCTGTCAATAGGTCCCGTGGGGGTGTGGTGAATGATGCACATGCGTCAAAGGCCGGTAGAAAAAGGGGGTTAGAGTATCTGCGTATGCTTTATAGTAACCTGCAGTCAGTCCATCAGGTCCCGGGTTTTTACCCGTTTTCATTTGTTTTAGTGCTATGTCAGCCTCTTCTTTAGTCAGGGGTTTGTCTAGGTCTTGACAGGAGGAGTCCAAAATGGGAATTGGTGCTATGTTGTTTCAAGAAATCAATGATTAACCATTTCCTCTCAGTCTCGTCATGAATTGTGTTTGAGGGGGATAGGTTGTATAATTGGGAGTAATACGTAACAAACTGTTTTGCTATGTCAGGGGTCCAGTTCAGTTTGCATCCTGCTGGGTCTGTTAACAAGTGCACCGTCGTCATAGCTTTCTTGGTTTGTAGGGCTCTAGCAAGTAATTTACTGGCTTTGTTGCCATATTCATAAAAGGTCCTTTGGGAGAGGATATATTTGCGTTGTGCTTGTTTGCCCAGTAAGGCTATGTTTCCACTAGTGCGTCCCCAAAGTCGCGCAATTTTGCCGCGATTTTTACCGCGATTTTACCGCGATTTTTTACCGCGATTTGAAGCAATGCCTGTATCTATGGACCTCAAGTCGCATCAAAGTGGGACCAAAGTAGTGCAGGGACTACTTTGAAGTCGCTGCGACTTGAAGTCACACAGATATGAACGGTACTCATTGGAAATCATGGGAAACAATTTGTCATGCGACTTTTCAGTCCCAAGTCGCATGAAAAGTCGCACTAGTGGAAACAGAGCCTAAGTCTAGCATCTCGTTTCTGGATTGAATCAGAGCGTTTAAGGTGTCTAAGGCTTGCGTATGTTTGTGTGCCTTTTCACAAGTTGTCGAATCCGGTCAGCAAGCTCGTTAAAATGTTTCTGTCTTTCCCTTTTCGTTTAGTCATTGCTGCGATAAGGAAGCCCCGTATTACACATATGTGGGCTTCCCAGTTAATTAGTGGAGAGGTATCCATGGATTTGTTTTCCTCAAAGTATTGTTTGATGCATAGTTTTACGCCTGCAGAAATGGAAGGGTCCATGAGTAGAGAGGGGTCTAATTTTCAGGACTGTGTGCGGTTAGTCGTGTCGGGGAATGCTATAGTCATAGAAATAGGGTGGTGATCTGAGAGGAATATATGGTCTATGGATGTGCATTGGAGGATGGGAATGTCGTTTTGTGAAATAAAGAGGTAGTCTACTCTTGAATATTTGCTGTGAGGTGTCGAGAAGAAAGTGAAGTCCTTGCCGCTAGGGTTTAAAGTGTGCCATGTGTCATGGAGTAGGAGAGTTTGGAGTTGGGCTTTAATGGATTGGAGTGCAGCATAAGGAAGGGAAGATTTGCTGTTGGAGGAGTCAAGAAGCGGGTTCAGGGGGACGTTAAAGTCTCCCCCCAAAATTAAAGTGCCTTCTTGAAAAGTTGTTAAGGATTTAGTGATGTCACGGAAGAAGGTTACCTGTCGAGAATTCTGGGCATATATGTTTGCCAGCCTGAGCCTTCTACCCATATAAGATCCTTTCAGGAAGATAAATATACCTTTTTCATCAGTCATTGTGTCAATCAATTGGAAAGGGCAGTGTTTTGCTAGTAGTATGGAGACCCCTTTAGATTTTGACAATAGGTTCGTAGAGTGATAAGCAGTGGGGAAGTAGTGATTACGCAATTTCGGTGTTGAGTCTGTGTGGAAATGTGTTTCTTGCAGAAACATTATGTCAGCCTTATTTCTTTGCATAGATAGGAGTAACTGAGATCGTTTTTCTGGAGTATTAAGTCCCTTTACGTTTAGTGATATGAGTTTGATCTGAAGTGTGTCCCTTTTAGGGGTTGTAGAGGCCATTATCAATGTAGGTAAGAAGGTCTGTTATATCGGAAAGGGGCAAAGGCCTCGAGAAACAAAGAAGAAAATTAATGCACAAAACCAAGGCGAGCCAAAGCAGCTAAAGAGGACTAAGAAGCCGCCACACATATGGCAGTGTTTCCACACAGAAAAACAATAAGGTAAATAGAGATATGTCGCGCTAACTCAAAGTGCATAAATGTGATGAAATAAATATAATCCAATTCTTCAAGTAAAGTGCATATGCGTAAAGAGCAAAATCACATAAATAAAGTGACTAAACATCCATTAAATTCATAAGAAGTGATATTGGATAAATAACAGTGAAAATTCATGACATCATATGACATCAAATAAATAAACAAATCCAAATGAAGGTGATTAAATCCAAAAATAGTCTAAAAGTGCATCAAGATGAAAAAAATCACAAATTTAGAAAAAATTAAAAAAAAAAATCACATGAGATAAAAAAAAGCCGCATACAATAACAAAAATCGCATAAAGTGCAAAAAAGTGCAGAAACGCTATAAAAATAGCCACAAGTCGATCCAATTAATGTAATACAGTTCCAATGTGAACAAATTGAGTCTTCATAAAACAGTTCATGCAAAAGATAGATAAAAAAGTACAAGTGCAAACGATGATAGTTGACAGATTCCTCTTAATAACCGTACTCCGTGGTGCACCACACGTTTCCCCCAGCCTCTCACCTCTAGCAAAGACCCCTAGGGTCAAGTTGAGCCTGCAATCAGGAAGTGGATGAAACACCATCAATCGATCAGTCTCCTCCGATCGTCACAGGTCTGGCAAATCTCCAATGGAAGACCTCAAGTTCGGCAAGTTGGGTGGAGGCATGCAATAGAAAGGAGTATCCCCATTGTGCAGTATTCAAAACAGGTTTATGCAAAACAACATAGTAACTTACATGTACAGCATAAAATGAACAGCACAGATCCCAGTACTTCCGGTCTCGGCCGCGGCCGGAAGTGATGACACCTGACTCTTCCCTGACACGTATCGTCACCACCCACGTGACTTTATCAAAGGGTCTGTACTGTTCATTTTATTTTGGGGGATTATTGAAAGGTTGCTGTATTCGGGGTAGACCTTAGGGTTGGGAAAGGGGGGTTCCGGAAACAGCTGAGAACCCGCTCACCTGTCCTAGTAGGGAGGTGATTAAGCCGGAAGAGATCAGTGGTAGTAGGATGTTACAGTTTTGTGGAGGTGTATGTCACTTAGGGGTGCCACTTTGTGGGAGGTGGTTTGCGTGAAAAGAAGTGAACCATCAGACCGGTAGCCTAGTTCTGGCACAATTGTAAGTGAATGGGGAGTAGTGTGAACCCATGGGATCTGTGTACTGCGTTATTGGGGTTTGAGTACATCCCTATGGTGCGGAGCAGTGAATCACATCCATGTAATGGTCCTATGTAGGGAAGCGTAGATGGGGATACTGTATCAGAGTTATGGTGTGTGGTCGCCTCTTTCAGTTTCTCCCTTGGCCTTAAATTTTTTTTTTTGTAAAGGAACGGGTTAACATATAATAAAATTACAGATGTTCTGCTGTGGATAGACTGATATTGACTGCCCAATAAGATAAGTCACAACTAAAACAGTAAACTAGAAGCCGTCAACGGGATGTTAAATTAACATGGGGGTGCGGCAAGAGAACATGTACCCTGTAAAGATGTGGGGTTAATATTATGAGTAGCAGTATATGATCACAGTCATGTGGACAATGCAGTGTTGAAATTACAATAAACAATGCTGCAGTCTGTTAGGATAAAACTCTCCTGGTGTTTTAGATACAATACAATTGAACTGTAAGGGGGCTTGGAGCAGACACATCGCTTGTGGTTAATCATTGATCATATTCCTAGTCATCCAAACATGGGAGTGGCAGTGAGTGTTCAGTGCCACTAGGTGGCGATGTGGGACAATGTTTAAGTCAGATGACTCCTAACATGGAGGACAAAATGAATAGATGAAACAGATAGGAATGGGATATATCAAGTATCCCGTGCGACATGTCTGCTACCTAGCCCCCCCATGGGTAAACATTGAACATTTCTAATTTGGGCAGCGTAAATAAGCATACTATATAGTCAATATTCCTCAAATCAATGATACCGTTTAGAGCAGAAGAAGAATCCTTTCAAGGTTGGGTTTAGTGTATTAAGACCCTTCTCCTGCATACCCCGCTCTAGTATGAAACACTTTATGAGGGGAAGCCACACCAAATGTCTAGTGTGCCACTGGCCTCCTGCTTGGGGGGGGGGGGTTGGGGGGCGATGACGATGCGGTCGGGGGAATAATATATGGGACAGTGATTTGTCAATAGCAGAGCTATGCTCGTAGGGTGTTGCGGAAGACTCAGTTCGTAGATGTCGAGGTCTTCGTTGCAGCCCAGAGGATGTTGGAATTTAGAGTCTGACATCTGGAGGTCGGTTTGACTCCCTCGTGCATTCAAGGAGGTGTGTGGTTGTCCGGAATGGCAGAGTTCTGTGAGTTCCGGTCTTCTGCATATGTTACGATTCAAATCTAAGAGCAGCTGTGGGTTGTATGAGGCCCAGAAGAGATCTGCAAAGCTTATAGTGAGGATGGTGTCACTGTTTAATCAAGGCTGGAAGCAGTTCCCCCTGACACTGTGCCTTGCAAGAGGGAGCAATTGGTGTAAGAGATCCCCGGTAGTAACTGATATTCGGATACGCCGTACAGAGATAGCGAGGAGGGATACCGAGAGGGCAAAAAACAAAGCGGATAAAACAGTTGTAAGCTTATCTGTCGTTGATGTATGCACAGCATGAGGTCATCTTAATGGTCCCGACATGCTCTTTGAGGCATGGGAGCCATTGCGGAACTTCGGGCTGATGTTGGGGCATCAAAGCTGGAATGAGTGGTGTAGCTGAGGGAGAGCAGCATCTCTGGAAGTGTGTGTTTTGAGCTTCCATCGGTTCCTCTCTGTCCGACCGGTAGGGCGATCTGTATCTGTGGAAGTCGGCGTACCAGTTCGGTACCTCAACAAACGGTATGTCGAATGTGTGGCAGAAGTTTTCCAGCTCTTCAGGCACTCTAAATAGTGCAGTACGGCCTTGATGAGTTGCCGAAAGCCCGAAGGGGAACTTCCACCGATATTGGATTCCCTTGTTTTTGAGGACCTCTAGTAGAGGACGCAGGTCTTTTAGTTTCTTAGAGTGATGGCCAAAAGATCCTGGTAAATGTGAATGGTACGTCCTCCATAATCTAGCTCCATCTTGTGTCAAGCCTTTCTGAGGATTTCTTCCTTGACTTTGTAGTCAGACAGGCAGCATATTAAGTCCCTCGGGGGGTCCGCCTCTCTTCCTGGTGGCCTGAGGGCTCTGTGTATGTGCTCCATGTCTATGGGCGTTTGGCGGGGCTTGTCAAAGAGTTGGTTAAAAAGGGCCATCACTGTGGGGAGTATCTGGTCATTGTCGACACTTTCAAGGAGACCTCTCACCCTTAGGTTATGCCATCTTACCCAATTGTCCAGGTCTTCCACATGCCTATGGAGATCTCGGAGATGCATAGTGTGAGTATCCACTTCCGTATCGCTTTCTATTGGTGTACAGCCATTTTCTCTACTTCATGTACTCTTCCTGCTATAGCTTGTATCTCATGGCGGAGGTCAGTGATGGCCGCAAATAGCGTGTCCTTAATGTGTGCCACTACTGTACGAAGATCATTAAGGCTCGGCTGTTGGTGTGCCGGTGAGTTGTTTGCCATAGGAAGGAGAGGTTGCTCAGTAGGAGACAAGGTGATCCCGTCTAGTCCCTGTGAGGAGCTGAGATGGACTCTGCCATGTTAGTTCTTTGAGTCTGGAACATCTCTGGAATACTGTGATTTACACATCCGCCGGGTTCTCTTGGGAGCCAAATATCAGTGTTGGTCCCCACGGATAGCTAATTAAAGGCTGAAGTCTGACGGAGTTGAGGGATTAAGCAGCCATTTTCTCTCTAGGCAAACCATGCCCCCCAAAACTCCATAATTTTAGACAGCAATAAGCTTCCCTTAATTGTGGATTATGCAGCAGAGGTGGTCCACAGACACAAATCATTCAGTGAGATCTGCTCTAGTCTATCTCCCCAGACGATTAAGTTTACGCAAGCCTACCCCACTACTCTATGTTTTCAATCAGCAGATGGTGATCAATGCTCCTTTTCAGGATCCTGCGGAAGCCAAAGCCTATTAGGCCTGCTTAGCATTCTCTGAGGATGCACACATCAGTGCACACCCAAGATGGCGGATAAAAACAAACATCAGCCTACCATGACCCCTCTGTAATGGAAGAAACTAGGGCACTCAACTTATCCACCCCACACTACCATCTACGAAGCCCAGTAAACTACTCAACCATAAAGCTGAATATCTTTTTAAGTCTAGTTTTCTGTTTTCACATGATCCTGCTCACATTTATTTTTGCTTGGTTCACCTGTTGTTTACTTGCTGTTCTCTTCAAAAGCTATCAAGCAGGTATCATGCTGTATCCTTTTGAGACCTTTGTGTCTGGGGCGTTATCTGGCCACCTCTTTGTATTTTTGCATGCTCTCCATCTAGTTCATTCTCTTAGCTAATGACCCCCTTCACTATCTTCAGTTCTCCAGCTATTGGAAGTCTTTAAAAAAAAATTGAAAATGAACAGTTTGAGTGCTCTATTATGAAGATCTTCCACATTAATTTTAGATCTTTAACCACCTTTGCTACTCATGTTTCCCAAAGACCTGGCAGGCTCCAATGTGGCCAAATGGATGAAGGACTTCACCAATGATGATCTAATGCAAAATCTAGTGCAGTTCTGTATAGAAACCAATAAGCTTACATGTTTTATTGTCAAAGCTTAATTGAACAAGCTGAAGTTAGAAGCAGATTGGTTACTATGCACAGCTGCACCAGATTCTGAGAGCTTCAGCTTTAATAAATTCCCCCCATTGAGTTCATGATAAATAGATTGTGGATATTTCCATGAATCTCAATCAGATGGGGTCAGACTGCAGCTGGAAATCCTGGGATTAAAAAAAATGGGGAACATTGCTTTTGGACTTTTAAGCTTGCCAGAAAAGGAGACCCCCAAAAAAACATTCCCTGATTTGCTGTCACTTTTTGTGGTAAAGCCTGATGTCTGTCAAAACCAGACTTATAGACACCAGAGCTGTTTTTTTCAACTCCCTTAAGCCAAATGTAAAAGAAAAATCCAGAAGTATAAAATGCTGCTACCTGTGTTAATATGCACAATTTTCCATGTGTGGCAAATCTACCTGATTAAGCTCAAACCTTAAATTTGGTCAATTTTCTTGTTTCTGTAGCTGAAATATATAGTGAAAAATCAACAATAATGCACTTTTACACCATAATGAAAGTGTGGTGTGTAGGAAATAATAACTCTGCTTTTATTTCTAAACACATTACGTTTCTCAGATTAAACAAAATGAAACCAAAGCTTTAGTTAAAAAGTAGTATTTCTTTTGAACAGTTGCTAGCAAGCTGTACACTTTCAATCACTTCTTCAAAACTATGATTCTGATCTTTTCCCAGTAGTGTTGCATCATTTTGATTCTTCAGAACACGGAAAAACATAGAGCATAGAAAAATTCATGTTTAATTGCATATGCGTGATAGTATGCAGGCTGTTTTTCTGCAAATGCATCAAAATTAAATGTATTACTAAACAAAACCTACAGTCACTTTATACTATATAGTATACTTACATAATGTCAGGTAAGGTGCCATCTTTTTTAATGTGAGCCACAGCAGGAATACCCAAACCACAAGTAGGAGTGGACATAGAAGACTACCAGTGATGGAATTTTAGAGAATAGTTTAAGGCCTGGTTCACAATGTCGCAGGTCTGTGGGTCCACATTTGTGCAAGCACAGCAGTTCATCCATTTGGGCTGCCGTGCCTGCTTTTCATGCAGAAAAATGGTTCCTGCACCATTTTGAAAATACAGCTTTCACAGGAATTGGCCAGGCATAGACCATGCACACTTAAAGGTAATTTGCTAAAACTGGTGAGTGCAAAATGTGGTGCAACTGTGCATGGTAGCCAATCAGCTTCTAATTTCAGCTTGTTTAATTACGCTTTGACAAAAATAAAAATGGAAGCTGATTGGTTTCTATACAGAGCTGCCTGCACCAGATTTTGCACTCAAGTAACTCAACCCCTTACTGTACTTTGGACCAAGCTGAACCAATGCAATACTAAAATATTCATGCTTGGAATTTGGCTTTAAGAACATTAATAATAACAAGTGCTAGCAATTTGGGTAAATTGTTGACCTGAATATGTTTATACTATTATAGTCTGTCTTTAAATCCCACACAGTAATAAACATTACTGAGCACATATTTTTCACCACTTTTCTAAACAGAAAGTGAAAATCCCTATATTTGCATATGATTTGGGTATTTCAGACAAGAAATAGCATAAATTGAGGTAGCTGAAAATATACTACATATAACTATTTCTGAATGCTTTAGATCTGTATGTAAGAGGTTGGGCCTCTTGCAACAAGGGAGAGCCATGCCACACTGCAGTTACCTACATGTGTAAAATTTTTCAACACCCTCCATATAAAAAATATTTTCAGTAATAAAGTGGAGTGTTAAATTGTGAGTGTGGGCAGATTGTGCTAACAGAGAAAGGATCCTAAAGTGGTATGGTTTAATAAACCCTGAGTATCATAGATACAAAAACACTCAGCATAACATTTTCCATTACATTTTCAGACTACCTTAAAGAAGAACATTATTAAATAGTCAGTGACTACTTAGCAATTGTTGGTCAGTGGCTGGCCACAACCCCCCTCCCTCAGCATTGGCAGTCAGTAACCACATGTAAAAATAACCCAACCATCATTGGTAGTTAGTGGTTGGCTGTAAAATGAAAAAACAGAATTGGTGGTCAGTGACTGGCTGGAAAAAAATACTACTTACATGTTCTGTAGTTTTCCATAGTTCTTTTTTTTTACATAGCATCAGGACATGCCATCCCTAAAGGAGTGCTTAAGAGGACAGCGTGGAGCCAGTGCCATTCTCCCTCTGTTATCTGACATCCCCCTCTGGGTGTCAAGAGGAGACTGCATCAGCTCTGATGATTATGCTGTGAGGTGTCCAATAGGATGCCTTGAATCACAGAGCTGCCTGCATCAGCTTCTCTTTGGACAGGGCCTTCTTTCAGGGACAGGTACTGGAGCACAGAAAACATTCCATTAAGCTCTGCTGACACTCTGTATATTGCACTAGGGCATTCTGTAAGTTGTAGTACCCAGTGCAGACCACACCGACAATATGTGAAGTGATTGCACATTACTGCATGCACTGCACATATTTTGTATATGGCAGTGAGATCATGTACACTCGGGGTGCAGTTGTAAAGACCCAAATATGAGCAACATGCCCAGATTACTAATTACAAAAAATGTATAATGTTTATTAACCGCTTGCTGACCACCCTATACCACTTTTACTGCTACAGGGCGGCAGCTGTGCATAGGATCACATATTATCAGGAACCATGAAACAGACAGAGACAGAAAATGCAGTGAAAAATCACACCTTTTAATAAAGTGGTAAAAATAGTAAACGTAATCAGAACATAGCCAGGGTTCGGTAGCCAAATCTGGTAGTCAGAACAAGCCAGGAAATCAGGAAGTCAGAGATCAGCGTAGTTGAAGGCAGCAGACAGAAGGTGCTGAATGAATGAGCCAGACAGTTTAAATAGCCAGAAGGGGCTGTCTGTGGGCTGGACTGAAGAGCAGGAAATTAACACCAGGTGAGCCACTGTGGAACGATGAGTGCTGGCAATTAACCGACAGCTGAGCAACCTGAGCACTGAGAAGGGAGAGCTGAGCCCAGCCCTGACAGTACCCCCTCCTCAACGACCCCTCCCCCTCAGAGGACCACCAGGTGTGGGGGGAAACATCTATGGAAAACACAGAGGAGGACAGGAGCAAGTACATCCAAGGATGAGACCCAAGAGCATTCTTCCAGACCGAACTCTTTCCAATGAACCAGGTACTGTATGCGCCCACAGAACCTACGGAAGTCAATAATCTATTGTATCTCATACTTCTCATGGTTCTCAACCTGCACCAGGGGAGGACATGGTACCGAGGTGGTGAAGCAGTTGAACACCAATGGTTTTAATAAGGAGACATGAAAAAACATTCAAAATACGCATGCTAGCAGGAAGGTCTAATGCGTAAGCCACTGGGTTGATCCTACAGAGCATACGAAAAAGCCCAATAAACCATGGTGCCAGTTTCAGAGAGGAAACACAGAGTCAGAGATTTATGAGACAGCCAGACCCTCTCCCCAACCTGGTAGGAAGGCGCAGGTGTTGGCAGTCAGCATGGAGTCTGTACCTCTCACTGGCACATCGCAAGGACTCTTGGACCTGCACCCAAGTGGAACGAAGACCACAGAGATTCTCCTCTAATGCAGGAATTCTTTGGGGAACAAAGGAGACAGGCAACATTGATGGTAGGAAAACATAATTCACCACAAATGGAGACAATCGGGAAGCAGGATTAACGGCACTATTGTGAGCAAACTCCGCCCAAGGTAGGAGGTCTGACCAGTTGTTAGGTTGGTCAGAAATATAGCAGCGGAGAAACTGCTCCAAGGCTCAGTTGGCTTGTCTGCGGCCCCATTAGACTTCGGGTGATACGCAGAGGAAAAGGAAAGCAGAATTCCTAACTGTGCACAAAAGGTTCGCCAAAACCTGGAGACAAACTGGCTACCCCTTTTGGAGATGATAAACTTGGGTAGCCCATGTAACCGAAAGATCTCCCAAGCAAAAATGGATGCCAGTTCTTTGGATGTAGGCAACTTCTTTAGTGGTATACAATGTGAAATTTTGAAGAACCGGTCAACCACAATGAGAATTACTGTGTTGCCCTGAGAGTTGGGCAACTCCACAATAAAATCCATAGACAGGTGGGTCCAAGGCCTCTCTCCATTGGGTATGGGTTATAGGAGGCCCACTGGAAGGTGTCATAAGGTCTTACACTGAGCACCCACTGAACAAGTGGCTACAAAGTTGGTTACATCAGCGCGGAGACTAGGCCATTAGAATTGCTGAGAAATAGCCCAAATAAGTTGATTCTTCCCTGTATGGCCAGCTGCCTAGGGAGAATGGTAAGCCTGGACAAAACAGTGCAGAGATTCTCAGGGACAAAGCAGCGGTCACCAGGTTTCTTGGGAGGAGAATGGACCTGAGTGGCAAGAATTCTGTCACCCAAAGGTGAAGTGAGACTGGTACGTACAGTAGCCAGAATGCAATCGGGAGGTATCACAGGAACAGGCACCGTCTCAATCTTGGAAGTGGATGAAAACTGTTGCGACAATGTCAGCCCTCACATTCTTAGTACCGGGTAAAAATTAAACTATGTAATTGAAGCTTTACAGAAATAGAGCCCATCTCTCATGACCTTGCAGTAATACATTCATGACCTGTCTGTCTCTTACCCGGTCTGTGTATCAGCCTTGAGGCTTGTACTCTCACACCTGCATGTTTAAGTAATCTTCCCTCGGTTTGGCTCCACCCTAGCCTCAACAGAAACCACTATTTAACACCGTATTCTCCAAGCCTGCCTTGCCGTGCAATATTGTGTGTTTGGCTTCCTGTTTGCCATGTGCTCTAAGTTTGTCTCTGTCTCTGTTACCGATCTTGGCGTGTTCCTGACTGTCCCTGTCTGCTTGTGACCCTGACCTTTGGCACGTTCTTGACTATCCCTGTTTGCCTGTGACCCTGACTTTTGGCGTGTTCTCTGTTATCCTTGTCTGCTAGTCGCCCCGACATTTGGCTACCTCCTTACTATCCCTTGCTGTCCTGGGCTATTGTTTCTTCTCCATCCTCCTGTAGCCTACCGTGAGCGTGAGCATGAGCTGGGAGACCCTGGGGGCCGCGACCTGGAGCCAGTTGCAGCCCAGTCCATCCTCACCACTAGAGACTCTGGTGAACACCTGCTGGCTTTTAGACTCTGCGCCCTGGGGAATCTATGCTCTAACTCACTGTGGGATCCGTGTTGGTGCTCCAGGGGAACCACCCCGAGTTCCATCCGCAGCAGTCAGCCTTAGAGTCCACTATCATAGCGGTGCACTCCTGACCCAAACGGGGTGCATCTGTCACCTGGATACAGGTGACCTGACAGTTTGCACGGCCATGGACCCGTCTGATGTGCCGCTACCTGCCGATGTTCAGCTGCAGGGCATAGTCCACAGACTCGAGACCCATGAATCTAATCAGACCCAGGTGATGCGATTCCTTCAGGATTTGGCTTCCCACTTTGAACAACTTCAAGCCTCCTTAGGCTCCCCAGTTCCACAACCGCAATCGGCTGCCGTATCAGCTCCACTTACAGTCGCAGCCGATAACCCTTTGCACTTACCAGCTCCGTCCCATTACTTTGGGGATTCCAAGGCCTGCAGAGGGTTCCTTAGCCAGTGTACCATTCATTTCGAACTCCAACCCAAAAACTTCCAGTCTGATTGGGCAAAGGTAGCCTATATTATTTCTCTCCTGTCCAGGGAGGCTTTAGCTTGGGCTGCCCCTATGTGGGAGAGGAAAGACCCAGTGGTTTCCAGAATATCTTTGAGGAACCAGGTCATGTCTCTTCAGTGGCCAGCGCCCTCTTACGTCTCCGCCAAGAGTCTGCTTCTATGGGACAGTATCCTCTTTGTTTCCGCATACTGACGGCTGAGCTGAGCTGGAACAATGAGGCCTTAGTCGCAACCTTTCTGCATGGCCTTTCTGATAGAGTGAAGGACGAATTACCAGGAAGAACGATCCCCACTGATCTGGACGAAGTTATCTCCCTGTGTAACCAGATTGATATTCGTCTTCAGGAAAGGACCCTAGAAAAGCGATGCCAGCACTCCTTGGCCCTTAGTCAGCCCGAGCTCCCCTCTTTTCGTCCTGTGGAGCATCTCCTGCCAACTAAGGAACCCATGCAGCTGGGCCAGACCAGGCCATCACCCGAGGAATGTGCTAGGCGCAGAACTCTGGGCCTGTGTCTCTGCTGTGGGGGCAAAGGTAATTTTCGTGACACATGCTCATTTCCTCCAGGAAAAGCTCAGGTAATATATCTGGATGGTGGAGTAATGGACCCAGAAAAGTCATCTTCTCGTCTCCTTCTTTTGGTGTTTCTTCATGTTGGTGTTTCCTCCCACTCGGCCTTGGCTTATCTGGATTTGGGAGCCGCTGGCAACTTTATGGACTGGAGAACTGCATCTTCCATGAACCTTACCCTTTTACCCCTCACCACTCCATTGGTGGTCTCGGCGATTGATGGCACTGTTCTTCCAGGGGGGCCTATCCGCTTCCAGACCCCTCCTGTTAAGATGTCGGTAGGGATACTCCACCAGGGGTGGATATCCTTTCTTATCCTTCCTAAGGTCTCAACCCCTATCGTATTGGGGCTTCCTTGGTTGCAGCTCCACTCTCCACACATTGACTGGACTTCTGGGCAGATCCTGGCTTGGGGTCCCTCCTGTTCCTCTTCCTGCCTACTCAAGGTTGCCCCTAAGGGGAGACTTCCCGTGGCTACCACCTCAGTATCCTCTGCCCTTCCCGCTGCATATAGCAATTTCCAGGATGTGTTCTGTAAAAAGTCAGCTGAGGTGCTTCCTCCTCACAGGTCCTTTGACTTTGCCATTGACCTTGTTCCCGGAGCAGCTCTACCCAGGGGTTGTACCTACCCTCTGTCCATCCCAGAGACCCAGGCCATGTCTGAGTATGTTGCAGAAGATCTATTAAGAGGATTCATCTGGAAATCCTCATCGCCTGCAGGAGCAGAGTTCTTTTTTGTTGCCAAAAAGGATGGTACCCTAAGACCCTGCATTGACTACCAAGGCCTAAACGCAGTAATGATCAAAAATCGATACCCCCTACCCCTAATATCAGAACTATTTGACAGGTTGAAAGGTGCCTCCATTTTTACCAAGTTGGATCTCAGGGGTGCATACAATTTGATCCGAATACGGGAAGGGGATGAATGGAAAACTGCGTTTAACACTAGAGATGGGCATTATGAGTACTTGGTCATGCCCTTCGGTTCGTGTAACGCCCCAGCGGTGTTCCGAAACTTTGTTAACGAAATCTTCAGGGATCTGCTTTACCAATTTGTTGTCATCTACCTGGATGACATTCTCATCTTTTCGGATAGTCTGTCGGTTCACAGAGACCATGTCTGGATTGTACTTCAGTGCCTTCGAGAAAATAATCTGTACACCAAGCTGGAGAAATGTTCTTTTGAATGTTCTGAAGTCCTGTTTCTGGGATGCTTCATCTCTAACTTCGGTCTTTGTATGGATCCTGGGAAGGTCTCAGCCATTACCAACTGGCCTCTTCCTGCCGGCCTCAAGGCCGCGCAGCGCTTTCTTGGGTTCACTAATTATTACAGGCAGTTCATTAGGAATTACTCCTCTATTGCTACGCCAATTATAGCCTTGACCAAGAAGGGTGCTAATGCCAAGGAGTGGTCCCCCAAAGCTGTCTTTGCCTTTCATTATTTGAAACAGGCCTTCATTTCTGGACCTTTGTTGAGGCGACCTGACCCGGGGGATCCATTTTTTATTGAAGTGGACGCTTCCTCAACTGGGATGGGAGCTGTGCTTCTTCAATCCTTTGGGAAAAAACGTCTACCATGTACGTTTTTCTCCAGAAAATGTTCTCATGCGGAGAAGAATTACGCTATTGGTGAACAGGGAACTTCTTGCGATTAAATTGGCGTTAGAGGAGTGGCGTCATCTCTTGGAGGGTTCCCCACATTCCATAACAATTTTCACTGACCATAAAAATCTGCAGTACTTACAGAATACCACACGATTGAATCCCAGACAAGCCAGGTAGAGTCTATTCTTTTCCCATTTTAACTTCACATTCAAACCTGGTTCCTGCAACAGTCAGGCTGATGCACTCTCCAGATCTTTTGACATTCAGGATGAGGAGCCTACCATTGAACCTGAGCCAATTATCCCTACTTCATGCATCCTTGCCCATTCTACCACCCTGAAGTCAAAAATTCTTCCTGGCAGGACCTTCGTCCCCACTAAGCTAAGAACTAATATCCTTCGTTGGGGATATGACTCCAAGGTGGCAGGTCATGTTGGGTTTCTTCGATCCTTCCTCCTCATCAGTCGCCACTACTGGTGGCCTACTCTCTGTTCGGGTGTCCAAGACTATGTTAAGGCTTGTCATGTCTGTGTCCAGTCTAAGTCCTCCACGCAGGCTCCTGCTGGTCTTCTCATGCCCTTGCCCATTCCCAAGGAGCCCTGGTCTTACATAGCCATGGACTTCATCACCGATATTCCACCTTCTGAGAAGAATAAGGTCATTTGGGTGGTAATTGATCAATTCTCCAAGATGGCCCATTTTGTTCCTCTTCCTGGTCTCCCTTCTGCTCCTGCCTTGGTTCCCATTTTCGTACGAGAGATTTTCTGTCTTCATGGTGTCCCTTCCCATGTCATTTCGGACAGGGGTGTTCAGTTTACTTCTCGCTTTTGGAGAGCCTTTTGCAAATCCCTCAACATTACCTTGGATTTTACCTCTTCTTACCATCCCCAATCCAATGGCCAGACTGAAAGGGGTAATCAGGAGTTGGAGGTCTTTCTCCGTACCTTGGTCTCGGCTCATCATGATGATTGGGCATCATTACTCCCGTGGGCAGAGTTCTCCCACAACAATCATGTCAATGTCAGTTCTCAGAAGACACCCTTTGTTTATGGAAGACATCCTCAGCTCCCTCTTCCTATAACCTGTTCTTCTGACATCCCAGCTTTGGCTACTGTTCAGGAATCATTCAATTCCTTGTGGGTTGATGTTCATGATTACCTCCAGAAAGCTGCCAACAAGTTAAAAAGTTTTGCTGACCGTCGCAGGCGTAAGCCGCCTTCTCTACAGCCAGGAGACAAAGTCTGGCTTTCTACCAGGAACATCAGACTCTGGGTTCCTTCTCTCAAGTTTGCCCTGAGATTCATTGGTCCTTACAATATAATTTCTAAGCTGAATCCTGTTTGTTTTAAACTCCAGATCCCTAAAAGCCTCAGGATCTCAAACTCCTTTTATGTATCCCTTCTGAAACCTTTAGTTTTCAATAAGTTCTCTCGACCTCTCCCTACCTTGGCTCCAGTCTCTGAAGATGATCAGGAGTACGAGGTTAGTCAAATTTTGGATTCTCGCTTCTATGAAGGTGTCCTTCAGTATCTCATGGATTGGAAAGGTTTTGGTCCTGATGAGAGATCTTGGATTTCTGCATCTGAAGTCTTCGCACCTCGTCTTCTGAGGAAGTTCCATTTGAAGTTCCCCTCCAAGCCTGGTCCAAAGCGGGGGAGGGGGAGGCCTCGTAAGAGGGGGGTACTGTCATGACCTTGCAGTAATACGTTCATAACCTGTCTGTCTCTTACCTGGTCTGTGTATCAGCCTTGATTGTGTGTTTGGCTTCCTGTTTGCCGTGTGCTCTAAGTTTGTCTCTGTCTCTGTTACCAATCTTGGCGTGTTCCCGACTATCCCTGTCAGCTTGTGACCCTGACCTTTGGCACATTCTCGACTATCCCTGTTTGGCTGTGACCCTGACTTTTGGCGTGTTCTCTGTTATCCTTGTCTGCTAGTCTCCCCGACATTTGGCTACCTCCTTACTATCCCTTGCTGTCCTGGGCTGCTGTTTCTTCTCCATCCTCCTGTAGCCTACCGTGAGCGTGAGCTGGGAGACCCTGGGGGCCACGACCTGGAGCCAGTTGCAGCCCAGTCCATCCTCACCACTAGAGGCTCTGGTGAACACCTGCTGACTCTTAGACTCCGCGCCCTGGGGAATCTATGCTCTAACTCACTGTGGGATCCGTGTTGGTGCTCCAGGGGACCTGCCTTCCTGAACCACCCCGAGTTCCATCCGCAGCAGTCAGCCTTAGGGTCCACTATAATAGCGGTGCACTCCTGACCCCAACGGGGTGCATCTGTCACCTGGATACAGGTGACCTGACACCATCGCGCTCTTCTGGGAGATAAGCATTTTGCATCAGACAAGAAAGTAAGATTCTTGTGGTCACTCAAAATGAGGACTGACACAGTGGTCCCTTTGAGGAGATGCCTCCATTCTTTAAGAGCTAAAATGATAGCTAACAATTCTCTGTCCCCAATCTTGTAATTGCATTTTGCAGGAGACAATTTCCAGGATAAGTAGCCACAAGGATGCTCTCAGAGGTAGGACGTTGAGACAGAAGGGTGTCTACTCCAGTTTTGGATGCATTAACCTCAAGAATGAAAGGTAACGTAGGGTCAGGATGTGCCAGCACAGGAGCTGAAACAAAGGCAGTCTTGAGAGACTCAAAGAATGGAATGCAGAGACCAATTCTGTGGGTTACTGTCCTTTCTGGTCATATCAGTCAGGTGTTTGACCAGAGAAGAGAAGTTCTAAATAAATTTCCAATAATAATTGGCAAAGCAAAGAAAACATTGTAGCGGACATAGACCTAAGGGTCAAAGCTACTGTAGAAATGCAGATAATTTCTCTGGGTCCATCAAAAAACCGGCACGCTGGAACTCACACTTCTCCAACTTACAATACAGGTTTTTATCTCTTAGCCTCTGTAGCACTCGGGAGACATCTGTGTGGTGGCTCTCTAGGGATTTAGAATATATGAGGATATCATTGAGATAAACCACCACACATTGCTGCAACATATCTCGGAGGACATTGTTCATAACTTCCTGAAAAACTGCAGGAGCGTTGCAAAGACCAAATGGCATTACAAGGTATTCATAATGTCCTGTCCTGGTGTTAAATGCAGTTTCCATTTGTCGCCCTCCTTGATCCTCACAAGATTGTATGCCCCTCTCAGATTAAGCTTTGTGAAACTGTTGCTCCCTTGAGGCGGTCAAATAACTCTGTAATTAATGGAATTGGGTAGGCGTTCTTAATTGTGATGCAATCGAGACCCCTATAATCGATACAAGGTCTCAGTTCACTACTCTTCTTTTTCACAAAGAAAAAGCCAGCACCAGCAGGAGACAAGGATTTGCGAATGAACCCTCGAGAAAGTGCATTGGCAACATAGTTCTCAATAGCTTTATCCTCCCAGACAGACAAAAGGTAAACCCGGCCATGGGGAGGCATAGGACCAGGTTGAAGGTCAAATGCGCAATCATATGACCGGTGTGAAGGCAAACTACTGGCTTGACTCTTGTCAAAGACATTGCTAAATCTGCAGTACTCCTCTGGCAAGCATGAGGGTGAAGAGATGCACAAGACCCTAGCCACTTTCTGAAAACATGTTTTACTGCATTGTGGCAACAAGGAAAGAACCTCAGCACGAAGCCAATAAAAAGAGGGGTTGTGCCTCTGTACCCAAGGATAATCAATAACCACCGGGTATTGAGGAGAGGAAATAACTTGAAATTGGATTATCTCATAGTGAAGAGCCCCTACGGCCATGGTCAATGGAGCTGTCATGATCGGACGTCAGGCACGAAGACCAGTTGCTATAGCAGTTGCAGGACTACCACCGACCAGCAGGATAGGTACACAGGCATTCACCCTGGCAGGTGATGCAGGCTCACCTGAGGTGCGGAGTCTAAGTACTAACCGGTGTTCACCAGAGCTCCTGATGATGGAGATGGATTTAGCTGCATTTTAGTACCAGGTCACGGTTCTCAGGATCGCCTCACCAGGAGGTGAGCAAGCTGGGGTCCAGTAGTGGATAAACAGATAAGGATAAAACAGAAGTGTGGTCAGTAAAAAAGCCAAAAGGTCAGTAATGAGTAGTTGCAGGTTGGGATCAGGAAGAAGAGTAGTCAAGGAACAAGCCAAAGGTCGATAACGAGTGGTAACAAAATATGGATGGCAGCAGGGAAGACAAGAGCAAGGCACTGGCTGAGAAAGCACAATAACCTGGCAAAGCGGAAGTGCAGGGACAAGGCTTATATAGGAAGTACATGGGAGGCGCAAGGAGTACAAGGTTCAACAGCAATCAAGACACAAGGCAGGGTTGTCCATTGAATCAGGCAGGATTGTCCAATAGATCAGGCAGGGAGCTGTCCAGCATTCCAAGTAGCTCAGTGAGAAGAGTCAACGCCAGACACAGAAGAGGTCCCAGGTTTAAGTCCAGATTCCTGACAGGAGCAGTCTCATGAGTCACATGGGCAGGCTGTAGAGCTCTCCAATCAATAGCCTCAATGGCAAGTGGAGTGGCACAAAGCTGCAGTGGAATCGAGTGCTTAGACACAAAGGCACTATCTATAAACAGGCCTGCAGCCCCAGTGTCAACTAGAGCCCGTGTCTCGATGGACGGCTCAGACCAAGAAAGGGTAACCGGAACTAAATGCTTATCATTCAGGATAACTGAGGGTGTAACAATGCCACCAATGGTCTGTCCCCTACATCCTACAGGATCCCAAAGTGTGGGCGTTTCCTGGAGGGGTAGGACAAAACTTTAAAAAGTGACCTGCCTGGCCACAATAAAGGCACAATTTCTCTCTCTCCTCATAAAAGGCCCTCTCATCTGCAGAGAGGCATGTGAAGCCCAACTGCATGAGTTCTACTTCACTGATGGACTTGGTACCGGGAGGCAAGGGTGGGACTGCAAAGCTCAGAGCCAAATGCACAGGAGGCTTCCGCAAGCACTCCTTAAAGAAGGTCTCTCTCGGAGTCTGGAGTCAATGAGAATGGCAAACGTGATCAACTTCTCAAAATCCATAGGTATGTTTCAGGCTGCTACCTCACCTCTGCTGCCAGAGTACAGAATTCTATGGCGTAACCGGCAACAGTTCTCATACTCTGGGTTTTTGCATCTCCCATAGAGGGTTTTCCCAGGCCAAGGCTCTATCAGAAAACAAAGAAATAATGAAGCCTACTTTGCTTCTGTCCATGGGGAATGCCTGGGGCAGCATCTCAAAGTATATCCCAACCTGGTTGAGAAACCCGCTGCATTGAACTGGATTGCCCCCAAAGCACTGGGGAAGTGGAGCAGAACCAGACATACCTCTTATAGAGGTAATGTCTGAGGCAGGTGCCTGCACAGAGACTGGAGCAGCAGCAGGGACGGCCTACAACACAGGTTGTACTGGAACAGCCACAGTGGGAAGATCCAGGTGAGCAGTGCAAATCAGGAGCGTCTGTAACGGTATGGCAAACTGATCCATGTGGTGATCCTGCTCATTTAACCTGGAAAAAATATTACCACAAGGTGGATTGCCTGCATCTTCTGAATTCATGGCCTTCGCCTACTGTCAGGAACCATGAAACAGACGGAGAGAGAAAATGCAGAAAAAATTCAAACCTTTTATTAAAGTTGTAAAAATAGTAGAAATAGTAAACGTAGTCAAAACATAGCCAAGGTTCGGTAGCCAAATAGGGTAGTCAGAACAAGCCAGGAAATCAGGAAGCCAGAGATCAGCATGGTCAAATGCAACAGACAGGATCAGGAACCAGAAGGAACCTCAGCCAGGCGAGTCTTCAACAGGAACACAGCAGAGAGTCTCTAGACATGTTGACCAAGGCGAAGGCACTGAATGAATGAGCCAGGCAGTTTAAATAGCCAGAAGGGGCTGGCTGTGGGCTGGACTGAAGAGCAGGAAATTAACACCAAGGGAGCCAGTGTGGAACAATGAGTGCTGGCAATTAACTGACAGCTAAGCAACCTGAGCACTGAACTGAGAAGGGAGAGCTGAGCCCAACCCTGACACTATATATATATATGTTATCCTGCACTTCTGCCTTTAGGGAGCACTAGTGGGCCGCTTCTGCTGTTATAATTTCCAGCAGAAGCTGATATGTGGGTGCCGAACAACACACACACAACGGACTGTGATAGGCCTATGTAAAAAAGGCATATCTCAGTCCTGATTGGGGAAGGGATCGATCCTGTGTTCCTGCAAAGCAGGGACTAGATTCAATCTCTTGCCCTAGTGAAAGCAGCACACAGTGTACACAAAAACACTAGCTAGGCATACAGTTAACCCTTTGATTACCCATTTAACCCCTTCCCAGCCAGTGTCATTAGTACAGTGACAGTGTATATTTTTAGCACTGATCACTGTATCAGTGTCATTGGTTCCCGCAAAGTGTCCACCACAATACCACAGTCCCGCTGATCGCTGTCATTACTAGTATAAAAAGAAAAAAAATTAAAATAAATATATCCAATAGTTTGTAGACGCTATAACATTTCCATAAACCAAACAATATACGCTTATTGGGATATATTTACCAAAAACATGTAGCAGAATACATGCTAGCCTACATTTATGAAGAAATTTTATTTTTTAAATTTAATTTTTTTTATTTGATATGTTTTATAGCAGAAGTAAAACATATTGTTTTTTCTTTTTCAAAATTATTTGTTTATAGCGCATAAAATAGAAAAAACGCAGTGGTGATCAAATACTACCAAAAATTTCTCTACTTGTGGGAAACAATTGACAATGTTACATGCAATTGTCATTTAAAGTAACGCAGTGCCATATGACAAAAAATGGCCTGGTCAGAAAGGGGGCTAAATCTTCTGGAGGTCAAGTGGTTTAGCAATAATAAAACTAACCCCATTTGGATAATGATTTATATTCCACAGTTCTTTTTCTAAATGCTGAGGTGGTAAAAGCAAAAAATTAAATGGAAGGGTGCAGTCTGTAAATCCCAGGTTTAGTACTGCCATCCATAGTTTTCTGCCCCGGGCATTTTTCCACCAGTACTATTATAATAAATACAATGTAAATGTAGCCCTGGCCTAAGATTTGATAAGGTGAGATTTTATATTTGATAAGACATTTTGGAAATGTAGTGCACTTCTGGAGGGATGCCAAGATGCAGGCTTTTCTAGTTTGCAATACTTGGACTGATTATGTTGTTAATATTAAAGATGGTTAGTTAAATTACCTGTTATGTGTCCAGAGCACAAAACAAGGTAAAAATCTGCATTCATTAAATAATATTGTTGAGACTTTATATGAGACAATGACTGCTGCAGAGTTCATATGTCTCCATCACTGAATCATAAAGAAAAAAGAGGGGAAACATCTCTATTGATGCCCATTTCTTGTTTTTTGTTCAACACTGTACTGCCGCAGTCACCATCACCTCAGTTTCCAGGGATGATGTTCCCATAGTGCCTCCAGCTGCTTATACTACCCATGTTGTTGAATACTGTAGCTTACTTATAGGTAAGAGTGTGGGGATTAAGTTGTGGTCCCCCCGTCTACTGTTGGACCACACACTATACTTTTACTTTGTTACTCACTATGGTTTTGTGAGCTACGTGAGTGCTCTTTCTTGTCTCATTTTCTTTCTGGGAACACAATTTTTTTTTTTATATGAGCACCGATTATGCATTTCTTATGTATACTGTTATGTTTGCTTCAATAAAAAGATTATGGAAATAAAAAGAATCTGCAATGACATTTGTAAAAGTCCATGCAATGTACCTGGCTGATCTAAAGAGGTTTTTTTGTAGAAGAGTTCCCCTTGAGTTGCCATGCTTAGACGCCAGTAGCTGTTACAGCCTGTTAGTTACCTGGCTGTGGCTGGCATCAATATTTAATGTCTCTGACCAGAAACAAGTACAAGATATGACTAAATTCTTGTCTTGGGTCAGTGACTCAGATCTCAAATCACTACAACACATTATACGCTACAAAAATTCTAGCCATATTTAATTCAGCTTGAAACACCAGATTATATCATGTTATTTTAACTACCTATCTAAATCCAAAAAACTAAAATTAGACATGGGAATGTAGACAGAAATAATAACCTATATTTAAAGTGGAGTAAACTTGGCCGTGGCCTTTATTATTGGTATTCAATTTATTTTTATTAAACATGTAACCATTCATAGCTAGATAAATAAATTCACAAATAACTTAATTACTCAAAACAACCTTACAATAAGCAACCTAGCCACTACGACTCAGGTTGATGACAAGTATAACAATTTTCTATTAATCACTCCCTTTAAGAGAAAGGGAGGGGTAAACCACATAATATTATAAGGCCGCAACAAGGGAGGGGGGGAGGGGAACTCACAGGTGAGGTCTTGAGGAACTAGCAAAAAAGCGCCTGTTGCACTGCCTTATATAGCCTTTTGACCCTTCTAGAACATTCCAAGAGGTCATGTGACGTAATCTTCTGGAATGTTCCTAAAGATCAGCTGACCTTCAGTGGTCAGCTGACCTGGTCCTTGGCTGTATGACCTTTTATTGGTTACCTAAGCTTTACCTTAAACCTTTCTGTTAACCTTAACTGGCAGGAAACAAGCCCCGCCCACCTAACTGCCCAATTAACTACTTGGGGGCCTTTAAACTACAATTCTGCCACATTCCCATGCACCGGCATGCGCCCCCCTGCTCTCATGGGAATGTAGACAGAAATCATAACCTATAAATAAAACCAACAAACAAAATAGTGGAGTACACTTGGCCGCAGCCTTTATTATTGGTATTCAATTTATTTTTATTAAACATGTAACCATTCATAGTTAGATAAATACATTCAAATTTTAACTTAATTACTCAAAACAACCTTACAATAAGCAACCCAGCAACTACAACCTAGGTTGATGACATGTATAACAATTTTCTATTAACCACTCCCCACAAGCCAGGGTTGTTTCCTTTTTTTTTTATAAATTAAACAAGCCTGGCCCCATTAACCCCGCATCGCGGCCAACTCCACAATAGTTTGTAAATTATTGTTAAATATAACTAGACGAATATCTGATAAATGAACACCATTAGCTCTAAAAAGGCCAACTACACCCCCTTCTAGATCTATATGTCTAAAGGAGAAACCACCAATAGTGGGCAAGAACTTTGCCATATCCCTATTGATTCGCTTCCTTACTTTATCAAAAGGAGAGTTTAACCACACCAACCTTGGAATGATTTCTGAGAAAAACAATCTTACATTGGGAAATGCCAAACTAAACTGATGCAAGTTGTCCCTAATTCGAAAAATTAGGTCCAGAGTTTTGATGAGCCCTATATCATTCCCCCCTAGGTGTAAAATTAAAACATCAGGCATCGGTAGCGTTTGAAATATTAAACGTAACTCATCAAAAAGATCCTGCCAGCACATACCCCTCCTATCGTGCCAACAGATATTTAACAAAGAGGGGTCAAAATTCAAGCTTTCGGAATATATTCTTCGCAAAGCTCTCCTTTCAGCCCAGAATATGAACAAGTGCCCCAGGACCCATACAGAGAGGGACTGACCTATGAATCAGAATCAACAATTAGGATGAATGTACAACTTATAAGCATCCGACTGCCATCTTCCGATGCTTTTAATAATCCCGACATCTAAACCCAATCTGGCAGCTTCCGTAGCCGCCCCGATACGAAATTAATGTGATGACAGGGCCAATTTGTCCAGCTTTAGAATAGACAAAGATTTGTAAAAACTGCATTGAACTGATATTTAGACAGGGGGAGGCCATCACAATGAATGAACAACAGGTTACTGTGCTTATATCTCACCTGCAAAAATTTTTTGTAACAATAAAACCAGGCAAATAGGGGAACCTGGAAATGAATGTAAATGTACCCAAGTCCCTTACTGAACTGGTCCATTTTAGATCTAGGAATAAATAACTTGATGTTAGCTTCATCTAAGAAAACATGCGACAACAGGAGCCCCAACGTGGACTTTTTATTCAACGGTATTACTTCTGAAATTCTCAATGCCCTGATAAAAAGTAAGGAAAAAAGGGCCCGAAAAAGATTGGCCTCATAGGGTGAAAAACAAACCATGTCAACTGACAAACATAATTTGGTAAGAATTGCTGGAGTAATCGCTAATCTGGAATCTTTATGAAATGAGGTTTTTTTATAACCCTTCAGTGCCTGTCTTACTGAAAAGAAGGAGGAACATGAAGGGTGATTGTTCAGTTTGAGGAAAAAGGAAATACCCGTTAACGTTTTATTAATATGAGACCACGATAAAGATTTGGACATTAAGCTATCTAAAAATGACAAAACTAAACTTTCAGAAAATGAAGACTGAAGCTCGCTCAGTAATCTTAGATGAGATGACCACAGCAGCCATGCTGATGAGTATGCTGTAAAAGTAGAGGGAGCAATAGATCGCTTAATATTTTCGCGAACCCACTCTAAATCAGGTTCCATAGGTGCGAAGGACACTGGATCCCTTTCTTGTCCGCAGCTGGAAACAGAGACTTGAATCTCTTCATCTGCAAACGGGAAAGAGAATCTGCAATGTCATTAAGCTTACCAGGTAAATAACGGGCCTTAATCCACACATTAAGACTTAAGCATTTTAAGACAAGGTATCTTATTAAAATAATGACAAGAGGGGATTTGGACGACAAGCAATTTATAGCAAAAAGGACCCCCTTGTTGTCTGTGCTAAACAGGATCCTTTTATTCATGAAATACTCACCCCAAATTTTCAATGCTACCAAAATGGGAAATAATTCTAAAATCACTATGTTTTTTAAATAGCCTTTGGTGCGCCAAGCTGAATGCCACAACAAGGCGCACCAATGAGTCTTCCATAAGCCTGAAAAACCCACCTAGCCTGCTGCATCAGTGAAAAAACAGAAATCTCTGTCCGCTATAAATTCAGATTGAAATATTGCCCTACCATTGAACTCCTCCAAGAATTGAGCCCACACTAGCAGATCCTCTCTAATCTCTGAAGTAATCCTAACATGTGAGGATGGGGATTTAAACCCGGAAATGGCCAAATACAGTCATCTAGAGATTATCTGACCCACAGGTAAGACTCTAGATTCTAATCTCTGAAGTAATCCTAACATGTGAGGACGGGGATTTAAACCCGGAAATGGCCAAATACAGTCATCTAGAGATTATCTGACCCACAGGTAAGACTCTAGATGCATGCCAGTAAGCCAAGTAGTTTTTGTAACTCCTTCAAAATGGCTTTTTTCTTTCTAATTATGATATTAATACTAGATTTTTAATTGTCAATCTTATCTGCTGGTAGCTCAAATACCATAGCACTTGTATCAATAAAGATTCCCACAAAAACTAAATGCGTTTTGGGGGGTATAGTCTTTTCCTGAGCTAGTGGAATGTGAAATTCATCACAGATTTTTAAAAAGGAGTTCATAACCTTGGCACAATCAGTAAAGGAATTCCCAAGAAAAAGGAAGTCATCCAAATAAAGTAATATAGAGCAAGAACCTGAATGGACCTTGACTACCCATTCAATGAATGTTGCGAATGCTTCAAAATATGTACAGGAAAGCGAGCATCCCATCGGGAGGCACCGATCGAAAAAGAAACAGTCATCACAAGAAAAACCTAGAGAATTAAAAGGTAAAGGGTTAATGGGTAATAAATGAAAAGCAGATTGGACATCCGCTTTAGCAAGCAAAGTCCCCAGACCTAAATTGAGGATCTTCACCAATGCATCCTCGAATGTAGAGTAATGAACTGAAATTATGGAGAAGAGGGTGCGGGAAAGGGCTTGCAACCCTACCTTCCTGTACTTCTTTGAAAATCTCTTCTCTTACCACTTCAGGCAACTCTAAGGCTGATTTTTAATTTTTTTCAAACACACAACCCTGACCTTGGAAAGGAGGGAGTAAAAACCTTCACCGAATCCCTCAAACAGCAAAAGGGCCCTCTGTCTGTCTGTGTACCAACGGGGCAAAGGCAGCATTTTTTGCAACTTCATCAGCGTTGTGCTTTTTGAAAAGGGGTCTCTACCTTGAAATTGACTGGCAAACGCCATTTTTTTTTTAAAACATTTTGAAATGGGGTATGCTTCCGTGCAAAATGCCCATTCATGTCTATATCTGCAAGAACCTGGCCATTTACACTGGGTGTCATTGAATGAGAAACATATACCTTTTCTGTAAGCATTAGCTGTTGCCGGAACAGGGAGCTGCTGTTTGCTACTAAACAATCGCTGAGGCAGAAAAAGATTGAGCCACAGCCCGATATCTTTGCAACCCCATTTTAGGCTGGGATGCACTGCTAGCTACTACCTGAACGATTTGTCATAAATAAACCATGATATGCCTCCAAAATTCTTGTATGCTTCCAGAACAATATCCAGATGCTGGAATAAACCCACACTTTTTTCTGGAGCTTGCTCACAAATAATACTTGAATATATGCAGAATGCCTGCAACCAATTGTTGAAATTCCTAGCTACTGGTCTGCGTCTATCTTTTTCTGCTCTCTCTTCTTTTTTATCTCCTTTAAATAGAAAATCTTTGGAGGATGGCAGAAGAGACAGCAGATCAACAAATTCCCCCCCGGATAATTTTATCTTTCACACTTGGTGACAAATGGTAACCCAGCAGGGACAGTGTACAAGGCAATGCTTCCCTGCCACAAATTTCAGGAACATTAGCTGACACCTGTGAAATCTCAGAAATGGGTATAACATTAGCATTGTCAGCAGATAATGGTGATGTAAGTGCAGACCCTGCAATAGCAGGAGCTGTATTAACGGAATCCACATTATTTCTGCTAAGTGCTACAGCAGAGCTAGCCCAGACTACAGCAGCAGAGTTTAAAAAATTTTGGTTAACAACTGATGGGTTAGATTTAACACTATCTATCAGAGAAGACAAGGTAGCGGTTAAAGATGTTAGCAATTGCAAATGTGAAAATTCACTATTACCTGGAGTTATGTTTGTAGCTGTTTGAGAGCACACAACAGGGATATGCTGTGCCTCTAGAGATGAAGAAATGCTGGATCTAGAAGAGCCTTTCTTAGCCCCCTTTCTGGTGCTGTGCTGGCTGGTGCTGCTGGCTTCCCTGGCAGGAATGCCCAGACTCTGGGGGGGAATGGCCAATGAAACACATAAAGTTGCCCCTAAATCCTGTTGCCTAGTAGACCGGACTCCCAAGGAAGGTCTGCTGGGGGTTGCCCTGTGTCTCCTGCTTGGCACTGCTCTGCCCTCACGAATGGAAGCCCCGCCCTCATGCCCCGTGCTGACCAGCCCACTGCTCCTGGAGATATCAGTCTGGCTCCTTAATGAAGGAGAAAACCTCCGCCTAAGAGACCACCTACATTTGGCCGGGAGATCGCCCATTTCTATGCCTGGAGTTGAAACCTCAAGCGTGGCATCCTCCTCCCACCCACCGCCGAGGGAACCTCCTCCCATAACGCCCATAGACACTACCTCACTCCAAGTGGGAGATACCTCATGTTCCAATGGGGAGAGACTTCAAAGGAGGCAGTGATGGAGGAGGGGGCAGAGGCGGAGGTAGAGGCGGCTGACTAGGCTGGAGCTGGTGCAGAGGTGGCTAATGAAAATTGTGGTTCCTGCGGCTGAGGTAATGAGATGCAGAATGCTGCATCCATTCTTCCCCATTCTCTGCCCCTGCTTGCTCAAGGAAATGCCGAACAAGGCTCTTCATGATGTATACTAATGCTGCTTCAGGAGCTCACAGATGGGGTCTTAAGGAACTGGCAAAAAAGCGCCTGTTGCACTGCCTTATATAGCATTTTTACCCTTCTAGAACATAGCAAGAGGTCATGTGACTTAATCTTCTGGAATGTTCCACTGAAGGTCAACTGATTTTCAGTGGTCAGCTGACCTGGTCCTTGGCTGTGGCCTTAAAACAGCCCCCCTTGCTTTCATTCTATCTTACCAGTCCATAGATGTGGATGCTGCAAAAGTTTTCTTTTCTTTACTTCTTACTCTTACCCCTCCCCATGAAAGTTTTGCTTTGACCTCTGACACGGTGCTGTAACTTTGTTTACTGCTGCAGATCACTTATAATATTGAATGCAAAGGTAGCTGCTAAATGAGCTAATCATGAATGTGTTAAAGACAGCACCGTTTAGGGAACTAAGGACAGATTACACCTGCTCTAAGTTTTTGTAAGACATTTAGCTGATCTTCATACACACAGTCTGCAAGGGCACATGCCATGTTGTTCTAGCATGAAACATCAAACACACTCATCAACATACCCTGTTTCCCCGAAAATAAGACCTAGTGTGATTGTCGGTGATGGCTGCAATATAAGCCCTTCCCCCCAAGCCCTATCCTGAAAATAAGACCTACAAGGACTTTAAATAGGGCTTATTTGGGGGGTAGGGCTTATATTGCAGCCATCACTGACAATCACGCTAGGTCTTATTTTCAGGGAAACAGGGTAGTTATTGGTGTTATTGAATATGAATCACTTACCTGAAATAGAAAACAGTGTTCCAGGTAGTTCTGTAATGTGTTAGATAATGAGTTTATGTGAAATCTCTATCAATTGATGTTAATAATATTATAGTTAGAAATATATTTCAGTTAGATGTAAATATATTTAAAGTATTGAGTGTCACTTGGGTGGTAAACAGCAGCCTTCTTCAAATCCTCCAATGAGGCTGTGCCCAATATACATTTACAAGGACAGCGACCAATTAGGGAGCATTATATTAGCCACAGTACAGGAGGGGAGAAGAAAATGCTTTATCACCAAGCTGTGGGCTCTCTTTGTGTTGGAGCACACAGCAGTCACCATGACCAGACCTGAAGTTGAGAGGTAAACTAATTTTATACTTACATCATACATTGTATTGTAAATATGTTTTTGTGGGTAATTTGTAAATATCATATAGGCCAGAGGACTTATGCCCCGTACACACGGTCGGATTTTCTGATGGAAAATGTCCGATCGGAGCGTGTTGTCAGAAATTCCGACCGTGTGTTGGCTCCATCGGACATTTTCCATCGGATTTTCCGACACACAAAGTTGGAGAGCAGGAGATAAAATTTTCCAACAACAAAATCCGATCGCGTCAATTCCGACCGTGTGTGGCCTGTTCTGACGCACAAAGTGCCACGCATGCTCAGAAGAAATTCCGACACGGAACAGCTCGTTCTGGTAAACTTAGCATTCGCAATGGATACAGCAGTTTCGTCACGCTGCAATGTCAAAAATGGTTAAATACAGCGCACTCTCTTCTTCTTTAAAATGTGAGAAGAATTAAGTAGTTTTGCTGCTCATATTCACACACACTTCTCACAAACTTTTTTTTTGTTTTTTTTTATTGGGATTCCCTGAATATATTGTTATTTGTCACATCTGACATAATGTTTTTTATTTATTTATTTATTTTTTTTGGTATTTTAAGCCATTTTTGTTTTAGATTTTATGTTTGTATTTTTTCCAAGGCTGATCTTTGTTCAATGTTATTTTTATTTTTACTCCAGACTATTTTTGTGTGTGTTTTGTGTGTCAAGTTACCACAACACCATTGATATCTTTTATTATTTAATCTCAAGGAGATTGTTTGGTGTTGGTGTCCTTTGTTAATTTCACATTGTATATTTGAAATGTACCTGAATCCTCACAAACCAACTGTCCTTTTTGAAGTAAAACACACATAGGAGAGTATAATTCAAAACAAAATTCCTTTATTAAGGGCTCAGAACCAAACAAAGAGGGAGGCAACACTGGAGAAACATGAGAAATTAGCGAAGCCTGGGACCCCCACGGCAGACATCAATTCTTCAACATCAAAATTGGTGGCCTGAGGAGTCCATATGTAAGGGAGGGCAGTCTGGTCCAGAATTTGCAGAGATCCGGAAAGCAGCAGATGACATCTGTGTCCCCAGGCTGTGGTACCACAAGAGGCTGCATCTTTTGGTTGACCAGACTGGATCCAGGGTCCTCACTTTCTGGTCTTCCTTCCACGCTTCCTTCCGGGCTGTGGCTGTGCTGTTGGAGATGTGGCAGGAGGAGGAGTAGGACCTGGAGGAGAAGGAGGAGGAGGAGTAGGACCTGGAGGAGAAGGAGGAGGAGGAGGAGGACCTGCAGGAGGAGGAGGAGGACCATCTGTGAGTTCACAAAGGTGTGTCTGAGCTGTAATTTGGCCCCTCATACCTTTGTTAAGAGCCTCCAATATGAGCGACTCACACATGAGTTGTTGTCCCTCCTCCATCCCCTGCATTTTTGAGGCAATGAGGGCAATGAGGCAATGAGGGCAGCAATGTCCTCCTCCACGGTGTGTGGTGCTTCCAGGGCCTCTGTAGCCCACCAAAAGAGTCCTCTGGTAGCCTCCTCTAGGGTACACCTCCTCCTGCCACTTTCTCTTTCCAGGTGTTGGGGAGGGACCGGCATATCAGGCAGGCGGCTCGGCCCAGCCACCTCCTGGCTGCGACTTCCCTGTGTATGAAAAAGGGACATGGTTTTATTTTTTGCTTCATCAATCACAATCCTAAATTAGTACTCCAAACTAACATCTAGTTAACATCATTGATTGGACAAGTAGAAATATTTAGAGGAATGCTATACCTGGCTCAAGCTGGGCTCCCCCACATGTTGCTGCCTGGAAGGCCCAGGTTGGGCATCAGAAGCCTCAGCCGGAGGGGAAGGAAGCGTGGAAGGAAGACTGGAGAGGGATGACCTGGGTTCAGTCTGACCTGCCAGAAAATGCAGCCTGTCATAGTACCACATCCTGGGGACATAGATGTCATCTGCTGCTCCGGATCTCTGTGAATCCAGGACTTTCTGGCACTCCCTTACATATGTGCTCCTCAGGCCACCAATTAAGATCTTCAAAAATGTGATGTCTGCCGTGGGGATCACCGGCTTCACAATTTTACACAATTGCTCCAGCGCTGCCTTCCTCTTTGTTTGGTTCCTATAATGTGGGTGGTTGATCTCCCACAGACATGGCAGCTCCCTTAACATATCAATGAATAGTGACATGAAGTCATTGTCTTTCAATAGCATATCCATGTTCACTGCAAGACACAACACAAGACAAAGCCTAATGTCAGACAAAATTCTCCTAATCTTGTTACAATATAGGCCTCAATGTAGAAGCAGTATAGGCACAAGTTTGTCTCTTACCTTCGTTCTTACGATCGGCGCGTCCAATGCTCCTTCCCCTGCTCACAGATCGTACGTAATACGCACGTGTGTTACGCTTTAGATACACTGCGCATGCGTGTAACTCCGCCCGCTCCTGACATTCTTTCTATTCTATTCCCCGCCCCTTTTCATTTGGCGCAGTGGGGGAAGAGCACATGGTGGAGTCACAGCAGGTGCGTGCTAATTACAGGAACGAGGAGGAGGAGGAGGAGGAAAGCCCGAATCCGGACACGTCCCGATCCAGAAGGAGACGATTTAAGGCCACAAATATGTCCTTTATGGAGATGTTGGATATGGTCGACATCCTGAAGAAGGCCGACTATGACGGAAAGTATGGGCCTTACCCCAACCCCAATATCAGAAAGGCCAAGATCATGGCGAAAGTGGTCAAAAGTCTTCACAGGAATTTCGGGGTATGACGATCAAAAGATCAGCTCAGGAAGCGGGGGTCGGACCTAAAATTAAGAGAGCCCGAGCAGTACCGAAAGATCCGGAGAGTGCTGCAAAAAAGTAAGTAGTTGTGCTGTGTTCCTATTCTTTTTGTCTTTCTTACGTCCGTGCTGCTCCATATGCTTTTCTTAATTGTTGTACAGTTTAAAATGTTCATGGGCCCATTATTCGTTCGTATCAAACATTTTTTGGGACCCCTCTAAAACACCATTGTTTAGGCCATATGCATTTTCAGACATTTTTTAGGGCCTACTTGGATGCAAAATATTTGATGGTGTAGATGGGTTTGTTACTAGAATGAAATGCAAACTAGATTCTGTGTAAGAAGAGGACACTGAGCAGCTGTTTTCACATCTGGACACTGGAGCACTAGTGTGGGACACAAGAACACCATTTTTATTAGGGGGGACACACGGGTGCTCCAGTGTATACTATAGGGGGGTCTCCATCTGTGAAGCTTGTACTAAACAGGTAAAGTATTGCAGGTTGACAAAGGACACTAAAAAAGCTACATCTTGGAACTCTGCTAAAATAGACAATTGTACCCCACTTCCAAGCAATGTTTCCTATTTCTAGTTCTGCCATCAAATATCTATGTGCTAATTATACCATTTTTGTTTTACATAGGGGAGCAAAGACTCGGAGGACACCCCTCATCCGAGGAGACCAGAGACCCCCCACCTATGGAAGAAGGTGAAATACCCCCAACCCAAGCAGAGCAGGAGGAGGAAGAAGATGTGGTGGAGATTGGCACCACAACAGGTGAGTGTCTGCGACCACAGACTCAGGTAAGAGATGGATGGTGGCAGATTTTTGATACCTGTTTTTGTTTGGTTTCTCTCTTTTTAGGTGATCGTGATGTTAGGGATCGAGATCCTTTCACATCTGAAAGTGCCCAGATCATGATCGGGGAGATTATGGGGTGTAATGTAGAATTGCAAAACATCCAGAAAAAAATAAATGATGTTATTCAAAAAAAATAATAACATAATTGATGTTTTGGGGCGAATTTAAAACCCCACAAATTCACTTTTTTTAGTGTGGTCCAATGTTTTAAATATTTTAGCAATGTTTTGAAAAGCCGAATTTGGAAGATGCACACAGTGTGCCAACATGTGCTATCTGCCATCATGGGAGATCAATGGACGCGTTTTGGGGGTGCAACCCCTTCCTCAATTAAAAGTAGCGGTGAGGAAGGGCTTGCTCCCCCAAAACACGTCCCTTGATCCCCCGTGATGGCAGGTAGCACATGTTGACATTCGTAAATTGGTGTGCATCTTCCAAATTTGGCTTTTCCTGTAGTGATTTGACCCCATCTGAACGCAATATCAAACACAGTTCCTAAATACTCATGTCTGATATTGCCTTCAGGTTTTACCATATGTGAACTTTGTAAGTTCAAGTTTTTTGTCTTTCTTGTTGGTTTTACACAGGCCTGTTTTATCTTAAATGGACATTTCTATTTTTGATAATGCCACCCCAAAAATTGTTATACAACAAACATGTTGGTTTGTTTTAAAAAACCTTTGGTAAATGCACATGTGATTGTGCAGGTATAAAAAAGTTTGTTAATCAAGAATGTGTGGATTATTGTCTCAACACTACAACACTTTTGGGGTGATGTAATTGCTGTTTTCATCGAAAATGGGGGTTATTTCCTAAGGGCAAATCCTCTTTGCACTATAAGAGCATTTTCATTGCAGTTTCAAGAGCACTTGTAGTATAAAAAGTGTATACGCCTTTAGTAAATAACAGACAACAGTGCTTTGTATAAGGTTACACAGTCACGCCATTTTCAGGACTCCCCACATTTCTGTCAGGGTCAGCTAAAACAAACACAAGCAGTAAATGTCCACAAAGATTTAAATTTTTTGGCTTTTTTATTGGAAAAAGGCTTCACAAATTTGAAGGCATATTGATAGCCCCCCTACCCGCAGAGAACTCCAGGTATCATAACCGGACATCACGGGCACTCAGGGAGGGCAAGCCAGGATGGACGCTTTCAAGCGCCGCCAGTGTTTCAGGTATCACTCCGGCCTCAGGCCCAACTGAGCCAGCATAGTTGGCCGAATGTTTCCTTAAAAAGTTATGGAGAATACAGCACGCCAGTATAATATGGTTCAGTTTATACTCCGCCATATGGATAGGTGTCAGAAATAGGCGGAACCGGCTGGCCAGGATTCCAAATGTGTTCTCCACCACTCTTCAGGCTCTGGCCAGCCGGTAATTAAAAACCCTCTGTTCCGGGGTGGTCCCCCAGCGCAAACGCTTCATCAGCAACGAACACGAATGGGAGTCCTTCCACATTGTCCTCTGGAGCTGGCAAGTCCAAGCTGCCATTCTGGAGATGCCTGTAGAACTCCGTCTGGGCAATGACTCCACCATCAGACATCCGCCCATTCTTCCCCACGTCCACATACAAGAAGTCGTAATTAGCCGACACCCCCGCCAACATCACAATACTATTGAACCCCTTATAGTTGAAATAGTATGACCCCGAGCTGGGTGGTGGGACGATGTGGATGTGTTTCCCATCAATTGCCCCTCCGCAGTTAGGAAAGTCCCACCGCTGGGCAAAGTGGGAGGCCACAGTCTGCCATTCCTGTGGCGTGGAAGGAAACTGTTGAGGGAAAAAAAAATAATTACTATTTTTGCTCAGAAACATGGCAAGCAGATTAGGTACAAACATTATGGGGCAACCTCCAGATAGCTTTTATTAAGGGGAATTTCACAACGCCAAAGTATAAGGTACACCTATCATATTCCCCCTCCCCCCCTCTTATGGGCCATTTCTAACATTATGGGGTGTGTGGAAATCTTGGACAGGTAACCCTCTTCACTTCATTGAGAGATGAATGCCTAAATACAGGGTATTACTTGGAACAGCCCCTACTTAGTTACACTATTGGCAGCCCACTGGACAGGTAAGAAGTGTCATAATACAAAGATATAAATACACATTGTACACATTTGAGGACATTTGGACATTCTGCTATTACCTATCAAGATAATAATAGGATACAAAAACTTTAAACAGTACCATTTGAAAGTATACAGGCAGGCCCTTGCACTACATGCTTTGGGTAATTCATCCATACATCTGACCACAAAAGAGATGGGTATAGTGTGTATGGGTTTGGCAAAGTCAGCAGATAGATGATTGAGTATACATAGAGAATTGGGATCAGCTGACTTAGCAGTTGGGGGGAGGGAGGGTTACTAAAAATGATTTGGGGACACCACAAAAAATAAGCCTCTGCCACTCTGCCAGAATTTAAAGCTAAAATAACATTTCTAAACATTTTAGGGGGTGTTTGGGGTAAAGCACTACTATGGAGCTGATAAAATACATTGTTAAGTGACTACATGAGGTGAATATAGGGCCAGGAGAGAACATGCTGGGGAGGTTATTGAAGGCCAATCTGTATGAAGGACCTTAAAAAATAATTACATACAAATCCAGCATGCATGAGAACAAAGGGGACATTCACAGCATATTCCAATCATGGTCATTAGGGAATGAGGAAAGAAATACAATATATTATCAAACATTAAATACAAAAAAATGTGATATTAAAGGATAAAAATCTTACCTTCATATACTCCTTCTGCAGGACCTGTATGATGGCAGAACAGGTTTCTGGGATTATGATACACAGAGCCTGGGGGGAGATGCCTGTCGAGAACTTCAAGTCCTGCAGGCTTCTCCCTGTCGCCAAGTATCGCAGGGTAGCGACGAGCCTCTGCTCCGGAGTGATGGCTTGCCTCATGCAGGTATCCTGCCTGCTAATGTAAGGGGTCAGCAAAGCCAACAGACGGTGAAACACGGGGTCCGTCATCCTGATAAAGTTCCTGAAATCATCAGGATTATTCTCACGGATCTCACGGAGCAAAGGCATATGAGAGAACTGGTCACGCTGAAGCAACCAATTCTTGGTCCATGAACTCATCCCCACCCTGTTCATGGACTGGACTTGTGTCAAGGTCAGGACCCCAACACCAAGCCCCCGCACAGCACGAACTCTATGAGGAGTACGCATACGCAACATGGCTAGAAAACGGTCGGCTGCTCAGAACGAAGTAACAGAACGCACTGAAGAACAGCAAGGCCTGTGAAGAGCGACCTGAAAAACAGTAACGAACGAACAAGAATACAATGACTAATTAAAGTCACGCGGAACTTGCTTGCATGCACTGAAGAGCAGATACAAACCCACAAGCACAAACTGACGATCTGAAAGCCACAAGTCTGAAAAGGCGCGAATCGTCTCTCACCAAACTTTTACTAACACGAGATTAGCAAAAGGAGCCCAAAGGGTTCCGCGCTTGGTTCTGAACTGGCCTTTTCTAGTCTCGTCGTACGTGCTTGACGTCACCGCGTTCTGGGCGATCGGAAATTCCGACAACTTTGTGCGACCGTGTGTACGCAAAACAAGTTTGAGCCAACATCCGTTGGAAATAATCCTAGGATTTTGTTGTCGGAATGTCCGAACAAAGTCCGACCGTGTGTACGGGGCATTATACTGTACATTGTGTTGTAAATACTGTCTAGTGTGTAATCGGTATATATTATGCAACCCTATCAATAAATGTGTATTGCGAATGGAACTACCTCTTTTGTGTATAAACTCTCAGATTTAGCTGTGTATATGTAAATACGTATGTCTACAATTATTGAAGCGTATGCACATATACACGTAAACTAGTCCAGTGTTTCTCAACTCCAGTCCTCAAGGCGCACCAACAGGTCATGTTTTCAGGATTTCCCTCAGATAAAACTGCTGTGGTAATTACTAAGGCAGTGAAAACTGATCAAATCACCTGTGCAAAATAGTGGAAATCCTGAAAACATGACCTGTTGGTGCGCCTTGAGGACTGGAGTTGAGAAACACTGAACTAGTCAACAAATGACATCATTGCCAGGACTATGTAGCTTCTGCTAGACAGGAGATAACACCACCCAACAGTGCTGCAATATTGTTGAGGTACAGATTCAAGTGCTGGAACAAGAGAAAGGTTTAAGACTTGGCCCAGATCCACTGGATGATAATTTGTGTTGAGATCCCAGGACAGTCTAGCGGGATCTAGGAAGATTCAGGGGTATGTATTAGACTGTTTTACGTTCTGCTTGGCTCACAATTTGGACACTGAATTTTTGGCAAGATCCATAGGTATTTACTTGCTAAAAGTGTTCTGAGCCCGATAAAAGGGAACAAATTGAGCCTCCATATCTATGGACTATAGATTGCAATTCTGTTTTTTGTTTAGATACACTTTAAGCTAGGCCTCAAAATTTAAAGTCTTAAAGCTAAAGTTATGAGCAGGTTATAAGAGTTACTCAGCACCAGTTGCTCCACCCAACCCTTACCCTGCCCCACTCCTAATTCCACCCCTAAACATGCCCTCATAAATGTTCTCATGAAATTACACTGTTAAATGTTTTATGCAGAATTAAGTTCCAAAGATAAATATTAACAACAACTTTAACAAAAAGTAATGTAAACATAGAAGGAAAATGGAAAGTGCTTTACATCAATAGCCAATTCCACTGCCCTACCCCCAATCTATCATACCTATGCTTCCAATTCCACCCCCTCCCCCCAATCCATTATACCTATGCCTCCAATTCCATCCCCCCATTCTATCATGCCCATGCCTCCAATTACACCCCCACAATATATACAGGATAATCTTACCATGACACACACATCCTCTCAGTCACAATCGCTAGCTGCATTCCCAGCTTCAGATCAGCCTGCCTCAGAATTCACCATAAAGGAAATGCTATTATCCCTTAACCACTTCCCACCCGGCCCATAGCAGATGACGGCCGGGCGGTGGTTCAGTTATCCTGACTGGGCGTCATATGACGTCCAGCAGGATAACATGCCACCGCGCGCCCGCGGGGGTGCGCATCGCGGGGGTGCACATCGCGACAATCGGTGGATCAGTGTGTCAGTCTGACACACCGCTACACCGATCTTGGTAAAGAGCCTCTGGCAGAGGCTCTTTACCATGTGATCAGCCGTGTCCAATCACAGCTGATCGCGATGTCAATAGGAAGAGCCATAGATCGGCTTTTCCTCACTCGTGTCTGACAGACGTGAGTAGAGGAGAGCCGATCGGCGGTTCTCCTGACAGGGGGTCTGTGCTGATTGTTTATCAGCGCAGCCCCCCCTCAGATCACCACACTGGGCCACCAGGGATTGCCACTAGGACCACCAGGGAGAGGGGCAACATGTGGACGGCCAGGTATGTACCCCATGGCCATCCACATGTGCCCAGTCAATGCCCAATCTGTGCCAATCAGTGCCCACAAATGGGCACTGATTGGCACCATTATATAGCACTGATGCCCAGCAATGCCACCCTTAGGGGCATCAGTGCCATCAATCAGTGTCATCAGTGCCACCCATTAGTGTCCATCGGTACCACCTGTCAGTGCCCATCCGTGCCCATCAGTGCCCATCCGTGCCACCTATCAGTGCCACCAATTACCCATCAGTGCCACCCATAAGTATACATCAATGCCACCTACAAATGCCCAGTGCCACCTATGAGTGCCCATCGGTGCCACCTATGAGTGCCCATTGGTGCCGCATACCAGTGCCACCTATCAGTGCCCATCAGTGTCGCCTATCAGTGCTCATCATCAGTGCCCGTCAGTGCCACCTCATTGGTGTTACCTCATCGGTGCCCATCAGTGCCGCCATATCAGTGCCCATCAGTGCAGCCATATCAGTGCCCGTCATTGAAGAAAACATACTTATTTCCAAAAATTTTTAACAGAAACAAAGAAAAACTTGTTTTTTTTCAAAATTTTCGGTTTTTTTTATTTGTTGCGCAAAAAATAAAAACCGCAGAGATGATCAAATACCACCAAAAGAAAGCTCTATTTGTGGGAACAAAATGATAAAAAAAATTGTTTGGGTACAGTGTAGCATGACCGCGCAATTGTCAATCAAATTACGACAGCGCTGAAAGCTGAAAATTGGCCTGGGCAGGAAGGTGTCTAAGTGCCCGGTATTGAAGTGGTTAAAAATGATCTGCAGGCAGACTTAAATAGAAATCTGGCCTCTTTACAGTCACACATAGAGCACGTGGAGGACAGAGTTGATACAGTGGAGAGATCACTAGGTGAACATGCAGATGCCTATAATAGCCTGTCAGCAAAATTCCAGGGACATGACACTGACATACAGTGGCTGAAAGCCAAAGTCACAGACCTTGAGGACTGCTCCAGACAGAATAACATGAAATTCCGGGGCATCCCTGAATCCATCACAAACCCAGAACTAACTCTATACCTACAACAACTCCTTAATGTCCTGCTCCCTATGGAAAGCCCTAAAGATTTTGTCATCAACAGGGCCCACAGGCTGGCAAAACACGCTTCACTTCCTGACACTGTCCCTAGAGAGTCAGGATACATTTCTTTCACCTTAAAGAAAGGGCTGTTGCAGCTGCACGGAAAATGGGAAAACTCCCTGACCCTTTCTCCAAAATTTTTAGATCTTCGCCAATCTCTCAGCGACAACCATGCAACAACACAAGCAATTTTCCCCCATAACTATTCAACTACGGGAACAGAAAATCACCAGTGGGGCTACTCTACCAAACTAACCGTGACACATCAAGGCCACACATATATCCTCAAATCAACAGAAGAAGCCAAAAAGCTTTCTCCCCAGTGGGGAATCCCCCTGGAAAATAGCAGCAAAACTCCACGCACCAGACCACCCCAATGCATCTCAGGAGGCTGGTCAGTGATTGGAAACACCTGACAGTTCTATCTCAGTCAGTAATGCCTTATTAGCCATCATGAATAATTACAAACACTTACTGCTCTCAATAAATGCCCATCTTATCCCCTTGGATTTCCCTTAACGCTGGGCTACCTGAAGTTTCCGCACCCCCAACTTGCAAGTAGAGCAAGTTCATTGCACGATTGTACCCTGCACATTGTCAGTGCAAGTTCAACATTTGATCTTTGTTCTTTTTCACACTGTTTACCATTTAACGTTTTAACTATTACACTATGCTTTGCTATTGGTTACTCTTTAACTATGGGGACCCTATAAATGAGTGCTATGTAATCAGCTTCTTTATACTTTTGACTACCTCTGATACCCTTTTTCTGTTCTTGCTGTTTGTCCGAATGTGTATTTTGACTTTAGCTGAGTTAACCATGAAGTGCTACCCCATTCATCCTTCCTAAATGTTCAATGTCAGTTGCCACCTCCCTCAACGTCAACGGCCTCAACAACCTATTTAAGAGGTCCATGATGTGGAATGAGGCTGTCTCACAAAAATGTGACATATTTTGCACCCAAGAAACACATTTGAAAGCAGATTCACCACCTGAAATTTCCCATCCTAACTTCACCCATTGCTTCTTTGCAAATGCAAGGGGTAACAAGAAATTCTGAGCAGCCAAAAAAAGGTAAAAATAAGCAGCTAACACAACCAATAGGATATAGGCATGTAACAATAAAATAAAAATTATGTGTAGCGCTAAAAGTTCAACATAAAGATAATGTCCAACCAATGACAAAAGGCATCAAGGAAAAACATAAAGTTCTTTATGTTTTTCCTTGATGCCTTTTGTCATTGGTTGGACATTATCTTTATGTTGAACTTTTAGCGCTGCACATAATTTTTATTTCTTTGCAAATGCAGACAAGAAAGCACGGGGAGTCTTGATCGTGATCAAAAACTCAGTGACCTTCACCCGAAAATTTGTAGAAACAGACCCAAATGGTCGGTTTATTATCTTAGGGGCACTCCTTAACCACTGCCCCATTACCATTGTCACACTATATGCCCCTAACACCAAACAAAAGGCCTTCCTCAACAAACTAATGAAAAAAATATGGGCGCTTCGTATAGGTCGTCTCATTGTATGTGGCAACCTTCATGAAGTGCCCTATTCTGTGCTAGACTCCACAAGCCACAACAGGCGCCCCTCACATACCTTGTCCACCCTACTGAAAAATTACCATTTGTATAATGCTTGAAGATGCGCCCATGGGTCTGAAAAAGATTATACCTTTTATTCAAGTGTACTCTCACATTGACCTGTTCCTGGTAGACAGGGACACCTTGCTCCAAACCAAGACCTCCCAGATTGGCTTAATCACATTATCAGACCATGCCCCTATCTCCCTAACTTGCCAAATATCAAATTCACCAGTTCCAAATGGAGTATGGAGGCTTAACATATCATTTCTACATAACTCCCGCTACCAGGAGCAGATCAGTAGGGAAGTAAACAATTCTTTTCAATCTAATGTTGGGTTGGTTGAGAATATTTAATCCTTGTGGTTCTCCCACAAAGCATATATGAGAGGAGTTTTTATTAAGCTGGGCACGCAGGAGAAGCCTAAGAGGACGCAGAAAATAACAGAGATAACGGAAACCATACGCTCTCTAAAATCCCTAAACAAAACCCAAACCTCCCCTGACAGGAACAAGCAACTCAGGAACCTTTGTCATCAACTTTCCCAACTTTTCATTGCCCAACATGACTTTCTCCTAAAGCGACTTAAACTAAATCATTACACTGCCGGTAATAAAGTTGGCTCATACCTTGCAAGACAAGTTAAAAAGAAATCAGCCAAAAACCACATAGCATACCTTCTTGACTCTAAAAACAACCAAATTATCGCATATCGCAGAGAAATTTGATGAGTTCTACTCTAACCTCTATAATATAAATACAGATAACCCATCAAAATCCCCTACTGATGCACAGATCCAAAACTTTCTTGCATCCCTTAAATTCCCTAAGGTATCTCAGGCACATCTCGAAAGCCTCTCTGTACCCTTCACCATAACTGAGATTCAACAAGCCATACGAAAACTACCCCTACACAAATCCCCAGGCCCAGATGGATTTGGGAACGAATACTACAAATCCTTATCACACCTCCTGTCCCCATATCTACAACAGCTATATGACCAAGCTGCCACCCAAGTGTCCTTCCATAGAGAAAGACTTGAAGCATTAATAGTAACTTTGCTAACACCAGACAAATCACCAACCTCCCCAGCCAATTACAGGCCAATCTCTCTATTGAATACTGGGCAACATTCTCCCCCTTTTGATCCACCCAGACCAAGTAGGCTTCGTAAAAGGTCACCAAACATCGGATGGCATGAGACACACATTGAACCTTCTTCAATGGTCGGAGCAGAATAAAACTCCTTCTCTGCTCCTTTCTCTGGATGCAGAGAAGGCATTTAACCGGGTACATTGGCACTACTTGTATGCAGTGTTGGATACCTTTGGACTGTCGGGATACATAAATGGCGTCATTAGAGCTCTATACCCTAACCCATCAGCCAGGGCACTTATCTCAGCAGTCTTTTCTAACCCCTTCTCCATAACAAATGGCACAAGGCAGGGGTGCCCCCTTTCCCCAATAATTATTACTCTAGTCATGGAACTCCTTGCCCAGACAATTCGCTCCCACCCCAACAGACTAGGATTCCAAATTGGGGATAATGAGTACAAAATTGGACTGTATGCTGATGACGTAGTCCTTTCCCTTTCAGACCCTTTAACATCTCTAAAGTCCCTTCAGTCAGAACTAGAAATTTAGCTTGGTCTCACTATACAAAGCGAATATCTCAAAACCACATATGATATCCATAGCACTGAATGAAAACCTTAAAAAAACTATTTCTGTGTCCTCCGGCTTCTCCTGGGCCCCCGCTTTATAATCAAATATCTGGGCATCAAGCTCACCTCACCAAGCTCCTCCATACACCGAATAATTTATGACGCCGCAATCTTATCACTGAAACAACAAATTAGCGAACTACAGACAACCCATCTATCATGGGCCTGTAGAGTAGCTGTAGTCAAAATGTCACTACTTCCCACAATATTATATCTTTTCAGGACCCTTCCGATCCCGCTCTCATCATCTTACCTCCAAAAACTTCAATCCACTGTTAACCACTTTTTTGAAATGAGAAGAAACCTAGATTCAAATCCTCAATCCTCTACAGACCTAAACTAAACGCAGGAATGGGAGTCCCTAACCTGAAAAGTTCCCACCAAGTGGCTGTTCTTGACCAACTAAAACTTTGGTGGTCACCATCACTGGACCATGTATGGTGTCCCATTGAACACTCATTACTTGGGTCATCCCTACAAAGTACATTAGGAGCAACACTTCTAGGTTTCACTCCCCAACCATCTCCTTACCTAACCATCAGAACTGCTCTATCCACCTGGAAGAACCTGCACCTCCAGCTCCTGAAATCGCACAGACTTTCCTCTTGTCTCCCTAGAACCTTTGTCACCAGACCTATCACTTTCACATTGGATGACTGCTGGAATGTCAACTCTGATTTGCTTAATGGATTCTAACTCACCACGCACCTTCCAAAGCCTGCAACAATCTTATGGAATACCTAAATCAGACTTCTACATATACCTCCAAAATCAATCTATCCTCAAAACTATCAACAAAGGAACTCATTACATACCAATGGGTATAATATCCTTCTTTACTGATGCATCTCCAAAAAACAAAGGCATCTCATTCCTCTACCAGATTATCAACCACAACCTTTTCTCAAACAAAATCCCCTCAGATTCTTCACAGATGGTACTACTACCCTACTAAATTGGCTAAGATCTTTCTATCCCAGTCACTGTATACAGAAAACAAGGATCCCTACTACACATACAGTGGGATTGTCCTGTAATAAAGCCATTCTGGAATTCTGTCTTCAACATTCTATCCTCTGTATCAACTGTCCATATGGAAGGCAACCCTAAAACAGCACTCCTCCTACTACACCACAAATCTTGGGCCTCAACACAAACCCCTTTCCTTGTACATGGCATCATAGCAGCTAGTAGAACGATAGCTGCTGCCTGGAACTGAACTGAGCCTCCGGATTGCTCTCTGTTTCTTCAACACAGTTTTTGTCGTCTGCAAATTACCATGTTGTTAATAGCACCACTCACAGGCTCCCCTCTCCTGTACCCCTTAACCTCTCTTTGCACATGTACCATAATGCTGAAATGGTTTAGTATTGTACAAGCTCTGTAATTACCAACTTTGTCGCCGTTTGATGCCGTGTTTGTTACCTTTCTTCTGCGTACATCCTTAATAAAAACTAAAAATTAAAAAAAAAAAAAGAAACCATCAAAACACATTTGGATTTTGTGTAGGTTAGCAAAATATATCTCCACCACGGCATGTAAACAGCAATTATTTTATTTAACTACATGCCGACCAGCTGCCGCAGTTGTACTGCGGCAGAATGCCACGGCTGAGCGAAACGACAATATGTAACGTTGTTTCGCCCTGTGGCCACTAGGGGGCACGTGCGCATGCCGCCACTCGCTCCCCAAGCCTATGCGCGTGCTCGGCGGTCTCGATCACCGCTGGGCTCCCGCAATCGGTCGGGGCACACGGAGAACCAGGAACTGTGTGTGTAAACACACAGTTTCCGGTTCTCTGAGCAGAGAACTGACAGATCGTCTGTTCATACAGAGTATGAATAGTGATCTGTTAGTTTCCCTGTGCAGTCCCCATCCCCCTTCAGTTAGAACACAAACTAGGACACACATTAAGCCCTTCACTGCCCCATAATGTTAACCCCTTCACTGCCAGTGACATTATTACAGTAATCAATGCATTTTTAATCGCGCTGATCGCTGTATTAATGCCTATGGTCCCAAAAATGTGTCAAAATTGTCCGTGTCCACTATAATGTTGCAGTCATGATAAAAATTGCTGTAAAAAGAAAATTATTAACACAAATGCCATAAAACTATCCCTGCTTAACTTTTGTGCAAAGCAATCAACATACGCTTATTGCGATTTTCTTTACCAAAAATATGTAGAAGAATACGTATCAGCCTAAACTGAGGAAAAAAAATGTTTTTATATTTTTGGGGGGATATTTATTATAGCAAAAAGTAAAAAATAATGCTTTTTTTTCAAAATTGACGCTCTTTTTTTGTTTAACACGCAAAAAATAAAAACCGCAGAGGTGATCAAATACCACCAAAAGAAAGCTCTATTTGTGTGAAAAAAGACATCAATTTTGTTTGGAAGCCACGTGTGCAATTGTCAGTTAAAGCGACGCAGTGCCAAATCACAAAAAGTGCTCTGGTCTTTGGCCAGCCAAATGGTCCGGGGCTGAAGCGGTTAAAAAATATTTGGTTAAACAAAAGTACATTTAAAAATATCAAACATTTAGCAGATACATTTATTCTTTTCAGTGCTTTCCTGCTTCACACATATTCTCTCCAGATTTAAAACAAACTAGCTCACTTGACACAATGTATCAACAGGGTAAGAGAATAACCTATTACTTGAAGGGTAACATTTGTAAGAAAGAAAATGAACACTGATTGGTCCCAGGGGAACTGTATAATTTTTAGGGAGGAGACAGGTACATTTGCTCCTTTCCATAAACTGCTGCTGACCTGTCTATCTGGTATCATTTCAGATACACAAAATGGAAGAACATTACACATGACAAATTAAGTAATTATTCAGGAAATCCAATGGCTAATTGCACACAGGAACCTTTGGGAAATGTGTGACAAATCTGCATCGGAGTCTAAAAGGCAGAAAAGCAGCTGAAGTTAATAACCTCTCAAATGCTGACAGGTTTGAGAGTACCTGAAATGCATCATTTCTCCAGACATTTTTCCTTGCTTAAGCAAAATGAAAAATTCTAAGTGTACCCGTCTGTCCTGCAATAACTTTAATGACTGCAGAGTCAATGAAGCCACACAGCATCACCCGCATCACCTTGATAACTGAATCCTGAAATGACGCTGAGGTGACTAAAAAATTGTACATACTTTTGGCTGACTGTGAGCTTTTTCTTTCCCCCCCCCCATAATTAATGAGCTGATCATAATGTTAAAGGCAAAGTTAACTTTTGGGTGCATTTGATTAATGAATCCGCTTCTTAAAATTAAATTCTAATTGCCAGTTAAGACTGCATGATTTAGAATGAACATAACTGTTACCTTGTGTGATTTGAAATCTAGTTAAACATGAAAATAGTTTATTAAAGAACTGTGTAATTGCTTCTATATGCAGAAGGTTTTCACACATGAATGTTTTAGAGAATATACTCTATTTAAACATTTATCTCCCTCTCTCTCTCTGTATATACACTTTCTCTGTATATACACTTTCTGGTATATGATTGGTGTTATATTTGTTATTTAGTTTTTTTACGGGACCATTATTATCATTTTTCACAGGATCACTAATTTTTAGTTGACACACTTATGATCCAGTATTCTTACATATACATTTATGGCTATTTGTAGTCATACATATGGATGTGACTAGTTTATAAAGTATCACTCACGTATATAATTTAATACACATCTGCATTTTTAGAGGGGGGCATTAATACCAGTGGATCTTTTAATTTATATAGTGTTAGGGGTTTGTGTTATTTCTGTTTAGGTTAGTCCCCAATATTGTGGGTGCCTAAATAGAACAACTTATCCCCCTATTAGGGAGCGCCACTTACCCATCTTCTGAATATATATATATATATATATATATATATATATATATATATATATATATATATATATACACATACATACACACATACATACATACACACACACACACACACACACACACACACACATATCAATTCATTTAATATCAATTTGTCTTAAAGGATAAGTGGGATAAGTGCACTTTAAAACAGAGTATTTGGATCTTTTTCCCCATTCCTACTACTATAACTACCCCACAATCCCCCTAACCCGATGCACCCCCCCAGTTTGTTAGCTAAACACCCTGGTCATGTCTCATTCTATTGAATGTGCATGGTAGCCAATCAGTTTCTTCTTCTTCTGAAGCCAACTTCAGCTTGTTCAATCAAACTTTGACATAAACACCTGGAAGTTGGTTGGGTTCTATGCAGAAATGAACCAGATTTTGCACTCTATAGCTTTAGTAAATCTCAACCAGTCATGGCATATGCACAAATTCACTATATAAACCAATTAAAAAATGTTTCAGTGCCTGGTTCAATGTTACAATCAAAATCTACTTCGGTATCATTTCAGGTTGAATCATTTTATCAATATGAGAAGCATAGCAGTGTCCAACCCTATGCAGCTTTAGCTATACAGCTTGATGCACACATTTTCATTTAGGTTTGAACTGTAATCATTTTTTTATTTTCCCAAGTTTAAAAAAGTGTTTACTACTTCCCAGAGATTTCCACCTGATGTTAGGGATAAGGTTGTGAGTGTCCACTGTGCCACCACCATCATCCTGCCTGGAACACAAATACCTTTTACCATTCATTTAGGAGGTGTCCCCTAAAGAAAAAGATTCCATTCTCAAAGAATGTAGCTAACACTATTGGTATTGGGATCTTAGGCACCCCTTTGTGCAAGTAAGATGTAAATAAATCTTTATCCATGCCAGCTCATCATATACATTGTAGTTTAAAGATGGGTTCCAGCATGATGTAAGTATGATATGTCTGCCTTAACAAATATGAACTTAATTACATGTAAACAAAAATGTAGCGCGCACATGTCATAACATAAATCCAAGTATATGTCCTGTGTCAAAAAAAAGACATGAAAAACCCACAAAACTCAAACAATTCCCTAAAATCAGACAGCTGGCAACTATGGGTAAGAGTTACATAAGCATGGTAGAGATATGGAAGTACAACACAATGCAATCTTCCCAGTGCTTGAAATACACTCAGCATCATGGTTACCCCAAGTACTCAAAACACCTAGCATGAGTACCATTGGAACACTTTGGTAACAAGGCTATAATTTTTAACAAAATCTGTCATACCAGATTGACTCCCTTCTTGTGCACATTAAACTGTTATGGACCGCCCCACACAGATATACTGCTGCAGGAAAGCCCCCCTGCGTGAAATCACATACCTGTATGTGATGTCGTGCACAGGATCTGGGGCGTGCCCGTGTGTCACTGACGACCCACTCCTGCTGTGCTTGGACAATGCAGGAGCCAATCAGCCGCTCCGGCTAACGTGATGTCCACGGGGACATGCTGATTGTTTTCAGGAGAGGCAGAACGGTGGTCTGCCTATGTAAACGAGGCAGATCGCCGTTCTGTGATTAGGGGAAATGGAGATCTTGTGTTTCTGCTAAGCAGGAACACAGATCTCTGTCTTCCCCCAGTCAAAGCACCTCCCCCCCACAGTTAACAAGCACTCGCTAGGAGCAAATTTAACCCTTTGATTGTCCCTGATGTTAACCCCTTCCCTGTCAGTGTCATTAGTACAGTGAAAGTTCATTTTTTTTAGCACTGATCACTGTATTAGTGTCATTTGTCCCTAAAAAGTGTCACTTGGTGTCAGATTTGTCTGCCGCAGTCCTGCTAAAAACCGCTGATCTCTGCCATTACTAGTAAAAAAAATACATAAATAAATACAAATTCAATAAATATATCCCATAGTTGTAGACGCTATAACTTTTGTGCAAACCAATCAATATACTCTTATTGGGATTTTTTTTACCTAAAATATGTAGCAGAATACATATTGGCTTAAAAGACATTAGATTATTTTTAAATTTGTGTTGGGTATGTTTTATAGCATAAAGTAAAAAATATTGTTTTTTTTTCAAATTGTTGGCCTTTTTTGTTTCTAGCGCAAAAAATAAAAACCACAAAGGTGATCAAACACCACTAAAAGAAAGCTCTATTTGTGGGAAAAAGGACATCAATTTTATTTGTGTACAGCATTGCACAACCGTGCAATTGTCAGTTAAAGTGCCATATCGCAAAAAATGGCCTGGTCATAAAGGGGGTAAACCTTCCGGGGCTGAAGTGGTTAAAGATGCGAGTTAAGCAACCGAAAAAAAAAAAAAAAACTTACATTTATATAGCAGCGCTTACCCTTTAAACAATTCAATGTACACTTGTGTTATCACATTTATAAATTATATCACCTGTCCCCTAACTCGCTGTGCGCACCAGGGCCACAGCCATCAGCTGAAAACAGCTTGCTTATAGAAATGAATAAGCCACTGTGAAGATGAGCGTGTTTGGGACATTTTCACTAATAAGTTTTGCAGCACTGGCCAGCTATCAGAGAGATAGCCATTAGTGCTGATCCCACTCTATTATATCAGGCAAATAGTTTTCTTCACTATGTATTGCTTATAAATTTAAAGGGCAGCAATTCATAAAATATATATTGATTTATTGCACAGTTTTTGCATGTATTAGATATTTTTGTGTGTCTGAACATTACAGTTTCCCATAGCACCAATTTCATCCTTTAATATTGCTAATGAAGGTTACAAATGCAATTTTCAATTACTAAACACATACAGCTAATCACAGCAATAGCAATGCTCAACATCTCTAAAAAGAGAGGAAAACACTTGCGGTGAGAGAGGTGGTAAGAGGGGAGTGTGGCTAACTTAATGCACAGTGGTGATTTCAACTACTCAAGTGGACATCAAGCAATGTTTTACAGACTTTTTAATGAGAACTTCAGGGGCACATAGTAATTATTTGATCATATGATTTACTTGTCCTCGCAACATTGGACAATCATTCAGAATTTGCTTTAGTAAACCAGGACCATTATCAAATTGCAAAGGATTTTTAGACTTCTTGATGCATTCAAAAGGTACACAGTTGTTTACAAAAAGTGGGGCTCCAGCTACCTGTATGAAATGTAAAAGTTTATCTTAGCATGATTATATTATTAACTTGTTCATTGAAGTCACTGAAGTAGTGTGCAATGCAATGAAGCCTATTAAGGATAGCATTACATTGACATCTGCCTGTTCTGTTGTCATGCATTACCACAAGTAATGTCAGTTGCCAATACATGCTTAAGAATCACAAACGGAATGTGCGTTTTTTTTTTTTTTTAATGCAGCACATCACAAGGCATAGTGTGTGCATTGTTGTGCATTTTTTGTGGGTGTCCATTGGCACCTACTTTACTGTACATTGGAAAGACAGTCAAAATAAATACAAATGCACTACACTATTCAGTATGCTGTGTGTTGCAGTAACACACGCTGGCATGCAGAGCCCTCTCTGTGGGCACACAAAGATGAAGAGCCGGCCATCCTGTACGAGGTGTATCTCATCCACACCGCACACCTGCCCAATGGAACTACATTTCCCACAGGACTCTGGGGCCAGAGGTCACATGTCTAGGGTGGGCGTGGATAAGACAAAGCGGTGCTGCCGGGTTTGATGCCGCCTCTCTTGCGGGCTGTCTCACACAGCAGAGTGGCTGTGGACCAAAACCATCTCCTCCTCCTCGGCTGTGTATATCTACACAGCCTGGAGTAAGGATACCCGCACTGTTATGAAGTCTGTACCATGTTTATTTTATTGTAGATGGATACAGGAGGGGGACAGAGTGAATAGGAGGGGGTCTGTACTGAGGGACAGGGGTCTGTACTGAGGGACAGGGGTTGGTACTGAGGGACAGGCGTCTATCTTGAGGGACAGCATCTGTACTGAGGAAGAGGGTCTGTACTGAGGGACAGGGGTCTGTACTGAGGGAAAGGGGTCTGTTCTTAGGGACAGGGGTCTGTACTGAGGGAGGGGGTCTGTACTAAGGGACAGGGGTCTGTACTGAGGGACAGGGGTCTGTAATGAGGGACAGGGTTCTGTAATGAGGTACAGGGGTCTGTACTAAGGGACAGGGGTCTGTACTGAGGGACAAGGGTCTGTAATGAGGGACAGGGGTCTGTACTGAGGGACAGGGGTCTGTACTGAGTGGATAGGGAGGTCTGTACGGTAGGAGGGGGGTCTGTAGTGACTTATACATCAACTGTGTTCCTAGATATATAGAGGTTGTGTCTCCAGCATAAAAAAGGGTCTCCAGAATAGCAGACTCTGGGCACTCGGGGAGGTTTTGTGTTGCAGTTTGGGCACTCAGGTTCAAAAAGGTTTACCATCACTGCCTTAGACTATTGTTAGGAATCACTGGTATGTCAAACTAGATGTTTGCTATGTCTTTTACTTCTTATACAATACTCTACCAGATCACATACCATTTGCAAAAGTCTTATGTTTATGTTCTCTTTACCAGTTTTAATCTGTTTTCCTAAAAATCCTTACGGTTGTTTCAAGTAGCAACCTGATCATGTTATTCAAATTGGGGCACCAAATGATCTATTTTTTCACTTGAAAGTTAGTATTTAACCATTTATCCAATCAATTGGAAGCATAATGGTATAGTCACCCATAGGTGTAATGTAAAAAATAGATGCACAACCCAAACAAAAGAAAGACAATCAAATGTGTGCAAAAAAAGACACAAATTAGTACAATAAATGTCCCGTTAGAACAAATCAACCAAATGAGAACAAATACCAGCAAAATAATGTCAAAAGGAATTAACATGAATTCAACCTGTGCTGAAAAAAAAATTGTGTACTAGTAAAGACACAGAAAAAGGTCCATAAAGTGTTCTATAGAGTCCAATAGAAGTAGATTGTAGGTTGAAAACCCCCAATTAATCCTTTTCTGAATGTAGTCCCACACGATAGCCAAAGGATAATAAGAAATGCCGGATGGCTGCTTACCAGAACCGTAGGACCTCTGTTACGGAGGTCTAATGGGCACAGACAGGAGGAAACACTCAGGCAAGGGCAGTAGATTCAAACGTCCATCCGAATCCTCTCCTCCACCGGTAAGACCAGGCTTTGCTATGCTCCGTGGGACCCACGATAGCGAGTAGGAATGGGGGCTTTCAAAGGATGAGTCATAGGAACAAAAAAGAGGGCTTCATAGTGCAGTCCGATTTAAAATAGGAATTTTATTACTGACATGCACAAAAAAAAAACCCTGACATGCACAAAAAAGGCAGGCACTTCAAAGTGAAAAAAACAACACAGCCGCGGCTCACGCCAGCTGGCTGGTGCGCGGTGACGTCAGATCCTCTAGCTCTGCCCGACGCTGCATTTCTCCGTACTAGGCATCTACAGGGAAGGAGGCTAGGATGAGACGTCACACATCATGATGCATATATACCTTGGCAGGAGCGTGACACCGGAAATTCAATCAGAAGATACCTCCAATCGATTTCCAGTGTATGTGAGGCAGAAAAACGCCTACCTTCAATGCAAGTGACAAGATCAATCACTACTACATCGAAGGGGGGGTGTTCCTGCATAATTATATCTACCTTGAGAATAAAATAATAATTATAGGAACAACATACAGTACCTGACCGCAAGAATGTGTTTCCAGCGCGATCCCATTGCACTGGTTCTCGGTGACAGGGTACTGTACATCTCGCGCTGGCTCGCTCATCGGGAAAGGAAAACTGTTTTTCCTTTCGTGATGAGCGACAGGCACTGCTGACAGCTGTCTGGTATGGATCATGAGGGGGAACACCGCACCGGCATGGGTTCCCCCCAGGGGCAAACCAGGCCCTTAGGTCTGGTATGGATTTTAAGGGGAACCCCCTATGCCGAAAAAATGTCCCCTTATGACATCACAGTCCCGGGGCATTATGGGACTGTGATGTCATAAGTGGGCGGGGCCACCGATGACCACGCCCCATGCCTATATAAGTCATCGCACACTGCTCACACAGCATTACAGCGGGAGAGAGCTTCGTATCAACATCGGAAGAAGAGAAGAGGGAACAAGATGATGAAGAAGACCAGGCCACCGCTAGCAAAAGAGCGACAAAAGAGCAGAAGATAGCGGAGGAGCCTGGCAGAAGAACCGGAGAGTGGGAGAAGAACCAGACACCGGGAGAAGAGGCCAGAAAGAGCGGAGAAGTCGGAAGAAGACCCCTGGAGCTGCCTAATTACTTTAAAAACCTGTGTAGTGAGTTTTTTTATTAACACTTTTCCCCCAGGTGAATGGGTAGGGTATGATGTACCCCATACTTATTCACATAGGGTGGGAGGTTGGGATCTGGGGGCCCCCTTATTAAAGGGAGCTCCCAGATTCCGATAAGCCCTCCGCCCACAGACCCCGACAACCAACGGCCAGGGTTGTCGGGGAGAGGCCCTTGTCTTCATCAACATGGGGACAAGGTGCTTTGGGGTGGGGGGGCCGCAGGGCGCCCCCCTGCCCCAAAGCACCCACCCCCCATGTTTAGGGCATGCGGCCTGGTACGGTTCAGGAGGGGGCGCTCACTCGTCCCCACCTCCTTTCCTGACCGGCCGGGCTACGTGCTCGGATAAGGGTCTGGTATGGATTTTCGGGGGCCCCCACGGGTAGGGGGTTCCCCTTAAAATCCATACCAGACCTAAGGGCTCGGTATGCCCCTGGGGGGAACCCATTGCATTTTTTTATTTAAAGTTTGGCACAGCATTCCCCCTTATGATTCATACCAAACAGCTGTCAGCAATGCCTGTCGCTCATTGCGAAAGGAAAAAACAGTTTTCCTTTCCCGATGAGCAAGCCAGCTCGGCGCTGGCTCCCGCAACGGGGCTCACAGGTGTCAAATCTCACCGATAACAGTGGCAAGATTGACACAATATAGCGGTTAACTACTGTATGAAAAATAAAAATTTAATTCATGAAGTACATATTAAAAAAGTGTATATAAGAAATTAAATTGTAAATAATTATACAATGAATACTAAGTATATATTAATTAAAAAATATGTGTTAAAAATTAATGAAAAAATTCAGGTTCAGAAATCATTAATTAATGAAGGATAAAACATGTTAAAAACAAATTAGGTCATTCCTCAATCTCTGAGACTAGAGATACCCAGTGTCTCCTGTGGTGTCAAAGGGGTGGTGCCATACATTATTATATGAGTAGCAATGTGACTAAAATATGAATACCCCAAACAACAAAGGAGAAAAGAGGGGGGGGGGGGAAAGAGAGGGGGAGGTAACAGGGAAGGAGGATGGAATGTCCAACCAAAAACAATATTGGACCCAATCTTCCATTAACACTGATGGGGGGAACCACATAAACAATATGCCAAGAAGAAATTGTATACAGTGAGAAGAAAAATTCCTTTACCAAGAACCCCTTAGCTATTATTGATGTAACAATTAATATCCCACTCTATGTTAAGGCCTAAGGGGCTATAACAACGCATGTCAAATATCCATTTGGTTTCTCAGCGTGAAATATGTCTCTTTAAATTGTTGCCTCTCCAATGGGGAACAAATTTCTCTATGACAATGACCTCTAATAATGAAGGATCTAGATTGTGGAATTGGCGAAAGTGCCACAAGACACTATGGCCAATAAACCCTCTTCTGATATTGGAAAGATGCTCCCCTATTCTGATTTCAAGCGCCCGGGTGGTTCTGCCAATGTATTGGAAGCCACACGGACACCGACGCAAATAAAACACACCTATAGTCCCACAGGTAATAAACTCGGTAATGGAGTAAGTCCTAGAGGTGACATATGACAAAAAAGTGGAGGTTCTGATGGTTTTTGAAGATGCACACGCTGAGCACTTCCGGCACGGAAAGAAACCCTTGAGATTGCCTAACATACTGACCCTTGGAGGAGGGTCTACAACACTAGGAGCCACTAAGTCTTTAAGGGTCTGATTTTTGCAAAAAAAGGATCTTGGGTCGTTCTGGGAGCTGCGGTCCCAAAATGTTATCACTTTTCAAAATCTGCCAATATTTTTGTATCGTTCTATTTACCCACCAAAAGTGTGAAGAAAAAGTAGTCACGAAGGACCATTCAAGATCCTTTTTATTACCATCTATATTTTTCGTTTTTGAGACCAATAAATCCTGTATGTCCAAAAGGGCAACTTCTCGCATCTCTTTGTCCAACTGTAGTGGTTTATATCCCTTTTCCAGAAAATATTTTTTTAAAACATTCACCTGAGACTCAAAGTCCTGGAGAGTATGGCTTTAAGCCAATTTGGATGATGGCCACTATCAGTTGGGATATACCCATTTCTGTCGGTACTCTTAAAGAAGGTTTTGGTCAACAAAACACCCTGTTATTTAAAAATTACTAAGTCCAAAAAATTAACAGATGTGGTACTGAACTCATAAGTAAATTTAATACCCCAATCGTTGGTATTAAGAGTTGTCATGAAGGTATTCAATGATTTCTCATCCCCTTTCCATAGAAAGAATGCATCATCTATATAACGACACCATAGGAGGAGGCGGGACTCTTCCAAAGAAAAGAGTCTGTCATTTTCCCAGAGGGCCATGAACAAACCAGCCAGGCTGGAGGCAAATTTGGCCCCCATGGCTACACCGGTAATTTGTAAATAAAACGGACCTCCATAGAAAAAAAAATTATGCTCCATGGCGAAACGAAGCAGCTTCATGACAAACTCCAACGTGGAGGAATTTATAGAAAGCTCTTTAGTAAGAAAAAACCTAGCCGCCTGATAACCTAACTCGTGGGGTATAATCATGTATAATGAGGTAACGTCTGCTGTTACCAGCAGAATGTCTTCACCCACTGTGTATTCCGATATTTCCCTCATAATTTGCATAGAGTCTTTGAGAAACGCTGGTGTTTTGGTAACCACAGGCTGGAGAAAGTGGTCGACAAATTTCCCTACACAAGAAGTAAGGGAGTCGATGCCACTTACTATGGGGTGGCCCGGGGGTTGAATAGGATTCTTATGGACTTTTGGGATATAATAGATGATTGGTGTTCGTGGTGCTAATGGTATAAGAAAATCCAACTCCTTCTCATTTATGATTCCCTTCTTATATCCATCTTGAATAATGCCATTCAGAGATTTCTTATATGCATTCATAGGATCCTTTTTAATGATTGCATATGTATCTCAATCTGACAACAAATGTTCCATCTCATTTAGGCATGAGCCGAACACCCCCCGGTTCGGTTTGCACCAGAACCTGCGAACGGACCGAAAATTCACACGAACGTTAGAACCCCATTGACGTCTATGGGACTTGAACGTTCAAAATCAAAAGTGCTCATTTTAAAGGCTAATTTGCATGGTATTGTCCTAAAAAGGGTTTGGGGACCCGGGTCCTGCCCCAGGGGACATGTATCAATGAAAAAAAAAAGTTTAAAAATGGACGTTTTTTCGGGAGCAGTGATTTTAATGATGCTTAAAGTTAAAAAAAGTGAAATATTCGTTTAAATATCGTACCTGCGGGGTGTATATAGTATGCCTGTAAAGTGGCGCGTGTTTCCCGTGCTTAGAACAGTCCCTGCACAAAATGTCATTTTTAAAAGGAAAAAAATCATTTAAAACTGCTTGCGGCTTTAATGTAATGTCGGGTCCTGGCAATATGGATGAAAATCAGTGTGACAAACAGCATGGGTACCCCCCAGTCCATTACCAGGCCCTTTGGGTCTTGTATGGATATTAAGGGGAACCCCGCACCTAAATTGAAAAAAGGAAAGGCGTGGGGTCACCAAGCCCTATATACTCTGAACAGCATTATACAGGTGGTGCAAACAAGACAGGGACTGTAGGTTTGTTGTTAAGTAGAATCTGTTTGTAATTTTGAACTGGTACATTTTTAACGTGTTTAGCTTCAGCCAAAAAATCTATTTTAAGCTTTTTGGAAAACATAGGGAAGGGTTATCACCCCTGTGACATTTGTTTTGCTGTCTGTGCTCCTCTTCAGAAGATTTCACCTCACTTTTTGTCCCAATGACAAATGATTTTTGAAAATTTGGGATTTTTTTGGGAAACAAGGATTGGTGATAAAGCATCAGTGGAAAGGAGAAACGTTTTTCCCATATTAACTCTTACAGGAGAGAATTTTCTCCCTAGGGGTAGATTTCATCTAACTTCCTGTTGTCTCCTTCTGTTTGCAAGTAGGAGTCGTTTGTAAGTTGGATGTTTGAAAGTAGGGGCCTGCCCTATATACTCAGCAGAAATTTGGGCCTTAGGTGTTGTTGTGGCCACAACACTGTAAGCCCTCACAGGGCCCTGCTGTGAAATATTAGTTGAACAGGGGCAGAAAAATTGGGCCTTTGGTGGTGGTGGTGCTAGTGCCACAACACTGTAAGTCCTCACTCGCTCTTGGTGGGCGCATAAACAGGCCCTGCTATGAAATATTAGATCAAGAATTGTAATTACACGCCCCTTTTAAACAGGGGCTGAAAAATTAGGCCTTAGGCACTAGTGCTGGTGCCACAACACTGCAACCCCTCACAAATACTCTAGTTGGAACGCAGGAACGAGCCCTGCTGCAAAGTATTGCATCAAAAATTGTAATTACACGCCCCTGTTAAACAGGGGCTGAAAAATTGGGCCTTAGGCACTGGTTCTGGTGCCACAACACTGTAACCCCTCACAGATACTCTAGTTGGAACACAGAAACGAGCCCTGCTACAAAGTATTGCATCAAAAATTGTAATTACACGCCCCTGTTAAACAGGGGCTGAAAAATTGGGCCCTAGGCACTGGTGGTGGCGCCCAGAATCAAAAATGTTCTTACAAGCTATCAGCGTGATCATTGAGGAGGAAGAGGATAATTACTCAGGATAGTCACTCAGCATCAGCATAGGCAGTCTTTGAAGGGATCTGAGATTTAAAAAAAAAAAAATATCCGGTTACATCAGCATCAGGTGCTTGGTAGCTGGTGGTGATCCAAGACTGATTCATTTTTATGAAGGTCAGTCGATCGACCGAGTCGGTGGACAGATGCACCCTGTGATCGGTTACAAAGCCTCCAGCAGCACTGAATGTGCGTTCCGAAAGAACACTGGATGCAGGACAGGCCAGTAGCTCAATTGCATACTGTGCAAGCTCTGGCCAGTGATCCATCCTCAAGACCCAGTAACCCAGAGGATTTTCGGTGGGAAAGGTGTCCAGGTCAGATCTTGCCCCTAGGTATTCCTGCACTATGTAAAACAGACGCTGGTGATGGTTGCTGGAACCGATCATACCTTGGGGCTGCGGACTAAAAAATTGTCTGAACGCATCGGTCAGACGGCCACCTTCTCCACCGCTCCTTCTTTGACTGACCAAAGCCTCAGCAACACGTTGTCCAGAAACAGGAGTTTGTATCCTCCCAGTCTCTGGGAACGCGTTGCACAGACCTTTCTGCAAGGCCTCCCGAATGTGTTTCATCCTCTGCTCCCTCTGCGATGGCAAGATAAGGTCCGCAACCTTACCCTTGTGAAGTGGATCATGGAGGGTTGCCAGCCAGTATTGGTCCTTCTCCTTGATACCACGAATACGAGGATCCTTCCGCAGGCTTTGCAGGATGAGGGAGGCCATGCAGCGTAGGTTTGCTGAGGCATTTGGTCCGGAGTCCTCTGGGTCACTAAGGACAACATGGTCCGCAGCCACCTCCTCCCAGCCACGTACAAGTCCATGTGTTTCTTGGGACTGATCCCTTAAAGACTTCTGCTGATGCTGAGTGCCAGGATCCACCTCCATACTGACACAATCCTCCTCCTCCTCCTCATCCTCGTCCTCTTCCTGTGTGATCGGCGGGCATGCAGGAACACTGTCTGGATAAAGGGAGCCTTGAGAGCTAAGGAAGTCCTCCTCTTCCTGCCTCTGTTCTGCCTCAAGTGCCCTGTCCATTATTCCACACAACATGTGCTCCAACAGGTGGTCAAGGGGGACAGTGTCACTGATGCATGCACTGTCACTGCTCACCATCCTCGTGGCCTCCTCAAATGGTGACAGGACAGTGCATGCATCCCTGATCATGGCCCACTGGCATGGGGAAAAAAACAAGCTCCCCTGGCCCTGTCCTGGTGCCATAGTCACACAGGTACTCATTGATGGCCCACTGCTGAGCATTGATGGCCCTGTGCAGTCGCTGCAGCATGGCCAACGTTGAGTTCCACCTGGTGGGCATGTCACAGATTAGGCGGTTCTTGGGCAGGTTAAACTCCTTTTGGAGGTCTGCCAGCTGAGCACTGGCATTATATGACCTGCGGAAATGCACACAGACTTTCCTGGCCTGCCTCAGGACATCCTGTAAGCCCGGGTACCTGCCCAAGAACCGCTGCACCACCAAGTTAAGGATATGAGCCAAACAGGGCACATGGGTCATTTGTCCCTGTCGGAGGGCAGAGAGGAGGTTGGTGCCATTGTCGCAAACCACCATTCCTGCCTTAAGTTGGCGTGGCGTCAACCACCTCTGAACCTGCCCCTGCAGAGCTGACAGAACCTCTGCCCCAGTGTGGCTCCTGTCCCCCAAGCACACCAGCTCTAGCACTGCATGGCATCTTTTGGCCTGCATACTTGCATAGCCCCTTGAATGGCTACAGAGCACCACTGGTTCTGAGGACAAAGCACAGGAAGAGGCCATGAAGGAAGAAGAAGAGGAGGGGGTGGAGGAGAGAGGTGTGTCACAATCATTAGTAGTGGCATTTTGGAGGCGTGGTGGAGGAACAACCTCCAACACTACTGCACCTTGTCCTGCATCCTTCCCAGCTGCCAGCAGAGTCACCCAATGCGTGGTGAAACTTAGGTAACGTCCCTGTCCATGCCTGCTGGACCATGAGTCAGTGGTAATATGCACCTTACCGCTGACCGCCCTGTCCAGCGAGGCCAAGACATTGCCTTACATATGCCGGTAGAGAGCCGGAATCGCCTTCCATGAGAAAAAGTGGTGTTTGGGTACCTGTCACTGAGGAACCGCACATTCCAAAAACTCATGTAAGGGGGCAGAGTCTACCAACTGAAAAGGCAGCAGTTGAAGTTCTAGCAATTTTCCCAAGCTAGCATTCAACCGCTGGGCATGTGGATGGCTGGGAGCGAACTTCTTTTGGTGGTGCAGCAGCTGGGGCAGGGAAATTTGCCTGGCACATTCTGACGTCGGTGTACCGAAAGCAGATTGCCCACAAGTACTTGGCTGTGACACACCTAATTATACACCTTCATTCCTCTAAGTGCAGGTCTCAGAGAGGACTGAAGGTATAGTGGGGTTGGAGATCTCAGCTGATGAGGAGCAAGGAGAGGTCCTCTTTGTTCTTTGGTGTGGGTCTTTTAGATATGCTTGACAACGAACTGCATGGCAGGTCAACATATGTCTGGTCAAGCATGTGGTGCCCAAGCGGGAGATGTTTTGGCCATGCGAGATACGCTTGAGACATATGTTGCAAATAGCAGCGGTGCAATCTGATGCACTCATCTCAAAAAAGGCCCACACCAAAGAACTTTTGGAATAACGTGCAGCAGCGCCCTGCACATGCGGATCTTTGGGTGTGATGCAGTCAGTGTGCTGCCCTTAGGCTGGCCCCTGGAGGGCATCCTGCCTCATTGGTGATGTGCCTCCTCCTCCTCTCTCCTATCAGGCACCCATGTTGAGTCAGTGACCTCATAATCCCCTCCCTCCTCATCACTGGAGCAAACCTGGCAGTATGCTGCAGCAGGGGGAGCATGACTGCCAGATTGCTGTCCTTCTTGGGCACCCCCTCTGTCCGTGCTCACGTTACTGCCTTCATCTAGCTTAGTATCATCATCAGAGCCTTCTAAACGCTGGGCATCCTCCTGGAGCATGTACCCAACACTGTGGTCAAACAGTTCGAGGGACTCCTCAGGAGAACATGATGGGGCTAGGGAAGGAGTCACTGATGACATTGAGCCGAGGGAAGAGGCCGCGTTGGCAGCTGCTTTGCCAGACAAAGTACCCTGAGCATGGGTGAGAGAGGATGAGGAGGATGAGGACGGCTTGGTCATCCACTCGACCAAGTCTTCCACATGTTGCAGCTCAACACGGCCAGCTGCCGAAAAAAGGGGGAAAAAAGAGGATGCACTGTCTCCACGACCAGCACTGTTGCCTCTAGACACAGAGCCTGCTTGCCCTCTTTTATTGGCTTGTGACTGTCTGCCTCTCCTTGTTGGCCTTCCAGACATACTAATGGCCTGTAGCTGCACTAAGCTGGGATATATATATATATATATATATATATATATATATATATATATATATATACTGATACTGCAGCTAGCAAAATCAACTGCCTGCCTGTAGTATGAGAACACCACCAACCTTCTACAGGTATGTTTAGCTGAACACTGTGCAGAGCTCGCAAAAAACTAACTTGTAGCTTATTTAGCTGCCTGCAGTAGTGATAGGATCAGGAAAACACCACCAACCTTCGACAGGTAGCTTTAGGTGAACACTGTGCAGAACTCGCAAAAAAATAACTTGTAGCTTATTTAGCTGCCTGCGGTAGTGATAGGATCAGGAAAACACCACCAACCTTCTACAGGTAGCTTTAGCTGAACACTGTGCAGAGGTCGCACTACACTAACTTGTAGCTTTAGCTGAACACTGTGCAGAGGTCGCACTACACTAACTTGTAGTTTTAGCTGAACACTGTGAGGAGGACGCACTACACCAACTTGTAGCTTTAGTTGAACACTGTGAGGAGGACGCACTACCCTAACTTGTAGCTTTAGCTGAACACTGTGCAGAGGTCACACTAAACTAACTTGTAGCTTTAGCTGAACACTGTGAGGAGGACGCACTACACTAACTTGTAGTTTTAGCTGAACACTGTTCAGAGAACGCCCTACACTAACTTGTAGTTTTAGCTGAACACTATGAGGAGGACGCACTACACTAACTTGTAGACTTAGCTGAACACTGTGCAGAGGTCGCACTACACTAACTTGTAGTTTTATCTGAACACTGTGAGGAGGATGCACTACACTAACTTGTAGCTTTAGCTGAACACTGTGAGGAGGACGCACTACCCTAACTTGTAGCTTTAGCTGAACACTGTGCAGAGGTCACACTAAACTAACTTGTAGCTTTAGCTGAACACTGTGAGGTGGACGCGGTACCCTAACTTGTAGCTTTAGCTGAACACTGTGCAGAGGTCACACTAAACTAACTTGTAGCTTTAGCTGAACACTGTGAGGAGGACGTACTACACTAACTTGTAGCTTTAGCTGAACACTGTGCAGAGGTCGCACTACACTAACTTGTAGTTTTAGCTGAACACTGTTCAGAGAATGCACTACACTAACTTGTAGTTTTAGCTGAACACTATGAGGAGGACGTACTACACTAACTTGTAGCTTTAGCTGAACACTGTGCAGAGGTCGCACTACACTAACTTGTAGTTTTATCTGAACACTGTGAGGAGGATGCACTACACTAACTTGTAGCTTTAGCTGAACACTGTGCAGAGGTCACACTACACTAACTTGTAGTTTTAGCTGAACACTGTGAGGATGACGCACTACACTAACTTGTAGCTTTAGCTGAACACTGTGCAGAGGTTGCACTACACTAACTTGTAGTTTTAGCTGAACTCTGTGAGGAGGACGCACTACACTAACTTGTAGCTTTAGCTGAACACTGTGCAGAGGTCACACTACACTAACTTGTAGTTTTAGCTGAACACTGTGAGGAGGACGCACTACACTAACTTGTAGCTTTAGCTGAACACTGTGCAAAGGTTGCACTACACTAACTTGTAGTTTTAGCTGAACACTGTGAGGAGGACGCACTACACCAACTTGTAGCTTTAGCTGAACACTGTGAGGAGGACGCACTACCCTAACTTGTAGCTTTAGCTGAACACTGTGCAGAGGTCACACTAAACTAACTTGTAGCTTTAACTGAACACTGTGAGGAGGACGCACTACACTAACTCTAAATAGTCTAGCTGCCTGACTGTGGTACTAATAGGATCAAAAGAACACCAACAATTTTCTTCAGGTAGCTGTAAATACTGTAACTGCCTGTCAGTAGGAAGATAACAGGAACAAATCTAGCTAAACTGAATACAGTGTATATATATATATATATATATATATATATATATATATATATATATATATATACACAACACCTGGGATGCATATATATATATATACACAATACACTGTAAGTGCAGCTAACTCACTGACTGTCCTGCCTAATCTAGCTAACTCAAATGAAATGACACTGTCTCTCTCTCTCTCTAAGCACGCTGGAACACACTACACAGGGCTGTCGTGCAGGTGCCCTTATATAGTGTGGGGCATGTTCTAAACCCCCTGAGCCATAATTGGCCAAAGCCCCCCTGGCTTTGGCCAATTACAGCTCTCTCTACTGACAGCGCTGTGATTGACCAAGCATGCGAGTCATAGTGCATGCTTGGCCAATCATCAGCCAGCAATGCACTGCGATGCCGCAGTGAATTATGGGCCGTGACGCGCCACACGAATTTGGCTCGAACGGCCCATATCGTTCGCAATTCGGCAAACGATCGAACAGGCGATGTTCGGGTCGAACATGGCTTTGACTCGAACGTGAAGCTCATCCCTAATCTCATTCACATATTTGTTTAACAAAATAACCCCCCTCCCTTATCTGCTGGGCGTATAATAAGGTTCTTCTTCTCACATGGAGATGCAATGCCTTCTATATTTTTCAGGCGTTCCCTTTTAAAGTGTACCTGTTGTAAATCCTGTAGTATCAGATCCTTAAACACTGTAATGCTAGGGGATACCTTTACAGGGGGATTGAACAGGGAGGCATTTCATAGCCCTGTTGTTACAGTGCCTCCTCCCTCAGGTTGGCTGCCATTCCTAATAATGGAATTGGATAGAAAATGCCGCTTGATGCTCAATTTTCTTGCGAATTTTTGCACATCAATAAACATTTGAAATTTATTTAACGTCTTCCTAGGGGCATACTTGAGTCCCTGATTTAATGTTATCTTTTATGCTTTACTTAATTCCTCCCCACTTAAATGAAAAACTCCAGGGGGTAATAGATATCCCCAACTGCCTAACAATCAGTACTCCAATCCCCATCCATTTACTCCAGATAGGCAGCCACACATGGATTATAATGGGTGGTATGAAGAACCACCACAGAGGAATTACTCTGAGGGAGAATATGGGGAGGGTTTTTATAATTCTCCACGAGCTCCTTGGAGACATGATATCCCGGTGGTAAACAGGTATGGACCCCTGCAGTGATATAATGACAGAAGGGAAGAAGAGGATGACCCTTACAAAAGAGGACAGGGGGCGGCAGGGAACCTACAGGGACATAATCCGGTAGCAGCTCCCTTGAGAAACAAAAACGGATAATTTTTTAGGAAGGGGTCAAAACAAAAAGGGAAAACTAAGAGAGGATGCAGGGGAGGGAAACGGAACCACACCAAAAAAGAGGAAGAGGTAACATGCCAAGGAGTTTTTAATTTAAGTGGGGAGGAATTAAGTAAAGCAGAAAAGTTAACATTAAATCAGGGACTCAAGTATGCCCCTTGGAAGCCGTTAAATACATTTCAAATGTTTATTGATGTGCAAAAATTTGCAAGAAAATTGAGCATCAAGCGACATTTTCTATCCAATCTCATTATTAGGAATAGCAGCCAACCTGGGGGAGGAGGCACTGTAGGGACAGGGCTAAGAAATGCCTCCCTGTTCAATCCCCCCAGAAAGGTACCTCCTAGCATTACAGTGTTTTTAATGATTTGATACTACAGGATTTACAACAGGTACAGTTTAAAAAGGAACGTCCAAAAAATATAGAAGAAGGGATTGCATCTCTATGTGAGAAGAAGAACCTTATTATATGCCCAGCAGATAAGGGAGGGAGGGTTGTTTTGTTAAACAAAACTGACTATGTGAATAAGATGGAACATTTGTTGTCAGATCGAAATACATATGCGATCCTTAACCACTGACCACTGGGCACTTAAACCCCCTTAATAACCAGACCAATTTTCAGCTTTCGGTGCTCTCACATTTTGAATGACAATTACTCAGTCATGCAACACTGTACCTATATGAAATTTTTGTCCTTTTTTCACACAAATAGAGCTTTCTTTTGGTGTTATTTAATCACCGCTGGTTTTTTTTTTTTTTTGCGCTATAAAAGAAAAGAGACTGAAAATTTGGTAAAAAAATGAATTTTTCTTTGTTTCGGTTATAAAATTTAGCAAATTAGTAATTTTTCTCCATAAATTTTGGCCAAAATTTATACTGCTACATATCTTTGGTAAAAATTAAGTACAAATTGGTGTATATTATTTGGTCGTTGTGAAAGTTATAGAGTCCAAAAGCTATGGTGCCAATATCTGAAAATTGATCACACCTGAATTACTGATGGCCTACCTAATTTCTTGAGACCCTAACATGCCAGAAAAGTACAAATACCCCCCAAATGACCCCTTTTTGGAAAGAAGACATTCCAAGGTCATTTTTTCCCACAATTTTTTGCAAAATCAAGATTTTTTTTTTTTTTTTTTTTCACAAAATTGTCATATTAGCAAGTTATTTCTCACACACAGCATATGCATACCACAAATTACACCCCAAAACACATGCTGCTGTTACTCCCGAGTACAGCGATACCACATGTGTGAGACTTTTACACAGCGTGGCCACATACAGAGACCCAACATGCAGGGAGCACCTTCAGGCGTTCTGACAATTCTGACATTTCTCTCCTACATGTAAAAATCATCATTTATTTGCTATAAAATGACATAGAACCCCAAAACATTATATATGTTTTTTTAGCAAAGACCCTAGAAAAAACAATGCCGGTCATTGCAACTTTTTATCTCGCACGGTATTTGCGCAGCAATTTTGCTAACGCTTTTTTTGGAAAAAAAAACAGTTTTGTGAGTAAAAAAAAAAAAACAAAACAGTAAAGTTAGCCCAATGTTTTTACATAATGTGAAAAATGAAGTTATGCTGAGTAAATAGATATAACATGTCACCCTTCAAAATTGCACACGCTCGTGGAATGGCGCCAAACTTCGCTACTTAAAAATCCCCATAGGCGACGCTTGAAAATTTTTTACTGGTTACATGTTTTGCGTTACAGAGGAGGTCTAGGGCTAAAATTAATTCTCTCGCTCTAACGATCGCAGCGATACCTCACATGTGTGGTTTGAACACCGTGTTCATATGTGGGTGGGATTTACATATGCATTCGCTTCTGCATGCAAGCACACGGGGACAGGGGCGCTTTAAAAAATGTTTTTATTTTATTGTTCATTTTACTTTATTTATTTTAGTTTGACACTTTTTCCAAAAAAATTATATTTTGATCACTTTTATTCCTATTACAAGGAATGTAAATATCCCTTGTAATAGGAATATGGCATGACAGGTCCTCTTTACAGTGAGATATGGGGTCAATAAGACCCCACATCTCAACTCTAGGCTCGGAAGCCTGAAATAATAATTAAAAAAAACGATCCTGGCTTTGATCGTAGCGGTGAGTCGGTAGAAGCACCGGAGGGTGGCGGGAGGGGGTCGTCCCCTCTCGCCTCCAGTAAGAACGATCAAGCAGTGGAAGAGCTGCTATGTTCATTCTTATGGTGTAGGGTATCGCCGGCTAAAAAAGCTGATATGTGAATGATGCCTGTAGCTGCAGGCATCATTCAGATATCCCCGCACAAAGTCAAGGACGTCATATGACGGCGGGCGGGAAGTGGTTAAAACACATTTTTTTTAAAACAAAGTTGTCCATTTATACAATATTTCTAACACATAGCATGTACATACCAAAAATGACACCCCAAAATAGATTCTCCTACTCCTCCTGAGTATGGCGATACTACATGTGTGAGACTTCCACAGCCTGGCCACATACAGAGGCCGAGTACAGCCGAGTATGGCTGAGCATGGCAGAGCATGGCCGAGTATGGCTGAGCATGGCAGAGTATGGCAGAGTATGGCTGAGCATTGCCGAGTATGGCCGAGCATGGCCGAGTATGGCAGAGTATGGCTGGGTATGGCAGAGTATGGCTGGGTATGGCTGGGTATAGCATTGTATTGCAGGGTATTGCAGGGTATTGCTGGGTATTGCAGGGTATTGCAGGGTATTGCAGAGTATTGCAGGGTATTGCTGGGTATTGCTGGGTATTGCGGGGTATTGCAGAGTATTGCAGGGTATTGTGGGGTATTGCAGGGTATTGCAGAGTATTGCGCAGTATTGCACAGGGTATTGCAGAGTATTGCACATGGTATTGCACAGGGTATTGCAGAGTATTGCACAGAGTATTGCAGGCTATTGCAGAGTATTGCAGGGTATTGCTGGGTATTGCAGGGTATTGTAGAGTATTGCAGGGTATTGCGGGGTATTGCAGGGTATTGCAGAGTATTGCACAGTATTGCACATGGTATTGCACAGAGTCTTGCAGGCTATTTCAGAGTATTGCAGGGCATTGCAGAGTATTGCACAGGGAATTGCAGAGTATTGCACAGGGAATTGCAGAGTTTTGCACAGGGTATTTCTGAGCATGGACGGATGGCTGAGCATGGATGGATGGATGGCTGGATGTGACTGCACATGTCACAGAGCAGCGCTGTGGGCACTACACATCCAGCCTACAGCGCTGCTGCCATCTGATCCCTCCCCCTCTGCATCGATCGGTACAGAGAGGAGAGAGAGGAACCGGTGTCATGACATGACGCCGGTTTGTTTACATGTGATCACTCCATCATTTGACGGAGCGATCACATGGTAAACGGCCGCGATTAGCGGCCGTTACCGCGATCCGTGATGCGCCGGCGGTCACGGATGTTCTCGGGTGCGCGCCCCAGGGTGCGCGCAAGAGCGGAATTCTGGGAGGATGTCACTGTACGCCCTCCCAGAGTGAAGAAACCACCCTGTAGCCGTCATTTGGCTATGGGCCAGTTGTTAAGTGGTTAAAAAGGATACTATCAATGCATATAAGAAATTGCTGAATGGCATCATTCAAGATGGATACAAGAAGGGAATCATAAATCTGATACTACAGGATTTACAACAGGTACAGTTTAAAAGGGATATACGCCCAGCAGATAAGGGAGGGGGGTTGTTTTGTTAAACAAAACTGACTATGTGAATGAGATGGAACGTTTGTTGTCAGATCGAGATACATATGCGATCCTTAAAAAGGATCCTATGAATACATATAAGAAATCTCTGAATGGCATCGTTCAAGATAGATACAAGAAGGGAATCATAAATGAGAAGGAGTTGGATTTTCTTATACCATTAGCACCATGAACCCCAAACATCTATTATATCCCAAAAGTCCATAAGAATCCTATTCAACCCCCAGGTCACCCCATAGTAAGTGGCATCGACTCCCTTACTTCTCGTGTAGGTAAATTTGTTGACCATTTTCTCCAACCAGTGGTTACCAAAACACCAGTGTTTCTCAAAGACTCTATGCAAATTATGAGGGAAATATCGGAATACACAGTGGGTGAGGACGTTCTGCTGGAAACAGCAGACGTTACCTCATTATACGCGATTATACTCCACAAGTTAGGTTATCAGGTGGCTAGGTTTTTTCTTACTAAAGAGCTTTCCATAAACTCCTCCACATTGGAGTTTGTCATGAAGCTGCTTCGTTTCACCATGGAGCATCATTTTTTTTCTATGGTGATGCATTCTTTCTATGGAAAGGGGATGAGGAATCATTGAATACCTTCATTACAACTCTTAATACCAACGATTGGGGTATTAAAATTACTTATGAGTTCAGCACCACATCTGTTAATTTTTTGGACCTAGTAATTTTTAAAGAACAGGGTGTTTTGTTGACCAAATCCTTCTTTAAGAGTACCGACAGAAATGGGTATATCCCACCTGATAGTGGCCATCATCCAAATTGGCTTAAAGCCATACCCCGAGGACAATTCCAACGTATTAGACGTAATTGCTCATGTCTCCAGGACTTTGAGTCTCAGGTGAATGTTTTAAAAAAACGTTTTCTGAAAAAGAGATATAAACCACTACAGTTGGACAAAGAGATGCGAGAAGTTGCCCTTTTGGACAGACAGGATTTATTTATCCTGAAAATGAAAAATATAGATGGTACTAAAAAGGATCTTGAATGGTCCTTCGTGACTACTTTTTCTTCACTTTTTTGGTGGTTAAATAGAACGATACAAAAATATTGGCAGGTTTTGAAAAGTTATAAAATATTGGGACCGCAGCTCTCAGAATGACCCAAGGTCCTTTATCGCAAAAATTAGACCCTTAAAGACTTAGTGGCTCCTAGTGTTGTAGACCCTCCTCCAAGGGTCAGTATGTTTGGCAATCTCAAGGGTTTCTTTCCGTGCCGGAAGTGCTCAATGTGTGTATCTTCCAAAACCATCAGATCCTCCACTTTTTCATCATATGTCACCTCTAGGATTTGCTCCGTCACCGAGTTTATTACCTGTGGGACTATAGGCATGGTTTATTTGCTTCGGTGCCCGTGTGGCTTCCAATACATTGGCAGGACCACCCGAGCACTTAAAATCAGAACAGGGGAGCATTTTTCCAATATAAGAAGAGGGTTTATTGGCCATAGTGTCTCGTGGCACATTCGCCAATTCCACAATCCAGATCCTTCATTATTAGAGGTCATTGCAATAGGGAAATTTGTTCCCCATTGGAGAGGCAATGATTTAAAAAGACATATTTCACGCCGAGAAACCAAATGGATTTTTGACATGCGTTGTTATAGCCCCTTAGGCCTTAACATAGAGTGGGATATTAATTGTTACATCAATAATAGCTAAGGGGTTCTTGGTAAAGGAATTTTTCTTCTCACTGTATAAAATTTCTTCTTGGCATATTGTTTATGTGGTTCCCCCCCATCCGTGTTGATGGGAGATTGGGTCCAATATTGTTTTTGGTTGGACATTCCATCCTCCTTCCCTGTTTCCCCCCTCTCTTTCCCCTCCCCCTTTTTTCTCCTTTAAGTTGTTTGGGGTATTCATATTTTAGTTACATTGCTACTCATATAATAATGTATGGCACCACCCCTTTGACACCACAGGAGACATTGGGTATTTCTAGTCTCGGAGATTGAGGAATGACCTAATTTGTTTTTAACATGTTTTATCCTCATTAATTAATGATTTATGAACTTGAATTTTTTCATTAATTAATTTTTAACACATATTTTTTAATATATACTTAGTATTCATTGTAGAATTATTTACAATTTAATTTCTTATATGAACTTTTTTAATATGTACTTTATAAATTATATTTTTATTTTTCATATGTTGTTCCTATAATTATTATTGTACTCTCGAGGTAGATATAATTATGCAGGAACACCCCCCCCTTTGATGTAGTAATGATTGATCTTGTCACTTGCATTGAAGGTAGGCATTTTTCTGCCTCACATACACTGGAAATTGATTGGAGGTATCTTCTGATTGAATTTTCAGTGTCACGCTCCTGCTGAGGTATATATGCATCATGGTGTGTGATGTCTCATCCTAGCCTCCTTCCCTGTAGATGCCTAGTATGGAGAAACGCAGCGTCGGGCGGAGCTATAGGATCTGACGTCACCACACACCAGCCAGCTGGCGTGAGCCGTGGCTATGTTGTTTTTTTTCGCTTTGAAGTGCCTGCCTTTTTTGTGCATGTCAGGGTTTTAATAAAATCCCTATTTTAAAACAGACTGCACTATGAAGCCCTCTTTTTTTATTCCTATGACTCATCCTTGGAAAGCACCATTCCTACTCGCTAACGTGGGTCCCACGGAGCATAGCGGAGCATGGTCTTAACAGTGGAGGAGAGGATTTGGACTGACGTTTGAATCTACCGCCCTTGCCTGAGTTTTTCCTCCTGTCTGTGCCCATTAGACCTCCGTAACAGAGGTCCTACAGTTCTTGTAAGCGACCATCTGGCATTTCTTATTATCCTTTGGCTATCGTGTGGGACTACATTCAGAAAAGGATTAATTGGGGGTTTTCAACCTACAATCTACTTCTATTGGACTCTATAGAACACTTTAAGGACCTTTTTCTGTGTCTTTGCTAGTACACAATTTTTATTTCAGCACAGGTTGAATTCATGTTAATTCCTTTTGACATTATTTTGCTGGTATTTGTTCTTATTTGGTTGATTTGTTCTAATGGGACATTTATTGCACTAATTTGTGTCTTTTTTTGCACACATTTGATTTTCTTTCTTTTGTTTGGGTTGCGCATCTATTTTTTACATTACACCTATGGGTGACTATACCATTATGCTTCCAATTGATTGGATAAATGGTTAAATATTAACCTTCAAGTGAAAAAATAGATCATTTGGTGCCCCAAGCTGAGTATTCCAGTTTTTTTTAGATTGCAGCACCGTCACATAATACTAACACCCACTGCAATTTTTATATATATATATATATATATATATATATATATATATATATATATATATATATATATATATATATATATATATTTATATATATTTTTATATATTGTTTTTTCATTAGTACTCACTGGGGGTAGCGCGGATTGTCCAAGTTACACATTCCACTATAGTCATATAAATATATATAGTCTTTAAAATGTATGTGCTGAATCAAATGATATGTGCTATGGATTCTAGGGTGATGTGAGTACTAATGCTGCATACACACGATCGGTCATTCCCACAACAAATGTTTGATGGGAGCTTGTTGACGGAAATTCCAACCGTGTGTAGGCTCCATCGGACATTTTTTGTCGGAATTTCTGACAACAAAAATTTGAGAGTTGGTTCTCAAATTTTCCGACTACATAATCCATTGTCGTAAATTCCAAGTGTGTGTACACAATTCTGACGCACAAAATGCCACCCATGCTCTTAATAAAGTATAAGACGGAAGCGCTCAGTCTGGTAAAACTAGCGTTCATAATGGAGATAGCACATTTGTCACGCTGCAGATTTTTAAATCTTTCAATGCAGCGCATTCTCTTTTTCTTTATAATGCTAGAACTATGAAGTTGTTTTGCTGCTGATAATCACACAGAGTTCTGACAAACTAATTTCTTTATTATTTCTTGTGATCTCATGAATGATATTTTTTATTTTTTCGCCAGATCTCCAGAATAATGTTTATAATTTTTGTTTATAGTAATCTCATTTTTTTTTTAAATCAAGATCTCCTGTTTTTAATTTTTTTTTTAGTGGTCTCCATAATATTTTTTTCTTGTTTTGTGTGTCAAGTTACCACAACACCATTATTATCTTGTATTTTTTTTCCATTTAAAAGGTATTTATTAGTGAAAATAAAGTGTACAAACTGAATTACAATTGAAGTTACACTTAAAATCACAGTTACAACATACTTAAGAGAGGTAACAAATTACAGATTGAATGTGTGTGTCGATGAATCAAAGCCAGTTGGACTAGAGTATTGCATAAATTATGTCAACAAGGGTTTTCTTATAAATTAGTGACTATGTTCGTCTTAAATTCAGTCTAAGATTTATACTTGAAGAGGAAAAAGATGAAAGAAGGATCCAGGCAGAAAAAGTAAGGTAAGGAGGTCAGATGGAGAAAAGGAGTGAGCAGTCCTAAGAGTTACCAGGTATGTGTGATTGCCGTGTAACACCATGGTGTTTTCTCAAAATTAGTGTACCATATGAGTCAAGTTAAATCTGTATCCATGAACATCCAATGCTTGAAAACGGCCTTCGAGAAGGCCCCCAAGTGTGAATCTCATTTAATTAAATTTTCAAAGTCTAGAGAGTATCTATATACGAACCAGGGAGATCAGGTATCATGGTATTGGCCCATTTTTTCCTCGGCTTGGGCCTTTGTGTCTTCCATTTCACAGATAAATGAGACTTTGTGTAGCCATTCTTTTATGGTAGGAGTAGTCGTTGATTTCCAGTACAGCGGAATTAGGGATTTGGCAGCATTTAGTAAGTGTCTGGATAGGGAATTTTTATATTTCTTAAAGGAAAAATTTTAAATGTGAAGCAGACAGCAGGCTGCATCTAGTGTGAGTTTGGTCTCCGTGATTTTATATATCATCTCTTTAACCTTATTCCAAAATGGTAATATTTGTTCACAAAGCCACCAAATATGCAATAATGTACCTTTCTCTTTGTTACATTTCCAGCATATGTCAGAAGTTTGTGGGAACCATTTGTGGATCTTTTCTGGGGTGGTGTACCAGTGAGTGAGAATTGTGTACGCTGTTTCTTGCATCTTTGTGCTAAAAGAGCATTTGTGGGCCATGATACAGGCTCTATTCCACTGGGAGTCAGTGATAGTTGTCTTTAGGCTACTTGACCATCTCTCTCTGAACCCATCAACCGCTGATTCCTTTAAAGTCTGTAACCACTTGTAAGCAATTGAGGTGGTTTTTAACACTTGTTCTCCTTTAAGGCACACCAACTCCATCTCTGTGAGGTCCCTAGTGAAGTGTCTTTTATGTGTGGTGTTATTTACATAACTGCGTATCTGAAAGTATGTCCACATGGGTAGAGAAGGTATGTCATTGTCAATCCTGAGTTCAGTCAGGTCTTTGATTTTCTTGTTGTTGATACAGTGGTATACTAAAAGTGGGATTTCTTTATCAGAAGATCGCAATAATTGATTTCCCATCCCAGGTGGGAATTCCGGATTATTTTGAAGTGGTGTGTGGGGACCAGGAGAAGATGTGAATCTAGGTTGGTTGGACAATTGGTGGAAGATTCCGAGCGTGGTCCCTATTAGGGGGTGATTTTTCAGTTTAAGTGGATAATTTTGTTTAGGTATCCAAGGGGAGAAATGTAAGGGAATTGGATTTAGGTCATTTTCCAATGACACCCAATCTTTCATATTGCGTGGCAGTGCCAGTCTAGAATCCTAGCTATGTGTGTGGCATGATAATAGGTTTTGAAGTCCGGTAGCCCCATTCCCCCCTGTGCCTTGGATCTAGTTAGTAGGGTAACTTTGATGCGTGGTGGTTTGTGTGCCCAAATGAATCGCATTTGAAGTGCTTGGAGAGATTTAAAAGATCTTTGGGGTATTTTAATAGGTAAGGAGCGTAGCAAGTATAGTACTCTAGGTAGTAATGTCATTTTGCTGATGGCGGCCCTACCAAACCAGGAGAAAAACTTATTGTGCCATTTTAGTAAGTCTCCCTCAATGGTTTTGAGGAGGGGTAGAAAATTGCATGAGAAAATGGAATCTAGTTTAGGAGTCAGCCAAACTCCTAGGTATTTGATGGCTTGTGACTCCCACCTGAAGGAGCTGTTGTCTTTAACTGACTTTAATTTGGTTTCTGGAAGTGAAATGTTGATTGCTTCCGATTTTGAATAATTTATTTTAAGATTAGATATAAAGCCATAAGTATCAAGCTCCCTCAAGAGGGAGGGTATGGATAAGTGTGGGTCCGTCAAGAAAAATAGAAGGTCATCAGCGTAGGCCGCTACTTTGAATTCCTTCCTCGTAACTTTGAAACCCCTTATAGTGGTGTTGGCTATAATTCGTCTAATAAATGGTTCCAGTGAAATGATAAATAACAGGGGTGGCAGGGGGCATCCCTGTCTAGTTCCATTGTGTATATTTACTTTGTCTGATAAGGTACTGTTGATTTTGAGTCTGGCCGATGGGTTTTGATAAAGGGAAGATATCCAAGCCATCATGTTTGATCCCAAGCCTATGTGTCTGCAGGTTTCAAACATATAATCCCAAGCTACTTGACTGAAGGCCTTCTCCGCATCAGTGGACAGGAGAAGACCCTCGATCTTTTGCTCGTGTGCCACGTAAATCAGGTCTAGTGCTTTAGTGACATTGTCCCTGGCCTCTCTTCCGGGCATGAACCCCGCTTGGTCTGGTCCTATCAGGTCACATAATAGAGGTTTCAGTCTGGTGGAGATAATTTTCGCCATTATCTTTACATCTAAATTCAAGAACGAGATGGGCCTGTAACTAGTACAGTGTAGTGGGTCCTTGTCTGATTTTGGTATAACTGTGATGTACGCGGATAAGAAATCCGGTGGAATTGTTCTTGTTTTTGATAGGGTGTTCAATGCGTCTTGGAGATGTGTGGCCAGTGTGTCAACAAACGTCTTGTAATATGTTGCTGTAAACCCGTCTGGGCCTGGGCTTTTGCCTGTTTTTAGGTCTTTTATTGCCAATTTGATTTCCGACAAGTCTATGGGACTATCAAGTTTCATGGCCTCCTCTGTTCCTATAGACGGGAGACCAGAATCCTTCAAGAACTCTTGTATCAGCTGAATCCTATCTCCTTGGAGATTGGGTGGTCTGCGTTGAGGTGGGAGATTATAAAGATTAGTATAGAACTCATGAAAATGTTGAGCTATTTTATCAGTGGTCCTGTCAATAGTACCTCTTTTGTCTTGAATGCCTGTTATATTTTGTTTAGTAGTGATAATTTTCAGAGCCCTGGCGAGCAAATGTCCAGATTTGTCCCCTAGTTCATAATAGACCTTTTTCTTAAAAAAAAGGAGTCTTTTGGATTTAGAGTCTAGAAGCTGTTTGAGTGCCTTCCTAGTCTCAAGAAGTGTCGTTGCTGATTGGACAGATAGGGACTGTTTGTGTAGGGTTTCAAGGAGCCAAATTTTTTGTGATAGCTTCATGATTTCCTTGTGTCCCGTTCCCTCTTTTTTTGAGATCCCAGTTTGATTAGATCCCCCTTATGGAGCATTTGTGGGCTTCCCATACAATCAGTGGGTCCATGCCAGGCGTCCTATTGTGCTCAAAAAATTCTTTCAGGGCCGTATGCAGTTTTGGCTGTAGGACTGGATCTGTAATGAGGGAGGAATTTAGTCTCCACATGTTGGATTTAGTAGGTGTAGCCTCCAAATTTAGGCATATGGAGGTTGGGGCATGATCTGAGATTGTCTGGATCCCAATGTTAGCCTCACTGACTATATGGAGGTCTCTTTGTGAAATATCTTGTATTTTTTAACCTCAAAGAGATTGGTTGGTGTTGGTGTCCCTTGTTAATTTACATTATATTTTTGAAATGTATCTGCCTACTCACAAACAAACTGTCCTTTTTTAAATTCTAACACATAGCCAATGATTTAAGAAAAAAATATAAATTTATTAGGGGTCATAACAAAATAAAGAGGAAGGCAAGGCTGGATAAACTGGTGAAATTAGCAAAGCCTTTGTACCCCAGGGCACACATCAACTATCTGACAGGCAAAATCGGGAGCCTGAGGAGTCCATTGAATAGGTCCAGGACTCCAAGAGATCAGGAACAGCAGCAGATGGCATATATGTCTCCGGCTTTGGGCTTGCAACAGCCTACATCTTTTGCCAGACCAGACCAGACCCAGGCCATCACTCTCTTGTCTTTCTTACACGCTTGCTTCCATGCTTGCTTTCAGGCTGTGGCTCTGGTGTTGGAGTTGTGGCAGGAGGTGGAGGAAGTGGAGGAGGAGGAGGATGGTCCAACTCACACAGGTGGGTTTTGCTTGTGAGTTTGCCCCTCAACCCCTTATTTAGGGCCATATATATCACTTCCTCACAAAAGAGGCATTGGCCCACCTCCATTTCCTGCATTTTGTTGGCAGCCATGCAGGCATAGGTCTCAAGAAGACTGGGAGTGGTTCTGAGGGCTGCAGAAGCCTGCTGAATTAACCCAAGTGCTGACTCCTCCACGCGCCTCCCCTTCCTGGGCCTTTTTTGTTGAAGGGACCTGAGATTCGGTCAGGCTACTGGGCCCGGCCCATCTCCTGGCTGCCACTTTCCCCTGCCACCTCCTGCCTGCCACTTACCCCAGCCACCTCCTGGCTTCCACTTTGCCCTGTCACCTCCTGGCTGCCACTTTCCCCTGCCACCTCCTGGCTGAGGATTTCCTGTGTATGAAAAAGGGACATAGTTTTAGTTTATTGTTCATCAATCACATACAATTTTGAGAAATATGATGAACAATGCTATACCTGACTCAAGCTGTGCTCCTCCATATATTCTTCCTGGGTGGAAGGCCAGAGTGATGGTCTGATTTCAGTCTGGTCTGACAGAAATCACAGTCTGTCATAGTACTACAGCCTGGGGACATAAATGTCATCTGCTGCTGCTCCTGATCTCTGGGAATCCTGGACCTTCTTGCATGCCCTATTATATGTGCTCCACCAATTTTGCATTTCAAATAGTTGATGTCTGCCGTGGGGATCTGCTGCTTCACAAATCTTAGCAATTTATCCAGTGCTGCCTTCCTCTTTAGTCGATTTGTATAAAAGGGGTGTTTTGTCTGCCACAGACAGGGCAGCTCTCTGTACAAATCAATGAATTGGGGGAGGAAATCATGATCATTGAATCTATCCATTTTATCTGCAAGACACAAGACAAACCCTAATGTCAGGCTAAACTTGCATAATCTTGTCCCAATATAGGCCTCAATCTATAGGCAGTATAGGCCACTGATGCCCCAAGTTAAAATTGTACCTTCGTTAGAACATCGTTTTTTGGCCCACTAATATGATGTTTTTGGCAGATGCAGGTTAACTACATTTGTTCATGCCTATTTGGTTTAAAAGAAGTTTAGGACATTGTTGTCTAGATGGGTTTGTAACTAGAATGAAATACAAACTAGATTCAGTGTAAGGAGAGGACACTCAGCAGCTGTTTACAAATCCGGATGCAGGAGCACTAGTGTGGGACACAGAACAAACTTTTTAGGGTGTCCCACACAGGTGCTCCAGTGGATACTAGGGGTGTCTCCATGTGTGAAATTTACCCAAAAAGGTAAGTATTCCAGCTTTAATAAAGTGAAAAAATCATGTCTTCAGCTTGGAACTCTGCCAAAACAGACAATTGTATGACACTTCCAAGCAATGTTTCATATTCCTATTTCTGCCATCAAATATCTGTGTGCTAAGTATACCTATTTTTTTATTCACATAGGGGAGAAAAGAATTGGGACATCAGAGGACACCAGGGACCCACAACCTCCTAAAGAAGCGGAAATCCCAAAACCACAGCCTGAGGATGTGGTAGAAGGAGAGGTTTATGTATTGGGTGAAATAGTGACCACAACAGGTGAGTGTCTGAGACCACAGCTTCAGGTAATAGATGGATGCCTGCATATTTCCAATTCATAGTGTGTTTTTTTATTTTAGGTGATGTGGATGTTGTGGAAGAAGAAACACATTTAGCAAGTGCACACGTCCTCATCGGGGAGATCATGGTGTGCAATCGTGATTTACAGAAGATGAAGGAAGACATCAATGATGTGGAAAAAAGACTCTTAAACATCATTGATGTTTTAGGCAGAATATAAAACACACCCAAATTTTTGATTTTGTTTTTTTTTATTATAACTTTTTTTAAATGTTGATGAAGATGAACACAGTGTGTCAACATGTGCTATCTGCCATCACGGGATATCAAGGTACGCGTTTTGTGGGTGTAACCCCTTCCTCGCAACTAAAGTAGGTGAGAGGAAGGGGTTGCACCCCCAAAACACATCCATTGATCCCCCATGATGGGGGATGACATTAGGCATGGGATCAGGAGGGAAATCCCCATTTTGACTCCCAATTTGTGTGCATCTTCAAAATTTGGCTTTCACAGGGGTGAGATCACCCCATCTGATGAAGGCAAGATCAACAGAGTTTGGACATACTAATGTCTGATATTGCCTTCAATTAATCAAAGTTGAACTTTGTAAGTTCCTGAGTTGTGTATTGTTTTATGTTTTTAAAAACATGCCAAAAAAATGTTTATTCAAAAAAAATGTTGGTTTGTTCAAAAACCATTTTCTAAATGCACATGTGAATGTGCACAGAATAAAAAAAAAATCTACTCAACAATGTATGGCTTCTTCTTTCAATGCTCAATAGCAGATTTTGGCTTAAGTTGGTATTTACAGTGACAATGGGTGTTATTTCCTAAAGGCAAATCCACTTTGCACTACAAGTGCACTTTCAGTGCATTTTCAAGTGCATTTTTGAAGTGCAATAGTAGTGCAAAGTGTATTTTCCTTTAGTAAATAACACCCACAGTGCTTTATAATTTGCATCAATCAGACCATTTTCGTCACTCCAAAAAATTAATTCAGTGTGCTGAAAATGATTAATATTTTTATCATTAATGCATTACATACATTAACAATAAAAACAAGGTGTATGTGTAGCAGAACCACAACATAATAGTTAGCTGAAGAAGAGATTGTCACCTCATGGATCCAAGAAATTACGTTTGCAGTATTGAAGAAAATGGCCCCAAAAAAAGCCCATTGGAGAACCTAGGAGACAGCTAAAATAAACACAAGCAGAAAATCAAAGGAAATATTTTTCAGTTTAAAAAACAAATTTATTTAAAAAATACATTTCTTTAAACACATATAATGTGATGTTAAAGGATAAAAGTTACCCTAATATAGTCTGCAGGACCTGAATGATGGCAGAACAGGTCTCGGGAATAATAATCCCCAGAGCCTGGGGGGAGATGCCTATTGAGAACTTGAAATCATCAGGATTATTCTCACGGATCTCCCGCAACAAAGGCATGTGTAAGAATTGGTCACACTGGAGCAACCAATTCTTCATCCATGAACTCCTCCTCACCCTGTTCATGGACTGGGCTTGGGTCAAAGTAAGAACCCCAACACCAAGCCCCTGCACAGCACGGACTCTATGATGAATACGTACCAGCAACATGGCTTAAAAATGGTCGGCTGGTCAGAACAAACTAACAGAATCCACTGAAAATCAGAAAGGCCTGAGAAGAGTGACCTGAAATTCAGAAACGAGCGGACAAGAACGCACTGTAATATCAAATACGTAATATAAAAATACACACTAAAAACCAGATACAAACTGACTACATGCACTGAAAAGATACCAGAAACTAACCCAGAAGCACAAACTGAAGAGCAGTAACGAATTGAAAAGCATGAGGCTGAAAATCGCAGATCGTCTCTCACCAAACTTCTACTAACATGAGATAAACACATGATTAGCAGAAGGAGCCCAAAGGGTGGTGCACTGGCTATTGAACTTCCTCTTTATAGAGCCGTCGTACGTGCTGCACATCAGCGTGTTCTTAAATAGGGATGAGCCGAACACCCCCCTGTTCGGTTCGCATCCAGAACATGCGAACAGGCAAAAACTTTGTTCGAACATGCGAACACCTCTAAAGTCTATGGGACATGAACATGAAAAATCAAAAGTGCTAATTTTAAAGGCTTATATGCAAGTTATTGTCATAAAAAGTGTTTGGGGACACTGGGAGCAGTGATTTTAATAAAGCTTAAAGTGAAACAATAAAAGTGAAATATTCCTTTAAATTTTGTACCGGGGGGGTGTCTATAGTATGCATGTAAAGTGGCCCTTTTTCCCGTGTTTAGTCTGACAGCAAAATTACATTTCTAAAGGGAAAAAAAAGGTCATGAAGTAATAGCGGCTATAGTGAATTGTCGGCTATAGTGAATTGTCTATGGGAGAAATCAAAAATGCTAATTTTAAGGGTTAATATGCAAGTTATTGTCATAAAAGGTGTTTGGGGACCCAGGTCCTGCCCCAGGGGACATGTATCAATGCAAAAAAAGTTTTAAAAACTGACATTTTTTCGGGAGCAAAATGACATTTCTAAAGGGAAAAAAAAGTAATGAAGTAATAGCGGCGCTATAGTGAATTGTCGGCTATAGTGAATTGTCTATGGGAGAAATCAAAAGTGCTAATTTTAAGGGTTAATATGCAAGTTATTGTCATAAAAAGTGTTTGGGGACCTGGGTCCTGCCCAAGGGGACATGTATCAATACAAAAAAAAATTAAAAAACTGACTTTTTTGGGGAGCAGTGATTTTAATAATGCTTAAAGTGAAACAATAAAAGTGTAATATTCCTTTAAGTTTCATACCTGGGGGGTGTCTACAGTATGCCTGTAATGTGGTGCATGTTTCCCGTGTTTAGAACAGTCTGACAGAAAAATGACAATTCTAAAGGGAAAAAAAATCATTTAAAAGTGCTAGCGCTAGTGCCGGCTATAATGAATTGTTGGTCCGTCAATACACATAAAAGTTCATTGATAAAAATGGCATGGAATTTCCCCACAGGGGAACCCCAAACCAAAATTTAAAAAAAAATGCATGGGGGGGCCCTAAATTCCATACCAGGCCCTTCAAGTCTGGTATGGTCCCAAGGGGAACCCCGCACTAAGATTTAAAAAAACAAATGGCGTAGGGGTCCCCCTCAAAATCCATACCAAACCCTTCAGGTCTGGTATGAATTTTAAGGGGAACCCCGTGCCAAAGTTTTTTAAAAAATGGCGTGGGGTCCCCCCAAAAATCCATACCAGACCCTTATCCAAGAACTCAACCTGGCAGGCAGCAGGAAAAGAGGGGGGATGAGAGCGCGCCCCCCTCCTGAACCGTACCAGGCCACATGCCCTCAACATTGGGAGGGTGCTTTGGGGTAGTCCTCCAAAGCACCTTGTCCTCATGTTGATGGGGAGAAGGGCCTCTCCCCACAACCCTTGCCCGATGGTTGTGGGGTCTGCGGGCGGGGGGCTTATCGGAATCTGGAAGCCCCTTCAACAAGGGGACCCCCATATCCCGGCCCCCCCTGTGTGAATTGGTAATGGGGTACAAACGTACCCCTACCATTTCACAAAAGACAAGAGATGGTTTTTGACAATACCAATATTAATTTCTTCTTCTTTCCCCGTTTCTTCTTCCATCTTCTTTTTTCTGGTCTTCCTTCGGTGTTCTTCTTCTTTCTCCATCTTCTTCTTCCCCGGCGTCTTTCTCTGCTTCCTTCGCTGGTCTTCTCATCCGGCATCTTCCTCTGGCTTCTCCGCCTTCGTCCTCTGCATGATCCACCTCAGTGGGAGTGTTCCACTGTGTGACGCTTCTGTTGAGGTGAGAGTTCTTATATAATGGAGGGCGGGGCCACCCGGTGACCCCACCCCCTCTGACGTACAGGGATATGCCTATGGCTTTCCCCATGTTGTCAGAGGGGGCGGGGTCACCCATTTACGTAAACAAGGTGACCCCGCCCCCCTCTGACAACACGGGGAAAGCCATAGGGTTATCCCGTACGTCAGAGGGGGGTGGGGTCACCAGGTGGCCCCACCCTCCATTATATAAGAACTGTCACCTCAACAGAAGCGTCACACAGCAGAACACTCCCACTGAGGCGGATCGTGTGGAAAATGAAGGCGGAGAAGCTGGAGGAAGATGCCGGACGAGAAGACCGGAGAAGGAAGTGGAGGAAGACGTGGGGAAGAAGAAGATGGAATAAGAAGAAGAAGACCGTAGGAAGACCAGAAGAAAGAAGATGGAAGAAGAATCGGGGAAAGAAGAAGGAATTAATAAAGGAATTGTCAAAAACCGTCTCTTGTCTTTTTTAACATTTTTGACACTTTTTTTGTGAAATGGTAGGGGTACATTTGTACCCCATTACCAATTCACACAGGGGGGGCCAGGATCTGGGGGTCCCCTTGGTAAAGGGGACTTCCAGATTCCAATAAGCCCCCTGCCCACAGACCCCCACAAACACTGGGCAAGGATTGTGGGGATGAGGCCCTTCTCCCCATCAACATGGGGACAAGGTGCTTTGGGGGGCTACCCCAAAGCACCCTCCCAATGTTGAGGGCATGTGGCCTGGTACAGTTCAGGAGGGAGGGGGGCACTCTCTCATCCCCCCTCTTTTTCTGCGGCCTGCCAGGTTGCGTGCTCAGATAAGGGTCTGGTATGGATTTTGGGAGGAACCCCACGTCATTTTTTTTATTTTGGCGCAGGATTCCCCCTAAGATCCATACCAGACCTGAAGGGTCTGGTATGGATATTGAGGGGGACCTCCACACCATTTTTTTAAAAAATTTTGGTGCGGGGTTCCCCTTAATATCCATACCAGACTTGAAAGGCCTGGTATGGAATTTAGGGTGACCCTCACGCATTTTGTTTTTTAAATTTTGGTTCGGGGTTCCCCTGTGGGGGGATCCCATGCCGTTTTTATCAATGAACTTTTATGTGTATTGCTGGACCGACAATTCATTATAGCCGTCACTTTTAATTGACTTTTTTTCCCTTTAGAAATGTCATTTTGCTGTCAGACTGTTCTAAACATGGGAAACATGCGCCACTTTACAGGCATACTGTAGACACCCCCCAGGTATGAAATTTAAGGGAATATTACACTTTTATTGTTTCACTTTAAGCATTGTTAAAATCACTGCTCCCGAAAAAATGGCTGTTTTTTAAAACTTTTTTTGCATTGATACATGTCCCCTGGGGCAGGACCCGGGTCCCCAAACACTTTTTATGACAATACCTTGCATATTAACCCTTAAAATTAGTACTTTTGATTTCTCCCATAGACAATTCACTATACCACCGCTAATACTTCATGACTTTTTTTTCTCTTTAGAAATGTAATTTTGCTCCCGAAAAAACGTCCGTTTTTAAAACTTTTTTTTGCAATGATACATGTACCCTGGGGCAGGACCCGGGTCCTCAAACACTTTTTATGACAATAACTTGCATATTAACCCTTAAAATTAGCACTTTTGATTTCTCCCATAGACAATTTACTATAGCCGACAATTCACTATAGCCGCTATTACTTAATGACTTTTTTTTCACTTTAGAAATGTCATTTTGCTGTCAGACTATTCTAAACATGAGAAAAAAGCACCACTTTACATGCATACTATAGACGTCCCCCAGGTACAAAATTTAAAGCAATATTCCACTTTTATTGTTTCACTTTAAGATTTATTAAAATCACTGCTCCCGAAAAAACGTCCATTTTTAAAACTTTTTTTTTGATTGATACATGTCCCCTGGGCAGGACCTAGGTCCCCAAACACTTTTAATAACAATAACTTGCGTATAAGCCTTTAAAATTAGAACTTTTGACTTCTCCCATAGACTTTTAAAGGGTGTTCTGCGGCTTTCAAATTTGCCACGAAACCCCAAATTGTTCACTGTTTGGCGAACAGGCAAACACCCAATGTTCGAGCCGAATTCATATTCGACCCAAACATAAAGCCCATCCCTATTCTTGATGATCGGAATTTCCGACAACATTTGTGTGACCGTGTGTATGCAAGACAAGCTTGAACCAACATCCGTCGGAAAAAATCCCAGGATTTTATTGTCGGAATGTCTGATCGTGTGTACACAGCATAAGAGTGTTATGCATACATACAGCGCATGCCATGGTTATTAGGTAAAAAAAATAGTGCTTGTACTAACTTAACAAACTTGCTAAATATTTCCAGCTTTGAAAATAGTCACTTTTAACAAATTACAAAAGCAAAATAGAAAAAGATGCATAAATGTCACCAGTGAAGATCATATTCATTTGTTACTATGTGTTCATTTTCTCTTCCAATCATTTTATGTCTCTATTTTTCATGTTTTTGGTGTTAAGGGACAGGTTTAGTAACATAACTTATGTGGCTGAAAGGTTAAATTATTGACATTAATTGTGTAATATTACAACAGAAATGTGAGTAGTAGTAGAGAGGAACAGTTGGTATGTTAGAAAGAGTTTTAAATACTGTAAATTAGGACTACAACATTTGCCCAGGGAAGAATTTTTTAAAAGATTAAAAAAAAAGAAATTGTACAAAAAGGAATGACAATAACTATAAAAGCAGGGTTATGCAAACCTTCATTATCACTTTTCATTTTACAATATGCAAATTTGACATTGGTCCTGTGTTATCCCATTATCCCAAGTATTGTTTTATAGTTTTCCTGACAATATTTAATTGAGTCTGTTCCTAAATGTAGCTACTCTATGTTGATCTACTAGACTTTTACTATTAGGAGAGCACACTTGGTCCATTTCTAATGTTCAGATGCCAGCTGATCCAGCATCGTAACCCATTTCTGATAGACAGGAGATAAGCAGTTTTCTTGGTCTAACCATTAACAGCTGGATGTTCAGTACAATTGCTAAGTTTCCAGGTTGTGCCAAGACAGAAGGTCATACCAACCTTTCCAAAAACAACATCAAATGCCCACCTTACACACTGGGTGTTTACATCCAGCCTAGTTGATTTTGAATGGATATCCATCATCTGTGGTATTTGGTTTCTTTGAAAAATTGTGTGTAACCTGTAACCATGTAATCATTCACTTATTTCCTGTTATCTTACCTTTACTGTTGCTCTTTAGCGATTTCTCAACATTAAACTGTGGTTAAATTGTAGCAAGAAATCTGTGCCTCAAAATATATTTCACCCAAGCAAGCTTCCTTATACACCTAATCATGTGCTCTTGTATGCAATTCTGGGACCTAACATGGGACCTAACATGTTACACTTATATTAGTATCTGTCACAGAGTACATTGTTTGCAAAGACAACAGTTGATACAAAAGCTAAATCGGTGTGAAGCTGGCCATAGATGGTTTGAATCTTGGCTGGTTCAGCAGGGACTGGCCAAGATTCAAGCCATGTATGGACAGGGTAAATGTACTCAAACTGATCGATCGATTAACTTGGGTACAACCAGGCTGATGGATTTTACATGTGATTATTGCTAACAGCTATTATAGCAGCTCACAGTAATCACTGTGTTCTCCTTGATGGGGGAATCTAGAAATGTTCTTTCCTGCAACCACAGAAATTCACTCCATCTATGGCTGGCTTAAAGTGATTGTAAACAATCACCTTGTAACACAACCCATTCAGTTTAAAATAGAAATAAAAGGCAAAAAAAGTTTGTATAGATATAAAATAACATTATAAATACCCCTTTTTATAAATGATCACATATCCTCTGCTTTCAGCTGCATAAGAGCTGGGGGAAAGAGAAGCAGAAACACACTGAGCTTCCCTGTGAATGACTGTGTAATGCGGGCATGTCAGGACAAGTCTGATCATTGGAGGAGAGTACACTGACTTTTCATCACAGCTAGAGGACTGACCACGGTGTGATCCCTTGCTTAGTGTGGTCAGTTTTTAATAGGAAAGCAAGGGGACTAGCAGGAACACCAGGGATTTCACATAAGGGAAGCAATACAAAGAGGACAGGATAATTTATGATACAAGTACATGGTACAGCAGGCACATATTTGGAATATGAAGTGGTAGGGTAACAAACACTTTAAGTGCTAAATCAGATAGTCAGAGTAATAACATACAGTAGCAAATTCAGCAGGCTAGGTGCCAGGAGAAGTGCAAACAAATAGAATGCAGGTTATGGGCAAGCAGACTGAGCACAGACCGCCAGTAGCATGGTAATAAGTGGTTGATAATGCAACAGTTTACAGGGAAATTCAAGGCATAACAGTAGTTAAAAACAGTTCCATTTAACCACTTCCAGACCGCCGCATGCCAATATATGTCCTAAGTTTGAAGAGGAATATTGTTGGTATGGCAGCAGCTATCTGCCATAACCCCGGTATCCACTTTTTCGTCCGGCGGTCCGGTTTCTGATAATAGTGGTCTCTGCGGCAGATTCGCCGCAAGATCACTTTTATAGGTGGCAGGAGAGGGCCCCCCTCCTGCCGTGCTCCGGTGCCCTCCGCCGCTTACCGGAGCCGTCAGCAGCGGAGGAGGAGATCGGATGTTCATCCATGCTGGGTATGGAGATGAGTGAGGGGAAGATGGCCCCCACCCATCTCCATACCATTTCTGGGCGCAAGCGCCATCAAAAAGTCACTTCCGCCCAGCTCTTAAAGGGCCATTTTTTTTATTGCATTTTAGTGTAAATATGAGATCTGAAGTCTTTTTGACCCCAGATCTCATATTTAAGAGGTCCTGTCATGCTTTTTTCTATTACAAGGGATGTTTACATTCCTTGAAATAGGAATAAAAGTGACACATTTTTTTTAGAGAACAGTCTAAACTAAAAAATAAAAGGTAAAAAAATAAGAAAAGAAAAAAAAATTTAAATGCGCCCCGTCCCGAACGCATACGTGAGTAGCGCCGCATATGAAAAAAATGTTCAAACAACACATGTGAGGTATTGCCCCGATCGGTAGAGCAAGAGAAATAATTCTAGCCCCAGACCTCCTCTGTAGCGCAAAACATGCAACCTGTAGAATTTTTAATTTTAATTCATTTTAATTTAATTTTTTAAACGTCGCCTATGGAGATTTTTAAGGGTAAAAGTCTATTGCCAGTCCACGAGCGGCGCAAATTTGACATGTTGGGTATCAATTTACTCGGCGTAACATTATCCTTTCACAATATAAAAAAATTGTGCTAACTTTACTGTTGTCTTATTTTTTTATTAAAAAAAGTGTATTTTTTCCAAAAAAGTACGCTTGTAAGACTGCTGCGCAAATATGGTGTGACCGAAAGTATTGCAACAACCGCCATTTTATTATCCAGGGTGTTAGAAAAAAAATTATAATGTTTGGGGGTTCTAAGTAATTTTCTAGCAAAAAAAGGTGTTTTTAACTTGTAAACAACAAATCTCAAAAAGAGGCTCGGTCCTTAAGTGGTTAAATGTAGTTTAGGAGGGTCGTGTGCATAGTAGATGCCTAAACTATATTTCTGATTCTAAACTAGCAGATGGTTCAAGGATGATAATTACTGGATGAAAAGACAAAATATTATTTTAGTTTTTTTACCCTAACAATGGTCATTGAGGTTTGTAGGTTGCCATAGGCAACCTAGTTATCGTCTGATCACAGGTGTTATTTCAGAAAAGGATAGCCTCCCTTCTTATTCCAGTTATAATTTTATATGGATTTCTATTTGATGTACTTTTAGTATTTTTATTTTAGTTTAAAAATTTGAAATCAAGAACTATCAGTAGTATAGACATGCTTTCACATGCTGCACTGTGCAGTTTAATTAATGGCATGCATCTCATCATATCTTCATGAATATCTTCATCTCTGGAAGGTACAGATATATCCCATATTTTTTTAATTGTCAAACTAGGGTTAACAATGACATTGACTGTGCTTTTTCATTTATCTGTAGGAGATTGTCCTCATCTTTAAAGGTGTTTCACAGTCTCATGCTCATCACTACACTGTCCTGCTGTGAACAACACACTTAAAATGGCTCATTTTGCCACTAACTGATCAATTTAATGAGTTAAGTTCAAATAGCTAAATATTTTAAACATACTATTATAACCCTTTCAAAATGAAAGATGATTCAAAGTAATAAAGTCTCTTGTGCATTCTTCCTAATATATGGTTAATCTTTTAGAAAACAAGTGATTGATTGGTTTATATATAATCATAAAAAAACATCATTATTGTTATATTCACTCTTTTACAGTGCTATTTTGAATAAACCAGCTATTTCTATGCACTTGGTTGCAATAATTCAAACAGGAATGCTTGAATGAGAATATTCAACCTAAAATAATAGTTGTATTTAGTTTGTTTTATTTTACAAACAACTCTGGGTCATTAAGCATGGTACGGCATGTATGCAAGAAATAACCCACTAAAATTAAGACTTTTTTTTTCAAGAGCAGTTATAATAAAATGATCACTACAATAATAGTACTTGCAGAATTACCATGGCATTTGTTTATGTACCAAAAAACACTTTGGTCACAAGATAATTATTATTTGGACATGTTACTTTCTTGTAGTTCATGGCACTTATGAACTTAGAGAGTATTGATGAATTGAAAGTGCCTGGGATCGGTTTGGGGCAATTTTGAAAACCATGATTAAAGTTCAGATGGCAAATCCAAACCCCATTGAAGTGTATGAGACTTAGCTTTGTACAGTCTTTAGGCTAATATTGTACGAATTGTCAAAAAAATGCAGGGGGGAAGTGTGTGTGTGTGTGTGTGTGTGTGGGGGGGGCTGAGGTCACTGCCCTTGGAAACATATACCAAAGCAAAATTTGTTTTTCAAAAATCTATTTCATGGGAAGCAGCTATTATAGTGATGCTGAAAGTGAACATTAAAAATGTCATATTGCAGTACATAGCATGCCTGGAGGATTCCATTACCCTGCCCATGATGTAGTAAATCTTTATGATGTATAAAATCTTACAGCAAAATGTATATTTGCAAATAAAAATGTGTGTTTAAATTTCTGGCAAAATAACAGTTCCCAAACTCTTAGTTCTGATTGTAAACACAGTAACCGACGATTCAATTCATCTATACCAGACCCTTATGAAGGTCTGGTAGAGATCTCAATGGGGGACCCTCGCATACAAAAAAAGGCACTGGATTCCTCCCTAATTCTTGCCAGTTCCATTCAGGCATGGTATTATTTTTAGGGGGCATCACACAAAACAATAAAGGCATGAGGTCACCTTAAGTTCTTTACCAGACCCTTTAAAAAGGGACTTCAAGATTTCAACCACTCTCCTGCAGACCAGCAAAACTTTTGGGCCAGGGTGGTGGAGGAAGGCTTTTGTCCACAACAGCTTGGGTACTCCCCAGGTTGATATATTAACTACTAAGTGCAAGAATAATAAAAAAGATTTGGAAAAATTTAAGGCTATATTCACACCTCTGCATGAAAAATATAGTGCATTTTAGGTGCAGTCAGTTTTGTTTTACTTTTTTCAGTATGTTTGTTTTAACAATTATATTTTTGTCATTTTTTAAGGCAAGCACACAAAAAAACACAGCAAGCAGGGATTTAATTTTTATTTTTTACGCACTGCATTAAAATGCAGATGTGCAAGTGTATTGTTATAGACATTTTTCACTGTATTATCAAATATACACCTACTATAACCTCTTGTGTTGCAGCAGAAATCTAAATAAATATATATGAGAAGGAAGCACAGATAATGCAATGTACGGCACAGTGGTGTAGTGGGTGGACGGCACAGTGGTGTAGTGGGTAACACTCTTGCCTAGCAGTAAAAAGGGTCGCTGGTTTGAATCCCAACCACGACACTACTTGCCTGGAGTTTGCATGTTCTCCCTGTGCCTGCACGGGTATCCTCCCACACTCCAAAGACATGCTGGTAGGTTAATTGGCTTCTATCTAAATTGGCCCTAGTATATGAATATGAGTTAGGGATCTTAGATTGTAAGCTCCTTATGGGGAGGGACTGATATGAATGTACAATGTATATTGTAGAGGGGCAGGGATAAGAAGGGGTTAATCGAAGAAGGCAGGTACTTCTCCTTCAGACCTGCTTATTGTCAGCTGGGCTGAAAGTGTCAAAGAGGAGCTGTTTGAGTAGGAGAGAGAGACACAGCAGCACGCTGTGTGAAAATGTCCATTACTGGATGGTGTACCTGCTGGGTGAACTTAACCACACAAAGACTGTAGCTCTGATTGGAGCCATGAACTATTACCTGTAAGCCTGTGTGCTGTTGAACTGTGAGCTGTACCTGTGCGCACAACCGTGTGACAAGTCTGTCTTATCTTATGTTTATTTTTGCCATTTTGCTAAATAAAGCCACTTTTGTTTTACTTAACTGTCTCTGAGCCAGCTGTCTACCCCTCTGATCCCCTACAATTGGTGGAGCGTGCATCGGGCAGTTTGAGGGGTCTGGTCCAATCCCATGTCCTGGGTTAAAGCTGCACAGATGTGGTTAAGCAGCTGGTACTGGCTAATACACAAGCGCAGGCTTGCCATCAGGAGGCCCATCTGGCCCTGGTACAAGCACAGGCTCGGCAGGAGCAGATCCTGGTGCAGACAGTCACTGTACAACAGGATACAAACCACTTACTGAGTGAACAGATAACGGGATTACAAAAGGCAGTGACCCAGCAGGCTGAAATGACAAAAGGTGACCCCGCTGTAAAGAGAGACCGGCGGAAGGTAGTGCAATGGACCCTGCAAAAGATGATGGCCTTAGACAACGTGGAAGCATACCTAGCAATGTTTGAGTGGATTGCAGCAAGGGAAGGTTTGCATGATAAAGACTGGGCAGATGTACTGGCTCCTTTCCTGACCGCAGAACCCCAACAAGCATACTGTGACTTGACCCCTGAATCAGCATGGGATTATAAGCTCCTGAAAGCAGAAATCCTAGCAAGGCTGGGAGTGACTGTCACTTTAAGGGCGAATCCAGTCCATGGCTGGCGCTTTGACAAGACTAAGCCTGCCCGTGCTCAGCTCTACCACCTGATGCACTTGTTTCAAGATTGGCTGAAACCTGAGGAAAAGACATCCACTCAGATTGTGGAAAGAGTCGCATTTGACCATTTCCTGCTTGGGCTACCCAGGGAGCTCCACCGATGGGTGGCTCAGTCTGAGCCTCAGTCCCTGGATGAGATGGCTGCAGCTGTTGAGCGCTACATTTGTGCAGAAAAGTTCCAGGAGAGTCCCTCTGTCACAAGAGAGCTGGCCCATTCCAGCACCAGTGTGGCTCCCGGTGATCTCATAATGGAGTGCGAAATGGACCACCCTCGCTCCATGTATGCCCATGCATTATGTGCTGCAACCAGCCTAAATCCACATGAGTATGTGGTGCGGGTCAATGGACAGGAGGTGGTAGCGCTCCTTGACTCTGGGAGTGTCGTTACCCTGCTCCGATCGGATGGGTTGCCAAGAAAGCTGGTTCCAAGGGAACAGGTTGGGGGTCATCTGTGTGCATGGTGATGTTAAAAAGTGTCCCGTGGCCTGTGTGACCCTGTGTACACCAGCAGGAATGACTACACTAAAAGTTGGGGTGGTCCCGGGATTACCTCATGACTCACTAATCAGGCGAGACTGCCACATGTTTTGGGACTTGTATGAGCAAAAGCTCAAAAGTTCGGGGTTTCCCCCAAAAAGCAAGAACCCACAGAGGTGGCAAATAATACTGTGTTGCAGGAGGTTGTTACTAAGGATCAGTACCAGGTTGCCGAACCCGCAGGAAGTGAGCCCGGTTCCCTGGAGGTGTTTGAGGGAATTGAAGCGGAAAGTACCTCCTCTGAGCCAGATATGTCAGATCTCGGGGGCTCCCAGGAAGATTTCCTTAGTTCTCAGATAAGAGGCCCCATTTTTATCCCTGCCAGGGAACAGGCCACAGTCTTAAACGGTGAACCACAGCACCCTGAGGCAGATGTGCAGTTCCACCATTTTGCTGTGAATCATGACTAGTTATACCGAGTAACTAAAGTCAATAAATAAGTGTTGGAACAACTGGTGGTACCCAAACCTTTTAGGTCTAGGGTGTTGCATTTGGCTCATAGTCATGTACTTGGGGGTCACCTTGGAGCCGCTGAAACTCAGAAATGAGTTTTACAGCGTTTTTTTTGGCCCGGTGTATATCAAGAAATGAAGGACTACTGTGAGTCCTGCCCTACCTGTCAAAGAACCGCTCCAACATCCCATTTTCGCAGTCCGTTGGTACCACTTCCTATTATCGAGGTTCCCTTTGATTGCATAGCCATGGACATGGTGGGTCCCTTACCTAAGTCAGCTAGGGGACACCAATACATTTTAGTTGTCCTCGACTATGCCACCAGGTATCCGGCAGTGTTCCCTTTAAGAAATTGCTTATCCAAGGTCATCGCACAGGAGTTGTTTCAGATGTTCATGAGAACAGGGCTCCCATCCGAGATCTTGACAGACAAAGGTACCCCGTTCATGTCAAAAGTGATGAAGGAACTCTGTAAACTGTTTAAGATTAAACACTTATGGACTTCAGTGTATCACCTACAAACTGATGGGTTAGTAGAGTGGCTCAACAAAACCTTAAAGGGAATGCTAAAGAAAGCAGTTGAGAAGGATGGTCGGGATTGTGATTGCTTGTTGCCTCCCTTGTTGTTTGCAATAAGAGAGGTACCTCAGGCCTCCATGGGATTCTCCCCCTTTGAGTTGGTTTATGGGAGACACCCCCGTGGACTACTGGACATAATGAAAGACATTGGAACAAGAAGCTTCCCCATATCGGAGTGTAGTAGAACACGTCTCTCAAATGCAGGACCGAATAACAAAAGTTATGCCCATAATACGGGAACATTTGCAGGCTGTGCAAAATGCCCAGAGTCGTGTATACAACCAATCTGCCAAGGTTAGAGAGTTTAAACCTGAAGATTGGGTGCTAGTCTTAGTGCCTACCGTGGAGAGTAAGTTTCTTGCCAAGTGGCAAGGACCCTTTGAGATAGTTGAGAGGGTGAGCAGGGTCAACTATAAAGTTCATCAGCCCACCAAACGTAAACCCTACCAGATTTACCACGTCAACTTGATCAAACCATGGAAAGATAGACAGGTTTTAACAGTCAGTCTGAAGGTCCCGGAAGACCCTGTTGCTCAGATTAAGAACGTAGGGATTGCAGAGGCTTTCTCCCCTTCTCAAAAACAGGAGTCCTGGGAGTTTTTGCAGAGGAATCAAGACATTTTTTCAAACCTGCCAGGCCTAACCCCGGTAATTGAACATAATGTCATCACAGACCCTGGCGTTCGAGTAAACCTCAAACCCTACTGCATACCCGAAGCTCGCCGGAATATTTTCTCAGCCGAGCTTAAGAGTATGTTGGACCTTGGGATCATTGAGGAGTCTTCAAGTAGCTGGTCCAGCCCTATAGTCCTTGTACCGAAGCCGAATGGAACCTGGCGGTTCTGCAAAGACTTTGCAATGAGGTCTCCAAGTGCATCCCATGCCCCGGGTGGATGAGTTAATAGAGAGATTAGGACTGGCCTGCTACATCACCACTTTTGACTTGACCAAGGGATACTGGCAGATCCCGCTTTCCCCAGAGGCTAAAGAAAAAACTGCATTTGCCACACCAGAGGGGTTATAGCAGTATACCTGAATGCCATTTGGGTTACATGGGGCCCCAGCCACTTTCCAGAGGGCCATTAACTTCGTCCTGAGATCTCATAAGGAATTCTCAGGAGCCTATCTTGATGACATTGTCATCTTTAGTCAGGACTGGGAGAGTCACTTACCAAAGGTCCAATTGGTCTTGGATGCACTCCGAAGAGCAGGGTTTACAGTGAACCCGGAAAAGAGCAAGGTTGGGTTGGAGGAGGACCACTACCTGGGGTATGTTGTAGGCAGGGGCGTGATTAAACCCCAATTAAACAAGGTGTAGGCTATTCAGAAATACCCCCCGTCCACTCACAAAGAAACAAGTGCAATCTTTCCTTGGCATTGTGGGCTGTTATAGGAGGTTTGTCCCCAACTTTGCCAGTCTAGCAGCACCTCTGACTGATCTCTCCAAGGGAAAGAACGCAACTGTTGTTCAGTGGAGTGCAGAAGCAGCGTTCTGCCGGTTGAAGCAAGCTTTCTGCCAGGAACCAGTGTTGGCAGCTCCCGACTTCCAAAAAAGGGTTTCTGGAACAAACAGATGCCTCGAAGTTGGGTCTGAGTGCAGTACTGTCCCAGATGATTGGGGGATGAGCACCCCGTTATGTACTTGAGCCGGAAGCTCACGCCAGCTGAGAGGAATTATTCCATTGTGGAAAGGGAGTGTCTCGCAATAAAATGGGCTTTGGAGACACTCCGCTACTACTTGTTGGGCTGACCCTTCAAGTTAGTTTCAGATCATGCGCCCCTTACGTGGATGGCCCAAAATAAAGATAAAAACTCCAGAATCACCCGGTGGTTCCTTGCGCTACAGGACTTCAGGTTTGTAGTGGTACATAGACCAGGAAAAGTACATCAGAATGCGGATGCCCTTTCCTGGGTCTATTGCCACTGGATTTGTGGTGTCCAGACCCCTAGCCTGGAACAGAGGGGGGGATATGTAGAGGGTCAGCCTGGGGTTAATTGAAGAAGGCAGGTACTTCCCCTTCAGACCTGCTTATTGTCAGCTGGACTGAAAGTGTCAGAGAGGAGCTGTTTGAGTATGAGAGAGAGACACAGCAGCACGCTGTGTGAAAATGTCCATTGCTGGATGGTGTACCTGCTGGGTGAGCTTAACCACACAAAGACTGTAGCTCTGATCGTAGCCATGAACTATTACCTGTAAGCCTGTGTGCTGCTGAACTGTGAGCTGTACCTATGTGCATGACCGTGTGACAAGACAAGTCTGTCTTATATTATGTTTATTTTTGCCATTTTGCTGAATAAAGCCACTTTTGTTTTACTTGACTGTCTCTGAGCCAGCTGTCCACCCCAAACCAATCAATATACACTTATTGCGATTTTTTTCTACCAAAAATATGTAGAATAATACATATCGGCCTAAACTGAGGAAAAAATAGTTTTTTTTATATATTTTTGGGGGATATTTATTATAGCAAAAAAGTTAAAAAAAGTGTTTTTTTCAAAATTGTTGTTCTTTTTTTGTTTATAGCGCAAAAAATAAAAAAACGCAGAGGTGATCAAATACCACCAAAAAAAGCTCTATTTGTGGGAAAAAAAGGGACGTCAATTTTGTTTGGGTACAACTTCGCATGACCGTGCAATTGTCAGTTAAAGAGATGCAGTTCCGAATCAGTCAGGAAGGGGGTAAATTCTGCTGAGGCTGAAGTGGTTAAATAATAATAATGTACAAAGACTTGTTCATACAGTTTTTTAGCAATAGAGAAAAAAAGAGGAGACAGCCCTTTTCACACCAGTTTGTAATCAGAAAAAATAAAGAAAGGAAACAAAATGAGTAAGGGAAATGAGAAAGCTACATAAAAGGTGACATTATGTAAGGTGACTTAACAGAAGGTGAAGGAGGAAGCAGTGCTTGATTGGTAACTGAAGATAATGGGAATGCAGATTGCATTTACTCCCTTATTTATAGTCTAACTTAAATTTACCAAATAAATAACACAGACACCACTGAGTGGCAAAATTATGGTCGCGGCACATTTATAGGTTTTAAATAACATTTTCAATGAATAACAACTTCATATAAATATATTATTTATTAATAAATTTCCTTGAACTTTATTTATCCGCTCCTGTATAAATTGGCCCTAGGATGTGTATGTATGAATGTGAGCTGGGGGACCTCAGATTGTAAGCTCCTTGAGGGTTAGGGACTGGTGTGAATGTACAATATATATGTGAAGCACTGCGTAAATTGTCAGCGCTATATAAGTACCTGTAATAAATAAATAAATAAAAATATAACTTTGCTCATCCATGAAATGACTCAAGCACATATCTCATGAACCATAAATACCAGTCCCCCCTTTCCATAAAAGGGTGAACCACATAAACGTGCCTTGCGACAAGGGTAAGGGGGGGTTGAGGAGCTCCTTCAGCTGTGACAGACCCACTGGTGGTTTACCTCAGAGCGGGGTCCTATTTATAATAAGTCCCACTTCTAGAATTTTCCAATTGCATCACATGACCTTCTGGGAATCTCCCAGAGGTCACGTGATGCATATCCTAGTCTCCTTGTTCCCATTTTCCAACTGTTTCTATTTTGCATATTTTAAATGGTATTACCCTATAATATGTGAATATAATTTATTTTTTTATATTAAGAAAGGGAGGGGCAAATGCATCCCCATGTTGTTGTGCCCATATCCTTATACCCTTCTTCTCAATCTTGACTCAAATCATATGCTTGGCTGAAGAGTAGGGATGAGCCAAACACCCCCCCCGGTTTGGTTCACAGCAGAACATACAAACAGGCAAAAAATTTGTTTGAACATGCGAACACCGTTAACCACTTCAGCCCCGGAAGGATTTACCCCCTTCCTGACCAGAGCACTTTTTACAATTTGGCACTGCGTTGCTTTAACTGCTAATTGAGCAGTCATGCAATGTTGTACCCAAACAAAATTTGCGTCCTTTTCTTCCCACAAATAGAGCTTTCTTTTGATGGTATTTGATCACCTCTGCGGTTTTTATTTTTTGCGCTAAATTTTGAAAAAAAATGATATTTTCTACTTTTTGTTATAAAAAAAATCCAATAAACTCAATTTTAGTCATACATTTAGGCCAAAATGTATTTGGCCACATGTCTTTGGTAAAAAAAAGTCAATAAGCATATATTTATTGGTTTGCGCAAAAGTTATATCGTCTACAAACTAGGGTACATTTTCTGGAATTTACACAGCTTTTAGTTTATGACTGCCTATGTCATATCTTGAGGTGCTAAAATGTCAGGGCAGTACAAACCCCCCCAAATGACCCCATTTTGGAAAGTAGACACCCCAAGGAAATTGCTGAGAGCAATGTTGAGCCCATTGAACATTAATTTTTTTGTCCCAAGTGATTGAATAAAGACAAAAAAAAATTACAAAAAGTTGTCACTAAATGATATATTGCTCACACAGGCCATGGGCATATGTGGAATTGCACCCCAAAATACATTTAGCTGCTTCTCCTGAGTATGGGGATACCACATGTGTGGGACTTTTTGGGAGCCTAGCCGCATACGGGGCCCCGAAAACCAATCACCGCCTTCAGGATTTCTAAGGGCGTACATTTTTATTTCACTCCTCACTACCTATCACAGTTTTGAAGGCCATAAAATGCCCAGATGGCACAAACCCCCCCAAATGACCCGATTTTGGAAAGTAGACACCCCAAGCTATTTGCTGAGAGGCATGTTGAGTCCATGAAATATTTTATATTTTGACACATGTTGCGGGAAAGTGACAATTTTTTTTTTTTTTTGCTGAGAGGCATGGTGAGTATTTTGCAGCTCTCATTTGTTTTTGAAAATGAAGAAAGACAAGAAAAAAATTTTTTTTTTTCTTTTTTCAATTTTCAAAACTTTGTGACAAAAAGGGCTGCAAAATACTCACTATACCTCTCAGCAAATAGCGTGGGGTGTCTACTTTCCAAAATAGGGTCATTTGGGGGGCGGTTTGTGTCACCTGGGCATTCCATGGCCTCTGAATCTGTGATAGGCAGTGAAGAGTGAAATCAAAAATTTACACCCTTAGAAAGCCTGAAGGCGGTGCTTGGTTTTCGGGGTCCCGTACGCGGCTAGGCTCCCAAAAAGTCTCACACATGTGGTATCCCCATACTCAGGAGAAGCAACAGAATGTATTTTGGGTGTAATTTCACATATTCTCATGGCATGTTTGAGCAATATATAATTTAGTGACAACTTTGTGCAAAAAAAAAAAAAAATTGTCTTTTTCCCACAACTTGTGTCACAATATAAAATATTCCATGGACTCGACATGCCTCTCAGCAAATAGCTTGGGGTGTCTACTTTCCAAAATTGGGTCGTTTGGGGGGGTTTTGAACTGTCCTGGCATTTTATGCACAACATTTAGAAGCTTATATCACACATCACCCACTCTTCTAACCACTTGAAGACAAAGCCCTTTCTGACACTTTTTGTTTACATGAGAAAATAATTTTTTTTTTAAGAAAATCACTTTCAACCCCCAAACATTATATATTTTTTAAAGCAAATGCCCTACAGATTAAAATGGTGGGTGTTTCATTTTTTTTTTCACACAGTATTGGCGCAGCGATTTTTCAAACACATTTTTTGGGGAAAAAACACACTTTTTAAAATTGTAATGCACTAAAACACACTATATTGCCCAAATGTTTGATGACATAAAAAAGATGATCTTAGGCCGAGTACATGGATACCAAACATGACATGCTTTACAATTGCGCACAAACGTGCAGTGGCTACAAACTAAATACATTTTTAAAAGCCTTTAAAAGCCTTTACAGGTTACCACTTTAGATTTGCAGAGGAGGTCTACTGCTAAAATTACTGCCCTCGATCTGACCTTCGCGGTGATACCTCACATGCATGGTGCAATTGCTGTTTACATTTGCAACGCTTGCGTTCGCCTTTGCACTAGAGCAGGGGTGGACAGGGCTGCTTTTTTTTTTTTCTTTATTATTTTTGCTTTTTTATCTTATTTTTAAACTGTTCCTTTCATTTTTTTAAAATCATTTTTATTGTTATCTCAGGGAATGTAAATATCCCCTATGATAGCAATAGGTAGTGACAGGTACTCTTGAAAAAATTGGGGTCTATTAGACCCTAGATCTCTCCTCGGCCCTCAAAGCATCTGACCACACCAAGATCGGTGTGATAAAATGCTTTTCCAATTTCCCAATGGCGCTGTTTACATCCGGCAAAATCTAAGTCATGAAATGCTCGTAGCTTCCGGTTTCTTAGGCCATAGAGTTGTTTGGAGCCACTCTGGTCTCTGATCAGCTCTATGGTCAGCTGGCTGAATCACCGGCTGCATTCTCAGGTTCCCTGTTGGGACAGGAGAGCCAGAGAAAAACATGGAAGATGGTGGGGGGGCATTCCCTCCCACTGCTTGTAAAAGCAGTCTAGAGGCTAATTAGCCGCTAGGATTGCTTTTACATGAAAGCCAACCGCTGGCTGAAAATAATGATACCAAGATGATACCTAAAACTGCAGGCATCATTCTGGTATAACCACTCAAAGTCCAGCAACATACCAGTACGTTGCTGGTCCTTGTTGGGAATATATTGTAATCTTTTTTTTCATGCAGCCTGTGGGCTGAACGAAAAAAAGAGATTGATCGGTGGGTATGCCTTCCATTAGAATACCTCCCTTCATCCACCCACTTCTAATGGGCATACATGCACTATATATATATATATTTGGGGGCATCTGCCCCAAAAGTTAGGAGCAAATCGCTCCTCTGCCCCTGCTGCCCCCATGCTTCGGCATATATCACGTCCGCTGGAGTCACGGCTTTATATATCGTGGGAGCAAATGCTGTTGCTGTCAAGATAAATAAATCTGCGCTGCAGCTGAATGGCGTACCTGAAGACAAAAAAATGGTTAACAATAAAACACAGTAAACAGTAAAGTATGAAAAATTGCATACCTGAAAAGCAAACATGATAAAACATAATAACAATTATAATAACAAAACATTGCAGAATAGAATACAGTAAAAAAGAGCAGAACAATAGAGAGAGAGAATAGAGAGAGAGAGAGAGAGAACAATAAAATGACAACTTTTTTTTTTATTTTTTATATTTTTTTGTTTTTTTTTACACTTTTTTTTGTAACTGTAACTTTTATAACTGTAACCGGTTCTAGGTTCGGGTCTCTCAAAATGCGATGGCATCTTGGGAGACCCTGTAAAAGTGTGCCTAGTCTGTCCAATGCTGTACCCTACGCTAATACTCAACTAGTGTATGGTAGCGTTCAAAACATTCACCAAATGCAAAGACCAGGATTGTCAGGACAGGAGGGACAATAATAGTGGGTGTCACGCCTATATCCGCGCTTGCTGCAGACACAACATCTTTTTTGGGGGGTTCGTTGGGTAGGGGTTCTCGGAAGGACATAAAGAAAATGCCTCTCATGCAGCCGACTGCATTTGGTTGGGGATGTGAATGGGGGAAGTAGAAGTGATGGGTTCCCAATTCGGCTTGGCGAATGCAGCAGGAAGGGCATTATGGGCACGATGGGCCTGTGTTTGTCTTCTTTTTGGTGGCAGCGGGACACTTCTTGTGCTTGCCACCTCACCAGCTTGAATCGCACTTATGGGACTCGCCACGTCATCAAGTGTTACTGCAGTGCTGGTTTGACTACGACCGGGGAGTACTAGGCCACTGGTGCTTGCCAGTTTACCAAAACAATAGAAAGAACTCCTGCGCTGCTAGCAGACTCCTATACTAACAAGGGGGCACTGCTGCAACACCTAAAAGACTGCTCCAAACAGACAAAACAATGGTAGATAATAGGGGGATGGTAATTGCACTGTGATAGGAAGGGGATGAGGGGAGGGGGGTGGGGACTATACTAAAGTGCATGTGACAACCATGCCAGGTGACCAAAAAACATCAATAAAGGATCAATAAATCGAGAATGAGGGAGAAAAAACTGACATGTGCAAATAGTAAACACAATGGGAATACTACTAAATGGGGTATAGAAAAAATGCTAACATAAAGCAACAAAGAAAATAAATTACATAGCATACCAATGAACGGTGCACATGAATATGAAAGGCAGCACAGGCCAATACAAAATAGCAAAGGTGATAGTTGCAATGATGTGAAACGTGTAAATTAACAACACACTGAGTGCATGAAAGAACAAATGCATAAAATGAAGACAAAAAAATATAATAATATAATAATATATAATAATCCTGGTGATAAGTGTTGTAAAAAAACCCAACACTTAGCAGCTAGCAAATGGATCAAAAACATAAGAAAGGGACTCAGCATACAAGAGACAAAAAATGTAATGGCGAATAAAATGTGAACAAGACAGTCCCGCCACCAAATGTGACACTTCTGAGTGAAAATCCAAAGACACAATGGTGTAAGTAAAAGGAGGGGAGTGATCTTCAGTGGGAACACCTCTGTGTCCACAGGCCCCTTACCTTACAGCTGTAAGGTATACAGCATATATGTATGAAGCCCAGCATATAATGGAATCCACAGATGCAGCAGATGACGTAGCTCACAGATGCGGTATATGATATGCAGAAAAAGACAAGATAAACAGCATATGGTGTGATACCGCTTGATGTATAAGAACACAGGAGGAAAGGCAGGATGAGGGGGAGAGAGGGGGGGTTGCACTCACTTGTGACCCATGAGCGCAAGCCTCAACCCACGAGCGCCGAGCTCGTATATTCCCAGCTGCTGGCCAAGGACCCTCCAACGTCTCTCACCTCCTGTTGCTCACCATCCGTCATATAGCGTATAAACAGTGTAGTATCGGAACAAAAAAAACGCACATAGCGTGATCCCATATGATATACACTTTAATAAACAAACTAAAATGTCATAAACTTACAAAAGATGACAGCTGGGGGGTCACGTCACGTGACTCTGAAGAAGTCACGTGACGTGACGACACGCGTTAGGAGCACAGGACGCTGCCACACAACAGCTGATGTGACGAGCACGGCGCTCGTGGAGATTTTACCTTCCAGCTGTCATCTTTTGTACCAAAACGCTACCAAAAAAATTGTTAGTGATCGCAGGGATCAGGCCTGACTCTGCAAACGCTGCAGTTATGCGTTTAGTGTTTTGTAAGTGACAGTGATCGATCGATACTGCACTTGGGTGGGCTAGGCTGGGCCAGGTGGAGGGACAAAAACACAGGTGCTAGCAGGTATCTGGGCTGATCCCACTAATACTGCGTTTTTGGGAACCCTGAACTGCTTGGGACACTAGTATAGATCTGATCGGATCAGATATTGATCCGTTCAGATACTATACCACTAAGGGAGGTGTATGCTGCGGGCGTGGGTATTAGCGCTACTGACGCTAACCTGACACTGCCTGGGGCAACGCAGACCCTATCTGACCCTAAAACCTAACTTATATCACCGCCGGGCGATCAGGGGGCTAAACCTTTATTAGGTAATAAACGGCGGGTGCCCTGACACTATAAAAAACTAACCAGCTTCACCCGTAACAGTTATACAGTGATCACTGGTGAAAGGGTTAACTAGGGGGCAATCAAGGGGTTAAAACCTTTATTAGGTAGTATATGGGGGTCCCTGACGCTATAAAATGCTGACGACGAACCTATATATTTACCTCCCTAACTAGCGTCACTAGTGACACTAATACAGCGATCAGAAAAACGATTGCTTAGTGACACTGGCGACGGGGGGTAATCAAGGGGTTAAAACTTTATTAGGGGGGTTAGGGGGGTATCCTAGACGTAAAGGGGGCTAACACTAACTGTCCTACCACACTAACTGTCACAAACTGACACCAATGCAGTAATCAGGAAAAAAAAACTGCTTGGTGTCACTGTGACGGGGGGTGATGGGGGTGTAATGTGTGCCTGGTGTGTTTTACTGTATGTGTGTGTGTTGTGCACTCACATCGATGTCTTCTCTCCTCGATGCCGGAACGAAAAATACCGAGCCGAGGATAGATGATAAGCAGCAGAGGAAGCTTGTCATTGGCTGGGAGTGATCGCGAGGGGGTGGTCATGAATGGATGGCCTCCCCCTCAGCATGTATCACTCGGGGACAGAAGCCAACTGCCTCGGGCACCGGGGGGTCCGATCGGACCCCCCGCCCGCGGGAGGCAAGTAACATACCCATACGTTACTTTGCCTGCCCGTGCCATTCTGCTGCAGTATATATGCGTGAGGCGGTTGGCAAGTGGTTAAAGTCTATGGGACACGAACATGAATAATCAAAAGTGCTCATTTTAAAGGCTTATATGCAAGTTATTGTCATAAAAAGTGTTTGGGGACAGGGGTCCTGCCCAAGGGGACACGTATCAATGCAAAAAAAGTTTTAAAAACGGCTGTTTTTTCACTGTTTTTGGTGCGGTGTTCCCTTTAATATCCATACCAGACCTGAAGGGCCTGGTATGGAATTTGGGGGGACCCCCAATGCTTAAAGTGAAACAATAAAAGTTAAATATTCCTTTAAATTTCTTACCTGGGGGTGTCTATATTATGCCTGTAAAGTGGTGCATGTTTCTCATGTTTAGAACAGTCCCTGCACAAAATGACATTTCTAAAGGAAAAAAAGTCATTTAAAACTACTCGCGGCTATAATGAATTGTCGGTCCCGGCAATACAGATAAAAGAAGTCATTGAAAAAAATGGCATGGGATCCCCCAGTCCATTACCAGTCCATTTAGGTCAGGTATAAATATTAAGGGGAACCCCGAACCAAAATTAAAAAAAAAAAATTGTGTGGGGGTCCCCCCAAATTCCATACCAGGCCCTTCAGGTCTGGTATGGATCTTAAGGGGAACCCTACCCCAAAATTAAAAAAAAAATGGCGTGGGGGCCCCCAAAAATCCATACCAGACCCCTATCCAAGCATGCAACCTGGCAGGCCGTAGGAAAAGAGAGAGAGCGCCCCCTCCAGAACCATACCAGGCCACATGCCCTCAACACGGGGAGGGTGCTTTGGGGTAGCCCCCCAAAGTACCTTGTCACCAAGTTGATGGGAATAAGGGCCTCATCCCCACAACCCTTGCCCGGTGGTTGTGGGGGTCTGCGGGCAGAGGGCTTATCAGAATATGGAAGCCCTCTTCAACAAGGGGACCCCCAGATCCCGGCCTCCCCCCTGTGTGAAATGGTAACGGGGTACAAATGTACTCCTACCATTTCACAAAAAATTGTCAAAATGGTAAATATTACAAGACACGGCTTGGGACAAGTCCTTTATTAAAAAATACAAAAATAAAAATGTCCCACGAAGTCCATTCTTCTTCTTCTCTTGCTCCCCCGATGGACCAAAAAAGAAAAAAAAGTGACCGACCTGCATGGGAGGCTCCCGCCGTATGACGCGTCTTCGCTTTGACAGTTCTTTTAAAACTGAGGGTGGGGCCACACTGTGACGTTCCTGGGTGACCTTGTCCCCCTCTGATGCATGGGGACTTCCCTATGGCTTTCCCGGGTCATCAGAGGGGGGTGGGGCCACCCAGTTACGTAAACGGGTGGCCCCGCCCCCTCTGACGCTACGTGAAAGCCATGGGGAAGTCCCTGTGTGTCAGAGGAGGGGGGTCACCCGGGAACATCATGGTGTGGCCACACCCTCAGTTATAAAAGAACTGTCAAAGCAAAGACGCATCATACGGCGGGAGCCTCCAATGGAGGGTGGTCGGTGGCATTTTTTTTTTTTGGTCTGTTGGCGGAGCAAGAGAAGAAGAAGAATGGACTTTGTGGGACATTTTTATTTTTTTATTTTTTAATAAAGGACTTGTCCCAAGCCATGTCTTGTCATTTTTACGATTTTGACACTTTTTTGTGAAATGGTAGGGGTACATTTGTACCCCATTACCATTTCACACAGGGGGGGAGGCTGGGATCTGGGGGTCCCCTTGTTGAAGGGGGCTTCCAGATTCTGATAAGCTCCCCACCCGCAGACCCCCACAACCACCGGGCAAGGGTTGTGGGGATTAGGCCCTTGTCCCAATCAACATGGGGACAAGGTGCTTTGGGGGCTACCCCAAAGCACCCCCCCATGTTGAGGGCATGTGTTCTGGTATGATTCAGGAGGGGGGCACTCTCTCACCCCCCCTTTTCCTGCAGCCTTCCAGGTTGCGTGCTTGGATAAGGATCTGGTATGGATTTTTGGGGGGACCCCCACACCATTTTTTTATTTTGGCACGGGGTTCCCCTTGAAATCCATACCAGACCTGAAGGGTCTGATATGGATTTTGAGGGGACCCCCATGCCATTTTTTTTTTAATTTTGGCGCGGTGTTCCCCTTAATATCCATACCAGACCTGAAGGGTTATCAATTTTTTTAAATTTTGGTTCGGGGTTCCGTTTAATATTCATACCTGACCCAAAGGGACTGGTAATGGACTTGGGGATCCCATGCCATTTTTTTCAATGACTTCTTTTATCTGTATTGCCAGGACCGACAATTCATTATAGCCGCGAGTAGTTTTAAATGACTTTTTTTCCCTTTAGAAATGTAATTTTGCTCTCGGACTGTTCTAAAAACGGGAAACATGCGCCACTTAACAGACATACTATAGACACCCCCCAGGTACGAAATTTAAAGGACTATTTCACTTTTATTGTTTTACTTTAAGCATTATTTAAATCACTGCTCCTTGAAAAACTGCCATGTTTAAAACTTTTTTTGCATTGATACATGTCCCCTGGGGCAGGACCCAGGTCCCCAAACACTTTTTATGACAATATCATGCATATAAGCCTTTAAAATTAGCACTTTTGATTTCTCCCATAGGCTTTTAAAGGGTGTTCCGTGGCCTTCGAGTTTGCCGCGAACACCCAAACTGTTCGCTATTCGATGAACACCCGATGTTCGAGTTGAACATACTCATCCCTACTGAGGAGGTGAATTTTAAAGCCCAGCTGAATTTTCAGGAAAAAACAGCTAAATACATTATTGGTGCATTAAAACAAAGTCCACAGTCTTAGGCCCCTTTCACATGGGTGGCTGCTCTTCTGCTGTTAAAAGCATGTTTTGTTATTTAGAAATTCCAAGACTCCAGGCACAGCGATCACTTGCATTTATACATTGCGATTAGCTGTGTCTACTTGCGTTTACATGCAGCTATGTTTAGCTGTGTTGGAACATTCTTGCCATTTCTGATGTGCTTCCTGTTGTTTTTCTTTCCTTGTTGCTGCTGCTATCTGCTGGTGAAATAGTACACTGTGATTACCTGCAGTTATGTGCAGATATCTGCAAAAAATCAGTCCTGGACGCAGTCAAATTTATTTTTTCTAACCGCACCAAACCCCATGTAACAAAATCATTGCTAAATGTAGTGTGTGAATGGGCCATAGGAGAGCATTGTCTGAGTTTAGCTGTGGTAGATAACTTGATCTATCCTCAGCTAAAAGCTGAATTCTATCCGCCCATGTGAAAGGGGCCTTACAGTTAATATTCCTTTTATAAACAACCATAGCTCTCCAATCAGGGAGCATGACATCTGCATTTGCAAAGCTATAGGTCTAATTTAGGAGAGGACATGTAGGGCCTCTGCAATGAGACCACTGCTTTTTATTTCAATCTGTTTATTGGTTTTCTTGGCATACTTTAGGACACTGGAGACTTTTTTTAGAGCCTAAAATGTATTTAGTGTATTTAACCCGAAGACTAAATTGGGCTTTATGACTGCACTTTAAGTTTTCAGTGGTTGGAGAGTGTTAAATTACATTCTAGAGCACTTTCTAGATTAGATTTAAACGTTTAGATTAATTGACAGCCAGTATTTAAAAAAACAATTAGTGAGGTGGAATAATCAAGTAGCAAAGTTAATGATGGACTGGAATGGTACCAGGTTTGTCGGTAAAACATAGATATGTTCATTACAGCAGTCAATCTGAAATATGATGAAGGTTTGAACTAGCATATAAGTGATAACATTATTGAGAAAGGTAGGGATACAGAAATGTTTGCAAACAAGAAAAAGGAGAAGTTTGAAAAGTTGGGTATATTGAAGTTTTAGCCACCTTAACTGTAATCTTTGGCAGATAATAGCAGAAGATGGTGGAACAATTATAGCTGTTCAAGCTAGACATATGATACCTTTTCAACTAGTAGCTGCCATGTGCAGCTGATATCACTGCTGACAAAGGTGGCTTCAAACTGAATAAAGGTCATTTGGTATCTTTACTAGACTCCACTGACAAACATTTTATCAAAGATTATGAACCAAGGAATTATAGAAAACAAACAAATGTAAATCGCAGTAGTACTGTGTCATGCATCTATGGTTTATACAATACTATTATGAAATCGTCAGTAACACTTTATACAGTTTTTAAATCCTTTATCTTTAAAGCGGGAATATAACACATAGAGGTGTATGATTCATCATTAACAGGATTCCACTTGTTCCTCACACTGAGTGCCACTACCTCAAGGGAATAGCGAATGACTCCTACAACCTGCTTTTCTTATAACAGGACACATTTGTTCCATAGTGAATATATACATCAGTGCTTAAGTCAAAATGTTCATAATTGCCATATTGTACAATATCATTGCCACAGAAAATGTCACCACGAGGGAGCTACCATACGTCTCTATTGATGACACAATATAAATATCCAATAAGGTGATGTTGTTATATTCACTCTTAATGGACCTATTAATGTCATAGCGAGGATTTACACCATGCCAATAGTGAAATTACTATAAATGTTAATAAAGCAATGGAAGTAATTCACTTGTAAGTCACTTACTAATAAACCCCATTTTGTAATAACTGCACACTTATTGAGTTCATTTTGTTACATGAGCTGTATGCATAAACACTTAAAGTAGAACTTTAGTCAGAAAATGAAGATTGATAGATCACTCCAGGCTGGCTCTTTTTGCAGGTAAAGCTATGTAAAGCATTAAAAATAAGTGCCTATACTGTTTAAAATCCAGTGATGCACTGTCTCACCCTCCTCTGAACATGCTCAATATCCCTCTATTCTTGGCTCCGTGCATAAAATTAGAGTAACTACTGGTCAGTGGCCTGACAGCTTTAATATTTACTATTGCTGAAGGTGGAAGAAAGCAACAGGAAGGACACAGACTGTGCTGAGGGAGCAGAGCTTAGGGAGAGAGAAAAGAAAAGCAGGTGAGGTGACCCGAAAACTTTGCTGCCTGGTAGACACAATAGAGTTAAAGTGGCTGTAAATGCAGAAGGTTTTTTTTTTTTTTATCTTAATGCATTCTATACATTAAGATAAGAAACCCTCTATGTGTAGCTCCCCTGCTCTGTCCCCTAATACTTACCTTAGCCCCATCTCTATCCAGCGATGGGCATTAATGTCTCAGCCATTCGGGACTCTCTCTCCTGATTGGCTGAGAAACAGCAGCAGTGCTATTGGCTCCTGTTGCTGTCAATCAAAGTCAGTTAGCCAATCAGGAAAGATAGGGGTGGAGGCGGGGCAGAACCACAAAAAAAACAAGACTTTAGTATCACGTTAAACTAACAAGGATAGCATCTTATCTCCCTGATATTCTCTCCTTTCTCCCTCATCAGCAGCTTGTAAACGATAGCACTGTAAAGCCTCTGTCAGCCTTCCTCTGTAACTTCACCAAGACCCTACAATCAATGCTGAAAATGTATATATTTTAATTGAAGAAAGTGAGACACAGTTTTTGAGACCAAGGATAGGGGAACAGATTCCAATAAGCAAATGACTGCTTGGGGCTTCAACAAAATGGTAGCCTCCAGCAAGAAGAAACAGGAGCAATGCTGGAGGCACTTTACAGCACATGCTATTTTTTTATTTTTTTTTAATGTGGAATGTATGTTCTTTTGTTATAGGACATTCATTTTTATCAAACCTATTATGGGACAAAGTTTGCTTTAATGAACTTTCCAATAAAAAAAAAGAAAAAAAAAGACAAACCTTTTAATAATCAATTTGCTGTGCATGCGTGATTTGTTAAATTGAAATGCTTTAGCGCCACCCTGCATACATTTCACCAGTAAAAATTCAGTAATAAGTTAAAGAAAAAAATAAACAAAACTCTCAACTATATGTGAGATTAAAAAGGCATTTGCAAGGGAAAGCACTTATTGCAAACATTTGATCTCTAAAGCCTGTGGAGGGCACTACATCCTTGTGAAATATGGCATTGTGAGTTGATAAATTAAAGCAAAGTCGAGCAAAATTAAAAATGATGCAACTTGTCAATTTGCTACTCTTGATAAATAGGCCCCAAAGGTCCTCTAACTCACATCATTAGCTCTCGTCTCTTGAAAAATTTCTAAAGATTATATTCTACAGTCGTGGAAAAACCTACAATCCTGATTTTTTTCTAGTTCAGGAAGATTTGACCTTAAACTGACTGTGAAATTTAAAATAGCTTACTTATTTCTTTTGACTTATTAGAAAGTATAAGATACGTTACTATCCAGAACATGCAATTAAAATGACATACATATCTTTCTAAGTACATGTATTTCACTTTGGTCATTAAATTGTATCTTTATTCCATTCATATACAATTCCAGTTTGTTTAATACCATTATTACTGGGAACAAAAATAATATGCAATACAAATGATAGAAAATAGCTAAAGAGTGATACCCTACTAAAGTTAAAAAGGAAGAAAAGCTTAACATTATCTAATCTTAAAAATGTCTCTGTTCCCCCTCAACTTATCCTGCCTAACCTGTATAAAAAATGTGTGTACTTACCTATGTTCAACCACTTGACCTCTGTAAGATTTACCCCCCTTCATGACCAGGCCATTTTTTGTGATACAACACTGTGTTACTTTAATTGACAATTGCTCGGTCATGTGACACTGTATCCAAATAAACTAGTAATGGCGGCGATCAGTGACTTGATATGACTGTGATATTGCTGCAGACACTGACAATCGAACACTGACACTTTTGACACTTTGCGAGAACCAGTGACACTAATACAGTAATCAATGCTAAAAATCTGCACTGTCACTGTACTAATTACTCTGGCTGGGAAGAGGTTAAACATCTAGGGTTATCAAATGGTTACCTGTGCTGCTTTTACTAGGGGAAGAGATGGATTTGAGTCCCTGCTATGCAGGAACACAGAATCCATCCCTTCCCCATGTCAGAATGGCGATCTACCTTGTTTACATAGGCAGATCCCTGTTCTGTGTAGTTTACCAAAGATAGGCCGGAGACATTGAGTGCCCACAGATCGTCTTCTGCTGTGAATTATCACAGCAGAAGCGGCCTGCCAGCAGCATGTGCACCCCCTGCAGGCGGAAGTGCAAGATCACATTTATATGCGTGAACATGTGCAGAGCTGCCACCCTGTAGCAGGAAAAGTGCTATAGGGTGGTCAGCAAGCGATTAATCAGCTCTTGTCCAGGCATGTGATCCTGCAGTCAAAAATAAATTCAGGTGCGCTACTAGTGTCAAAAAACCACAATGTTTAAGGATTCATCTTCAACCTAAAAACCATAATATTTGATTATATAAAATATATTGATTTATAAATATTGTGAATATTAAATATAGTCCTAAACAATCAATATGTGTTTTTGTGTGAGTAGTCCTTCCTTCAGCTAGTGAGATTTCATCTCGCTTGATGTTTGTACAAGCCAAAACATAGTGAAAGAAGGGGGGCCGCTTACCAGATATGCTGGACCCCTATTACAGGGGTCTTCAGGGCTTCTCAAACACCGAGTCTTATAAGCAGGAACAGCTGATTTTACTTGCAGGCTTGGATCCGCCTTAGATTGCTCCTGAGCGCCAGAATTACCGCATCATGGGCTGTATCTCTGAAATCACTGAGATATGCTGGACCCCTATTAAGTTGGTTTTCCGGGCTTCTCAGATGCCGAGTCATACAGGCAGGGACAGCTGATTTTGCTTCCAGGTTTAGATCCGTCTTAGATTCCTCCTGAGCACTGGGATTGCCTTATCATAAGCTGTATCTCTGTGAACTCACTCATTACATGCAGGGAGAGACCAAAGGAACAGAGGATCCTCCATAGTGTAGTACGTAAAACTTTTATTTAAAATTAATGGGTAGCTGACATCTAGAACAAAGGCAGAAAGTTAAAAAATGTACAGCTCAGCCGCGGTGAAGCTTAGCCAGCTGATGTATGGTGACGTCAGTTCCCGTGGCTCCGTCCGATGCGGCGTTTCTCTGTAAAAGGCTTTGACTGGGAGCCCATTAATTTTAAATAAAAGTTTTACGTACTACACTATGGAGGATCCTGTATTCCTTTAATCTCTCCCTGCATGTAACGAGTGAGTTCACAAAGATACAGCTTATGATAAGGCAATCCCAGCACTCAGGAGGAATCTAAGACAGATCTAAACCTGGAAGCAAAATCAGCTGTCCCTGCCTGTAGGACTCGGCATCTGAGAAGCCAGGAAAACCCCCGTAATAGGGGTCCAGCATATCTGAGTGATTTCACAGAGATACAGCCCATGATGCGGTACTTCCGGCGCTCAGGAGGAATCTAAGGCGGATCCAAGCCTGCAAGTAAAATCAGCTGTTCCTGCTTATAAGACTCGGCATTTGAGAAGCCTTGAAGACCCCCGTAATAGGGGTCCAGCATATCTGGTAAGCGCCCCCCCTTCTTTCACTATGTTTTGGCTTGTATAAACATCAAGCGAGATGAAATCCCTCTAGCCGAAGGAAGGACTACTCACACAAAAACACATATTGATTGTTTAGGACTATATTTAATATTCACAATATTTATAAATCAATATATTTTTTATATTAAAATATTATGGTTTTTAGGTTGAAGACGAATCCTTAAACATTGTGGTTTTTTGACACTAGTAGTGCACCTGAATTTATTTTTGATTATTTGATAGAACCGTATATTCTGTTTTTTTTTGGTTGCAGCACTTTTTTGTCAAAACTTTTTTCAGCACTTTTTGTTATTATTAATTTTTTGTTAAAATTTTAAAGGTATAACATCATTGTAGGATTTTTGGGGATAGCGCGGATTGCTGTGGATTCATGTGATCCTGCAGCCCTGTGTTAATCAATGGCTGCTGCAGAGGAGAAGAGGGTACGCTGACAATGGCTGGGCCATGGGAACCAATGTGTGATATCAAGGCTTCCCACATTCCCAGTCATTGTCAAGCACTCCCTGTGCTGGAGCTACAGGATCATGTGACTGTACCGGAGTGGGTTAAAAATAGTAGATACATTTTTAGATCCGTTTCATAAAGGTTAGGCAGGGAGAGGGGCATGGGAACAATTTTAAGACTAGTTAGACTTAGGCTTTTGAGTCTTTTTTTTTCATCCAGCCAAATCCCAAATGGGAGAGTGGAAACCTTTCATTATGGCACAGCAGGTGTGCAGCTATTTTACCAATATAGTCATCAAGAGATATAATTATGTTAAGAATTTGTCAGGTGGTCTTTCATTAAAGCTTCTCCTGAAATTGAAATAGCAGTTTTGAGACAATTTAACCATTTCATGCCTGGCCTATAGCAAAATGTACAGATCTGACAGCATGGGGTTTTACACACACTCCCGGTGGTGGCAGCCACCAAAGTTTGTGTGTGTAAATCTGAAAAGCTGACTGCGGCCTGTCAAATGAAAGCAGTCTGACACCTCCAGCAGTGACAGATTGCTTTCACACACCACCGTAACAAGCATCCCCCGCGCACGCCCACACTATGTATTCCAGGCTACTTTTGCCCATCTGCGGGCCTGGGACTAGAATAGCAGGTGCTGTTGAATAGGGGGTAGAGAGCTGAGCAGACACATGTCTGCTCTCCTCTCCTTCCATTTGTTGACCCAGAAGTGACATGTTTGACGTCACTTCCAGGCACCCCAGCCAGTATGAGCGGGGAAAGAGCTTAATGTCAAAATGTTCAGTTGCAGTTTATCAGGAGAATCCTGCTGTGTGTACCCAAAAGGGGGGGATAGGACCAAATTCCCCAGTGTCTCTTTAGGGCATGTGTTACATGTGAGGGAGCTGAGATTGCTGGGCTGACTGAAGAGTCAATGAGCCCAGCTGAAGCAGGTCTGGCTGCTCTAGGATCTATAGGTTTATTGATGATGCTCTACCACTGAAAACTATGAAATATTGTACTGAATCCTAAGTATTTGAAACTACCTAGTCCACAATTCCAATCCCTACCTTGATGCACAGTTTAATGATGCAGTTGACAGTGTGTACCACAAAGTGTGACAGTCATAAATCATCTTCTTTGCCTATAGTTTTTGAATAAGAGTAACTGTAAGATAAAAACAGGCTGATGTAGACAAATTACCCTATTTGGTGAAGTGGGAGGGGAATTTGGACGAGGACCTAGATTTGACACAATCAGCAGAATAGCACAACCCAGATCAAAAGGACTCCAAATCTTTTATAAATATCTCCACGATTGAAGCAAACTATAAAGTGCTGTTACATTGGTATATGGTTAGAATAATTAGAATAATGCCATTGGCTCCTCCAAGTGCTTTAGGGGATGCGGACAGGATGGCACAGACCCCCATATTTGGTGAACATGCCCACAGGTCAGGAGATTTTGTATTCAAGTCTATAATATTATATACTCTCTGACCCACACTAACCTGAAAAAGTCCCCATGGCAAGCCCTCCTAGGCCAAACATTGGAAGATGTCCCAAAACACTCCAATAAACTAATATTCTTTATATTTTTGGCTGCCAGGGTAATGATAGCTGATAAGTCATTGATGATAAGTCATTGAGGTCCCTGTCCATCCCATTCTCAATGATACACTCAAAGTTATTATGGATAATGATACATAAGAAAATATTGGCCACTTTACAAGATAAGATTCCCCTATTTGAAAAAAAACAAAAAAAACACAGGGCCCTTGGATATGTTATAATTCAGGAGAACAATGACTGACATACCTGAAGAACTTGTAGGACAGTGAGAAAGATGGGGAGCATATCCTCATTTACCTTTTCTTAACCTTTGTTCTTTTTCTCTTATCCCCTCTTATTTCCTCCCTACATCTATGGTATTTACTCATATGGGCTATAGTTTTCATTGGCACTGTAAAAGTAATCACACCAGGGTTCCCTTTATTGTTACCCTTTTACCCACTTTACCATTCCACCTTCTCTCAGGTACATGAGCCGGAGCATGGCCTTCTTACAGAGCCAAGTGGCCGCTTTATCCAGGGAGCTCCTGCTAACACAGGGATACAGCGGGCACATAATGACCCTCTGGGACACATTTACACCCACTTTTGCAGGCGATCCGACCCCAGGACACCCTGAAATGATGACCAGAAAGAGGAAAGAGCAAAGGAAGCCACAGCGTTTGACAGTCTTTTTCATACAGAGGCAGCATTTAGGTAGGCAAGATGGCGGCGGCCTGGAATCTACACCAACAGTCCAAGCTCAATCTAATGCACAATTAGGGGCATCAGCACAAAATAGTGGCTCCTCGGATAGCGCCCATTCCTACTCTCCTTCCCCAGCTTACAGAAGCCCGGCCAAAGCTAAATTCTGGTTGGATGGAGCTGGATGCATCCCAGCACCTATCCCTATCATGGACTCAGGGGATGACACAAGGGAGCTCTATTTAATCCTTCCCTACCAAAAATCAGCCTGTGATAGATACTGTTCTCAAAGACATGCTCCTCTCACTCAGATGCTCCTTACAGGCAGATATGATGAAATGCATGATCAAATTTAACACTGATATCCAAGCTGTAGAATCCAGAGTGGAGCTTATAGAACACAAAATGGGAGAATATGCTTCCACCATTAATGATCTGGTGGATTACACAGAGGAGAAAGAGGGGGATACTAAGTGGATGAAGGCTAAAATAGCAGATATCGAGGACAGGCCCAGAAGAAATAACATGAAAATAAGGGGATCCCAGAATCGGTGCAGCAATCTGACCTGCACACCTTCGCATCCTCACGATTTCAATGCCTTATCCCTGACCTTACAGGAATGGATGTCACCATAGACAGAATCCACCGTTTATCCAAACCTGCATATTATTCTGAACAGGTGCCCAGGGACGTAATACTCCATCTCCACTTTTATCATGCTAAAGAGCAACGTATGATGGTGATGCGTAAAACCAAAATTTGCAATTTTACATCGACTTGTCCCAATACACGCTGCAAAAGAGGAAAAATCTAAATATCATCACCAAGACACTCAGAAACCACAAAATTATCTATAGATGGGGATACCCCACTAAGCTCACCATCCAAAAGGAGGGTAACACACATGTAGTGGAATCTCTGGAGAAGGGCCTCTCTCTACTGGAAAAATGGAAAATCCTTCCTGAACAAACAGAGGACAGTACCCCAGCAAGACCTGCATAGCAGTTGGATCCAGAATGGAAAAAAAATCACAAACAAAAATGCTACAATAAATTGCATTCCTAAAGCCGGACAGAACAAATTACCTACCTTAATCCCTGGGAAGTTACCCAGGAGAGCCTATGGGCTTGAACTTAACCCTCATTTAAATTTGAGCAGCGCAGTGCTGCATACAGGTATTTTTCTTACCTACTAATGTTAAGGGGACAACCCTTACTAATATATGTTATCTCACAAGTTATATGGTTACTGTGAACCTTTATTTCTATGTTTTTAAGTTTTGTCTCTCCTTCTCTACTCCGCTATCACAGTCATTACCCACAGGAAATCTGCAAAGATTGACCAACCTCGTACAGTAGATCCCTCTGGAAGAACCTCCATCTGGCTGCTAATACAACTCCTCAAGTCTCTGCAACTCTACAAAGACAGTGAGTACATTTTGAACTTCTATGCTTTGCAAATTACATACAACTTGCCTTCTCCACCTTGGCCACAAGAAGGAACCCGACTCCTAATAATGAATTTACCTCTGTCACAGCATATGAGCATAAGTTTTCCTCCAATATGAGAATTACATTCCTCTCTATAAACTCTAAAAGCCTCAATCACCCAGTGAAGAGGAAGTCCCTGTGGAAAGAACCACTCTCTTACAACAGTGATATCCTGTGCACGCAGGAAACACATTTTTTGCAGCCTTTCTCCACCCCCCTGCTCTCACAAGCGATTTCTCCACGTATTCACCACAAATGCAGAAACAAAAACAAAAGGTGTTCTAACAGCCATCAGAGACTCTCTGGCGTTCACCCTACATGAGGAAATCAAGGACCCTCTAGGCCGTTTCTTGATCTTGGTGTGTGACCTCAACTCGACCACCTATAAGATTGTTAATGTGTACTCACCTAACACCACATACGCTTTTTTCATAAATTAATGAAGAAGATACACTGTCACCAGAAAGGACTATTAATGCTATGTGGTGATTTCAACACAACCCCAGACCCTTCTATAGATTCCTCTTCTGGTGCAAAATGCACTGGCCCCTCTCTACTAACTCCCATACATCAGCAGGATCTATTTGATGCATGGAGATGCCTACATGCAGGGGAAACGGATTACACATCCCCCCCCCCCACAGGACTTACTCACAGATTGACCTCTTCCTTGTGGACCAATGGATGCTGACCAAGATGACTTCTACCTCTATAAATAACATTACCTGGTCAGATCATGCCTCCATCACATTGTCTATAGAGGACTCAGAGGTTAATACTGCAACTCCAGTGTGGAGGGTTGATTCATATCTTTTGCAACAAACAGAATCTAAACAACACCTAGAAATGCACTTGAAAGAATTTTTTTCAACTAATGATTCCTCGGTGAAGGATCACTTTGTTTTATGGAATACTCATAAAGCATATATAAGAGGGATACTTATACAACTGGGGGTAAGGGCTAAGAGGCAGCAGCAAAAGTGTGTAAAAGAACTTACAAATGAAATTTTTAACATAGAAACAAACAATAAACAAAACCCCTCCCCACAATTATCCCAAAAATGAACCCAATTAAGGCACAACCTCAGAATTTTCCTACTGGAAAACTTTGAGACAATATCCTGAAAATTGAAAATATCATACTACACCATGGGAAACAGAGCAGGGAAATTATTGGCATACAAATTGAAAGGCCATCAATATAAAACCAACATTCCATAGTTAATCAGTCCAAACACCAATGATAAGATACACCATCCTCAAGATATAGCCACTACTATAGCACCTTATACAATTTAAAAGATGACACTGAGACTTACCAACCTACTCCTGACCTAATAAACCACTTTTTACAAATGATCTCCCTCCCTAAATTATCCCAAGAACAACTAAACCTCTTAAACCTACCCTTTAATACAACAGAGAAATTTAAGGTAATTGAATCTCTCCCAGCGAATAAATCTCCAGGTCCAGATGGATTTAATGGAGACTACTACAAGTTCTTTAAAACCCTACTCACTCCTTATATGGAACATACCTTTAACGCTGCTGCTGCCTCTTCCGCCTTCCCACCCGAAATGCTAACAGCACTCATAGTGACCCTACCAAAGCCAGGGATGGCCCTGGTGGATTTTCCGCACTATATTATCATACTTATATTGAAACATTATCACCCACCTTAACTGATGCCTTCAACTCTATATTATCATGTCACTCATTTAGACAGGAAACATTAACAGCAATTATTTGTATGCTTCCCAAACCAAACTCGGACGATAGCATCTGTTCGAACTATCATCCTATCTTTTTACTAAATGTAGATATTAAAATATTAGCCAAAATCCTTGCTACTAGAATTAATACATTCATTGGTAAAATTATACATAAAGACCAAGCAGGATTTATCCCTAGCCAACAAGCAAGTGATAATAATAGACGTGCCACCCTTTTATTAAATGCTGTGAAATGACTCTTAGTAAATAGGGATTTGGCCCCAATTTCTTGCACTTTACTGCAAACCTAAAGCGTACAGTAAACACGCAGGTTACAAATCTGAAACATTCAACATAGAAAGGGGCACACATCAAGGATGCCCGCTCTCTCCTTTATTATTTGCTTTGCTTATTGAGCACAAAGAATAAGTATGGAACCTTCTATAACAGGCATAGAAATGGGAGGTTGTCACCACAAGATATGTTTATTTGCGGATGACATCCTTCTATTTTTATGTTCACCTCAAATTTCAGCTCCTAACCTTATGAATATACTAAAAAACTATTCGATCATCTCAGGATTTATGGTTAATACTCAAAAATCTACAGCACTGAACACCTCATTAACCACTGCAGAAAATGTATTTACAATAATTATTACCCTTTACAAATAGCATTCCTTATTTGGGTATCCAGCTCACTGCCAGCCACTTGGATTTGTTTTCCGCCAACTATCCTTCTTTACTAAAATTAATGAAAAAATTGCTTTTAAAATGGTCATATACCGACTTCATGGGTTGGGAAAATAAATATAATAAAGATGGCCATACTTCTTAAATTCCTGTACCTTTTCAGAGTTCTTCCAATACACTTCCTTAGAATAATACATCAAAAATTTATAAAATTTACTTGGGGGAAACTCAAACCACAAATATCTAGAGAAACCTTATTTCTTCCCAAAATCCATGGTGGCCTAGGATTTCCAAACATTTCATTATATTATAAAGCCACTCAACTAGCACAATCCATAAAATACCACTCCAAAACTGAGATCCCCCTGTGGGTTACCATCGAAGCAATAGATTGTGACCCTCTCTCCATACACAATATTTTATGGTTATGTCCCATAGATCGTTAAAAAACTCAATCACTAAACATTCTCTAGCGATCTGGGATAGACTCAAATACTCTCATGGTCTGCAATCCAAACATAATCCACTTCTATCTCTTCTCAAAAAACCAGCTTTCTATCCAGCATGGACTTATCCCAGATCTTTTCAGGCTTGGTTCAAAGCAGGTATAACATATTTACATCACATGATCCTAAATACAACAATCTGTCCCTTCCCACACTTATGCAAGTCTTTTGGGCTCCCCCAGTCAGAAATATTTTGTTACCTTCAAATTAAGAACTTTTGTATTTCTTTCCTAAGCTTTGATGACTCTGTAAATGATTTTACTAAGTTTGAAAATATATGCATGAAAGACCCTCATGCCAGAGGTCTCAAATCAACAATATACTCCACATTGCTAAAGTTAAATCAGATGTTAAATTACCATCTTATGTAGTGAAATGGGAAAAAGATCTTGATCGAACTATAGATAAAACAGAATGGTCTGCAATCTGGTCCAATATCAAATCTTTTTCTCCTAATGTGACAGATATTGAAACCACCTACAAGGTACTCTCACGCTGGTATTTGGTTTCTGCTACAATAGCTAAATATGCACCTGATTACTCAAGTCTCTGCTTTTGCGGCTGTTCAGAACAAAAGGAACATATATACGCATATGGTGGAATTGTTCTATTATAAAAACATTATGGAAAAAGGTTTTTTTACTCTCTTCAGAAATATTTGAAATAACAATAATACCAGATCCAGAAATTGCACTTTTAATTATAAATCCCAATTACATGACTCGTAAACAATTCAAGCTATTCATACAACTTATGACGGCCGTGAAACAGACAATAACTAAAGAATGGAAAACTCCCTTACTAAACATAGCAGAAACCAAGCACAGAATGAATCTGTCATTGTTGCATGCAAAAATGGAAGCCCTAGATAAAGAAAATCTGAAAGTATATTAAGGTCTATGGAAATCATGGATCACACATTGTTTACCTATAAACTTTAACCACCAGGTACTCCAGTCATGGTAACTAACATTTTTATTAGGGATGAGCCGAACACCCCCCTGGTTCGGTTCGCAGCAGAACATGTGAACAGGCAAAAAATTTGTTCGAACACGTGAACACCATTAAAGTTTATGGGACACGAACATGAAAAATCAAAAGTGCTCATTTTAAAGGTTATATTTAAGTTATTGTCATAAAAAGTGTTTGGGGACCTGGGTCCTGCCCCAGGGGACATGTATCAATGCAAAAAAAGTTTTAAAAATGGCCGTTTTTTCAGGAGCAGTGATTTTAATAATGCTTAAAGTGAAACAATAAAAGTTAAATATTCCTTTAAATTTCCTACCTGGGGGGTGTCTATAGTATGCATGTAAAGTAGCGCATGTTTCCCGTGTTTAGAACAGTCAGAGAGCAAAATGACATTTCTAAAGTAAAAAAAGTAATTTAAAAGTACTCGCGGCTATAATGAATTGTCTGTCCCAGCAATGCACATAAAAGTTCATTGATAAAAACGGCATGGGATTCCCCCACATTCCGTCTGGTATGAATATTAAGGGGAACCCCGAACCAAAATAAAAAAAAATGCGTGGGGGTCCCCCCAAATTCCATACCAGGCCCTTCAGGTCTGGTATGGATATTAAGGGGAACCCCGCATCAAAATTTGATAAAAAAAAGGCGTGGGGGTCCCCCTCAAAATCCATACCAGGCCTTTCAGGTCTGGTATGGATATTAAGGGGAACCCCGCATCAAAATTTGATAAAAAAAAAGGCGTGGGGGTCCCCCTCAAAATCCATACCAGGCCTTTCAGGTCTGGTATGGATATTAAGGGGAATCCCGAACCAAAATTTTTAAAAAAATGTGTGGGGGTCCCCCCAAATTCCATACCAGGCCCTTCAGGTCTGGTATGGATTTTAAGGGGAACCCTGCGCCAAAATTTAAAAAAAAATGGCGTGTGATCCCCCCAAAAATCCATACCAGACCCTTATCCGAGCACGCAACCTGGCAGGCCGCAGGAAAAGAGAGAGCGCCCCCCTCATGCCCTCAACATGGGGAATGTGCTTTGGGGCAGTCCCCCAAAGCACCTTGTCCCCATATTGATAGGGAGAAGGGCCTCAACAACAAGGGGACCCCCAGATCCTGGCCCCCATGTGTGAAAATGGTAAAAAAAAGATAATACACACCTTGGGACAAGTCCTTTATTAAAAAATAAAAAAATAAAACTGTCCCACGAAGTCATCTTCTTCTTCTTCTCTCACTTCGACGGACCGAAAAAGAAAAAAAAAAGCCGCACGCAGCCTATGATCTGCCTCCATGGGAGGCACCCGCCATAATGACCGGCCTCTCAGGTGACAGGTGACCTGAAGGGCCTGGTATGGAATTTGGGGGGACCCCCAAGCATTTTTTTTTTCAATTTTGGTTCAGGGTTTCCCTTAATATTCATACCAGACCTGAAGGGTCTGGTAATGGACTGTGGGGGAATCCCATGCCATTTTTATCAATGAACTTTTATGTGCAGTGCCAGGACCGACTATTCATTATAGCTGCGAGTACTTTTAAATTCCTTTTTTTCCTTTAGAAATGTAATTTTTGCTCTCGGACTGTTCTAAACACAGGAAACATGTGCCACTTTATAGGCATACTATAGACACCACCCAGGTATGAAATTTAAAGGAATATTTAAATTTCGACTGTTTGACTTGAACATCGGGCTCATCCCTAATTTTTATATGCAACAATGATAAAACTATAAGAATAGATTATGCCTCTGGAACACCCTATGCTCCCTGCCCCCCCCCCACCACCTTTCCTTACCCTTATTTTCTTTCTTTCTTTTTTCTTCTCTTCCTTATTTCTCTATCATTATCATTTCATAAGGTACCTAATAGCAACAGCTGATATTAAATATATTTAAAATATCACACTCAGTAGTTTGATATATATACTTTAATCAAATGTTTAACACACATAAGAACTCAGACACAAATAGACCTAATTTTCTTTCATTAACTGATAATGATCCTCTAAATATTAATGTAAGCTAATATTGAAACAATCTGAAAACTATCATTTTGAGAAAAAGGGAACTTATCTAACATTAATTTTACCATCTGTGTGTTATATTAATACAATGTCGTAACCTGCTAATTTAATTTACTACTAAAATACCTTTAATTGATACATTATACTTGTTACCATATGTTGATCTTTCAATAAAAACCTTTGTAATTAAAAAAAAAAAAGTATACAATCTTTTAATTCATATGTTGGTATTCATCCCTAAAGTCTAATACTGCCTTTGTACACTAAGTACTGATTTTAAATAGTAGATAACTGTAAAAATGAACTGCTTATAGCATTTGCTAATTCATATACAATCTTATGTCACCAGAGTATTGATTATTGGGGGTTGATTTATTAAAGCTGGAGAGTGCAAAATTTGGTGCAGCTGTGCATTGTAATCAATTATAACTTAAGCTTGTTCAATTAAGCTTAGACAAAAAAAACTGGAAGCTGATTGGTTTATCTTTAAAGCTGCACCAGATTTTACACTCTCCAGTTTTAGTGAATCAATCCCTTAGATTTGTAAAAACTGTTTATTTAAATAAAGATTAACAAAACAGAAGTAAAAACGAAAAAAAAAATAAATCTATTGTTTTCTTGTGATAGCATTCTTCCCAAAACACTAATCGAGTCTAGTTTTATTGCATATTCTGCTATAGGTGGAAAGAGTTCTGATTTTAAATGGCGAGGAATCACTGCTCTCATTGCTAAAATGAAACAGTGATGAATATGTTTCTTGATTGTTTAAAGGGGGCTTGGTATTACAAATAATAATGCTATTTATGGTGAAATGGGAATTTGTGTTGACATAATCTTTTGTTATATATCAATTATAATTCTCAAAATGTATCAATTGGCAGGTACTCTCATCATATGTGAGTCATGGTACCTTTCAACTTGTGTCATCTCTAACAAACATTAGAAACAATTGGATATAGGAGGTTAAGATAATCAGGGCATCTTTACAATCTAGTAATCAATTAGAATCCCTTCTCCTGAACTCTGGTTGCTACTTATAGTTTATGGGTTAATTTAAAACATTGTTCCCACTTTTCCATTCCCTACAGATGTATTTTTAGGTAAACGTGGGTAGGCCAACAAGGGGGGGTTGAGCATACTTGAAATGCCGCATTAGGATGGAGAAGAAGTCTGTGAAAGTAATTCATCAAAAGCTCTTGGAGGAGATTGAAGATCATAAGTATTTGGAATAGAATGAATACATTAAAAGAACCGTTGTCTATGGAACCATGAACCATATGGCAATATTGTTTGCTGGCAAATAGAAAAATAGAAAACAAGAGATACCGTGCAAAAAGTGAAAAAAAAAAAATTTAAATTATATATATCTATACAGTATATATATATATATATATATATATATATATATATATATATATATATATATATATATATATATATATCTTTGTGAGATGCCGTGCTAGCTCAAAAGTGAACTATAAACATAAATGTGCAATTGATAATTATCACAAATGACATCAAAATTAAAAAATCTATTAACAAATAACATGAAGGGTGAAAAGTTAATGTCAAATAAAATATAAAGTTTGTGCAATCAAAAAAAGTTCAACACCAAATGATATAATTAAGGATGAATTCCAGAATACAGCAATACAGATAATCATCTGTTGATCCCAACTCTGCATTCCAAGGAAAGGAAAATCACCACATGTCTTCCAAACACCCATGTGTGAATATGCTTATCAAAGCCAGTGTGACTCTCTGTATACAGAAGTCAGGAAGCACTTGCGTGAGTGAACACTAACTAGGTTAAGCAGGATCCTCCGGTCGGTCTCCACAGACAAGTGTTCCTGCATTTCAAAGTCCCCAAAATAGAAAGAAGCAGAACACCAAGCTCATCTAGTGTAAAACTGACACTCACATTTTTATTAAAAAAACATACTAAACAAAGTAAAACACTCTTGGCATCACGCCAAAGAGCGAACTATGAATCCCACAATGCAATGCGGGACTGCGCCTGCGTAGTACTACATGACTTCTGGTTCCTCCCTACGTATGTTTTGCCAACAATTATGTTACATAGTTACATAGTTACATAGTAGGTGAGGTCGAAAAAAGACACAAGTCCATCAAGTCCAAACTATGTGTGTGATTATGTGTCAGTATTACATTATATATCCCTGTATGTTGCGGTCATTCAGGTGCTTATCTAATAGTTTCTTGAAGCTATCAATGCTCCCCGCTGAGACCACCGCCTGTGGAAGGGAATTCCACATCCTTGCCGCTCTTACAGTAAAGAACCCTCTACGTAGTTTAAGGTTAAACCTCTTTTCTTCTAATTTTAATGATTGGCCACGAGTCTTGTTAAACTCTCTTCTGCGAAAAAGTTTTATCCCTATTTTGGGATCACCAGTACGGTATTTATAAATTGAAATCATATCCCCTCTCAAGCGTCTCTTCTAAAGAGAGAATAAGTTCAGTGCTCGCAACCTTTCCTCATAACTAAGATCCTCCAGACCCTTTATTAGCTTTGTTGCCCTTCTTTGTACTCGCTCCATTTCCAGTACATCCTGCCTGAGGACTGGTGCCCCGAACTGGACAGCATACTCCAGGTGCGGCCGGACCAGAGCCTTGTAGAGTGGGAGAATTATCGTTTTATCTCTGGAGTTGATCCCCCTTTTAATGCATGCCAATATTCTGTTTGCTTTGTTAGCAGCAGCTTGGCATTGCATGCCATTGCTGAGCCTATCATCTACTAGGACCCCCAGGTCCTTTTCCATTCTAGATTCCCCCAGAGGTTCTCCCCCAGTGTATAGATTGCATTCATATTTTTGCCACCCAAATGCATTATTTTACATTTTTCTACATTGAACCTCATTTGCCATGTAGTCGCCCACCCCATTAATTTGTTCAGGTCTTTTTGCAAGGTTTCCACATCCTGCGGAGAAGTTATTGCCCTGCTTAGCTTAGTATCGTCTGCAAATACAGAGATTGAACTGTTTATCCCATCCTCCAGATCGTTTATGAACAAATTAAATAGGATTGGTCCCAGCACAGAACCCTGGGGAACCCCACTACCAACCCCTGACCATTCTGAGTACTCCCCATTAATCACCACCCTCTAAACTCGCCCTTGTAGCCAGTTTTCAATCCATGTACTCACCCTATGGTCCATGCCAACGGACCTTATTTTGTACAGTAAACGTTTATGGGGAACTGTGTCAAATGCTTTTGCAAAATCCAGATACACCACGTCTACGGGCCTTCCTTTATCTAGATGGCAACTCACCTCCTCATAGAAGGTTAATAGATTGGTTTGGCAAGAACGATTCTTCATGAATCCATGCTGATTACTGCTAATGATACCGTTCTTATTATTAAAATCTTGTATATAGTTCCTTATCATCCCCTCCAAGAGTTTACATACTATTGATGTTAGGCTAACTGGTCTATAATTCCCAGGGATGTATTTTGGGCCCTTTTTAAATATTGGTGCTACATTGGCTTTTCTCCAATCAGCTGGTACCATTCCAGTCAGTAGACTATCTGTAAAAATTAGGAACAACGGTCTGGCAATCACTTGACTGAGTTCCCTAAGTACCCTCGGATGCAAGCCATCTGGCCCCGGTGATTTATTATTATTATGTTAAGTTTCTCAAGTCTAATTTTAATTCTGTCCTCTGTTAACCATGGAGGTGCTTCCTGTGTTGTGTCATGAGGATAAACACTGCAGTTTTGTTTACTGAAGCCCCCCGATTCACTCATGAAGACTGAGGAGAATAAATTCAATACCTTCGCCATCTCCCCATCCTTTGTAACCAGATGTCCTTCCTCATTCTTTATGGGGCCAATATGGTCTGTCCTCCCTTTTTTACTGTTTACATACTTAAAGAATTTCTTGGGATTTTTTTTGCTCTCCTCCGCTATGTGTCTTTCATGTTCTATCTTAGCTGTCCTAATTGCACCCTTACATTTCTTGTTGCATTCTTTATAAAGTCTGAATGCTGAGGATGATTCCTCAACCTTGTATTTTTTGAAAGCCTTCTCCTTTGCTTTTATATGCATTTTTACATTGGAGTCAAGCCATCCAGGACTTTTGTTCGCTCTTTTAAATTTATTACCCAATGGGATACATTGGCTAATGCCCTTATTTAATATGCTCTTAAAGCAAACCCATCTCTCCTCCGTATTCTTTGTTCCTAATATTTTATCCCAATTTATGCCTTTTAGCAAGGTTTGTAGTTTAGGGAAGTTGGCTCTTTTGAAAATCAGTGTCTTTGTATTCCCTTTATGTTTCCTATTTGTGTGATTTATACTGAAACTAATTGACCTGTGATCGCTGTTACCTAAATTGCCCCGTATTTCCACATCCGTGGTAATCAGTAGATCCAGTAATGTTTTATTTCTAGTTGGTGCGTCTACCATCTGACCCATAAAATTGTCCTGCAAGACATTAAGGAACTGGCGAGCCTTAAATGAATGCACGGTTCCCTCCACCCAGTCTATGTCTGGATAATTAAAATCGCCCATTATGATAACACTTCCCATCCTTGCTGCTAATCCAATTTGTGATAGGAGATCTGTCTCCACTTCCTCCCTCAGGTTAGGGGGCCTATAGCATACTCCCAGTATTATTTTCCCCTTAGCTTCATCCCTTTGGAGCTCTCCCCATAAGGATTCCACCTCCTCTCTAGCTCCCTCAGTGATGTCATTTATCACATTCACTTGTACATTATTCTTGATATATAGGCATACCCCTCCCCCTTTTTTACCCTCTCTATCCTTGCGGTATAGGGTATACCCTTGAATGTTTGCCAGCCAATCATGAGAGCTGTTGAACCAGGTCTCTGAAATTCCCACAAAATCCAAATCCTCCTCGTACAACATCTCTAGTTTACCCATCTTGTCAGCCATGCTCCTGGCATTGGTGAACATGCCACATAGTTTAGACCGGTCACATATTGTCCTCGTATTGGGTGTTTCGAGATTGCAACTAGGACTTGCTACTATACTCATCTTGTGTTTTTGTGCTTTGGTTAACCTACCACTAATGCCCCCAATACTACCCTCTGGAATATCTTCCGCGCTGGCTATCATTGCCTCTGGACCCTCCCCCCATCGCCTTGTTTAAAAACCCCTCTAACTTTTTAGCCATTTTCATTCCCAGCAGATTTGCACCCTCCTCATTTAGGTGCAGTCCGTCCCTTCTATAGTACCGGTTACCGACTGAGAGGTCGGCCCAGGCCTCCAGGAACCCAAACCCCTCCTTACTACACCAGCTCTTCAGCCACTTGTTTACTTCCCTAATCTCCCTCTGCCTTTATGGTGTGGCTCGATGTACCAGTAGTATTCCTGAGAATACTACCTTGGAGGTCTTTTTCCTCAATTTAGCTCCTAAGTCCCTAAAATCATTCTTTAGGACACTCCATCTGCCTCTGACTTTGTCATTGGTGCCAACGTGCACCATGACAGCCAGGTCTTCCCCAGCCCCTCCCAGTAATCTGTCCACAAGATCCATGATGTGCCGAACCCAAGCGCCCGGTAGACAACATACTGTTCGGCGCTTCAGGTCTTGGTTACAGATTGCCCTCTCTGTCCTTCTAAGAAGAAAAAGTCACCTACCACCAGAATCTGTCTTTCCTTTCCCTTTGCTGCCCCCCCACTCTCACTGGAGGAGTTCTTCCCCCGGCAGCTAGTAGAGTCCCTCAGCTCCAGCAGTGCTGGTCCCTGACTGGTTTCACCAATGTCACTCAATGGAGCGTACTTATTGGGATGCTCCAGTCCTGGATCGGCCTCCCTTGCACTTCCCCTTCTACCCCTCCTGACTGTCACCCATCTACTCTTTGCTAGTGCCTGCACCTCTTTGTCTACACCCACCTTTGTGCTGGCCCCTGCCGACACCTGCCGTGTACGTTCCTGGCTCTCCTTTAGTATGGAGGGACTTCTCAGTGCTTCCCCAGATTCAGAACCTGGGCTTCCAGGGAAACAATGTGCTTACATTTTGCACAGCAGTATTCGCCCTCGATCGGATGATCAAGGAACGCATACATGCAGCAAGATGTACAAAGAGTCACCTCTCCACACCCGTCGGGCATCGTACCTATTAAATTTAGTGAGGATTGGGGATTTTACCCTGTCCAAATTACCTAACAGCTAGCTTCCTGGCACTAATACTCAAGACAATACACAGGTACACAGGTACACAACAAGACAATACACAGGTACTCACAAACCTACGTGCAATCGCAGAACAGTCGCAGACCTACGTGCACTCGCAATACTCAAGTATACAATACACAATACACAAGTACTAACGATCCACACACACTACTCAGACAACGCTACACAGGTACTATGACCCCTGTTATAACCTCCTGTTTTAAACTCTGGTTTTAACTCACCACTTAGACCAGTTCCACTTGGACTAAGTTCCAACAGCCTCACAATGAGCAGGCTCAGGATGGGGGGCGTGGCTTGATGGTGGAGCGAGCGGCCGCATAGACACACTGCTCCAGCTCCTAACTGCCATCCTACAGGCATCCTGCGTCCTATCTCCTCAACAACGGTCTCTAATTGCTCCCCACGGCTGTGGGCACCCGACAGGCTGGCAACCGTGGTGAAATATGGGCCGGCTTGGGCTACATCCACGTCGGACCGGCTGGCGGGCTTTCAGAGGCAAGATGGCGCCGAGACACAGGCTCCTCAGACAGACACGCTGCAGACATTCTCTCCTGCTGACCGGAGCTCTGCTAGTGGGGTGAGTGTCTCTACTCCAGGCATATTTCAGTCACAAATAGAACCCCAGCAACTACATAACCCCCATTCAGCACAGGACTCACAACATTTTGCTGATAATGACTCAGAGGAAGCTTCTCCCTCTGCTGAGCCAACCTTAGCCTCCATTATGCTAGCAATACAAGACTGCAAAGCCTCACTCACTTCCCAAATAGCCTCTATAAGGATGGACTTTTCTCTCCTGAAACAAGACATCCAAAATCTCTGTGACAGGGCTGGGGACATGGAGGAACGCATTAGTTCCTTAGAAGATAATGTGCATCCCCTTTCTGTTAAAGTGCGTGATCATACTGGGGAAATGGCGGCCCTCCGTGCTAAAGTTGATGATTTGGAAAATCGTTCCAGATGGAACAACCTTCGCTTTGTAGGATTCCCTGAGCGTGCAGAGGGCACGCACCCTGAAAAATTTCTTTACTCCTGGCTAAGGGATATTTTTGGCACTGATGCACCCTCGTTCTCCTATGCGATTGAAAGGGCACACCGTACCCCTCCACGTCCTCCCCCAGAAGGGGCACCTCCACGCTCCATTATAGCACGTATTCTCAATTTTCAAGACAAGGTGGCTATCCTGCGCATTGCAAGAGAAAAAGGTCTACTTAAATACAATGGCAATAATATTTCAATCTATCCTGACTTCTCAGCTGAAGTTCAACGCCAGCGTATCTCCATCTCAGCAGTGAAGAATCGGGTACATGAAGAGGGACTGAAATACGCCATGCTTTTTTCCACCAAACTCCGTATTATCCACGATGGTAAAGCTCAATTCTACACCAGTCCTAAAGAAGCCATGGCTTGGCTGAATGACCGCTACGGACCCACAGACAGAAGAAGAGGTAACAGATAGCAAGCCCATTGATTCCTTGATGCCTTCCATCTCGTAATAGCACTACAATCCCTTATTTACAACTTGGACTACAAGTCCAAAGATAACATTTGATTTTTCCCCTTTTATATTTCTTTTTCTTTCCCTTTGAATGGCCTACTGTTTTTCTCTACCATATAGAAGGACTACCTACTCCCTGAACTTCTACACACTTTAAACACTTGCTGAGATGAACATCCTGGATTGGGACACATACAATTTTTTTCTTTTTTTTTTCGGTTGGGAGCCACACCGGACTCCACAGTACCCCCTCACCGGTTAGTGGCGTGGCCACGGAATAGTTGAACCCTCGATAATGTTCCCCTTTTTTTGCTTATGGGGTAAGAGGGATTTTCTCAGGTTTAAGGATCCAAGGCTCGCTAAGTTGGGGATGGCTGAGCGGGGTGGGAGATACGGGTTTTCAAGCAATGTTCTGTTTGTGTTCATTTTTTTCCTTTTTTTTCTTTTTCTGTTTTTTCCTTTTTTCAAAATAATTTTTTCTCTAATTGCTGCTCAGAGCAGCTTATTGGTATTCTCTGCCTTATCGATCAATGATGTATACCTCTGTAAAAGATATTTGCAATGCAACATGGATGTAATTGAGTGGGGGTGGACTGACACGGCCTGTGAGGTATTAGAGGTGAAAGTATTTACATATATATGTGATTATGGTATAGAATCTGTTTTAAAATGACCAGGTCACTGAAATTAGTGTCATGGAACACTAGAGGTATGAATGCACCCCAAAAAAAGGTCTTTGGTCTTTTCAGTCCTAAAAAAATACAGTCCTCACAACATTTGCCTCCAGGAAACTCACCTGACTGATACTAGGGTGAGGGCCCTTAAGCGTCCATGGCTGGCTCAATGTTATCATGCCACCCATACAAATTACTCCAGGGGAGTTTCTATTTTATTGGATAAATCCCTTCCAGCTGAAATTATACAAGTTAAGACAGACCCAAATGGGAGATTTGTTATACTCTCCTTACAAATTTCTTCTGTGACACTCACTCTGGTAAACATTTACATTCCTCCCCCATTTTCGGTGGAAATGCTGTCCAAATTGTCACTTCACTTGTTGAACAGACCCCCAGGGCCTTTACTCTATATGGGTGATTTTAATGCTGTACTGGATCCAGCCATGGATCGCTTGGGGGGTGGGGGTAGATCCTTTCCCTCCCTTCTGGATTGGATACAGGTTCATGACCTTACAGAACTTTGGCGATGGAAACACCCAGACGATAAACAGTTTTCATGTCACTCGGACTCTTTCTGCACCATGTCTAGGATTGATATGGTCTTTGCCCCTGCGGACACTCTTCCCCTTGTCTCTGCGGTTACATACTTGCCCAGAGGGGTTTCGAATCATGCTCCTCTCTCTGTGGACCTCGACATCCTTCCAGGCTCAGGTCCGGCCATTTGGCGGCTAAATTCTTACTGGCTGGAGGATGAGATGGTGCAAGAGACATGTAGGAAGGGTATTGTGGAATACTGGAGAAACAATGTGGGAACGGCGGACCCCTCTACAGAATGGGAAGCCTTTAAGGCCACACTGAGGGGCACTTTCATGTCCATCACAGGGGTTTTGGGAAAAAATAATCAACAACTTACTGCAGAACTAGAAACCGCTATGGTGCGGGCAGAGTCTAGCTATGCCACAGACCCGTCCCCTGACAAGAGAGAGGTATGGTTACAGAGGCGTAGAGAATATGAGATTCGTTTACTAGATCTTACACAAAAACGACTATTACACACCACACAGAAAGCATTTGAACACGGTAACAAAGCTGGACGTCTCCTGGCATATCTGACACAACCAGACCGACCTCCTGTATCTATTCCACGCATCCAGACCATACAGGGCCAAGTTAGTGATGTTCCTGGAGATATTATGGAGGCTTTTCTTAACTTTTACAAAGACCTTTATACATCTAGGGCTGAATACACTGAAACTCAGCTAGACGATTACCTTGCTGACATATCCCTCCCCTCCCTGTCTTCTGAGAGGAGGGATGAGTTGGAGGCACCCATATCGGTGGAAGAGATTGCTGCAGCTATTTCACAAATGCCAGCCCATAAAACTCCAGGGTTGGACGATTACCCCACCGAATGGTACACACAGTTTAGGGAGTTGCTATGCCCACATCTATTGCGTACATATAATAAAGCTTTAGGCACTGGGGTCCTTCCCCCCACTATGCGGGAGGCCTTGATCGTACTGCTGCTGAAACCCAGAAAGGATCCACTTAAATGTGAATCATACCGACCAATATCCCTCATAAATGTGGACGTTAAGATACTGGCTAAAGTGCTTGCAAACCGTTTAAATAAGGTGGTCACCACTTTAGTTAATAGTGACCAGGGGGGCTTCATACCAGGAAGATCCACCAGGATGAATATTCGTAGATTATTTCACAATTTGCAATATCCACATGATTGCCCCCCAACGCGGGCCATAGTATCCTTAGATACTTGCAAAGCATTTGACATTGTGGAATGGCAGTATCTTTTTCGGGCGTTGCAGTTGTATGGTTTTGGCCCACGTGTGGTGGCGTGGATAGGACTCCTTTATGCCTCCCCCCAGGCCAGGGTTCGAGTTAATTCCTCGGTCACTGAGACATTCCCCATCACTAGGGGTACAAGGCAGGGCTGCCCGCTGTCCCCGCTCCTTTTCGCCCTAGCCATGGAGCCACTAGCGGCACGTATTCGTTCCTCTTCATCTATTAAAGGCCTTCCTATTGCCACTAGAGAAGAGCGATTTTCGCTCTATGCCGATGATACACTGGTGTATCTGGCAGATACCAACGGGTCACTTCAGTCTTAGCTGGCCGAAATTAATATATTCGGAGATTTCTCCGGTTTCCGGGTGAACTGGGATAAATCGAGTCTTTTCCCCTTGGATACAGCAGCAATTCTCCAGATTCATCCGGATTCTAAACTACAAGTGGTGTCCTCTTTCTGATACCTCGGGGTCCTGGTACAGTCGCCCTTATCCAATTACATTACTAATAATTTAGAGCCCTTATTGAGTCGCTCACAGGAGCAAACTAAACAATGGATGGATCTGCCCCTTGACCTCATGGGAAAAGCGAATCTCCTCAAAATGGTTTACCTCCCGAAATTGCTATATGTTCTGGCTAATTCCCCATGTGCAATCCCTAAATCTATTTTTAATCATATTGACACGATATGTGTGACGTTCCTGTGGAGGGGGGATCCCCTAGAGTGGCACTTGAGACGCTAAGGCTGCCGTCTCACATGGCAGGCCTGGCATTTCCAAATTTTTTTCTTTATTACTTGGCGCCACAATTGGTGAATATATACATGACTGGTTACATCCAGCCCTGACAAATGCATGTACTACTACTGAAGGTCCCATTGCAACTTCCATGGAAACTCTCCACAATATCATTTATAGGGGCAGAGTCCCAAATAGACCGGGTACCTCCATGCTGGCAACTACACTCTCAATCTTTCAACACATAGTCAAAAAAATTTCCCGACATACTTGGTCTGCATCCCCGAACAATCTTCTGTGGTTTAACCCTACTCTACAGGAACTAAACTCCTTGCCCGACACTAAACATTGGTACTCCAAAGGGGTAAAGTATTTATGCCATCTATACAACGACCAAGGCTTTAAAACTTTTCAACAACTGAGACTTGACTTTGACTTACCATGCTCCTACCTGTTCCACTATTACCAGCTTAGACATGCTATCCGATCTCAGTTTGGCTCCCTAAATGACCCCACAGACTTGCCCCCGCTGGAGAGACTGCTGAGACAACCTGATCCTAATAAACTTGTCTCTGCTTACTATGCTGCCCTAATGACAGGTTTTAACCCCAGATTCAGTAAAGCACAGGAAAAATGGGCAGACATGGACATTTCAATTATGGAGGAAGACTGGACTGAATTTAGTGACACATACAAAAACACTGTTATCTCATCTAAGGACCGAGTTATACAGATCAAGATTTTCCACCAATCTCATCTTACCCCAGCTAGGCTGTGTAAGATGGGGTTGAAGCCCACTGCTGGATGTTTCCGGGGATGTGGGGAAGATGCTGATTTCCTACATTGCTTCTGGACTTGTCCGGTTTGGAGGGAGGTGGGTTCTTTCATTTCCTCTGCTCTAGAACTCCCCAATATATTCACCCTAAGAATGGATTACTGGGGGTCTTTGGTGATTTACAGATACCAACACAGGCTAAGAGACTATTACGTATCCTTTATTTTTATGTTAGAAAGACTATACTGCTATCCTGGAAAGGTATACAAACACCTTTGAAATCTCTATGGCTAAAATTAATTAATGACGTCATACCGTTGTATAGACTTACCTTTGAACTCAGGAAACGAAAAAAAATGTTCCATAAAATATGGGACAGATGGCTGGCTAGCCCCATGACCCCCTCTATATAACGTGTGCTCAATCTGTATCACTCACAGGTCGTGCCAGGAAATGCACCATATATGTGAATTACTTTAACTCTTATTCATCAATAACTGGTTGTTTATATACTTATGTAGTCAACCTCAGATCGACTTACCATTAGCTATCTGTTTGTTTTTCTCCTCCCCCACATATAGGCAATGTACTTGACAGGGTATACCAATGCTTAAAAGTGATTTATTTAGTGATTGTTTGTTGTGCTTGTTTTTTTTGTACAACTGGTTTGTATTAAAATCAATAAAAATATCTTAAAAAAAAAAAAAAGAGCAGGCTCAGGATGAGTCCTGCACACAGTTATATAGGCCGCAAGCCTTTAAGTAAAGTGGTTGTAAAGTTAAAAAAAATCACTGTCATCCCCTCTATTATGCAGCCATCCTACACTGTGTAAGCCCTAGTGTAAAATGATGCCTCTAAATACCTTATCTCCAATCTGTTCTGACCAGTCACTGACCTCCTGCTGCTCTCCGCCTCTGATCCAAGGGCTACAGCAGGAGGGGCCAAGATCCCCTCTGACAGCAGTTGGGGAGGTCATGTGTGTCCGCTCAGCCCCTCCCGATGTAGCCTTTAGATGAGGGAGGACAGTGGCCGGAGGTCCTATGACCGGCCAGCACTGATCTGAAAAAAGGTATTTAGAGGCATCGTTTTACACTAATGCCCTGTACACACGGTCGGATTTTCCGACGGAAAATGTGCGATCGGAGCTTGTTGTCGGAAATTCAGACCGTGTGTGGGCTCCATCTGACTTTTTCCATCGGATTTTCCGACACACAAAGTTTGAGAGCAGGCTATAAAATTTTCTGACAACAAAATCCGATCGTGTCAATTCCGACCGTGTGTGGACATATCCGACGCACAAAGTGCCATGCATGCTCAGAATAAATTCCGAGATGGAACTGCTCGGTCTGGTAAAATTAGAGTTTGGAATGGATATAGCACTTTCGTCACGCTGCAATGTTTTAAATTGTTTAATGCAGCGCACTCTCTTCTTCTTTATAATGCTAGAAGAATTAAGTAGTTTTGCTGCTCATATTTACACAGAGTTCTCACAAACTTATTTCCTTATTATTTATCGTGATTTCATCAATATAATATTTTTATTTGTCACATCTCCCGAAAAAATTATCTTTTTGGGATATTTTTAGATTAAATTTTTTTAAGGATTTTTTTAAAACCTGATCTTGTGCTTTATATATCTTTTTTTTTTCTCCAGAATATTTTTGGGGGTATTTTGTGCGTTACCACAACACCATTATTATCATGTATTATTTATTAATCTCAAGGAGATTGCTTGGTGTTGGTGTCTCTTGTTAATTTCACATTGTATTTTTGAAATGTACCTGCCTCCTCACAAACAAACTGTCCTTTTTTGAAGGAAAACACACATAGGCAAGTATAACTGAAAAAAAATTCCTTTATTAAGGGCTCATAACCAAGCAAAGAGGGAGGCAACGCTGGATAAACTGCAGAAATTGGCGAAGCCTTTGGCCCCCAGGGCACACATCAATTATTTTACTGTAAAATTGGTGGCCTGAGGAGTCCATATATAAGGGAGTACAATCTGGTCCAGAAGTCCAAGAGATCATGAACAGCAGCAGATGACATGTATTTTCCCAGGCTGTGGTCATAGAAGAGCCTGCATCTTTTGTCAGACCAGACTGAACCCAGGCCATCACTCTCTTGTCTTCCTTACACGCTTCCTTCCTGGCTGTGGCTCTGGTGTTAGAGGTGTGGCAGGAGGAGGAGTAGGACCTGGAGGAGGAGGAGGACCTGGAGGAGGAGGAGGAGGACCACGGGTGAGCTCACAAATGTGGTTTGGCATGTAAGTCCTCAACCCCTTATTTAGTGCTTCTAAAATGAGAAACTCACATTAGAGGCATTGGCCCTCCTCCATTTGCAGCATTTTGCATGCTGTTAGGTCAGCAAAATCCTCTAACACTGCGGGGTGTTCTAAGGGCCTCAGTAGCCTTCCAAAATAGGTCAATTGCTGCCTCCTCCAGGTTACTCATCTTCCTGCCACTTTTTTTTTGAAGGCAGAGAGGAGGGACCTGGGTATCGGGCAGCCTACTTGGCCCGGCCACCTCCTGGCTGAGTCTTTCCTGTGTATGAAAAAGGGACATCGTTTTAGTTTTTGGTTCATCAATCACAATCATAAATTAGTACTCCAAACTAACATATATATAACATCATTAATTTGACAACCAGAAATATTTAAAAGAATGCTATACCTGACTCAAGCTGGGCTCCTCCACATGTTGCTGCCTGGAAGGCCCAGGTTGGATGTCAGAAGCCTCAGCTGAGGGGGAAGGAAGCATGGAAGGAAGAGTGGAGAGTGCTGGCCTAGGTTCAGTCTGGCCTGCCAGAAAATGCAGTCTGTCATAGTACCACAGCCTGGGGACATAAATGTCATCTACTGCTCCTGATCTCAGGGAATCCTGGACTTATCTCCCATAGATAAGTGCTCCTCATGCCACCAATTAGGTCCTTCAAATAGGTGATGTCTGCCGTGGGGATCACCGGCTTCACAAATTCCAGCAATTTATCCAGCTCTGCCTTCCTCTTTGTTTGATTCTTATAATGTGGGTGGTTTACCTGCCACAGACAGGGCAGCTCCCTGAACATATCAATGAATATGGTGATAAAGTCCTGATCATTCAATATTTTTATTTTCTCTGCAAGACACAACACAAGACAAACCCTAATGTCAGGCTAAACTCTCCTAATCTTGTCCCAATATAGGCCTCAATCTCTAAGCAGTATAGGCCCAAGTTTAAATGTTACCTTCATTATCACGATCCTATACTCCTTCCTCCGCTCACAGATCGTACGTACGACGCACGCGTGTTACGCTTTATATACACTGCACATGCGTGAAACTCCGCCCGCCCCTGTCGTTCTTTCTAGTCTATTTCCCACCCCTTCTTGTTCGGCGCAGTGGGGAAGAGCACATGGTGGAGACAGAGCAGGTGCATGCTAATTACAACAACAAGGAGGAGGAAAGCTCAGAGCCAGAAACGTCACAATCACGGAGGAGACGATTTAAGGCATCGAATATGTCCTTTGTAGAGATGGTGGAGATGGTGGACATCTTGAAAAGGTCTGACTATGATGGGAAGTATGGACCTTACCCCAACCCCAATGTCAGAAAGGCCAAGATCATGGCGAAAGCTGTGAAGAGTCTGCACAGAAATTTTGGGGTACGACGATCCAAGGATCAACTCAGGAAGGGGTGGTCGGACCTCAAATTAAGGGAGCACAATCAGTATAGAAGGATCAGGAGAGTGCTGCAAAAAGTAAGTAGTTGTCCTGTCTTCCTATTCTTTATTTGTATTACGTTAGTGCTGCTCCATGTGCTTTTCTTTACTGTTGTACGTTTAAAATGGCAACATTCGTTCGTAGGAAACATTGTTCGTTTGGCCAATAAAACACCATGTTTTGTCCAGATGCAGTTCAATACATTTTTTCTGGCCTACTTCTCTTAAAATAATTTTGGTGTCTAGATGGGTTTGTAACTAGAATGAACTGCAAACTAGATTCTGTGTAAGAAGAGGACACTCAGCAGCTGTTTACACATCTGGACACTGGAGCACTAGTGTGGGACACCAGAACACTCTTTTTATTAGGGGGCCCACACAGGTGCTCCAGTGTATACTATAGAGGTGTCTCCATCTGTGAAGCTTGTACAAAACAGGTAAGTATTCAAGCTTGACAAAGGACAAAAATATTTCTTCATCTTGGAACTCTGCCAAAACAGACAATTGTACCCCACTTCCAAGCAATGCTTCATATTCCTATTTCTGCCATCAAATATCTGTGTGCTAAGTATACCTATTTTTTTACATAGGGGAGAAAAGACTCAGAGAACACCACTCATCAGAGGAGACAACAGACCCCCCCACCTCATGAAGAAGTGGAAATCCCACAAACACAACCAGAGGAGGAGGAGGGAGACATGGTGGAAATTGTCACCACAACAGGTGAGTGTCTGCGACCACAGCCTCAGGTAAGAGATGGATGCCGGCATATTTATAATACATGGTGTGTTTTATTTTCTATATTTTTAGGTGATCGTGATGTTGTGGATGAAGGTCATTTCACCAGTGAAAGTGCCCAGATCCTGATCGGGGATATCATGGGGTGTAATAGGGACTTGGAAAACATCAAGCAAAACATCAATGATGTTCAAAACAAAACGAAGAACATTACTGATGTTTTAGGGAAAATTTAAAACCCCTTGAAATCCTGAATTATTTCAGTTTTTTTGTCCGGAAAATTTTTTGAACATTTTTTGACATATTCTCGAAAAGCCAAATTTTGAAGATGCACACAGTGTGTCAACATGTGCTATCTGCCATCACGGGAGATCAATGTATGCATTTTGGGGGTGCAACCCCTTCCTTAATAATAAAGTAGCCGAGAGGAAGGGGTTGCACTCACAAAACACGTCCCTTAATCCCCCATGATGGCAGCTAGCACATGTTGACATTCGGCAATTTGTGTGCATCTTTAAAATTTGGCTTTTCCAGGGGTGACTTCACCCCATCTGCTGAACGCAATATCAAACACAGTTTATAAATACTCATGTCTGATATTGCCTTCAATTCCTATAAAAGTTGAACTTTGTAAGTTCCAGATTTGTGTATTTATTGTTGGTTTGAAACATGCCTGTTTTACCTTAAAAGGCAATTTCTACTTTTATTAATGTGACATTTGTTATACAACAAACATGTTGGTTTGTTTTAAAAACCTTTTATAAATGCACATGTGATTGTGCTTGGATTAAAAAGATTGATAATCAACAATGTGTGGCTTCTTCTTTCAATGCTCATAAACATTTTTTGTGGTAAAATTGGTGTTTTCAGTGACAATGGGTGTTATTTCCTAAGGGCAAATCCTCTTTGCACTACAAGTGCAGTTTTAGTGCAGTCTCAAGTGCACCTGTAGTGCAAAGTGTCTTTGCCTTTAGTAAATAACACCCAACAGTGCTTTATAATTTTACAGAATCACGCCATTTTCACGACTCCCCAAATTTCAGTCAGGATCAACTAAAAGAAAAACAAGCAGTAAATGTAAGCAAATATTTGTTCAGTTTAAAAAAAAAATATTTTAAAAATGTCTCAGAAATTGTCTGGCATATTGATGGCCCCCCTACTCACAAAGTATTCCATGTATCTTATACGGACCTCGCGGGAACTCAGGGGGGGGCAAGCCAGGACGACCAGCTTCAAGCGCTGTCAGGGTTGGTTCATTGAGATTAATTCCGGCTTCAGGCCCAACTGAGCCAGCATAGTTCACATAATTTCTCCTTAAAAAGTTGTGGAGAACACAGCAAGCCAGGATGATGTGATTGAGTTTATACTCCGCCATGTGTATCGGTGTAAGAAATAGGTGGAACCGGCTGGCCATTATTCCAAACGTGTTCTCCACCACTCTTCTGGCTCTGGCCAGCAGGTAATTAAAAACCCTCTGGTCCGGGGTGAGGGTCCTCATAGGGAATGGCCGCATAAGATGGTCCCCCAGCGCAAACGCTTAATCCGCAACGAAGATGAGTGGGAGTCCTTCCGCATTGTTTTCTGGAGGTGGCAAGTCCAAGCTGCCATTCTGGAGATGCCTGTAGAACTCCATGTGGGCGATGACTCCACCATCTGACATCCGGCCATTCTTCCCCACGTCCACATACAGGAACTCATAAGTAGCCGACACCACCGCCAACATCACAATACTATTGAACCACTTATAGTTGTAATAGTATGACCCCGAGTTGGGTGGTGGGACGATGTGGACGTGTTTCCCATCAATTGCCCTTCCGAAGTTAGGAAAGTCCCACCGCTGGGCAAAGTGGGAGACCACAGTCTGCCATTGCTGTGGGTTGGAAGGAAACTGTGGAGTCAAACAAGAAAAAAAAAAAGAATCATTTTGCACATAAGCATGGAAAGCAGATTAAACACAAACATTCTTGGCCAACATCAGTATAACATTTATTTTAGGGGGTATTTAAAGACAAAGATATAAGGTCCACCTATCAGACCCCCCCCCCCCTCTCATGGGCCATTTAAAAAAAATGATGGGGGGAAATATTTTGGACAGGTAACCCTCTCCACTTCATTGAGAGATGAATGCCTAAATAATGTGTATTACTTTGGCCAGCCCCTCCTTACTTTATTCTATTGGCAGCCCACTGGACAGGTAAGAAGTGTCATAATACAAAGAGATAAATACACACTGTACACATTTTAGCACATTTTTACATTCTGCTATTACCTATCAAGATAATAGGATACAAAAACTTTAAACAGTACCATTTGAAAGTATTCAGGCAGGCCCTTGCACTACATGCTTTGGGGAATTAATCCATAAATCTGACCACAAAAGAGGTAGGTATAGTGTGTATGGGTTTGGCAAAGTCAGCAGATAGAGGATTGGTATCAGCTGACTTAGCAGTTGGGGGAGGGTTCCAAATGATTTTGGGACCCCAAAAAAAAGCCTCTGGCACTCTGCCTGAATTTAAAGCACACATCACAATTTTCAACATTTTAGGGGGTATTTAGGGTAAAGCACTACTATGGAGCTGACAAAATACATTGTTAAGTGACTACACGCGGTGAATATAGGCCCTGGAGAGCATGCTGGGGAGGTAAGTGAAGGCAAATATGTATGAAGGACAAAAAAAATTACATAAAATTCCAGCATACATGAGGACAAAGGGGACATTCACAGCATATTACAATCATGGTAATTAGGGAATGAGGAAAGAAATACAATATATTAACAAACATTAAATACAATAACATGTGATGTTAAAGGATAAAAATCTTACCTTCATATACTCCTTCTGCAGGACCTGGATGATGGCAGAACAGGTCTCTGGGATAATGATCCCCAGAGCCTGGGGGGAGATGCCTGTCGAGAACTTGAGGTCCTGCAGGCTTCTCCCCGTCGCCAAGTACCTCAGGGTGGCGACTAGCCTCTGCTCCAGAGTGATGGCTTGCCTCATGCAGGTATCCTGCCTGCTGATATAGGGGGTCAGCAAAGCCAACAAACGGTGAAATACAGGATCCGTTATCCGGAGAAAGTTCCTGAAATATTCTCACGGATCTCACAGAGCAAAGGCATGTGACAGAACTGGTCACGCTGGAGCAACCAATTCTTCGTCCATGAACTGCTCCCCGCCCTGTTCATGGACTGGGCTTGTGTCAAAGTAAGGACCCCACCCCCAAGCCCCCGCACAGCACTAACTCTACGAGGAGTATGTATACGCAACATGGCTAGAAAACGGTCGGCTGCTCAGAACAAAGTAACAGAATGCACTGAAGAACAGCAAGGCCTGTGAAGAGAGACCTGAAAATCAGTAACGAATGAACAAGAACACAATGACAAGTCAATGGTAACTCGCTGCACGCACTGAAGACCAGATACAAACCCACAAGCACAAACCGAACAGCAGAAATACGATCTGAAAACCACAAGTCTGAAAAAGCACGAATCGTCTCTCACCAAACTTTTACTAACACAAGATTATCAAAAGGAGCCCAAAGGGTGCCGCGCTTAGTACTGAACTGCCCTTTTATAGTCTTGTCGTACGTGGAGGACGTCACCACGTTCTTGGCGTTCGGAAATTCCGACAACTTTGTGCGACCGTGTGTATGCAAAACAAATTCGAGCCAACATCCGTCGGAAAAAATCCATGGATTTTGTTGTCAGAATGTCCGATCAATGTCCAGCCGTGTGTACGGGGCATAACACTTACACAGTGTAGGATGGCTGTATAAAAGAGAGGGGCTGGCAGTGATATTTATTTAAGTTTACTTTACTAATAATAGGGGCAGGAGGAGAGGGCAGGGGTGGCTCTCACACACACAAGAGCTTACAGGCAGGGAGAGAGGAGGGAGGGGGAGAGAGGAGAGCAGTGGGATGATGGAGGCATGTAAACTGACCATGGTAATCAGAGTTTAGCAGCCATGATTACTGTGGTCAGCACACCAAGAGGGATACAGAAACAGGCAGGATCAACTAGGTTTTTTACAGCTTAGAGGGGGACAGGTTAGACAGCACAAGCACTGTGCTGTTTAACCTGCTATAAGGGAACAGGATCTTTTTTTTAGGGTTACAACCACTTTATTGTTGGCAATGTGCTCTCCTAACTGTATATATAAGGCCCTCATGGTCCGGCCCACATATTGCAGGCCACAGGGGCACTGCAATAAGTACACTACAGTATGGTAGGAGCAATTAATAAAGGAATATATAGAATAGAATGATGGAATGATAGAATAAGACCTCAACGTGGCATTAGATTTAAATGCGGAAATCTTCCTACAACTCAAATGATTGATGCTGCAAATATTAAACTTCTTGAAGGGGTAAAAATCCCTTCATATCATGAAAAAAACTTGTTCTTAAGGTGGGATCTAAAACATTGGGGGCTAATTTATGTCTCAAAGAGTGGACTACTTTAAATAAAACCGAGGACGATTGGGGAGTAAAGGATCCAAAACACGGCCATGTTTAAGGACAGGCCAATGTTTCTTTTGAATTGCAAAATGTTGAACTGAATATGAGGTGGTCATGGAAAAAAAAATATTACCAGGATTGAACAAATCGTGTTCTCTATTTACTAGATAATCATCTTTATCGATACACTGTATCTCAGCAATAGTATCATTCAAAGAGACTTCATTATAGCCTTTCTCAATAAAACAAGATTTAAAAATTCCAGCCTGTAGGTCAAAATGCTCTCAATGAGAACAATTCCTCCTGAGGTGGAGAAACTGGCCTCAAGGGACTGATGTCAACCAAGACCTATGGTGACAACTTTCTAAAGGAACAAACAAATTCTTATCTGTGGTCTTAAAGAAGATGCTGGCGATAAGGTGCCCCCTGTCCACTTTGATAGAAAGAGCCAGGAAGTTAACCTGATGGTCATTAGCCTTTAAATTCTTCCAAATGCCCCTATCATTGGCATTAAGCTCATTCAATTCAAGGGATGACAGGTCTCTGGCCCAAAGGAGATGGACATGTCTATGTACCTCCTCCACAAGACTGCATTCTCCTCCAACTTGGCCATAAACTAATTTTCAAAGCTGGGGGCAAATTTGCCCGGCAATAGCAACCCCCTAACTTTGCAGATATTACCGCAAAAGAAAACACAGTGCATCCGGAAAGTCTTCACAGCGCTTCACTTTTTCTACATTTTGTTATGTTACAGCCTTATTTCAAAATTAATTAAATTCATTATTTTCCTCAAAATTCTACAAACAATACCCCATAATGACAACGTGAGAGGCATTTGTTGGAAATCTTTGCAAATTTTTTAAAAATTTAAATTAAAAAAATTAATGTACATAAGCATTCACAGCTTTTGCCATAGAGAAAAGGAGGGAGGTGCATCTAAGTGTAGTTTTACAGTTATTTAATAGCACAAAATGAATGCACTTACAAAAAGAGAAGACATCAAAGGCATATCTTTCATATGGGAGGTCCTCCTCGAGGGCTTCCAGCAATTTGGTTTCCCAGCATTCAGCGGTGTTTGTGTCTGTACAGGATGCCGATTCCAAAGCAGGAAGTGAAGGGAATCCTGGCTGCCTGTAGTGGACCACACAGAGGGAAATGACGTTGAACAGTGGACAGACCTCAGTGTAGGATGGACAGGAAACTAGGCTATGTGCTCAAAACAAACAGCTCCTTCTACAGGAGGGTGGAGGGAGCTGTATGCTCCGAGCGCGTAGCCTAGTTTCCTGTCCTTTGTAGACCGAGGTCTGCCCATCGGGTGACGTAATTTCCCTCTGTGTGGTCCACTACAGGCAGCCAGGATCCCCTTCACTTCCTGCTTTGGAATCAGCGTCCTGTACAGGCACAAACACAGCTGAACACTGGGAAACCGGATCGCTGGCACCCCTCGAGAAGGACCTCCGTTATGAAAGATATGCTTTTGACGTCTTCTCTTTTGTAAGTGCATTACCTTTGCGCTATTAAATAACTTTGTAATGCTACACTTAGGTGTGCTTCCCTCCTTTTCTCTTTTGCATTTCTCACAGAGTACTCTGGATACGCTCTGGGGATGGCTTGCACCTGAACTGTTTAGAGCATATATGTACAAACTCCAACCATAATAAGGACAATACTAACTTAATATATATAAAAATGAATCACTATACAGGCTTTCTCATTGTTATGCGCTGGGTAACCCTTTCTCTCCACAGCCTTTGCCATGACACTCAAAAATTGAGCCCAGGTGCATCCTGTTTCCATGGATCATCCTTAAGATATTTCTACAACTTCATTGGAGTCCACCTGTAGTAAATTCAGTTGATTGGACATGATTTGGAAAGGCACACACCTGTCTGTATAAGGTCCCCCGGTTAACAGTGCATATTAGAGCACAAATCAAGCCATGAAGTCCAACAAGGAATTGTCTGTAGACCTCCAAGACAGGATTGCATCGAGGCACAGATCTGGGGAAGGGTACAGAAAAATGTCTGTGGTCCCAATGAGCCCAGTGGCCTCCATCATCAGTAAATGGAAGAAGTTTGGAACCCACAGGACTCTTCCTAGAGCAGGCTGCCTGGTCAAACTGAGTGGTCAAGGGAGAAGGGCCTTAGTCAGCGAGGTGACCAACAACCCGATGGTCACTCTGGCAGAGCTCCAGCATTTCTCTGTGGAGAGAGGAGAACCTTCCAGAAGAACAACCATCTCTGCAGCACTCCACCAATCAGGCCTGTATGGTAGAGTGGCCAGACGGAATCCACTCCTCAGTAAAAGGCACATGACAGTCTGCCTGGAGTTTGCCAAAAGGCACTTGAAGGACTCTCAGAAAATGAGACACAAAAGTCTCTGGTCTGATGAAACAAAGACTGAACTCTTTGACCTGAATGGCAAGCGTCATATCTGGAGGAAACAAGGCACCGCTGATCGCCTGGCCAATACCATCCCTACAGTGAAGCATGGTGTTGGCAGCATCATGCTGTGGGGATGTTTTTCAGTGGTAGGAACTGGGAGACTAATCAGGATCAAGGGAAAGATGAATGCAGCATATTCATCTTCCAACAGGACAATGACCCTAAGCACACAGCCAAGATAACAAGGTAGTGGCTGCAGGGCAACCCTGTGAATGTCCTTGAGTGGCCCAGCCAGAGCCCAGACTTGAACCCGATTGAACATCTCTGGAGAGATCTGAAAATGGCAGTACACCGACACTCCCCATCCAACCTGATGGAGCTTGAGAGGACCTGCAAAGAAGAATGGGAGAAACTGTCCAAAAATAGGTGTGCCAAGCTTGTAGCATCATACTCAAAAAGATTTAAGGCTGTAATGGGTGCCAAATGTGCTTCAACAAAGTATTGAACAAAGGCTGTAAATACTTTTGTACATGTGATTTATTCATTTTTTATTTTTAATAAATTTGCAAAGATTCCAAACAAACTTCTTTCACATTGTCATTATAGAGTATTGTTTTTAGAATTGTTTGTAAAATAATTAATTTAATCCATTTTTGAATAGGGCTATAACATTTTAATAAAATGTGGAAAAAGTGAATACTTTCCGGATGCACTGTAAATCCATAATTAAATATTACTATATGTTTGGAATATTATCATCTTGACCCAGATATAAGTTAAGCCTCTAAGCCTAACTGTGGAATGATGGTATACAGGGAGGACACATCTGCGGTAACCATCACAAGCCCCTCCCTGTATTGTACCTGTTTTAAAACATTGATAGTGTGCTTGGTATCTTGTAAATATGAAGGAATTTTTGTAACCAGCAACTATAAATAATAATCTATGTACCTCCCTACTTTTGCAGTGACAGAATTGATGCCACTGATAATTGGGCAGCCTGGGAGATGAATCGGGTCCTAATGGACCTTAGAAATGTAATACATCAGAGCTGATGGGACCAGGAACAAACATTCCTTTTTGTTCAAGACGACCATATTATACTGTAGCCCTTAGTAATCAGATTAGTCAAATCTTTTTATATTTAGATGTAGGATTAATTCTTAAGGGGGTATATGTATCTGAATCAGACAGAATCATGTTCATCTCCATCTTATCATCAGGGTGAATTACCAAATTTCTGTTTTCACACAATTGTTTGACACCATTCTCAAGTCTATGATTCATCTTGGGTTTAATGACGGGCAATCTATCCAAATCTTTTAAAAGCAAATTGTGAATTATGCTGATAGAAGGGGAACATGCCCCTGGAGGGTTGAATAAGGATGCATTACTTAGAAGAGAAGTATGGTAATCAGGGTTATTGCAGATTTACAGTATACTTACCTAGGTGGATGCAGCATCCGTGCCTCTACAATGAGAACTGAGTGATCAGACACCATTGATCACTAGGTTCTCAGGGCTCCCCAAGCAGAAAGCTGCTGACTGTCAGTCACAGCTTTCTGCTGTGCCCTCTTCTCACTCACTGGAGTGCTGAGCTGTAGAGGAGGTGGGAGCAGCCAGCTCAGGCTCTCAGTGGCTCGCTGAGAGCCTGAGCCGGGTGTAGGTCCAGGGATCTAGGCAGATCCCAACTCCATGGTCGTGATGATGCAGCGCCTGGACCAACTCTGTTACGTCAACAGAGAGCGGACTGCAGCCCGCTCTCTGCTGAAAATGGGTCACAGGAGTGCAGAACGAACGGCACTCCTGTGATCCACAGGAGAAGTACAGCCAAATGTGCTTTTTCTGTACCTCTCCTTTAAGTTAACATGTTTAACTGTATTGATATAATATGAATTAGTGCAGCGCTCAAATCATTAAATGAAAATAAATATAAACATGATGAAATGGTGAAAACAAACTAAAAACAGAAAACTAAGGTGGAGAAAATTTAGTGAAAATTAAATCACCTAGGGTTATAGTTTTCAAATTGGAAAGTATTGTAAATACATCAAATAAAAATGAATATACACATAGGCAAAGTGACAATATTGATCCTCTGGCGTGGATCAATCACCTCCAAAATTGCAATAATTCGGATAACAAATACTGTGAATCTGTTATTCATAAGTGAAAATAAAATAACATGTGTGATAAATATTAGAATGAGTCCCAATGATCTTGCAAAGAGGAAAGATTAGCCAGTGAATGATGCGATCAACACTTGGTGAGAAGTAAGGTCCCTTGTCCAATGAGACGGAACACCCAAAGTGAGCAAGTAGTCTCCCCACCAGCCAGAAAGACCAATAAGGTGGTCTCACCAAGCCCAGGGAATTGGGTCTCCCAAAAACCTTAAGCACTATCCAGGGCTGCTAAATCTGTATCCCCAGAGAAAATACAGGGCACCCAGGGCTGGGCTGCTGCGTCTGCAGTTATCGGTGTCACTCAAAACACAAAAGCAGAGAAAGCTCCCACAGTGCAGTATGTAAGTAAAATTTATTGAACTCAAAAAAGACTTGCACTTAAAAGAAAGCGGTTGAATGAACGCAATCAAAGGCGAGCATGTCAATGTGTCCGAACGGCGGTGTCTCACGAGGCTTCCTTCACTCGCTGTCCGCTGCCAAACCTTCTCCTCTGAAGAGAAAAGCATGATGACATCAGAAATACAGGCCCCTCCCCATGCGCCTCGCCACTAACGGACGCCATCTGCGGCCAATCCCCAGACATTATGTACATTTGGACAAGCTACATATAAGAATAGGTCATCTGCAAATAAAGCCAGTTTTAAACGTAGGGAAGAAGTGGGATTCCAAAGATATTGGGGTTTTGATGTAATGCCACTGCTAGGTGTTCCATAATTATAACATATAGTAAAGGTGATGAAAAAGTATTTAATTGTTTCCGACTGATGCGTCTTCGCTGTGACAGCTCTTATATAACTGAGGGTATATAACTGAGGGTGGGCCCCCGCCCCCTCTGATGCCACGGGGAAGCCATGGGGAAGCCCCCGTGGCATCAGAAGGGTCACCTGGTTCATCACCGGATGGCCCCGCCCTCAGTCACAGCAAAGACGCGTCACTCGGTGGGGTCCTCCCTTGGAGGCGGATCGGTTGCGGCTTTTTTTTTTCCTTTTTCGGTCCGTTGGCTGGCGTGAACTTACATCGTGAGACATTTTTTTTTTTTAATAAAGGACTTGTCCCAAGCTGTCTCTTGTCTTTTTTACCATTTTGACACCTTTTTTGTGAAATGGTAGGGGTACTTGGGGCATTAAATTAGTAAAAAGGTTCCACTTTTATTACAATTAGATTTAAGAGCTAAAAGCAGAGCAGTATTTACTATTTTAACCAGTTCCATTTTTGGCCTGTAGCAATTTTATGGGACATCATATGATCTGTCACCGACTGCAGCCTCTGGGCAAAGCTGATGATTGATCAATGTACTGGCCCACTGCCAATACCATGTGAACTCTGTGATCACAGCAGATTACATGACAGTTCTAAACAATGAATGACTTCCTTTCATGCCATTCATTGTTACAATTGTGTTGTTAGCTATGAGTGATTACATGGAACAGATAGGGTCAATCATAGCCTATCTGTACCATGTGATTAGCTGTGACTAATCATAGCTAATCACAACAAAACAAACTGAATGAATCAAATTTATTCAGTAAAACGTTTGCTTAAAGCAATGAAATCCCCGACTATAAGCAATCAATATGTGTAAAACAATTCTCATCATTTCCCTAGAGTACTACAATGTTACTATTGCTAAATCATAAAAAAATTGTAAAAAATAAAATAAAAAATATATATTAAAATATTATTATTATTTTTTGTACTGTCACAAGTCAATGACTGTGATCACCGACACACCAGTTATATGATGATGCTGTACTGTACTGGTTACAGTATGTAAAAAAAAGAAATTGTGAACTTTTTTTTAAATTTCCTTATTTTCCAAAAATATATGACAAAAAATACAACTTAAAAAACTCACCATGCCTCTTGCTAAATACCTTGGACTGTCCAAGTTCCAAAAAGGGATCATTTTGGGGAATATCTGCACTGTCCTGACAGGTTTGGGCCTCAAGAAATGAGCTAGGTCATCAGTACATGATTTTCAGATATATACCATAGTTTGTGGACTCTATAACTTTCCTGCAGACTAAATGATATACATTGATTTGGGTTATTTTCACGAACGAAATGTAGCAGGATACATTTGGTCCCAAATGTATGAAGAATAATTGTTTACTTGCAAAATCTTATAACAGAAACATGAACAGAAAAGAGCAGAACACAAAAGAAAAACATGTTTTTTTTTTAAATCAGTATTTTTTCACTTATTCAGCCCATCAGTGCTGCCAATCAGTGCCCATCAGTGCCTCCTTATCAGAGTCACTTATCAGCACTGCCTATCAGTGCACATCAGTGCTGCCTACCAATCCCTATCAGTGCCAATCAGTGCTTCCTAACAGTGCCCATCAGTGCCATCTATCAGTGTCCATCATCGCTGCCTCATGACTGCCACTTCACCAGTGCCCATCAGTGCAGCCTATCAGTGTCCATTAGTGCAACTTCATCAGTGCACATCCCTGAAGGAGAAAAATTACCTGTTTGCAAAATGTTATAATACGCTATATTGTTTCCAAATTTTTAGTCTATTTTTATTTGTTTACCAAAAAAAAAGTGGTGATTAAATACCTCAAAAAGAAAGCTAATATGTGTGAACATAATGGTAAAAATGTAGTTTGGGTACAGTGTTGCATGACTGTGCAATCGTCATTCAAGATGCGAGAGTGCTGAAAGCTGAAAATTGGCCTGGGCCGGAAGGGGGTAGAACTGCCCAGTACTGAAGTGATTAAATCTTAACTGTAAAGCTCAGTACACACTTTCAGATCTGGAAATTTCTTGCAGTTAACAGGAGCCAAAATCTACCATAAAGGCCAGAGCCCTGCTTTGGTTATAAATGTTCCTGTTTCCATACACATTGTTATCCATGGTTTAAAATAATCAAACCACAACTATTTGAACAAATCCCAAAAGTTTTTAAATGTATTTATTTATTTTAATATTACCAAATATTTTTTATTCACAATATGATATGTACTGTACATAACACAGTAACATTTCAATTGTAAAACCTTTAAGAAGCGCACGCTTCCCAACTACTTAATTGCTAGCCCATAATGGGAAATAAAATCAAATTATTTAAATTCTAACATCGGATAAATAATTAAAAATAATAATCTAATTTAGTTGTGTTTGTCCAACTTATCTTGCATGAGAAATGAACTTTAGAAGGTTGTAGCACTTGACAGTATTATTCCTTAATTACTATATTCTGCTGGATGAAATGACCATCTGAAAGTTTGTATTTAATATTTCTAGGATAATGTCATTGACATGTTCTTATTTTGTAATTTAAAATTATTTAGATATTGTAGTTTTCAGTGCTATTTAAATTAAAGAGAAACTGAAGAAGATGAATTCAAAAGTTTTCGGGAAGCAAATACAATGTGTTAGTTACACTTGCCTCCATGACATGTTTCACAAGATACTATGATTTGAAAGCTAAGATGCTATTGTATACTTTAGCAGTCTTGCGCTTTTTTCTCACACTTTATTTGTAGACCCCTTTGGGAGAGGTAATAAAGTTCAAATAAGGGCATCTTCATGAAAATGCCACAATGCATACAATAGACGCTTTTTACCTCTACTGTGATGTGCTGCTCAGCACTCTGGAAGTGGGACCCAATTCATGCTCCTCAACAAGGAAGTAAATGGGTAAATGGTGCAAAGAAGCTCTTTAGCAGTTAATTAAGTAGATCAATTCATGTGACAGAGTCAATAAGTGATCAATAGAGAACTGCATACTAGTGATAGGAGCTCCCATCCATCCTAAGCACATTCCATCTCCACACAGGTGGCCATGGCGGGGGATTCAGGCTATTTTCCTCCTATATTCCTCCAGGTTCAGAGCAGCCATCTTTCCACAAGTGCTTCTAGTGCTAATGTGCTTCCTCTAATCAACTTCTGCTAATCCCACCATGGCACTGAAAATTGTTTGGGAAATAAGTGTGGCGCTATTTCCCATACCTTTTTGCAATTTGTCTGATTGCGGTGTTGGCTGCTTTGCTTTCTGGTTGGCGCATTATTTTTTCAATACTTTTGGCACTGAAAATTGTTTATCAGGAGTTTTTGCGGAATTACAGGTCACTTAGGGCTAGTCCGTAGATCTTTGTAGTGTGGGCTTTTGGAGTGAAAGGAAAAAAATCCCCAAATCATCCCCTTGCCCAACATCTTTATGGAAGCTTAGTAGCACTGTTGACTTTACAGCTGCTCCCATTTCAGCTCTTATGGCCTGTGGAAGATGTCCAGGTATCCCATCATAACCCTCATGCAGAGTTAGCTATCAATCAGTTTGCAGACTATTATTGGTCCTTAAAATGATTATTGGCATAAAGACCTGCGAATACAGGCAGAGCACATAACAGAATGTACTCCATCACTGCAGTTCAAAGAACTTAGACACAGTTTGTCAAAGTAGATGTAAACTGAATCACTAAAATTTCATATAAACGTTAAAATAATAATATTGCTTGGAAAGTCTTTTTATTCATTACAGATTTTTACATTATGAAAAAAAACAGCTGGTGATAATCATAGAAAGGTCCTTGTTTGGACATGTTGTAGTATTGAGTGATAACACTCTGCCCCTGTCTCCCATAATCTCCTCTCTGTACATCACTACAGGGGGTCCCTGGGTTACAAACAAGTTAGGGACTGTAGGTTTGTTCTTAAGTTGAATATGTTTGTAAGTCAGAACAGGTACATTTTTTAAGTGTAGCTCCAGCCAAAAAAACAATTTTTAAGCTTTTTGGATAGCATAGGGAAGGGTTAACACTTCTGTAACATTTGTTTTGCTGTGTGTGCCCCTGTTCAGAAGATTTCACCTCCACTTTCTGTCCCAATGACAATTGGATTTTGAAAATTTTGGGTTGTTGTGGAAACAAGCCTTGGTGATAAAGCATCAGTGGAGGTACCTTTTCCCCATAATAGCTCTTACAGGAGTGAATTTCCCTTCCTAGGGGTAGATTTCATCTCACTTTCTGTTGTCTCTCTCAGTTTGTAAGTAGGAGTCGTTTGTAAGTTGGATGTTTGTATCTAGGGGACCCCCTGTATATCACTGGCTCTCTTAAAAGGAAACCATAAGCTTTATGCACTAAGCTCAGACAGGCTTCATTGTTGTCACAATATGAAAAACAAGCCTGCACAATAAAACAATAGCAGCCAGAAACACTGAGCTAATATGTTATGTGGAAAAACACATGCAGCCTGTTATCATTGCAGTGCATGTGGACAGGGGCAGGCTGTGATAAGCATCAGCAGCTCTAAGATATAACAAAGGATGAAACATGGTAAAAACCCTTACCTCTCTCCACCCTCAAATTCTGCAAGATATGCTGCTTTTGGCTGCCTACAGAACATTTAGTAAGGGTTTCTACTTTAATGAACCAACTAGTGCCTACAAGCAAACACACTAATCTCTCCCTATGCACTTTATAATTCTCAGCGGCTTTTCCCCTGCTTTCCCTGTCACAGCTAAAGTAAAATGTCAATATGCAGGGAACCCACCCTTTGATAGTGAGAGGACTGGATTATCCAAAAGCCCCTTTATTGGCCCTTCTAAATCAATGGACTTAAGTTAAAAGGACAGGCATTATGGATAATGTTTCCAATTAAGTTTGGTGGGTCCACAAACTGTGCATGCATAGTTTGCCTTAAATCTTTAATAGACCTTGACTCAAAGCTCATTTCTGCCTATCAGTGATAGTGATATATAGCAGGTGCATTGCAGTGTTATTTTGTAGCAGAAATACTGTATTTAAAGGCCATCAGGCTTATTCAGTAAAAGTGTGCAAGTAGCAAAGAACAAGCAGCCAAATCTACACAGATCTTCATCTACCTGTGTGTACTTTGTCGTGAGTGCAAAAAATATAAAGAAAATGTGTGTTCTGCCTACAGAAGTTTTTGTATTCCTTAATGCGACTTGGTAGTAAAAGTCTTTTATCTAAACAAATGTTATTTCAGTATTTTTTTTTCTGATTTTAAAATCATACATGCTCCAAAATGCCACTTTAAAACATATTAATTAAAGGTAATCTTTGGCATTGTTATTATACTACACAAAAGATTAAGAGAGGAGATAATGGATTGTAAGACATATAATTATATTGGAATTTGAAAAGGTCAGATAATTGAAATTAAACACACATAATATTGGAAAGCACAGAAAGGCAAACAAAACATAATAAAAATCAATGTGTCAGTGAGTTGATTTTATTGAAATTAATCAGTAGAAATATCCCACTGAAACCTGCCTATGTGTGCTTTTCCTAATGAGTAGGATAGAACTCATCATGTACAACCAAGGATACTTAATGATAATTTTTCTTCCCTTAATTTATGAATGTAATGACATATGAAAAGTCAGACAGCTTGGACAAAGTCCAAATTACTTTTTTAGTTAGAAGAAAAAAACTGACAACATAAATATGCAAATTTTCATGAGCAACCAGATTTTAAATAATGCTTACTATTATTTTATTTATACATAATATAGCAGTAACTATTTCACTTCCATCTTTTGGCAACAAAGATGCTCCTGCCTGCCAGTAGCTCTTTATAAGTTGCTCTGAGTGAGGCCTACAACAAATTAAAGTTTTATGTTTCTTGTTGGCCAGAAAAATATTTTACTGTATACAGTATGTTAATGGGAAAGTTTCCACTTTTAACAGAAGATCACAAAATATATTATGGTTCAGGAGATAGCAGTAGCAAAAAATAGAGAAGTTGAAAAGATCAAACAACCGCTATTTCACCACCTCAGTACTGGATGCTTTCACCCTCTTCCTGCCCAGGCCACAGGTCACACTTTGAATGACAAATACTGAGTCATGCAACACTGTCCCCAAATTAAATGCTTTTTTTTTTTTTTAGAGGCAGACAGAGCTTTCTTTTGGTGGTATTTATTAACCACTGTGTTTTTGTTTTTAAACAATTTTAAACAAAATGTTTTTTTTTTTGTTTCTGTTACATAATGTTGCAAATAAATAATATTTATTTATAAATGTAGGCCAAACTATATACTGCTACATTTCTTTGGTAAAAATAATGCAAATTAGTGTATATTATTTATTCTATAGAAAAGTTAGAGTCCTTAAACTATAGTACATATATACTTGAAAAATGATCAGTTCTGACTAATGTAATGTCTGCCTATCTCATTTCTTGAGGCCCTAAAATGCGGGGACAGTACAAACAACCCCCAAATGACCAATTTTTGGAAAATAGACAATCCATGATATTTAGTAAGAGGCATGGTACATTTTTTGAAGTTTTTAAGAAATTTAAAAAATGTGTTTTTTTCACAATTTGATTTTTTTTTTATACTCAATGCAGTTTACCTTTACTTACTTTACTTATAATGACTGGACAGAGAAAGAAAAAGCAAAACACTAGTCATGTCTCTGTCACTCTCCCCTCTCCTCCTATCAGTATGCTTCTTTCACTGCAAAGCACCCGATTGCTACTTGTGCTGCTCCCGTTTTAAATTCTGCCGCACAGGGATTGAAGGAGTCTGATCCAAGTTAAATTCAGCACTTAAAATGCCTGCATCAAAAAACACAGATCATACGTATGACGCACATGTGTTACGCTTCATATACACTGTGCATGCATGAAACTACGCCTGATGTTCTTTCTAGAATATTCCCTGCCCCATCTCTTTCGTCGCAGTGGAAGACGACATGGCGGAGACACAGCAGATGCTTAATAGCAGTAACGAGGAGGAAAGCCCGGAGCAAGAAACGTCCCGATCCAGGAGGAGGAGATTTAAGGCCTCAAATATGTCCTTTGAAGAGATGGTGGAGATGGTCGACATATTGAAGAGGGCCAACTATGATGGGAAGTATGGCCCTTACCTAAACCGAAATGTGAGAAAGGCCAAGATCGTGACTAAAGTTGTGAAGAGTCTGCGCCAGAATTTTGGGGTACGACGATCCAAGGAGCAATTGAGAAAACGCTGGTCGGACCTAAAATTAAGGGAGCAGGATCAGTACAGAAGGGTCAAGAAAGTGCCTCTAAAAAGTAAGTAGTTGTCTTGTGTTCCTATTATGATTATTACTTGCATGCTGCGCCATGTGCTTTTCTTTACTGTTGGGCAGTTTAAAATAGCTACTTTCATGTTCGTGGGCACAGTAATTGGTTGTAGTAAACATCGTTCGTTTGTAAATAAATACGCTGTTTTTGCCAGATACAGGGTTAACTACATTTGGTCATGATAATTTGTATTCAAAGAAGTTTAGGACATTGTTGTCTAGATGTGTTTCAAACTAGAATGAATTGAAAACTTGATTCAGTGTAATGTAAGGAGAGGACACTCAGCAGCTGTTTACACATCTGGACTCTGGAGCACTAGTGTGGGACACAAAAACAAAACTTTTAAGGTGTCCCACACAGGTGCTCCAGTGGATACTTGGGGTGTCTCCAAGTGTAAAACTTGTCCAAAAAAAGTAAGTATTCCAGCTTTGGTAAGGGAAAAAATCACGTCTTCAGCTTTGAACTCTGCCAAAACAGACAATTGTACCCCACTTCCAAGCACGTTTTATATTCCTATTTCTGGACTCAGATATCTGTGTGCTAAGTATACCTTTTGTTTCATTCTCATAGGGGAGCAAAAAACTTGGAAAATATGAGGACACCAGGGACCCCCCCATCTCCTGAAGAAGGGGAACAAAGGTCACAACCTGAGGATGTGGAGGAAGGAGATGTAGTGGAGATTGTCACCACAACAGGTCAGTGTCGGACACCACAGATTCAGGTAATAGATGTATGCCTGCATATTTTTACTTTAAATAATTTTTATTGAAATATTTCACATAAAATATAAAATTGAGTATAATCAGTATACAATAAGGTACTGAGACAGTTACTTGCATTTGCAAGCTAATGCTATACAGCCATCTGAATGATACAACACAAGACTGTTATTGAAGAGAAAGAGAAAAAAAAGAAAAAAGAAATATAAAAAGAAAAAAAAAAAAAACATAATGTAAGGACTACCAAATTCTCAATAATGTCCTATAAACCCCTCCAGGCATTTAGTGTGCCACCATCTCTGTTCCAAAACATCTCAGTAACTTTTTCTTGGGCAAATAAGGTGACAGAGAGTAAATGACTAATGACAAAGAACTGTATAGGCAAGCAAGGGGGCACAGAATGGCTGCATGAGGGTAGTAATAAACTAGGGTAACTTCTGAGGTAAATAGTGGGGAGCTTGAGGGGAAGAAAGTTAAGCCCAGTTCAGTGGATCTATAAATTCCGGCAGAACAGTCAGAGGGAGCCCAATACTGCTGGAGTAGGGTGAAATGTTAAAATATGTGTCCCTGGGGGTGTACTCCAGTTAGCCCCGGGGGCCCACACACACTACCCCTGTGGGATCTTCCTGTAGGTGTGTTAAGGAACTCCCCAGCATCCGTCGCCACCCCCAGGATCATTAGGTATAAAGAGAAAGGGTTATGAAGACGGAGCCCTCCATTTCCTGCCCATTATGGAGGTGATGATTAAATTTATCACGCTGTAAAGAGGTCCCTCTGACATCTTAACCATCCGTCTCTAAGGTTTTCCCCACCGGGGGGGTTAAAGTTCGTAGTGCATCAAAAGGGCCGAAGAGATTGGGTAGTTCCAGAGAATAGGGAGAGGAAAAGTGGGAAAAGAAAGGATAGAGGAGTAGAAGGATAGGGTGTTGATCAACTTAAAGCAGGAGCAGATCCAGAGCTAAGCTCCAACCCCAGTATGAGTGTTATGTTACAGTACAAGGCCCAATGTTCCCATATTGCATAAAACCTCTCAATTTTGTCATTTAGCTTAGTTACTATTTGTTCCTGGGACATGATCCAAGACACCTTTCTCTTGCAACACTGGAAAAATACCATGGTTTTCTTCCAGGCTTTAGCTACAGTGATTTTTCACCCTCAAAAGGACAAAGAAGGAGAGAGCCTGTAGGTGCTTAGATATTCTGGGAATGGTGTGGTTAAACAAGGCAATGTAGGGTTTGGGGCCTACAGGAACCTTTACTAATTTGCTAATTGTGTAGAAGATATTCCGCCAATAGGTTCTAATGTGGGGACAAGTCCACCAGGTATGTAGCATAGAGCCCACTAGTCCACAACCCCTAAAGCAAAAAGGTGAGGTCCCAGGATAGATCAATGCCAGTCTAGAGGGGACATAGTACCACTTGGACAGAACCTTTACATTAGCCTTGATCAGGGAGATGTTACATATACCTCTGGAGCGTATTCAGGACCGGAACCATTCTGTCATCGGCCACGTTCCGCCCGTGTCCTCCTCCCAGGTCTTCGCATACGTCAGCTTGCCCAGATTCGTCTGTAATACAGTGTATATTAATGAAATTCCTCCCTTTTGATCTGAAGTATTGGAGCACCAATGCTCGTAGGGGGTTATCGAGGGAGGCTCCGGTTTGGTGGTCTAAATAGCGTTTAGGAAGTGTGAGATTTGTGTGAATCTAAACTGTTCCATATTAGGCATGTCTAACTTATGCTTACAGTAAGTTAAGGTAAGAGGGCCAGTTTGGGTAAGGAAGTGGCCTATCCGGTAGAGACCTTTGTCGGTCCACCATCTGAATGCCTGTATATTTAATTCCGGGGGAAATTTAATGTTGTGGAAGATGTGGGACAATGGTCGTAAGGGGGATATGATTGAGGTATGTGTGAAAAGTTTAGAGCTTAAAGAGATAGAGTGAGAAAGGGTAGGGGCCATTATAGCCGGTCTTTGTTTGGAGTCACACCATAGGAGGAAGTTGATGGTATTGAGGGGTGTTGCCCACCTTTCCATAAAGAGCCATTCTGGCTTCGGGCCTTTAGAAAAGATCATCAAGATTTGTGATAATTGTGCCGCCTGGTAGTAACTCCAGAGGTCCGGCAGGCCGAAACCACCTTGGGACTTGAGGCGGAGTAGTATTTTGGACGGACATCTATAACCCTTGTTTCCCCAGACAAAGCGTATTATTTCTGATTGGAATTTCCCCAAAAAGCTCTTCGGGAGCGGGATTGGTAGCGATTGGAATAAGTATAAGAGGCGAGGCAAGAGAGTCATCTTTACGGCGTGCACCTTTCCCAGCCAGGACAGACCACATCTCGACCACTGTTGAAGATCCCCTCTACATTTGGTGATCATGGGGGGATAGTTAGCTTTAAATAGGTCCTTAATATCCGGGGTCAAATATATCCCCAAATAGGGGATGACCCTGGGAGCCCAGGAGAATGCAAAGTTATTAATAAGCTGTGATAGTAGTTCAGGAGGGACCATGATATTTAAGGCAGTAGCTTTGTACATATTGACCTTTAGGCCTGATATTCTACTGAATGAGTTCAGAACCCCGTATATGACCGGGGTGGATGTGAGAGGAGAATTTATGTAAAGCAAAAGGTCATCCGCATAAAGGGTGCATTTGTGCTCCTGGTCTCCGCAGGCCATCCCCTTAATATCAGGATTTGTTCTAATGGCTATAGCTAAGGTTTCAATGGCCATAGCGAAGAGAAGGGGGGAAGTGGACATCCCTGTCTGCCCCTTCCAATGGGAAATGATGCTAAGTATCTGCCCATTAGTCTCACCTGGGCAGAAAGGTTGGAGTACATAGAGTGAATTAGGTTCAAGAAGTGGGGGCCAAAGCCCCATCTTTTCAGAATCTCTGACAGGTAACCCCAGTCTATGGTATCAAAAGCCTTGTGTAGGTCAATCAACAATAGGAAGCCTGTTTGGGGAGGGCCTCCGTCCCATTGTGATTTAAGAAGAGAGATCACATCTATGGACCGTCTAATCTGGTCGGGACCTTGTCTCCCCGGTATAAAGCCCACCTGATCTCCGTGAATATAAGAGGGGATAAAACTTCCTAATCTATTTGCTAATATCTTGGTCATAATCTTGATGTCGTTATTAGTGATATAGGCCGATAGTTTCTTACTTCGCTCGTGTCTTTCCCCAGTTTGGGAATCACCGAGATATATGCTGTGGTTAATTTGGTCCCCAAAGGGGAACCTTCCCTGAGAAAGTTAAAAATCTTAGAGAGATGAGGTGCCAAAGTGGAGCCAAATTTTTTATAATACCCAGTGGAGAACCCGTCCGGTCCAGGAGAGGAGCCTACTTTCAAAGTTTTGATCATATCCAGAACCTCTGAAGGCGAGAACGGGCTGTCCAACAGATCCTTATGGTCCTTAGACAAGGAAGGCAAATGTAAGGAATCAAGGAAACTGCTCTGTGGTTGCTCCAATGAGGGACATTGAGGTTTGTAAAGTTACGAATAGAACCGTTGGAATTCCTCCATAATTTTAGCAGGGTGCTGGGTTAGATCCCCCGAGTGCAGCTTGATTTTGGGGAATGCTAGTTGGTGAGGTTTAGGGCTAAGTTTAACCACCAGCCTCGATCCTATCCCTCTGGGAATAGAAACACGCCCCCGTCCACCTGAGATGCTTTTCAGCTGCTGTAGTTAAGGTCAAATTGAGAAGGGCCCAAGCCTTGTCCAGGTTAGCCAGTGAATCAGGGGTGGGATGAAGTTTGTGAGCTTTTGCAAGTGATTGAAACTCTGCCATCAATTTAATCGTATCTGCTCTATGTGCCTACATATTTTTAATACATGGTGTGTATTTTTATTTTAGGTGATGTTCAGGTTGTGGTACCAAAATCCAGTGATTTCACCAGTGATAGTGCACAACGGATGATCCAGGCAATCAGGAACATGATTGATGTACTAGGGAAAATTTAAATACTAAAAAGATTCCTGGATTTTTTTTTTTTTTTTTTACAATAATTTTATCTAAAGTTTTTTAAATAAATTAAATAAGCAGCTCCCTGCAAGGAAGGATACCCGTTTGCTTGTACTGCCAGACTCTAAACTTGCTGAAAGATCTTAAGCATCTGGCACACCTCTGAATATGTTGGATGTTTGGTTCTCCATTGCACTCTTTGATTCCCTCCACCCTGTACTGATAGAGGTGTTGACTGGGGAAAACAGAGTGTGATGGTAGTTGCCAGAATCTGATACTTACAAAACTGTTGAATACTGAACATCCTTCATAAAGCTTGGATTTTAAAAAAACCAGAGTGTTGCTCTACAGACATCAGCACGCATAAGCATTTATTTTTTTGTCAAAGCTGAACAAGCTGAAGTTAGAAGCGCATTGCCTACCATGCACAGCTGCACCAGAGTTTGCACTCTCCAGTTTTAGTAAATCAACCCTATAGTGACTGTCACTCAGTGTTAGTGATAGTCCTCAATGTTAACCACTTATCCACTGGGCACTTAAACCCCCTTCCTAACCAGACCAATTTTCAGCTTTCAGCACTCTCACAATTTGAATGACAATTACTCATGCAATAGTCATGCAACACTGTACCCAAATGAAATTTTTGTCCTTTTTTCACAAACATTGAGCTTTATTTTGGTGGTATTTAATCACCACTAGGTTTTTTTTATTTTTTGCACATGCACTATAAATGAAAAAAGACCAAAAACTCTGTAAAAAAAATGAATTTTTATAAGTTTCTGTTATAAAATTTTGCAAATTAGTAATTTTTCTTCAGAAATTTTGCCCAAAATTTATACTGCTACATATCTTTGGAAAAAATTACCCAAATCAGTGTATATTATTTGGTATTTGTGAAAGTTATAGAGTCTACAAGCTATGGTGCCAATCAATGAAAATTGATCACACTTGATGTACTGACGGCCTATCTCATTTCTTGAGACGCTAACAAGCCAGGACAGTACAAATACCCCCCAAATGACCCCTTTTTGGAAAGTAGACATTTTAAGATATTTAGTAAGAGGCATGGTGATTTTTTTTAAGTTGTAATTTTTTCCCACAATTCTTTGCAATATATATTTTTTATTTTTTTCAAAAAATTGTCATATTAACAGTTTATATATGCCCTTTTTCCTCTCGGTTCAGGAGGGTTGGGGTTGGAGTATTCCCACAAGCACAAAGGCCTCACATTGTCCCGCCGAGCCGGTACCCTCTAATTACAGTTCCCGGGTGAGTGGGGGGAAAAAACTCTTTGATAGAATAATATGATCCATATTTATATATATACACATTCTCTTTTCCTTCTTATATAAAACCACAGCATTACCTGTTTAAACATTTTAACAGTATAGCGTTGACCACTGCTTAACCTCACACATTGACTAGCATCGCCAAACATACCCCTAGTGGATTAATAATGCAACTATATTTATCTGTTGAATACTTTATAAAACATCTAGATCTGTTTAGTAAACATTGTTAACAATTTCTCATTAAACACATACCTTTGTATACATTT